>NC_142644.1:10070000-11407663 GCF_053813885.1 Theobroma cacao | reverse complement strand
ATGTTGTGACACACCGTGCATATCAAGTAAAATGTTGTCACACACCATGCATTACAAGTAAAATGTGGTGGCACACCATGCATAACAAGATAAATGTCGTGACACGCAATGCATAACAAGATAAACGTTGTGATACGCCATGCATAACAAGATAAATGTTGTGACATGCCACGAATAACAAGTAAAATGTTGTGACACGCCATGCATATCAAGTCAAATGTTATCACACGTTAAAGCTGACACGGCAATAACTAACTATAATACAAATGTCCTAACCTGCTAATAGCCAAAAACCATTTAAACCACTACCACTAAATCCCAAAAACCATCAAAACAGTAAGAAAACACAGTCTAAACAGTTGCTAAATGTAACCATCTAAAAACAAGCAAAGACACAATAACGTACTTGTGATTTAAGGTCGTCAAGAATCCGACCAATGATACGATCCTCAAGCATATGCATTGCTACACTCAATGACTGAATTGTAGCCTTCAGCTCCAACATCTCTTTTTCATGCTTGCGCATGATCCATCGGAGTTGGGGGGTAGTGACTGCTCCATCATTGACTGTTCTCGATTGGGTCAACTGTAACAACATATATAACTGTGTTATTCAATAATCATATATGGAATTGATGAACATTAACCGTTACAACTTTAATATCCTAATCGACGACTTGTTAGTAGTCTGCAGTGGAGTTAGACAGATCAATGCTTGAGGACCTGTCGTCGCTTTCGTAAACTGTAATTACAGAAATTATTGTGTTACTCAATAAACATATGTGGGAATGTAGAACACAAACTGTTAAAACTGATCTTACCAACGGGTCGTTTCCATTCTGCGTCTGAGGAGGACTGGTGGGTGGTTCTGGAGCTGTCGGTGCATGGTCCAACTGCAAACACAGAAATGTTATTCGATAATCACATATGGAATTAAAGAACACAAAACCATTACAATTGTCTTTACTAGCTGTTCACTGCCTTGACCATGGTCGTCCCCTTCGTCCATTAACTTAGGGCCCGACAGCTCATCAACTAAAACAGTGGTGGTATGCAGCCGTTTCGTGCCACCAGAGGCTCTTTTCTCCTTCAAGTTTCTCCTTTTTTGCTTCGCGCCTAAGCCCCAATCCGACCGATCCTCCATGTGCTCTATTGGCATGTACTCGTGGCCCTCCGATAACGGGACATCAAGGTCCATAAAATACTCCCGGAGGGCCTCATTCGCAGTGGGTTCCAACGTTTCCTGTGCCCACAACTGTAAATAAACAAATAAAATGTTGTCATTATCGAATAGGGAAAATTATTATACAACTATAACACAAAAATAAGCAGCTGTTCACTCACATGGTCAGATGACTCTAACTTCTGAATTGCCTTATAGAAGTCTTTTGGCTTCTGATTGTAATCCCATCTGCACATTCGTGGGTAGACGTTGTCCTTCAGACCAGAGGGGGCAACTATTTTTCGGAAGGTCGGAATTGCCTTCATTGCCAAGAACTGCATGTCAAATGTAACCATTATTAGACCGTAAATCATAAACGAGTGCACCAATAATTTTTTTTTTCAAAAGGAAATTGAAAAATGTTACGTGATAGTACTTATATCACCCATGCGAATCCGTAAATGTTGTAGCATAACCGAGTTCCCTTTGTCACACTTGAGTCAGGCACTTTGAATCCCTTCAAAAGGTAGTCCAAGGTCAGCTTCCAAACATAGTGCCCCCATGGGAAGACATTCCAAGCGTCGATGTCCTCCACTAATGACAGCAACCAAGGCGTCACCCGTCTACGGTAGTCTTGACCAAATAAAATGTTATTCACTATCAAGACGAGTGCCATCATGCCCGATATTGACCAAATAAAATGTTGCCCCCGCAAAACATATCAAGCAAAGCCTGCAGCTTAACGCTCTCTTTCCCGTTCTAGTATCGGGCATGAATTTCGTCCGCAGCAACCTCGTATGACCATCTGAAAACATTGGGCATTGGACCAAACTTCAGCCTAGTTGGTTGGGCTTGCTTGGGCTTAGTGGGCTGTGCTCATTGGGCCTTTGTGCTGGTCATGGCTGGAAATTTGGATCATGACAAAGTGCATGGCTTTGGCATTAAGTTCTAGCATGTCCAAGTGACTTGTATCCCATTGATTTAATTCTCTAGTTAACTCACATGAGCTATCTTTGGTTATTCTCCAAACTTCATAATCACTCACTTGGATAAGCTATTTTACCTAGTATTTCCAATGACAATAGTCTTTTCCATTGAACTTTAGATGTTCTGCTATTAATTTTTCTTTATTGGAAGTAGAGTCTATGTCCATTGAGGTGACTTCTCCTAGTTCTTCACTTTCTCCGTGATAATCATTTTCAAAAATAGGATTGTTACATTTTCCTTCCTCATTCATAGTTTCTTTTTTATGATTATTGTGTGACTTAGACATTCAACATCAAGATATTGTGGGTTATCCAATTTCATATCAGAATCCAAAAAATCCTCATCCATGGATCATTAGCTGCCATATAACAAAGATTGTCTATTTTCTTTTTTCATCTTAAGACTCATCACTGTCACTTCATGTTGTAACCATGGCTTTTCTTTTGAAGCACTTGATGAGTTTGGCTATGGATGGCATTCTCAAAATACGTAGTGGAAAGAAAATTAAAAACTTTATAACTAAACAACAAAACATACCTCCACCCATGGATCACCTAGGTGATATTTAACAAATAAAAGCACAAAATAAATTATTATTTAGAAAGTTACCCTGCCATGTAATTTCGTAATCACGATGGCACTTTCTGAAGCAATCCTGCGAATATCACAAGGAGCAAAAACCCTAGCCAATCAAGTGCTTGGCCTCCAATGGTAGTACACATGATTGCATTTGAACCTTAAACAAAGAAAGGAGTTTTTTACTATACTTTGTGCTAGCAAAGATGAGAACAATTGTCTTTTTCTTCTTTTTCACAATCTTAGCCGAACCTTTCTCAAAAATTGCTTCATAAGTAATTTTCTCTTTCACACAAAGGGAGTGGTGGCAAAGAAAGAAAACGTTTTTCTTTTTCTAACAAAAACTACATTTTCTTCAATTGTGAAAAGCTCTCATATGAAAAATAGTTAAAGGTGACTTATATAGTTAGGTTAAAATAACTTCAATTTTGCAATTAAGCCCTCAATATTATAACACAATATAATATTGGGCCTGTTACTTAATTAAACTCTTTTAATGAAGTCCTTGAAAATTAAAATCAAAATTAATTTCCTTTATATTTTGCAATCAAGGCCTTATAGTTATAACTATTTATAATTATGCCAAAAACTTAATTAAACTCTTTTAATTAAGTTTGTAGAAGTTAATTACCTAGCATGTGATTTAAGTCTAACTTAAATCATCAGTTTTCCAATTTAATTCAAATGCAATCATTGTGTGTGATCCATTAGGTTCCCAACATGTTGGCAATGGAATTGATTAATGACTTAATTGTTTAATATAAATTTCAATCAATTAGTTTATAATCAATTCCATAGACCAAGATTTGCATCTAGCAATGCATCATGGTAACCTAATTGTTGGGAGAGTCAAAAGGTTATTTGACAACCTTTCAATGTACAGTCTATCAGTGTAATTCATTCCCTCATCATATATCCTTGAGATGATAAGAGCTTGGTACAGTGTCTACTCTTATTGACCTCCATATTTGTTCCTGCAATTATAGCATTAGCTTTATAGAGAGTTATGAAACCTTTTTCATAATCTCTATGTCGCCTTGGCCAAGGACTTCAATAAGCTAATGTTAATCAAGAACTGATAGGATATGTCCTCTAAAACACTTGAGGTGATGATTCCTATCTTAACCACTGATTTGCCTTCACATGCTTCATACTATACTCAAAAACATCCTATTTTGGCATCCTTGGTTAAGCACCCATAAGGATGAAATCAAAGCATAACACTCCACACATAAGACAACTTGGTGTCTCAAGTCTAGGGAGTATTTACACAACTGACACATGGGAAGTGTTGCATAGACACTAGAGTGTATTATCAAATGCACTTCTCATGGCGGGTCATGTTCAGTGAACTTGCTTTCCTAGGCAAGCACCTATATTCTAGTTCCGAGTATCTCTATTCTTCAAGCTATGAGATCGATTACTTACTTCTAAAGTAAGGAACATAGAATATACCAGTCTCTAAGCATCATTGATGTCTAGTCTCAATGATACATTGACCAGGAACATTTTGAGATTTTGTTTTGATGCATAGGAATCTTATAACTGCAACCCATTACAGTTTCCTTGCAAGGCATATTAATCTCATGGACTTCATATAATTAGACTTATAACTCATTATAATTAATGTCTTATTGATGAAGGAAAACCTCTAATCATTCAACATGAATGATACTGTTGCATGATTGGAATCAAGCCTCAACCAATCCCAATTGGCTGCAAGGCTCATCCCAATAGTATTTTGGATGGATCTTCTCAACATTTGGACATTCATAACTCATATGACCAGATTTGTTGCACTTATAGCAAATGACATGATCATTTTTATGATAATCTTTTAAAATGTTTCCTCTCATATTTCTTTTTGGTTCTTTTCTCTTGAAAAATCTTTTGCTTCTTTTCTTGTTTCTCAAAAATCTATTGAACTTTCTAGTTAGCAGTGCTATCTATTCATCATCCTTATCTTCATTAGCACATTTAAGGGTTTTTTCATTTTTTTCCTCAACTACCTTAAGAGTAATGCTTTTTCTTCTTATTTCTCCTTTAATTGCATCATTTTTTTCTTTCTGATGGCTAAGGGTTATTTCATAAGTTAGCAAAAAACCTAGAAGCTCATTCAACTTAATTACATTTAGGTTTTTGGCTTCTTCAATGGTAGTGACCTTAGGTGTCCATGACTTGGGTAGACAATGAATGATTTTCTTCACTAGTTGATCATTAGGAATTTATCTTCCTAATGCTTTTAATACTCCAATAATCTTGGTGAATCTTTCAAACATTGGTTTAATAAACTTTTCATCCTTCATTTTGAACAACTCAATGTCAAGTATCGACATACTAATGTGAGACCTCGACCTCTACAGACTCGTAACTAGATGTCGACGAGATAACACAAACTGAGGTAATTTCGATATTTCCTCTAATAAGCTCCCAAAAGAAGGTTTTCTAATATTTTAAGGTCTAAGTGGGCATAGGGACCTAATGAATGATGTATAACATGAAGAAAACTAGAAGCAACAATAATTTTCACAACCGGGGCAAAATGGTCATTTTGCACCCCGCGTCAAAGATTTTAAGTTTTGTGAACTCGAGTACTTTTAGACTATTTTGGACCTTGTCTTGGTGTTAAAAGAGTGAAAAGATTGCACATGGGAAGGGAGGAAGACAAGTGGCCTTGTTGAGGGTATTTTCGTAATTTTAGTGGAGTTTGGATAAGCTTTAGCTATAAATATCATTTCTTCCAGCAACGTCTTCATTTCTTCAGTAGCTTCTTCTTTTTCTTCTTCCTCCCATTTCACGTTCCTTTTATCCTCCATGGAAACTTGCTTTGCAACTTCCATAACTCTCTCTCTCTCTAGCAACAATTTTCATGCTTTTGTGCACTTTTTCATAGAATCTTTGTGCTCTTTCACTCTCTCAATTTAAAACCCTTGAAAAATCTTACTTCCATTCTTCCTCTCACTAGCTAGGTGTTTTAGAGAGAGAAAGAAGGAGCTTCCATAATAGCTTGAAATTTTTAGAAAGAGATTCAACTACGAAGCTACCAAGGTGAGTAGGGAATTAGAATTTGATATTTAAGTGTTGAGAATAGCTAGTGATGAGACTTGAGAATGTTTTGTAGTTGAGGTTGTTTATTCATTTTAAAGTGATTAGGATGGTGCAAACAATAGCTATTTAATTGTCGCGACCCAAATTCTGGGCCATGACCGGCGCATGGGCTTAATGGACATAGTCCACAAAGCCCAAGCAAGCCTAATAATCTGACTTGTTCATCATTCATCATAAACTACTAAGTCATATTTTATAACTTAGAACCAAAATAACATTTAACATTTGCCATTTCATACTGGCATACCAAGCAAGTGTATATACATTGTCTACAACATTTATCTTTATAATTTACATTAAACTCATCTATACACAATAACAATTTACTCGACTTCCAGCGGAGGGACTCGGACAAATGTACAGCTACTGAATGCCGAGACACCTACCAAAAGATGTATACAAGTCTACAAGGACACCTCGTCCTAGTTACCGGCTACCTCGTGATCTGAAAACATGAAGTTGAAAACGGTGAGTATAAACTCAGTGAGTGAACAAGGAAAGGAACAAGCAACAATAACAAGGGAGAATTTAAAATCATGATGCACTTGTTTCAAAACAATGCAATTTAGTTCCATTCATATTAAAAAAACCCATCATCAAGCCCTTAAATGATTAATCATTTGAAAATCATGAACCCATACATAGCGAACCATTCGAAGAATGAAAGCTTCAATATTGCACAGGCAAGTCAAATACGACAACGAATCTTTGCTGTAGCGGAAAGGCATTGTTGCTGCAGCGTTTAGTTATTAGCTGAACGAGGGTTTCTCACTAAACCTCCCCATTTTAAACATAACTCATTTAATCCTTAATGTTGGAAGTCCATGCTCCGATATGGTAGCAAAGGAGTGAAAGATAGGGCAGCAATTGGACAAGATAGGAGACCAAAACAGAAGGTTTTTCGCTGCAGCGAGATTCAACGAAATTGTAACCCAGAAACAGAATGTTTCTTGCTACAGCGAGATTGAATCTCGTTGTAGCAAAATTGTAACTCAAAAACAGAAAGTTTCTTGCTGTAGCGAGAATGAATTTAGCTGTAGCGAGAAGCTACAGTGTCATTTTCGCTGTAGCAAAAATGCATCTATCTACAGTGAGTTTTTGGCTAGCCTACCTTTTTAAAACTCGAGAGTTTCTCGCTGCATCGAGAATGAATCTAGTTGCAGCGAGAATCAGAATATCAAGAAAAAAGTTCCCTTTTCCTTTAAAACAAAGCAATCCTGGTAGATAACAAAAACAACATGTAACACATGTAAACTCCCAAATTTCAACAAATCAAATGCTCACATTTTTGTATTTATAACCATATACCATATATGTATATATATATATAGATACCAATCATCATATACACTCTCCCATCATCATCGTCTCATATGCAACGGCTTATGCGCACTCCTACTCGCACATAGCCTGGTCAGCAACGGCTTATGTGCACTCCCACTCGCATATAGTTGGGTCAGCAACGGCTTATGTGCACTCTTACTCGCACATAGCCGGGTCCACATCAACATACAAATAAGCACCCAATGCATATCATGCATATTATCATATTTTGACAATACATAATCCATTGTATAACACATTTTCACAATATAACATTAATTCATCAAAGGCTTGTTCGCAAGGTACATTTTCAAAGACAAGTTGGACAAAATCATTCATTCTCCCCAAAATAAGTTTGAAATGCAAGTCCACTCACCAATTGATTGTAGAGCCTTTAGATGACTCCAAATTCCCTTAATTGTCCAAATGAGATGATGGGGCTTCCTTAGAACCTAGGATCACATTAGCATAAGCAATAGGTCAATTTACACACTATGAACCCTAAAAGCTATCTCTTAGCTAGTTTTCAATTACCACATTAAATGGCTATCTATGTTCACTATCTTAATCACTAAAAAGTAATGAACATACTCAACAATAAAACAGCTCATAATCTCAATTACTAGCAATTATTCACAGCTAAAAATCAAGCTTAGTTCATCACTTACCTTAGGGCTCCTTTGTAGTCTAATTCTCTTCCAATAGCTTCCAAATCAATGGAGTAATTCTTTTTTTCTCTTTCTAGAATGCCCAACTAGTGAGAGAAAGTTTGGAAATAAGCTTTATCAAGGGTTTTGAAGTGAGATAGTGAAAAAATTCAAAGGTTCTAGTCAAAAGGGCTCAAAGGTATGAAAACTGGAGCTAGAAAGAGAAAATCATGCAAGCTTCATATCAAGCTTCCATGGAGTTTTGAAGAAACGTGAGAGAGAAGGGAAGAAGAAGACCAACTGCTGGAAATTCAAGAAGGTGCTGGAAATTTCAAGATATTTATAGGCCAAACTTATCCATTCCCATAAAATTATGAAAATGCCCTTCCACCAATTAACTTATTCTCCTCCAATCTTTTATGCAATCTTTTTACTTTTTTAACACTGGGACAAGATCCATAATGGTCTAGACATGTTCGGGTTCATAAAAACTTAAAATTTTAACTCGAGGTGAAAAATGACCATTTTGCCCCTGTTATGAAAATTGTTGAAACTTTTAGTTTTCTTCATGTTTTCATCAGCACATATCATTTTTGCAGTCTTATACCCATTTAGACCTTAGAATATCATAAAACTTTCTTCTGAAAGCTTATTAGAGAAAATGACGAAACTACCCCTGGCTCGTATTATTACATCTATACTTAGTTACAAGCCTATAGAGGTTGAGGTCTCACATTAATAGTAGTTGGAAACTAGTTAGGAATGACTAGTAGAACCCAATTTAGAAAATAGCTTTGGAATAGTAATAATGCCAAGTTGGGTTGATGGTGATGTTGTTGTGTGTGATAGGTTCCAACAAAACCCTACACCTCAATTCAGAACATTAGTCGAAGCTAGAGCCCACCAAAACATCAATAAAGACTGGTGAGTAAACTTGCATTTTAAAATTTGCTTTGGGAAATATAAATGTATTTGGATGAAACATTTGAATGATTTTATCCAACCTTTGTTTAAAAATGTGTGCTGGGGAACAAGCCCTTGATAACATGCTTTGATGTTGTGAAAATGTGAAATGTGTAAAAGGATGAATCCATGTGTTCCTATATTATGTTGGTATGTATGTACATGAATATACATTGTGCATTGATGAATAATGTTGGGTGAGGATGTTGAAGTGTGTGAGTAGGGAGTGTGCACATGATGATGTTAGAGTGTGCGAGCAGGGAGTGCACACATGATGATGTTGAAGTGTGTAAGTAGGGAGTGCACACATGATGATTAATGCATATGTATATATATCTGTGTTATAGAAAGTTATGAAAATATTTGTGACTGTGTTGCATGTTGGCATTGTTAATTGCTCTCAAATTACTTTTCATTTCAACAAGAAAATGGCTTTTGATGTAACAAGACCCATTTCAATTAAAATGCTCTATTTCTCACTGCAGCGAGATTCATTTTCGCTGCAGCGAGAAACTCTCGGGTTCTAGTGCAGTGCTTTCAATTTGACAAAGATTTTGACCACCTTCCCATCAGAACTGGGAAAAGTGGTAAACATTAAAGTTGTAAACCTACCTCTTAGCTTTCTAATGGTTTAAAAATCAAGTCAATTGGACTTTTTTAGTGGGAGATATTCTAGAAAAACTCAAACATATGCAAACTAAGACTGTTTCTCGCTGCAGTAAGAAACTTGCTACCATGCTTGCTACCTTGCTTAATTTTGACATATTTTTCACCTATTTAACTTCATGGATTGATCATGGGTTTTTACAACACTATGAGGTTATTAATCAAAGTTTGAAAGGAGGGGTTTTTAGTAAGAAATTAAATCAATAGCATTGTTTTTGAAACAAGTGCATCATGATTTCCAAATTCTTCCTATGTTCCCTTCTCATGTTCACTCACTGAGTTTATACTCACCTTTTTCAAATTCATGTTTTTAGATCAGGAGGCAGTTGAGATGTAGATTGAGGTGTCCACGTACGTCTATCTTTTGGTAGGTATCAATGGCATTAAGTAGCTGCACCTTCACTATGGTCACTTTGCTGGAAGTCTAGAGTCCTTTTCGTTGAACATACGTACCCTGATGTAAATTGTTAAGTTATATATATCTTAAGCAATAGATGTTTATGTTGATTAATGTTGCCACTACGAGATGGCACGAATGACATTATTTTGAATTATATAAATGTGAACATATGGATTCGATAAAAAGGTATTAAAATACTTGTTAATAAGAATTACGAAATACGGTTGTAAGAACGAATGATGAAATCAATGAATGGAGTCACATACATAGGCTTTCTTGGGCTTAGTGGTCTATGTCAATTGAGTCCATGGGCCGGTTATGGCTTGGGATTTGGTTCGTGACAACTAATCTTTGACTCTTTTACTTGAATGGTGCCCTCATAACAATTTTCCAAAGTATCCCAAATTTTTTTTACTGTAGAGCACATGGTTACCCTATTAAATTCATCTTCACTAAGAGCATATAAAATAGTTGTTACAGTATTGTGATTCAGCTATATCAACTTTTTATCTTTATCATCCCATTTGGCTTTTATTTTAAGATGTCTCTCATCACTAATAATTTTTGTAAGAATGTAAGGTCTATCAACAATAATATCCCAAAGATCTAAATCAATTGATTGTATTAAATTCTCAAACCTCATTCTCTAGAATGGGTAGTTCTCCCCTTTGAATAAAAGAGGTCACATCATAGATTTTCCTTCACCAATGAAGCTCAAGGATGCCATGACTGTTACTTTAAGCTCTTTGTTCAAGATCTCTCAAAAGTGGTTAAACCTGTAAAGACTTGAGAACCTGCTCTAATACCAATTGTTTGAAAGATAAGCTTAAAGTAAAACTATTGAGAGAGAGGTGAACTAGTTGTTAAGTAAAAATTTCTCATTTTTCAAAAATCAGCTAAAATATGAAAGAATGAAACAATAAAACATAGTATAAGTTGAATTAGTAAATAACAGAAAAATAAAAAGTACTTGGAGGATTTTTATAGAGGTTTGGCATTCCAATGCCTACATCCTTTCCCTTGATAGCACAATAGGGTCAGGTGTAATCTTTATAACATGCCGTTTGCAAGATTAGGCGTAACTTGTACAACGTGCCTTTTACAGAATCAGGCATAACCTCTATTAAGACACAACCTTTTTCAAGTTAAAGCACAACTTTTATAGAAGATGAAGCTTTTTTAAGGATTAGTCAAAACCCTTCTACCTTTTGGTAGGAGGTATAACCAATACAATAGTGGATTCTAGTGAATCATCAACTATAAACCTATAGAAGAGTTGATAAAGAAGTTTAGGTTTAGAAAGGTGAAAGCTTTCACAAAAATATGGATGATCAAAGAAGGTCCAAGCTCAAAAAAGATGTAACACCCCGTACCCTCGTATATAAGTCAATATGACCTTATCGATAAGATGAGGGTCAATTGATGCTAATTTAAGTGCAAAAGAGTGAAAACGGGTGGAAAAGAATATTTTAAAATAAAATATTCTATACACAAGAGAATAATAATAAAATAATAATATTTTATCAAGGATGAATTAGCAAGTTAAAAGGTGATTTGGAAGTGAACCACAACAAAGTCAAACACTTTGGGACCCGAGGAGACAAGTGGAGAATTTAGGAAGAAAATAATATTTTATTAATAAAATAATATTAAAATATTAATATTTTATCTGTTGTTGAAATTAGTCAAGAAGGAAGACTATATGGCTAATCTAAGTGAGAAGAAGAAGTAAGAAACAATTTTGAAGAAAAACGATGTAAGTAGGGCTCGAGTGCCTTCATTAAATAAAGCAAGAGAAGGTAAGTATATATTTAAATATTATGGTGACACCTTGGTGAAGTGTCAATATGATATTTTATTGTACAAGTGTAATGGAAGAAAAATAAAAAGAAATTGGAATTAAAGGAATGATGGAGGGACTTAATTGAAAAGAATAAGAAGTTGAGGGGTGAAATTACAAATAACGAAAAGTAAAGGGGTGAAGCTATAATTATGAACAAGTTGAAAGATCAAATTGTACCTTACAAAATGTTTGAAAGACCAAATTTTAAAGGAAGAAAAGTTTGGAGGGTCAAATGTAAATACGACAAAAATTTAAGGATTTATGTGCAATTTCAACATTTGAAGTTAAATGGAAATTAACTAACCAAGAAAAATTTGATTATGTGGGAGGATGGAATATGCATGTAACAAATACTACCACATGCAAAGACATGCATGCAAGGATGTACTTGTAGTGGGGAATATGTGAGACCCCTACCATTTGACAAACAAAAAGGCATAAGACAAAATGAATAAGATAACACATGCATGTGGATTTTTAAGTTAAAAGAATGCATGGAGGATTTATGCATGATGGACACTTGGTGACAATTAGACTAAAAGTAGAGAAAATATAGTTGCATGTAATGTCATTGGCCAAGGAAGAGGCCAAATGGAAATTAAGATGGGAAAGTTGCATGAAAGACCATTAGGCACAAATAAGGGGGGATTAAGTGGAAATGAATTTAAGAAAGAATATGGATAGTAAAAGAGGATTTCTAACCAATGTGGAAGAAAGGAAATAGGATGCATGAAACCTATTGGTTGGCAAAATGGCTAAATGAAAATAAAAGGTAAATGTGTGCATGCAATTTGACTAGATAAATGGGTGGCCATATAAATACCAAGTTTCAAGGACTAAAAGAAATGTGAATTAGCCTTGGTGAAGCTTGGGAGAATCGGCCATTGAGAGAGGAAAAGAAAGAAGAAAGTGTTTTTTAGAGCTCCACCCGAGACGAAGAAAAAAGAAAAAAAAGAGAGGAAAGTGGGGAAGGCTCGAGTTGTGAAGATCCAAGGAAACCACGAGTTCCTGGCTCTTCATTGTTGAGTTTAGCATCTCATTACCCAAAAATTGAAAAAAAGGAATCTTCAACATGTAAGAGAGGAACTAATTGTTGAGCTTGAGAGAGAAAAGCTTGGTTCTAAAGTTTCAAGAGAAACAAGGGTAAGCATTGTGGTTTTGATTTGATTATGTTTTAACAATCAGATGGTAATTATAATACATGTTTTGTGATAACAAGATCTTCAAATAATCAAAGGACTGGATGCATGCATGTTAATTGTACATGGGTATATGGTGATTGGAGACAAAGAAATGATGGGTAAGTGTTTTTAACCTTGAGTTTCATGAATGGAAAGAAAGATAGAACATTTGTTGATGATTTATGTTTATGGCAGCAATGGTGAACGATGTTATGAGCATATATTGAATTGCATGTAGAGTTCAAAGTGATTTGAAACGTAACCATTCAATGTGGGTATGTTATGGCACATTAGATTCGGCTAGTTAAAAATTAGTGGTTGCATGTCAGAGTATTTATAAGAATAAAGATGAACAATGTGGATATTGATTCAGGATTCTTGGTTGAGATGTTGCCTATATATAATTATGCATATGCATGAAATTGGAAATAATGTTTGAGGTTGGGTATAGTGAAAAATAATTATTTGAAATGTGAAGAGTTCTTGAAAATGAAAGCAACTAAGCATGTGGCACATAGGACAGAAATGTGAGCTGAATTGGAATGATAAATACTAATTATATTAAGCTTGATTTATTGCTAGGAAGTGTGTAAGTGGAAAAGGATTATCGTGGTGATTAACTAAAGGAGGAAACGGGTTGTTATAGACTTGGTATTAGAGTCCTAAGTTTAGTCAAGTTTTAGGATTTCCTGTGTCGTTAGCGGAGTTGTTAGAGTTAGTGTAGAGTCTTATCTTTGGATTGTGGGTGCGTAACATGAATCAAGGGAAGTGTAATACCCCGTACTTTGATATAGTGACTAATAAAGCTTATCGGATGCAAATTGAGGTTAATTATAATGTTTCAAAGTGATGAAAGATGAAAGGAATAGTTTGGGATAAAATATTCCATACGCGAAGAAATAATAATAAAATAATAATATTTTTATCGAGGAAGAATTTGTGAGATAAAAAAAGTGATTCGGAAGTGAATTGAGGCATAATAAGGTATTTTGGGCACCAAGGAGACAAGAGGAGTGTGAGACATCGACCTTTATAGACCTGTAACTAGCAGTAGACCCCGATAACACAGACTAGGGGCAATTTCGTCATTTCTCATGGTGAGCTCCTGGAAGTAGCTCTCAAATGTTATTAAGGTCTAAATAGACCTAAGGAATAAATGAATGATGGTAAAATAATGAAGAAGATAGAAATACTAATAATTTTCATGATAGGGGCAAAACGATCATTTTGCATCTCGAGTCGAAATTTTTAAGTTTTCGTGAACTTGAGTATTTTTAGACTATTATGGACTTTGCCTTAGTGTCAAAAGAGTAAAAAGCTTAACCAAAGGAAATAAAGAAGGCAAAGTCAACTATTGGATGGCATTTTTGTAAATAAATGAAACTTCAGTCAACCATAGCATACATATCTCATTTCTCCAGCAGCTTTTTCATTTTTCTAGCCGCTTCTTCTTCTTCTTCCTCCCATCTCATGCTTATTTCATCCTCCATGTCTGAAAGCTTCCATCACCCTTTCCAACTAACCTTAAATTTCATGCTTTTACACACCTTGTTATAGGGTTTTTCATGCTTTTTCACTCTCACCTTAAAACCCTTAAAACGTCTTACTCCCATACTTTCTCTTACTAGTTAGGTGTTTTAGACAGAGAAAGAGAGAGAGTTTCTATAATAGCTTGAAAATTCTTGGAAAGGAATTCACTTACAAAGCTACCAAGGTGAGTAATGAAGTAGAGTTGATTTTTAAGTGTTGAGAATGGCTAGTGATTAGACTTGTGTGTGTTTTGTAGTTCAGGTTGTTTATTCATTTTAGAGTGATTAGGATAGGGAAAATAGATAGCCACTTAATGGCAATTGGAAGCTAGTTAGGAGATAGCTTTTAGAATTTATAGTTATGTGAATTGAGTTAATTGTGATGCTATTGTGATGATAGGCTCCAACGAAGCCCCATCTCCCCATTTGGACCATTAGAGGAAGTTGGAGTTGGGTAAAGATTTAATAAATACCGGTGAGTGAACCTGCACTAAAATGCTTTGGGTAGATGCATATACGTGTGAACAAATCACTTGAATTGTTTAAATTGTTTTTTCTTTAAAATGCATATGGGAACAAGCCTTTGACGAAACATTTTTGCGTTATGAAATGTGATTGTAATGAATTTGCGAAATCCCTTTATATGTTGATATATATATATATATATATGTATTGTACATTGGTAGATAATATTGTGTAATGAATATAACCGTGCGTATGTGCGATGTGGGGGATGCACATGCCGGTGATGACAGGGTGTGTGAGTGTGGATGATGACATTATTGTGTGTGATGTGGGGGGACATTATTGTGTGTGATGTGGGGGTTGCACACAATGGCCTTAATTGTGCATGATGTGGGGTTGCACACAATGACTCTAGCTATGTGCACGATGTAGGGGTTGCACATGAGTTGGGTGTGGCGGCGGTGATATGCATGTTTATGTAAAATATATATATATTATAGAAAGTTCATAAAAATATTTGTGATTATGTTGTATGTTGGCATTGTTAATTGCTCCCAAATTGCTTTTCATTTCAGCAAAAAAATGGCTTTTTGATGTAACAAGACTTTTTTAACTAAATTGCTCTATCTCTCATTACAGCGAGATTCATGTTCACTGCAGCGAGAAACTCTCACGTAGGCGGCCTTAATCCACGCTCTGAATTTGGCTGTAGCGATAATCCATTCTTGCTGCAACGAGAAACTCTCGAGTGATTCCAAAATTATGGTGCAGTGCTTTCAATGTGACAACGATTTTGGCCACCTTTCGATCAGAACTGGGCAAAGTGGTAAACATTAAAGTTGTAGCCCAACCTCTT
Source organism: Theobroma cacao (assembly GCF_053813885.1). Lineage (NCBI taxonomy): Eukaryota > Viridiplantae > Streptophyta > Magnoliopsida > Malvales > Malvaceae > Theobroma > Theobroma cacao. Next base: position 11,391,957 of record NC_142644.1, on the reverse strand, counting down.
AAATTTCTAATGACCCAAACATATGCAAACTAAGAATGCCTTTTTGCTGCAGCGAGAAACCCTTTTTTTTGCTTGTCTTGCTTGGACATTTGCTGAAACTTTCATTCTTTTCAACTTCATGGTTTATCATGGATCTTTCAACATTAAGGGATTTAATAATCAAAGGTTGAATTATGGGGTTTTACAAGAAATTAAACTAAATTGCATTGTTTTTAACAAAAGTGCATCATGTTTTCAAAATCTTTCCGTATCGGTTGCTTGTTTCCTTCTTATGTTCACTCACTGAGTTTTATACTCACTCTTTTAAACTTAATGTTTTCAGATTCAGAGGCAGTTGGGACCTAGATTGAGTTGTCCACATATTCTCGCCTTCTTGGTAGGTACTATGGTATCTCAGTAGCTGTACCTTCACCCACAGTTACTTCGCTGACGGTTAAGAGTCTTATGCTTGTGTATACGTATAAGTAATGTAGACCACTAAGGTTCATGTTAAAAATCAAATATGTATATTTGACTGCTGATGCCATTATAGGCTGGCAAACGGGTGACATTATTTTAACATAATACAAATGTGAATATTCGGTTGCTATAAATTGTTACTGAAATATTTATAGTTGGGAATTACAATATGTGGTTTTAGAAATGATGGCTGGGAATGATGATCGGGATTGCATAAAAAGGCTTGCCTGGGCTTAGTGGGCTATGCTCATTGGGCCCATGTGTCTGTCATGGCTCGGGATTTGAGTTGTGACAGGAAAGAGGTTACATAAACTCTTATTCATCTATAAACCTACCTTTTTCTTAGTACGTAAAAGGTTAAGAATTAACACATGGTTGTGTATAGGTTTTTGAAGTGGCTTTGCAACACAACATAAGTAGCAATGAGGAGAAAGGGAATGATTCCCATAGTACTGAAAAGGGATCAATGGATTCCATTGCTGAGAGCCGTTTTGTGCAAGAGTGTGAAAGCCAAGGAAGTAACTTGTCTCGAATTCCTATTGGATGGATTCCCCTAGGATCTGAAATAATATTTAAGAGCTAGGAAAGCCTTGAAAGGGTGGCGTGTACTACAAATGATCTTAAGAAAAAAGACAAGGAAAAAGTGGAAGAAGTAGCTGTCGAAAGCTATCGTCCAGGGAAAGTATTTACTGTGTGGGATTTTCCTCCTGGTTGTGGGAGAGGTGCTGCACCCATTAATAGGGAAGATTATGTGAATGAATAGCAAGGTGAGAATGGTGAGGATGAGGAGAATCCTCAAGAGGCTGAGGACGATTTGGAATGTGATCCGTTGATGTGTACGGGTCTGGATAGCTATAGTTGTTAGTTAAGTCAAATAGTTTATTTGAAACTAGTATGATTATGAGACTCGCTGATGTAGTTGGATTGAATAGTAGTTGTGATTTATGTGTTTGGAGGATTTGAAACATGGTTGATTCTCATGTGGTTTGAACAAGTTATGTAGTAGCTAATCTAATGATTTGTCGAGTATTTGGAATTTTCATGCATTGTTGATTTGGATTACTAGTAAAAATATCCATACATGTGTATATGTGACTTGAGAATATTGAGCCTGGATTAGAGACTAATTTATGGTAGCCACCAGTGGCTATGATGAGAAGGTAGGTCCCAAAGAGTTATGCAACGCACAAAGAAGTATGTAAATCTTCTAATTGATTCTTGTGGAGTACGATAGACGGTAAGAATGAAGGCACATAGTGCTATGACATTATAAAATGAGAATTGGCACAATATATACTATTGGAAGTAATTATGGAAAGAGGGAAAGATGAATTCTTGAATTAATAATAATGTGAGCATAAGGTGTTGACCAAGATGAACTATTTTCATGGCAATTTTAAGTTGAAAGTCAGAAAACTATTTGAGTTACAAGACAAGAAAGATAATTAGTTGTGGATATTAAGGAATTGTTGGATACTATAAATGGTGAATAAGTACATGTGTGGTGTTAAGTACATTGTAAGTTCATTGCACAACGTGGAAATGATGTTCTAAGGTGGGACTTATTGATTGATGATAAGGGTTAATGGATAATACGAGTTTGAAAATATTGACTTGGCCTAGTGCATATGATAACTAAAAAAGAAGATACACATGGTTATGGAAATTGTGGTATAGGCCTAGAGGAAAGCCAAATGGTTGAGCTTGATCCATGTAGTAACCTTAAAGGTAAAATAATTTCTTTGGTAAAGAAATTTCCAATAGCCACAACATCACAACACTGACTCTTTAACGTTGTAGCGCTGAAACCACCCTATTTCCAGTAGCTGCAATGAGCAGCACTAGGAACACCTCATGTCTAGAAAGCATGAGCAAGTTGTGAGTGGCATGATGATGAACTTACAAGTTGAATTATGGTCATTGGTCTTGATGTTGAGCTTTGTTATTTGGAGTTTTAAGTGCTTAGGAGCATGTTTATATGAATGAATTGAAAAGTTTCTTTATTGTATTATATATTGGCATGTAATTAAAAGAGAAGTTGAAAGTTCTTGAGATGGCTACAGTGAGATAAGCTACAATGTAAAGTATTAAGATGAACACTATGTTGACTAAAGTCAAATCCTAAGAAAGAAAGGAGACAAGAGAAAAAGCCTTGTCAAAGACTAAGAAAAGTGTGAGTGAAAATTTAAATGAAAGTATGAGACATTGATAAAGGAATGCCAATACCAAGTGAAGAAATTGTGAATGAAAGATTACATGGTTGGCATAGTAAATGAGCGAATATAAAGTATTGCTATGAGGATTTACAAATCTTATCTTGACTGAGTTGAAAGAAAAAGATTAGTAGCAAGACAAGTCTAATTATGTGGCATATTAGAAACCTATGAATCCTGTGAAAACAAGCAGTAAATTGTATACTTACAAAAGGGAAGCTATAAGTTGAAAGTGGACACTTGCAATGACATTGAGAAGTACTTAAGTAGAATCTTATTTCAAGTCTTGGAATTACAAGCATGGACTGTGTAAATGCTAAAAGGAAAATAATCACATATTGGTATATAGGGATGGTACAAAGGATCATTCAAGGAACTAGTAATAATGAAGTTGGTTAATGAAAACCTCTAAATGTATTATGGAAATTGGAATTCGAAAAATGTATGAGGCATGCATGATTCAAATAAGCCTAAGTCTTGAGTGACTAATTAACATCAAAATGCAATAAGGATATAATATATATGTTAGAGGTATGGAAGATAATTGAGAAATAAAGATAACTTTTAGGGATTATGGTATTGCATAAGATGCAATGATCAAGTAAAGATGAATCTTGAAGGATCAATAATGTCACGACCCAAATTCCGGGTCATGACCAGCGCATGGATCCAATGGACGTAATCCACTAAACCCAAGCAAGCCTATTATTTATCTTACTTATGACTCTATTTATTATCACTAAGTCCTATTTCATGACTTTGAGTCAAAATAATGATATACATTGCCAACTCGTACTGGCATTACTCTTTTAAAATTTACATTTAAGTTCATCTATACATAACAAAATAATACTCGACCTCCAGCGGAGTGACTCGGATGGATATACAGCTACTGAATGCCGAGACACCTACCAGAAGATGTACACAGATCTACAAGGACACCTCGTCCTAATTATCGGCTACCTCGTGATCTGAAAACATGAATTTGAAAATGGTGAGTATAAACCCAGTGAGTGAACAAGGAAGGGAACAAGCAACAATTAGGAAAAATTTAAAATCATGATGCACTTGTTTCAAACAATGCAATTTAGTTCATTCCTATTTAAAACCCCTCCAAACCCCAGAGTTTTTTTTTTTTTTCGCTACAGCGAGCATGAATTTCGATGCAGTGAAAACAAAGCAACAAGAGAAACATTTTTCCTCACTCAACAAAAGCCATCCTGCTAAACTAATAAAATCAACCTAACATTCATGAAAATTCTCAAAGTATAATGTGTCAAATTTTACGTACATTACAACCATAAATCATTGTCCATCAATTTGCTATATCACACACATTTACATATGTATATATATATATATATATATATATATATATATAAATATACGTATATACCCATCATCATCATCTCACCAACCCATCATCATCATCATCACCAGCTCATGCGCACTCCCTACTCGCACATGGCTGGGTCATCACCGGATTATGCGCACTCCCTACTCGCACATAATCGGGTCATCACCGGGTTATGCGCACTCCCTACTCGCACATAACCGGGTCATCCTCGACTTATGCACACTCCCTACTCGCACATAACCGGGTCATCCTCGACTTATGCACACTCCCTACTCGCACATAGCCGAGTCAACATAATTACACAACATTATATTCAAGCATATATGTATATCAACATAATGCAGCCACATAGAAATCCATAATAACCACATTTCATAACATAAACCTTTTCTCAAAAGCTTGTTCCCAAGGCATTCATTTTCATGAAAAATTGCATAAAATCATTCAAACACTTTGTTCAAAACAGTCATATTCCCAAAACAATTTTGATAGGCAGTCCACTTACAGGTGTTCTAAAAATCCGGATTTCGGGTGAACTCTGACTAATAGTCCTCAGGCGCAATTCCTTTGCCTTTTCCGGATGTCTCACCACCTTGACAAATAAAAAAGTTGAGGAATTTACTATATTGTCCCTAAATTGATATAAATTAATTTAAACTACTAATGCTTGATATGTAAATGCACAAATATACCCGATTACCGCTTAATCACGGTATCGATTAAATTCGACCGATCACCCGATTAATCGGCGATTGTGTCCAAATAACCTCCAAATTAATTCATTTCTCCTCTAATACCTTAATTTACCACATACATTTAAATAAAGCCAAATTCAGCATTAGAACCCTCACAATTCCTTATAGAAAAATTTGGTCATTTGGTGCACTAGCATCGAATTTTTTTTCTACATAACCGTTTCACCTTAATTCATCATTTTCCATGCCATTTTCCTAGAAATAAAAACAATCCCCCATTGATATTCAGCTCTCATGGTTCGGCCAACAAGGAACCCTAGAGAAATTGAATATTTCTTTTGTGTTTTTGTTCATAACCATGCTTAACTATCCCTAAACACTAACATAGTCTAAAATCAAATTATTCCAACAACAATTCCTCTTCCATACCCATTTTTCAGAATTGAATTCATCATGATAACTCAATATTCAACCATGGAAATCAAGAACAAAAGCATGGGTAAGCTAGGTATCAAGGAGAATTAAAGAAATTTTAACTTACCTAGCTTGTTTCCTTGATTTCTTTACTTTTTCTTTGAATTTCCACCTAGGTTTTCTTGTTTTTCCTTTTGTTCTTCCTTTTTTCTTGTTGCTGGATGTCTAGGCCGAATATGGTGAGGGAATTGGGGATTTAATGGGCTGATTTCTATAGAAAATAATAAAATAATCAAGCATGCCATGTGTCACATGCTTATTGGCCCAATTTTTAACTTTTTGACTTTTTATTCTTAATTTTCCACCACAAATATTCTGGTATTTATCCAATCCTACCCCAATTAAAATCCCTTGGTCTTGACAAGTGCTGGGGCGAAAATTTTACTGATTTGCCCCCTAGACGAAAAAGTGACGATTTTACCCCTATACTCCGAAATGTACCGAAATCTCATTGTTTCTACTTTTCAACCTAAAATAACACTAATATTGATCAATATTAACCAAATGGGGTAAAAATTACTTAAAAAAAATTTTCGTTTAGTCCTCTAGTGGTAAAATTACCATTTTGCCCTTGTGCTCCATAAATACCGGGAATCAAAATTTTTCACTGCTAAACATCATTTTATACTCCAATAATCATAATTATATTTCATATAATTATTCTTGGTCAAATGTGATCAAATCTTGGCTAAAAATCTCCATTTTATCATCAAATGGTAAAATGACCGTTTTGTCCCTAATTGGTCAATTTTCTAATGGACTCCAAACTGGACCTTGAACTCCGAATCACTATTCTAAGCCATTCTGATGGTTTTAAAATTTTCAAATTCCTCTTAGAATTTCTATTTGAACTAGTTCAAGCCTCGATTCAACTTAGTTGTACCACTCGATACAATACCGTCTTTTAATCGAGCTTGACAGGGTCTCACATTCTCCCCCACTAATAAAAATTCGGTCCCCGAATTTAAATTCAATGTGGAGTGGCTTACCTTTACATATCGAAGAGGTGTGGATGCTTTGTCCGCATCTCATCCTCAGCTTCCCACGTTACCTCCTCGCTAGTGTGATTCCGCCACAACACTTTCACTGAGGCTACATCCTTTGAACGGAGCTTTTTAACTTGCCTATCAAGGATAGCTACCGGTTGTTCCTCATAGCTTAGATCATCTTGCAACTGAATAGTTTCATACCGTATTACATGTGATGGATCTAGGTTGTACTTCCTAAGCATGGACACATGAAACACGGGATGAATATTAGAAAGGTCTGGCGGTAATGCCAAACGATAAGCCACCGCTCCAACCTTTTCTAAGATCTTGAATGGCCCTATATACCGAGGACTTAACTTCCCTTTCTTGCCAAACCTCATTACCCCTTTAGTTGGCGAAAATTTCAAAAATACATGATCTCCTACTTGGAACTCCAAGTCTCTCCGTCGGTTATCAGCATATGATTTCTGTCTACTTTGTGCTGTTAACATCCTCTGACGGATCATGTGTATTTTCTCGGTTGCATCCTGCACCAATTCAGGCCCCAAAAGTTTCCTTTCTCCCACCTCTAGCCATCCAATGGGTGACCTACATCTTCGTCCATATAAGGCCTCAAATGGTGCCATTTGGATGCTAGTTTGGAAACTGTTGTTGTAGGCAAATTCCACTAAGGGTAGATATTGTTCCCACCTGACACCAAGGTCTATCACACAAGCCCTCAACATATCCTCCAATGTCTGTATGGTCCGTTCAGATTGTCCATCAGTCTGAGGGTGGAAAGCTGTGCTGAAATCCAACTTAGTGCCCAATGCTTCTTGCAACTTTCCCCAAAACCTACTAGTAAACTGAGCTCCTCTGTCAGATACTATAGAAATGGGAATACCATGTAGTCGCACTATCTCATCCACATAAACTCGAGCATAATGGGCAGCCCCATAAGTAGTCTTAACCGGAAGAAAATGAGCTGACTTTGTTAACTGGTCCACTACTATCCAAATTGAATCATATCCCCCACTGGTTCGAGGCAAACCCGTTACAAAGTCCATAGCAATATGTTCCCACTTCCACTCGGGTACTGGTAATGGCTGTAGTAGCCCTGCAGGCTTTTGATGCTCGGCCTTAACCTGCTGACAAACCAAGCACTTGGAGACAAACTCAGCTACATCTCTCTTAAGTCCTTCCCACCAATACACCTCTTTCAAAATCTTGATACATTTTTGTAGCCCCTGGATGTACCACATAAGCTGCCATGTGAGCTTCCTCCAATATTTCTCTCCTCAACCCATCACCATCAGGCACATAAAGTCTGGTTCCATACCTCAACACTCCATCTGTGCCTTTAGTAAACATTTTTCCTTTCCTACCCCGAGGATCCTCTAAGGCCTTAATCACAAACTCATCTTTACTTTGTGCTTCTTTAATCCTGTCCATTAAAATAGGCCTCACTCTAAAGTGTGCTAGCAAGGCATTTGTCTCCGCAACTTCCAAACGCACACCTATGTCTCCCAAGCTATGGATCTCTCTAACCAAAGATCTCCTACCAATGGAAATATGTGCCAAGCTTCCCATTGATTTTCGACTCAAGGCATCCGCCACTACATTGGCCTTACCGGGATGATAAAGAATAGTACAATCATAATCCTTTAGCAACTCCATCCATCTACGTTGCCGTAAGTTAAAATCCCTCTGCTGAAATATATACTTCAGACTTTTGTGGTCCGTGTATATCTCGCAAGTCTCACCATACAAGTAATGTCTCCAAATCTTTAAGGCAAACACGATTACTGCCATTTCCAAATCGAGTATGGGGTAATTTTGCTCATGCCTTTTAAGTTGCCTAGATGCATACGCAATCACCTTCCCATGTTGCATCAATACACCTCCTAAACCAACCCCAGATGCATCACAAAACACCGTGTAACCCCCTGTGCCTTGCGGCAGGCTTAACACTAGAGCTGTGGTGAGACATGCCTTAAGCTTCTCAAAACTATTCTCATAAGCATCAGACCACTCAAATTTTGTATCTTTACGTGTCAGCTTAGTCAAAGAGGCAACTATTTTGGAGAAGTCTTTCACAAAGCGACGATAATAGCCAGCTAAACCCACAAAGCTTCTAATCTCCGTAACTGATGTTGGCCTTGGCCATTTTTCCACTGCTTCAATTTTTTTTGTATCAACTCGTATCCCCTCCTTAGATACCACATGCCCCAAGAATGCAACACTTTCGAGCCAAAACTCACACTTGGAGAACTTAGCATACAATCGATGTTCTCTCAAAATTTGGAGCACTATCTTAAGATGCTGCTCATGCTCTTCTCGACTCTTTGAATATATCAAAATATCATCAATAAACACCACTACAAACTTATCCAAATAAGGTTTGAACACTCGGTTCATCAAATCCATAAAGGCTGTAGGAACATTCGTGAGCCCAAATGACATCACTAAGAACTCATAGTGCCCATATCTTGTTCGAAATGCGGTCTTGGGTATATCTTCGTTCCGGATTCTCAACTGATGGTACTCAGATCGCAGATCTATCTTAGAAAAACATTGTGCTCCTTGTAGTTGATCAAATAAATCATCTATCCTTGGGAGAGGATATTTATTCTTCACCGTCACTTTATTAAGCTGTCGATAATCAATGCACAGCCTAAGTGACCCATCTTTCTTCTTCACAAATAACACTGGTGCTCCCCATGGGGATACACTAGGTCGTATGAAACCTTTATCCAACAAATCCTCCAACTGATCCTTAAGCTCTTTAAGCTCTGCAGGTGCCATTCTATATGGGGGTATGGATATAGGTCTAGTGTCGGGAATCAAATCTATGCAAAACTCAACCTCCCGTTCAGGAGGCAAACCTGGTAGCTCCTCAGGAAATACATCCACGAACTCCTTCACCACCGACACTTGAGTTACATCTCTAATCTTTGCCTGACTATCCTTTACAACAGCCAAGTAACCTATACAACCCTGTCGTAATAATCTTCTGGCAGATATGACCGATATCAAATTGGTTGGAGCATTACTCCTATCCCCCTGAATACTAAATGATGGTTCACCGGGGAAATCAAATCTAACCAATTTATGATAGCAGTCCACACTAGCATGACAGGGTGATAACCAATTCATCCCCAAGATTACATCAAAGTCTAAGGTGTCTAGCACCACTAGATTCACCGAAGTGTCTTTGTCCTTGACTCGCACTACACAGGACTCATATTCCCACTCGGCCACAAATATCTCCTTTAAAGGAGTAGACACCACTAATTGTTCCTCTCTCCTAACACGACCTCTACCCAACCGAGATGCAAAACATGGAGAGATAAAAGAATGGGTAGCACCAGGATCAAATAGTACTCGAGCATTCATATTACAAACGGAGAGAATACCTGAGACCACGGCATTGGATGTTTGAGCCTCCTGCTGTGTTAAAGCAAACACCCTCGCTTGGCCTCTACCAATAGAACTTTGATGTCCGGACCCAGATGGTCTGCCTTGAGAGGAAGTACCCGCACCTTTACCTCTCGATCCACTAACCTCCCGGCCAGATGAGACAACAACTGACAGAGCAGATGAAGCTGGCTGGGTGGAACCACGAGCAAAATCTGGTGATTGATGTGCCATCGGACAATCCCTCCTAATATGCCCAGGTTGACCGCACCCGTAACAAGTTTTTGTAGTAAGGAAGCACCGTCCACTATGTCGTTTCCCACAAGTATCACAAGAGCGAATGACTTGACTACTCTGTCTAGAATCTTGCTGCCTCATAGAACTGAAGGTTCTCTGTCCCACCCTAATATTAGCACCAGGTGCGTCACTCCCCTGCTGAGGGAACCGTGAGTCCCTCTGTGGACCCTGACGGCTAGAAGATGAACCACCACCGCTGAAATCTCTACGGCCCTGATAACCCTCTATCTTGCCCCTTTTTGCTCTATCTCTCGCAGCCCTACTCTCACTGGTCCTCATCTCGATGCATTGAGCACGATCCACTGCTGCAGAGTAGGTAGTGAAATCTCGGGATGCCACAGCCCTAAATAATGGCTCCACTAACCCATCCACAAACCTCTGAATCTTCATCTCCTCAGTAGAAACGAGATAGGGCGCATAACGAGCTAGCTGCGTGAACTTGATGTCATACTCAGACACCGTCATGCTTGAAGTCTGTACCAAAGTCTCAAACTCTCTAGCTCTGGCAGTACGCACACTGAGTGGTAAGAATCGATCTAAGAAGGCTACACTGAACTCACTCCAGGCCAACGGTGTTGCATTAGTCGGTCTGCCTCTACATAAAGAGCTATACCATTCCTGCGCCACATCCTCTAATTGGAAGGCGGCTAGCTCAACTGACCGAACACTAGAACATCCCAAGGCTTTACAAATTTTCTCCATCTTATCCAAGAAAACCTGGGGTTTTTTCGATGCATCAGACCCTGAAAATGTTGGAGGCTTAAGCTTGAGAAAGTCAGGAAGAGAAATATCTAGATGTCCCCTCTCCTCCTCATGATGTTGGTGATCGGCCTGTCCTTGGGAGCTAGGGGATTCTTGTACTGTAGGTCTCCCCTCTACTACCCTTTGTATATCTTCCATGCGGGTCGCCATCATCTCTACAACTCGGTTAACTCCCTGTAGGCCTGCCGCCAAATCCTCAATAGTAATACCCCTAGCTGGGTGTCTATCTACATCACCTGAGGACTGTCCCTCTTCTTGCCTACTCACAGGCGTATCCAACCCCACCGGCCTAGTGACCCTGCCACGTCTACCTCGGCCTCTCTGGGTGGATGCCCGTGGTCTATCTGCCATCTCAATGGGAGCATCTTGCTCCCTTGCCCGTCTTGAGGCGGCTCGTGTCCTAGGCGGCATTCTTACCTAGACAAAAGCAAACGCCTATTATTAAACACATATTATAATCATACTTAAAGAATAAGGTGGTTTCTAAGATAGGGAATCTATGCGGTCATTTGGTTGTAAAATGTGCCGCGGTTCACACTTTACAACTGAAGTTCCCACATAAAGACCCGACTCTCCACTGGACTAACAAAAAGGAAGTTCGAGGACCTAGACAAACCTAGGGCTCTGATACCAATATTGTCACGACCCAAATTCCGGGTCATGACCGGCGCATGGATCCAATGGACGTAATCCACTAAACCCAAGCAAGCCTATTATTTATCTTACTTATGATTCTATTTATTATCACTAAGTCCTATTTCATGACTTTGAGTCAAAATAGTGATATACATTGCCAACTCGTACTGGCATTACTCTTTTAAAATTTACATTTAAGTTCATCTATACATAACAAAATAATACTCGACCTCCAGCGGAGTGACACGGATGGATATATAGCTACCGAATGCCGAGACACCTACCAAAAGATGTACACAGATCTACAAGAACACCTTGTCCTAATTATCGGCTACCTCGTGATCTGAAAACATGAATTTGAAAATGGTGAGTATAAACCCAGTGAGTGAACAAGGAAGGGAACAAGCAACAATTAGGAAAAATTTAAAATCATGATGCACTTGTTTCAAACAATGCAATTTAGTTCATTCCTATTTAAAACCCCTCCAAACCCCAGAGTTTTTTTTTTCGCTACAGCGAGCATGAATTTCGATGCAGTGAAAACAAAGGAACAAGAGAAACATTTTTCCTCACTCAACAAAAGCCATCCTGCTAAACTAATAAAATCAACCTAACATTCATGAAAATTCTCAAAGTATAATGTGTCAAATTTTACGTACATTACAACCATAAATCATTGTCCATCAATTTGCTATATCACACACATTTACATATGTATATATATATATATATATATATATATAAATATACGTATATACCCATCATCATCATCTCACCAACCCATCATCATCATCATCACCAGCTCATGCGCACTCCCTACTCGCACATGGCTGGGTCATCACCGGATTATGCGCACTCCCTACTCGCACATAATCGGGTCATCACCGGGTTATGCGCACTCCCTACTCGCACATAACCGGGTCATCCTCGACTTATGCACACTCCCTACTCGCACATAACCGGGTCATCCTCGACTTATGCACACTCCTTACTCGCACATAGCCGAGTCAACATAATTACACAACATTATATTCAAGCATATATGTATATCAACATAATGCAGCCACATAGAAATCCATAATAACCACATTTCATAACATAAACCTTTTCTCAAAAGCTTGTTCCCAAGGCATTCATTTTCATGAAAAATTGCATAAAATCATTCAAACACTTTGTTCAAAACAGTCATATTCCCAAAACAATTTTGATAGGCAGTCCACTCACAGGTGTTCTAAAAATCCAGATTTCGAGTGAACTCTGACTAATAGTCCTCAAGCGCAATTCCTTTGCCTTTTCTGGATGTCTCACCACCTTGACAAATAACAAAGTTGAGGAATTTACTATATTGTCCCTAAATTGATATAAATTAATTTAAACTACTAATGCTTGATATGTAAATGCACAAATATATCCGATTATCGCTTAATCACGGTATCGATTAAATTCGACCGATCACCCGATTAATCGGCGATTGTGTCCAAATAACCTCCAAATTAATTCATTTCTCCTCTAATACCTTAATTTACTACATACATTTAAATAAAGCCAAATTCAGCATTAGAACCCTCACAATTCCTTATAGAAAAACTTGGTCATTTGGTGCACTAGCATCGAATTTTTTTTCTACATAACCGTTTCACCTTAATTCATCATTTTCCATGCCATTTTCCTAGAAATAAAAACAATCCCCCATTGATATTCACCTCTCATGGTTCGGCCAACAAGGAACCCTAGAGAAATTGAATATTTCTTTTGTGGTTTTGTTCATAACCATGCTTAACTATCCCTAAACACTAACATAGTCTAAAATCAAATTATTTCAACAACAATTCCTCTTCCATACCCATTTTTCAGAATTGAATTCATCATGATAACTCAATATTCAACCATGGAAATCAAGAACAAAAGCATGGGTAAGCTAGGTATCAAGGAGAATTAAAGAAATTTTAACTTACCTAGCTTGTTTCCTTGATTTCTTTACTTTTTCTTTGAATTTCCACCTAGGTTTTCTTGTTTTTCCTTTTGTTCTTCCTTTTTTCTTGTTTCTGGATGTCTAGGCCGAATATGGTGAGGGAATTGGGGATTTAATGGGCTGATTTCTATAGAAAATAATAAAATAATCAAGCATGCCATGTGTCACATGCTTGTTGGCCCAATTTTTAACTTTTTGACTTTTTCTTCTTAATTTACCACCACAAATATTCTGGTATTTATCCAATCCTACCCCAATTAAAATCCCTTGGTCTTGAGAAGTGATGGGGCAAAACTTTTACTGATTTGCCCCCGAGACGAAAAAATTACGATTTTGCCCCTATACTCCGAAATGTACCGGAATCTCATTATTTCTACTTTTCAACCTAAAATAACACTAATATTGATCAATATTAACCAAATGGGGTAAATATTACTTAAAAAAAATTTTCGTTTAGTCCTCTAGTGGCAAAATTACCATTTTGCTCTTGTGCTCCATAAATACCGGGAATCAAAATTTTTCACTACTAAACATCATTTTATACTCCAATAATCATAATTATATTTCATATAATTATTCTTGGTCAAATGTGATCAAATCTTGGCTAAAAATCTCCATTTTATCATCAAATGGTAAAATGATCGTTTTGTCCCTAATTGGTCAATTTTCTGATGGACTCCAAACTGGACCTTGAAGTTCAAATCACTATTCTAAGCCATTCTGTTGGTTTTAAAATTTTCAAATTTCTCTTAGAATTTCTATTTGAACTAGTTCAAGGCTCGATTTAACTTAGTTGTACCACTCGATACAATACCGTCTTTTAATCGAGCTTGACAGGGTCTCACAAATAAGATTGTAAGCATACATGGATACCAGATTGTAATTTGATGAAAATGATATTTGGCAATTGAGATGTGATTAAGGACATTGTGATGCAAGGATACATGTTATAATGAAACTTATGTAGATGATTAGAAATGATAAGAAAAGAGTACATGCATGTAAATTATGTGAAGCTATGCATAGGCATAATGTGAATTTGTATGGATTGCATAAGAGATAACTTATGGTAGGATGTAAGTTGAATGGTAAATTAAACATCCAAAGAGTAATCTGGAAATTGATTATACCCCAATGTTCATAGATTAAATATGATCCATGGGAATGAAATGGAAACGTAATTAGAAATGTTGAAATTGAGAAAAGAAAAAAGGGAAACATGAACTATGAGAATATGATATTGAATCTTGGTTATGGTTGGGAACAAATAAAGGGAAATTTAGTCCGAACGCATTGACAAGGGTTCCTACACATATTGATGAATGTTGACATTTAAATGTGTGCGTACATATGTATACGTGAAGTTATAATGATATGGAAAAATTTTGAAGTAATAGTTAAAGAAATGATATCACGGAATTGGAATCTATAGTGTGGTTAAGCCATACAAGATGGATTGACATGATTGTGATGTAAGAATTAATGAAATGCCAAGGCATAGTTATATTAAAACTCTTTATGAGGAAATAGTGCAATGGATGGAGAATAAATGGTGATGGTACCAGAAAGTGAGCATTTGGAGAAATTGATTAAGAAAGACAAATTTAATTTTGTTAATGATGATTAAAAAAAAGGGAGGTTCTAAGTCATAATAATGATAATATATTTTAAGACGTGTAGAATTTGAATTTACAAAAAGAATTTGATGGTGAATGAAAGGGCTTACAATTAAAGTTAAAGATCGGCAAGTGAGTTGCCTTACCACATAATGTAAATTGCATAAATACAAGATAAGCATGAAGTATGAGGGAACGGTTGAAAGATTCAACTTTCCCTAGCGTTGGAAATATGTATAGGAATGAATAGGGCATGTTTTTAATGCCATAAGTTATGTAATAGTGCATGGGGATAAGATGAATGAATGTCGAGAAGTTTGACAAGAATCAAAATAAAGATATGTTTAAGGTTAGTAATGGAGTTAAAGGCATACTTGGGATCTTAATGATAAGAGAGAACAATTATGAAGGGTACCGTTGTTTTGATTCAAGGATGATAATATATATAAGTTCAATGAGTTCAATCAATTTTGTCATATCAAAACAAGAATAAAGCTAACACACTTTCAGTAGATATCTTCTATACACTATCAAGCAACCAAAATTTGTCACCTCATTAATGAAATAAAATTAAAAATCTTTAAAGATTTAATAATAAATATAACATATCTAATTTTTTTTCTCACACTTTTCTCTCTAACCATTATGTCAAACCTTCCCTTTGACTTTCACTCTTCTTTTTGCTTTCCACGTTTCTCACAAGAGATCAGAAATTGTTGATGAAAGAACAACATGTTCATAATTACTTGTGAAACCCTAATTTTACATGTTGTGAAAATTTAGTGAGAACTTGAATTTTTGATGCATCATATGTTAATGACGATTATTTATGAAAATTCCTTGTCATTTGTTGTAAATATCTACATATTATTATGCTATATTCATTGATGAATGATAGTTGAAAGCATGGTTGAAAAAGGATGTCAAACGAATGAATTTTCACAAGTTTGGACTCAAAGGGTCGACCTCTAATGGCTAGGAGTCGACCCTAGGATAAAATAGTGACATGTGGGCTCGAAAAAACATCACATTTTGGTCCAAGGTTGACTATCCAAGGTAAGGGGTCAACTATAGTAGAGAAATGGTACCAAGTTTACAGGGTTAAGTATGAAGCTGCACATTCAAAAAATAAAAGCCCTAAATGTGATTTTTCTCTTATTTCTCACCTCCTTTAGCCGCCAAACCCTCCTAAACACTCTTTAAAGCCTTCTCCAATCTCCATGGACCTCATTTAGCAAGGATTAGACCTTCCAACTTGGATCTAAGGTAAGATTGGGCATTTGTAAGCTTAAATGCTGAGATTTCGACATAACTCTAGGATTTTATGAATTTTAGCCCATTTATTCTATTTTTGAGCTAAGGATTTTAAGGGTTTTGCTTCTTAGGAAGTTTTTAAAGGTAAAGAAAGTTAAGATTATTCATTTTATGCTTTGGGTTGAAGTTTAAAATTTATTGAAGGATAATGGAAAGTAGACGATAACTCGATTAGTTTCGAAAATGGGTTTACTTTAGCAATTAGAAAATTGTGAGAGGATTTATTTTGTTAGGCGATTATTAAAGCTGAAGATCGTTGACGAGCAAGGTTTTGGTGACACGAAGCTTAGAAAAAATACTCTTTTTGTTAAGGTGAGTGGGTACACCTTTTAAAATACTTTATACGGTAAAGTTGAGCATGATTTATCGATTAAGTTATCTTGCATGATTTGGATGCTATCTTGGTTTTGATAAATCACATTGTATGAGAAATAATGTTTTCAATAAAGTTTTCAAACTACTAAGTAGTAAATATCTCTACTATGTATTAGTTTTCAACAAGGGGGATAAGCCCTTTCAAATGATTATATTCAAATACTCCTTCATTAGATGTATGTTGCACAATTGGTGCTTGGCTAGGTAAAAGCCTAAGTGGATGAATACATACCCACCTTGCGAAACCCTAATTTTTACATAAGAGCAAAATAGTAATTTGACCCAATGGTATATTGGACATTTCCTTGGTGAGTCTTTTATCCTCTGTCATACTTCATTTCATCTTTTGATTATAGTCCTTTTCACATTTCTATCCCTCATGACCTTGCAAACTTGTTTGCTTGTCACCTTTGAAACTAGGAATTTTCTAAGTCTAAAAGGGGTCAAAATATGTGATTTTTATAAAATAATCTATTAAAAATAAAAAAATAGAGGAAATGGTTCCTTTGATATTTAGATAACCAAAAATGGCTTTTTCATAATTTTTGAAGTACGTTTGCTATGGTAAATGAGACTTGTAAATTTAATTCAATTTTGTTCTTGAAACCAAAAATTGGTTTTTAATTTTTGTTGGAATTCAATTTTTTAGATATCTTTATTGAATCCATATGGGGGGTTGTTTGCTTAATTATATTAAATATTTTAAGTAAATTGAGAGTAAAAAAGAAAGAAATAAAAATGAGGACATATTTAAGGGTTGTCAAGAACACACAGGGTGCATTTTGGACAAAATTTGTCGATACATGTTCATCATGTATCAATAGATTGAGCCATCTATCGATGCATGTTCATCATGTATTGATAGATTCAACCTATAACTAAATGTATTGATAGATTTGCAAATGTATCCATACATTTGATGTAGATTTGAAGAAACAAGTGTATTTTAGACTTTTCTTTCAATAAAACATACCTTAAAACCCCCAAAACCCCTCAACCACTTTCATTCATCCCTAGCACAACTTTTCACCTCTTTCTCTCTTTTCACTTCATTTTCACTCCAAACATCAAAGATCATCTTCAAGTGTTTAAAAATCATTCTCAAGCTCAACTTTTGATTCTACATACTCCTAGAGGTAAAGTTTTTCTCATTTCGCACACTTAAACTTTTGGTTTTGATTTCTATAATTTTTGGATTTCCAACAAATACATTTTTAATATTTAAACTCCAGGATTTGTGGTGCATTACATCCTTTCAAGCTTACCAAGGTAAGGTTACAAAATAATCAAGCTAGTTAACTTTTATAACTCACTATTAAGTTAGAATATAGTTGCTGATTTTATATTGATGAAAGATTAGAAAAGTTTATAGAAGGATAAATGGTTATTCATTAAGAATAAAGTTAGAGAACAAGATATTGTAGATGGAAAGTTGGATTTTAGTGTTGTTGAACAAGATGGCATTTTTGAAAAATTAAGTGTTCGACGAAAGGTGCTAGAGAGCAAGACATGCTTCATTGTCGTGGGTAAATGCTTAATTATTTTAATATAATTAAGCATGCCTATTAGCCAATCTTGCATAAAATTGTATTTCGATGGATTTGTGATGTGAAAAATGATTTACCAATTTGTTTTGATGAAAACTATATACTATGTAAATATGTCTACTATATATTTGTCTTGAGCATTGTCACGACCCAATTTCCCGGGCCATGACCGACGCATGAGCTCAATGAGCATAGCTCACTAAGCCCAAGCAAGCCTATCCATTTACCTTTGCTTAACAAATTTATCATATCATGCATACAAAAACACTTTTTTTTCGGGTGTGAACATAGCCAAAACACAATGGCATTATCGATAATAATATACATGCACTATACCAGTCATGTATTTAGCAATTTACATTGCATACACATATTCACATTGTTAGATCGTATTCATAATACAAAAGGACCCATGACTTCTAGCGGAGACATTTACAACAAAAGGGATTACTATCGAATGCTAGACACATACCCAGGAGATGCACTACAGGGACTCCTCGATCTAGGGTCCAACAGTCACCTGATCTGAAAACATGAATTTTTATAAAACGTGAGTACAATACTCAGTGAGTGAACAAGGAAGGGAACAAGCAACAATTAGGGAGAATTTAAAATCATGAAGCACTTGTTTCAAAATAATGCAATTTAGTTCATTCCTATTTAAAACCCCTCCAAACCCGAGAGTTTTTCGCTATAGCGAGCATGAATTTCGCTGTAGTGAAAACAAAGCAACAAGAGAAACATTTTTCCTCACTCAACAAAAAGCCATCCTGCTAAACTAATAAAGTCAACCTAAAATTCATGAAAATTCTCAAAGTACAATGTGTCAACTTTCATGTACATTACAACCATAAATCATTGTCCATCAATTTGTTATATCACACATATTTACATATGTATATATATATATATATACACGTATATACCCATCATCATCATCTCACCAACCCATCATCATCATCACCAGCTCATCATCATCATCACCAGCGCATGCGCACTCCCTACTCGCACATGGCTAGGTCATCACCGAGTTATAAGCACTCCCTACTCGCACATAACTGGGTCATCACCGGGTTATACGCACTCCCTACTCGCACATAACCTGGTCATCCTCGACTTATGCGCACTCCCTACTCGCACATAACCGAGTCAACATAATTACACAACATTAAATTCAAGCACATATGTATATCAACATAATGCAGCCACATAGAAATCCATAATAACCACATTTCATAACATAAACTTTTTCTCAAAAGCTTGTTCCCAAGGCATTCATTTTCATGAAAAATTGCATAAAATCATTCAAACACTTTGTTCAAAACAATCATATTCCCAAAACAATTTTGATAGGCAGTCCACTCAGAGGTGTCGAAAATGCGGATTTCGGGTGAACTCAGACTAATAGTCCTCAAGCGTAATTCCTTTGCCTTTTTTCAGACGTCTCACCACCTTGACAAAAAACAAAGTCGAGGAATTTACTATATTGTCCCTAAATTGATATAAATTAATTTAAATTACTAATGCTTGATATGTAAATGCAAAAATATGTTCGATTACCACTTAATCACGGTATCGATTAAATTGGACCGATCACCCGATTAATCGGCGATTGTGTCCAAATCACCTCCAAATTAATTCATTTCTCCTCTAATACCTTAATTTACCACATACATTTAAATAAAGTCAAATTCAGCATTAGAACCCTCACAGTTCCTTATAAAAAAATTTGGTCATTTGGTGCACTAGCATCGAATTTTTTTCTACATAACCATTTCACCTTAATTCATCATTTTCCATGCCATTTTCCTTGAAATAAAAACAATCCCCCATTGATATTCAGCCCTCATGGTTCGGCCAACAAGGAACCCTAGAGAAATTGAATATTTCTTTTGTGTTTTTGTTCATAACCATGCTTAACTATCCCTAAACACTAACATAGTCTAAAATCAAATTATTCCAACAACAATTCCTCTTCCATACCCATTTTTCAGAATTGAATTTATCATGATAACTCAATATTCAACCATGGAAAACAAGAACAAAAGCATGGGTAAGCTAGGTATCAAGGAGAATTAGAGAAATTTTAACTTACCTGGCTTGTTTCCTTGATTTCTTCACTTTTTCTTTGAATTTCCACCTAGGTTTTCTTGTTTTTCCTTTTGTTCTTCCTTTTTTCTTGTTGCTGGATGCCTAGGCCGAATATGGTGAGGGAATTGGGGATTTAATGGGCTGATTTCTATAGAAAATAATAAAATAATCAAGCATGCCATGTGTCACATGCTTATTGGCCCAATTTTTAACTTTTTGACTTTTTCTTCTTAATTTTCCACCACAAAAATTCTGGTATTTATCCAATCCTACCACAATTAAAATCCCTTGGTCTTGACAAGTGCTAGGGTGAAAAATTTACCGATTTGCCCCTGGGGCGAAAAAATTACTATTTTACCCTTTTACTCCGAAATGTACCGGAATCTCATTATTTCTACTTTTCAACCTAAAATAACACTAATATTGATCAATATTAACCAAATGGGGCAAAAATTGTTTAAAAAAATTTTCGTTTAGTCCTTTAGTGGCAAAATTATCATTTTGCCCTTCTGCTCCATAAATACCGAGAATCACAATTTTTCACTGCTAAACATCATTTTATACTCCAATAATCATAATTATATTTCATATAATTATTCTTGGTCAAATGTGATCAAATCTTGGCTAAAAATCTCAATTTTATCATCAAATAGTAAAATGACCATTTTGTCCCTAATTGATCAATTTTCTGATGGACTCCAAACTGGACCTTGAACTCCAAATCACTATTCTAAGCCATTTTGTTGGTTTTAAAATTTTCAAATTCCTCTTAGAATTTCTATTTGAACTAGTTCAAGGCTCGATTTAACTTAGTTGTACCATTCGGTACAATACTGTCTTTTAATCGAGCTTGACAGGGTCTCACAAGCATAAGGAGCAAGCATTTCAAACTTTTGATATTGCAAATATGATATTTATTTGTGATTAATGAAATTGAATGTGATATGAAAAATGACATTTGTTTTGATGAGACCATAACATTTGGTCACCTTACCTATGAGATTTGAAATTGGTTGATTGACGAAGATTTTGTAAAGTCTCAACCTTATAATTTGTTAGTGATGGGATCACCCCTTTGATTTGGAAACGAACCTTTGATCATTTGAATATTTGGAAAATTATGTGTTAAGGAGTTGTAGCTAGCGATAATAGACATTAGCCATTTTGTATAATGATTTGTTTTAGTGGTAGTTAATGGAGTTCTACCTTTTTTGAAATGAATGGTTGTCAGCCAAAGAGTAACAGACTATTCATAAGTATGATGACATTTTTTGATTTGGTTATCCTTTTGGTTAGTGCTTCACTATTTATCTAAATTGATGATTGATAAGTTTAGATTAATGTTTGTTATGTTTTGAATTGGTATTTCTTCTGTTAGATTGTGAAGTTTGCCTTGTTGGATTGGTTATTTGCTTGATATTGATGATTGAGATTGATTATTTGTTTATGGATGTTTGTTAGTACTGTTTGAGGTCCTAGTAGTCAATTCAAGGCTGAAAAATTAGATTTTGTGTCAAATCTATCGATACTTCTGAAGAATGTATTAGTAGATTTTGTTATCTTTATTCTGGTTTTGAAATGACAAAGTTGATTTACTTGAAAGAGCTAAGGAGAGTTTTCAAAGGTGAAGAAAATCCCCAAAGAGTTTTGAAGTGTAACAGCCCGGACCCTCGTATAGAAGCCAATACAACCTTATCGATAAGACGAAGGGTCAATTGATGTAACTCTAAGTGTCAAAGAGCGATGACAGGTGAAAGGAATATTTTGAAATAAAATATTTTGCATGTGAAGGAATAATAATTAAATAATAATTAAATAATAATATTTTTATAAAACATGAGTTAATGAGTTAAAAGGCGATTTGGAAGTGAACCAGGACAAAGTGAGATATTTTGGGTCCCAAGGAGACAAACGAAAGATTTTGAAATAAAATAATATTAAAATATTAATATTTTATTAATTATTGAAAGTAGTCATGAAGGAGGACTATATGGCTAATCTAAGTGGGAGAAGAAAGAATTTAGAAGAAAAATGACGTAAGTGGGGCTCGTATGCCTTTATTTAATAAAGTAAAAGAGGATAAATATATATTTAAATATTATGGTAACACTTTGGTGAAGTGCAAATTT
Organism: Theobroma cacao; assembly: GCF_053813885.1. Taxonomy (NCBI): domain Eukaryota; kingdom Viridiplantae; phylum Streptophyta; class Magnoliopsida; order Malvales; family Malvaceae; genus Theobroma; species Theobroma cacao. The sequence continues at coordinate 11,369,635 of NC_142644.1, read as the reverse complement.
TATATTTATTCGCCCAAGTGTAAAGGAAAAAAGATAGGAGGAAATTCGAATTAAAAGAAAGGACTGAGGACCAAATTGTAAAGGATGAAAAGTATGGAGGGTCGAATGGTAAATAAGGAAAAGTTGAGGACTTATGTGCAATTATAATATTTGAAGCTAAATTGACATTAACTAACTAAGGGAAGTTAGATTATGTGAGATAATGAGGTGTGCATGTAAATTCACTATTACATGCAAATAATACCATGTAAAATGATGAAAGTTAGTGGGGAACATGTGGGACCCCCACCATGTGAAGCAAAAGGAAGGATAAGCCTAAATCTATTTGCATGTAAAGAGATTGGTGCATTAGGTGGCCAAATGAGGAAAGGAAAATGTGGATCCATGAGACTTGAATGGTTTAATAAATGACCAAATGAAATATAAAGTGAAGCTTGTGCATGAAATGTGATTGGAGTAATAAGGTGGTGCATGGAATAAAGAATGAAGAAAGAAAGAATGAGAGAGTGAAGGTGGCGGATGGAGAAGTAAATAAGGATAGATAATGGGCCAATGAACAAGGGAGGAAATTAGTGCATGAAGAACCATTGGTTGGCAAAATGGCCAAATGAAAACAAAGGAAAATTTGTTCATGTGTTGTGATTGGTTCCAAAGGGTGGCTAAATGAAAACTAAGGAAAATTGTGCATGTGTTGTGATTGGTTCCACTAGGCGGCCATATAAATACTAAGTTGCAAGAGTAAAAGAGAAATGTGAAATAGGCTTTGGTGAGACTTAAGGGCTGGCCATTTAGAGAAGAAAGGGAAGAAGAGCAAGCTTGAGAAGTTCTACCTGAGAGGAAGAAAAAGAGAAAGAAAAAGGCGAGAAAAGTGGGAAAGGCTTGGTTTTGGACAAGATCAAGAAAAACAGTGAGGTTTCCTCCCTCTATCTTGTAAATTTGTGTTATTCTATCACCCAAGGAGTCTTCAATACTCAAGAGAGAAGCCGTGGAGTGTTGATGGAGGTGTAAAGGTCGATTTCAAGATACAAGAGAAATAAGGTGAGGTTTGTGGTTTTAGCTTGAATAATCTTTGAAAATGAGTTAGTGACTATAAGGAATGTTTTGTGGTAGCAAAGATTTGGCTTGATTGAAGAAGATTTAGTGACATGCAAGCCATCTAAACTGTGGATGCATGTTGGGTTCAAGGTGAAAGAGAAATGGTAAGCATAATACTATGTTTTAAGGCCTACGGTTGGTAAATTTTTGAAGACATGAATTATGAATCATGTTGGCAGCTTGATGATTAAAGTTTTGGAGGAACATTGGAGTGCATGTGCGGATCAAGCAACCTTTAAGGTAAAAATAAATAATACTTTAAGTATAGTTGAGAAATCTTGAGAAATGCCTTTTGTTGTGTTGATTGGAGTCTTGAAAGGCATAATGTGAAAAATAATGGTTGTTGAAAGAATCTAAAATGCATGAGCTAGTGTAAATGTTAAGTTGCTTGGTATGTCATGTGAAAGAAATAAAAAGGGAATAATTTGGATGGAGGATTGAGAAATAAAACATTGAAAGCTAGATAGACAACTATGCATGTAAACTTGAAAATAATTGAGTGAGCTTGGAAATGATTGTTGTTGCCATATATGTGGTTATAGAATAAAAATATAAGATGGATTTGGATGAAAGTTGCTTGAAAGGTTGAAATGGGCACTTAATGTTATAAATAATTTTCCATTACATATAAGATAAAGAATTACGCAAGTAAAAGATATGAATTTCTTTGGTAAAAATATGTCAAGATGTATGTGAATATGCGAAGGTTAAGTGAGAAAGAATGGTGATTTTAGTCTGATGTAAGTTATTCAAATGATGATTGATGTTTGAATGAGAAAGAAAAATGAGAATGATAAACACTAAGTATATTAAGCTTGGTTTATTTCTAGGAAGTGTGCAAGTGGAAAAGGAATACCATGGTGATTAACTAAAGGAGGAAACATAACTGGATAAGTGGTGAAGTGATATCCCGCCATTGTGAGGTGAGTAGGGGGTGTCTATTTCAAAAGATCTATACATTGTATATTGTTATACATTTATTAAACGTTGTTGGTTTCCTTTAAACGCAATTGTGGATAGCATGAGTTGTTAGCCTCGGCAAGCAATTTTTAAATGGAGTTGTAATCAATTATAAATTGTTGTTATGGAAAACCATGAGCTAGTAGAAATGTTAGGCGGATTGTGGATGATGTGACTTTTGAAATTGTTTTGGACATATATATAAATAAGCTATATATGTAAAGTGCTTTAGAAATAGGGAAACAAGCCTTTTTGAAATGTTAGCATCAAATTTGTGCCTTGCATTTTCGTGTGACATGCATAGTTAAATGAATTTATTAAATGGTTTAAATACAAAATTTTTGAGAGCCGGTTTTAGTCTGGTCTTTATACAAGTGTTTACACCATGCCTTTTTATGTGAAAAGCAATTTGAAAGGTTATCGAACCTTGTTTCAAATGATTTCAAGAAAAAGACTTGGAAACCTTTATTTGGTTTTGAAAACGGTTTTGACAAACTGAGAGCATCGAGAATAGGCCAAATGTTACATTGGGATAATGTGACACTTGTGCACAAGTGAGCTCTAACTAGAGAACCTTGGGGTCACCAACTGGCTGTTAGATGTGGTTGGGGCCATGGTCTATGATATATACATGGCAAGGCCATGGCTTGATATATGTGGCTAGGCCACATGTTGATATACATGGTTGCCACCACTTGATTTCTCTAATGTCGACCAACATTATCAAGACTGCCATGGCAATGGCAATTTGGTGGAGCGGTGCTCTCAGATTGTTATTATGTGGAAAAGGGTCCATAGATTGATTGTTTACGATTACCTACTCGAGAGCCTTGAGAGTTTTAGACTCATACTCTTTTGAATGGTGGAGAGTTAATGTTTTCTCGCAGCTTCCCTATTTAATCGAAAGCTTTCAGTGCTTATTTGATGATCATGAGTTAAGTTATGTGCGCATCTACGTTGATTTTTACAGGCCACACATTTTGGGAGAGTGCGTACTTTTATATGGATATTTGTATTTTTGATGGAAAGTGATTGTGAAACCTTGACCTCCATAGACACGTAACTAGAAGTAGACACGATAACACGGACTAGGGGTAATTTCATCATTTCCCTTAGTGAGTTCCTAGAAGTGGGTTTTCTAATATTATTAAGGCCTAAGTAGGCCTAAGGAATAAATGAATGATGTATATAATAATGAAATAAACAAAGAAATTTGAAATAATGATGATTTCCATGGTAGGGGCAAAATGGTCATTTTAGGTTTCGAATCTAAAGTTTTAAGTTTTCATGAACCCGAGTATCTCTAATCTATTATGGACCTTTTCGTAATGTCAAAAGAGCAAAAAGTTTGAACCAAGTCGAAGAAGAAGGCAAAGTCAACCATTGAATGGCATTTTTGTAAATAAAAGGAACTTTATTCAACTATAGGATAAATATCAAAAAATTTCTAGCAGCTTCTTCAAACTTCCAGCAACTTCTTCTTTTTCTTCTTCCCATCTCTTCTCTCCATCTCACGTTCTTTATCTTCCATGGAAGCCTCCTTAAAAACCTCCATGACTTTCTCAAGTTAAAACCAAATTTTCATGCTTTTGTGCACCTTTTCACAAAGTCCTTCGTGCTCTTTTACTCTTTCACCTTAAAACCCTCAAAAGTCTTACCTCAATACCTTCTCTCACTAGCTAGGTGTTTTAGAGAGAGAAAGAGAGACTTTTTATAATAGCTTGAGAAATTTTGAGAAAGATTTCAATTACAAATCTACCAAGGTGAGTAATGAAATTGAGTTCATTTTTGAGTTGTTGAGAATGGCTAGTGGCTAGATTTGTGAGTGTTTCGTAGGTGAGGTTGTTTATTCATCTTTAATGTGACTAGAATAGTGAAAATAAATAGCCACTTAATGGTACTTGGAAGCTAGTTAGGATAACTAGTAGAACATGATTTAGGAGATAGCCTTCAGAATTTATAGTTATGTGAATTGAGTTGATTGTGATGCTATTGTGTGTGATAGGTTCCAATGAGGCCTCACACCTCCACACGGAGCATTAGTCAAAGTTGGAGTCCATCCACAAGCATTAACAAAGACATGCGAGTGAACTTGCATTAAAAATATTTTGGAATAAATGATTATGTGCTTGATTGAACCATTTGAAATATGTTATTGGTTTTTCTTTAAAATTGCATGGGAACAAGCCTTTGATGAAACGTTGTATATTGTGAATGTGTAATATGATGAATCCTTGTGCTCTTATATTATGTGGATATATATATGTTGTGTATGGATAGTTAATATTGTGTGATAATTATAACCGTGCATGTGTGGTGTGGGAGTGCACATGCAGGTGATGATGGAGTGTGGGAGTGTGAATGATGATATTACCTGTGCATGATGTGAGGGAGCACACAATGGCATTAGCTGTGCGCGATGTGGGGGAGCACACGATGACATTAGTTGTGTGCGATGTGGGGGATGCACATGATGACTTCGGCTATGTGCAGTGTGGGAGTGCATATGAGCTGGGTGAGGCGGTGGTGGTATATGTGTTTATATATGTATATATATTTGCTATATAGGGAGGTTCGTAATTAATATGTATTTGCATTGAATATTGAATGTTGAAATTGTTAAATGCTTCCAAATTAAATTACATTGTAGCAAAACTAGATTTTTATTGTGATAAAAATTCTTTTAACTTAATTACCCTGTTTCTCGCTACCGTGAAATTCATTCTCGCTACAGCGAGAAACTCTCAGGTGCTGGGGAATTTCATGGCTAGGGTTTTTACTGCAGCGAAAATGGATCTGGCTACAGCGAGAAACTCTCAAGTGGTTCACTTAATCTGTGCTCTGAATTTCGCTGTAGCGAGAAACTCTCGGGAGGTTCAAAAATTTTCCTTGTTCGAATTTCGCTGTAGCGAATGCCTTTCCAGTGCAGTGAGAAACCCTCTGTTATGCTCTTATGCTCATCTTGCTTGGATTCTGCTATAGTTCTCACCCTTTCCAACTCCTTGGTTGATCATCGATCCTTCAACACTAAAGGATTAAATGCTCAAAGTTTGAAATGAAGGGTTTTAACAAGAATTTAAACTAAATTGCATTGTTTTTACTATAAGGGCATTATGTTTTCTAAAATTTTCCTTATCCTTTGTGTCACGACCCAATTTTCAGGCCATGACCGGCTCATGGGCCCAATAGGCATAGCCCACCAAGCCCAAGCAAGCCTATTATATAATCTTGCTCAGCATTCCATTAACTATTCTCAAGTCACCTTTCATAAGTCTAACTTATAATCACTTTAATAATGGGCTATAGCAATCAAGAATTTCATTAATATAAACCCAAAATGATGTTAACATTTCAACTCATGGTGGCATTAACAGTTAAAATATACATATTTTGTCTAAGACAAGTATCTTAGTACTTTACATCACATGAACATATTCATAAAACAAAATGACTTTTGACCTCCAGTGAAGTGACCACAGTGAAGGTGCGGCTACTGAATACAAAAATACCTACAAAGGAGATGAAACTACGTGGACACCTGAACCTAGGTTCCAACTACCTCTTGATCTGAAAACATGAAATTGAAAATAGTGAGTACAAACTCAGTGAGTGAACATAAGAAGGGAACAAGCAATCGATAGGAAGAATTTGGAAATCATGATGCACTTGTTTTGAAAACAATGCAGTTGATTTAATTTCTTACTAAAATCCCCTCATTTCAAACTTTGATTAATAACCTCATAGTGTTGCAAAAACCCATGATCAATCCATGAAGTTTAATGGGTGAAAAATATGTGAAAATCAAGCAAGGTAGCAAGCATGGCAGCAAGTTTCTCGCTGCAACGAGAAATAGTGTCAGTTTGTATATATTTTAGTTTTTCTAGCATATATCCCACTACAGAAATCCAATTGACCTAATTTTTTGACCATTAGAAATATAAAAGGCAGGGCTACAACTTTTTTGTTTACCACTTTTTCCAGTTCAGACTGGAAGGTGGTCAAAAGCTTCATCAAAGTGAAAGCACTGCACTAGAAGTTGAGAGTTTCTCGCTGCAGCGAGAATAAATCTCGCTGCAATGAGTTGCTGGCGGCCAAAATAGAATGTTTCTTGCTGCAGCGAGAAGTAGGGTACCTAAATATAAAAAGGACCTCTTTTGCACTAAAAATCTATTTGGTGCTGCAATAAAATAAATTTGCAAGAAAATGAGAAATTCTCAAGGTTCATCATGCCAATTTCAACATGCCATAGAATCACATTTTACAATCACACACATTCTATCACATATCTATAGGTTTGTAATTAATATGTATTTGCTTTGAATATTGAATGTTGAAATTGTTAAATGCTTCCAAATTAAATTACATTCTAGCAAAACTGGATTTTTATTGTGATAAAAATTCTTTTAACTTAATTGCCCTGTTTCTCGCTACAGTGAAATTCAGTTTTGCTACAGCGAGAAACTCTCAAGTAGTTCACTTAATCTGTGCTATGAATTTTGTTGCAGTGAGAAACTCTCGGGAGGTTCAAAAATTTTCCTTGTTCGAATTTCACTGCAGCAAAAATTCATTCTCGCTGTAGCAAATGCCTTTGCACTACAGTGAAAAACCCTCTATTATGCTGTTATGCTCATCTTGCTTGGATTCTGCTATAGTTCTCACCCTTTCCAACTCCCTGGTTGATCATCGATCCTTCAACACTAAAGGATTAAATGCTCAAAGTTTGAAATGAAGGGTTTTAACAAGAATTTATACTAAATTGCATTGTTTTTACCATAAGTGCATTATTGTTTCTAAAATTTTCCTTATCATTTGTGTCACGACCCAATTTTCGGGCCATGACCTGCTCATGGGCCCAATGGGCATAGCCCACCAAGCCCAAGCAAGCCTATTATATAATCTTGCTCAACATTCCATCAACTATTCTTAAGTCAGCTTTCATAAGTCTAACTTATAATCACTTTAATAATGGGCTATAGCAATCAAGAATTTCATTAATATAAATCCAAAATGATTTTAACATTTCAACTCATAGTGGCATTAACAGTTAAAATATACATATTTTGTCTAAGACAAGTATCTTAGTACTTTACATCACATGAACGTATTCATAAACCAAAATGACTCTTGACCTCCAGTGGAGTGACCACAGTGAAGGTGCGGCTACTGAATACCAAAATACCTACAACGGAGATGAAACTATGTGGACACCTCAACCTAGGTTCCAACTGCCTCTTGATCTGAAAACATGAAATTGAAAATAGTGAGTGCAAACTCAGTGAGTGAACATAAGAAGGGAACAAGCAATCGATAGGAAGAATTTGGAAATCATGATGCACTTGTTTCGAAAACAATGCAATTGATTTAATTTCTTACTGAAATCCCCTCATTTCAAACTTTGATTAATAACCTCATAGTGTTACAAAAACCCATAATCAATCCATGAAGTTAAATGGGTGAAAAATATGTGAAAATCAAGCAAGGTAGCAAGCATGGCAGCAAGTTTCTCGCTGTAGCGAGAAATAGTGTCAGTTTGTATATATTTTAGTTTTTCTAGCATATATCCCACTACAGAAATCCAATATACCTAATTTTTTGACCATTAGAAATATAAGAGACAGGGCTATAACTTTTATGTTTACCACTTTTCCTAGTTCGGATGGGAAGGTGGTCAAAATCTTCATCAAATTGAAAGCACTATACTAGAAGCCGAGAGTTTCTCGCTGCAGCGAGTTGCTAGCGGCCAAAACAAAATGTTTATTGTTGCAGCAAGAATGCTTTCTCGCTGCAGCGAGAAGTAGGGCACCTAAATATAAAAAAGACCTCTTTTGCACTAAAAATCCATTTGGTGCTGCAATAAAATCAATTTGCAAGAAAATGAGAAATTCTCAAGGTTCATCATGCCAATTTCAACATGCCAAACAATCATATTTTACAATCACACACATTTTATCACATATCTATAGATATAATCATATATAACACCTACACCACCCCGTCTTCCTCAGCTCTTGTGCACTCCCTACACGCACAAGGCAATTCCACCATATGTGCACTCCCTACTCGCACATTTCAATGTCATCATGTATGCACTCCCTACTCGCACACCTCATTATCATCATACAACATTATTTATCATTGCACAATATACATTCAAATATGTATACCAACACAATATAGGAGCACATGAATTCATCCTTTTTACACATTTCACACCTTTTACAACATCAAAGCATTTATCAAAGGCTTGTTCCCAAACACCCATTTTTAATGAAAAGTTGGATAAAATCATGCAAATAATTCATCTCAACACAATTCTATTTTCCAAAATAATTTTGAAATGCAAGTTAACTCACCGGTATTGTGAGACCCTGTCAAGCTCGGTTAAATGACGGTATTGTACCGAGTGGTACAACTAAGTTAAATCGAGCCTTGAACTAGTTCAAATAGAAATTTTAAGAGGAGATTGAAAATTTTGAAACCCACAGAATGACTTAAAATAGTGATTCGGAGTTCAAGGTCCAGTTTGGAGTCCATTAGAAAAATTGACCGATTAGGGATAAAACGGTCATTTTACCATTTGATGATTTAATGGAGATTTCTAGCCAAGCTTTGATCACATTTGACCAATCATAATTATATGAAATATAATTATGATTATTGGAGTATAAATGATGTTTAGTAGTGAAAAATTTTGATTCTTGGTATTTTTGGAGCACAAGGGTAAAATGGTAATTTTGCCACTAGAGGACTAAACGGGAATTTTTATAAAATAATTTTTTTCCCGCATTTGGTTAATAATGATCAATATTAGTGTCATTTGAGGTTGAAAAGTATAAATAATGTGATTCCGGTACATTTCGAAGTATGGGGGTAAAATCGTAATTTTTCTGTCTCGAGGGTAAATCGGTAAATTTTTCGTCCCACCACTTGTCAAGACCAAGGGATTTTAAATGTGGTAGGATTGGATAAAAACCAGAATATTTGTGGTGGAAAATTTAGAAGAAAAAGTCAAAAAGTTAAAAATTGGGCCAATAAGCATGTGACTCATGGCATGCTTGATTATTTTATTCTTTTCCATAGAAATCAGCCCATTAAATCCCCAATTCTCTCACCATATTCGGCCTAGGCAACCAGCAACAAGAAAAAAAAGGAAGAACAAAAGGAAAAACATGAAAACCTAGGTGGAAATTCAAAGAAAAAGTGAAAAAATCAAGGAAACAAGCTAGGTAAGTTAAAATTTCTTTAATTCTCCTTGATACCTAGCTTACCCATGCTTTTGTTCTTGATTTCCATGGTTGAATATTGAGTTATCATGATGAATTCAATTCTGAAAAATGGGTATGGAAGAGGAATTGTTGTTGGAATAATTTGATTTTAGACTATGTTAGTGTTTAGGGATAGTTAAGCATGGTTATGAACAAAAACACAAAAGAAATATTCAATTTCTCTAGGGTTCCTTGTTGGTCGAACCATGAGGGCTGAATATCAATGGGAGATTGTTTTTATTTCAAGGAAAATGGCTTGGAAAATGATGAATTAAGGTGAAACGGTTATGTAGAAAAAAATTCGGTGCTAGTGCACCAAATGACCAAATTTTTCTATAAGGAACTGTGAGGGTTCTAATGCTGAATTTGGCTTTATTTAAATGTATGTGGTAAATTGAGATATTAGAGGAGAAATGAATTAATTTGGAGGTGATTTGGACACAATCGCCGAATAATCGGGTGATTAGTCGAATTTAATCGATACCGTGATTAAGCTGTAATCGGATGTATTTTTGCATTTACATATCAAGCATTAGTAATTTAAATTAATTTATATCAATTTAGGGACAATATAGTAAATTCCTCGACTTTGTTATTTGTCAAGGTGGTGAGACGTCCGGAAAAGGCAAAGGAATTGTGCCTGAGGACTATTAGTCCGAGGTCACCCGGAATCCAGATTTTTGACACTTGTGAGTGGACTGCCTATCAAAATTGTTTTGGGAATATGACTGTTTTGAACAAAGTGTTTGAATGATTTTATGAAATTTTTTTCATGAAAATGAATGCCTTAGGAACAAGCGTTTGAGAAAAAAATTTATGTTATGAAATGTGGTTATTGTGGATTTCTATGTGGCTGCATTATGTTGATATACATATATGCTTGAATATAATGTTGTGTAATTATGTTGACTCGACTATGTGCGAGTAGGGAGTGCCCATAAGCCGAGGATGACCCGGTTATGTGCGAGTAGGGAGTGCGCATAACCCGGTGATGACCTAGCCATGTGCGAGTAGGGAGTGCGCATGAGCTGGTGATGATGATGATGAGCTGGTGATGATGATAATGGTTTGTGAGATGATGATGATGGGTATATACGTATATATATATATACACACACATATGTAAATATGTGTGATATAGCAAATTGATAGACAATGATTTATGGTTGTAATGTACATGAAAGTTGACACATTGTACTTTGAGAATTTTCATGAATTTTAGGTTGATTTTATTAGTTTAGCAGGATGGCTTTTTGTTGAGTGAGGAAAAATGTTTCTCTTGTTGGTCTGTTTTCACTGCAACAAAATTCATGCTCGCTGTAGTGAAAAACTCTGGGGTTTGGAGTGGTTTTAAATAGGAATGAACTAAATTGCATTATTTTGAAACAAGTGCATCATGATTTTAAATTTTCCCTAATTGTTGCTTGTTCCCTTCCTTGTTCACTCATGGGGTTTATACTCACCATTTTCAAATTCATGTTTTCAGATCACAAGGCAGCCGATAATTAGGACGAGGTGTCCTTGTAGACTTGTGTCCATCTTTTGGTAGGTGTCTCGGCATTCAGTAGCTGTATATTCATCCGAGTCCCTCCACTGGAAGTCGAGTATTATTTTGTTATGTATAGATGAACTTAATGTAAATTTTAAAGGAGTAATGCTAGTACGAGTTGGCAATGTATATCATTATTTAGATTCAAAGTCATGAAATAGGACTTAGTGATAATAGATAGAATCATAAGTAAGATAAATAATAGGCTTGCTTGGGTTTAGTGGATTACGTCCATTGGACCTATGCGCCGGTCATGACCCAAAATTTGGGTCGTGATGGGTATTGTTGAACCTCTAATCGACTCTAACCTCCACTAATGGTTTAAATGGAGCTGTGGGGCCTTGTTGGAACCTATCACGCTCAAAAACATCACAACTAATGCAATTTACATTAATATCACTCCAAAAGCTAGTTTCTAATTCAAGTTTGGAGATGTTGATGCAGGTATTTGGAATTAGTATGATTATGAGACTATGTTGATGCAGTTGAACTAAATTATGGTTGTAATTTATGTGTTTGGAGAATTTGAGACATGGTTGATTTTCATGTGGTTTGAACAAGTTAAGTAGTCGTTAATATAATGAATTGTTGAGTGTTTGGAATATTCATGCATTGCTGATGAGGATTAGCATTGGTAAAAATATGTAAATGGTTCTAATTGATTCTTCTAGAGTATGATTGATGGTAAGAATAGAGGCTCATAGTGCCATGATATTATAAGATGAAAATTGACACAAGTATAGATCATTGGAGGTAAATGATGGAAATAGGAAAAGATGAATTCTTGAACTAATAATAATGTGAGCATAAAGTGTTGACCGAGATGAACTAATTTGATGGCAATTTTAAGTTAAAGGTCAATCCACTGTCTGAGTTGCAAGACAAGAAAGACAATTAGTTGTGAATGTTAAGGAATTGTGGAATGTTATAAATGGTGAATAATTGTGTGTGTGGTGTTATATATATTGTGAATTCATTACAAAATATGGAAAAAATTGTAATAAGGTGGGACTTATTTGATTGATGACAAAGTATTAAGGGATAACATGAGTTTAAAGGTATTGACTTGGCCTAGTGCATATGATAAGCAAAGGAAAAGATACACATGCTTATGGAAATTGTGGTATAGGCTTAGAGGAAAGCCATATGGTTGAGAATGATTAATGTAGTAGCCTTAAGGGTAGAAGAATTGCTTTAATAAGTAAATTCCAGTAGCCACAGCATCGCAGCACTGACCCTTAAGCACTGTAGCATTGAAACTACCCAATTTCCAGTAGCTACAACGTTGCAGTGTTGATTGCCTAACGCCCAGCGCTAAGAACACCTCATGTCTAAGATGCATGAGCAAGATGTGAGTGGCATAAAGATGAACGTACAAGCTGAATTATGGTCATTGGTCTTGATATTGAGCTTTGTCATTTAGGATTTTAAGTGTTTTGGGGAATGTTTATATGAATAAATAGAAAAGGTTCTTTATTGCCTTCTAGATTAGCATGTAATTGAAAGAGAAGTTGGAAAGTTCTTGAGATGGCTACATTGAGATAAGCTATAATGTGAAGTATTAAGATGAACACTATGTTGACTAAAGTTAAATCCTAAGAAATAAAGGAGATAAAAGATAAAGCCTTGTCAAAGGCTAAGGCAAGAGTAAGTGGAAATTTAGATGAGAGTATGAGACATTGATAAAGTAATGCCAAAACCAAGTGAAGAAACTGTGAATGAAGGATTACAAGGTTGGCATAGCAAATGAGCTAATATAACTAAAAGATTGCTATGTGGATTTACAAATTTTATCTTGACATAGTTGAAAGAAAAGGATTAGTAACAACATATGGCCAATTATGTGGCATAATAGAACCCTATGAACATAAATAGAGGTATGAATAGATGAGTATGCATTCAAATATCTTGGAGAATAAGTGCACTCTTTTTGGAATGAATGTGCTTGAAAGGTTAATGAACAAATAAGTAATTAAATGTTTCAGATATGCATCAAAGTTCTAACAAGGATGTACCAAACTCTATATGGAAAGAATGATAGTTAATATTACTTTGGAATATTTTATGTGCACACTGATGTAATGTGGTAGTTAAAACTTGCTAAAGAGCTTAATGGCTAAACCATGGGTTATGTGGTCATATGTTGGGAGACATAAGCTTAAGATGGGTATTCACAAGGAAATACTCAAGAGGAATCCTATTATGAATTTTGTGAAAACAAGCAATAAATTGTGTAACTACAAAAAGGAAATTGTAAGATGAAAGTAGATACTTGCGATGACATTGAGAAGTACTTAGTAGAATCTTATTTCAAGTTTTGCAATTACGAGTACTAATCGTATGATGGTTAAAGAGAAATGATGTTATATTGGTATAAGGAACAATACAAAAGATGATTGAAGGTAACTATGATAATGAAGTCGGTTAATGAAAACTTCCAAATGTATTATGGAAATTGGAATTCGGAAATGCATGAGGCATGCATGGTTCAAATGAACCTAAGTCTTAAGTGACTAATAATATTGAGATGCAATAAAGATATAGTGTATATGTTGAGAGGTATGAAAGATAATTGAGAAATAAAGATGACTTTTAGAAATTGTGGTATTGCGTAAGATGCAATGATTAGGTAAAGATGAATTTTGAAGGATCAATAAGATGGTAAAGCATATACGGATACCGGATTGTAATTTGATGGAAATGATAATTGGCAATTGAGATGTGATTAATGACATTGTGATGCAAGGGTACATGGTATAATGAAACTTATGTATACGAATGGATATGATAAGAAAAGAGTATAAGCATGCAAAGTATGTGGAGTTATGCATAGGCATAATGAGAATCCATATGGATTACATAAGAGATAACTTATGGTAGGATGAAAGTTGAATGGTAACTTAAACATCCGAAGGGTAATTTGGAATTGATTATGCCCTGATGTTGTGGAGGAAACTTAATTTATAGAGATGAAATGGAAAGGTAAATTAGAAATGTCAAAATTAAGAAAAGCAAAAAGGGAAACATGAACTATCAGGATATGATATGAAATCTTGGTTACGGATGGGAATGAATAAAAGGGAAATTTGGTCCGAACGCATTTGACAAGGATAGCTATACACGATGATGAATGTTAACATTTAAATGTGTGAGTACATACATATATGTCGAGTCAATTATGTGACCAACTAAAGTGAAGAATTATTCTCAGTGATTTGAGACTTAAACACAGTATGTGTGACGAAGTTGTATAGATTACACAATGATAAGAGATCCCCTCAGAAATTGAGCTATGATGATATGGAGGAAATTTTAGAGCAATAGATAAAGAAAGAATATAATGGAATTGGAATCTATATTGTGGCTAAGCCATACGAGATAGACTAATATGATTGGGATGTAAGAACTAATGAAGTGCTATATCATAGTTATGTTAAACTCTCCATAAAGGAATAGTGCAATGGATGGAGAATAATGGTGATAGTATTACAAGTGAGCAATAGGAGACCTGAAGAATTAGAACTAATGAAAAGAATTTGATAGTAAACAAAAAAGGCTTACAATTAAAGCTAATGAACGACAAGTGAGTTGCCTTACCATATAATGTAAATTGCATAAATACAAGAGGAGCAAGAAATATGAGAGGACAATTGTGAAGGGTACTATGTTTTGATTCAAAGATGATAATGGATATTGTCACGACCCAAATTTCGGGCCATGACCGGTGCATGGGCTCAATGGACGTAGTCCACTAAGCCCAAGCAAGCCTATTAGTCTGACATGTTCATTATTCCATCATAAGCTGCTAAGTCACATTTCATAACTTAGAATTAGAATAGTATTAAACATTTGCCATCTCATACTGGCATACAAAACAAGTGTATATACATTGTCTACAACATGTATCTTAATAATTTACATTAGGTTTGTCTATACACAACAAAAGAATACTCGACTTCAGTGGAGAGACTCAGAAGAATGTATAGCTACTGAATGCCGAGACACCTACCAAAAGATGGATACAAGTCTACAAAGACACCTTGTCCTAGTTACCGGCTGCCTTTTGATCTGAAAACATGAAGTTGAAAACGGTGAGTATAAACCCAGTGAGTGAACAAGATAGGGAACAAGCATACCATAAGGAATGTTTAACAAAATCATGATGCATTCATTTTACAAAACAATGCAATTTATTTGAGTTCTTATTAAACCCCTCATGTAAGCCCCACATGAGAAAAATCACTTATTGAAAAGAGTCCATGCTCAACAAAGGATTTGGAGAGTGAAAACTTTAATAACATTCATGAGAGTCAAGTCAAATAAACGATGGGTCCTCGTTGCAATGGAAAGGCATTCTCGCTACAGCGACATTGTGCTCAAGTTATAAGCTGAATGAGGGTTTTTCAAATGGCTGAGGGTTTCTCACCAAACCTCCTTATTTTAAACTTAATTCATTGACTCCTTAATGTTGGAAGTCCATGCTCAACTATGGTACCAAAGAAATGGAAAATAGGGTAGCAATCGAACCAAATGAGTCACAAAACATAGAGTTTTTCGCTGCAGCAACATTTAATCTCGCTGCAGCGAAATTTTTGGTCACTAAACAAAAAGTTTCTTATTGCAGCAAGAAGCTACAGTAACATTCTCGTTGCAGTGAGATTCCGACCAACACCACCCCTCCAAACTCGAGAGTTTCTCATTGTAGCGAAATTCAATCTCGCTGCAGCGAGAAACAGGGCACTAGCAAAAATCCCTCTTTCCCGTAAACAAAAACCACTCTGTTCACATGACCAACACAACATGAAACTCATATAATTTTCCTAAAGTTTAACATGTCAAATTCCACATGCAATTCAACCATATACCATAATATGAACTTTCTATAACTCACACATTTACATATGCATACATCATCATCATCATGTGTGCACTCCCTACTCGCACACTCCATCATCGTCATGTGTGCACTCCCTACTCGCACATTCAATCATCATCATGTGTGCACTCCCTACTCGCACACCTCAATATCATCACCCAACCTCATTCATCAAAACACAACACATATTCATAAAATATATACATACATACCAACACAATAATCAACACATAGATTCATCTTTATACACGTTTTCAATTTCACACTATCAAAAACATTTAATCAAGGCTTGTTCCCTAGCACACATTTTCAAAGACAAGTTGGATAAAATCATTCTTATTCCCAAACCAAGTTTGAAATGCAAGTCCACTCACCTTAGTAGCTTTGAAAGTTTGAAATTCTTTCCAATAATTTCCAAGCTATTATAGGGGCTTTCTTTCTCTTTCTCTCTCTTAACACCTAGCTAGTGAGAGAAAGTATGAAAATAAGATTTTTTCAAGGGTTTTAAAGTGAGAGGATGGAAGAGCACAAGGGTTTATGGAAGGGTACACCAAAAGCATGAAAAATGGAGCTATTTTTTTAGAGAGGTTATGGAGCTTTATATCAAGCTTCCATGGAGGTTGGGAAGCAACGTGAAAGAGAAGAAGAAGAAGAAGAAGAAAAGCTGCTGGAGAATGTAGAAGTTGTTGGAAGAATAAGATATTTATAGCCCATGCTTATCCACTCCATTAAAATTACCAAAATGCCCCTCCACAAATTAACTTATTCTCTTTCAATCTTTTATACAATCTTTTTACTCCTTTGACACTCGAACAAGGTCCATAATGGTCTAGAAATGTTCGGGTTCATAAAAACTTAAAAATTCTAACCCAAGGTGAAAAATGACTATTTTGCCCCTATCGTGAAAATCATCAAAATTTTCGTTTCCTTGTCATTTTACCCATATTTTCATCATTCATTTATGCCTTAGGCCTACTTAGGCCATAATATTGTTTAAAACTTACTTTTATGGACTTACTAAGAAAATAACGAAATTACCCCTGATCAGGGATATCGCTTGTACTTCTATCTATGAGTCTATAAAGGTCAAGGTCTCACAGATATAACCTACGTATCTTAACCTTGTAAAGTGTTCTAGTTGTACTGAAAGTAAATGAAGTGAGTAAATCGAATTCCCTTTGAAGAAGGAAATGAAATAAGATCATAAAGTGAGATTAATGACCCAACATTGACGTGAATTCGAGGAGGAATTCTTTTTAAGTGAGGGAGACTATAACACTCCAACCCTTATATAGAAGCCAATACGACCTTATCGACAAGACAAAGGGTCAATTGATGTAAATCTAAGTACCAAAGAGTGGTGACGGGTGAAAAGAATATTTTAAAATAAATTATTTTACACACGAAGGAATAATAATTAAATAATAATATTTTTATCGAGGATGAATTAACATGTTAAAAGGCAATTTGGAAGTGAACCAGGACAAAGTGAGACATTTTGGGACTGAGGAGACAAGTGGAAGATTTGGAATAAAATAATATTTTTATTAATAAAATAATATTTAAAATATTAATATTTCATTAATATTGAAAGTAGTCATGAAGGAGGACTATATGGCTAATCTAAGTGGGGGAGAAGAAGTAAGAAAGAATTTAGAAGAAAAACGATGTAAGTAGGGCCTACGTGCCTTTATTTAATAAAGCAAGAGAGGATAAGTTTATATTTAAATATTATAGTGACACCTTGGTGAAGTGTAAATTTTATATTTTAATTCACATAAGTGTAAAGGAAGAAAGACAAGAGGAAATTGGAATTAAAAGAAAGGATTGAGGACCAAATCGCAAAAGATGAAAAGTGTGGAGGGTCGAATGGTAAATAAGGAAAAGTTGAGGACTTATGTGCAATTACAATATTTGAAGCTAAATGGACATTAACTAACCAAGAGAAGTTAGATTATGTGAGATAATGAGGTGTGCATGTAATTCACTATTACATGCAAATAATACCATGTAAAAAGGAGAAAGTTAGTGGGGAACATGTGAGACCCTCACCATGTGAAGTAAAAAGAAAGATAGGCCTAAATCTATTTGCATGAAAAGAGATTGGTGCATTAGGTGGCCAAATAAGGAAAGGAAAATATGGACGTAAGAGACTTGAATGGTTTAATAAATGACCAAATAAAAGATAAAGTGAAGCTTGTGTATGAAATGTGATTGAAGGAATAAGGTGGTGTGTGGAATAAAGAATGAAGAAAGAAAGAATGAGAGAGTGATGGTGGTGGATGGAGAAGTAAAAAAGGATAGATAATGGGGCAATGAATAAGGGAGGAAATTAGTGCATGAAGAACCATTGGTTGGCAATGTGGCCAAATGAAAACAAAGGAAAATGTATGCATGTGTTGTGATTGGTTCCAATGGTGGCCATATAAATACTAAGTTGCAAGAGTAAAAGAGAAATGTGAAATAGGCTTTGGTGAGACTTGAGGGCAGGCTATTTAGAGAAGAAAGGGAAGAAGAGAAGTGTCACAACATAAATACCGAGCCATGACCGGTGCATGGGCCCAATGGGCATAGCCCATTTAGCCCAAGCAAGCTTATTTATGCAATCTCGATCATCATTCCAAACCATCATTTCTCAAACCCATATTGTGATTCTTAACCAAAAATATTTCAATAACATTTTATAATAACCCAATATTCACGATCGTATTATGTTAAAATAATGTTACTTGTTTGCCAGCCTATAATGGCATCAGTAATCAAATATACATATTTGATTTTTCTAACATAAATCTGAGTGGTCTACATTACTTATATGTATACACAAGCATACGACTCTTGACCGTCAGTGAAGTGACCGTGGGTGAAGGTACAGCTATTGAGATGCCGTAGTACCTACCAAGAAGACAAGCATATATGTGCGACTCAATCTAGGTCCCAACTACCTTCGAATCTGAAAACATGAAGTTTAAAAATGTGAGTATAAAACTTAGTGAGTAAACATAAGAAGGGAACAAGCAATCGATAGGAAGAATTTAGAAATCATGATGCACTTGTTTCAAAAATAATGCACTTGATTTAATTTCTTACTAAAAACCCCTTATTTAAAACTTTGATTAATAACCTCATAGTGTTGCAACAACCCATGATCAATCCATGAAGTTAAATGAGTGAAAAGTATGTCAAAAACCGAATAAGGTAGCATGTAGGACAGAATGTTTCTCGCTGCAGCGAAGTTCATTCTCGCTATAGAAGTCCAATTGACCTGATTTTTAGACCATTAGAAAGATAAGAGGTAGAGCTACAACTTTGATGTTTACCACTTTTCCCAGTTCGGACAGAAAGGTGGTCAAAAGCTTTATCAAAGTGAAGGCACTGCATCAGAACCTAAGAGTTTCTTGCAGCGAGATTTATTTTCGCTGTAGCGAGTTTTTTGCTTCCAAAACAAAATGTTTCTCGCTACAGCGAGAAGCAGGGCATCTAAGTGTAAAAAGGACCTCCTTTGCATGAAAAATCCATTTGGTGATACAATGAACTCAATTTGGAAGAAAATGGGACATTCTTAAGATTCATCATGTCAATTTCAATATGAAATGCTCAACAATTTCCAAAGTTCAACTTGTCAAAATTTCACATGCATTACAACCATATACCATATATGTATATATGTACATATATCAATCATCATGCACACCCCTCCCATCATCATTAGCTCATATGCAACGACTTATGCACACTCCTACTCGCACATAGTCGGGTTAGCAATGGCTTATTGGCACTCCCATTCGCACATAGCCAGGTCAGCAATGGCTTATGCGCACTCCTACTCGCACATAGCCAGGTCAGCAACGGCTTATGCGCACTCTCACTCGCACATAGCCAGGTTCACATCAACATACAAAGAAGCACCCAATGCATATCATGCATATTATCATATTGTGATAACACAAAAACCATTGTATCGCACATTTTCACAATATAAAATCACTTCACTAAAGGCTTGTTCCCAAGATACATTTTCAAAGACAAGTTGGATAAAATCATTCACATTCCCCAAAACAAGTTTGAAATGCAAGTCCACTCACTTGTCTTGTTGATTCTTTTGCTTGACTCTAACCTCAACTAATGCTTTAAATGGACATGTGAGACCTTGTTGGAACCTATACACACACAACATCACAACCAACCCAAATTCGCATTAATACCATTCCAAAACTATTTTCTAAATTGGGTTATACTAGTCATTCCTAACTAGTTTCTAACCACCATTAAATGGCTATTGTTTGCAATTCTCTAGTCACACTAAAATGAATAACAATCCCAACAAATAAACTCTCACAATTTTAATTACTAGACATTCTCAACACTTAAAAATCAACTATAGTTCACTACTCACCTTGGTAGCTTTGTAGTTGAATTTTTTCTCAAGAACACTCAAGCTATCATGGAAAATCCCTCTTTTTCTCTTTCTAAAATTTCCAACTAGTGAGAGAAAGTGCTGAACAAAGACATTTTTTGAGGGTTTTAAGGTGAGAGAGTGAAAGAGCACAAAGGTTCTATGAACAAGTGCTCAAAAGCATGAAAATTGAAGCTAGAGAGAGAAAGTTATGGAAGCTTCATGGGAGGCTCCCATGGAGATGAAGAAATGTGAGACGGGAAGGAAGAAGAAATGGCTGGAAGCTGCTGGAAATTACTAGAGAAGAAGCTGTTGGAAGAAGATATTTTTAGCTTATGTTTATCCAACTCCACTCAAATTACCAAAATGCCTCTCCGCAAATTAACTTATTCTCCTCCAATCTTATATGAAATCTTTTACTCTTTTGACATTGGGACAAGGTCCATAATGGTCTAAAAATTCTCGGGTTCATGAAAAATTAAAAATTCTAACCCGAGGTGGAAAATGACCATTTTGCCCCTACCGTGGAAATCATCAAAATTTTTAATTTCTTGTCATTTTACCCATATTTTCATCATCCATATATGCCTTAGGCCTATTTAGGCCATAATATTGTTTAAAATCTTACTTTTAGGGGCTTACTAAAGAAATGACGAAATTACCCTTGACTAGGGATATCGCCTCTACTTCTATCTACGGGTCTATAAAGGTCAAGGTCTCACAAGAAGGTTTGAGAAGTTCCACTTAAGAGGAAGAAAAAGAGAAAGAAAAAGGAGAGAAAAGTGGGAAAGGCTCGATTGTGGACAAGATCAAGAGAAACCGTGAGGTTTCCTCCCTCTCTCTTGTAGATTTGTGTTATTCTATCACCCAAAGAGTCTTCAATACTCAAGAGAGAAGCCGTGGAGTGTTGATGGAGGTGTAAAGCTTGGTTTCAAGATACAAGAGAAATAAGGTAAGGATTGTGGTTTTAGCTTGAATAATCTTTGAAAATGAGTTAATGACTATAAGGAATGTTTTGTGCCAACAAAGATTTGGCTTGATTGAAGAAGATTTAGTGACATGCAAGCTATCCAAACCATGGATGCATGATGGGTTCAAGGTGAAAGAGAAATGGTAAGCATAATACTATGTTTTAAGGCCTACGGTTGGTAAATTTTTGAAGATATGATTTGTGAATCATGTTGGTAGCTTGATGATTAAAGTTTTGGACGAACATTGGAGTGCATGTGTAGATCAAGCAACCTTTAAGGTAACAATAAATAATGCTTAAAGTATAATTGAGAAATCTTGAGAAATGGCTTTTGTTGTGTTGATTGGAGTCTTGAAAGGGACAATGTGAAGAATAATGGTTGTTGAAAAAATCTAAAATGCATGAGCTAGTGTAAACGATAAGTTGCTTGGTATGTTATTTGAAAGAAATGAAAAGGGAATAATGTGGATGGAGGATTGAGAAATAAAGCATTGAAAGCTAGATAGACAACTATGCATGTAAACTTGGAAATAATTGAGTAAGCTTGGGAATGATTGTTGTCGCCATATATGTGGTTATAGAATAAAAATATAAGATGGATTTGGATGAAAGTTGCTTGAAAAGGTTGAAATGGGCACTTAATGTTATAAATAAGTTGCCGGTACATGTAATATAAAGAATTACACAAGTAAAAGATATGAATTTCTTTGGTAAAAATATGTCAAGATGTATGTGAATATGCAAAGGTTAAGTGAGAAAAAATGGTGATTTTGGCATGATGTAAGTTATTAAAATGATGATTGATGTTTGAATGAGGAAGAAAAATGGGAATGATAAACACTAAGTATATTAAGCTTGTTTTATTGCTAGGAAGTGTGCAAGTGGAAAAGGAATACCGTGGTGATTAACTAAAAGAGGAAATGTAACTGGATAAATGGCGAAGTGATATCCTGCCATTGTGAGGTGAGTAAGGGGTGTCTATTTCAAAAGATCTATACACTGTAGATTGCTATATGTTTATTAAACGTTGCCAGTTTCCTTTAAACGTAATTGTGGATAGAATGAGTTGTTAGCCTCGGTAGGCGATTTTTAAATGGACTTGTAATGAACTATAAACTATTATTGTGGAAAGTATGAGCTGGTAGAAATGTTAGGCGGATTGTGGATGATATGACTTTTGAAATTGTTTTGGACATATATATAGATAGGCTATATATGTAAAGTGCTTTAGAAACCGAGAAAAAAACCTTTTCGAAATGTTTGTATCTAATCCATGCCTTGCATTTTCGTGTGACATGCATAGTTAAATGCATTTATTAAATGGTTTAAATGCAAAATTTTCGAGAGCTAGTTTTAGTCCGATCTTTAGACAAGTGTTTACACCATGCCTTTCTATGTGAAAAGCAATTTGAAAGGTTATCGAACCTTGTTTTCAAATGATTTTAAGCAAAAGACTTGGAAACCTTGATTTGCTTTTGAAAACGATTTTGACAAATCGAAAGCGTTGAGAGTAGGTCGAATGTCACATTGGGATAGTGTGAACCTTTTGCACAAATGAGCTATAGATAGAGAACCATTGGGTCACCAACGGGCTGTTAAACGTGGCTGAGGCCATGGTCTGTGATATATATGTGGCAAGGCCACGAGTAGATATGAGTGGCTAGGCCACAGGTTGATACACGTGGTTGATACCATTTGATTTCTCCAATTTCAGCCAACATCGTCGAGACTACCATGGTTGTGGAAATCTGATAGAGTAGTGCTCCCAGATTGTTATTACGTGGAAGGGGGTCCATGGATTGATTGTTTATGATTATCTACTTGAGAGCCTTGAGAGTTTTAGACTCATACTCTTTTGCATGGTGGAGAGTTAATGTTTTCTCGTAGCTTCCCTATTTAATCGAAAGCTTTCAATGCTTATTTGATGATCATGAGTTGAATTATGTGGGCGTCTATGTTGATTTTTACACACCACACTTTTTGGGAGCATGCGTGCATTTATATAGATTTTTGTATTTTTGATGAAAAGCGATGATTTCAATGATTGAAATTTAATTTTGCTATGCTTGTTTTCAGCATTGTTTTGCCAATAAAGGTATTGCATCATGATTTTTCGATATCATTTTCACAAGGCACAAACACCCTACTTGTGATTTGTTTTTCTAAGGTTATTATTTTATATTTCGGTTTTATTATTCAAATGATCTGCCTTAAGCTTGTTTCCCATCTACGCCCTGCTCACGGAGCCGATGATCACTGAGTTTGTGAGACTCACCCCTTTATCTCCCTTTTGCAGATAGTGATCAGCCGAGTGTGCATTCATTGGCTCATATTGTCTACTGCGGATAGGTAAAGGCATCTTATCGCACTTCATTCTGAGTCGGTCTACTGCTAGACGTCGAGTCATTTATAGCATGACATATTTGTAATTATTGTCAATGTAAATGTGCAGTTGGTATTATAGACTTTAATGTATTTTTACGAGTATGGTGAATAAAGGTTAAGATGACTTACTATGATTTATGTTCAATTCTTGATATAAAGAGTTATATGGTTCAAGTAATCTCATAGATGGATGGCATGAATACGTAGTAATAACTAAGTTTTGATTCAAGCTTGTTCGAGACATGGCGGGTTCTCCTGCAAGACTTAGACGCTAGTAACGATTGAGGAGTGGTCATTGCATGAAGTTAGTTTTAAATTGAAAGATATTGCTAAATCTTCAAACTCTAAATTTATAGTTACAAGAATTGACCATTAGAAAATGAAGAATTGATTCTCAACTGTAAAGAAAGTGAAATCTCTTTTTCTAATATAAGAAAAATCAATTCTCAAACCAGTACATGTTGATATTGAAGAACAGAAACCACTAGATAGAGCATGAATCGACACTAAGAAGTTGATATGTTGTTTTTTGAAGTTTTAGAGAGAAAAAGTCAGAAACTTGGAGAAGAAGTAAGAGTTGAAAAATGGATAAGATTGGAACATAAAATTTCAAGTTAAAATTTTTGGATTAGTGCCAAACACACGTGAAGAATCGACACCAAGAGCACAACATGTTGATTATGAGAAAAGATAAAAAACTGCAGACTTGGAGCATGTCATGATGAATCGGCACTAGATGAAGAACATGTCGATTCTCAAGCAAAATAGAAAGGTGCTGATTTTCCAAAATTACGAAGAATTGACACCAAAGGTACAACATGTTGATTTTATAGGCACAACAGATAAAACTCTAGCTAGCATGAAATAGAAATAAAAGTTTTGAACCTCACTGTAATGGTCAAAAAAGGTTCAGGCTTTTAAATATCTGAGCAAAGGACATCAAAAGAGAAAAAGAAAGAAGAGAAGGAAAAAGAGAGGGAAAACCAGAGAAGAATATTTTTGAAAGAGTTGAAAAAGAAAAATTCTTCCTTTATTCTGATAGTGAGTTGACCATATTCAAAGATCATACTTGTCTTGATTATAGAAAGTTTCCAAGCTTAGATACTTCTATTTCCAACCTTTATTCTAAAAAAACTTTCCACTTTAGTATTCTCATTGCTCATCAGCCTTCTTTAGAGGCATAAAGTTCATACCTTTGTAATCCACTATTATATTTGGTTATACCTCCAAGAAAAAAGTAGTGTTGAAGGTTATACCTTTTTGAAAAGGTAGTATCTAAGTAATAACTCTGATTAAAAGGTAGAGGGGTTATGCTTTAATCTTGAATAGGCAGGAACTTTGTGAAAAGTTGTGCGTTAACTTGGAAAAAGGCAATGACATTGTGAAGTTGTGCTTGCTCCTCTTGAAAAGGTAGTGATGTTGTGAGGTTGTGCTCGCTCTTCTCAAAAAGGTAGTTTTTGTGAAACATTATGCCTACTCTTTGAAAGGCAATTTCTAGTAAATTCAAACTCTTTGTGATATCAAGGGAGAGGACATAGGCATTGAAAGTTGAACTTCTATAAAAATCATGGCTTTGCACTTTTTACTTTCTACACTTTCATACTCTGTTATGCTTTATTTTTTATTTTGCTGCACTTAAGTTTCATTATCTTTTTAATATGTGAAAAAGAAGGGATTTTCTATTGTTAACCAATTCACTCATTCGTGGTTAATTTACTTTAAGCTTATCTCAATTAACAATTGGTATCAAAGCAGGTTCTCAAGTTTTGCAAGTTTAATAACTTTTGAGAGATCTTGAACAAAAGTTTAAAGTAACAACAATGGCATCTTCAAGCTTCATTGTTGAAGGACAATTTATGATGTGACATTCTCTATTCAAAGGTGAGAATTACGCATTTTAAAGAATAAGGTTTGAAAAATTTTATACAATCTATTGATCTAGATCTTTGGGATATTATTGTTAATGGACCTTATATTCCGAATAAAACTATTAATGGTGTTAAATGTGTTAAAACAAGACCTGAATGGGATGACAAGGCTAAAAATCTGATTTTGTTAAATCATAAAGTTGTAACAACTATCTTGTGTGCTCTTAGTGAGAGTGAATTCAGTAGAGTAGCTATGTGTAGTTCAATAAAAGAAATTTAGAATACATTAGAAAATTGCTATGAAGGCACGAGTCAAGTGAAAGAGTTAAAAATTAGTATTTTGACTGTATATTATGAACTCTTGATAAATTTATTATATTGTCACATGCCATTTCCTTAAAAGAACATGACCGGGGCATGGACCCAGACAGTTATAACCTGTTAGGCCTTAGCAAGCTTCTTTAACATTCATCATTAGATATTCATCATAAGACATTCATCATTTCGAAAACATACATAATCATCATAAGTATACAATTCAACTCATGCATACTATCATACGCAACATTACACATATATGGAACTTCTTAACATATTTGTGTAAGTGCAACATTCACATATCATCTAAGTACCACATTCTCGGTGCACCATTTCCTTTACATGTTTAAACACCCTCAGGTGTCCATATGTGTTCGTGAGCCACTATTTACATTCAAACATAACATTCATAATGTCAAGTGCCCAAATATAGGCTACATTAACATAATGTGTTTGTAATCTAGAAATATAATCAAAACCATAAATATAAACTTAAGATCGACTCATCAGTAGAGCGTTACCAACCTTTTAGGCATCAAATGGCTACTAAACACTTACCAAAGAATGAAGACTGGACACTTGTATCCATAACACTAGTTGCTATCAAAATGCTATCATTAATCTACAACAAAATAAATAGGGAAAATAACTTGTGAGTCACAAAGACTCCGTGAGTGGTTACGAGAAGGGAACAAGCTAGGGGATAAAAGTATTTCGTAAACATGCACTTGAAATTTCATGCCTTTCATAAATAATTTAATCATAAAGTTCATGAAACGTAGTACTTAAACATATTTTAAATAGCCTTTGCATGGAAAAACAAGTTTACATAACCTTAAGAAACCCTTTTACCTTTGAAAAACCTTCAAACAAGCTATTACATACAATTTTGGAACTCATCTATCAATAGATGATGAACAATTATTGATAAATTTGAAGTAAAATGCTTCCTATTGCATTCTGTCTATTATCTATCGATAGATGTTTTATATGTATCGATGGATAGCCTCTGAAACTTTGTTTTCTAGGTAAAATTTTACATTTTCACTCTTCTTTATGTCCCTTTATTTCTTGGAATATCCTTAAAGCTCAGTTTACCTTAGCAAGCACATTCTCATAACATCATAGAGTATTAAATTATAAACAAAACTCAAATGAACTTAGGATGCAACATTTCATAAACATAACAATCATTATCATTCCATTAATATTAACATTCACATACCTTGATGGTTTGACCCCAATCAACCTAGGGTCGGTAATGTACAATGCCCACAACACCTTGGGCATTTATGATGAATCATAGGAGTGAAGTTGTCATTGCACCCCGTGTGATTGAAACCAATCACACTTATTGAGTTCTTATACTCTTAGCATTTGGTATGTGGAATGTCCATCACATACATGCTTACTCATCTCATAAGGTATATGGTATGTTACATCATATACGCACTTCATGGCATTTCTCATGCGGAATCAATCACCTCATGTGGCATGTGAAGCATACATTATATACATAATCTCATGGCATTTATCATGCTTTCTTAATCATATCATGTATATGGAATATACATCATATACATAAACATATCAAGCTTATATGGAAAAACATTATTCAATCCATCATGCATACCACGCAATCAACATAGCAAGCACTCACATCATGATGTTCATACATCGATATAAATGATTTCTCGTACCCACACTAGTATGAAGATTGGAGTAATTGAGAGCTACAAACAATAAGGTGCTTGTCCCTTAATTTTCAAAAAAAAAAAAGGTGTTTATCCCCTCTTGCTAAAAACTAATACATAAAAGAATATTTATATGCATAGTAGATTATAAAAGTGTTTCAAAAATATTTGTCTCATCCACAATTATTTTCAGTAAATAAATATTTGCAAAAAATCATATTCATCAATAAACCTTAAATCATGCTTCAACTTTATATATCAAAATAGTTTTGAAAGTGGTGTATCCACTCACCTCGATTAAAGACCCAATCACAGCCTTTCTCCAATGATTTTCTTGGAATTTTTTATTGTTCCTAACACACAATAATCATAGCAATCAATTTCTAGACTAACAATCTTGAAATAATCATTAAAAAACTTTAGAAGGTTATTCGCTTTTGACTAAGTCTATTTTCTCTCACTAAACCCATTCTAAAATTCATAAATCCATTGACCTTACCTTAGATGAGCTTAGATAACTTGAAAAAATCTCAAAACCCTGAGCTACAATGTTCCAACAAAATTTCTAAGCATATAAGCATAAATTTCAGAATCATGAATATGAGCTTTAAGGTTCAAAAGCATAAAACTGACATTTTTATCATTAACTCTCAAAACTAAAATCATTGAAAGTAAAGATTTTTGACAAAAAAAAACAAGTTGAAAGGGTTTAAGAAAGGGTTTACCTTGGTAAAAATGGTTGAGGGTTGAGAAAGCCTCAATTATTGTGACATATTTATAGTTTGAGAAGTGAAAATATGCTTTACCCCTTTTATTTTTGTTAAAATAGTGTCATTTATTGATAGATTGAGGTTATCTATCAATAGATGGGCTTCAAAGCTCTTTTTAAAAGCTTTGTGATTGTTATCTATTCTTGATGGCTTCCATCTACTAATAAATCTAGCTATATATGGATAAATGTTGTGAAGACCCAAAATTTCAGGCCATGACCGGTGCATGGGCCTAATGAACGTAGTCCACTAAGCCCAAGCAAGCTTATTAATTTGACATGTTCATCATCCCATCATAAACTACTAAGTCATATTTCATAACTTAGAACCAAAATAATATTTAACATTTGCCATCTCATACTAGCATACCAAGTAAGTGTATATACAGTGTCGACAATATGTATCTTAATAATTTACATTAAACTCATCTATACACAACAAAAGAATACTTGACTACCAGCGGAGGGACTCGAACGAATGTACAACTACTGAATGCCGAGACACCTACCAAAGATGGACACAAGTCTACAAGGACACCTCGTCCTAGTTACCGGTTGCCTCGTGATCTGAAAACATGAAGTTGAAAACGACGAGTATAAACCCAGTGAGTGAACAAGGAAGGGAACAAGCAACCATAAGGGAGAATTTAAAATCGTGATGCACTTGTTTTAAAACAATGCAATTTTAATTTTATTCATATTGAAAACCCCTCATTATACCCTTAAATATTAATCACTTGGTAATGATAAACCCATACATAACAAATAATTTGAAAAATGATGGCTTCAGTGATACACAAGCAAGTCAAATGCGACAACGAATCTTCGCCGTAGCAGGAAGGCATTCTCACTACAACTATGCTGTAGCAAGAATAAATTTTCGCTGCAGCAACGTTGGGATTTAAGTTATTAGCCGAACTAGGGCTTGTCAACCAACTGAGGGTTTCTCTTGAAATTTCCTCATTTCAAACTTAGTTAGATAATCCCCAAACATGTTGGAAGTCCATGCTCCACTAGGGTATAAATGAAATGGAAAAATATGGCTAAACCCCATGAGATAACAAAATGGACAAAAGGTTTCTTACTGCAGCGAGATTCATTCTCGCTGCAGCGAAATGCTACAGTAACTTTCTCCCTGCAGCGAAATTCATTCTCGCTACAGTGAGATCCAAATCTGGTGAGAACTTTCACAACCTTAGAGTTTCTCACTGTAGTGAAATTCAATCTCGCTGCAGCAAGAAATAGGGCACCAGAAAAAATCCCTCTTTTCCTCAAACAAAAGCCACCCTGTTCAGATGGCCAACACAACATGAAACTCATATGGTTTCCCCAAAGTTTAACATGTCAAATTTCACAGGTAATTCAACCATATACCATAATATGAACTTTCTATAACTCACACATTTACATATACATACATCATCATCATGTATGCACTCCCTACTCGCACACTCCATCATCGTCATGTGTGCACTCCTTACTCGCACACTCAATCATCATCATGTGTGCACTCCCTACTCGCACACCTCAATATCATCACCCAATCTCATTCATCAAAGCACAACACATTTTCATAAAATATATACATACATACCAACATAATAATCAACACATGAATTCATCTTTATACACGTTTTCAATTTCACACTATCAAAAACATTAATCAAGGCTTGTTCCCTAGCACTCATTTGCAAAGACAAATTTGATAAAATCATTCATATTCCCAAACCAAGTTTGAAATGCAAGTCCACTCCCCTTAGTAGCTTTGAAACTTTGAAATTTTTTTCAATAATTTCCAAGCTATTTTAGGGGCTTTCTTTCTCTTTCTCTCTCTAAACACCTAGCTAGTGAGAGATAGTATGAAAACAAGATTTTCAAGGGTTTTACAATGAGAGGATGAAATAGCACAAGGGTTTATGGAAAGGTGCACCAAAAGCATGAAAATTAGAGCTAGAGAGAGAAAGTTATGGAAGCTTGAAGAAAACTCCCATGGAGGAATTGAAGAAATGTGAGAGGGAAGAAGGAAGAAGAAGACAAGCTGTTGGAAATTTCAAGAAGCTGCTAGAAATTAAAGATATTTATAGCCAAACTTATCCACTCCACTTAAATTACCAAAATGCCCCTTCACCAATTAACTTATTCTCTTTCAATCTTTTATGCAATCTTTTTGCTCTTTTAACACTAGGACAAGGTCCATAATGGTCTAGACATTTTTGAGTTCATGAAAACTTAAAGTTTTGACTCGATATGAAAAATGACCATTTTGCTCCTATTATGAAAATTGTTGAAACTTCTAGTTTTCTTTGTGTTTTCATCAATACACATCATTTATGCATTCTTATACCTATTTAGACCTTGAAATATCATAAAAGTTTCTTCTGGGAGCTTATTAGAGAAAATGACGAAACTACCCCTGGCTCGTATTATTACATCTATGCTTAGTTACAAGCTTATAGAGGTTGGGGTCTCACATTGAGGTCTCACAGATCTACTCATTTATCCATAAATGTTCTTCACGGTAGCTTTGATAAGACCCTTCTAGATTGTATCTGTTGATAGATGAAGAACATCTATTAAAAGATAAGCTCCAATAAGAAAAAATAAACCTTAGAAACAAGTTTAATTGGATTCCTTTTAACACCAAACTTATCAAATCATCATAATGCATCAAAACATGAATTTTTTACAAGATTAAAACATAGTTTTGATTACCTAAAACATAATATTATCTCAAAACATTAAAACATGAAATTTTCTAAGTATAAAGATGAATTTCAAGTGTTCAAAACTCAAACTTTAACTTGCTTATCTAAGGATTTTCTAATTTAGCAATCCTACATTAGGGTGGGGTTTCACATATATAAAGTTATCTTGCCACGTTTTGGGTTCTAAAGTTGCTAAATCGTTGAGTTTTAGGTACAATTTAGGTAGTTTTCATCATTTTTCTTTAATTAGTTAAAAACATGTTGCATCAAGTTAATTCAAGTTATTTTAGTTCATTTGTATGTTAAGAATGCCTATATTTAGCTATGTCAGGTTTAGTTCCTATGTTTTAAAGGTCTTTAAAAGAAAAAGGATCAAATGGTGAAGAAAAGTGCAAGTATGGCTAAGGGTGTCTCTTAAACATGCTGTGGTATTTTGAGCATAACTCGCATTACTAAAGTCCAATTAGCATGATTCTTAGACTAACGAAAAGCTAAGAGACATAGATAAAACTTACATGTTTACCATTTTCCTAGATTACCCTTAAAATAAGAGAAAATCGTGTCTCAAGAGAAAGGTCTACAATAAGGTTAGGATAAGAAAGCTTGGCGCCGTGGCAATGAATGGTCGTGGCCGTGGTGCTGGAATGCCTCCACTCCCCATACAATTTCTAGAGAGCAAGGTGTTGTGGCACCAACCACCCAGGCTGTGGTGCCCTGATGCCATAACCCCTAATAGAGAAACTAAGGAGTCTAGTGTTGTGACACTAGCATATGGCCTTTAAAAATTTGTAGTTTTCAATTTTTTAATTTTTGGGTTTCCAAGTGGGGTATAAATAGGGTTTCTTCAGAGGCTAAAAGGAGGTCTTGATGCCATAACCCCTAATACAAAAACTAAGAAGTCTCGTGCCGGGACGCTAGCACATGACTTTTAAAAATTTGCACTTATTAATTTTTCAATTTTTGGCTTTTCAAAGGAGTATAAATACGACTTTTTAATATGCTAAAAAGAGTAGTTCTTTAGAGCAACTTTCTAGAAAAAAAAAGACCTTTTACAAAAAAAGAAAGGGGAATAAATCAAGGAAGATCGAGCTTTAAAATGCAATTGAAACTTGTTTCTCTCACTAAATTTGTCTTTTTCTCTCTTTCTTTAGCTGTAAAATGTTTTATTTTATTAAGATGTTGATATTTATTGTAGAGACTTGAGCTAAATTACTTTTTCTAGGGTTGTGGTTGATCTCAACATGTAATTTGGATATTTTGTCTCTCTTTTTCTTATTATTAATGGGTATTGACTTGTTTATTTCAAATCTATGCTTATTACTTCTAATTGATTGATCAACAATTAGATTGATTTAGGTCTCTAAATGCAACTTGACGGAGGGAGTTTAGAATGGACCAAGATTTGAATAGCATGTGTTCATTTCATTTAGAGACTAGGTGATTTGATTAGTTTTTAGGATAGAAATATACCTAAGTACCACATGTAGCCAAATTTTAAGTATGAGCTTAATGAACCTTTCTTAATTGATTCACATAGACATATAGTGAGTTAATTATGAGAGGTATTTGTACAAGAATCTTGATAGAGACTTGTAGATAAATTTGGACTTTAGGCTAGCAATTCAACCCATTGATTTATGTATAAAGAGAGAGATTAGTTCCAAATGAATTATTCAGGAATACCATGATCATAGGCTTTTAATCAATTACTTTTCTAGTAAATTTTAGTCTTTATTCCTTAGTTCAGGATTGTTAATTAAATTGTCTTTAATTAATTTTCAAAATTTGGTTTGTTTAGATAAGACTAAGGTGTTGTAATTTTAGTACTTAGCAAGAATTTAAGCATAATTCCTTGTGGGATATGATACCTTCTTACCTCTATATTACTTGCTCGATACGTATATGTCACAGCCTAATTTTTAGGCCATGACCGGCGCAAGGACCTAATAGGCATAGCCCACTAGGCCCAAGCAAGCCTCTCAATATGGACTTGTATATTAACCCATCTATCTAGCATATTTCTTTAAGAACAAGCTTAATAGTGTTCAAATGTTGATTTCTCCATCGCAACTCATAAACCCCAAGTTAATGCTCACATTAGCATCATAATTCAAATCATACATAAATAGCTTGTCACTATATCTTTGCAATTCACATTAAACATATACAAAGACTTTGACCGTTAGCGTAGTGGATCTGGATGGGAGATGTGACTACTGAGTGTCAAGATACCGACCCAAAAGATGTGGGTACGACACCTCAATCTACGTATCTAAATTGATCTTATACATTAATTCCTATTCTTTTAGAATTTGAAATTCGTAATGTTCAAATACCGTTCCTTTGAAAACAATTCATAAAACCCAATCATGCATTCATAATGGTATCATCAACCATTATATTCATATATAGATTAACAAATGATTCTTGGTATTTCACACCAAGTATTCATATACACATGATTAAACCTTGACCGTCAGCGGAGTGACTTTGGGCACGGTTGCTAACATTTAGTGCCACGTTAAACCTACCGAGCAATGGATAGGGAGGAGCACCTCATCTTAGGATCCAATCACCTTTAACTCAAGAAACCTAAAACATAAATTTTAAAAATGTGAGTATAAACTTAGTGGGTGAACATAGGAAGGGAGCAAGCAACGTTAAGGAAGGTTTTAAAAATAATCATGATGCATTTAAGTTTAAAACAATGCAGTTTAACTTAACCCTTATTAGAAACCCCTCATTTAAAATCTTGATCTTTTAGTCACTTAATAACGAAAGACTCATGAACAACAAGGAATTTGAGAAGTGAAAGCTTTAGTAAACTTCAAGTAAGTCAAACACAATAGATTGACACTCACCATAGCAAAAAGGCATTTTCTTCTGCATTGAGATTCTAGCCATATAAAATCAAAGGGGTACTCACTGCCATTGGGAAAATCCACTCACGCCACGTTGCAAATCAAATTGAACACATTGACAATACTCAAGTTATCAATAGTCAATGCGATAACATTTTAAATCCAAACATATCTATATAGTAATCATGTATATATATAAGCACATACACCTCCATCACATCACCCAGCTCATAATGCATCATTACCGGCATGTGCACTACCCACTTCGCACATGCACGGTTGTAATTATCGCAACATCGTCATTCAACCAGGATGTGCACTGCCCACTCCGCACATGCACGGTTGTAACTATCAAAACCTCATCATTCAATCGACATGTGCACTGCCCACTCCGCACATGCACGGTTACATCCATTATACAAAATTACTTTGCTTAACAATACACATCATATATCTTTACATACATATCAGCATCATATAGAGGTATATAGTTTCATTACAATCATGTTCCTCATCACAAAGACATTTCACTAAAAGCTTGTTCCCAAGCATTTTGCAGAAAAGACAATTTAAACAGTTCAAGTAATTGAATCGAACATATGTACATCTACCCAAAACATTTTAGTGCAAGTTCACTCACGTTACGATAGCAGGATGTTACATCGCTATTAGCTCAAAGGTGTATCTAGCTATTTCTACTTGCCGATTGCTCCTTATTCCCTTCGGCATGCCGCCATAGTACTCTAACCTTATCTTTGCACTTCCTAACAATGATACAAACTCAGTATATTTAATTATATACGTATACGGGCAGCACTTCAATCAATTAATCCTTACTCAAATTTATAGTTTTCATCCTTTCATGAAACCATCTTCAATTAACTCACATCTAGATACATTTTTACTAAAATTACATATATCCATTGCTTACGTAATTCCTTAAATTATATCACTGGGTACTTAATTATGATGCACGTGTCTACTTCAACCTTTTTAAATAATTTCCACCCAAATCCATCTTATATTTCACATAATCCACATATATGGCAGTAACAATCACTCTCACTTTCACTCGATTATTTCCTAGTTTACATGCATTGTTATCTATTTAACTTTCAATACTTTGTTTCTCAATCCTACATCCACAATATTCCTTTTTCATTTCTTTCAAACGACATGCCATACAATCTTAATAATTTTTAACTAGCTTAGGCAAATAAATCCTTTCAACAACCACAATTCCTCACAATATTCAACTAATTGTAGGCTTTAAAACATAGTGTTAAGCTTACCGTTTTCCTTTTTCACTTTGAGTCCTTCATGTACCCATGGGTTTATTGGCTTACATGTTACCACAAGACATTTCTCTAAGTCACTAACTCATTTTCAAAGACTACTCAAGCCAAGAACAAGAATTCTTACCGTTTCTTGCTTGAATCACCAAAACCAAGCTTTTTCTTCCTTTCTCTCTTTTTCTTTCTTCTCCTCCTAGGGTTTTGGTGTGTTGGAAATTGGGGTTAAAGGCTGTAAATTTAATGCTCAAGAAGTTTGGAGAAGAAAGAAAAAGAAAACATGGAAAGGAAAGTGAAGAAAACTTGATTTCATGGTGGATAAAGAGAAAATGTCATGGAAGCTTCAAGAATGGCATGGAGCATGGATGAAGAAGAAGAAAAATCTACTGGGGGAAAGGATAAGGTCGGTCTTGGCCTAAAAAAATCAGAGTCAAAGCTTCCTTTGGAAGCTTTGACCAAACTTCACATAAAATTATCGTTTTGCCCTTTTTTGTTTCCATCCATTTTAATTTAGTCCTCCCAACACTCATTTAACTCCAATTTCCTTCTATTACCTTCTTCTACACATGCACAAACAAAGTATAAAGTTTGTACTCCAACGCGATGTCCCCATAATATTTAAAATATTTATTTGCCCGCGCTATCTTTACTTAATAAACACATGCGACCCCATTAACGTCATTTTCCTCCAAAAATCCTCTCATTCTTCTTCTCCCTCACTTAAATTGAGCATATGCTCCTTCTTCATGGAAAATTTTGACATTGAATAAAATATTAATATTTTAATATTATTTTATTAATAAAATATTATTTTATTTCAAAAATTTCCTCTTGTCTCCTCTTGTCACCTTGGTACCCAAAATACCTTATTATGCCTTAATTCACTTCCAAATCACTTTTTATCTTACGAATTCTTCTCTGATAAAAATATCATTATTTTATTATTATTTTTTCGTATGCGAAATATTTTATCCCAAACTATTCCTTTAATCTTTCATCATTTCTAAACATTAT
Organism: Theobroma cacao; assembly: GCF_053813885.1. Lineage (NCBI taxonomy): Eukaryota > Viridiplantae > Streptophyta > Magnoliopsida > Malvales > Malvaceae > Theobroma > Theobroma cacao. The sequence continues at coordinate 11,333,618 of NC_142644.1, read as the reverse complement.
AATTAACCTCAGTTGGCATCCAATAAACTTTATTAGTCACCATATCAAAGTACTGGATATTACACTCTCCCCCACTTAAATAGAATTCGTCCTCAAATTCTCTTTAACATCTAGTTGTTAACCTCACTCAATGATCATATTCCATTTCCTTCTTCGTAGGGAATTTTGATTTACGCACCTCATTATCTTCAATTTGACTAGAACACTTTACGAGGTCAGGGTACGTAACTTATATCTATTATCATCCTTTAGTCAAAACCATGGTACCCTCATCAATTATTATTTCTTATCACTAAGATCCCAAGTATGCCTTTAATTTCGTCACCAACCTCAAACATATCTTTATTTCGATTCTTGTCAAACCTTCAATCATTCATTCACCTCGTTTACCTCCAGTTCGACTAGAATGCTTCACTTATGTCTGTTATCATCCTTTAGAATCAAATCGACGTTACCCTTCACGATCATTGTCTCTTATTTTAAGATGTTGAGTATGCCATTATCCCTATCATTAAATTTGAACCATAACTCCATCTTGATCATACCAATTTCAATCACATTTTATACTTACTATGTATACCAATCACCATCTTATTACTTCATTCCTTATCAAACTTCTCAACATTCATTCATCCTATCCCCCTACACTATTATGTAGCCTACAACATTATAAACATGCCATATTTATTTCTTTACATAGTCTCGACATTGAGAAAGGCTAATGCCTTCAATTATTTCTACATATTTCAGGTTTATCTTGCATTTACACCACATACTTCAATTATTCCCACGTTATGGATTACATTTCTTTAATCCCATTCTTTGATTATCTTTTCTAAAATTTCTTTTATCATCATAGTTCAACTTCTATTAGGACTTCTTGCCATTGTACTATTTATACAACTCATCAATACATGAAGTTCAAATCTTCAATTACTGAGAACAATTCTTCACCTCAGTTAGTCAAGTCATCAATTTCATATATACATGTGTACATGCATTTTCAAATGTCAACATCCCTCGTTACGCATAGGGATCCATGTGTTCATGTGCCTTGGACTACATTTCCCTTTATTTATCCGCATCCCTATCCAAGATTCAATATAATAATCTTCATAGTGTATGTCAACATTCATGTTATAAATGCACATAACTTCATATTATTTATATCATTTCCAATTATATGCTTGAGTTTCATCATACTATATCCTTACATCACAATGTCATTAATCACATCTCACTTGCTAAATGTCACTTGCATTAAATTGCAATCCGATATTCGTATATACTTTGTAATCTTGTTGATCTTTCAAAGGTTTATTTTTATTGGATCATTGCATCTTATGCAATACCACAATCTCTAAAAGTCATCCTTATTTCTCAATTATTCTTCATACCTCTAATATGTACATTATATCCTTATTATATTTCAACTTTAATGAATCATTTAAAACTTAGACTCATTCGAATCGTGCATGCCTTAAGCATTTTCGAATTCCAATTTCCATACTACCTTAGGAAGTTTTTATTATTGGACTTCATTATCCAAATTATCTTCGATCATCCTTTGCTCTATTATTTCATACTATATGGCATCATTTTCCCCAGACCAATCTGTAGTTTGTATTTGAAACTGCAAGACTTGAAACAAGGTTCTCCTTAAGTACTTTTCAACGTCAATATGAATCTCACTTTCAGGTTACGGCTTTTTCTTTGTAACCACATAACTTAGTGCTTGCTTTCACAAGATCCATAATAGAACTACTCTTGAGTATTTCTTCGGGGATACCTATCTTAAACTCATGTCTCACCACATGTGATCACTTAACCTGTGACTTAGCCTTTAGGCTTCTCAGCAAGTTTCAAAAATCCCCCATTTTATACTTGCTTTGTATGATTAGTAATTCCTTCTCAAAGAGGTTTGTGCATTCCCGAAACACTTAGTCTCTTATGTGCTCCTTAACATCCTGAGCATGTCGTTCTATAGACATGCACTTATTCTTAAAGATATATAAATACATACTTGTCCATTCAATCCCCAAATTGTCTTCATAGGTTTCTAGTGTGCCACACAATTGGCCTTGTGTTGTTACTAACCCTTTTCATTTAGCTAAGTCAAGACAAGAATTGCAAATTCTCATGACGATATTCTGGATAAACCCATTGCTATACCGCCCTTGTAATCCTTCCTTCACACTTTCATCACTTGGTATTGACATCCCTTATCCATATCTCATATATTCATCTAACTTTTCACTCACTTTTTCTTTAGCCTTTAACGAGGTTTAATCTCTCGTCTCCTTTATTTCTTAAGATTTGACTTTGGTTAACATATTATTCATTTTAATACTTCACATGGTATCTTATCTCAATGTAGCCATCCCAAGAATCTTTCAACTTCTCTTTTAAAAGGCAATAAAGAAACTTTTCAATTCATTCATGTAAACCTTCTCCGGAACATTCAAAACTCCCAAATAACAAAGCTCAATGACCAATGACCATAATTCAACTTGTAAACGCATTATCGTGCCACTCCTATCTTGCTCATGCATCATAGACATGAGGTATTCGTAGCACTGCGACGTTGGACAGTCAGTGCTGCAGCGTTACGGCTACTGGACATGGGATAATTACAATGCTACAGTGCTAAAGAGTTAGTGCTATAGCACTGTGGCTGCTGGAAATTTCTTCCATGAATAAGTTTTTCCATCTTTAAAGTTACTACAGGGATCATGCTCAACCATTTGGCTTTCCTCGAGGCCTATCCCACAATTTTCATGACCAGGCATAACTTTTCTTTTGCTTATCATATGCACTAAGCTGAGTCAATATTTTCAAGCTCCTTTTATCCTTTAACATTTATCTTCGACCAATAAGTTCCACCTTAGGACAATCTTGCCATATTGTGCATCAAATTCTCAATATATAATACCACACACAAAAATCTTCAACATTTATGACATTCCACAATCCCTTAACATTCACGATTAATTGTCTTTCTTGTCTTGTACCTTAAATAGTTTTGTTGACTTTCACTACAAATGGCCATGAAAATAGTTCATCTTTCTCCACGCTCTACATTCACAATCTTTATTAAATCAAGGCTTCACTTTTTTCCCAAGTTCCATAATTTAACTCCATTCGGCTATATTTGTGCCCAATTATTACCTCATAATGTCATGGCATCATTTTGTAACTCCCTCCAAACTTAAATTTTACAATCCTTGACTTAATCACATCATTCATTCTAAGTGTCACCTATATCCTCATTGATTTCTCCTATATTCTTCCAAATTGTAACTGCAACTGGGATTTCAAATTTCACCTTTCCACAATTAATTGGTAATCATTTGTCAGGTCTCGTACTTGTTTGTACCATTAATGACTTTCTACGTTGATCCTTAATAATTATCTAAGGCGACCAACCATGTCACTAAGGTGAATGTCCTCCCTCAATCATTATATCGATAATCTATCTCTATCATATCGAAGGACTCCAATACGCATCAAGTCATTAAAACAACTGTTTCATAATCCATTTGAGTCATACAAAATAAAAGCCGACTTTTAACTCCTTTGTATAGGTAACTACTACTATTTCCTTTACACCGTATTTGCCTATACTTAAAGTGATACGAACTTCAACGAAAATATTAAGTGTCTTTAGGATCCTAGTTGCCTTGATTCGAGCACATCGATGGATCCTCTTCCGGGTCCTCCTCTTCCTTTTGAGATTTTCTCATTTTTTTATTCTCAATCCAAGCTTGTTGCTGCCTCTCAAATTCCTCCTTACTAACAGGTACAACACCTCTCCCACAACTAGGACGAAAGTGTTGGACAACGGATACAGATACCTTCCTAGGACGATAATTATTGATAGTCATTTTTCCCATCTAATTTGTGTTCTTTTTCCTCGAATCGATCTCACTACGCACTAGTCTTGCAAGACTTCTCAAACTCTTAAATAGTTGTTTACCTCTTGGGAAAATCGATCCACTCAAAATCGAGTCAAGTTACTTGTTACGCTTTCACCCTTGATTATATATCGGCTCTAAGCAGTGGAATCTAGCGAGCCCTCGCTAGTACTATGAGAGGTATTGGGACTGTTGTCTTTTCTAGACATGGTGTGTACAACTGGCGCACGTCCACCTATACGCAACCAAGTATTAATTACTCATCCATCTAGACATCATAAGAACAGGTAAGTTTCTAATGAAGTAAGGGCCCATGTAGCCTCCTGTCTTTGACTTGCGTTACGCACCCACAATCCAAGAACAAGACTCTACGCAAACTCCAACAACTCCGTTGACCACACAGGAATCCCTAGGATTAAACTAAACCTAGAGCTCTAATACCACCTTTGTCACGGCACAATTTCCGGGCCATGACGGCGCAAGGACCCAATAGGCATAGCCCACTAGGCCCAAGCAAGCCTCTTAGTATGCACTTGTATATTAACCCATTTATCTAGCATATTTCTTTAAGAATAATCTTAATAGTGTTCAAATGTCGATTTCTCCAACGTAACTCATAAAACCCAAGTGAATGCTCACATTAGCATCATAATTCAAATGATATAAAGATAGTTTGTCACTACATCTTTGCAATTCACATTAAACATATACAAAGACTTTGTCCGTCAATGTAGTGGATCTGGATGGGAGATATGACTACTGAGTGTCAAGATACCTACCCAAAAGATGGGGGTACGCGGACACCTCAATCTACGTATCTAAAGTGATCTTATACATTAATCCTTATTCCTTTAGAATCCAAAATTCGTAATATTCAAAACCGTTCCTTTGAAAACAATTCGTAAAACCCAATCATGCATTCATAATGGTATCATCAACCATTATATTCATATATAGATTAACAAATGATTCTTAGTATTTCACACTAAGTATTCATATACACATGATTAAACCTTGACCGTCAGCAGAGTGACTCAGGGCACGGTTGCTAACATTTAGTGTCACGTTAAACTTACCAAGCAATGGATAGGGAGGAGCACCTCATCCTAGGATCCAATCACCTTTAACTCAGGAAACCTAAAACATGAATTTTAAAAACGTGAGTATAAACTCAGTGAGTGAACATAGGAAGGGAACAAGCAATGTTAATGAAGGTTTTAAAAAAAATCATGATGCATTTAAGTTCAAAACAATGCAGTTGAGCTTAACCCTTATTAAAAACCCCTCATTTTAAATCTTGATCTTTTAGTCACTTAATAACGAAAGGCTCATGAAAAACAAAGAAGTTGATAAGTGAAAGCTTTAGTAAACTTCAAGTAAGTCAAACACAATAGATTGACTCTCACCGTAGCAAAAAGGCATTTTTTCTGCATTGAGATTCTAGCCATATAAAATCCAAGGGGTATTCACTGCCATTGGGAAAATCCACTCACGCCACATTTCAAATTAAATTGAACACATTGACAATACTCAAGTTATCAATAGTCAATGCGATCACATTTTAAATCCAAACATATCTATATAGTAATCATGTATATATATATATATAAGCACATGCACCTCCATCACATCACCCAACTCATATGCATCATTACCAGCATGTGCATTGTCCACTCCGCACATGCACAGTAGTAATTATCGCAACATCGTCATTCAACCGGCATGTGCATTGCCCACTCCGTACATGCATGGTTGTAACTATCGAAACCTCATCATTCAACTAGCATGTGCACTACCCACTTTGCACATGCACGGTTACATCCATTATACAAAATTACTTTGCTTAACAATACACATCATATATCTTTACATACATATCAGCATCATATAGAGGTATATAGTTTCATTACAATCATGTTCCACATCACAAAGACGTTTCACTAAAAGCTTTTTCCCTTGCATTTTGCAGAAAAGACAATTTAAACAGTTTAAGTAATTCAATCGAACATATGTACATCTACCCAAAACATTTTAGTGCAAGTTCACTCACCTTACGATAGCGGGATGTTACATCGCTATTAGCTCAAAGGTGTATCTAGCAATTTCTACTTCCCGGTTGCTCGTTATTCCTTCCGGCATGCCACCACAGTACTCTAACCTTATCTTTGCACTTCTGAATAATAATAAAAACTCAATATATTTAATTATATGCGTATACAGGCAGCACTTCAATCAATTAATCCTTACTCAAATTTATATTTTTCATCCTATCATGAAACCATCTTCAATTAACTCACATCTTAATACATTTTTACTAAAATTACTTATATCTGCTTACGTAATTCCTTAAATTATATCACCGGCAACTTAATTATGATGTCACGTGTCTACTTCAACCTTTCTAAATAATTTCCACCTAAATCCATCTTAGATTTCCACACATATATGGTAGTGACAATCATTTTCACTTTCACTCGATTATTTCCTATTTTACATGCATTGTTATCTATCTAACTTTCAATACTTTGTTTCTCAATCCTCCATCCACAATATTCCTTTTTCATTTCTTTCAAACAACATGCCATACAATCTTAATAATTTTCAACTAGCTTAGGCAAATAAATCCTTTCAACAACCATAATTCCTCACAATATTCAACTAATCGTAGGCTTTAAAACATAGTGTTAAGCTTACCGTTTTCCTTTTCCACTTTTAGCCCTTCATGTACCCATGTGTTTATTGGCTTACATGTTACCAATTTTTCTCCAATCAAGCCAATCTTTGCTGCCACAAGACATTTCTCTAAGTCACTAACTCATTTTCAAAGACTACTCAAGCCAAAAACAAGAATTCTTACCGTTCCTTGCTTGAATCACCAAAAACAAGAATTCTTACCGTTCCTTGCTTGAATCACCAAAACCAAGCTTTTTCTTCCTTTCTCTCTTTTTCTTTCTTCTCCTCCTAGGGTTTTGGTGTGCTGGAAATTCGGGTTAAAGGTTGTAAATTTAATGCTCAAGAAGTTTGGAGAAGAAAGGAAAAGAAAACATGGAAAGGAAAGTGAAGAAAACTTGATTTCATGGTGGATAAAGAGAAAATGGCATGGAAGCTTCAAGAATGGCGTCGAGCATGGATAAAGAAGAAGAAAAATCTACTGGGGGAAAGGATAAGGTCGGTGTTGACCTAAAAAAATTAGAGTCAAAGCTTCCTTTGGAAGCTTTACCAAAATTCACATAAAATTACCATTTTACACTTTTTTGTTTCCTTTCATTTTAATTTAGTCCTCCCAACACTCATTTAACTCCAATTTCCTTCTATTACCTTCTTCTACACATTCACAAACAAAGTATGAAGTTTGTACTCCAACGCGGTATCCCCATAATATTTAAAATATTTATTTGCCTACGTTATCTTTACTTAATAAAGACACGCTGCCCCATTAACGTCATTTTTCTCCAAAAATCCTCTAATTCTTCTTCTCCCTCACTTAGATTGACTATATACTCCTTCTTCATTGAAAATTTTGATATTGAATAAAATATTAATATTTTAATATTATTTTATTCTAAAAATTTCCTCTTGTCACCTTGGTACCCAAAATACCTTATTATGCCTCAATTGACTTCCGAATCACTTTTATCTTGCAAATTCTTCTTCGATAAAATTATCATTATTTTATTATTATTTCCTCATATGCAAAATATTTTATCACAAACTATTCCTTTCATCTTTCATCATTTCTAAACATTATAATTAACCTCAATTGGCATCCAAGAAGCTTTATTAGTCACCATATCAAAGGACGGGGTATTACAATATACTTACGTGCATAAAATCAACAATAAGTTTTTGACGCCATTGTCTGGGAATTTGTTTCCTAATTTTTGCAAATATTAATACCAAGCAACTAGTCTTACTTCAAGCTTTGTTTTTCTTTATTTTCAAGTACTTTTTAGTTATTGTATGAGAAGAGTCAAGAGCTTGGAAATTGTGTCTTATGATCTGAAAATTGAGAAGACTTTCAATAGACTTTTGCGCCAAAATTCACAAGACTTTAATCATTCAAAAACAATGATCGATAATCAAAGAGAGTAGCAAATTCAAGGCCAAGTAGTGGAAGATAATCGATATTTGAGAGATTATGCTATTCCATTGGTGCAAGGTATTCACTTGAGCATTCAAAGGCTAGCTATTCAAGCCAACAACTTTGTGATAAAGGCAAAAATTATCCAAATGATCTAGACTTTAGTCCAATTTTAGGGTTACTTAATGACGATCCTAATGCTCATATCTCCAATTTTCTAGAGATTTGTAACATTTTCAAGCATAATGGAGTTATTGTTGATGCTATTAGATTGAGATTCTTCCCTTTCTCATTATGGAACAAAGTGAAGATTTGGTTGAACTTATTTTCTATTGGCTCGATTACTACTTGTGATGATCTTGCTTAAAAGTTCTTAGCTAAATCTTTCCTTTGGTCAAGATAGCAAAAATAAGGAATGATATCACATCATTCATGCAACTTGATTCTGAGTTGTTGTACGAGCCCTAGGATAGATACAAGGATTTGCTTCGACGTTGCCTTCATCATGGGCTACCTAAGTGGCTTCAAGTGTAGACATTTTATAATGGTTTGAATGGTCATATTTGGACTACTGTTGATGCTGTTGCTAGAAGAGCTCTTATGACAAAGTCTACTGATGAGGCTTATGGTCTGTTGGATGAAATGGCATTAAACAACTATCAATGGCCATCAGAGAGATTAATGCATAGAAGGGTTGTTGGAATTCATGAGTTTGATGCTATCAATGCATTGACATCACAGGTAGATGCTCTAGCCAAGAAATTTGATTACTTTGGAGTTCATTCTATTTAGAGCCTATAACACCCCATACCTTCGTATAAAAGCCAATAAGACCTTATTAATGAGACAAAGGGTCAATTGACATAAATTTAAGTGTCAAATAACAGTAACAGGTGAAAAGAATATATTAGAATAAAATAATATTTTATTAACAAAATAATATTAATATGTTAATATTTTATTTATTGTTGAGATTAGTCATGGAGGAGGCTTATATGACTAATCGAAGTGAAGGAGAAGAAGTAAGAAAGAATTTGGCAGAAAAACGACGTTAGTGGGGCTCGCGTGTCTTTATTAAATAAAGTTAGAGCAAGTAAGTATATTTTTAAATATTATGGTAATACCGTGGCAAAGTGAAAACTTTATATTTTGTTTGAACATGTGTGAAGGAAGGAAAATAAGAGGAAATTGGAATTAAAGAAATGTTGAAAGGACCAAATTGTAAAGGATGAAAAGTTTAGAGGGTCACATGGTAAATAAGGAAAAGTTGGAAGACTTATGTGCAATTTCAACCTTTGAAGCTAAATGTGAACTAATTAGCCAAGGAAAGTTGGATTATGTGGGATATGAAGTGTGCATGTGAATTCACTATTACATGCAAATTAAAGCATGCCAAAAAAAAGAGAAGTTAGTGGGGAACATGTGGGACCCCCACCTTGTGAAGAAAAAGGAAGAATAAAGATTATGCTTGTTTGCATGTAATGAGATTGGGCATTAGATGGCCAAATAAAGAAAGAAGAATGTGGCATGCATGTGACTTGAATGGTTGAATAAGGGTCATGACCCGATTTCTGAACTGTGACCGGCGCATGGACCCAATGGGTATAACCCACCAAGCCCAAGCAAGCCTACTTATATAATCCTGCTCATCATTCCATCAACTATTCTTAAAGTTACCTTTCTTATTTTCAATCTATAAGAACCTAATTAATATGTTATAACAATCAAGACTGCATTTCACATTAACCCAAATAATGTTAACCATTGCCACTCATGGTGGTTTACTAATCAAAATATAAATATATGCTCTAAGGCTTGCATTTAGTATTTTACATCACATGCATGTATTTACAAACAAAAACGACTCTGGGCTTCCAGCGGAGTGACCAAGGTGAAGGGACGGCTACTAAATGCCAACATACATACCAAAAAGACGAAACTACGTGAACACCTCAACCTAGGTTCCAACTACTTCGTGATCTGAAAACTTGAAGTTGAAAATAGTGAGTATAAACTAAGTGAGTGAACATAAGAAGGGAACAAGCAACAATAAGAAAATTTGATAATCATGATGCACTTATTTGAGAACAATGCAACTTAGTCTAAGTTCTTATTAAAATCCTTCCTTTAAACCCCTGGTTATTAAATCATTTAATGATAAAGGAACCATATTTAGCATGAATTTGAAAGAGAGAAAATTTCCAGCAAACATCCTATCTCACCCAGCTCATGTGCATCTGTGAGACCCTGTCAAGCTCGATTAAAAGACGGTATTGTATCGAGTGGTACAACTAAGTTAAATCGAGCCTTGAACTAGTTCAAATAGAAATTCTAAGAGGAATTTGAAAATTTTAAAACCAACAGAATGGTTTAGAATAGTGATTTGGAGTTCAAGGTCCAGTTTGGAGTCCATCAGAAAATTGACCAATTAGGGACAAAACGGTCATTTTACCATTTGATGATTAAATGGAGATTTTTAGCCAAGATTTGATCACATTTGACCAAGAATAATTATATGAAATATAATTATGATTATTGGAGTATAAAATGATGTTTAGTAGTGAAAAATTGTGATTCCCGGTATTTATAGAGTAGAAGGGCAAAATGGTAATTTTGCCACTAGTGGACTAAACGAAAATTTTTTTAAACAATTTTCGCCCCATTTGGTTAATATTGATCAATAGTAGTGTTATTTTAGGTTGAAAAGTAGAAATAATGAGATTCCGGTACATTTCGGAGTATAAGGGCAAAATCGTAATTTTTTTGTCTCGGGGGCAAATCAGTAAAATTTTCGGCCCAGCACTTGTCAAGACCAAGGGATTTTAATTGTGGTAGGATTGGATAAATACCAGAATATTTGTGGTGGAAAATTAAGAAGAAAAAGTCAAAAAGTTAAAATTTTGGCCAATAAGCATGTGACACATGGCATGCTTGATTATTTTATTATTTTCTATAGAAATCAGCCCATTAAATCCCCAATTCCCTCACCATATTCGGCCTAGACATCCAGCAACCAGAAAAAAGGAAAAACAAGAAAACCTAGGTGGAAATTCAAAGAAAAAGTGAAGAAATCAAGGAAACAAGCTAGGTAAGTTAAAATTTCTTTAATTCTCCTTGATACCTAGCTTACCCATGCTTTTGTTCTTGATTTCCATGGTTGAATATTGAGTTATCATGATGAATTCAATTCTGAAAAATGGGTATGGAAGAGGAATTGTTGTTGGAATAATTTGATTTTAGACTATGTTAGTGTTTAGAGATAGTTAAGCATGGTTATGAACAAAAACACTAAAGAAATATTTAATTTCTCTAGGGTTCCTTGTTGGCTGAACCATGAGGGCTGAATATCAATGGGGGATTGTTTTTATTTCAAGGAAAATGGCATGGAAAATGATGAAGTAAGGTGAAACAGTTATGTAGAAAAAATTCGATGCTAGTACACCAAATGACCAAATTTTTTTTCTATAAGGAATTGTGAGGGTTCTAATGCTGAATTTGGCTTTATTTAAATGTATGTGGTAAATTAAGGTATTAGAGGAGAAATGAATTAATTTAGAGGTGATTTGGACACAATCGTCGATTAATCGGGTGATCGGTCGAATTTAATCGATACCGTGATTAAGCGGTAATCGGGTATATTTGTGCATTTACATATCAAGCATTAGTAGTTTAAATTAATTTATATCAATTTAGGGACAATATAGTAAATTCCTCGACTTGGTTATTTGTCAAGGTGGTGAGACGTCCGGAAAAGGCAAAGGAATTACGCCTGAGGACTATTAGTCAGAGTTCACCCGGAATCCGAATTTTCGACACCTGTGAGTGGACTGCCTATCAAAATTGTTTTGGGAATATGACTGTTTTGAACAAAGTGTTTGAATGATTTTATGCAATTTTTCATGAAAATGAATGCCTTGGGAATAAGCTTTTGAGAAAAGGTTTATGTTATGAAATGTGGTTATTATGGATTTCTATGTGGCTGCATTATGTTGATATACATATGTGCTTGAATATAATGTTGTGTAATTATGTTGACTCGGCTATGTGCGAGTAGGGAGTGTGCATAAGCCGAGGATGACCCGGTTATGTGCGAGTAGGGAGTGCGCATAATCCGGTGATGACCCAGCCATGTGCGAGTAGGGAGTGCGCATGAGCTGGTGATGATGATGATGGGTTGGTGAGATGATGATGATGGGTATATACGTATATATATATATATATGTAAATGTGTGTGATATAGCAAATTGATGGACAATGATTTATGGTTGTAATGTACGTAAAATTTGACACATTATACTTTGAGAATTTTCATGAATGTTAGGTTGATTTTATTAGTTTAGTAGGATGGCTTTTGTTGAGTGAGGAAAAATGTTTATCTTGTTGCCTTGTTTTCACTGCATCGAAATTCATGCTCGCTGTAGCGAAAAAAAACTCTGGGGTTTGGAGGGGTTTTAAATAGGAATGAACTAAATTGCATTGTTTGAAACAAGTGCATCATGATTTTAAATTTTTCCTAATTGTTGCTTGTTCCCTTCCTTGTTCACTCACTGGGTTTATACTCACCATTTTCAAATTCATGTTTTCAGATCACAAGGTAGCCGATAATTAGGACGAGGTGTCCTTGTAGATCTGTGTACATCTTCTGGTAGGTGTCTCGGCATTCGGTAGCTGTATATCCATCTGAGTCACTCCGCTGGAGGTCGAGTATTATTTTGTTATGTATAGATGAACTTAAATGTAAATTTTAAAAGAGTAATGCCAGTACGAGTTGGCAATGTGTATCACTATTTTGACTCAAAGTCATGAAATACGACTTAGTGATAATAAATAGAATCATAAGTAAAATAAATAATAGGCTTGCTTGGGTTTAGTGGATTACGTCCATTGGACCCATGCGCCGGTCATGACCCGGAATTTGGGTCGTGACAGTATTGGTATCAGAGCCCTAGGTTTGTCTAGGTCCTAGAACTTCCTTTTTGTTAGTCCAGCGGAGAGTCGGGTCTTTATGTGGGAACTTCAGTTGTAAAGTGTGAACCGCGGCACATTTTACAACTAAATGACCGCATAGATTCCCTATCTTAGAAACCACCTGTTGCTTTAAGTATGATTATAATATGTGTTTAATAACAGGCGTTTGCTTTTGTCTAGGTAAGAATGCCGCCTAAGACACGAGCCGCCTCAAGACGGGCAAGGGAGCAAGATGTTCCCATTGAGATGGCAGATAGACCACGGGCATCCACCCAGAGAGGCCGAGGTAGACGTGGCAGGGTCACTAGGCCGGTGGGGTTGGATACGCCTGTGAGTAGGCAAGAAGAGGGACAGTCCTCAGGTGATGTAGATAGACACCCAGCTAGGGGTATTACTATTGAGGATTTGGCGGCAGGCCTACAGGGAGTTAACCGGGTTGTAGAGATGATGGCGACCCGCATGGAAGATATACAAAGGGTAGTAGAGGGGAGACCTACAGTACAAGAATCCCCTAGCTCCCAAGGACAGGCCGATCACCAACATCATGAGGAGGAAAGGGGACATCTAGATATTTCTCTTCCTGACTTTCTCAAGCTTAAGCCTCCAACATTTACAGGGTCTGATGCATCGGAGAAACCCCAGGTTTTCTTGGATAAGATGGAAAAAATTTGTAAAGCCTTGGGATGTTCTAGTGTTCGGTCAGTTGAGCTAGCCGCCTTCCGATTAGAGGATGTGGCGCAGGAATGGTATAGCTCTTTATGTAGAGGCAGACCGACTAATGCAACACCGTTGGCCTGGAGTGAGTTCAGTGTAGCCTTCTTAGATCGATTCTTACCACTCAGTGTGCGTAATGCCAGAGCTAGAGAGTTTGAGACTTTGGTACAGACTTCAAGCATGACGGTGTCTGAGTATGACATCAAGTTCACGCAGCTAGCTCGTTATGCGCCCTATCTCGTTTCTACTGAGGAGATGAAGATTCAGAGGTTTGTGGATGGGTTAGTGGAGCCATTATTTAGGGCTGTGGCATCCCGAGATTTCACTACCTATTCTGCAGCAGTGGATCGTGCTCAACGCATCGAGATGAGGACCAATGAGAGTAGGGCTGCGAGAGATAGAGCAAAAAGGGGCAAGACAGAGGGTTATCAGGGCCGTAGAGATTTCAGCAGTGGTGGTTCATCTTATAGCCGTCAGGGTCCACAGAGGGACTCACGGTTACCGCAGCAGGGGAGTGACGCACCTGGTGCTAATATTAGGGTGGGACAGAGAACCTTTAGTTCTAGGAGGCAGCAAGATTCTAGACAGAGTAGTCAAGTCATTCGCTCTTGTGATACTTGTGGGAGACGACATAGTGGACGGTGCTTCCTTACTACAAAAACTTGTTACGGGTGCGGTCAACCTGGGCATATTAGGAGGGATTGTCCGATGGCACATCAATCACCAGATTCTGCTCGTGGTTCCACTCAGCCAGCTTCATCTGCTCCGTCAGTTGCTGTCTCATCTGGCCGGGAGGTTAGTGGATCGAGAGGTAGAGGTGCGGGTACATCCTCTCAAGGCAGACCATCTGGGTCCGGACATCAAAGTTCTATTGGTAGAGGCCAAGCGAGGGTGTTTGCTTTAACACAGCAGGAGGCTCAAACATCCAATGCCGTGGTCTCAGGTATTCTCTCCGTTTGTAATATGAATGCTCGAGTACTATTTGATCCTGGTGCTACCCATTCTTTTATCTCTCCATGTTTTGCATCTCGGTTGGGTAGAGGTCGTGTTAGGAGAGAGGAACAATTAGTGGTGTCTACTCCTTTAAAGGAGATATTTGTGGCCGAGTGGGAATATGAGTCATGTGTAGTGCGAGTCAAGGACAAAGACACTTCGGTGAATCTAGTGGTGCTAGACACCTTAGACTTTGATGTAATCTTGGGGATGAATTGGTTATCACCCTGTCATGCTAGTGTGGACTGCTATCATAAATTGGTTAGATTTGATTTCCCCGGTGAACCATCATTTAGTATTCAGGGGGATAGGAGTAATGCTCCAACCAATTTGATATCGGTCATATCTGCCAGAAGATTATTACGACAGGGTTGTATAGGTTACTTGGCTGTTGTAAAGGATAGTCAGGCAAAGATTGGAGATGTAACTCAAGTGTCGGTGGTGAAGGAGTTCGTGGATGTATTTCCTGAAGAGCTACCAGGTTTGCCTCCTGAACGGGAGGTTGAGTTTTGCATAGATTTGATTCCCGACACTAGACCTATATCCATACCCCCATATAGAATGGCACCTGCAGAGCTTAAAGAGCTTAAGGATCAGTTGGAGGATTTGTTGGATAAAGGTTTCATACGACCTAGTGTATCCCCATGGGGAGCACCAGTGTTATTTGTGAAGAAGAAAGATGGGTCACTTAGGCTGTGCATTGATTATCGACAGCTTAATAAAGTGACGGTGAAGAATAAATATCCTCTCCCAAGGATAGATGATTTATTTGATCAACTACAAGGAGCACAATGTTTTTCTAAGATAGATCTGCGATCTGGGTACCATCAGTTGAGAATCCGGAACGAAGATATACCCAAGACCGCATTTCGAACAAGATATGGGCACTATGAGTTCTTAGTGATGTCATTTGGGCTCACGAATGCTCCTGCAGCCTTTATGGATTTGATGAACCGAGTGTTCAAACCTTATTTGGATAAGTTTGTAGTGGTGTTTATTGATGATATTTTGATATATTCAAAGAGTCGAGAGGAGCATGAGCAGCATCTTAAGATAGTGCTCCAAATTTTGAGAGAACATCGATTGTATGCTAAGTTCTCCAAGTGTGAGTTTTGGCTCGAAAGTGTTGCATTCTTGGGGCATGTGGTATCTAAGGAGGGGATACGAGTTGATACAAAGAAAATTGAAGCAGTGGAAAAATGGCCAAGGCCAACATCAGTTACGGAGATTAGAAGCTTTGTGGGTTTAGCTGGCTATTATCGTCGCTTTGTGAAAGACTTCTCCAAAATAGTTGCCCCTTTGACTAAGCTGACACGTAAAGATACAAAATTTGAGTGGTCTGATGCTTGTGAGAATAGTTTTGAGAAGCTTAAGGCATGTCTCACCACAGCTCCAGTGTTAAGCCTGCCGCAAGGCACAGGGGGTTACACGGTGTTTTGTGATGCATCGGGGGTTGGTTTAGGATGTGTATTGATGCAACATGGGAAGGTGATTGCGTATGCATCTAGGCAACTTAAAAGGCATGAGCAGAATTACCCCATACACGATTTGGAAATGGCAGCAATCGTGTTTGCCTTAAAGATTTGGAGACATTACTTGTATGGTGAGACTTGCGAGATATACACGGACCACAAAAGTCTGAAGTATATATTTCAGCAGAGGGATCTTAACTTACGGCAACGTAGATGGATGGAGTTGCTAAAGGATTATGATTGTACTATTCTTTATCATCCCGGTAAGGCCAATGTAGTGGCGGATGCCTTGAGTCGAAAATCAATGGGAAGCTTGGCACATATTTCCATTGGTAGGAGATCTTTGGTTAGAGAGATCCATAGCTTGGGAGACATAGGTGTGCGTTTGGAAGTTGCGGAGACAAATGCTTTGCTAGCACACTTTAGAGTGAGGCCTATTTTAATGGACAGGATTAAAGAAGCACAAAGTAAAGATGAGTTTGTGATTAAGGCCTTAGAGGATCCTCAGGGTAGGAAAGGAAAAATGTTTACTAAAGGCACAGATGGAGTGTTGAGGTATGGAACCAGACTTTATGTGCCTGATGGTGACGGGTTGAGGAGAGAAATATTAGAGGAAGCTCACATGGCAGCTTATGTGGTACATCCAGGGGCTACAAAAATGTATCAAGATTTGAAAGAGGTGTATTGGTGGGAAGGACTTAAGAGAGATGTAGCTGAGTTTGTCTCCAAGTGCCTGGTTTGTCAGCAGGTTAAGGCCGAGCATCAAAAGCCTGCAGGGCTACTACAGCCATTACCAGTACCCGAGTGGAAGTGGGAACATATTGCTATGGACTTTGTAACGGGTTTGCCTCGAACCAGTGGGGGATATGATTCAATTTGGATAGTAGTGGACCGGTTAACAAAGTCAGCTCATTTTCTTCCGGTTAAGACTACTTATGGGGCTGCCCAATATGCTCGAGTTTATGTGGATGAGATGCGGACAAAGCATCCACACCTCTTCGATATGTAAAGGTAAGCCACTCTACATTGAATTTAAATTCGGGGACCGAATTTTTATTAGTGGGGGAGAATGTGAGACCCTGTCAAGCTCGATTAAAAGACGGTATTGTATCGAGTGGTACAACTAAGTTAAATCGAGCCTTGAACTAGTTCAAATAGAAATTCTAAGAGGAATTTGAAAATTTTAAAACCAACAGAATGGTTTAGAATAGTGATTTGGAGTTCAAGGTCCAGTTTGGAGTCCATCAGAAAATTTACCAATTAGGGACAAAACGGTCATTTTACCATTTGATGATTAAATGGAGATTTTTAGCCAAGATTTGATCACATTTGACCAAGAATAATTATATGAAATATAATTATGATTATTGGAGTATAAAATGATGTTTAGTAGTGAAAAATTGTGATTCCCGGTATTTATAGAGTAGAAGGGCAAAATGGTAATTTTGCCACTAGTGGACTAAACGAAAATTTTTTTAAACAATTTTTGCCCCATTTGGTTAATATTGATCAATAGTAGTGTTATTTTAGGTTGAAAAGTAGAAATAATGAGATTCCGGTACATTTCGGAGTATAAGGGCAAAATCGTAATTTTTTTGTCTCGGGGGCAAATCAGTAAAATTTTCGGCCCAGCACTTGTCAAGACCAAGGGATTTTAATTGTGGTAGGATTGGATAAATACCAGAATATTTGTGGTGGAAAATTAAGAAGAAAAAGTCAAAAAGTTAAAATTTTGGCCAATAAGCATGTGACACATGGCATGCTTGATTATTTTATTATTTTCTATAGAAATCAGCCCATTAAATCCCCAATTCCCTCACCATATTCGGCCTAGACATCCAGCAACCAGAAAAAAGGAAAAACAAGAAAACCTAGGTGGAAATTCAAAGAAAAAGTGAAGAAATCAAGGAAACAAGCTAGGTAAGTTAAAATTTCTTTAATTCTCCTTGATACCTAGCTTACCCATGCTTTTGTTCTTGATTTCCATGGTTGAATATTGAGTTATCATGATGAATTCAATTCTGAAAAATGGGTATGGAAGAGGAATTGTTGTTGGAATAATTTGATTTTAGACTATGTTAGTGTTTAGAGATAGTTAAGCATGGTTATGAACAAAAACACTAAAGAAATATTTAATTTCTCTAGGGTTCCTTGTTGGCTGAACCATGAGGGCTGAATATCAATGGGGGATTGTTTTTATTTCAAGGAAAATGGCATGGAAAATGATGAAGTAAGGTGAAACAGTTATGTAGAAAAAATTCGATGCTAGTACACCAAATGACCAAATTTTTTTTCTATAAGGAATTGTGAGGGTTCTAATGCTGAATTTGGCTTTATTTAAATGTATGTGGTAAATTAAGGTATTAGAGGAGAAATGAATTAATTTAGAGGTGATTTGGACACAATCGTCGATTAATCGGGTGATCGGTCGAATTTAATCGATACCGTGATTAAGCGGTAATCGGGTATATTTGTGCATTTACATATCAAGCATTAGTAGTTTAAATTAATTTATATCAATTTAGGGACAATATAGTAAATTCCTCGACTTGGTTATTTGTCAAGGTGGTGAGACGTCCGGAAAAGGCAAAGGAATTACGCCTGAGGACTATTAGTCAGAGTTCACCCGGAATCCGAATTTTCGACACCTGTGAGTGGACTGCCTATCAAAATTGTTTTGGGAATATGACTGTTTTGAACAAAGTGTTTGAATGATTTTATGCAATTTTTCATGAAAATGAATGCCTTGGGAATAAGCTTTTGAGAAAAGGTTTATGTTATGAAATGTGGTTATTATGGATTTCTATGTGGCTGCATTATGTTGATATACATATGTGCTTGAATATAATGTTGTGTAATTATGTTGACTCGGCTATGTGCGAGTAGGGAGTGTGCATAAGCCGAGGATGACCCGGTTATGTGCGAGTAGGGAGTGCGCATAATCCGGTGATGACCCAGCCATGTGCGAGTAGGGAGTGCGCATGAGCTGGTGATGATGATGATGGGTTGGTGAGATGATGATGATGGGTATATACGTATATATATATATATATGTAAATGTGTGTGATATAGCAAATTGATGGACAATGATTTATGGTTGTAATGTACGTAAAATTTGACACATTATACTTTGAGAATTTTCATGAATGTTAGGTTGATTTTATTAGTTTAGTAGGATGGCTTTTGTTGAGTGAGGAAAAATGTTTATCTTGTTGCCTTGTTTTCACTGCATCGAAATTCATGCTCGCTGTAGCGAAAAAAAACTCTGGGGTTTGGAGGGGTTTTAAATAGGAATGAACTAAATTGCATTGTTTGAAACAAGTGCATCATGATTTTAAATTTTTCCTAATTGTTGCTTGTTCCCTTCCTTGTTCACTCACTGGGTTTATACTCACCATTTTCAAATTCATGTTTTCAGATCACAAGGTAGCCGATAATTAGGACGAGGTGTCCTTGTAGATCTGTGTACATCTTCTGGTAGGTGTCTCGGCATTCGGTAGCTGTATATCCATCTGAGTCACTCCGCTGGAGGTCGAGTATTATTTTGTTATGTATAGATGAACTTAAATGTAAATTTTAAAAGAGTAATGCCAGTACGAGTTGGCAATGTGTATCACTATTTTGACTCAAAGTCATGAAATACGACTTAGTGATAATAAATAGAATCATAAGTAAAATAAATAATAGGCTTGCTTGGGTTTAGTGGATTACGTCCATTGGACCCATGCGCCGGTCATGACCCGGAATTTGGGTCGTGACAGCATCCCACCACATCGTGCAGATAGCCGAATGTCCCATCTCACCTAGCTCATGTGCATCCCACCACATCGTGCACATAGCCGAACATCCCATCTCACCCAAGTCATGTGCATCCCACCACATCGTGCACATAGCCGAACAGTATCAGCATCTATCTCTCTCACCACCGTCATCACCGACAAGTGCACACTCACCTTGCACATGCACGATTGCATTTGTCACACAATGGTACCATTTATGACATAGTATACATATATATATATATATATATATATATATATCAACATCATACAAAAACATATGGATTCATCCGTTTACACTTTTCATAATTCACAACATCAAACATTTTATCAAGGGCTTGTTCCCAGGAAATTTTAAAGCAAAAATCGATAAAATTCCCAAATGATTCATTGAAACACGTAAACATTTCCCCAAAACATTTTGAAATGCAAGTTCACTCACCATATTTGTTGAACCTTTAATTGACTCTAACTTTCCTAATGGTTCAAATGGGGCTGAGGGCCTCGTTGGAACCTATCACACACAAAAACATCACAACCAATCCAATTTACATTAATATCACTCCAAAAGCTATTTCCTAAAATCAAGCTTCACTAGCCTTTCCTATCTATCTTCCATTACCATTTGATTGGCTATTCAGTTCTCTACTTTAGTAACACTAGAAATAGATAAACAACTTCAACAATACACAACTCATAACTCTAATTATTAGCCTTTATCAACAACTTAAAACCAGTCCCAATCCATCACTCACCTTCGTGGATTGTAATGAAATTTCTTCCCAAGAGTCCTCAAGCTATCATGAAACCTCTCTCTCTCTCTCTCTCTCTCTCTCTCTTTACAAAGTTTAACTAGTGAGAGAAAGTATTGAAGAAAGACTTTTAAGGGTTTGTTTTAGGTGAGGGAGTAAAAGAGTATGAAAAACCCTACAATAGGGTGTGTAGAGCACAAAAATTGAGGTTAGTTTGGGAGAGTAATGGAAGCTTGAGAAAAGCTTTTAAGGTAGAGGAGAGAAACATGAGATAGGAGGAAGGAGAAGAAGAAGTTGCTAGAGAAATGAAGAAGCTGCTAGAAGAATGAGATTTTTTTATAGTTAAAGCTTATCTAAATCTTCATGCAATTACAATAATGCCCTTAACAAGGCCACTTGTCTTCCTCATTTTCTTGTGAAATCTTTTACTCTTTTGACACTGGAAAAGGTCCAAAATCCTCTGAAAGAGGTCCCTTAAGTAGCCCCCAAAAGTCCTAGCTTCAAAAATCCCCTAAACTTGTTATTTGTGGAAATTACGGTGAGGGCCACGGCTCTTAATTTCCAATGCCACCGCACTTAAATGTTATGTCCAAATCTGTTCTCCTGGCAAAGTACTTCCACTTCATCAAAGAATTTGCCCACCTTCCCATCAAAGCTGGGTAAAGTGGTAAACATAAAAGTTATAGCCCTACCTCTTAGCTTTCTAATGGTTAAAAACTCATGTCATTTGGACTTATTTAGTGGGAGATATGCTTGAAAAACTGAAATATATGCAAATAGAGTAATAAGCCATTATACACCTTTCCTCACCAATTGAAATTATTTCTAAATCCTACTCCTATAACGACATAAAATAATTATAAGTAATGTAAAACTAGTATCATTAGCTCAAATTAAACCTTTAAACATAAGTTGCACCTCGAGTTATGCATCTATGAAGGTCGAGGTTTCACAATAAGTGGCCAAACAAAATATTAAGTGAAGTTTGCGCATGAAATGTAATTAGAGGAATAAGGTGGTGCATGGAATAAAGAAATAAAGAAAGGAAAAATGAGAGAGTGAGGTGGTGGATGGGAAGATATGAGGATAGATTTATGGCTAACGCATAAAGGGGGAAATTTGTGCATGAAACTTGAGTGGAGAATGAGATGGTCTAATGAGGAATGAGGAATAAAAGAAAGAAGAAAAAGATGGGCAAAGGCTTGGAAAACATTGGCCAATCTACCCATGAGATAAAAAGAAAGGAAAAACCACACGTTTAGACAAAAAGAGGGAGAATCAGCTTGGAAGCAAAGAGAGAAAGGAAGAAAGGAGAAAGAAGAAAGAAGAAAGGAGAAAGAAAGAAAAGAAGGAAGAAAGAAAGGAGAAATAAGAAATGAGAAATGAAGGTTCGGCCTAGTGAACTCGAGACAAGGAAGGTAAGTAAAACTTTGATTTTAGTCATGATTTCTTAAGGGAATGAGTTGGTAATTGTGTGAGTATGTTTGTGGTAGCAAAGGTCCTCCAAGATTTGAAAGAAATAACTGCATGCATGCAGGTAGATCTTAGAATGCATGGTGATTTTGAGCTAAATGAGCAATGGGTAAGTGTTTTAGTCTTGAAATCACAAGTAAAAAGGAGAAATAAGATGTGTGCTAATTATTTATGTTTGTGGCAGTAATGGTGACCCTGGATATGAAGAAATAGTGAACTATGTGTGTGGAACTCAAGCTAAAACTATAAGGTGAGCATGCAATGTGAGTATAGTATATTTTATTGGCTTCGGTTGGTTGAAAGTGTGTGGATTGTGTGCTAAATGAATGTGGATAATGTTGATGAAAACTAAGAGATTTGGTTAACGATTTATGGGTTGATTTGCTGCCATGCATGAGTACAAGTAAGTGTATTGAGTTTTCATTGTTGCTAGGAAGTGTATAAGTAAAGAAAATGTGCTGTGGTGGCATGCCGAAGGAGGTAACAGGTGACCGACAAGTAAAATTAGCTAGATACGCATCCGAGTCAATAGCGACGTAGTATCCCGCTATTGTAAGGTGAATAGGGGTGCCGATTTCAAAATTTTTATACTATACATATTGATATACGATTAATTGACATGAATGATTTATAAATTGTTATTGTGGAAAGCATGAGCTGGTAGAAATGCTAGGAAATTGTGAATGCCTTAATGGTTGAAAGTGTTTTGACTATATAAATGTAAGTTATATACATAAAGGATTTTAAATCAGGAACCAAGCTTTTTACCATGATTTATATGAAAGCGTGCCTTAGTGATTTGTGTGATGTGCATTCATGAACAAATTACATATATTCACCATGTTGATTTGATAATTAAACCTCATGCAAAGGTTTTAGATTGCAAAGTCATACAAAAAGAAGTTTTATCATGCTACCATGATTGGTTCTCTTGAAATGGATTTTAAATGAGCTTTTGAGAATCAACTTGATTTTTAAATGGTTTTACTAAATCAGGAGATTCGAGAGTAGGCCGAATGTCACATCAGGATAGTGTTACCCTTGTGAGCAAGTGAGCTTTAACTAGAGAACCTTTAGGTCACCGACGGGTTGTTAGATGTGGCTGGGGCCACAGTCTATGATATATACATGGCAAGGCCACGAGATGATATACGTGGCTAGGCCACAAGTGATATACGCAGTTGTCATCGCTTGATTTCTCCGATGTCAACCAACATCATCGAGACTGCCATGGCTGTGGGATCCAATGGAGTGGAGCTCCCGAATGTTATTACATGGAAGTGGGTCCACGGGTTGTTATTTACGATTACCTACTCGAGAGTGATATCTCCTTGGGTTTTCAATACGTATTCTTTTGCACAGTGAAAACTATAAGATTTTTCGCAGCTCCTTTATTTATACGTTGGATTTGTGTTTAATATCTCACAGATGAGATCGTTTATAAACTTGCGTTTTAACATCAACATTGCTTAATTTCACGGGAGCATGCGTGTTTATGTTGGATTGATTTGAGTAAAGTTGTTGAATGTATTTAAAGATAGGAAATCTTATACTTATACTGGTTTCAATACATTTATTGTTAAATAATTACATTGCACTAAAATTCATGGTTTTACAAATAAGGCACAAATGCTTCATTTTATTTTAATTGATTCATGTATACTCTTATGTTTTAACATTCAAATTTTTTGCCTTTAGCTTGTTTCCCATCTATGCCCTACTCACGAAGTTAATGATCATTGAGTCTGTGAGACTCACCCCCTTATCTTCCTTTTGTAGATAAGTAATCAACTCAAGTGTATTGCTCAGAACATCGAGAGTTGCTACAATGTAGGTAATGGCATCTTTTAGACTTCCACTTTGAGTCGTTCTGCTGCATAAGATCGAGTCATGTAAAATTGTTATACTTTTAAAATTATTTTTAGTCTTTTGGATATGTATTTGCAAAAACTTTGGAGTTTGTGTAACGATTACCATGTGTGATTTAAAAGTACTTCGAAGTTTATTAAGTCTGGTATTGGTATTTAGATGCTACTTCTTAAATGTCACTGTTTATTTGGTTTAAGTAAATGATGGTATTAATATTGGAAGTCAATTTACTTATGCACTAGAATGTTCGGCTTGATTATCTAGAATCTCAACTAAGGCTTGTTCGAGATTTGACGAGATTACTCCCAAGTCTCGAACGTTGGTAATGATCGGGGAGAAAGTTGTTACAAAGTCCATTTGTTAATTATGATTATTATAGGGATAATGTTCACTATCCAATGAGTTTCAAGTCAGTTCAGTTTGTTAGGAATAGGCAACAAAACAACCTGTATTCCAACCCGTATAATCCTAGGTGGAGGAATCATCCAAACTTTTCTTGGAGCAATAATTAGGGGTCTTCATCAGCTTTAAGGCCTAATTTCCCTCTCAGATTTCCACCTTAAGCAAAACTTCTTGTGCAAGAAAAGATGCCATTTATGGAAATGTTGCTTTTATAGTATATGGCTAAAATTGATGTTCGCTTTCATAGTCAGTCAGCCTTATTGAGAAACCTTGATACTCAGGTTGGGCAACTTGCCAACACCATCAATAATAGGCCTCAAGGTACCTTACCTAGTGACACATAAGCTAATCCTATGAGGGAAGGAAAAAATATGTTAAGGTTATTACTCTTAAGAGTTGAAAGAGGTTGGAAGTAATGATTGAAATGAGATAGGGATTGAGAGTTCTAAAAGGCAAGTTCAATAAAAGGAAACAAAGGCAAACCCACTACCACCACTTTTTCCTTAACGCTTTTAGAAACAATAGTTGGATAGTCAATTTTAGAAATTTTTAGAGGTATTTAAAAAGCTTCACATCAACATTCCTTTTGCAAAAACTTTAGAGCAGATGCCCTTTTATGTTAAGTTTCTAAAAGACATATTGACAAAGAAAAGAAGATTGGGTGAGTTTGAGACTATGGCACTCACTAAAGGGTGTAGTGCTATTATTTAGAACAAGTTTCCATCAAAATTTAAGGATCTTGGTAACTTCACTATTCCTTGCACTATTGGTGCCTTATTCTTTACCAAAACTTTGAGTGATTTAGGAGCTAGTATCACCTTGATGCCTTTGTCAATTTATAACAAGTTGGGTTTATGGGAGATTAAACCCACCATGGTGACACTACACATTAATGATCGCCTTTTCACATATCCTTGAGGTATTGTTGAAGTTGTGGTTATGAAAGTTGATAAGTTTATCTTTCTAGTAGACTTCATTGTTTTTGCTATGGAGGAGGACCGTGATGTTCCAGTCATACTTGGGAGACCATTTTTGTGCACTAGTAGAGTTCTCATTGATGTGGAGAAAGGAAAGCTTACCTTAAGAGTGCAAGTCCAGGAGGTAACCTTCAATATTTTTAAAGGACATGTTGGCAATTTAATTGATTAATGAGTTAATTAATTAATATAAATTTTAATCAATTAATTTATAATTAATTCCATAAACCAAGATTGATATTTAGCAATGCATCATAGCCACCCAATTGTTATGAGAGTGAAAGGGTTCTTTGACAACCTTTCAGTGTACAATTTATCAATGTAATTCATTCCCTCATCATATATCCCGAAGATGATAAGAGCTTGGTACAATGTCTAGTTGACCTCTATATTTGTTCCTGTATTTAAAACTATACCACTCTAATCGGAAGGCAGCTAGCTCGACTGACCAGACACTAGAACATCCCAAGGCTTTACAAATTTTCTTCATCTTGTCAAGAAAACTTGGGATTTCTCCGGTGCATCAGACCCTGAAAATAACGGAGGCTTAAGCTTGAGAAAATCAAAAAGAGAAATATCTAGATGTCCCCTCTCAACCTCATGATGTGGGCGATCGGCCTGTCCTTGGGAGCTAAGGGATTCTTATACTATAGGTCTCCCCTTTACTACCCTCTGTATATCTTCCATATGGGTCACCATCATCTCTACAAGCTAGTTGACTCCTTGTAGGCTTGCCGCCAAATCCTCAATGGTAATAGCCTCAGCTGGGTGTCTATCTACATCACTTAAGGATTGTCCCTCCTCTTGCATACTCACAGGCGTATCCACCCTCACCGGCCTAGTGGCCCTGCCATGTCTACCTTGGCCCTTCAAGGTGGATGCCAGTTGCCTATCTACCATCTCAGTAGGAGCATCTTGCTTCCCCATCCATCTTGAGGCGGCACGTGTCTTAGGCGGCATTCTTACCTAGACAAGAGCAAACACCTGTTATTAAACACATTTTATAATCATACTTAAGGCAAAATGTGGTTTCTAAGATAGGGAATCTATGCGGTCCCTTGGTCGTAAAATGTGTCGCGATTCACACTTCACAACCGAAGTTCCCACATAAAGATCCGACTCTCTGCTGGACCAATAAAACGAAGTCCTAGGACCTAGACAAACCTAGAGCTTTGATACCAACTTTGTCACGACCCAAATTCCTAGCCATGATCGGCGCATGAGCCCAATGGACGTAGTCCACTAAGCCTAAGCAAGCCTATTAATATAACCTTTTCACCATTCCATTAAAAGTTGCTAAGTCACACTTTATAACTTTGAATCAAAATAATACTAAACATTACCATCTCATAGTGGCATACCAATCATAGAGTACATATTTTTTCTAAACATAATTTAATAATTTACATTAATTTGTCTATACACAACAAAAGAGTACTCGACTTCCAGCAGAGAGACTTGAACGAATGTATAGCTACTGAATGCCGAGACACCTACCAAGGGTCGAATATACGAAGACACTTCGACCTAGTTACCAGCTGCCTCGTGATCTGAAAACATGAAGTTGAAAATGGTAAGTATAAACCTAGTGAGTGAATAAGAAGGGAACAAGCATACCATAAGAAATGTTTAACCAAATCATAATGCATTCATTTTTCAAAACAATGCAATTTGTTTTAGTTCTTTTTAAAGCCCCTCATGTAAACCCCACATGAGTAAATCATTTTATGAAAAGGGTCCATGCTCAACAAAGGATTTGGAGAGTGAAAACTTTAATAGCATTCATGTGAATCAAGTCAAATAAACGATGAATCCTCGCTGTAGCGAGAATGAATTTTTGCTACAGTGACACTTGACTTAAATTATCATCTACCCAAGGGTTTCTTAACTGGTCAAGGGTTTCTCACTAAACCTCTTCATTTTTAAACTTAATTCATTTATTCCTTATTGTTGGAAGTCCATGCTCAACTATGGTACCAAAGAAATGGAACATAGGGTAGCAACCGTATCAAATAAGGAGCAAAACATAAAGTTTTTCATTGTAACAAGATTGAAATTTTTGGTCACAAAACAGAAAGTTTCTCGTTGCAGCGAGAAGTTACAGTAACATTCTCGCTATAGCGAGATTTTCGGCCAGCATTACCCCTTCAACCTGAGAGTTTCTCGCTGTAGAGAGAAATAGAGCAGCATGAAAAAGTTTCCTTTCTTTCAAGAGAAAGCCATCCTGCTAAAATGACAAAAACAACATGAAACACATATGAATTCCCAAAATTCAACATGTCAAATTCTCACATTTCATTACAACCAGATACCGTATATGTCTATATATATATATATGAATCATCATACACACCCTCCCATCATCATCATCTCATATGCATCGGCTTATGTGCACTCCCACTCGCACATAGCCGGGTCAGCATCGGCTTATGCACACTCCTACTCGCACATAGCCGGGTCAATATCATTACACAACATTATTCATATATATATATATATCAACATAATGTAGTAATATAACAATCCATAATAGCCACATGTCACACATAGAGACAATTTATCAAAGGCTTGTTCCCAAGGCACTCATTTTAAAGAAAGATTGAATAAATCATTTGCATTCCTAAAACTATTTTGAAATGGAAGTTCACTCACCGGTATTTGTTGAATTATTTAGTCAACTCTAACTTCTCTAATTGTCCAAATGGGGTGATAGGGCTTCGTTGGAACCTATTATCACATTAGCATCACCATTAAGTCAAGCTACATACTTATGAATTCTAAAAGCTTTTTCTTAGCTAGCTTCCATTTGCCATTAAATGGCTATCCATTTTCACTATCCTATCACTCCAAAGTGAATTAACAATCTCAACTACAAAGTATTCAAAAATCAAATCTCTAGTCATTCTCAACACTAAAATTTCAACTCTAAATTACTACTCACCTTAATAGCTTTGAAACTTTGAAACTCTTTCCAACAATTCTCCAAACTATTGTAAAGCTTCCTTTTTCTCTCTCTAAAACACCTAACTAGTGAGAGAGAGTATGGAAACAAGATTTTTCAAGGGTTTTAAAGTTAGAAAACGGAAGAGCACAAGGGTTTATGGTAAGGGTACACCAAAAGCATGAAATTTGGAGCTATTTGAGGAAGGTTGTGGAGCTTTCTATCAAGTTTTCATGGAGGTTGGGAAGCAACGTGAAAGAGAACAACAAGAAGAAGAAAAGCTACTGGAAAATGTAGAAGCTACTCGAAGAAAGAGATATTTATAGCCCAAGCTTATCCAATCCACTTAAATTACCAAAATGCCCCTCCATAAATTAGCTTATTCTTATCAAATCGTTTATGAAATCTTTTACTCTTTTGACACTGGGACAAGGTCCATAATGGTCTAGAAATGCTCGGGTTCATGAAAACTTAAAAATTCTAACTTGAGGTGGAAAATGACCATTTTGCCCTTACATGAAAATCATCAAAATATTTATTTTCTTGTCATTTTACCCATATTTTCATCATTCATTTATGCCTTAGGCCTACTTAGGCCTTAATATTGTTTAAAACTTACTTTTAGGGGCTTACTAAGAAAATGATGAATTTACCCCTGATCAAGGATATCGCATGTACTTCTATCTACGAATTTATAAAGGTCAAGGTCTCACATGTTAACTGAGAACTGATACGATATTTCCTCTAAAACACTTGAGGTGATGATTACTATCTTGACCACTCATTTGCCTTCACATGCTTCATACTATACTCAAAAGCATCTTGTTTAGGCATCCTTAGTTTGGCACGTGTAGGGATGAAATTAAAGCATAGCACTCAACATATAAGACAACTTGGTGTCTCAAGTCTAGAGAGTAATTGTACAATTGACACATGAGAAGTGTTGCATAGATGCTAGAGTGTATTAGGAAATGCACTTCTCATGGGAAATCATGTTTAGTGAACTTACTCTCTTAGGCAATCACCTACAATTTAGTTCCAATTATCTTTATACTTTAATCTATGAGATCAATTGCTAACTTCCAAAGCAAGGAACATAGAATGTACTAGTCTCTAAGCGTCATTGATGTCTAGTCTCAATGATACATTAACCAAGAACATTTTGAGATTATGCTTTGATGCATAGGGATCATATTACTAAAACCATTACAATTCTCTTGCAGAGGCATATTAATCTCATGGACTTCATCTAATTAGACTTATAACTCATTATAATTAATGTCTTATTGATGAAGAAAAACCTCTAATTATTCAATATGAATGATATCATTGCATGATTTGAACTAAGCCTTGACCAATCTTAGTTGGCTACAGGGCTCATCCCAACATTCTCCCGTTAGTACAAAGGCAATTGCTATCTCATCAGAATGTGGATCTAATCCATTTAGCAACTGTGTCTTTTTATAGACTCGCTTGTGCCCTTTAATGTGGTTCATTGCTTTTGTCTTTGTGATGTCACATCATCTTGTCATATTACTATATTTAGACCCAATGAGACCCAAATTCTTAGTGTGGCTCCATTGTTATATTAATAATGGTTAGAACCTTTAATTAGTTACATGAGCTACATATCTAAATATCTTCTTACTTGAGCCATTAATAGGATGTATATGACCTTATTTATATACATGTTCATAATCCTTTTGTAACTTCGGAGCATTCCAACTTGACTATGCTTCATACATCACATGCATTTTGTTGCTTAGTATTGTGCCATCCACTACTTATTAAAACTTGCTCTTTTCTTTATACACATATTACATCTTATGTAATTGTATCAATAAAGAACTATATTTCTTCCGACTAACCTCCTCATGTATATGAAACAAGTACACCAACATATTCTATTACATCGAACTCTTTGGATCTCATTTAATAAAATAAAGTGAGAAATTTCATTAAATCATATTTAGTAGATTAATTTAATATGGATAATACATCTCAATGTATCTGACTAAATCCATGGAGTTCTTATACAATTATATTAATTATGCAACTTAATGCAAAATCTCTAATATTGAATTCCAATGTAACATAGTAATATTAAGAAACTATTTTCTTAATGTAATCATGCTCCCATTAAATCTAAGATTCTTTGTTAGAGAAATATTCAGACACTTTTGAATATTCCACGAAGTTACATACATACATGCCGATGCATGCTTAGAATTGTATTTGTTTTAAAAAACCATTATGGGCTTAATGTATTGGAAAGGTACGGACCAAATCATATCACAATATGACTTTTCTTTCTTCTTTTGATTAAACATATCGATGTTCTATTCATAAGAAACTTCCACCTTTATATTAATCGACATTCATTCCTTTGATTAATTAATCACAAACTCAAACGATCTTTTACTAAGATCTTAATAAGTTGATTAATCTTGATTGATTAATATTATTTTAATCAAACTAATTTGACTTAAATCATAATTTATAATTCATCAAATGCCATTGCAAGGAGAAATATGAAATGTGGATAATAATAAAGTAAAATATAATTATTCCAAATACTTATCCAAACATGGAACATTAAAACTTTAACATGCAAATACTAAATATAAATGTTTCACAAGTCATCCATATGCCAATGAATGTCAAAACATTTAACCAAATTATCCAACAAATCAAATCATAAGTTCAAATAGGAGTGCATCCATCCATATGTAGCATCTAATGCTTCAAGTAGTGCATCAACGTGGTCACCTCCTCAGTAAACATCCTACTCATCTTTGTCCTTAGTCTCTACAATATGTCATACATATTAGAACCAACATAAGGTATCATACACCTTTATAATATAATGTTGTATATCTTAACAAATAGTACCTAAATTAAAAACTTCAATAAGCTTCTTCTTCTTGCTTACAGTAGCTAGGTACTCTTTATGTGTAATCCTCCAATGCCCAATGCCGCCATAGTGATGGCAAATGTCCTTCTCTTTATCCTTTTTGATAACTACCTTGGGCTTCAATGCCTTCTAATTTTGGGATGTGACCTTCTTCCCTTTTTGGGTTTTCTTCTTCTTTTGCTTCATTTGAGCCTTTGAAGAATAAACAAGAAGTAAATCTCCCTTTCCCCTTTCGTTGGACTTATCTGCCATATCCAACATGTTCAGAAGTTTAGGAAGAGTAACTTCCAAATAGTTCATATGGAAGTTCAGCATGAACTGATTGAAGTTATTAGGAAAAGACTATAGAACTAAGTTAGGGTTGTCAACAAGTAGGGTACTCGCTAATTTTGAGATATCCGAACCCTAACCCTATAAGAAATAACGTACTCGAACCCTATTAATTACCATAGTATTTTTTAAAGCCCTAATACATTCCCATTATCCTAGAATTACCTTAACCAGTTCAAAAACTCGATTATGTAAAAAAATTATTAAAATTCTATTGATGGGTAACGAATTACCTAAACCCGAATCTATACCCGTATCTGTATACAATAATATTTCTCCTACATATTCCATATAGTTTACTAGCAATTAAATTAATAAAAACACATAAATAATAAAATTTAAATTTCAATAATCAAAAACAAATATCTCAAACTTAATTAATAATTTTATTTGTTATAATTTTTATAATGTTAACACAAAATAGAAAGTAAATATGTTTATATTTAAAGTGCATATATACTAAAAATATTTTAGTATATATATATAATAGTAATTATATTTCTTAAAAGATGAACCCAACATATATAAAGTATATATTTTAAAAGACATTAAAAGTCAATTAATAATCATAGTTTCATTAATTAATTTAATTAACTATATGGGTTTGTCCTTAATTACATGAGATTTAAAAAAAATAACTAGGTTTCAAAACTTTTCTAATCTCACAACTTCTTTTTACATTCATATATTATAAGTTTATATAAACAAAGTATATATATTGTAATTAATAATTTTATAAGTTATAATTTTTGGAATGTTAACACAAAAAAGAAAGAAAATATGTTTATATTTAAAGTACATATATATACTGAAAGTATTTTAATATATATAATAGTAATTATATTCCTTATAAATGAACCTAATATATATAAAGTATATATATTAAAAGACATTATATGTTAATTAATAATTATAGTTTCAAGAATTAATTTACTTAACTATATGGGCTTGTTCTTAATTACATGAAATTTTAAAAAAATAACTAGATTCCAAAACTATTCTAATCTCACAATTTCTCTTTAGGTCTATAACTTATACGTTTATATAAACAAAGATATATATATATATATTATAATTAATAATTTGATATAGTATAATTTTTGTAATTTTAACACAAAATAGAAAGTAAATATGTTTATATTTAAAGTATATAGATACTAAAAATATTTTAGTATATATATAATAGTAATTTATTTCTTATAAATTAACACACTAGATAAACTATATATATTAAAACACATTACAAGTTAATTAATAACAATAGTTTAATGAATTGATTTAATTAACTCTATCGATTCGTCCTTAGTTTCATGAAATTAAAAAAAAAGGTATTAGGTTCCAAAATTGTTCTAATCTCAAAATCTCTCTTTTAGTATATATATTATAATTTTATATAAATAATAGTATCTATATATTACAATTAATAATTTTATAAGTTATAATTTTTGTAATGTTAACACAAAATGAAAAGTAAATATAATTATATTGATAGTATATATATATATAATAGTAATTATATTCCTTTATAATATGATATGTTATCATATTATTTAAACATGATTAATAATTTAATAATTTTTAATTTAAATATATTAATGTCATCACATTAATAATTAGAGTAAACATACTTTTCATATATTTGTTAGTTTTAAACAAAAAGAAATGCTTGTAAAGTTGGTAAAAATTGTATATTTTTAACTTAATTATTGAAATAATAATAAAATATTTATAAATGGTAATTGAGTTTGGGTAGCAAGAACCGTAAGGGTGGTACCCGAACCCGCTATAGGTAGTGAAATCACTACCCGAATCCATCCCAAACCTAGTTATAAGGTACCCTAACCCTATATAACAGGGTCAAGTATCCGCAGTTACCTTATAACAGGGTACCTATTGCCATCCCTAAATTAAATCAGTTCTCAGCTCATGCTCCATCGCTAGTCCCAATTGTCCAAGCCTCTCAATGAGTCCAACCATATTTAATACATGGGATTTGACAGAAACCCCTTTTGCCATCTTACACTGGAACAATTCTTTAGAGATCTCATATCTCTTAGTACCCCCTTTCTTATTGAACAATTCTCTAAAGTGAAGTATCATGGATTGGGCATACATGTGCTCATGCCACTTTTCGAGCTCAAGGGTCATACTAACTAAGGTCACACATGCTACCTAATAATCCTGATCCTTATGACGTTGATATGCCTCCTTATCCTCAACACTAGCATCATCAGTAAGGACTGGTAAAATAGGTGTGTCAAGAACATATGATTTCTTTTCCTATTTGAAGACAATCTTGAGGTTTCGAAACCAATCCAAGAAGTTTGGGCCAGTGAGTTTGTTTGCATCAAAGATGCTTCGAAGTGACAAGTTGTTAGGCATGTATATAGATTATGTTTGAATGGATAGGATAAAAACAACAAGTATAATCATGCATAAACTATTTATAACAAGCCTTTAAATTTTTAAATAGGTTTCTCACTATTTTATATGCAAAATGACAACCCTCAATGTCATTTTGGAAAGTCTTTTCTAAGAGTTTTCTAGTGGGCTAAGACATAGTTCAACTTACCTTGACCTTGAATGTGCTTAACAAGCCATGATATGACTAATTGGGTTGATAACTTAGTTTATTGATCACATCTCTTATGTGACTCCAAGATTAGTTAGGTTACAACACATTGCCTAAAGATATTATATATGTTTCACCTAGCCATTACCTCTAGTTTCCATAATAATCAAGTTTCCAAGCATTCGGATTTTATGAAACTAGTTGAGTAAGACCCACGAATAGCTCAAACATACTCATGTAAAAATGTGGCCTTGAGTGTGCTCAACAAGCCTCTAATTAAAAAAAGCAGTCAGGTTATCTTGCTATATGGTGGAGGGCAACTTAGTCATGAATAGCATGTGACTCAATATTTTCATAAGGGATTTTGTTTTACAAATTTATTAAGATCTCATTTTGCATGCATAGCATTTGTTAAATGATATAAAATAAATCTATCATATGCGAACTACTTAAGATAAATATAGACTTCAATTATAGCACAATCATATTGGGCCTAAGTCAATAAATATCTACATACATTCATCAACATGAATATA
This sequence comes from Theobroma cacao, assembly GCF_053813885.1. NCBI lineage: Eukaryota > Viridiplantae > Streptophyta > Magnoliopsida > Malvales > Malvaceae > Theobroma > Theobroma cacao. Next base: position 11,298,931 of record NC_142644.1, on the reverse strand, counting down.
CAAAAATTGAAAACATGTCTTATTCAAATTGTTAATCATATCAGCTATTTGAGATTAGCAATTTTTTTTAATATTAACATTAGAGAATTTTACCAATCAAAAGTAGTAATTCTTTAACTCCCACTTTCATTAGGATTAGAATTAAAATTTTATTACAAATTACAAATTAAAACAATTTTAATTTGTTTTCCTAAACATTTTAGGCAAACAATTATAAATCTCTTTTAATTAAAGATTGAATGTCTATTATTACCTAATCTCAATACGAAATATCTTAGACAATTTAATCTTTAAATTTAATATCAAATTAGAATTGTCTTCTTGTAAGAAGTCAATTCAAAACCAAATTTGTCCATAAATATTTAGACTCCACTACCACTAGGAATCTAATTCCTAGATTAATGTTGTCTTAAATTATTTAAATGTTGACACCATTAAATTAAAATATCACAGTCCATAATTTATTAAATCAATTATCAATCTTTGTGGAACATATTCCATAAATATTATAAGTTCCATAATTTTAGAAATCGTATTTCTTTATTTATGGATGTTAATGCATCATCTTTCACATCTTTAATTTTAGAAAACATATTCCTTAAATTAAATGTTTCAAACATCAGCAAAATTATGGAACTAACTCCATAACTTATCTTTAGCCAATTAACTAATTTATTTGATCATTTATTGGTGTAAAATTCAAACAAAACCTATGTCTTATCCAAGACAATGCCTTGTTGCAAATAGCAGCAGACATGTCCTAATTACGTGGCATTATGGTGGAGTGTCTTTTGAAATTTAATTCCAATAAAATTTATCTTGATAGAAAACTCAAGGAACTATTCCAAAGTATTTTTCAAGATTTTAGGACAAGATGCAGCCATTCAAAAAATTCAAAAATCATGACCATTATCTACAAGTGTTAGAATCAGTTTTTGAGCTCTTTTGAAATTCTTTGTGAAATAAACTTAGGAATTTTATTCAAAATAAAATTTATCTTGATAGATAACTCATGGAACAATTCTAGAACAAATTTTCAGGAATTTAGGAGTCTTTTTTGGCTGCGAAAAAAATTTAAAATTGTGACCTTTATCTGTAGAGGCAGTTTCAATTTTGTCTTTCTTTTAAAGCTGTTGGGTGGCATAAATTTTTCTTGATAAACAACTTATGGAACAATTCCATAGTAATTTTACAGGATTATAGAAAACATTTTTCGCTATAAAAAAATTCAAAAACCATGGCTTGCTGCAGTAAAGGCAGCAATGGTTTTGATTCCACCAACTCAGTTTTATGAAAGCTTAATTCTAGGATTTAAATCCTTAAAATTCATGGCAACAATTTGGATAATTTATGGAACGTTTCCATAAAAAATTCCTCATCCAATTGGTGCAACTAATTGCACAAATCTAGGCCTTTCTTGGTTGCAAAGCCGAACATAACCATGACTGTCACTACTATAAACAGAAATTGTTTCAACCACTTTTCGGTAGCTTTTCCTCCACCATCAATCACACATAATCACCCATCTTGGAAAATTTCAAATATGTAATGATCCCTTAATTTTCCAACATTTTATAAGGAACTTAAACCTTATTTAAAAGCTGAAATCCAGACCTTTACAAACACTGGGCAGAATCAGATTCTCACATAAATAATGCACCACAATGTCATCAGATTACCACTTTGATTGCAAAATTAATTTGTGCATCTTATATACTAACTTATCTTCAAGAATTTGACATTAAAAATAAGATTAGTATGGCGAGAAGTAAGATTTAAAAATTCACAATAAAATTGCCCATAAATTAAAATAACTAAAAGATATTAGAAAGTTTAAAACTTATTTCTTTGTTTCCTACAAAATCCGTACACCTCATAACCCTTTTTTTTTTATGTTGGAAGTTCTCGCAGTGCCCAGCTACCCTACAATTATTTTATTAATAATCGAAAAGTTAAGTACAAAGGGGAAGGGGACCGAAACCTTACCTCTAGAATTACATGAGCATATGACAGAATCGAAAAAACACTAAAAGTAGGAAAGTCTAATTTACGTGCATAACTAGTGATGCTACAGTAAAATAGAGATCGCCCACTATTACAAAAAAATAAGGAATTAAAATAACAAGAAAAATAAATAAGGAGTACTACTCTTTTACAACTATCTAAATCGAACATAAGGTAAATTCAGTCTATCTAACTTAAGCATACCATGCAGTTCACCTTGTGCTTCAGTAATTACACAAAGATTCTGATGTGTGTATCCTTGGTTTGACAGGAAATCTACAGCTTGGTTACCTTCTCGAAAAATGTGCAAGATTTTATAAGAAATACTACTCAGGCACATTCTAACGGACGCCAACAAATATCATGCACCTCATAACCCTTTCAAACAAGGCATCAATAATTGTTATACATCTTAATGTGTTAAAATCAAGCCATGGATGGCTCTGATATCATTGTTGGGTTTGTCTATGGACGGCATGCTCAAAATTACATAGTGAAAAGAAAATTAAAAACTTTAAAACAAAACATACCTCCACCCATAGGTCACAATGGTGATATTTTACCACAAAGAATGTTAGATAAAATCATAAAATCAAAAGTTAACCTTCCTAACGTTCTTCTGATCGAAATAGCAATCTCTTCATTGTAACTTGTGAACACCACAAGAAGCAAGAACCTTATCCAATCAAGGTTTTGGCCTCCAACAGTAGTACACACTATTGACTCCATTAGTTTTTTATGATAGTAAAACATTCCCATTCATTTGTGTCTAATATCTCTACTTGAGTGTGCAAGACAAAAATTGTATGCCAAGAAAAAATTAATCATTCAAAGGCTCATATAAAAAATCATATGAACAAGAAGCCACAATTGATCAACAAAACAGAAGCCTCTTAGTTGGGTAATAAAGGGTATTAGTCAGCTAAAATTCAAATTAGAAGTTGGTAGGCTCAAGAGGATTGAGAGATAGAGAAGACTTAGTCAACTAAGAAGTAGGTTAGTGGACTGAAAGCTTATTGCTAGAAATCTGGAGTTCAAGACAGAAACAACTTAATCGACTAAGAAAAGGTAGTTAGTCGACTAAGTGCTCATTGTCAGAAACTGGGATCAGAAGACAGAAATGACTTAGTTGACTAAGAGCACAGTTAGTCAACTAAGATCATTCTGTCATAAAATTTGAATTGAGCACTAGAAGACAGATAAACCGCTAGAACTGCCACAAAACTGTTTCCAACGGTCAAAAACTACCTAACACCTATTAAAGCTAATTTTCCATGTATTTAAGAGGCTTTAAATGGCTAGAAATGCAATTAAGGCTTCCAAGAACTAAAAGAACTTAATAACCAACAAAAACTCTTTATATTCTTCTGCACTTCACGCCTATCCTTGTAAACGATTCAAGCACTTCACTTTGTACCACTAAGATCAAGGCAATGATGATACGTACACCTTCATCTCTCTTCTCCTTGTATACTTAGAGTGTGTGAGGCACTCTAAGGGAATTTATTCAAGCTCGGATTATTTGATTGAGTGTATAGGTTCTAACTTAGCCTAGAAAAGTTAGTTGTTGGGTTTTGGTTGATCCCGGTAAAAACCATTGTGAAAGATTTTGGTTGATCCTAGTAAAAGCCATTATAAAAGCTTGGTGAAAGCTTGTGAATTTCTCTATTCATAGTGGATTGGTTTGAAAAATCCTTAGTTGAATAATCAAGGTGGTAGATGTAGGCTTTGGACCGAACCACTATAAATTCTAGTGTGATTGTATACTTTGTTTTTAATTTTTCACTCATCTTTAAATTTCTCTTTTATCTTGCATTTGTCCCCAATTAGAAGTTAATTCTTGTAAGAGCCAAAAAATGCTATTCACCCCCCTTTAGCACATTTACTTGGGACCAACAAGTGGTATCAGAGCAAGTTCCCTATTCTTAAGGTCTAACACCCTTTGGGAATATCCAAATGGCTCTTCAAAAATCAGAAGTTGTACCCATATTGGAGTACTAGGATGTCAGTATACATTAGAGCAATAGATTATAAAATGTGGGATGTCATAACTGATGGTTTATGTCAAACCCTATTCTATAAAATAATTACGACGTCATTTACATACTCAATAGAATGTTTGCATGTTTAGGAAGTTTGAGGAATCGTTAAAAGACGATATTACCCCTAATGGTACCATTAAGTCGATTAAGCCTTGGACTAGTTCAAATAGGAATTTTGAGGTGAAATTAAGAGTTTCACAGCTTAGGGATGACTCAAAATGGTAATTCGAAGTTCGAGGATCAATTTGGAGTCAAACCGAAATTTTCACTATCTAGGGGCAAAATAGTCATTTGCCACTTGAGGACAAAATGTAAATTTTGAGAAAAGATTTTTTTGGCCCCATTTAACTTATTGGAGTATGATTTGAGTATTGGAGTATAATTTGAGGATTTGGCAGTGAAAAAGTTTAATTTCGGTGATTTCTGGAGTGTAGGGGCAAAATCGTAATTGTTTCATCCGCAGATAAAATTTGAGATTTTGAGAGAATTTAGATCACATTTGAAAAATTGGAGAATGGTATGAGTATAAGGGATGAAAAATATGTCTATGGGCAATTTTTCAGTTTTTGGGGCAAATATGTAATTTTTGACTTTTATTGGGGCAAAAGTGTAAATTTCAAAAATTACTCCACCAAGACTTTGGATAAGTCTGAGAATTTTATCTAAGCTATGGATATGTGGGACAAGTGCATGGTGAAAATTTGGAAATAAATGGATGGCTAGAATTTAAGGAATTAATAAAACAAAAAAATGAATTAAATAATATTATATTATTTTAGCCTTTAAAAATGTCAAAATTCTAGAATTCCCATCTTCTTCAGCTGTCCAAACCAGGAGAGAAAAAGGGGAAAAGAAATAAGAACCCTAGCTGAAAAAAATTTGGGAAAAAGCAAGAGAAATCAAGAAATCAAGCATTAAAAAGGTAAATTTCATTGATTTTCCTTGTGATTTTCACTACCCATGCATTTTTTTCTCATTTCCATGCAAAATTAGAAAGTGGGTATGGACACCCATGTTGGCCAAACCTCCATGGATGAGTTTTGAGCATGAGTCTTGGTTGATTTTAATTGAATTAAGTGATTTTAGTTAGGTTATATTGAAATATAGCAAAAATAAGCTAGAGAAATAATTTTCTCCCATTGAAACCCATTATGCCGAATTTTCTAGGGGAATATTGGCTACTGATCTTGATGTTTATTTGAGGAATTATGATGAATAATGATGAATTATGAGCCTAGAAAAATAATGGGAATTTTCGGAGCAAAAATATGAATTTTTACCCACTAGGGGTATTTTCGTAATTTGCTACCGAGATTGATAATTTGCACCACACTGAGGGACATTAAGTCAATTTGGGTGCAATTGAGGTATAGAAATTGAAAAAAATTAATTTGGAGTTTAAACGGACGCGTATATCGATTTATCGGGTAAAAGATCGAAATAGGCTAACATCTCGTTTAGGCAAAATTTAGACATTTAGCACTTCATATCATGCATTAGTAGTATAAATTAGTTTATTTTGGTTTAGTACCAAAGTAGTAAACCTCTTAATTGTGCAATTTGTCAAGGTGACGAATCCTCTAGCAAGGGCAAAGAAATCGCACCCTAGGAGTAATAGTTGGAGTACCCGAATTTAGTTTTCGAAAACTATGAGTGAACTTATTATCGTCTTAATTATCTAGAGTAGTTTTATTCAATTGTGTGATTTTATGAAAAATGAGTTTAAATGGTAAATTGCTATGCTTTAAGAGAAATTATGATTTTATAAATTTTCTGGAAAATCGAATACTGATTTTGAAAATAGAGTAATTGGAGACTACCTGCTTGTGTTGTAAATTTATGGTTTTAATTTGAATGGCTTATGACATTAAATGAGCATGAATGGCTAAATTGATTTTGGTGTTAGAATTATTTGTACTGTGTATTTAGCCTTGAGAGGCTAGGTTACGATAAATTGTCATGTCATGCAGAAAAAGATTTTATAAATCAGGTGGTAGATAAAAGATTAGCTACTGCAGTGGTGGGGGGTTCCGTGGGCCAGCCTATTAGAGGGGCACGGTAAACTCCTTTATATTCTCACCTCGGTCGTAGAGGCGCGTAGGGTATCTCCTGAGGTGGGTTTTTTGAGTGCACTTCATGTGGACCACCGCGTGAGAGTGAGACTCAGCCAACGCCAAGGAACGGTTATGTTTCAAAATAAAAATATGATTTATGCGAAATATGAATTTTTAACAGCCTTGGAGGGCTCGGTTGGATACCCCTGGTCCAGGTGTCACCGAGTACAAGATTTGGCATGAGCCAAGTTTTGAGTAATTCACGAGCCATGTTGATTATTTGGTTGAAATGAATATTCGTGATGTGAAAAATTTGCTGAAGTTAATTATTTTTTTATTATCTCCATTTACTCACCTTTAGATAGTTTAGATGGTGTCTGTTTACTCACTGGGATTTTATAATCTCACCACCCTCAATTCCACACATTTCAGGTTCGGGATAGCCGATTGCATCAAGGACTTCAGTTAGCCTTGCATTGTCAAAATTATAGGTCCACAGACTCGCATCTTATTTGTTAGTTGGGGGCCCACGTGTCATTGTAAAAGTAATTTTATACTTTAGTTATTTGATTTAAAATATGTATGAACATATTTAGTTTTTACACCATGTTTTTGACGAGTTTCGATATTATAGAAGAAAAATGACGAAAATGCCCCTGTGAGCCAAAAAATAATATTTTATTGTTTTGATTTGGAAACGACTTATGATTTCTTGAAATGTAAGATTTAATAACTGTCGCTCACCGGAGAGATGCAGAAGCTGATGCTGAGCCTTGCGGGGTTCCGATCGGCATTCGGGGTAATGAGTGCCTAATGGGACGTCGCGGCGATTGTCACGGGCCCGATGGGAGTTCCGGGTCGTGACAGTTTATTTATTCCTTCAACCTTAAATGTAGTAACCAATGAGATGATTCCTAAGCCAAGGTCTAAATAGACCGAAGTTGAAACCAAAAGTGTCTAAACAAATTTTAAGGCAATCAATACACTGCATTGTGCTTTAACTCATACTGAATTCAACAAAGTGTTAATCTGTACCATAGCTAAACAAGTGTGGGATAAACTGAAGATTATTCATGAAGGGACTTCACAAGTTAAGAAGTCCAAGATAGCTCTCTTAACCCACAATTATGATATGTTTAAGATGGAACCTAGTGAAGATATCACCAGCATGCTAGATAGATTCACAAACATCACAAATAAACTCAATCAACTAGGCAAATCAATTCTTGAACATGAGATTGTTAAAAGACTTTTTAGAAGCCTACCCAAAATTGGAAAGCCAAAGGTGACTACCATCCATGAAGCTAAGGACTTAATTGTTATAACTCTAGATGAAATTTGTGATTTTTTTCTTACTCATGAATTGGAACTCAAGGAAGAGGAAGAAGAAGACAAAAAGGAAGCAAAGGAAAAAAAGAAAAGTATTGCCTTAAAAGCAAGCATCCTAGAAGAAGAATTGGATAGTTTATCCTATGATGATGATAAGGAACTAGCTATGGTGGCAAGAAGGTTCAGAAAGCTTATATGTCACGACCCAATTTTCGGGCCATGATCGGCGCAAGGGCCCAATGGACGTAATCCACTAAGCCCAAGCAAGCCTATTAATCTAACACGTTTATCATTCCATCATAAACTGCTAAGTCACATTTCATAACTTAGAATACTACACATTGCCATCTCATACTGGCATACCAAACAAGTGTATATATACTGTCTACAACATGTATCTTAACAATTTACATTAGGTTCGTCTATACACAGTAAAATAATACTCGACTTCTAGCGGAGGGACTCGAATGAATGTACAACTACTAAATGTCGAGACACCTACCAAAATATGGACACAAGTCTATAAGGAGAAGTCGTCCTAATTATCGGTTGCCTCGTGATCTGAAAACATGAATTTGAAAACGGTGAGTATAAACCCAGTGAGTGAACAAGGAAGGGAACAAGTAACAATTAAGGAGAATTTAAAATCATGATGCACTTGTTTCAAAACAATGTAATTTAGTTCCATTCATATTAAAAACCCCTCATCAAGCCCTTAAATGATTAATCATTTAAAAATCATGAACCCATACATAACGAACGATTTGAAGAATGAAAGCTTTAATGATACGCAAGCAAGTCAATACGACAACAAATCTTCGCTGTAGCAGGAAGGCATTCTCGTTGCAGCAAGAATGAATTTTTGCTCCAGCGACGTTGGGATTTAAGTTATTAGCTGAACTAGGGCTTCTCAACCAACTGAGGGTTTCTCTCAAAATTTTCTCATTTCAAACTTAGTTAGATAATCCCCAAACATGTTGAAAGTCCATACTCCACTAGGGTATAAATGAAATGAAAAAATATGGCAAAAACCCACAAGATAGCAAAATGGATAGAAGGTTTCTTGTTGCAGCAAAATTCTTTCTCGCTGCAACGAAATTTGGTTAGACAAACAGAGAGTTTCTCGCTGCAGCGAAATGCTACAGTGACTTTCTCACTACAGGGAAATTCATTCTCGCTATAGCGAGATCCAAATTTAGGAAAACTCTCACAACCCAAGTGTTTCTCGCTGCAGCGAAATGATTCTCGCTGCAGCGAGATACAAGGCATAAATGAAACATTTCCCTTTCTCCCAAAGAAAACCACCTTGCTAAAATGTACAAAGCCAATAAGAAATACATAACAATTTTCCACAGTTTAACATGTCAAGTTTCACATGCATTACAACCATATACCATTACTCATTAATTTCCTATGTCACACATATTTACATATGTATATATGTATACGTATACCCATCATCATCATGCACACCATCCCATCATCATCATCACCAGCTCATGCACACTCCCTACTCGCACATGGCTGGGTCATCACTGGGTTATGCGCACTCCTTACTAGCACATAATCGGGTCATCCTCGGCTTATGCGCACCCCTACTCGCACATAGCCAAGTGAATGTCATTACACAACAATATATTCATATATATATATCAACACCATGTGGTAATGCATGAATCAATAATAGTCACATGTCACAACATAAACCATTTCTCAAGAGCTTGTTCCCAAGGCACTCATTTTCTAAGAAAAGTTGTATAAAATCATTCAAACACTTTGTACAAAACAGTCACAATCCCAAAATAGTTTTGATAGGCAGTCCACTCACCGATTTATTGTTGAGCCTTTAGTTGACTCTAATTCCCCTAATGATCTAATTGGAAGGATGGCATTTCATTAGAACCTAGGATCACATTAGCATAAATAATAGGTCAATTCACACACTATGAACCCTAAAAGCTATCTCTTAGCTAGCTTTCAATTGCCACATTAAATGGCTATCTATGTTCACTATCTTAATCACTAAAAAAGTAATGAACATACTCAACAATAAAACAACTCTTAATCTAAATTAATAGTCATTATTCATAGCTAAAAATTAAATTTAGTTCATCACTCACCCTTGGGTTTCTTTGTAGTTGAATTCTTTTTCAATAACTTCCAAATAATGGGGTAATTCTCTCTTTCTCTCTCTAGAATGCCCAACTATTGAGAGAAAGTATGGAAATAAGCTTTATCAAGGGTTTTGAAGTGATAGAGTGAAAAAATTAAAGAGTTCTAGTAAAAAAGGCTCAAAGGTATGAAAACTAGCGTTAGAGAGAGAAAATTATGCAAGCTCCATATCAAGCTTCCATGGAGTTTTGAAGAAACGTGAGAGGGAAGAAAAAGAAGAATAAGACAAGCTGCTGGAAAATGGGAGAAGAAGTTGCGGGAAGAAAGATATTTATAGCCAATCTTATCCATTCCTTTAAAATTACGAAAATACCCTTGACTAGTTAGCTTGTTCTCATGCAACCCTTTGTGCAATCTTTTTGCTCTTTTGACACTAGGACAAGGTCCATAATGGTCTAAACATACTCGGGTTCATAAAAACTTAAAATTTTAACCCAAGGTGAAAATTGATCATTTTACCCCTATTATGAAAATTGTTGAAACTTCTAGTTTTCTTCGTGTTTTCATCAGTACACATCATTTATGCAGTCTTATACCTATTTCGACCTTAAAATATCATAAAACTTTCTTCTGGGAGCTTATTAGAGAAAAAGACGAAACTACCCTTGGCTCGTATTATTACATCTATGCTTAGTTATAAGCCTATAGAGGTTGGGGTCTCACATTATAAGCTAAAGAAACTTGAGATTGGCTAGAATAGGGTATAGAAGAGATCAAAGCTCTTCATGGAAAACCAAAAATTAAAATGAGTCCAACAAGAAGGAAGAGCTTATATGCTTTGAATGCAAGAAGCCATGACACTTCAAGTCAAAATGCCCCCTGCTGAAGGAAGAAACGTCAAAGAAAAACAGAAAATCGGAGAAAGAAATGGTGGCTGCAACCTAATTAGATAGTGATATCTCAAGTTTTGATAATGAAGAAGAAAAGGTGGAAGAAAGAGCTAATCTATGTTTGATGGCAAGGGATGATGAATCCGAAGTATCTTCATCCGCTTGTGATATTTCAATTGATGAACGACAAGAGGAGTATGAATGTCTTTATGATGAATTTGAGAAACTTGTATCTAAATATAAAACATTGAAAAGAAAAACTGCATCTCTTGAGACTGATTTGTAAAAGATAAAACATGACTTCAATTTTATTTTTTAGCAAAGAAATTTTCTACAAATTGAATTAAAGAATTCAAAAACAGATTTTAAAACTCTAAAATTGGAATTGGAAAATAGAACAGAAGCCTTGCAAAAGGTAGTTGAAGAAAATGCTAATCTCAAAAGTTTAAGGAAAGAAACATCAAGGAGGAACACATACTTTAAGAAAAATTATGATAATACTTCATCTAGATGTTATAATTATGGAAAACATGGACATTTATCTTATGACTATTATAGAAACATAAGCATGTAGAAAATAAGAAAAATTTGGGTTCCAAAAAGATCCTATATTGCAGTTAACCTTCAAGGACCCATCAAGGTATGGGTACTTATTAAGAAAAACAAAAAATATGTTTTGTAGGTTGAGTTGAATCTAAAAGACACATATTCAAGAGCTCAACTAAAGGTGAAGGAACCATGGTTTATGGAGAGTGGCTGCTTAAGGCACATGACTGGAAATGAACTGTTGTTTGGTTAGCTGGACAAAAAAAAGAGGCACCATTTCCTTTGGTGATGATTCAAAAGGTAGAATTTATAGTATAAGAACCATTGGTAAAAACTCTCAAGCTTGAGTTAGTCATGTGTTGCTGGTTAAAGGTTTGAAACACAATTTATTGAGTATCAGCCAATTATGTGACAAAGGTTTTAAGGTATGCTTTGACTCAAATAAATGTGAAGTGATAGATATAACTACTAACAAAGTTTCATTTATAGGAAAAAGAAATAAGAATACGTGTGTTATATTTCTTGAAGATCTTGAGGTAAATTATGAAACATGACTTATAGCAAATGTTGAAAATGATGGCCGATTATGGCATAGGAGACTTGGACATGTAAGCATGCATACCATTTCCAAATTGATATGAAAAATCTGGTTATAGGATTGCTTGAGCTTAAATTTGAATATGATAAAATATGTGATGCATGCCAACTAAGAAAACAAGTTAGAACATCTTTCAAAAGTAAGAAGAATGTGGCAACCTCTAGGCCACTAGAATTGCTGCACATTGATCTATTTGGGCCAATTAGCACAACTAGTCTAGGAGGAAAATCATATGGCTTTGTGATAGTTGATGACTACTCTAGGTATACGTAGGTCTACTTCATTGCTCATAAGAATGATGCACTACCAGCATTTATAAATCATTGTAGGAAGGTTGAAAATGAAAAAGGACTGGTCATAGTTAGCATTAGGAGTGATCATGGAGGTGAGTTTGAGGGAGATGAGCTTGAAATCTTTTATAATGAAAAGGGGTTGGATCATAATTTTTCTACACCTAGAACACCACAGCAAAATGGAGTTGTAGAAAGGAAAAATCGAACCTTGAAGGAAATGGCTCGAACCATGCTGTGTGAAAATAATCTGTCACGACCCGGTACTCTCCTCGAGCTCGTGACAACCGCCTCGATGTCCCGATAGACATTCATTACCTAGAATGCCAACCAAAACCCTGCAAGGCTTTAATATCAGTTTTCTCACCTCCCTTGCGAGCAATAGTTGCTAATATCATATTTTAAAAGATTATAAGGTATTTCCAAATCAAAACAATAAAAAAATAATTTTTGTCTCACAGGGGTATTTTGGTCATTTTTTCCCAAAAAATTTGAAACCATCTAAAAATGTAGTATATGAGTGAAAGATACATATTTCATAACCAAAAATAAGTTTAGATATCTAAAACATTCATTTAAGGTGAAATTCTAGCTAATAGGATAAAATAAAAATATAAAATGAAATATTCCATTTTCTCGTAAAACAATTTTTGTAGAACTCTACGTAAATAATTTTTGTAGCATAAAAGTAAAATAAATTCATACATATAGTAACACAGATAACCAAAGTATGTAATTTAATTTGCAATGACATGTGGGCCCCCAAATGACCAAAGGTAGCAAAGACTGTGGACCTACAATTTTTGAGGATGCAAATCCAACTGTAGCCCTCGACAAAATCAGCTATCTACAGACTATCTTGAGCCTAAAATGGGTGGAAAGGAGGGTGGTGAGTTTATATAAACGTAGTGAGTAAACAAACATCATCTAAAATATCTAAAGCCAAGTAAATGGAGACAACTTAAAATAGTTCATTGTATTATGATTCATAACGTTTCAAACTCATTTCAACTAAACAAAATAAATTCATTTCACTCAAATAATCAACATGGCTTATGAATTTCTTAAAACTTTGGCTCATGCCAAAACTTATTCTCGAGGATACCTTGGCTGAGGCATCTAATCGAGTCAGCCAAGGCTGTTAAAGAAAAGTTCATATATGCATAAAACACATTTTTACGTTTAAAAGCATAGTCGTTCCTTAGTGTTGGCTGAGTTCACCCTCACATGGTGGTTTAGCGTGTAGTGAACTCTAAAGCTTTACCTCAGGAGATACCCTCCGTGCCTCTCGTACCAAGGTAAAATATAACGGGGTTTATCGTGCCCCTCTAATAGGCTGGTCCACAGAAATCCGCCTACTGTAGTAAGCTAATCGATATCCCACTAAATCAATAAAAGTTTTGACAGCATGACATGGCAATTATATCACTACCCAGCATGTTAAGGCGAAACAAACAGTTCATACAATTTCAACATAATTTCCAATTCAGCCATTCAAGCCAATATCACCATAAGCCATTCAATTCAAACCATAAATTTACAACACAATCAAATAGTCTCCAATTACTCAATTTCTAAAATCATCATTCAATTTCAAAATGATTTATAAAACTCATTTCATTTAATCACATTTTACTTATAAAACATAAGGATTTACCATTTAAACTCATTTTTCTATAAAATCACAAAAATGAATAAAAACTACTTTAGATAATTAAGACGATAATAAGGTTACTCACAATATCGGGAGTCGAAGTACTCCTAGTCCTGATCTTCGGGTACAATCTCCTTACCCTTATCGAAAGTTTCACCACCTATACACAATACACGACAAATAATTCAATATATTGTATCATGTCATTATAAATCTATTTCAGACTCTATATGAATGCATGAGGTTGTTTGGATAGTCACTTAAAGATGGTGTTACACGTTGGTTCAATTGTGATCGGAATGAATCGGTTTTCGACCTAATTCAAACTCTCCACCTTTGATTTAACCAAAACATCCAAATTGACTCCAATTAAATTCATCACACTTTCAATGTCCCAAAATACACCAAAGCGCCTCAATGAGCTTGACTTTCTCATTGTTATTCAACTTATTTACTAAAAGAACTATACTTTAAAATTACCATTTTCGATTTCCATCACCACCATTCATTAACTTCTAACTAAATAACACAAGATATCATAAAAATCATCATCACTAGGTTCCTTATGAAATTCGGCCATGGTGGGTGCATAAACACTATGGTTTTTCATACTTGATTTTTTTTTACACCATAAATCATTAGTTCCTAACCAAATCACTTGAAATAAAATCAAATCCACCATCAACAAACCATAAGGAAGATTCGGCCAATGAGGGTAATGGAAGAAAAATAATTTTTCTTGTTTACTTTTCATGCTACACATCACCAACCAATTAAAAACACTAGAATAACATATTTTCTAGCTAAATCCAAGATCAAAATCCCTCCCCCCATGTCCTGCCTGCAAAGGTATCTTTATGCGAACTTGATTCTCAACCATGGAAAATGAAAAAGAATGCATAGGAAAGATAGATCTCAAGTTAAAATTGAAAAATCTTACCTTTTGTCACTTGATTCCTTGAAATTCCAAGATTTTTCGTTGCATTTTCTAACTAGGTTTTGTTCTTTCTTTCTTTCCTCTTCTCCTTGGTGTGGCCGAACATATGGGAGTGAAATGCATGAGTCATGTGCTGATTTTTAATGTAAATTATAAAGAAATGAAAGCTTGCCACTTGTCACCATTCCATTAGTCCATGTTTAACACTTAACAACTAAGCTTTCTTTCACCACCACATAAAATATCTCAATTATACATAATATAAAATGTTAATGGATGAAATCCTTAGGCATGACAAGTGTTGGGTGGTGTAAAATTCCAATTTTACCCTTGAGTGACAAAATGACCATTTTACCCCTACATCATGAAAATTCCAATTTGACTCCAAATCAATCCTCGAACTCCGAATCACCATATTAAGTCATTCTGGGTTTTTAAAATTCTCAATTTCATCTTAAAATCTCTATTTGGACTAGTTCAAGGCTTAATTCAGCTTAATTGTATCACTAGGTTCACTATCGACTTTTAACGATTTTTCGGGGCTTTCCAAGTATGCAAACATATTATCAAGCACATGAATGACATGGCAAATATTTTATAGAGTTAGGCTTGACATAATCTTCCAAGGTACTTTTGGGCAGAAGCTGTAAACACAGCAACATACATCCTTAATAGAGTTTCAATAAGAGCCATGATATCAAAGACCCCTTATGAACTATACAAAGGTAGAAAACTAAATATCTCTCACCTTATAAGCTTTGGTTGTAAATGATTTGTGTTGAACAATGGCAAACATCCTTTAGGAAAGTTTGATGCTAAAAGTAATGAGGCTGTATTTCTAGGATATACATTGAACTCAAAAGCCTATAGAGTTTTCAACAAAAGATCTTTAACCGTTGAGGAGTCTATCCATGTAGTTTTTGATGAATCCAATGCCTTGTAAAAGGAAATTCCTGTTAATGAAGATGATACGGATGAACTTGAAAGACAAATTGAAGAAATGAACTTGATGATAAGAAAAACAGTGAAAAAAATTCCCTAAGAAGAGAAACAGAACCTTCACCCTTAGAAACCTTGCAAAGGACTAAAAATTAGCATATTGATCTTCCAAAGAGTTTGAGGTATATCAAGGATCATCCATAAGAGCAAATCATAGGTGATATTTCTCAAGGAGTCAAGACTAGGAGAGGAACTAGAGAAACTTGTAAATTCACAACTTTTCATTTTACAAATTGAGCCTAAAAGCTTTGAGGAGGTAGAAAAAGAAGAAAGCTGGATTTTGGCCATGCAAGAAGAGCTTGATCAATTTGAGAGAAACCGAGTATGGACACTAGTTTCTAGGCCATTAAATCATCCCATTGTTGGCATAAAATGGGTCTTTAGAAATAAGGTAGATGAGCAAGGAAATGTCATTAGGGATAAAGCTAGGTTAGTGGCTCAAGGGTATAACAAAGATGAAGGTGTCACAGCCCAATTTCCAAGCCATGACCGATGCAAAGGCCCAATGGGCTTATCCCACTAAGCCCAAGCAAGCCTACTTAATTGATCTTATACATTAATCCCTATTCCTTTAGAATCCACAATTTGTAATGCGCAATCATAGTTCATTTGACAACAGTTTATAAAACCCAAGCATTGCATTCATAATGGCATCATCGACCATTATATACATAAATAGATTAACAAATGAATCTTAATATTTCACATCAAATATGCATATACACATAATTAAACCTTAACCGTCAGTGGAGTGACTTTGGGCAGGATTGATAACACTTAGTGTTACGTTAAACCTACCGAGCAATGTATAGGGAGAAGCACCTCATCCTAGGATCCAATCACCTTTGACTCAAAAAACCTAAAGCACGAATTTTAAAAACGTGAGTACAAACTCAGTGAGTGAACATGGGAAGAGAACAAGCAACGTTAAGGAAGGTTTAGAAATCATGATGCACATAAGTTCAAAACAATGCAATTTAGTTTATTTCTATTTAAAAAGCCCTCATTCAAACCCTTAGTCGTTTAGCCACTTGATGACGAAAGACTCATGAACAACAAAAAAGTTGAGAAGTGAAAACTTTAGTAGAATTCAAGCAAGTCAAGCATAATAGATTGACTCTCATCGCAGCGAAAGGCATTCTTGCTACAACGAAATTTTGGACAGATAAAATCCAAGGGCTTTCACTGCCATCGGGAAAATTCCACTCATGCCACATTGCACATTAAATTGAACACATTGACAATACTCAACTTTTCAACAGTCAATGCAATCACATATTAAATCTAAACATCTCTATATAGTAAATATATATATAAGCACATACACCACCATTACCTCACCCGGCTCATGTTCATCCCCTACATCGTGCACATAGCCGGACACCTCATCTCACCTAACTCATGTGCATCATTACCGGCATGTGCACTGCCCACTCCGCACATGCACAGTTGTAATTATCACAACATTGTCATTCAACTGGCATGGGCACTGCCCACTCCGCACATGCACGGTTACAATTATCACGCAATGGTACCATTTACAGCATAGTATATATATATATATATCAACATTATACAAAAACATATAGATTCATCCTTTTACACATTTCACATTTCACAACATCAAACATTTTATCAAGGGCTTGTTCCCAGGCAATTTTAAAGCAAAAACCGATAAAATTTCCAAATGATTCATTGAAACACTTAAACATTTCCCCAAAACATTTTAAAATGCAAGTTCACTCATCTTATGATAGCGAGATTTTACATCGCTATTTGATCGGAGGTGTCTCTGATTATTTTATCGATCGATCGCTCATTGTTTACTCTAGCATGCCACTACAGTACTCTAACCTTATCTTTGAACTTCATAACAATAATACGAACTCAATATGTTTAATTACATACATATACAGGTAGCACCTCAATCAATTAATCCTTACTCAAATTTATATTTTTCATTCTATCATGAAACCATCTTCAATTAACTCACATCTTAATACATTTTTACTAAAATTACTTATATCCACTGCGTATGTAATTCCTTAGATTATATCACCGGTAACTTATTTATCATGCCACGTGCCTACTTCAACCTTTCTAAATAATTTCAGCCCAAATCCATCTTATATTTCCACACATAATCCACATATATGGTAGCAACAATCATTCTCACATTCACTTTGATTATTTCCTAGTTTACACGCATCGTTATCTATCTAACTTTCAATACTTTGTTTCTCAATCCTCTATCCACAATATTCCTTTTTCATTCTTTCAAACGACATGCCATACTATCTTAACAATTTTCAACTAGCTTATGCAAATAGGTCCTTTCAACAACCATAATTCCCCACAATATTCAACTAACCGTAGGCTTTAAAACATAGTGTTAAGCTTACCGTTTTTCTTTTCCACTTTGAGTCCTTCATGTACCCATGGGTTTATTGGCTTACATGTTATCAATTTTTATCCAATCAAGCCAATCTTTACTGCCACAAGAGATTTCTCTAAGTCACAAACTCGTTTTCAAAGACTACTCAAACCAAAAACAAGAATTCTTACCGTTCTTTGCTTGAATCACCAAAACCAAGCTTTTTCTTCCTTTCTCTCTTTTTCTTTCTTCTTCTCCTAGAGTTTATATGTTCTGGAAATTGGGTTTAGAAGTTGTAACTTTGGTGCACAAGAAGTTGGGAGAAGAATGAAGCAAGAAGAAAAAAGAAATGAAAAGAAAAGAAGGAAAAAAAATGAAAGAAAATTAGCTTTCCATGGGAGAATGAGAGAATGGCATTGGAAGCTTCAAGAATGAAGAAGAAAATATCTTGCTAGGAAGAAAAGGACTGTTTTGGGCTGATAAGGATGTGAGTCAAAGCTTCCTTCGGAAGCTTTGACCAAATTTTATGCAAAATTACCGTTTTACCCTTTAAGTTTCTTTCCATTTTAATTTAGTCCTCTCAACGCTCATTTAACTCCAATTTCCTTCTATTATCTTCTTCTGCATATGTACAAACAAAGTATGAAGTTTGTACTCCAACGCAGTGTCCCCATAATATTTAAAATATTTATTTACCTGCGCTATTTTTACTTAATAAAGACACGGGGCCCCATTAACATCATTTTTCTCCAAATTTTTTTTCTCATTCTTCTTCTCTCCCACTTAGGTTGGCCATATACTTCTTCTTCATGAAAAATTTTGACACTGAATAAAATATTAATATTTTAATATTATTTTATTAATAAAATATTATTTTATTCTAAAATTTTTCTCTTGTCTCCTCTTGTCCCCTTGGTACCCAAAATATTTTATTATGCCTCAATTGACTTTCGAATCACTCTTTATCTCGCAAATTCTTCTTCAAAAAAAATTATTATTTTATTATTATTTCTCATGTACGGAATATTTTATCCCAAATTAATCCTTACATCTTTCATCATTTCTAAACATTATAATTAGCCTCAATTGGCATCCAATAAGCTTTATTAACCACCATATCAAAGTACGGAGTAATGTAGTCTCCCCCACTTAAATAGAATTTAGCCTCGAATTCACATCGGTGTTGAGTTATCAATCTCTCTCTATGATCTTATTCCTTTTCCTTCTTCATAAGGAATTTTGATTTATGAACTTCAGTACCTTCAATTTCACTAGAACACTTTACAAGATTAAGGTACGTATTTTATATCTATTATCATCTTTGAGTCAAAACCACGATACCCTTCTCAATTATTCTTTCTTATCACTAAGATCCCAAGTATGCCTTTAATTCTGTCACTAACCTCAAACATATCTTTATTTCGATTCTTGTCAAACCTCCAGTCATTCATTCACTTCGTTTACCTCCAGCTCGACTAGAATGTTTCACTTATGTTTGTTATAATCCTTTAGAATCAAATCGATGTTACCCTTCACGATCATTATCTCTTATTTTAAGATGTTGAGTATGCCATTATCCCCATCATTAAATTTGAACCATAACTCCATCTTGATCATACAGATTTCAATCACATTTTATACTTACTATGTATACCAATCACCATCTTATTACTTCATTCCTTGTCAAACTTCTCAACATTCATTCATCTTATCCTCATACACCATCATAGGACTTATGGCATCATAAAATGCCCTATTTATTCCTATACATATTTCCCACATTTTATGGAGTTGAATCTTTCAATCGTTCCCTTATACTTCATGTCCTTTTTTTTTTTCCATATTTATGCAAGTTAAATCTTCATAATCATATTAGTCCATCTTGCATGGCTTAATCACGCCATAGATTACATTTCCTTGGATATTTCTCCAAAATTTCTTATATCAATATAGTTTTACTTTTGATAGGATTTCTTATCATTGTATTATCCTTACAACTCATCAAATATATCAAGTTCAAATCTCAAATCTCTAAAGACAGTGCTCCATTTTTACTTGATCATTACATCTTATGCAATACCACAATCCCTCTAAGTCATCCCTGTTTCTCAATTATCTTTCATGGCTTTAACATGTATATTATATCCTTTTTGCAATTCGTGACTAATCAGTTACTTTAAGACTTAGACTTATTCAATCATGCATAGCTTATGAGTTTTCGAATTCCAATTCCCATAATACATTAGGAGGTTTTCATTATCCAGCTTCACTATCGAGATTACCTTCAACCCTTCTTTATATTATTCTCTTATACTGATATAACATCATTCTCCCTTAGTCAATTCACAATTTGTACTTGGAATTGCAAGACTGGAAACAAGGTTCTTCTCAAGCACCTTTCAAAGTGACTATGAGTACCACTTTCAACTTACAGCTTCCTTTTTGTAACCACATAACTTAATACTTGCTTTCACAAGATCCATAGCAAAACTCCTCTTGAGTATTTCCTTGAGGATACCTATCTTAAACTTATGCCTCACTGCATGTGATCACTTAACCTGTGACTTAGCCGTTAGGCTCCTCAGCAAGTTTCAAAAATCCCACCTTTTATACTTACCTTGTATGATTTATAATTCCTTCTCAAAGATGTTTGTGCGTTCCTGAAACACTTAGTCTCTTATTTACTCCTTAACATCTTGAGCATATCGTTCTATGGACATGCACTTATTCTTAAAGGTATATAAATACGTACTCATCCCTTCAATCCCCAACTCATCTTCATAGGTTTCTAGGGTGCCACACAATTAGCCTTGTGTTGTTACTAACCCTTTTTATTTAGCTGAGTTAAAACAAGAATTGTAAATTCTCATAATGATATTCTAGATAAACCCATTTGCTATACAACCCTTGTAATCCTTCATTCACACTTTCATCACTTGGTATTGACATCCCTTACCCATATCTCATATATTCATCTAACTCTTCACTCACTTTCTCTTTAGCCTTTAACAAGGCTTAATCTCTCATCTCTTTTATTTCTTAAGGTTTGCCTTTAGTCAACATATTATCCATCCTAATACTTCACACGATATCTTATCTCAATGTAGTCATCTCAAGAATCTTTCAACTTCTCTTTTAATTATATGTCCATACCCCAAATAACAAAGCTCAGTGACCAATGACCATAATTTAACTTGGAAGCTCATTATCGTGCCACTCCCATCTTGCTCATGCATCATAGACATAAGGTATACGTAGCGTAGCAGTGCTGGACAGTCATTGTTGCAACGTCGCGGCTACTAGACATAGGATAGTTTCAACGTTGCAACGCTAAAGACTTAGTGTTGTGGTGTTGTGGCTACTAGAAATTTCTACCACGAATAAGTTCTTCCATCTTCAAAGTTACTACTGTCAAGCCCGACTTTATAAAATACTTGCCATGTCATTCATGTGATTGATAATATGCTTGCATACTTGGAAAGCCCCAAAAAATCGTTAAAAGTCGGTAGTGTACTTAGCGGTGCAACTAAGTTGAATTAAGCCTCAAACTAGTCCAAATAGAGATTTTAAGATGAAATTGAGAATTGTAAATTCTCAGAATGACTTAAAACGGTGATTCGAAATTCGAGGACCGATTTGGAGTCAAATTGGAATTTTCATTACCCAAGGGTAAAATGGTCATTTTGCCACATGAGGTTAAGACATGAGTGTTGGATGAAATTTTTTACTAAAATTGATCATTTGGAGTATAATTTGAGTTTGGGAAGTGAAAAATTTTAATTATGGCATTTTTCGACCATAAAGGGTAAAATAGTCATTTTATCGCCCAGGGGCAAAATTGTAATTTTACACCACCCAACACTTGTCCAGTACATGGATTTTACCCAATATTATCATGGATAATTGAGGAAATTTAAGTGGTGGAGAGAGATTTCTTAATGGCTAAGTATGACACATGGACCGATGGAATGGTGACATGTGTCAAATTCTCATCCATTAATTATTTAGCTTAAAAATTAACACAAAATCAGCCCATTTCTCTCCATATGGCTGGCCAAAGGAAAACAAAAGGAAGAACAAAGGAAGAAAAGAAAGAACAAGAACCCTAGGGTGAAAATTCAAGAGAAAAATTGGTGGATTTCAAGTAATCAAGCAATCAAAGGTAAAATTTCTTGATTTTGACTTGTGATCTACCTTACCCATGCATTCTTTTGCATTTTCCATGGTTGAGAATCAAGTTTTCATGATAAGTCCTTTGCTGGCGGAACACCTAGGAGAGAGAATTTGCTGATGATTTGGTTAGATTTTAATCTAGTTTGGTGTTTTTAATTAGTTAGTGATGTGTAGCATGAAAAGCCAACAAGAAAAATTTATTTTCTCCCATTACCCATCATTGGCCAAATTTTCCTTGTAGAGTGTGGATGGTGGATTTGATTTTATTTCAAGTGAATTGGTTAGGAAATGATGAATTATGGTGGGAAAATCAAGTAGGAAAAATCATGGTGCTTATGCACCCATCATGGTCGAAATTCTAAAGAGAAAACGTGGAGATGATTTTGGTAAATTTTATGCTATTTGACTTGTGTTTGAGGATTTGGAGAATTGGAAGAAAAATGGAGTGAATTGGTGTTGAATTGGACATATTGGCCAATTAATCGAGTGATAGATCGAATTAGGCCAATATCGTATTATTTAGGTACACAATTGGATTCGTGTAGAACACCGTGTTTAGACAATAATCCGAACAATTTGCATCCCATTTCATGCAATAGCAAAGAGCTTGAAATAGATTTATAATGGTATGACACAGTATATTGAATTATGTGTCGTGTATTCTGTATAGGTGGTGAGCCCTCTAACAAGAGTAAAGACATTGTGTCAGAGGACTGAGAATAGGAGTATTTCAAACTCCTGATACAACGAGTAACCTTACTATCGTTTTAATTATCTAAAGTGGTTTTTATCCGATTTTGTGATTTTATGGAAAATGAGTTTAAATGGTAAATCTTTATGTTTTATAAACAAAATGTGTTTAAAAGAAATGATTTTATAAATTGTCTTGAAATTGAATGATGTCTTTGAAAATAGAGTAACTGGAGACCATTTGGTGTATTGTGAATTTATGTTTCTAATTGATTGGCTTATGATAATATTGGCATGAATGGTTGAATTAGAAAATGTACTGAAATTGTACGAACTGTTTGTTTTGCCTTAACAGGCTAGATAGTAATATAAATTGCCATGTCATGCTATCAAAACTTTTATTGATTTGGTGGGATATGAATTAGCTTATTGCAATGGGCGGGTTTCTATGGACAAGCCTATTAGAGGGTCACAGTAAACCCTGTTACATTTTACCTCAATATGAGAGGCGCAGATGGATAACTCCTGAGGTTAACACTTTAGAGTTCACTTCACGCTAAACCACCATGTGAGGGTGAACTCAGCCAACGCCAAGGAACGACTATGTTTTCAAAATAAAAACATGATTTATGCGTACATAACTTTTTAATAGCCTTGGCGGACTCAGTTGGGATGGCCCTTGATCAAGGCATCCCTGATAACTGGGTATGAGAATGATTTTGGCACGAGCCAAAGTTTTAAGAAATTCATAAGCCTTGACGATTACTCGACTTTAGATATTTTAGATGATATTTGTTTACTCACTGGGATTCTATAATCTCACCACCCTCATTTTCACCCATTTCAGGCTCAGGATAGTCTATAGATAGCTGATTTCATCGAGGACAATCATTGGATTTGCATCCTCCAAATTGTAGGTTCACAGTCTATCTTACTTTTGGTTATTCGAGGGCCCACTTGTTACTGTAAATTAAATTAAATACTCCGGCTTACTGTATTACAATATATATGAATTTATTTTACTTTTACGCTACAAAAATTTATTTACGCAGTGTTCTAAAAATATTGTTTTATGAGAAAATTGAATATTTATTATATATTTTTATTTTATTCTAATAGTTATAATTTCATTTTAAATGAATGTTTTAGACATCCAAATTTATTTTTGATTATGAATTATGTGTTTTGTACTCGTCTACTACATTTTTAGCTAGTTTTAAAATTTTCAGGGAAAAATGACTAAAATATCCCTATGAGATAGAAATCATTTTTTTATTGATTTAAGTTGGAAATAACTTAAAATCTTTTAGAACTTGATATTTGGCAACAATTACTCACAAGGGAAATGAGAAACTGATATTAAAGCCTTGTGGGGTTCCGGTTGACATTTCGGGTATTGAGTGTCGATCAGGACATTGCGGTGGTTGTCACGGGCTCGAGGGGAGTACCAGGTCGTGACAATTAGATTGGTATCAGAGCCTTTGGTTTTAAATATCAGAGCCTTTGGTTTTAAAGTTGTTTTAAAATTTACAGTGTTAGTGTGGCCCCGAGTTGGGTTAAGTTAGGTTTGATAGAATAGAATACGTGCATCTGCATATAGAATTTGGAGTTGTTTAGACTCGTTCTGTTTCTTTTTATAGATCTTATGGGAGCATAAGTCATAGACAGGGAGCTATATGAACTCTTGTTCCCAGTAATTCACTTCCTTGTTAATGTCATGCAAAGGTCATAAGTAGGGTCGTTGTCCGGGTTTAAGATGCCACCCATGACACGAGTCAGTGTTAGAGAGATCTTAAAACTAATGCTCCTGATGAAAGATTAATGAAATGATATATCCTTGTGATTAAGGATGGAGAAATTTAGAGTTGGACTAATAGGCCGTGATAATTTATTCATTTGGTGGAGTTATAATTGAACTCATGGTTGTCAATTGGAAAAAGATTTGGGGACTATGGATTGTATTGAAGTTAATATAAAGGAGCACGTGTGATAATGGTAATAAGGGGCGCACTTTGATTAGAATGAATAATGATGGTTATAATTCACTTTGAGTGTATAAATTAAGCATTGAGGTAAGAGTAAACCCATACTTATGTGCATGAAGATAAGAACACTATGTTAATGGAGCTTGTTATGCTCATATAAAAGTGGTGTTAGTATTTTGAAATATTTTATATGTAAATATGTGTTGAATAGGTATAGCAGCTTAGAAGGAACTGGTGTTGATTTCAATTAAGCGATTGTGAGATTTTAAGAATTGATTGGACCTATTATAGTTCATGGATATAAGCACGTGAATTAATTCGAGAGTGAGTATCAATGATTACTATAATTGATTTGTGGTCATGAAGTAAGAAGTTAGTAAACAAATCTGCTTTAAGGATGAGCTTGAACTTTGCTATGCATAGCAAGGGGGAGCGAAGGGATTAAAGGACTAGATGTGGAATTGGCAGCTTGAGGTTAAATGACTTGAAAATGTCAAATCTAGTCTAAGTGCCATATGAAGTTCTATAATTGAGACTGATATACGAATTACTTGAAAGATCAATTTAAAAGTTTATTCGGTTCAAAGTGTGGCCTATGATATGAATGATCAGTCTTGAAGGTGATCTCCCCAGAGTAAGGAATTTAGAGAATGTTGATGTTTAGATATACTCTAAGAGAGAGAACTTCTGCATCCTAAGTTTAGGACAACTTTGATCTTATGTTCGCAATGGCAAGGTGTAATAACTAAGTAAATTATTCACTTAATAAATGTGATTGGTTATTGATGAATAAGTCAAGATCTTAACATTTAGTGGCGTACAATTTGATAATTATGTATTTAAGAGTTATTTGGAGACAATTCCTTCATCAAATTTGCACTAAATGCTATGGTAAAGGCATATCAATGTTAATATGGAAATGTATCTAGGAATGATCTTAACCTATCACCAAAGGAGAATTAAACATGTTGAAACTAATGTTCTAATAGTGTACATATGATAGAAAGCTAGTTCGTAAGTTGTAGTTTTCATGATCATGAAATATATAAAGATTAACAATATATGGACATACACTTGGAGTTGTAATTTACAAGTTTGGAGTATTTAAGATATGATTAAAGGGAATTAGCATTAGTTAAGGTACGTAAATCTTCTAATTAAATTCTGTGGAGTATGCATGATAGTAGAATGGAGGAACATAGTACCCGTGATACTATATGGTGAAATTACTATACAATATGGAAAGAGTATTCTAAAGTGGGATTTATTGATTATTGACAAGTGTTATAGGATGAGATGAATTTGAAAATATCTATTTTACCTATTATATGTGATAAGTACAAGAGGATATAAATGGTTATGGAAATTGTGATGTAAGTTTAAAGGGAAACCAAACGGTTGAGAATGATTAGCGTAGTAACCTTAAATATAGATGAATAACATTGATCAAGTAAACTCCAACAGCCACCGTGCGGCGGTGTTAAGAACACTTCATGTCTAGGATGCATGAATAAAATGAGACAGATGTGAAGTTGAATTTTCGAGTTGACCTAAAGTCATTGAACTTCACTCTAAGTTTTGTTAATTGAAGTTTTAAGGTTTTGGAAGATATCGATATGAATGAGTTAAAGCTGAAATGGTTAAAGGCATTCCTTTTAGGGGGGGCAAAAGGTCTAGGGTTCGAAACTTGGTGAGAAGGTCTTGCAGGGCCTGTCGTGTCTCCCTTAGGCGCGACGGAAGTGAGTAAGTCAAGTGATGGGGACCCAAACATAACAATACCTCAGAGTGGGCCCCAAAGAGGATGCCACATAAATGGCTAAGTTACGAGTTAAGTGATCACATGTTGTGAGACATAAGTTTAAGATAAATATCCCCAAGGAAATACTCAAGAGAAGTTCTGCCGTGGATCTTGTGAAAGCAAGCACGAAGTTATGTGGTTATAAAAAGGAAGCTATAAGATGAGAGTGATATTAGTATTAATATTGAAAGGTACTTGAGGAGAATCTAGTTTCAAGTTTTGCAATTTCAAGTACAATTTGTAAATTGGTTAAGGAAAAAGATGTTATATTTGTATGAAATAGTGGAACAAAAGATGATTGAAGTTAACCTTGATAATGAAGTCAGATAATGAAACTTTCCTAATATATTATGGAAATTGGAATTCAAAATGCTTGAGGCATACATGATTCAAATGAGTCTGAGTTTTAAGTGACAAATCAATATTGGAATGCAAGAAGAATACAAGGAAATGTAAAGGCATGAAATATAATCGAGGAATAGGGATGACTTTTAGGAATTATGGTATTGCATAACATGTAATGATCAAGTCAAGGAAAATTTTTGAAGTTTCAATGGGATTATAAAACATACACGCATAATAGATTATAATTCAATGGAGATGACATTGTGATGCAATGATTTACAGTGCAAGGAAACTTAAGCATATAATTGGAAATGATAAAAAGAGAGTATAAATATGTAAATGATGTGGAACTATGCACAGGCATAATGAGAATTTGTATGAATTATGAAGATTATTCTATTGAATCTTGGTTATGGATGGGAATGAACAAAGAGAAATTAGTCTGAAGGCATTTGAAAATAGAGACCCGTATACATAATGAGGAATATGTACATTTGAATGTGCGTGTATACGTATGTGTGGAGTTAGTGATGTACCCAACTAAAATGAAAAATGGTTTTAGTAGTTCGAAATTTGAACTCAATATATTTGATGAGTTGTATAGATAATGTAATGATCAAGAATCTTATCAGAAGATGATTTATGGCGACCTAAGGAATTTTGGAGAAATAGTTAAGGGAATGTAATCTATAGTGTGATTAAGCCATATGAGATGGATTAATAGGATTAAGAAGATTGAAATTTCCTAAATGTAAGGTAAACATGAAGTATGTGGAAATAATTGAAGCCATTAATCTTCCTTAACACTGAGGATATGTACAGGAATGAGTATGGCATGTTAATGATGCCGTAAACTACACAATAGTGTATGAGGATAGGATGAATGAATGAAAGTCGAGAAGTTTGATATGGAATGAAGTAATAAGATAGTGATTGGTATGATTGAGATGGAGTTATGGTTCAAGTTTAATGATAATACTAGAAGCATGCTGGGTGTCTCGATATAAGAAATCATAATTATGAAGGTTACTGTTGATCTGATTTTAAAGGATAATAATAGATATAAGTGAAGTACTCGAGAATTTAATTGGAGGTCAATGAAGTGAACAAATTGAAATTCCTTATAAAGAGGAGGACATAAGAAGTCGAGCATTAGATGAGAAAATAATATCTTTTCTTTGAGTTCGGTTAATGAAATTTTGAGGTCAAAATTTTATTTTAAGGGGGGTAGTGTTGTCAAGCTCGACCTTATAAAATACTTGCCATGTCATTCATGTGATTGACAATATGCTTGCATACTTGGAAAGCCTAAAAAATCGTTGAAAGTCAGTAGTGTACCTAGCGGTGCAACTAAGTTGAATTAAGCCTCGAACTAGTCCAAATAGAGATTTTAAGATAAAATTGAGAATTTTAAATTCTCAGAATGACTTAAAATGGTGATTAGAAATTCGAGGACTGATTTGGAGTCAAATTGGAATTTTCTTGACCTAAGGGCAAAATGGTCATTTTGCCACCTGAGGTTAAGACATGAGTGTTGGATGAAATTTTTTAATAAAATTGATCATTTGGAGTATAATTTGAGTTTGAGAAGTAAAAAATTTTAATTTCGGCATTTTTCGAGCATAAAGGGCAAAATAGTCATTTTGTCGCCCAAGGGCAAAATTGTAATTTTACACCACCCAACACTTGTCCAGCACATGGATTTTACCCAATATTATCATAGATAATTGAAAAAATTTAAGTGGTGGAGAGAGATTGCTTAATGGCTAAGTATGACACATGGATCAAAGGAATGGTGACATGTGTCAAATTCTCATCCATTAATTATTTAGCTTAAAAATTAACACAAAATCAGCCCATTTCTCTTCATATGGCCAGCCAAAGGAAAACTAATGGAAGAACAAAGGAAGAAAAGAAAGAACAAGAACCCTAGGGTGAAAATTCAAGAGAAAAATTGGTGGATTTCAAGTAATGAAGCAATCAAAGGTAAAATTTCTTGATTTTGACTTGTGATCTACCTTACCCATGCATTCTTTTGCATTTTCCATGGTTAAGAATCAAGTTTTCATGATGAGTCATTTGCTGGCCGAACACCTAGGAGAGAGAATTTGATGATGATTTGGTTAGATTTTAATGTATTTTGGTGTTTTTAGTTAGTTAGTGATGTGTAGCATGAAAAGCCAACAAGAAAAATTCAGTTGCTCCAATTACCCATCATTGGCCGAATTTTCTTTGTAGAGTGTGGATGGTGGATTTGATTTTATTTCAGGTGAATTTGTTAGGAAATGATGAATTATGGTGAGAAAATCAAGTAGGAAAAATCATGGTGTTGATGCACCCATCATGGTCGAAATTCTCAAGAGAAAACGTGGAGATGATTTTGGTAAATTTTATGCTATTTGACTTGTGTTTGAGGATTTGGAGAATTGGAAGAAAAATGGAGTGAATTGGTGTTGAATTGGACATATTGGCCAATTAATCGAGTGATAGATCGAATTAGGCCAATATCGTATTATTTAGGTACACAATTGGATTCGTGTAGAACACCGTGTTTAGACAATAATCTGAACAATTTGCATCCCATTTCATGCAATAGCAAAGAGCTTGAAATAGATTTATAATAGTATGACACAGTATATTGAATTATGTGTCGTGTATTCTGTATAGGTGGTGAGCCCTCTAACAAGGGTAAAGACATTGTGTCAAAGGATTGAGAATAGGAGTATTTCAAACTCCTGATACAACGAGTAACCTTACTATCGTTTTAATTATCTAAAGTGGTTTTTATCCGATTTTGTGATTTTATGGAAAATGAGTTTAAATGGTAAATCTTTATGTTTTATAAACAAAATGTGTTTAAAAGAAATGATTTTATAAATTGTCTTGAAATTGAATGATGGCTTTGAAAATAGAGTAATTGGAGACCATTTGATGTATTGTGAATTTATGTTTCTAATTGATTGGCTTATGATAATATTGGCATGAATGGTTGAATTGGCAAATGTGTTGAAATTGTATGAACTTTGGTTTTTCCTTAACAAGCTGGATAGTAATATAAATTGCCATGTCATGCTGTCGAAACTTTTATTGATTTGGTGGGATATCAATTAGCTTACTGCAGTGGGCGGGTTTCTCTAGACCAGCTTATTAGAGGGGAGTGGTAAACCCCGTTATATTTTACCTCAGTATGAGAGGCATGGATGGATAACTCCTGAGGTTAATACTTTGGAGTTCACTTCACGCTAAACCACCACGTGAGGGTGCACTCAGCCAACGCCAAGGAACGACTATGTTTTCAAAATAAAAACATGATTTATGCATACATAATTTTTTAATAGCCTTGGCAGACTCGGTTAAGATAGCCCTCGATCAAGGCATCCCTGATAACTAGGTATGAGAATGATTTTGGCACGAGCCAAAGTTTTAAGAAATTCATAAGCCATGACGATTACTCGACTTTAGATATTTTAGATCGTATTTGTTTACTCACTAGGATTATATTATCTCACCACCCTCCTTTTCACCCATTTCAGGCTCAGGATAGTTTATAGATAGCTGATTTCATCGAGGACCACTATTGGATTTGCATACTCCAAATTGTAGGTTCACAATCTATCTTACTTTTGGTTATTCGAGGGCCCACTTGTTACTGTAAATTAAATTAAATACTCCAACTTACTGTATTATAAAATATATGAATTTATTTTTCTTTTACGCTACAAAATTTATTTACGCAGTGTTCTAAAAATATTGTTTTATGGAAAAATTGAATATTTTATTCTATATTTTTATTTTATTCTAATAGTTATAATTTCATTTTAAATGAATGTTTTAGACATCCAAATTTATTTTTGATTATGAATTATGTGTTTTGTTATCACCTACTACATTTTTAGCTGGTTTCAAAATTTTCAAGGAAAAATGAGTAAAATGCCCCTGTAAGACAGAAATCTTTTTTTTTTATTGATTTAAGTTGGAAATAACTTAAAATCCTTTAGAACTTGATATTTGGCAACGGTTACTCACAGGGGAAATGAGAAACTGATATTAAAGCCTTGCGAGGTTCCGATTGACATTCCGGGTAATGAGTGTCAATCGGGATACCGTGGCGGTTGTCACGGGCTCGAGGGGAGTACCGGGTCTTGACAACTACAAGGACCATGCTCAACCATTTGGCTTTTCTCTAAGCCTATCTCATAATTTTCATGACTATGCGTGTCTTTTCTTTTGCTTTTCATATGCACTTAGCCAAGTCAATATTTTCAAACTCATTTTATCCTTTAACATTTACCTTCAACCAATAAGTCCCACCTTAGGACAATCTTTCCATATTGTGCATCAAATTCTCAATATATAATACCACACACAAAAGTATTCAACATTTATGACATTCCCCAATTCCTTAACATTCACAATTAATTGTCTTTCTACTCCTGTAACTCAAATAGTTTTGTTAACTTTCAGTACAAATGACCATGAAAATAGTTCATTTTTCGCCACGCTTTATACTCATAATCTTTATTAAATCAAGGATTCACCTTTTCTCAAGTTTCATAATTTGCCTCCCTTAGTCCATATTTGTGCCAAATTATCATCTTATAATGCCATGGCATCATTTTGTAATTCCCTCCATACTTAAAGTTTACAATCCTTGACTTAATCACATCATCCATTCTAATCACATCATCCATTCTAAGTGTCACCTATAGCTATGAGACCTTGACCTTTATAGACTCGTAAAGGGAAGTATACGCGATATCCCAAATCGGGGGTAATTTCATCATTTCCTTTGTAAGCCCACAAAAGTAAGATTTTAAATAATATTATGGCCTAAGTAGGCCTAAGGCATAAATGGATGATGAAATTTGGGATAAAATGTAAAGGAAACTAAAATTTTGATTATTTTCACGGTAGGGGCAAAATGGTCATTTTTCACCTCGGGTTAGAATTTTAAGTTTTCATGAACCCGAGCATGTTTAGACCATTATGGACTTTGTCCCAGTGTCAAAAGAGCAAAAAGATTTCATAAAGGGTTGGAGGAGAGTAAGTTAGTTGGTGGAGG
The DNA here is from genome assembly GCF_053813885.1 of Theobroma cacao. Lineage (NCBI taxonomy): Eukaryota > Viridiplantae > Streptophyta > Magnoliopsida > Malvales > Malvaceae > Theobroma > Theobroma cacao. The sequence goes on along the minus strand of NC_142644.1, from coordinate 11,267,049 downwards.
GGCATTTTCGTAATTTTAAGGGAATGGATAAATTTGGCCTATAAATATCTTGAATTTCCAGTAGCTTGTCTTCTTCTTCCTTCTTCCGTCTCACGTTTCTTCAATTCCTCCATGGGAGTTTTCTTCAAGCTTCCATAACTTTCTCTTTCTAGCTCTAATTTTCATGCTTTTGGTTCACCCTTCCATAAACCCTTGTGCTATTTCATCCTCTCACTTCAAAACCCTTGACAAATCTTATTTCCATACTTTCTCTGACTAGTTGGGTGTTTTAAAGAGAGAAAGAAAGAATTACCCCATTGATTTGGAAGCTATTGGAAGAGAATTCGACTACAAAAAAAGCCCTAGGGTGAGTGATGAACTAAGCTTGGTATTTAGCTGTGAATAATGGCTAGTAATTTAGATTAAGAGTTGTTTTATTGTTGAGTATGTTCATTACTTTTTTACTGATTAAGATAATGAACATAGATAGCCATTTAATGTGACAATTGAAAGCTAGCTAAGAGATAGCTTTTAGGGTTCATAGTGTGTGAATTGACCCATTGCTTATGCTAATGTGATCCTAGGTTCCAAGGAAGCCCCATCATCCCATTTGGACAATTAGGGGAAATTAGAGTTAGTGAAAGGCTCAACAAAATACCGGTGAGTGGACTACCTTAAAAACTTGTTCGAGAAACATAATGTAATTGCCACCCATTCGAATAAATTATCAAGTTTGAACAAGCTTTTGCTAAATGGTTTTATGTTGTGATATGTTATTGCTATGGTTTCATGCACTATTGCATTATGATGATATATATATATATATGTGTGTTGTGCATGATGAATGATATTGTGTATAATGACTGTAACCGGGTGTGTGCACGATGTGGGGGAATGCACATGTCAGTGATGATGGTGGCGTGAGAGATGGATGATGATAGTGCTCGTGTGCACGATGTGGGGGGATGTACACGATGGCACTAATTGTGCACGATGTGGGGGGATGCACACAATAGTCTTGGCTATGTGCACGATGTGGGGGGATGTACATGAGCCGGGTGTGATTATGATGATGTTGATGTTTATCTATGTAATTAAGCATATCTAAACTTATGAAATGAAAACTTATGAATGTGATATATGATTGACATATATGAGAAATTTGATACATTGCACTTTGGAAATTTTCATGTGCTGTATGTTGATTTTGTTGAGTGAATGGAAACTTTGCTCTTGTTGCTTTGTTCTAGCTACAGCGAAATTCATTCTCGTTGTAGCAAGAAACTCTCGAGTTTGACGACCTTTCACCAAAACTGGTTCTCGCTGCAGCAAAAATGAATCTCTCTACAGTGAGATAGTCATTATAGCTTCTCGTTGCAGCGAAAATGAATCTTGTTGCAGCTAGAAACTCTCAAGTTTGGAGGGGTAGACTGGCCGAAAACTCGTTGTAGCAAAATTCATTCTTGTTACAGCGAGAAACTTTCTGTTTCTGGGTTACAATTTCGCTGTAGCGAGGTTCAATCTCCCTGCAGTGAAAAACCTTTTGTTTTTGTCTCCTATCTTGTCCAATTGCTGCCTTATTTTTCACTTCTTTGCTACCATATCTAGGCATGGACTGCCAACATTAAGGATTAAATGTGATAAGTTTAAAATGAGGTGGTTTAGTGAAAAACCTTTGGCCAGTTGAGAAACCCACGTTCGGCTAATACCTTAATTCCAACGTCGCTGCAGCGGAAAGATTCGTCATCACATTTGTCTTATTGGTGTATCACTGAAGCCTTCATTTTTTTCAAATTATTTGTTATGTTTGGGTTCCTCATTACCAATTGACTAATCATATAAGGGTTTAATGAGGAGTTTTTAATATGAATGAAATTAAATTGCATTGTTTCAAAACAAGTGCATCATGATTTGAAATTCTTCCTTATGGTTGCTTGTTCCCTTCCTTATTCACTCATTGGGTTTATACTCACTATTTTCAACTTCATGTTTTCAGATCACGAGGTAGCCGGTAACTAGGACGAGGTGTCCTTGTAGATTTATATCCATCTTTTGGTAGGTGTCTCGGTATTTAGTAGTTGTACATTCGTTCGAGTCCTTCCACTAGAAGTTGAGTATTTTTTTTTTGTGTATAGATGAACATAATGTAAATTGTTAAGATATATGTCGTAGACAGTGTATATACACTTATTTGGTATGCTAGTATGAGATGGCAATGTGTAGTATTATTTTGATTCTAAATCATAAAATGTGACTTAGTAGTTTGTGATGGAATGATGACCATGTCAGATTAGTAGGCTTACTTGGGCTTAGTGGACTACGTCCATTGGGCCCATGCACCGGTCATGCCCTGGAATTTGGGTCGTGACAATAGCCTTATTGATTTCTCCTATATTCTTCCAAATTGTAACTGTAATTGGGATTTCAAATTTCACCTTTCCATGATTAATTGGTAATCATTTGTCAGGTCTCGTAGTTGTTTGTACCATTAATGACTTTCTACGTCGATCCTTAATAATTATCTAAGGTGACCAACCATGCCACTTAGGTGAATATCCTCCCTTGATAATTGTGTTGCTAGTTTACCTCTATCATACCAAAAGATTACCATACACATCCAATCATTTAAACAGCTACTTTATAATCCGTTCAAGTCACATGAAAATAAAAGCCAAGCTCTTATGTCCTTTGTACAGATAACTACTACTATTTCCCTTACACTGCATCTGCCTACACTTAAAGTGATACGAACTTCAACGAAAATATTAAGTGCGTTTAGGATCCTCGTCACCTTGATCTGAGCACATCGACGGATCCTCTTTCGGGTCTTTCTCTTTATCTTGAGAATTTCCCATTTTATCCTTAATCTGAACTTGTTGCTGCCTCTCAAATTCCTCATTACTAACAAGTATAGGACCTCTCCCACAACTAAGAGGGAAGTGTCGGACACAGATACAGATACCTTCATAATACTATAATTACTGGTAGTCCTTTTTCCCATCTTGTTCGTGTTCATTTTCCTCATATTGATTTCATTACACACTAGTCTTGCGAGACTCCTCAAGCTCTTAAATAGTGGTTTACCTTTTGGGGGAACCGATCCACTCAAAAATCGGGTCAGGTTACTTATTACGCTTTCACCCTTGAGCTCATCTCGACTACGAGCAGCGAAATCTAGCAATCCCTCGCTATTACTATAAAGGGTATCAGGACTGCCATCTTTTCTAGACATGGCTTGTGCAACCGGCACACCTCCACCTATACACAACCAAGTATTAATTACTCTTCCATCTAGACATCATAAGAAGAAGTACGTTTCGAATGAAATCAGGGCCTATGCAGCCTCCAGTCCTTGACTTGCGTTGCGCACCCAGACTCTAAGGATAAGACTCTACACAGACTCTAACAACTCCGCTGACCACACAGAAATCCCTAGGACACAACTAAACCTAGGGCTTTGGTACCACATCTGTCACAGCTCAATTTCTAGGCCATGACCGATGTAAGGGCCCAATGGGCTCAGTCCACTTAGCCCAAGCAAGCCTACTTAATTGATCTTATTCATTAATCCCTATTCCTTAAGGGTCCACAATTCGTAATGCTCAATGACAGTTCCTTTGACAGCAGTTCATAAAACCCAGGCATGCATTCATAATGGCATCATCAACCATTATATACATATATAGATTAACAAATGAACCTTAATATTTCACATCAAACATTCATGTACACATAATTAAACCTTGACCGTCAATGGAGTGACTCTGGGCACGATTGATAACACTTAGTGTTACGTTAAACCTACTGAGCAATGTATAGGGAGAAGCACCCCGTCCTAGGATCCAATCACCTTTGACTCATGAAACCTAAAACATGAATTTTAAAAACGTGAGTACAAACTCAATGAGTGAACATGGGAAGGGAACAAGCAACGTTAAGGAAGGTTTAGAAATCATGATGCACTGAAGTTGAAAACAATGCAATTTAGTTTATTTCTATTTAAAATCATTCAAACCCTTGGTCGTTTAGTCACTTGATGACGAAAGACTCATGAACAACAAAGAAGTTGAGAAGTGAAAACTTTAGTATAATTCAACCAAGTCAAGCATAATAGATTGACTCTCACCGTAGCGAAAAGGCATTTTCGCTGCAATGAAATTCTAGCCAGATAAAATCCAAGGGCTTTCACTACCATCGGGAAAATTCCACTCATGCCACATTGCACATTAAATTAAACACATTGACAATACTCAAGTTTTCAACAGTCAATGCAATCACATATTAAATCCAAACATGTCTATATAGTAAATATATGTCAAACCAGACTCTACAATATGTTTATTATGCCATTCTTACATAAGAATGCATGTTTGCTTACTTGGGTACCTCGAAAATCGTTAAAGGATAACAATGTACCAAATGGTACAATTAAGTTGAATTAAGCCTCGAACTAGTCCAAATAGAGATTTTAAGATGAAATTGAGAATTTTAAAACCCCAGAATGACTTAAAATGGTGATTCGAAGTTCGAGGACAGATTTGGAGTCAAATTGGAATTTTCATCATTTATGGGCAAAATGGTTATTTTATCACCTGAGGTTAAAATTGGAATGTTGGAAGAAGTTTTTGATTAAGATTGACTATTTAGAACATAATTTGAGTTTGAGATGTGAAAAATTTAATTTCGGTATTTTTCGAGCATAAAGGGCAAAATAGTCATTTTAACACCCTAGGGACAAAATTGTAATTTTACACCACCCAACACTTGTCCAGTACATGGATTTTACCCAATATTATCATGGATAATTGAAGGATTTTATGTGGCGGAGAAAGAAAGCTTAATAGTTAAGAATTTAAAAATGGACCAATGGTAAGGTGACAAGTGTCAAGCTTTTCTTTCTTTATTATTTTCCTTATAAATTAGCACAAAATCAGCCCATTTCTCATTCTTATGGCCGGCCATAGCAAGAACAAAGGAAGAAAAGAAGAACAAAAACCCTAGAGTGAAAATTCAAGAGAAAATTAGTGAATTTCAAGTAATCAAGCAATCAAAGGGAAAATTTCTTGATTTTGACTTGTGATCTACCTTTCCCATGCATTCTTTTGCATTTTCCATGGTTGAATCACATGATTTCATGATGGGTATCTTGCTGATGAAACCCTAGGAGACAGAAATTGATGATGATTGAGATAGATTTTTAAGATATATGGATGTTTTCAGTTGTTTATGGTGTTAAGTGTAAGAATTAAGCTTGAAATTCACATATTCCTCATGAGCTCATCATTGGCCGAATCTTCCTTGTAGAGTGTTGATGGTGGATTTGATTTAATTTCAAGTGAATTGGTTAGGAAATGATGAATTATGGTGAGAAAATCAAGTAGGAAAAATCATAGTGTTGATGCACCCACCATGGCCGAAATTCTCAAGAGAAAATGTGAAGATGATTTTGCTAAATTTTATGCTATTTGACTTGTGTTTGATGGTTTGGAGAATTGGAAGAAAAATGGAGTTAATTGGTGTTGACTTGGACATATTGGCCAATTAATCAGGTGATAGATCGAATTAGGCCAATACCGTTTTATTTAGGTACACAATTGAAATTGTGTAGAATACCGTGTTTAGACGATAATCCAAACAATTTGCATTCCATTTCATGCATTAGTCAAGAGCCTGAAATAGACTTATAATGGTATGACACAGTATATTGAATTATGTGTCGTGTATTGTATATAGGTGGTGAGCCCTCTAACAAGGGTAAAGACGTTGTGTCAGAGGACTGAGAATAACAGTATTTCAAACTCCTGATATAGTGAGTAACCTTATTATCGTCTTAATTATGTAAAGCAGTTTTTATTCGATTTTGAGATTATATGGAAAATGAGTTTAAATGGTAAATCTTTATGTTTTATAAGCAAAATGTGATTAAACCAAATGATTTTATAAAATTGTCTTGAAATTTAATGATGATTTGAAAATGGAGTAATTAGAGACTATTTGATGTATTGTAAATTATGTTTTGAATTGAATGGCTTATGATAATGTGGGTATGAATGGCTGGATGGGTATTTTTGTTGAAAATGTATAAACTGTTGTTTGCCTTGATAGGCTGGATAATGATAAAATTGCCATGTCATGCTGTTGAATTTTATTGAATTGGTGGGTTATAGATTGGTCACTACAGTGGCGGGTTCGTGGACCAGCCTATCAGAGGGGCACGAAATCCCATTATATTCTTACCTCGGTTGGAGAGGCATGTAGGGTAACTCTCGAGGTATAATTTTTAGAGTTCACTTCATGCCAAACCACCACGTGAGGGTGAACTCAGCAAACGCCAAGGAACGGTTATGTTTTCAACATAAAAACATGATTTATGCGTACATGACTTTTTAACAGCCTTGGCGGACACAGTTGGGATAGCCCTAGGCCAAGGTATATCTGACAATTGAGTATGAGAATAATTTTGGCACGAGCCAAGTTTAAGAAATTCATAAGCTATGTTGATTACTCTATTTAAATGAATTGATTCTATTTAGTTGAAATGCGTTTGAAACGTTATGAATCATAGTACGATGAACTATTTTAAGTTGTCTCCATTTACTCAACGTTAGATATTTTAGATGGTATTTGTTTACTCACTAGGATTATATAATCTCACCACCCTCCTTTCCACCCCTTTCAAGCTTAGGATAGTCGGTAGATAGCTCATTTCATAGAGAGCTACCATTGGATTTGCGTCCTCCAAACTGTAGGTTCACAGCCTTTATTACTTTTGGTTATTCGAGGGCCCACTTGTTATTGTAAATTAAATCTTATACTTTGGTTATCTGTATTACAATATGTATGAATTTATTTAACTTTTATGGTACAAAAATTATTTACCGGTAACTCTATAAATATTGTTTTATAAGAAAATAGAGTATTTTATTGAATATTTTTATTATATTCAAATAGGTATAGTTTCACTTTAAATGAATGTTTTAGACATCTAAACTTATTTTTGATTATGAAATATGTGTTTTTCACTCGCATACTATATTTTTAGCTGGTTTCGAGAGTTTAAGGAAAAATGACCAAAATGCCCCTGTGAGAAAAAAATTGTTTTTCTATTGTTTTGATTTGGAAATAGTTTATAATCTCTCAAAACATGATACTTAACAACTGTTGCTCACAGGGGAGGTGCAAAAACTGATATTAAAGCCTTGCGAGGTTCCGGTTGGCATTCTGGGCAATGAATGTCCATCGGGATGTCGCGGCGGTTGTCATGGGCTCAAAGGGAGTACCGGGTCATGACAATTATAGTGGTATCAGAGCTTTTGGTTTCAAAGATTAGAGCTTTTGGTTTTAAAGCTATTTTAAAATTTACAATGTTAGTGTGGCCCCAAGATAACTGAAGTTAATTTAAGTTAAGTTAAGTCAAGTTAGGTTGAATAGAATGCATGCATCTACATATAGAAACCTACCTGCTTTGGTGATGCATAAATAATTAAGAAATTACTACTTGATTGCATATAGGTTTTGAGGTGCGCTGGTGACACACACACCATGTCTAGAAGAGGCAGTAGTCCCGATACCCCTCATAGTGCTAGTGAGGGATCATTAGATTCCACTACCAGGAGCCAATGGCGCCTTGATCTAGGTAATCCAGAATGGTTTTGTAATAAGGAAAGCTTCGAGAGTAGCGAGAATTTTGAAAGTGAGAGCAGCTCCGATACTCCGAAAACTGTAAAAGATTTCTTTTTGAAACAACCTGAAAAGTACCATAGAGAATGGGTGAGGAAGGTAATTGCAAAGGGAGGTATTTGTCCTAGGAAGAGCATGTCAGTTGTTCGACACTATCCTCCAGGCTGTGGGATGAATGTAAAGGAACAACAGAAAAAGAATAAGGATAAAGTAATTATTTCAAATAATCCCCATAGGAAGGTGAACGTTGTACGACATTTTCCTCCTGGTTGTGGAAGAAATGCTACACCGGTGAGTGATGAGGAATGTATGAGAATACAACAAGCCTGGATTGAGAAACAAAGGAGAAAATCTTGGAGGAGGAGAACCCGGAAAAGGATCTTAAGAAGAACTTGGAGTAGAATCTTTTGATAAGATTAGATTAAGATGATGATCTTAATGACATGTAATATTTTTGTAGGATTTTGTACTACTTTAACTCTAGGTAGATGTAGAGTAAAGGAGATAATAGTTATCTGTACAAAGAAGTTAATAGTTTGGCTTTTAAAGTGTATGACTAGAATGTATTATAAAGTAGCTGTTTAAATGACTAGATGTATATGGGAATCTTTTGGTAAGACAGAAGTGGACTAGCACTATGACTATTAAGGAAAGATATTTATCTTAGTGGCATGGTTGATCATCTTAGATAATTATTGAAGACTGATGTGGAAAGTCATTAATGATTCAAGCAATTACCCAAATTAACAATGAATGTATTTTGCAGTACTAAGAAATGGATACCGATTAACATGATGAACTTTTGGAGTGATAACCCTAAATTTTGACGAGGTATAAATGCCATTTGAATTGATGATGTTGTTGGAGATTATTACTTATCGTAGTATGTGAGTTTTGATATGATTCCGAATGCAAAACTAAATAAATAAAATTCTGGTTTATGGGACAAATTGTATCAGAGAAGATGATTCCGAGCAAACACACGAAACTAAGGGATTATATTATAATAAGCTGGTTCAGTGTGTTGAAATTGCACAAGATATTGGGAGACAGTGTGGTAAGACTAACAATTAATCATGGAGATGTGAAATTTGGAATCTTAACTGTAATTACAATTCGAAAGGATATGGAAGAAATCAATGAAGCTCTAGATGACATTTTGAACGATTAATGTAATAAATTCAAAGGTTGTAAGCTTGAGGGTGGAGGAAGTATAAAATGATGCCATAATATTATAGGAAGATAATCTAATACAATTGTGGTCCATTAAAGACAAATGAAGGAACATAAAAAGATAAATTTTTTATTAATAAGGATTGTGAGTATAAATGTAGTGAAAGATGAACTATTTTTGTGATCTTTATACTAGAAGTTAATAAACTATTGGAGTTATAAGACAAGGAAGATGATCAGAATAGATAATGAAAATATTGGGATACCACAAATAATAAGTAATTATGTGTATGATGATGTATATATTGTGAATTCATTACACCATATGGGAAATATGTCCTAAGGTGGGACTTGAAATATGTGGATTTTTGGATATGCTCTAGGAGGGAACTTCTGCATTCTAAATTCGAGATATCTTGATCTTATAACTACAAGGACGAGATGTAATAATTAAGTGAATTATCCACTTTATAAATGTGATTGGTTGAGAACCCTTTATGGTTAGAAAGCACGAGCAAATTGGGAGTGGCATTAAGATGAAACTCACAAGTTGAAGAATGGTCATTGGTTTTGATGCTAAGCTTTGTTGTTTGGAGTCTTAAGTGCATTGGGGAGGTATTAAGATAAAGATGGTGAGTGAAATTGCAAAGTTTCTTTATTGCCTTATATATTGGCATGTAAGAGAAAGAAAAGTTAGAGAGTTTCTGAGATGGCTACATAAAAATAAATTAACATGTGCAGTGTTAAGATGAATAATATGTTGACTGAAGTCAAATCTTAAGAAATAAAGTAAGCCTTGTTAAAGACTAAAGAGGAAGTGAGGGAAAGGTTAGATGAATGTATGAGATATTGATAAGAGATGTCAATACCAAGTGATGAAAGTGTGAATGAAGATTTCAAGGATGATATAGCAAATGAGTTTATATAGAATATTGTTACAAGAATTTACAAATCTTGTCTTGACTTTGTTGAAAGGAAAGGATTAGTGACAACACAAGTAAACTACGTGACATGCTAGAAATCCTTGGAGATAAATTGAAGCATGAGTAGTTGGGCATGCCTTTATGGAAATGATATACTTGGAGTATGAAAGAGCACATAAGTGATTAAGTGTTTCAAGAATGTTTAAATGCCTTTGAGAAAGAATTATAAATTATACAAGATGAGTATAAGATGTGTGATTTTGAAACTTGCTAAGGAGCCAAACGGCTAAGTCACGAGTTAAGTAATCACCTGCTATGAGACATAAGTTTAAGATAGATATCCCCAATGAAATACTCAAGAGAAGTTCTACCATGGATCTCGTGAAAGCAAGCACTAAGTTATGTGGTTATAAAAAAGGAAGGTGTAAGCTGAAAGTGATATTGGTATTAATATTAAAAGTACTTAAGGAGAATCTAGTTTCAAGTCTTGTAATTTCAAGTACAATTTGTAAATTGGCTAAGGGAGAATGATGTTATGTTCATATGAAAGAGTGGAACGAAGGATGATAGAAGTTGACCTTGATAATGAAGTCGGGTAATGGAATTTTCCTAATATATTATGGAAATTGGAATTCGAAAATGCTTGAGGCATACATGATTCAAATGAGTTTGAGTTTTAAGTGACAAATCAATATCGGAATGCAAGAAAGATACAAGGTAATGTAAAGGCATGAAGGATAATCGAGGAAAAAGGATGACTCTTAAGACTTATGGTATTGCATAAGATGCAACGGTCAAGTTAAGTTAAATCGTAAAGGCATCAATGGGATTATAAAGCATACACGCATAATAGATTATAATTCAATAGAGATGACATTGTGTTGCAATGATATATAGTATAAGGAAACTTAAGCATATAATTGGAAATGATAAGAAGAGAGCATAAGTATGTAAATGATGAGAAACTATGCACAGGCATGATAAGCATTTGTATGAATTATGAAGATTATTCTATTGAATCTTGGTTATGGATGGGAATGAACAAAAGAAATTAGTCTGAAGGCATTTGAAAACAGAGACTCGTATAAATAATGAGGAATATGGACATTTGAATGTGCGTGTATACGTATGTGTGGAGTTAGTGATGTACCCAACTAAAATGAAGAATGGTTTTAGTGGTTCGAGATTTGAACTCAATATATTTGATGAGTTGTATAGATAATGTAACGATCAAGAATCTTATCAAAAGTCGATTTATGGCGACCTAAGGAATTTTGGGAAGTAGTTAAGGGAATGTAATCTATAGTGCAATTAAGCCATATGACATGGATTAATAGGATTAAGAAGATTGAAATTTCCTAAGTGCAAGGTAAACATGAAGTATGTAGAAATAATTGAAGCCATTAATCTTCCCTAACGCTGAGGATATGTACAGGAATGAGTATGGCGTGTTAATGATGCCGTAAACTACACAATAATGTATGAGGATAGGATGAATGAATGAAAGTCGAGAAGTTTGATATGGAATGAAGTAATAAGATAGTGATTGGTATACCTAAATAAGTATAAAATGTGATCGAAATTAGTATGATTGAAAGGGAGTTATGGTTCAAGTTTAATGATAGTAATAGAAGCATGCTTGGTGTCTCGATATAAGAGATCATAATTGTGAAGGTTACTGTTGATCTGATTTTAAGGGATAATAATAGACATAAGTGAACTACTCGAATTGAATTGGAGGTAAATAAGGTGAATAAATCGAAATTCCCTATAAAGGGAAGGACATAAGAAGTCGAGCATTAGATGAGAAAACAATACCTTCACCTTTTCTCTGAGTTTAGTAAATGAAATTTTGAGGTCAAAATTTTATTTTAAGGGGGTAGTGCTATCAAACCCAACTCTACAATATGTTTATTATGTCATTCTTACATAAGAATGCAAGTTTGCTTACTTGGGTACCTCGAAAGTCGTTAAAGGACAGCAAGGTACCAAATGGTACAATTAAGAATGGACCAATGGTAAGGTGACAAGTGTCAAGCTTTTCTTTTTTTACTATTTTCCTTATAAATTAGCACAAAATCAGCCCATTTCTCATTCTTATGGCCGGCCATAGCAAAAACAAAGGAAGAAAAGAAGAAGAAAAACCCTAGAGTGAAAATTCAAGAGAAAATTGGTGGATTTCAAGTAATCAAGCAATCATAGGTAAAATTTCTTGATTTTGACTTGTGATCTACCTTTCCCATGAATTCTTTTGCATTTTGCATGGTTAAATCACATGATTTCATGATGGGTATCTTGTTGATGAAACCTAGGAGAGAGAATTTGATGATGATTTAGATAGATTTTTAAGATATATGGATGTTTTTAGTTGTTTATGGTGTTAAGTGTAAGAATTAAGCTTGAAATTCACATATTCCTCATGAGTTCATCATTGGCCGAATCTTCCTTGTAGAGTTTTGATGGTGGATTTGATTTTATTTCAAGTGAATTGGTTAGGAAATGATGAATTATGGTGAGAAAATCAAGTAGGAAAAATCATAGTGTTGATGCACCCACCATGGCCGAAATTCTTGAGAGAAAATGTGAAAATGATTTTGTAAATTTTATGCTATTTGACTTGTGTTTGATGGTTTGGAGAATTAGAAGAAAAATGGAGTTAATTGGTGTTGAATTGGACATATTGGCCAATTAATCTAGTGATAAATTGAATTAGGTCAATACCATTTTATTTAGGTACACAATTGAAATTGTGTAGAATATTGTGTTTAGACGATAATCCAAACAATTTGCATTCGATTTCATGCATTAGTAAATAACCTGAAATAGACTTATAATGGTATGAAACGGTTTATTGAATTATGTGCTGTGTATTGTAAATAGGAGGCGAGCCCTCTAACAAGGGTAAAGACGTTGTGTTAGAGGATTGAGAATAGGAGTATTTCAAACTCCTGATACAGTGAGTAACCTTATTATCATCTTAATTATATAAAGTTGTTATATCCGATTTTGAGATTTTATGAAAAATGAGTTTAAATGGTAAATCTTTATGTTTTATAAGCAAAATGTGATTAAACGAAATGATTTTATAAAATTGTCTTGAAATTTAATGATGATTTGAAAATGGAGTAATTAGAGACTACTTGCTGTATTGTAAATTATGTTTTAAATTGAATGGCTTATGATAATGTGGGTATGAAGGTATGAATGGCTAGATTGGTATTTGTGTTCAAAACGTATAAACTGTTGTTTTGCCTTGATAGACTGGGTAATGATAAAATTGCCATGTCATGTTGTTGAATTTTATTGAATTGGTGGGTTATAGATTGGTCACTACAGTGGTGGGTTCTATGGACCAGCCTATTAGAGGGGCACGAAATCTCGTTATGTTCTTACCTCGATTGGAGAGGTGTGTAGGGTAACTCCAGAGGTACAATTTTTAGAGTTCACTTCATACCAAACCACCACGTGAGGGTGAACTCAGCCAACGCCAAGGAATGACTATGTTTTCAAAATAAAAACATGATTTATGCGTACATGACTTTTTAACAGTCTTGGCGAACTCGGTTGGGATAGCCCTAGGCCAGGTAGCCCTGACAACTGAGTATGAGAATAATTTTGGCGCGAGCCAAGTTTTAAGAAATTCATAAGCCATGTTGATTATTGGATTTAAATGAATTGATACTATTTTGTTGAAATGAGTTTGAAACGTTATCAATCATAGTACGATGAACTATTTTAAGTTGTCTGCATTTACTCAGCTTTAGATATTTTAAATGATATTTGTTTACTCATTGGGATTATATAATCTCACCACCCTCATTTTCACCCCTTTCGGGCTCAGGATAGTCGGTAGATAGCTCATTTCATCGAGAGCTACCATTGGATTTGCATATTCCAAACTGTAAGTTCATAGCCTTTATTACTTTTGGTTATTTGGGGGCCTACTTGTTATTGTAAATTAAATCTTATGCTTTGGTTATCTGTATTAAAGTATGTATGAATTTATTTAGCTTTTAAGCTATAAAAATTATTTACTGGTAACTCTATAATATTGTTTTATAAGAAAATAGAATAATTTATTAAATATTTTTATTATATTCAAATAGGTATAGTTTCACTTTAAATGAATGTTTTAGGCATCTAAACTTATTTTTGATTATTAAATTTGTGTTTTTCACTCGCATACTATATTTTTAGCTGGTTTCAAGATTTTGAGGAAAAATGACCAAAATGCCTCTATGAGAAAAAAATTATTTTTTCTATTGTTTTGATTTGGAAATAGTTTATAATCTCTCAAAACATGATACTTAACAACTGTTGCTCACAAGGGAGGTGCGAAAATTGATATTAAAGCCTTGCGAGGTTCCGGTTGGAATTTCGGACAATGAATGTCCATCGGGACGTCGCAGCTGTTGTCACAAGCTCGAATGGAGTACCAGGTCGTGACAATATATATATAAGCACATGCACCACCATCACCTCACCTGGCTCATGTGCATCCCCCACATCATGTACATAGCCGGACACCCCATCTCACCTAACTCATGTGCATCATTACCGGCATGTGCACTGCCCACTCCGCACATGCACGGTTGTAATTATCACGACATTGTCATTCAATCGGCATGCGCACTGCCCACTCCACACATGAACGGTTACAATTATCACAACATTGTCATTCAACCAGCATGTGCACTGCCCACTTTGCACATGCATGATTACAATTATCACACAATGGTACCATTTATGACATAGTATATATATAAATATATCAACATTATACAAAAACATATAGATTCATCTTTTTACATATTTCACATTTTACAACATCAAACATTTTATCAAGGGCTTGTTCTTAGGCAATTTTAAAGCAAAAACTGATAAAATTTCTAAATGATTCATTGAAACACGTAAACATTTCCCTAAAACATTTTAAAATGCAAGTTCACTCACCTTACGATAGCAGGATATTACATCGCTATTTGATTGGAGCTGTCTCTGATTATTTTACTGACCGGTCGCTCATTGTTTACTCCGACATGCCACCACAGTACTTTAACCTTATCTTTGCACTTCCTAACAATAATACAAACTCAATATATTGAATTACATACATACACAGGCAGCACTTCAATCAATTAATCCTTACTCAAATTTATATTTTTCATCCTATCATGAAACCATCTTCAATTAACTCACATCTTAATACATTTTTGCTCAAATTACTTATATCCATTGCGTACGTAATTCATTAGATTATATCACCGGCAACTTATTTATGATGCCATGTGCCTACTTCAACCTTTCGAAATAATTTCTGCCCAAATCCATCTTATATTTTCACACATAATCCACATATATGGCAACAACAATCATTCTCACTTTCAATCGATTATTTCATAGTTTACACGCATCGTTATATATATAACTTTCAATACTTTGTTTCTCAATCCTCAATCCATAATATTCCTTTGTCACTTCTTTCAAATGACATGCCATACAATCTTAACAATTTTCAACTAGCTTATGCAAATAGATCCTTTCAACAACCATAATTCCCCACAATTTTCAACTAACCGTAGGCTTTAAAACATAATGTTAAGCTTACTGTTTTTCTTTTCCACTTTGAGTCCTTCATGTACCCATGGGTTTATTGGCTTACATGTTATCAATTTTTCTCCAATCAAGCCAATCTTTGCTACCACAAGAGATTTCTCTAGGTCACAAACTCGTTTTCAAAGACTACTCAAGCCAAAAACAAGAATTCTTACCGTTCCTTGCTTGAATCACCAAAACCAAGCTTTTTCTTCCTTTCTCTCTTTTTCTTTCTTCTTCTCCTAGAGTTTATATGTGCTGGAAATTGGGTTTAGAAGTTGTAACTTTGGTGCACAAGAAGTTGGGAGAAGAATGAAGCAAGAAGAGAAAAGAAATGAAAAGAAAACAAGGAAAGAAAATGAAAGAAAATTAGCTTTCCATGGGAGAATGAGAGAATGGCATTGGAAGCTTCAAGAATGAAGAAGAAAATATCTTGCTGGGAAGATAAGGACTGTTTTGGGCTGATAAGGATGAGAGTCAAAGCTTCCTTTAGAAGCTTTGACCAAACTTTATGCAAAATTACCATTTTGCCCTTTAAGTTTCTTTCCATTTTAATTTAGTCCTCCCACACACTCATTTAACTCCAATTTCCTTCTATTATCTTCTTCTACATATGTACAAACAAAGTATGAAGTTTGTACTCCAACACAGTGTCCCCATAATATTTAAAATATTTATTTACCTGCGCTATCTTTACTTAATAAAGACACGCGGCCCCATTAACGACATTTTTCTCTAAAATTTTTTTTCTCATTCTTCTTCTCGCCCACTTAGGTTGCCCATATACTCCTTCATGAAAAATTTTGACACTGAATAAAATATTAATATTTTAATATTATTTTATTCTAAAAATTTTCTCTTGTCTTCTCTTGTCCCTTTGGTACCCAAAATACCTTATTATACCTTAATTGACTTCCGAATCACTTTTATCTTGCAAATTCTTCTTAAAAAAAAATCGTTATTTTATTATTATTTTCTTGTGTGTGGAATATTTTATCCCAAACCAATCCTTTCATCTTTCATCATTTCTAAACATTATAATTAACCTCAATTGGCATCCAATAAGCTTTATTAACCACCATATCAAAGTACGGGGTATTATAAAAGGCATTGACTATGATTAGACATTTGCACCTGCTGCTAGAATTAAAGCCATTAGATTGTTTCTTGCATTTGCATGTTTTATGAACTTCAAATTATTCCAAATGGATGTAAAAAGTGCATTTTTAAATGGTTTCATTCAAGAAGAAGTATATGTTGAACAACCCCCCGGATTTGAGGACTATGAAAAATCAGATTATGTGTTCAAACTTCATAAGGCCTTGTATAGACTAAAACAAGCTCCAATAGCTTGGTATGAAAGACTCTCTAGGTTTTTAGTTGAGAAAAGATATAGTAGAGGAAGCATTGATACAACACTATTTGTCAAAAATTGCTTGATTGATTTAATTATTGTTCAAATCTATATGGATGATATTGTGTTTGTTGCAACTAATAAGGCTTTATGCAAGAACTTTGCTGAAGAGATGTAGGGTGAATTCGAAATGAACATGATGGGTGAGCTGAAATTCTTTCTTGGCCTTCAAATCAAACAAAATGAGGAAAGAATCTTCATCAGCCAAGAAAGATACATTCAAGACATGCTGAAGTTAAAATCAATAAGCACACCAATGAGTCCATCCACCAAACTTGATGCTGATGAAAAAGGAAAAAGCGTTGATCAAAAGCTTTATAGAGGTATGATTGGATCCCTGCTGTGCTTAATTGCTAGTAGGCCTGATATCCTAGAGGAACATCCTTCAATCTTATTGGATACAACCTAAAAAGTCACACTTGACTACAGTAAAAAGAATCTTTAGGTACCTTATATACACACAAAATTTAGGATTGTGGTATCCTAGAGGAACATCCTTCAATCTTATTGGATACTCAGATGTAGACTTTGCTGGAAGTAAAATAGTAGAAAGAACACTAGTGGAACATGTCAGTTTCTAGGAGATAAGCTTGTATCTTGGTCGAGTAAAAAACAAAACTCAGTTGCACTCTCCACAGTTGAAGCTGAATATATTTTTTTTAGGTAGTTGCTGTGCTCAAATCTTTTGGATCAAACAACAATTAAAAGACTTTGGCATAACCTTGCATAATGTACCAATATTTTGTAATAACACTAGTGCCATTAATATATCAAAGAATCCTGTACAGCACTCTAGGACCAAGCATATTGAGATTAGACATCACTTTATTAGAGATCATGTAATTAAAGTAGACATTAAAATTGAGTTTGTTAGCACCATGAAACATTTAGCTGATATATTCACCAAACCCCTAAATGAGGATAGATTTTGTAAAATTAGGAGAAATTTAGGGATGATTAATGTGCAGGAGCTGTAAGAAAGTTTTTTGAGTTTGCCATTCACAAAACAGTAGGGACTTAGTCGATTAAGAATTTCTTAGTCAACTAAGAGTATTTTGTCTTTTTAAATAATAAGACTCAGTTAGCTAGAGAAAGAATGAATAAAATAGTGAAAACGAATAGTCTACTGGGTAAAGAAAATGGGCAGCAAATGTCGCCTAACTGAAAAATAAAAACAATGAGAGGCAAAGTTTTAAATTTTGAAAAGGAGAAAAATTGACAGCATTTAAGGGGAAGTTAGACGGTTTCTCATAACTCCTCTTCCACATCCTCCATTTTCTCCTACCAGAAACCTCTACTTTGAAAAATTGAAACCCCATTTCATCCTAACTTGCAAACCCTAAGTTAGAAACTAATCAAAACTAAATAGCAAAATCACCTCTGTCAAAAGAAATTCTAGAGAAAAAAAAGGGAAAACCGCCAATGGAGGAAAGTCCACAAGCAAAAATCCAGAAAAAGAAAAAGAAGATTGTGTCTGCTTTTGAGGTTGAGAAAATTAAAAAAAAAGATAGAAAAGGAACATAGAGTAGAGAAAAAGAAAGAGAAAGAAAAATCCTCCAAGAAAGATAAGGTTCTGTCCTCAATGTTTAGGAATAAAACCCATGAAGATAGATTCAAGAAAATTGATAATGCTCCAATTACATGTGAAAAATTTATTGACTAGAAGAGCTTCGATGAAAATCCTGAAATTCAAGTAGCTCTATTAGATTACTTTGAGGAAATGAAACTGAAAAAATTTATCACTTTCAAGAGTCGAACCTATAGTCCTAGCGTTGTGAAAGAATTTTATGCTAGCATAGCTTTAGAAGAAAATAAACTGGAAGATCCTAAAGATTTCATTGTGGATGGTCTAAATGTTTTCATAAATGGAAAGGAATTTGTTGTGACTATTGCAGACTTAGGAAGTTTGCTTAAAATTGAATGTGAAGAGGGAGATTTTGAAATGCTTGATAATTTTGAGCCATTATCTCTATGAGAGATTATAACTAGAAAGAAAGAAAAGTACACTTCCAAAATAATGTCGATCTCATTACAATCCCCCAAATAAGAATTTTGCATTACTTTATTGCTGCAAATGTTCATGGAAGAAATGGTAGTTTTAGCTATGTTAGTCTTCAGAACTTATGGTTGATGGAGCATGCTTTTAATGGTGCTCCATTCAATCTAGGCCAATTCATGATAGAGAGAATGAGGGGAGCCTGTAGAGTTCACAAGGTAAATCTACCATATGGAAATGTGGTCACTTCACTGGTTAGGAAGAAGGGAATATGGAATTCTAAGTATAAAATGGATTTAGTGAAAAGCAAGGACCAGGCTATATATCTTTGCAGTTTGCCTAAGATGGGGAATGAAATGGATGGAGAAAAATTTGTTAAAACCCTCAAGGTCACTCCAGGAAAACAATCTTCACTCCCCGCTCAATCTGAGGCAGCCTCTTCTCAGTTTTCAAATGAAATGATTTTAAATATGCTGATGTGAATTGATGGAAAGCTTATAGACTAAGCTGTGAAGATGTCGAAAATTAAGGAAAAGTTGGAAGAACTTAAAAATATGATGAAAGGAAAAAAGAAATCAACTTCTAAGCCTGCTGCTACAAATACCTCAGCACCAGTAGGACAGGTTGCTGAAGGCCTTGCCTTCCAAGCAGAAGGTTAAACTTTTCAAGTTGCAAGTCTTGTCATTCAACCCGAGGGTCTTGAACCAGAAGTTGATCAACCTAGGAAATCTCAAACTCTTGAGCCTCAGAGTAAAGATGAATCAGATTAAGGCAGTGAAGTGCTAGGCTTATTTGAGAAGTCCCCATCTCATCAAGAACTGCAGCAAGATCAACCATCTCCCCCTAATTCAGAGGAGGTCTCAATAATGGATGTCTTCCATAAATGGTTAGAAAAGAATAAGCTGAAAAGGAAGCAGCTAAAGGGAAAACACAAAAATTAGTATCTCTGAGAGAATCCCCTGAACTAGCTTCTGCTATAGAGGAACAATTTGTGAAAAAAAATGAAAAAGCTACTGCTGCTCCACAAGCCAAGTCTAAACCATCTAGTAAAGGCAAGAAGACAATGACAACCAAGACCAAATTCCTCAAAAGAAGGAAATGCTCTAGAATAGTTGAAAAAGCTAGACCATCAACCATCTCTTCTCCTCAAGACCCCCTTGAAATTTTTGATAAATCATCCCTTGAACCCTCACCATAGAAATCACCTCCAAAACCATTTCCTGAACCCCTTAATGTTTTTTGTGGCATAGATGAATCTACCTCTTCAGCCTCTTCAAGAACTGATTGAAGACCCCTCATTTTGATGCTGACAAAAAGGGGGAGAATTATAGAAAACTTAGGAGAGATAGAGGGTAGAAATGATATAGGGGTAATTTAGGAACAAAACTTTAACTATTGTTTTTTCTACTTTTTTTGTTCTGCTGACAGTTGAACATTTAAATTTAACTTTGTTGTTTTTATTATTGTGTTGAAATGGGATGCTGATAAGTTGTTTATATGATTTTGTTATTGATGGTTAAACATTTAAATTTGTTTTTATGTTTATGGTAATTTTAACTAATGTTATTTAAAAATTCGATGTTGATATTGACTTAATATGCTGGTAATTAATTTTTGTTATGATTTTGTGAATGGAACTTGGTTGAAAAAGTATATGGATGCTGGTTATATTATATTTGTTGGATGATCAATGGCATAGAAAAAATTTGATAGCAATATGCTAATGACAGATAGTTAACTGAAATATTGAAATTTTGTCAACCAGTCACTTATTGCTGATCATTCCATATGTCTACATAAATATACTTTGTCATAAGTTTGAATCCATACATGTCATTTTCTATATGACATGAGCAAAAACTTGCTGAAATGAATAATAAAATATGCACACACTGAGGGGGAGCACACACTTAGGGGGAGGAAAACCTCCATTTTTTACAGAACAAAAAGGAACCTATAGACACTATGCGGCTAATCAAGGAATGTTTGTCATCATAAAAAAGGGAGAGATTGTTGACTTCATTAGTTTTTGATGATAATGAAACATTCCTATTCATTTGTGTCTAATATCTCTACTTGAGTGTGCATGACAAAAATTGTATGCCAAGAATAAATTAATCATTCAAAGGTTCATATAAAAAATCATATGAACAAAAAGCCACAATTGATCAACAAAACAAAAGCCTCTTAGTTGGCTAATGAAGGGTATTAGTGGGCTAAAATTGAAATAAGAAGTTGGCAGGCTCATGAGGATTGAGAGACAGAGAAGACTTAGTCGACCAAGAAGTAGGTTAGTAGACTAAGAGCTTACTGCTAGAAATCTGGAGTTCAAAATTGAAACAACTTAATTGACTAAGAAGGAAATTAGTAGACTAAGTACTCACTGCCAGAAACTGGGATGAAAAGATAAAAACGACTTAGTCGACTAAGAGTGCAGTTAGTCAACTAAGATCATTCTGTCAGAAAATTTGAATTGAGCATTTGAAGATAGATTAACGGCCAGAACTACCACAACTATTTTCAATGATGAAAAGCTGCCTAACAACTATCAGAGTTGATTTTCCATGTATTTAAGAGGCTTCCAATGGCTAGAAATGCAATTAAGGCTTCCAAGAACTAAAAGAGCACAAAAACCAGCAAAAACTCTCTATATTCTTCTATACTTCACGCCTATCCTTGTAAAAGATTCAAGCACTTCACTTTGTACCACTTAGATCAAGTCAGTGATCATAGGTACACCTTTATCTCTCTTTTCCTTGTATACGTAGAGTGTGCAAGACACTCTAAGGGAATTTATTCAAGCTTAAATTGCTTCATTGAGTGTATAAGTTCTAACTTAGCCTAGAAAAGTTAGTTGTTGGGTTGTGGTTGATCTTGGTAAAAACCATTGTGAAAGGTTTTGGTTGAGTCTGGTAAAAGACATTGTAAAAGCTTGGTGAAAGCTTATGAATTTCACCGTTCATAGTTGATTGGTTTGAAAAATCCTTGGTTGAACAATCAAGGTAGTAGATATAGGTCTTGGACCGAACCACTATAAATTTTGATGTGATTGTCTGCTTTGTTTTTAGTTTTTCACTCATATTTAAATCTCTCTTTTACCTTGCATTTGTCCCCAACTAGAAGTTAATTCTTTAAAGAGCCAAAAAGTGCTATTCACCCCCATTTAGCACATTTACTTAGGACAAACACACACGATTTCACTAGAATCTATTAGCAAACGAGGAAGATTTTAACTATGCTTTTGTGTTAACGAAAGAGGACAATGTTTGTCCCTTTCTGCTTCTGACAAGGATGGTCGAATCATATACTTGAAAAATTGCTTCAGAAACAATTTTTCTTCTTCACAAAGTAGGTGATGGCGCACAAAGAGAAAATCACTTTTTTCTTTTTTAACAACTCTTTTGTTTTTTCAGCTATGAAAAAATAGTTAAATGTGATTTATATAACTAGGTTAAAATTAACTTTAATTTTGCAATAAAGCCCTCCAAATTATAACACATTACAACATAGGCCCATGACTTAATTAAACTATTTTAATTAAGCCTAAAGGAAATTAAATTTAAATAATTTTCTTCATATTATTGTAATTTTGGCATTATAATTATAACTATTTATATATTATGCCCAAAACATAATTAAGTTTTTTTATTTAAGTTTGTAGAAGTTATTTGCCTAGCATGTGATTTAAGTCTAACTTAAATCATCACTCTCCCAATTTAATTCAATTGTAATCATTGTGTGTGACCCATTAGGCTCGTAACATGCTAGCAGTGGAATTGATTAATGACTTAATTAATTAATATAAATTTCAATCAATTAATTTATAATCAATTCTATAGACCAAGATTGGCATCTAGCAATGCATCATGGTCACCCAATTGTTAAAAGAGTCAAAGGGTTCTTTGACTACCTTTCAGTGTCCAGTCTATCAATGTAATTCATTCCCTCATCATATATCTATGAGATGATAAGAGCTTGGTATAATGTCCACTCTTATCGACCTCTATATTCGTTTATGCAATTATAGTATTAGCTTTATAAAGACTTACGAACCCTTTTTCATGATCTCTAAGTTGGCTTGGCCAAGAACTTTAATAAACTAATGTTAACCAAGAACTAATAGGATATGTCCTTTAAAACACTTAAGGTGATCATTCCTATATTGACCACTCATTTACCTTCACATGCTTTATACTATACCCAAAAGCATTCTATTTAGGCATCCTTGGTTAGGCACTTGTAGGGATGAAATTAGAGCATAGCACTTCACATATAAGACAACCTAGTGTCTCAAGTTTATGAAGTATTTACACGACTAACACATGAAAAGTGTTGCGTAGACACTAAAGTATATTAACAAATGCACTTTTCATGGCAGGTTATGTTCAGTGAACTTGCTATTCTAGGCAAGCACCTACATTCTAGTTCGAAGTATCTCTGCACTTCATTCTATTAGATCAATTGCTTATTTCTAATGTAAGGAACATAGAATGTACTAGTCTTTAAGCATCATTGATGTCTAGTCTCAATGATACATTGAGTAGGAACATTTTGAGATTATGCTTTGACGCATAGCGATCTCATAACTGTAACCAATTGCAGTTCCCTTGCAAGGCATATTAATCTCATGGAGTTCATCTAATTAGACTTATAACTCATTATAATTAATGTCTTATTGATGAAGAAAAACCTCTAATCATTGAATATGAATGATATCATTGCATGATTACAACTAAGCCTTGACCAATCTTAATTAGTTGTATGCCTTATCCCAATAGTTATCTCTTGTTTTGGAACCATTCGAATATAACCGCTCAATCATGACTTTATCTCACTTTTAACATTCAAGATTCTCTCTATGTTAAACTCTTTTAACATGTCATCCTAAATTTTTTTGTTGACTCCCCCTTTATGCTTTAACTCTTTAGTGCATTTTAGTCTTTCTTAGACTGATGAATGTATCTTATAAACTTTTAATGAGTAACTTATCTTACTCCCACTAACCTTATGATTTGCACAAAATATTTTATCCTATTAAATGTATTCAACTACTTCAAATTTATTACATTGAATAGATATTATTATCCAATCATTCATGTTGGATCATTTAGTAGACTCATCGTATATGAGTAGTACATTAATATGCATCTTACTAATGGTTTGTATTTAATGGATGAATTATACATCTTTATGTATTCCATTAAATCAATCTTTGTGCATAGACCTTATCTATTGGATATCATAAATTCATGACCCTTGACCTTTAAAATGTCATTAGCTCTCACTATTTACTATCATGTATAGAAATCTTACCAAGTAAACTTATTTATTTTCCTTTGGGGCGTTATGTCCATAACTTTTATGTATACTTAGATATTGCAAGCTGTTCATCATTGGTTATGAGATGAAATTCTCTCAAAGGTTAGTTCATGCGATTTGCTGGTTTGGTATGCTTTGTGATTCATCTTTTATGAATACAATATGATAATTTATTATTATTTAGTTCTAAGCAACCTTAATATATATATTTTATCTCAATAAGAATGCTTCTTAACTAAATGTGTTCATAATCCTATTATGAATTCATTGAGTTAGAACTGAATTATCTAAGTAATCTCATTAATTTCCTTTCAAGTCATAATAAAAGAAAAAATGATCTTACAATGATCTTATGACTTAGTATTGATTATCATGTATGAAAGGCTATACTTAAGGATAAATAATTTAGAACCATTCCAAAATTAAATGAGATGTAATATAAATATAAATATATAAGCTAAGCATCTCATGCTAACAAAATATAAATTTATGTTTCCTAAACATAAAATAAAATATTCAGCCATAGGCCCAAAACTAAAGCATTTTATCTAGGCAATCATGCCATTAAAACATTTAATGTTTTAAAATTATTTATTGTTTCACAATCTAATCTAGGCTGACGAGCTTGGTCACCATCAATTGAGGTTGTCGCCTTCATGGTGTGACAGCCCAATTCTCGGGCCATGACCGGTGCATAGGGCCCAATGGGCATAGCTTACTAAGCCCAAGCAAGCCTTTTTTATATGATCCTATTCATCATTCTATCCATCACTTTAAATTTCATATTTCGTGATTCTCACGTATGATTATTTCAACAATATAATATGGCAGTCAACTGCTTACATTTATATTATCCAAAATAATGTCACCCATTGCCAACTCATGTGGCAACATTAATCAAAATAAACATATATTGTTTACAGCATGTATCTTAGTGATTTACATCACATGTACATATACACAGGCAAAAAGACTCATTGACTTCCAGCAGAGTGTCCTGGGGTAAAGGTATAGCTACTAAATGCCATGGTACCTATCAAAAAGTGAGTGTAAATGGACTCCTCAGTTCAAGTCCTAATTACCTCTAAATCTAAAAAACATGAAGTTGAAAAAGTGAGTATAAACTCAATGAGTGAATATGGGAAAGGAACAAGCATCAATACAGGAAGTTTTAGAAAACATAATGCATTTATGTCGAAAAGAATGCAATTTAGCTCAATTTCTTATTAAAACCCCTTAATTCGACTCTTGATTATTTAGTGCCTTAGTATTGAAAGATCCATGATCAATACTGACGTTAAAGAGTGAAAACTATAGTAGAGTTCAAGTAAGGCAAGCATAGTAGAGCAAGAATGAACCAACCACCCGAGAGTTTCTCACTGCAGCGAGAATGAATTTCGCTGCAGCAAAAACCCAAGCAAGTATTTTACCCAACTACTCGAGAGTTTCTTGCTGTAGCGAGAATGCATTTTCGATGCAGTGAAAATCTAGGCTTGTCAAGTCCCCAACACCAGAGAGTTTCTTGCTGCAGCGAGAATGAATTTTGCTACAGTGAGAAATAGGGCAATGAAATTAAAAGAATTCTTGTCACAATGAAAATCCATTTTTTCTGCAGTGAAAATCAATTAGAAAGCATTTGTCAAATTTTAACATTCAATATTTAATGCAAACACATGATGGTTTCCCTAACCTCTCTATGGTATGTGTATACATGTGTGCAACTCTTGTCTCACCAGCTCATGTGCACTCCCACACAGCACATAGCTAGAATCATCATGTGCACTCCCACATCGCCCAAGGCAATATCATCATATGCACTCCCACACCGCACATGGCATATATCATCAGTCTGTGCACTCCCACAGCACACCACTATCAACGTCATGTGCACTCCCACACCGCACATGCACGTTACAGTTGTCACCCAACAGTGCCATTCAATGCATAACATACACATCAACATAACGTAGAAACATATGAATTCATCACATTCATATTTCACAACATAAAAAAGTTTCATCAAGGGCTTGTTCTCATGCATATTTTGAGAAAAGTTCAATAAAATATTTCAAGTGATTGAACCAAATACATACGCATTTATCCTAAAACATTTTAATGCAAGTTCACTCACATGTCTTTGTGGATTCTTTAACCGACTCCGACTTCCACTAATGCTCCAAGTGGAGATGTGGGGTCTTGTTGGAACCTATCACACACAATAGCATCACACTAACTCAATTGACGTGAATATTATTCCAAAAGCTATTTTCCTTGATCAAGTTCTACTAATTATTCATAACTAGCTTCCAATTACCATTTGATTGGCTATTTATTCACGCTACTCTAGTCATAATAGAATAAATAAATAACCTTTAGAAATAAAACAGTCTACAATTTAATTGTTGACGATCATCAACAACCTAAAAATCAACCCTAACTCAATACTCACCTTGGTGGTTTTGTAGTTTAACTCATTTTCAAGAGTTTTCAAGCTATTATGAAAGGTTTCTCTCTCTCTTTCTCTTCTAAAACATCTAGCTAGTGAGAGAAAGTATTAAGGAAAGACTTTTGAGGGTTCTTGAGGCGTAGAAGTGAAAGAGGACAAAGAATCATATGAAAAAGTGTACCAAAGCATGAAAATTGAAGTTACTTTGAGAAAGTTATGGAGGTTTCAAGGGATAACTTCCATGGAAGATGGAAAACGTTTAGTGAGGAAGAAGGATGGGAAGAAGAAGAAGCTATTGGAAGTGAGGAAAAGGTGTTGGAAAAATTTGATATTTATTCTATAGTTGGCTAGAGTTCCACTTATTTACAAAAATGCCATTGCATAGTTGACTTAACCTTCTTCTTCTTTTTGGCTCAAATTGTTTACTCTTTTGACATTGAGAAAAGGTCCACAATAGATTAAAAGTACTCGAGTTCATGAAAACTTAAAAATTTAGACTTCAGACCTAAAATGACCATTTTACCCTTACCGTGGAAATTATCATTATTTTTATTTTCTTTGTTTATTTCATTACTATATACATCATTCGTTTATTCCTTAGGCCTTCTTATGCTTTAATAATATTAGAAAAACCCATTTCTAGGAGCTCACCAAGAAAATGACAGAACTACCCCTAATCCACGTCATCGTGTCTACCTCCGCTACACGTCTATAAAGGTCTAGGTTTCACACATCGTCCTATTCTTCACTGCTCCTTGTCATTAGTTCCTTCAATATGCCACACATATTAAAACCATTAATAAAGACTAAGGTAACATGTACCAAGTACTGAAAAATAAATCATCATATGATTCATACATGAACTAGAAACTTCTTTTAGTCTCTTCCCTTTTATAGATAATCCTTGCAATTGCACCTTCAATGCCCTAGTTTGCTACAGAAATGGCATTTGTCATTGTCATCATCCTTTTTCACTCCTCTAGTAGGCTTCATACCTTTCGAAGATTATCACCCTTGTCTTTCTTAAAAATTTTTCTTTTCTTATTTTTATTTTTCTTATAAGAGATAAAATGAACTGAAGCTTCTCCTTCACAATGTTGTTCTTTACTTGTGTGAGCATATTCAATAAGCTCGAAAGGGTCACTTCAATCTTGTTCATGTTGAAATTCAACATAAATTGTAAATAGCTCTTTGGAAATGAAGAAAGTACAAGGTCTATGCTTAAATAATGATCCATGGTCCATCCCAATTGTTCGCGTTGAGTGATATATCCTATCATCTTTAGCACATAAGGCATTACTAGGATTTCTTCAAACATTTTACATTGAAACAATTCCCTTGAAATGTTGAATTTCTCTGTGTGACTTTCCTTATCGAACATTTCTCTAAGGTTTAGGATAATATCTAGGGAATTCATAGCTTCATGTTGCTTTTAAAGATTTGGAGCCATACTAGCTAACATCACACATGTGGCTTGATCGAGATCATCCATATAAACTCTATGGGCCTCATTTTCCTCATTTGTAGCATCATTGTTAGGTTCTTTAGGATTAAGACCATCTAAGACATAACCCTTTTTCTCTTGTGTTAAAACAATCTTGATATTGTGAAACTAGTCAATAAAATTTGGGTTAGTCGACTTGTTTGTATCAAGTATGCTTCGAAGTGAGAAACTGTTCGCCATGATCGATTTATATCATATATAAAGCAACATATATAAAGCTTAGTCATTAACGCAAATTATGTAATCATAAAAATGGTTTTAGAATCTTACATGATTATTCTCAATATTTTATCAAAATAATAACCCTCCTCTAATATTTTGAGAAATTGAACCTTTAAACTTTTTGTTGAGGTAAGACCTTTTTTATCGCACCATGACCTTAATTGACTCAATAAGCCATAATGAAACTGTGAAACCTCGACCTTCATAAACACATAACTCAAGGTAGAACTTATGTTTAAAGGTTTAATTTGAGCTAATGATGCTAGTTTTACATTACTGATAATTATTTTATGTCGTTATAGGAGTAAGATTAAAAAATAATTTCAATTGGTGAAGAAAGGTGCATAGCTAGCTGTTGCTCTATTTGCATATGTTTCAGTTTTTCAAGAATATCTCTCACTACAAAAGTCCAAAAAACATGATTTTGGACCATTAGAAAGCTAAGAGGCAGGGATACAACTTTGATGTTTACCATTTTGCCCAGTTTTGACAGGAATGTGGTTAAAATCCTTGTTGAAGTAAAAGTACTACACTAGAAGAACAGATTTGGACAGAACATTTGAGCACCGCAATGCTAGAAATTAAGAGCCGCGACCCTCATTGTAATTTCCACAAATAACAAGTTTAGGGAATTTTTAAAGCTAGGACTCTTGGAGGCTACTTAAGGCACCTATTTCAGAGGATTTTTGACCTTTTCCCAATGTCAAAAGAGTAAAAAGATTGCACAATGTGATGACTAGTGGAACCCTATTTAGAAAATAGCTTTGGAATGGTATTAATGCCAAGTTGAGTTGATTGTGATGTTGTTGTGTATGATAGGTTCCAATGAAAACCTGCACCTCCAGTCGGAACATTAGTCAAAGTTAGAGCCCACTGAAACATCAATTAAGACTAGTGAGTGAACTTGCTTTTCAAAATGTTTTACAAAAATGTTTACATGTTTCAATGAATCATTTGGGAATTTTATCAATTTTTGCTTTAAAATTGCCTGGGAACAAGCCCTTGATAAAAATTTTGATGTTGTGAAATGGGAAATGTGTAAAAGGATGAATCCATATATTTTGTATGATGTTGATATATATACATATGTATACTATGTCATAAATGGTACCATTGTGTGACAAATGCAACCGTGCATGTGCAGGGTGAGTGTGCACTTGTCAGTGATGATGGTGGTGAGGGAGATGGATGGTGATACTGTTCGGCTATGTGCACGATGTGGTGGGATGCACATGAGCTGGATGAGATGGGACATCCGGCTATGTGCACGATGTGGTGGGTTACACATGAGCTGGTTGAGATGGGATGTTTGCTGGAAATTTCCTTTCTTTCAAATTTCATGCTAAATATGGTTGCTCCATCATTAAAGGATTTAATAACTAGGGGTTTAATGGAGGGATTTTAATAAGAACTTGAACTAAGTTGCATTGTTTTCAAATAAGTGCATCATGATTATCAACTTTCCTTATTGTTGCTTGTTCCCTTCTTATGTTCACTCACTGAGTTTGTACTCACTATTTTCAACTTCATGTTTTCAAATCAAGAGGTAGTTGGAACCTAGGTTTAGGTGTTCACGTAGTTTCGTCTTCTTGGTAGGTATGTTGGCATTCAGTAGCTGTCCCTTCACCTTGGTCACTCCGCTGGAAGCCCACAGTCATTTTTGTTTGTAAATACGTACATGTGATGTAAAATATTAAGATGCATGCCTTAGACCATATATGTATATTTTATTTGGTAAGCCACCATGAGTGGCAATGGTTAATATTATTATGGGTTAATATAAATGTAGTTTTGATTGCTATAGCTTATTAGTAAAGTACTTGCAGGGTGGCATTGTGAGATGTAGCTTTCAGAATAATTGATGGGATGATGAGCAGGATTACGTAAATAGGCTTGCTTGGGCTTAGTGGACTACGTCCATTGCGTCCATGCGCTGGTCATGGCTTGAAAAATTGGGTCATGACAGAAACTAATTAGATTGATAACTTAGCTTGCCAATTGCATCTTATACAACTCCTAGATTAGTTAGGTGACAACTCTTTGTCTAAACATCATATACATTATGCGTAACTATGCCTCTAATACTATGCAGTAATGTGTGACACATCCGAACAACATGGTACTAGTTAAGAAAAACCCACCAATAACTCAAACGTACTAGTGTAAAAGTTTGGTCTTGAGTGACTCAACAAGCCTTCAATTAAAAGAACAACCTGGTTATCTTGTTATAAGGTGGAAGGTGACTTTTGACTCAATATATTAATGAGGGATTTTATTTATTAATTCATTAATTAAGGTGTCATTGATTTGACATTGTTAACATGCATAGCATTTATCTCATTTCACATATATCATATATATGTATTGCAAAATAAATCTATCACATGCTAACTACTAGGATGATTATGGACTTGACTAATTTTAATTTTCTTGAGCCATTAAGGAATTTAGTTGGTCAAATTCCTAAGGGATTTTACAAACAATGTCTTGAAGCTTTGCTTGTAATCTCCTTGAATCTTCATGGCGCTTTTGGATCTCCATCTTCAAGTTACAAATATTTTCTTATCTAACCCCAGTTTTACACTTTGATGTAACAAATTAAATTTTATAATCAAGAAACCTTGAGATACATCCGAAAGGAGTTAGATAAGAAAAGAATTTTACAACATTAAAGAAAATAAAAGTAAGGCAAAGTGCGCAAACCCTATTTCAAAATAAATACCATGAGAAATAAATTCACCAGCCATGACCTAATCTTCTAAAGTCTAGTTCCATAATCTTCCTCATGCTTTATAATCACAATCAAAATCAAACAAATAAATGCAAGCTCGATATCACTTTGAGACCTTGTGTGTTATTTGAGAAAAACCTCAATTAACTTACTTAAAGTACTTGACTCAAATTGTTTAGTATTGTTCTATTTCAATTTGGTACTTAAGAAATTTCCATTTTGAAAACACTTAAAGTAATCCTTTTACTACTTTAGTTTACATAGAAATCCATTGAAATTAAACTTTCCATTTTAAGAATTTTCATTTTAATTCTTTCCACAATTTAAACACCTTTTAATTTTGGAAACGTCTTTATTTTAGGTAAGCTTCCTAAAATTTATCTAAGACAACATTTTAATTTCTAACATTTAGAACATCGATTAGTTTCCTAAATTGTAATTTCTTTGAGTTGCATAAATGGTGAACTAACAATTTTTGGAAACTTCTAGTCAAACCAATATTTTAGGGAAAGGTGTCATGACCCAAACCTGGGGGCCATGACAGGGGCACAAGCCCAGCAACCAAGTCCACTAGACTTGAGCAAGCCTTCATAATTAAGTTCTAATAAACATATATCATAATCATAAGGCCTTATAGCCAAAATCATTTCATTAAACTTAAATCTCTTAGCATTCATCATTAGCCCCTCGGCTCATAATAACATTCAGGACTTAAACATAACATACATATAGCCATGCATTGGCTACTTCACTAAGTCATTAAACATCCATTCCATAGCATAAGGCAACTTCATGCTGTCACATTTCCTTTATGATGTACTTTATATAAATAGGGAAAACGTACATAACTATGACTTAAACTGTGACACAGCGAAGATTCATTGTCAACGGATAACATATCACTTGTAAAAATCGTGTCTGTCTAAATGACAATGCTAGCCACCAAACCTTTTTGTCTATTTATCTACACAATAAATAAAACATATCACTAGTAATGTACAGTGAGTGGGAAAATAAAACAGTTGTAAATGCGTAGGGATAGTTGCTACACATCTCTTCTAATCATTCATGCATATCATATATCTCATGCAAATACATAATAGGGTAGGTCAGACATCACTTGTCGATCATAGCTTGTAGGATCATGGCAGTCATACTACACTGTATATCTGACTTGTCACGACCCGGTATTCTCTTCGAGCCCGTGACAACCGTCGCGATGTCCAAATAAACATACCTTACCTGGAATGTCAACCGAAACCTCGCAAGGCTCTAACATCAGTTCTCCGCCTCCCCTATGAGCAGCAGTTACTAAATATCATATTTTAAAGGAATATAGACTATCTTCAAATAAAAAATAATCAAAAAGTAATTTCTACCACACAGGGGTATTTTTGTCATTTTACCTGAAAATTTCAAAAACCTGCTAAAAATATAATATATAAATGAAAAATATACGTTTCATATCTAAAATAAATTTAGATATCCAAATCACCCATTTAAAGTGGAATTATAGCTAATCAAACTAAATAAAAATATTGAATAAAATATTCCATTTTCATATAAAACAATATTTATAAAATTCTACGTAAACAGTTAATAAAAAGTAACAATAAAATAAATTCGTATATATAATAGCACACTGGGCCAAGGTATACAAAAATATTCTACAATGACATGTGAGCTCTAAAGTAACAAAAACAAACACAACTGTAAACCTACGATTTCTAAGGGTGCGAATCCAAAAGCAAACCCTCGACAAAATCGATGGTCTATAGATTGCCTTGAGCTTGAAATAGGTGAAAGAAGGGTGGTAAGTTTTTATAAACTTAGTGAGTAAGCAAAGATCATCTATAACATCTAAAGCCGAGTAAATTGAGACAATTAAAACTTCTCATCATAATATGATTCATAACCTTAAAACTCAGTTCAACCCATATAAAACAGTTACATTTCATAAGAAATTTCAACAAAGCTTATGACTCTCTTAAGAACTTGGCTCGTGCCAAAACTTGTACTCAGTGACACCTTACGCAGTGCATCTAACCGAGTCCGCCAAAGCTGTTAAAATAACATATACACAAAAAATGCAATTTTGACATTTAAAAAAAGCAACCGTTCCTTGGTGCTGGTTGAGTTTCACCCTCACGTGGTGGTTCGACGTGAAGTGAACTTTAAACTACCTTAGGAGATACCCTCCACGCCTCTCATACTAAGGTAAAATATGACGGGGTTTATCATGCCCCCTCTAATAGGTCAATCCACGGAAACCCATCCACTGCTATAAGTTAATCAATTACCCCACCAAATCAATAAAATTTCGACAGTATGACTTGGCTAATATGATATTACCCAGCTTGTCAAGGTAAAACAAAATAATTCATATATTCCACATAAACACAAATCTAGCCATTAATGCCATCACATTGTCATAAGCCATCAATTCAAACCATATGTCAATTACAAATCCCGTTATGACGATACATTTATTACAAAGCAGGGTCGACACAACTAACAATAGTCAAAACATATATATAACACAAGTGTATAGTCTCCAAATAACTCAATTTCCAAAACCAGGATACAATTTCAAACCAAATTATGAATCTCGTTTTTTTTAACCAACACTTCAGTTATAAAACATAATAGTTTACAATTTAAATTCATTATTCTTTAAAATCATAAAAAGAAGTATAAACTGCTTTAGACAGTTAAGATGATAGTCTGATTACTCACAATAACGGGAGTACTCCTACTCCTGGTCCTCGGGTATGATATCCTTACCCTTACTAGAGGGGCTCACCACCTATACCTAATACACAACAAGTAATTCAATACATTTGTGCCAAACTGTTATAAAACTATTCCAGGCTCTATATGAATGCATGAAATTGAATGAGAAATGTTCAAATAATCACTTAAAGATAGTGTTCTACGTAGGTTTAATTGTTATTGGACTGAAATGGTATTCGACCTAACTCGCACTATACACTGTTTAATTAGCCAAAACATCCGATTGAACTCCAAATAGATTCATTGCACTTTTGGTACTCCAAATACACCCAAAGTACCTCAATGAACTTGATTGTGACTTAAATGATCACATCTAAAACTTATTCCGATTTCGAACTAACGTGCTAATCAGTCTCAACACAGTCCAATAAGTCCGTATATATCATTAGAATTCAAATTTAAGTCCATTTACTAAAGGCACTATACTTTTCGATAACCATTGTCGATATCCGACACCATAAATCATCAAATACGAGCTAAATAATATGAAATATAACAAAATTCATCATCAATACATTCCCTATTATATTCGACCAAGGAGGGTTTAGTGAAGGACATGTGGTTTTCTTGCTTGTTTTTCATACCAAATATCCCAAAACAACTAAAAACACCTAGACAACATGAAATCTAACAAAAACTATCATAAAAAATTCCCCCCCTTGATTCGGCCAGCATGATTTCCTTCATGAAAATTTGGGTTTCAACCATAGAAAATGAAAAATAAAGCATGGGTGAGGTAAACCTTAAGCTAAAATCATGAAATCTTACCTCAGATCGCTTCGTTTTTCGGTAACCGATGAATTTCTCTTGAATTTTCTTCCTCAAGGGTTGTTTCTATTCTATTTCCCCTTTTCTTTCGCTTGCACGGCAATGAAAGAAGACTTGGGAGATTTTATGTTGATTTATAAAGAAAATTATAAAAGAATTAAATCTTGACACATGTCAACGTGTGAATGGTCCATGATTAAAACTTAACTATTAAGCATTTTTTTACCACCACATATAATACCTTAATTATCCGAAGTATAAAATGATAATAGGTGAAATTCATGGACTTGACAAATGTCACAGTGGTGTAAAATTTCAAAAATTTCTATTACGTCCTCATGGACACGTGGAATGACCGGTTTACCTTTATGCTCTGAAAAATGTCAGAATTGGAATTTTTCACTTCCCAAATTCAAATTATGCTCCAAATAGTCAAACTTGGTCACAAATGTCATCCAACATTCCAATTTTGCCCTCGAGTGGCAAAATGACCATTTTGCCCCTACGTTAAAAAAATTCTCTATTGGATTCCAAATTAATCCTCAAACTCCGGATCATCGTTTTAAAACATTCTAAGGTTCAATAATTCACAGATGCATCCTAAAATCTCTATTTGGACTAGTTTGAGGTTTTAATCGACTTAATTATACCACTAGGTACGATACTGACTTTTAACGATTTTTCGAGGCATCTAAGTATGCAGACATCCTATCAAGTACATAAATGACATGGCAAGTATATAATAGAGCTGGACTTGGCAACATTACCCCCCTTAAAATAAATTTTTGACCTCAAAATTTCACTTACCGGACTAAGAGAAAAGATGTGGGTATTGGCGTTTCATCTGATGCTAAACTTCTCATGTCATCTCCTTCATCTGAGCATCCTTCCACAACACCTTAACCATTGGGATTCTCTTATTTCTCAACACTCAATCCTTTCGGTCTAGAATACGTATAGGTTGCACCTTGAACTTCAAATCTTCCTACAACTCAATCGGAGGTGACTCGAGGATATGGGAGGGATCAGGTACATACTTCTTTAGCATCGAGACGTGAAAGACATTGTGAATCTGATCCAACTCTGGGGGTAATCCTAGTTTATATGCCACTGGCCCAATCCTTTCAATGATACGAAAGGGTCCAATGTATCTCGGATTGAGCTTTCCCCGCTTTACAAACTGAATCACACCTTTCCAAGGAGAAACCTTAAGAAAAACTTTATCATCCACTTCAATTTCTAGATCTTTTCTCTGTCTATCATAGTAACTCTTGTGCCTATCTTGAGTTGTCTTTAATTGCTCTAGGATAACCTTGATCTTGTCACTAGTCAGATCAATCAACTTTACATTAAACAACTTCCTCTCACCCACTTCATCCCAGTAGAGTGGAGTTCGGCATTTTTTCTCATACAGAGCCTCGTATGGTGCCATCCCAATATTAGACTGAAACTATTGTTATACGTAAACTCCACCAACAGCAAGTGTCTATCCCAACTCCCAGTAAAGTCAATGACACAAGCCCATAGCATATCCTCTAAAGTCTGAATGGTCCTTTCATACTGACCATCTATCTGTGGATGAAAGGCAGTACTAAACCTCAAATTAGTTTCGAGAGCTTCTTAGAATTTCGGCCAAAATTGAGAAGTGAACCAGATGTCTCGATCTGACACAATAAAAACTGAGACTTCATGCAATCTCAGTATCTCATCTATATAAAGCATAGCTAGTTTCTCAATGCAATACGTGCTATGGATAGCCAAGAAATGGGCGGACTTAGTCAATCTATCCACAATCACCCAAATAGCATCCTTCCCACTCTGCATCCGTGGTAAACCCAATACAAAGTCCATAGTCACGTGCTCTTACTTCCATTCAGGGATAGGTAGAAGCTGAAGAGTACCCGATGGTTTTTGATATTTCGCCTTGATCTGTTGGCATGTGAGACATTTCGTCACAAACTCGGCTATGTCTCGTTTCATACTTGGCCACCAATAACTTTCCTTGATAGTCCTATACATTTTGGTGCTTCTAAAATGTAAAGCATAAGCGGAAGAATGAGCTTCCTCTAAAATAGCTCGTCTCAGTTGATCATCCTTAGGGACATAAACCCGGTCCCCAACCATCAAAATACCATCATCACCGAGTCTGAACTCACTAGTTTCTCCATCTCGTAACTTTTGAACTTTCTGTTTCAACTCATCATCAAACTTCTGCAATTCCATGATTTGATTCAATAGTGAGGGTCTCACAACAAAACTAGCAAGCAGAGTTCCATCATCACCATTACTTAATTGGATCCCTAGAGATTTCATCTCAAGTAGCATCGGAAGATAAAAATTCTGAAGTGTTGCTAATGAAGATGAGGATTTACGACTCAAGGCATCTGCTACAACATTTGCCTTCCCGAATGATAATCAATCACTAGGTTTTAATCCTTAATCAACTCTAACCATCGTCTCTGTCTTAGGTTGAGCTCTTTCTAGGCGAGCAAATATTTCAACCTTTTGTGGTTGGTAAAGATTCGACAACGCCCACCTTATAAGTAATGCCTCTAGATCTTCAATGCAAAGACCACTGCTGCCAACTCCAAATCATGGGTAGGGTAAGTCGTTACATGCTTCTTCAACTACCGAGAAGCATAAGCTACTACTTTTTCATCCTACATTAACACGCACCCTAATCCCAATTTAGAGGCATCACTGTATACCATAAATTCTTTCCTACTAACAGGAAGTGTCAAGACGGGAAAGGAGGTCAACCCATTCTTCAGTTCCTGAAATCGACTCTCGCGAACATCATCCCACTCAAACATAACTCTTTTACGAGTCAGATGAATCAGAGAAGCAGCTATTAATGAGAAACCTTGAACAAACCTCCTATAGTAACCGGCTAAACAGAGGAAACTTTGAATCTTTGTCATCGTTTTCAGTTGCTCCCACTATAAGATTGCCTCAATCTTCTTGGGATCAACATAAATTCCAACTCCATACACAACATGTCCCCAGAAAACTACTTCCCTCAACCATAACTCACATTTGGAAAACTTGGCATAGAGTTGTCTCTTGCGCAAAGTTTACAGCATAATGCACAAATGGACAACATGTTCATCATCATCCTTTGAATACACCAGGATGTCAAGTGACAAAAGGTAAGATTTTTCAATTCTAGCTTGTGATCTACCTTTCCTATGCATTCTTTTTCATTTTCCATGGTTGAGAATCAAGTTTGCATGAGGATACCCTTGCTAGCCGGACATGGGGGGAGAACTTTTGATGCTTGATTTGGCTAGATTTTAAGATATTTTAGTGTTTTTAGTTAGTTAGTGATGTGTAGCATGAAAAGCCAACAAGAAAAATTCATTTTCTCCCATCACCCATCATTGGCCGAATTCTCGATGTGGAATATTGATGATGATTTTGATTTTATTTCAAGTGATTTGGTTAGGAATTAGTGATTTATGGTGTGAGAATCAAGTTGAAAAAATCATAGTATTGATGCACCCACCATGGCCGAATTTCCCAAGAGAAAATGTGAGGATGATTTTGCCATATTTCAAGTTATTTAATTGGTGTTTGATGTTTTGGAGAATTGGAAGAAAAAATGGAATTATTTGGAGTTGAATTGGACATATTGGCTAATTAATGGGGTGATAAATCGAATTAGGCCAATACAGTTTCATTGAGGCACATAATTAAATTTGTGTAGAACATCGTATTTAGATGGTTACTCGAGCGTTTTACATCCCATTTCATGCATTAGTATAGAGCCTGAATTGGTTTTATAACAATTTAGCACAAATGTAGTAAATGGCTTATTGTGTATTATGTCTAGGTGGTGAATCCTCCGAAAAAGGGCAAAGAAATTTCACCTAAGGATCAATAGTCAGAGTGCTTCAAAATTCAAACTCTTGATACAGTGAGTAACCTTATTATCGTCTTAATTATCTAAAGTGGTTTTATCCAATTTTGTGGATTTTATGGAAAATGAGTTTAAATGGTTAATTTTTAGGTTTTACAAACAAAATGTGTTTAAATAAAATGATTTTATAAATTGTCTTGAAATTGAATGATGACTTTGAAAATAGAGTACTTGGAGACCACTTGAGGTGTTGTAAATTTATGATTTGAATTGATGGCTTATGTTAATGTGTTGGCATGACTGGTTGGGTTGTGTTTTTGTGAATTGTATGAATTGTTCGGTTTTACATTTATAGACTAAATAGTATTATATTGGCCATGTCATGCTGTTAAAATTTTATTGGATGGTGGGTTTAGCTTGCTGCAGTGGGCAAGTTCTGTGGACTAGCTTATTAGAGGGGCACGAAATCCTGTTATACTCATACCTCAGTGAGAGGCGGGGTTGGATCACTCCTGAGGTTAACACTTTAGAGTTCACTTTATGCCAAGCCACAACGTGAGGGTGAACTCAGCCAACGCTAAGGAACGGCTATGTTTTCAAAATAAAAACATGATTTATTCGTATATGACTTTTTAATAGCCTTAGCGGACTCGATTTGGGATAGCCCTCGGCTAAGGTATCCTTGACAACTGAGTATGAGAATGATTTTTTGGCAAGAGCCAAATTTTTAAGAAATTCATAAGCCATGTTGATTACTTAATTTAAACTAATTGATTTTATTTGGTTGAAACAAGTTGAAAGGTGATAAATTACAATATGATGATTTATTTTATCTGTCTCTATTTACTCGGCTTTGGATATTTTAGATGGTATTTGTTTACTCACTGGGATTATATAATCTCACCACCCTCATTTTTAACCCTTTCAGACTCAAGATAGTCGGTAAATAGCTCATTTCGTTGAGGGCTACCATTGGATTGGCATGCTTCAAATTATAAGTTCACAGTTTTCTTTACTTTTGGTTATTCGGGGGCCCACTGGTTATTGTAAATTAAATTAAATACTCTGGCTTACTGTATTAAAGTATGCATGAATTTTATTTTGCTTTTACACTACAAAAAAAATATTTACGTTTAACTCTAAAAATATTATTTTATAAAAAAATAGAATATTTTATTGAATATTTCTTTTATTAATTTTTTATATCCAAATATTCATAATTTCATTTTAAATGAAGGTTTTAGATATCTAAACTTATTTTTGATTATGAAATATGTGTTTTCCACTTACGTACTACATTTTTAGTTGGTTTTGAGATTTTTGAGGAAAAATGACCAAAATGTCCTTGTGAGATAGTAATCATTTTTTTTTTATTTAAGTTGGAAATAGCTTAAAATCTTTTAGAACATGATATTTGGCAACGGTTACTCATAGGGGAAATGAGAAACTGATATTAAAGCCTTGCAGAGTTCTGGTTGACATTCTGGGTAATGAGTGTCAATCGGGGACACCGCAGTGGTTGTCACGGGCTAGAGGGGACTATCGGGTCATGACAAAATGTCATTTGAATTGATGATGTTTGTTGGAAATTACTACTTATCGTAGTATGTGAGTTTTGATGTGATTCCAAATGCAAAGCTAAATAAATAAAATTCTAGTTTATGGGACAAATTGTATCAGAGAATATGATTCCCAAGCAAACACATTGAACTAGAGGATTATATTATAATAAACGGGTTCAGTGTGTTGAAATTGCACAGGATTTTGAGAGACAGTGTGGTAAGACTAACAATTAATCATGGAGATGTGAAATTGGGAATCTTAACTATGATTACAATTCGAAAGGTTATGGAAGAAATCAATGAAGCTCTATATGACATTTTGAGCGATTAATGTGATAAAGTCAAAGATTGTAAGCTTGAGAGTGAAGGAAGTATAAAATGATACCATAACATTATAGAAATATAATCTAATACAAATATGGTCCATTAGAGATAAATGAAGGAACTTGAAAAAGATAAATTTTTTATTAATAAGGATTATGAGTATAAGTGTAGTGAAAGATGAACTATTTTCGTGGCCTTTGTACTGGAAGTTAATAAACGATTGGAGTTATAAGACAAGGAAAATGATCAGAAATGGATAATGAAAATAGTGGGATACCATAAATAATAAGTAATTATGTGTATGATGATGTATATATTGTGAATTCATTACACCATATGGGAAAGATGTCCTAAGGTGGGACTTGAAATATGTGGATTTTTGGATATGCTCTAGGAAGGAACTTCTGCATTCTAAATTCGAGATATCTTGATCTTATGACTGCAAGGACGAGATGTAATAATTAAGTGAATTATCCACTTTATAAATGTAATTGGTTGAGAACTCTTTATGGTTAGAAAGCACAAGCAAATTGGGAGTGGCATGAAGATGAAACTTACGAGTTGAAGAATGGTCATTGGTTTTGATGCTAAGCTTTGTTGTTTGGAGTCTTAAGTGCATTGGGGAGGTATTAAGATAAAGATGATGAGTGAAATTGCAAAGTTTCTTTATTGCCTTATATATTGGCATGTAAGAGAAAGAAAAGTTAAAGAGTTTCTGAGATGGCTACATAAAAATAAATTAACATGTGGAGTGTTAAGATGAATAATATGTTGACTGAAGTCCAATCTTAAGAAATAAAGTAAGCCTTGTTAAAGACTAAAGAGGTAGTGAGGGAAAGGTTAGATGAATGTATGGGATATTGATAAGAGATGTCAATACCAAGTGATGAAAGTGTGAATGAAGATTTCAAGGATGATATAGCAAATGAGTTTATATAGAATATTGTTACGAGAATTTACAAATCTTGTCTTGACTTTGTTGAAAGGAAAGGATTAGTGACAACACAAGTAAACCACGTGGTATGCTAGAAATCCTTGGATAATAATTGAAGCATGAGTAGTTGGGCATGCCTTTATGGAAATGATATACTTAGAGTATAAAAGAGCACATAAGTGATTAAGTGTTTCAAGAATGTTTAAATGCCTTTGAGAAATAATTATAAATTATACGAGATGAGTATAAGATGCGTGATTTTGAAACTTGCTAAGGAGTCAAACGGCTAAGTCTTGAGTTAAGTGATCACTTGCTGTGAGACATAAGTTTAAGATAGATATTCCCAAGGAAATACTCAAGAGAAGTTCTGCCATGGATCTCGTGAAAGTAAGCATTAAGTTATATGATCATAAAAAGGAAGCCATAAGTTGAGAGTGATACTTGTATTGACATTGAAAAGTACTTGAGGAGAATCTAGTTTTAAGTCTTGTAATTTCAAGTACAATTTGTAAATTGGTTAAGGAAGAATGATGTTATATTCGTATGAAAGAGTGGAACAAATAATGATAGAAGTTGACCTTGATAATGAAGTCGGATAATGAAACTTTCCTAATATATTATGGAAATTGGAATTCGAAAATGCTTAAGGCATACATGATTTAAATGAGTCTGAGTTTTAAGTGACAAATCAATATCGGAATGCAAGAAGAATACAAGGTAATGTAAAGGCATGAAGGATAATCGAGGAAAAAGGATGACCCTTAGGAATTATGGTATTACATAAGATGCAATGATCAAGCTATGATAAATCTTTGAGACATCAATAGGATTATAAAGCATACACACATAATAGATTATAATTCAATAGAGATGACATTGTGATGCAATGATATATAGTACAAGGAAACTTAAGCATATAATTGGAAATGATAAGAAGAAAGTATAAGTATGTAAATAATGTGGAACTATGCACTGGCATGATGAGAATTTGTATGAATTATGAAGATTATTCTATTGAATCTTGGTTATGGATGGGAATGAACAAAGAGAAATTAGTCTGAAGGCATTTGAAAACAGAGACCTGTATACATAATGAGGAATATGGACATTTTGAATGTTCGTGTATATGTATATGTGGAGTTAGTGATGTACTTAACTAAAATGAAGAATGGTTTTAGTGGTTCGAGATTTGAACTCAATATATTTGATGAGTTGTATAGATAATGTAACGATCAAGAATCTTATCAGAAGTCGATTTATGGCGACCCAAGGAATTTTGGGGAAATAGTTAAGGGAATGTAACCTATAGTGCGATTAAGCCATATGAGATGGATTAATAGGATTAAGAAGATTGAAATTTCCTAAGTGTGGCGTGTTAAAGATTGAAATAGTTAAGGGAATGTTAATAATTGAAATTATTAATCTTCCCTAACGCTGAGGATATGTACAGGAATGAGTATGGCGTGTTAGTGATGCCGTAAACTACACAATAGTGTATGAGGATAGGATGAATGAATGAAAGTCGAGAAATTTGATATGGAATGAAGTAATAAGATAGTCATTAGTATACCTAAATAAGTATAAAATGCGATCGAAATTGGTATGACTGAGAGGGAGTTATGGTTCAAGTTTAATGATAGTAATAGAAGCATGCTTGGTGTCTCGATATAAGAGATCATAATTGTGAAGGTTATTGTTGATCTGATTTTAAAGGATAATAATAGACATAAGTGAAGTACTCGAGTTGAATTGGAGGTAAATGGGGTGAACAAATCGAAATTCGCTATAAAGGGGAGGACATAAGAAGTCAAGCATCAGATGAGAAAGCAATACCCCCACTTTTTCACTGAGTTCAGTAAATGAAATTTTGAGGTCAAAATTTTATTTTAAGGGGGGTAGTCCTGTCAAGCCCGACTCTACAATATGTTTATTATGCCATTCTTACATAAGAATGTATGTTTACTTACTTGGATACCTCGAAAATCGTTAAAGAACGGTAATGTACCAAATGGTACAATTAAGTTGAATTAAGCCTCAAACTAGTCCAAATAGAGATTTTAAGATGAAATTGAGAATTTTAAAACCCCAGTATGACTTAAAATGGTGATTCGGAGTTCGAGGACAGATTTGGAGTGAAATTGAAATTTTCATAATCTAAAGGAAAAATGGTCATTTTACCACTCGAGGTTAAAATTGGAATGTTGGAAGAAGTTTTTAATTAAGATTGACTATTTAGAACATAATTTGAGTTTTAGAAGTGAAAAATTTTAATTTCGGCATTTTTTGAGCATAAAAGGCAAAATAGTCATTTTGCCTCCCAAGGGCAAAATCGAAATCTTACACCTCCCAACACTTGTCCAACACATAGATTTTACCCAATATTATCATAGATAATTGAAGGATTTTATGTGGTGGAGAAAGAAAGCCTAATAGTTAAGAATTTAAAAATGGACCAATGGTAAGGTGGTAAGTGTCAAGCTTTTTATTTTTTTATTGTTTTCCTTATAAATTAGCACAAAATCAGCCCATTTCTCATTCTTATGGCCGGCCATAGCAAGAACAAAGGAAGAAAAGAAGAAGAAAAACCCTAGAGTGAAAATTCAAGAGAAAATTGGTGGATTTCAAGTAATCAAGCAATTAAAGGTAAAATTTCTTAATTTTGACTTGTGATCTACCTTTCCCATGCATTCTTTTGCATTTTCCATGGTTGAATCACATGATTTCGTGATGGGTACCTTGCTGATCAAACCCTAGGAGATAGAATTTGATGATGATTTAGATAGATTTTTAAGATATATGGATGTTTTTAGTTGTTTATGGTGTTAAGTGTAAGAATTAAGCTTGAAATTCATATATTCCTCATGAGTTCATCATGGGCTGAATCTTCCTTGTAGAGTGTTGATGGTGGATTTGATTTTATTTCAAGTGAATTGGTTAGGAAATGATGAATTATGGTGAGAAAATCAAGTAGGAAAAATCATAGTGTTGATGCACCCACCATAGCC
This sequence comes from Theobroma cacao, assembly GCF_053813885.1. NCBI lineage: Eukaryota > Viridiplantae > Streptophyta > Magnoliopsida > Malvales > Malvaceae > Theobroma > Theobroma cacao. Next base: position 11,222,822 of record NC_142644.1, on the reverse strand, counting down.
AAAATTCTCAAGAGAAAATGTGAAGATGATTTTTCTAAATTTTATGCTATGTGACTTGTGTTTGATGGTTTGGAGAATTGGAAGAAAAATGGACTTAATTGGAGTTGAATTGGAGTTGAATTGGACATATTGGCCAATTAATTAGGTGATAGATCGAATTAGGCCAATACCGTTTTATTTAGGTACAGAATTGAATTTGTGTAGAACATCGTGTTTAGACGATAATCCGAACAATTTGCATTCCATTTCATACATTAGTAAAGAGCTTGAAATAGATTTATAATGGTATGACACAGTATATTGAATTATGTGTCGTGTATTGTATATAGGTGGTAAGCCCTCTAACAAGGGTAAAGACGTTGTGTCAAAGGATTGAGAATATGAGTATTTCAAACTGCTAATACAGTGAGTAACCTTATCATCATCTTGATTATCTGAAGTGAATTTTAATTCATTTTTGTGATTTTATGAAAAATGAGTTTAAATGGTAAATCTTTATGTTTTATAAGCAAAATGTGATTAAACGAAATGATTTTATAAAATTGTCTTGAAATTGAATTATGGCTTGGAAAATGGAGTAATTGGAGACTGTTTGTTGTGTTATAAATCATGGTTTGAATTGAATGGCTTATGATAATATTGGCATGAATGGTTGGATTTGGTAAATGTGCTGAAAAAGTATGAACTATTGATTTGCCTTGAGAGGCTGTAAAATAAAATAATTGCCATGTCATGCTGTTAAATTTTATTGAATTGGTGGGTTATAAATTGGTCGCTATAGTGGACGGGTTCCGTGGACCAGCCTATTAAAGGGGAACGGTAACCCTATTATATGTTTACCTCAATATAAGAGGCGCAGATGGATAACTCCTGAGGTTAACACTTTAGAGTTCACTTCATGCTAAACCACCACGTGAGGGTGAACTCAACCAACGCCAAGGAACGGCTATGTTTTCAAAATAAAAACATGATTTATGCGTACATCACTTTTTAACAGCCGTAGCGGACTCGGTTGGGATAGCCCTCAACTAAGGTATCCATGATAACTGAGTATGAGAATGATTTTGGCATGAGCTAAACATTTCAAGAAATCATAAGCCTCGTTGTTTATTTGGGTGAAATGAAGCTATTTTATCCTATTAAAATGAGTTCGAAATGTTGTGAATCATTTTTATGCTAATCTATTTTATCTGTCTCCATTTACTCTGCTTTAGATATTTTAGATGATATTTGTTTACTCACTGGAAATATATAATCTCACCACCCTCTTTTTCACCCTTTTCAGGCTCAAGATAGTCGGTAGATAGCTTATTTCATCGAGAGCTACCATTGGATTTGCATCTTCAAAAACTGTAGGTTTAACGCTTTTGATACTTTTGGTCGTTCGTGGGCCCACGTGTCACTATAAATTAAATCTTATGCTTTGGTTATCTGTATTACAGTATGTATGAATTTATTTAGCTTTTATGCTACAAAAATTATTTACCGGTAATTCTGTAAATATTGTTTTATAAGAAAATAAAATGTTTTATTGAATATTTTTATTTTAATTTAAATAGGTATAGTTTCACTTTAAATGTATGTTTTAGACATCTAAACTTATTTTTGATTATGAAATATGTGTTTTCCACTCGCATACTATATTTTTAGCTGGTTTCGAGATTTTTGAGGAAGGATGACTAAAATGCCCCCTGTGAGAAAAAAAATATTTTTCTATTATTTTGATTCGGAAATAGTTTATAATCTCTCAAAACATGATATTTAACAACTGCTGCTCACAGGGGAGGTGCGAAAACTGATATTAAAACCTTGTGAGGTTCCGGTTGGCATTTCGGGCAATGAATGTCCATCAAGATGTCACGGAGATTATCACAGGTTCGAAGGGAGTACCGGGTCGTGACAGCATCACAATCCTGATCAAATGCAATATCCCAATGGATGACATCATCCAGAGTATTCTCCACAGGTGGCATCACAATCATCACTCGGAGTAATCTCTCCACAGATGGTATCGTAGACAACAGGTGGGAATCATAGGTTAGATTTTTAACCACTACCCCTATTTACCATCATCCCTGAGGCACGGACATAGTCATCATTGCACAGCAGGCGAGAATCAAAAGAGGGACAAAACAACCGTCCCTACTTACCACCATCACTATCGGTGGAAAATGTATTGTCACAGGGATATGGACAAACTCAACCTCATTCTATCCATCATCCAAAATTCCTCCACGAATGGAACATGCATAAACAACATCATAACATCGTTTGGAATCATCCACGGACGGAAGATACATACCTCACATCATAACATTGTTTGGAATCATCTACGGATGGAACATACATATCTCACATCATATCATCGTCCGAAATCATCTATGGATAAAAGATACATACCTCACATCATATCATCATCTGAAATCATCTATGGATAGAACATACATATCTAATATCATATAATCGTTCCGAATTGTCTTCAGATGGAACAAATAATCCACTTCATATCATCATCCAGAGCCATCCACGGATGGAATATACATATCTCACATCATATCATCGTCGAGAATCATCTACAGATAGAACATACATGTCTCATATCATATCATTATCCAAAATCATCTACAAACGCAACATACATGCCTCACATCATATCATCGTCTAGAGTCATCTACGGACGGAATATACATACCTCAGATCATATCATCATCCGAAATCATCTACGGATGCAACATACATATCTCACATCATATCATCAATTGTAAATATCTACAAATGGAATATACATATCTCATATCATATCATCGTCCAAAATCATTCACGGATGGAACATACATAAGTCACATCATATCATTATCTAGAATCATCTATGGGCAGAAAATACATACCTCACATCATATCAACATCTGTAATCATCTATAGATGGAACATATATATCTCACAACATATCATCGTCTGGAACCATCCATGACAGAATATACATATCTCATATCATATCATTGTCCAGAATCATCCATGAACGGAACATATTCCTCACCAAAATTATAATTCATCATACTAGTCATCGTGACATATTCAATCATTCGTAATCATGCCTTATTTCTCATCTCAAGAACATAATCATTGGCATGTTAATTACTTAGCCTAGGACAAACCTTCTAGGCAATTCACATAATTCTCATAACATTCATTAGTCTAGACATAACACTTCTAGATGTATTCATCATGTACACATTCGCATTAACTTCGTTAGCCTAGGCATATTCCTTCTAGGCGTATCATGTTAGTCTCGTAAAATTCACTAGTCTAGAAATAACGTTTCTAGATGTATCAACCATATAGACACTTAACATAGTGTCATCGTTTCCATTATATTAACTCATATTGACATCAACATCATTAGCCTAGGCATATTCCTTCTAGGCATATCACATCATTCTCACATATTTTTTAGTCTAGGAATTCTACCTCTAGACATTATTATAGCTTAAAGATAGCATACATTATGCATTATCATAATTTAAGCATATATGTAGCCTAGTCATTATTCTCTTATGCATAAAAGTTTTCCAACTCACCTTGATAATTCAAGGGTGTGCCTCTATCCAGACTTGCACACTTTAGCTCAACAACTTAATATTCACAAATGGGTAGAATTCTTACTCCCAATGGTCACCTAGCATTTAACAACACATATTCATTAGCATTTACACCATAATTCTCAATTTCATAGCCAAATCCTAGCTTTCAGATTATTTCTAGCTTTTTTCAAAATAGCTAAACCTTTAGCATATTAGCAAATAAACTCAAATCCTTCAACAATGGGGTAATCCATGCCTTAGAAGTTGAGTTATGCTATTGTTTACCCTAAATATCCAATCAACTCAAAAGGGAAATTATTTCTCCAAAGTTGAACCAAGATTAAATTTGAGTTAGTAACCATTTAAATCGAAAATCAATCTACAGTAATGCTTTATCTTATGTCTAGAAGCATTCCCTAGCTCCATATTTACTCTAAACAACTCCAACTACTTCAAAAATTCATTTTTGGAAGCTAAGGTTTGGTTTTAGAGAGAGGTGGAGATTCACCAACTAAGCTTTTTGTAGTGAAATCTCTCACTTTTAGCACTTCAAATCCAAGATCTAGCATTAGAATGTGAAGGTTTTGAGTGACATGAAATTTGAGAGAAATTATATGAGAGAATAAAGAAATAGGAGAAAATGAAGGATCTTTTAATTTTGGAGCTTTTACGCTTGATTTTTGTTGATTTGGCACCTCAAGATCAACTATGGGAGCTTGGTACTCAATCCTAAACCAGATTGTTTACCCCAAATCTCATTTCTTGCCCTAGGATAGACTATAAGGGTTCTGTACTCAATCCTTGGCCAGTGCTATTATTTACCCCCTAAACTTTACTTCACAAATTATTTACCCCTAAATTTTTACTTCACAAGTTCGATCCTCCAAGCACTAAGATAGACTCTTGAGGTTCAAATTCGTAACAATTAGTTGTTTTGAGGCATAAACTCATTCCAAATCTTCCCCACAACCTCCAGTCTTTCATATTTCACTTGAAGCAACACACAAGTCCATCATACACACCAATCTCTCATTCATGCCTTATGTCGCATGGCATATCAATTAAGAGGTAAAAATTACATACATATATACTCAATTTAGTGTCAAACATATGCACTATATCAAATCAGAGCATATGAAATCAGGGTTTAACTTTAAAGTCATCATCATACTAGGCTCCATAGGCTCACTCTAGTAGCCTAGCATAATCACAATATTCGGCATCCATAATTCGATTACCTCAAAGTATTTCATCAAATATCAACCATATTTCAATCATACATCTCCCATCTCAAGGGTACATCATTCATCCCCAAAGAGTATTCCCATTGGTATACATTGTATTAGGCTTATCCTTAAAGTCGCATCAAAGTAATTATCCATAGGCACACATTAGTTGCCAAGGCATCATAATAGTTTCGAATCACTTCCATCTAAGCCTATTCGAGGCTATGCAATGTCATGCATAAATTAGATCATAATCTTTGAGTGGTCTTCCCTGGACATAGTCACATTATCGACTGGAGTAATCTCTCAATAGTCAGCACCACCCCTGGTAATCTCCCAAGAGGTGGTATCACATCATTGACTAGAGTAATCTCCTGATGATTAGCATCACCCAGGGTAATCTCCCAATAGGCGGTATCATAGCACTACAAGTGGGGATCACAGGTAAGATTAAACCACAGCTCTTGCTTACCTTCATCCCCTGCATACACACACACATAGTCACATGGTAACAGGATCCACTAATCCTCAAGTCAAATCAATGGTTGGAGCTCATTCCTCGAATAAAACACCTTTCACAATGAGACCATCATGTCTGTGTCTTTCCATATGTCCACAACATAATAGCAATCACATTATTGAGCTTCACTAAATTTATCAACAAATCGGCAATCTAATCCAACATTGTAGTATCACCCTCACAATGATTTAGTTACCACATATCTAGTAGTCATTAACTCATACATCACCTAGATGTTTAATAACTCATGCTTCTTAATGGCATCCATAATTACCTTGTCAATTCATAGGCTCCATGCCAAATATTGCAAAACTTAAGCTCATCCTTGGAGCTAATTGGTTTATTAGCCTCGTCAAGTTGTGACCATATGTCGTCTATGTCAAACACCGAGGCTTGCCCTCTAGCTAATTCACGTACTTTTAGCCTTAGCCACATTATATCAAATCAAATTTTTGGAATACTAAACCACTGGGCTAGAGCCAAAATCAACTTCAAGTGGGCTGCTATATCCATATGCATCACATAAGTGCATATAAAATTTCTAGGGACTCCATATCAATTACACGAAAACGCAATAGTCCTATCTCATCCTCCATGACTAAAATTCATGGGATCACATTCCCATTAATATTTTCTTATGAGCATTTTGCCCCAAAATCCTTTTAAAGATGGCTTGTCTCTTAAAGTGTCATTTTTACCCGAGCCAAAGCAACACTAATCAAATTTCAAAGACAACATTCGAAAGTAGGTTGGCTTACTAAAACTTGGGAGTTTGTGCAGCCTCCTAATGGTGTTGTAATAACAAAACATGAACAAGACTTTACATTATTCCCTACTTACTACGCTGATTGACACAGACTAACTTAAGACTCTTTATAACCTAGGTTCGTTTTGATTCTAACTTTGTCATGATCCAAATCTGAGCACCATGACTTGCACATGAGCCCAACAAGCAAGCCCACTAGACCTGAGCAAGCCTTCATAATTTTAAGTCTTGATAAACATATATCCTAATCATAAGTCCTCATAGCCAACATAATTTCATTAACTTAAATCTCTTAGCATTCATCATTAATCCCTCGGCTCACAATAACTTTCAGGACTTAAACATAACATACATATAGCCATGCTTTGGCTAATTCACTAAGTCATTAAACATCCATTACATAGGATAAGGCAACTTCATGCCGTCATATTTCCTTTATGACATACTTTATATACATAATGAAAGCATACATAACTATGACTCAGACTGTGACACAGCAGAGATTCATTGTCAATACATAACATACTACTTGTAAAAATCACGTGTCTGTCTAAATGACAACACTAGCCACCAAACCTTCCTATCTATTTATCTACACAATACAATTAGAATGGGTGAGTCACAGTAGTACTCAATGAGTGGAAGATAAAACAGTTGTTAATGTGTAGGGATAGCTGCCAATACAAAATGGGGTAGGTTAGACATCACCTGTCGATCATAGTCTGTCATATCATGGTTGTCACACTATGCTGCATATTTGACTATTAACATATTAAGGTGGTATAATCATCCTCACCTTACTCATTCAATATCATTATCAACACAACCTCTTATTAGTTTAATTTATCATATGAATCGGCCCACCATATGGTGTTTAACATACATGGCTTAAAACTCTCACCTCAATCCTAAATCATAAGCTCCTCAAGAATGCAACGCATCATAATCAAATCTTAATTACATATGGCTTTTACCTTAAGCCTTTGCATTAATCATCATTTCATAACATCATATAACATAATTCACATTTCAAAACCTAAGGCATGCCACTACGTAGTCATCACATCATATCATAGAGTGGTCTCCCCTGAACATTAGCAAATCACGCACGATGACCAGCCGAAGGAGAAACAAATCACGCCAAGTGCCAAAGTAACTGACAGAATATCAAAGTTATCGTTCGGAGCATTTTCTCCATAGACAGCATTATAGTCCTCGTCCAGCGTAATATCCCAATGGACGGCATCATCCGGAGTATTCTTCACTAGTGGCATCACAATCATCATTCCAAGTAACCTCTCCATGGATGGCATCGTACACAACAGGTGGGAATTTCAACCACTGCCCATGTTTACCACCATCATCCTTGCATAGCAGGCGAGAATCACAAGCCGGACAAAACCACCATCCTTGTCGACAGAACCTGCATAGCCACAGGGATATGGACACACTCAACCTCATAATATCCATCATTCGAAATTCCTCTATTCATGGAACATGCATAACCGACATCATAACATCGTCCGGAATCATCCATGGTTGGAGCATGCATACCTTACATCATATCATCGTCCAAAATCATTTACAGACAGAACATACATATCTCACATCACATCATCGTTTGGAATCATCTATAGAGGGAACATACATACCACACATCATATCATCATCCGAAATCATCTATGGACGGAACATACATATCTCATATCATATCATCGTCTAAAATTATCTTCAGATAGAACATACATATTCCACATCATATCATTGTTTGGAACCATCCAGGGACAAAATATACATATCTCATATCATATCATTCATCTGGAATCATTTACGAGCGAAACATACATACCTCACATCATATCATCGTCTGAAATCATCTACGAATAAGACATACATACCTCACATCATATCATCATTTAGAATCGTCTACGTATGGAACATACATATCTCACATCATATCATCATCCAAAACCATCCACGGATAGAATATACATATCTCATATCATATCATCATCAGAAATTATCCACATTATCCACGAACAGAACATATTCCTCAACACAATTATAATTCATCATACTAGTCATCATGACATATTTAATCATTCATAATCATGCCTTATTTCTCATCTCAAGAACATAATCATGGGCGCGCTAATTACTTAGCCTCGAACAATCCTTCTACGCAATTCACATAATTCTCATAACATTCACTAGTCTAGACATAGCATTTCTAGATATTTTCATGATGTGCACATTCATATTAACTGTAAAACTCGACCCTATAAACACATGTCATGACATACATGCACTAAGTAGCATGTTATTACACTAGAAAAGTTCCAAAGAATAGATGAAACCCGATATTGTACCTAACGGTACACTTGAGTTGCTTTAACCCCGAACTAGTTCAAATAGGAATCGTATGATTAAATTTAATATCTTATAGTCCAGGAATGATTAAAAATGATTGTTTAGAGTTTGAGGGTTCATTTGGGGAAAAATTAGAAATTTTGATATTTAGGGGCAAAATTATCATTTTGCCACCTAAGATAATAATTTGATCATGGAGTGAAATTTTTTACCAAGATTAACTATTTGGAGTATAATTTAAGGATAGGAAGTGAAAAAGTTTAATTCTGGTAATTTCTGGAGTGTAAGGGAAAAATCGTAATTTTGCCACCTACAAACAAAATTTGAGATTTTGAGAGAATTTGAATCAAATTTGACAAATTGGAGAATGGTATAAGTATAAGGGATGAAAAAATATGTCTATGGGCAATTTTTCAGTTTTTGGGGGAAAAATGTAATTTTTAACTTTTATGGGGGCAAAAGTGTAAATTTCAAAAATTACTCCACCGAGACTTTGGATAAGTCTGAGAATTTTATTTAAGCTATGGATATGTGGGACAAGTGTATGGTGAAAATTTGGAAACAAATGGATGAAATTTTAAAAATGGCCCAATGGGAAAGTGACACATGGCACTTTTTAATGATTTAATATTATTTTAATGAAAAGCCAGCCCATTTAAACCCCATTTTAAGTGATGGCCGGCCATAAGGGAGAACAAGAGAGAAAATAGAGAGGAAAAGAAGAAAAAAAGAAAAACCAAAGAGAAACAAGAAAATTCAAAGGGGAATTCGCGTTTTTTGCCCGTTTACGCGTCTAATGATAAGATTTTTCGACTTTAGCTTGATTTCTACCTTTCCTATGCCTTTGTTTCCATTTAGCATGCTTGAGGAGAGAGATCTAAAAGTAACATCAAGGGCTGGCCGAATTTCGAGGGGGGAGAAATTGAAATTTTTAGGTTTTGAGTTTTAGTTAAATTGATAGTTTTAGTTAGTTAAATGTGTTTAGAAATTAAATTGGGCAAGAAAGCATTAAATTTTCACAATACCCACCCTTGGCCAAATCTGCAATGAGGTACAATGATGATGATCTGATTTTTATTCTAAGAGAAATGAAAAGAAAATGATGAAAAATGGTTAAATGTGGTAGAAAAACAAAGTAAAAAATTTACCGAGTTAATGTTCCATTTTTGGCCGAATTTTCCAAGGAGAAAAGTGAAATGATTTTGGTGATTTTAGAAGGTTATTGGCTGATAATTAATGGTTAGAAATGTTGGAGAGAGAATGGGACGATTTAGAGCTAAAACGGAGCGCGTTAGCAATTTATCGGGTAAAGTGGCAAAAATATATTAATACTGCGTTTAAGCCGTTTTAGGCTATTGCATTTCATATCATGCATTAGTATATGATTTAAGTCAATTATATAGAGATTTAACATCAATGTGATGAATTGGGTAAATTTTGTAATGTGTTTAGGAGGAGAGCCTTCCGGTAAAGGCAAGGAAGTAATACCCGACGAACAGTGATCGGGGCACCTAAAAATTAGTTAATTTGTACAAACTGTGAGTAAACCTATTATTATTGTAAATTATCTAGAGTTTATTTTTAAATGCTTTTTATGTATTTTATGAAACGAAAACGAGATTAAAACGGGATTTTTGATGTTTTAGAAATAAATGTGACAAATAAAAATATATTGTGTTGATTATGAAATTGAGTAATTGAAGGCTGCTAATTATTTTGAAATATATATTTTCCTATGAATGGCTTATGAAATATAAGTATATGTGGCTATATTTGATAAATTGTATTGAAAATTTAAGTAAGCTGCTTTTACTATGCAGGCTGGGTCAATAAATAAAAGCCACGTTATACTGTCGAAATTTTATTAAAATTGATGGGTTTAGTCACTATAGTGACGAGTTTTCATGGACTGCCTATTAAAGGGGCACGGTAAACCCGGTTTCATAGTTACTCCAGTTGTAGAGGCGAGGAGGGTAACTCCCGGGGTAGTGTTCGAGTTCACTTCGCGTCGAACCCCCACGTGAATGTGTAACTCAGCCAACGCTAAGGAACGGCTTGTTTTCAAAACTAGAATGTGTTTAACATGTAAATATCTTAACAACCTTGGTGGACTCGGTTAGATGCCTCGACCAAGGTATCCTCGAGGATTAAATTTTGGCTTGAGTCATGTTTTTAATAAAGGTTATAAGCCTTGACAACTGTTTTGGTAAATTACAAATGTTTTATGGTTTAAGAAAGAAATTGAAAACCTTATGAAATGGTTTGTGACTTGTTGTTTAAACTTGCCTCCATTTTACTCGCCTTTAGATATTTATGATAATGTCTGTTTACTCATTGGGATTGTAAAATCTCACCCACCTCCTTTTCAAACATTTCAGGTCTGTGGTAGCTTGTAGATACCCTATTTTGTCGAGGATTGCAGTTGACATCCCTACCTCACAGACAGTAGGTTACTATCACCAGTACTTGGTGTATTCATGGGCCACTTGTCATTGTAATTATTATTGTACATTATAACTTTGTAAATTATTGTATGCATGAATTTATTTTATTCTCACGCTACAAAAATTATTTATGTATAGTTTTATAAAAATTGTTTTATAAGAAAATGAAATATATTATCAAATATTTTTATTTAATTTAATTAGCCAACTTTTCACTCTAAATGAATGATTTAGATTACAAAAATTTATTTTTAATCAGCAGTGGATATTTTTCTACCATACGTTGTATCTTTATCAGGTTTCGAAATTTTTTGGTAAAAATGACCAAAATACCCCTATGTGGCGAAAATTTTATTTTGATTTTTTTCGATCTAAAATAGTTTATAGTTTCTTAAAGCTCGATATTTAACAACGATTGCTCACAGGAAAGGCAAGAAACTGATTTGTTAGCCTTGCAGGGTTCCGATTGGTATTCCGGATAATGAGTGTCAATCGGGACGTCGCGACGGTTGTCATGGGCCCGAGGGAGGTTCCGGGTCATGACATTAACATTGTTAGCCTAGGCATATTCCTTCTAGGTGTATCATGTAAGTCTCATAACATTCACTAGTCTAGACATAATGTTTCTAAACGAATCGACCATATAAACACTCAACATAGTGTCATTGTTTGTATTAGATTAACTCATATTCATATAAACATCATTAGCCTAGGCATATTCCTTCTAAGCGTATCACATCATTCTCACATATTTTCTATTATGAGAATTTTACCTCTAGACATGCTTATTGCTCATACGTAGCATACATTATGCATTATGATCATTGAAGCATATATGCACCCTAGTCATTATGCTCCTATGGATAGAAGTTTTCCCACTCACCTTGACAATTCATGGTGTTATTGTATTCACACTTGCACATTTTAGCTAAACAACTTAATATTCATAAATGGGTAGCCATCTTACTCCCAATAGTCACCTAGCATTTAACAACAAAAATTTATTAGCATTTACATCATAATTCTCAGTTTCATTGCCAAATCCTGGCTTTCATATTATTACCAACTTTTTTAAAAATAGCTAAATCTTTAGCATATTAACAAATAAACTCAAATCCTTCGACAATGGGTTAATCCATACCTTAGAAGTTGAGTTAAGCTATTGTTTGCCCCAAATATCTAGTCAACTCAATAAGGTAATTTTTTCTCCAAAGCTGGACCAAGCTGAATTTGAGTTACTAACCGTTTAAATCAGAAATCAATTGACAATAATGCATTATCTTACCTCTAAAAGCATTCCCTAACTCCATATTTACTCTAAACAACTCCAAGTGCTTAAAAAATTCATTCTTGGAAGCTGAGGTTAGGTTTTGGAGAGAGAAAGTGAAAATTCACCAACTAAGCTTGTTGAAGTGAAATCTCTCATATTTAGCACTTCAAATCCAAGATCCAGCATTAGAGTGTGAAGGTTTTGATGGGGTGAAATTTGAGAGAAATTGGATGAGAGAATAAAAAGTAGGAGAAAATGAAAGATTTTTTTATTTTGGGGTTGTTAAGCTCGATTTTTACTGATCTAGCACCTCAAGATTAATTATGGGAGCTTGGTACTCGATCTTGGACTAGATTGCTTACCCCAAATCGTATTTCCTACCCTAGGATCGACTACAAGGCTTCTATACACGATCTTGGGCCAGTGTTATTATTTACCCTTAAATTTTCTTCACAGATTATTTAGCCCTAAGTTTCTACTTCACAGGATCAATCCTCCAAGCACTGGGATCGACTCTTGAGGTTCAAATTCATAACAATTGGTTCTTCTAAGGCCTAAACTCATTCCAAATCTTCCCCATAACCTCCAATCATTCATATTTCACTTGAATCAACACACAAGTCCATCATACACACCAATCTCTCATTCATGCCTTATGTCACAAAGCATATCAATTACCATGGCAAAAATTAAATACATATCATACTCAATTTAGTGCCAAACATATGCACTATATCATTCATGTGCCAAGCACATGAACAACATCATTTTAGCTTTTACATACTAATATATTCCTTGACCATTTCTCTACGAACAGAGGCATTCCTTGAATTCTTATACATATACAATTTAGTTCAATTTAGTCCATTAATTAACTTGGTTTACCTTACATAGTTCGTATCAAAAATCAAGGGTGTTACAAAAGTTTAATGCTATCATATAATTTTAGGAATTTCTTTTAAAGTAGGAAACAATTTCCTATAAGTTTCCCAAATTAAAGTGCTATCTTTAATTTTAGGAATTTCTTTTAAGCAAGTAACAAATTCCTATTCTTTATGGATAACCCAAACTTAAAATTCTATCCTTAATTTTAGGAATTCACTTTCAAGTAGGAAAATATTTTCTATTTTTTATGAATCACCTAAAACTAAAATAGATGGCACCAAAGTGCTCTTAAAACTTCAAAAATCATGAGCCAAACTCATGAACGAAGCTGTTGAAAATTTTTAACAAGTGTGTTTAACAATTAAACACAAATTCTTGGAGAATTTAGCTACGAAAATCGATCATAGTTGCCTAAAATTTCTACATTGAACCTTAATTTGTTATTTAGGAACCCAAAAACATGATTCTTATGAAGCTTTTCAAATCACATTCAAGTTTGGTTGAAACATGCAATAATTTAATTTGATAAAACTATTTTTGAACAATTGAAAAAACTGCTTATAACACTTGCCTAATATTAGTAAAAATAATCAACACACTAGTCTCCAAAACACCTCAAAATTATTCGATTTTAACTTGGTTTTGCAAGCCTTTTAATCCATTCATTAATTCTTAACTTAAACATGATTTTAAACCTTTCAAAATATGTTTTAAGTGGATTAAACACATGTTGTCCATATTTGAATTAAAATAGAAGAACAAATTTTAAAGAAAGCCTTGAAATCCGATATATGCTAAATCAACACACAAATCACTCCTATTGATTATCACCAAGAATCAATCATACAAATTACATGAAAAATGTCAAACAAGGGCTCTAATACCACTATTGGTGTCATGCCCTGTGAGACGCTGTCAAGCTCGATTAAAAGACGATGTTGTACCAAGTGGTACAACTAAGTTAAATCGAGCCTTGAACTAGTTCAAATAGAAATTCTAATAAGAATTTGAAAATTTTAAAACCCACAGAATGGTTTAGAATAGTGATTTGGAGTTCAAAGTCCAGTTTGGAGTCCATCAGAAAAATTGACCAATTAGGGACAAAACCGTCATTTTACCATTTGATGACAAAATGGAGATTTTTAGCCAAGATTTGATCACATTTGACCAAGAATATTTATATGAAATATAATTATGATTATTGGAGTATAAAATGATGTTTAGCAGTGAAAAATTGTGATTCCCGGTATTTTTGAAGCACAAGGGTAAAATGGTAATTTTTCCATTAGAGGACTAAACGGAAATTTTTATAAAACGATTTTTGCCTCATTTGGTTAATATTGATCAATATTAGTGTTATTTGAGATTGAAAAGTAGAAATAATGTGATTTCGGTACATTTCAGAGTATAGGGGTAAAATCGTAATTTTTCCTCTCCGAGGGCAAATCGGTAAATTTTTTACCCCAACACTTATCAAGACCAAGGGATTTTAATTGTGGTAGGATTGGATAAATACCAGAATATTTGTGGTGAAAAATTAAGAAGAAAGTCAAAAAGTTAAAAAAAAAATTGGGCCAATAAGCATGTGACACGTGGCATGCTTGATTATTTTATTATTTTCTATAGAAATCAGCCCATTAAATCCCCAATTCTCTCACCATATTCGGCCTAGGCAACCAGCAACAAGAACAAAGGAAGAACAAAGGGAAAAACAAAAAACCTAGGTGGAAATTCAATGAAAAAGTGAAGAAATCAAGGAAACAAGATAGGTAAGTTAGAATTTCTTTAATTCTCCTTGATACCTAGCTTACCCATTCTTTTGTTCTTGATTTCCATGGTTGAATATTGAGTTATCATGATGAATTCAATTCTGAAAATGGGTATGGAAGAGGAATTGTTGTTGGAATAATTTGATTTTAGACTATGTGAGTGTTTAGGGATAGTTAAGAATGGTTATGAACAAAAACACAAAAGAAATATTCAATTTCTCTAGGGTTCCTTGTTGGTCGAACCGTGAGGGCTGAATATCAATGGGGGATTGTTTTTATTTCAAGGAAAATGGCATGGAAAATGATGAATTAAGGTGAAACAGTTATGTAGAAAAAAATTTCGGTGCTAGTGCACCAAATGATCGACTTTTTCTATAAGGAACTGTGAGGGTTCTAATGCTGAATTTGGCTTTATTTAAATGGTAAGTGGAAAATTAAGGTATTAGAGGAGAAATGGATTAGTTTGGAGGTGATTTGGACACAATCGCCAATTAATCGGGTGATCGATCGAATTTAATCGATAACCCGATTAAGCGATAATCGGACGTATTTTTGCATTTACATATCAAGCATTAGTAATTTAAATTAGTTTATATCAATTTAGGGGCAATATAGTAAATTCCTCGACTTTGTTATTTGTCAAGGTAGTGACACGTCCGAAAAAGGCAAAGGAATTGTGCTTGAGGACTATTAGTCAAAATGCACTTGGAATCTGAATTTTCGACACTTGTGAGTGGACTGCCTTCAAAACTTGTTTTGGAAAATATAATGTAATTGCCACCCATTTGAATGAATTATCAAGTTTTTCATGAAAACAAGTGTCTTGGGAATAAGCTTTTGAAAAATGGTTTTATGTTGTAATATGTGATTGCTATGGATTCATGCACTATTGTATTATGATGATATATATATATATATATATGTGTGTTGTGCATGATGAATGATATTGTATATAATGATTGTAATCGTGTGAGTGCACGATGTGGAGAATGCACATGCCGGTGATGATGGTGGCGTGAGAGATAGATGATGATAGCACTAATTGTGCACGATGTGGGGGGATGCACATGATGGTGCCGGCTATGTGCATGATGTGGGGGTATGTACATGAGCCAAGAGTGATTATGATGATATTGATGTTTGTCTATGTAATTATTCATATCTAGATTTATGAAATGAAAGCTCATGAACGTGATATATAGGTGACATATATGTGAAATTTGACACATTGTACTTTGAGAATTTTCATGAATTTTATGTTGATTTTGTTAGTTTAGCAGGATGGCTTTGTTGAGTGAGGGAAAATGTTTCTCTTGTTGCTCTATTTTCACTGCAGCAAAATAAATACATGCTCGCTGCAGTGAGAAACTTTCGGGTTTGGAGGGGTAGACTGGCTGAAAACTCGCTGCAACGAAAAACTTTTTGTTTTTGGGTAACAATTTCGCTGCAGCGAAATTCATTCTCGCTGCAACGAAAAAGTTTTTGTTTTGTCTCCTATCTTGTCCAATTGCTGCCCTATTTTTCACTTCTTTGCTACCATATCTAAGCATGGACTTCCAACATTTAGGACTAAATGAGTTAAGTTTAAAATGAGGGGTTTTTAATATGAATGGAACTAAATTGCATTGTTTTGAAACAAGTGCATCATGATTTTAAATTCTCCCTTGTTGTTGTTGCTTGTTCCCTTCCTTGTTCACTCATTGGGTTTATACTCACCATTTTCAAATTCATGTTTTCAGATCACGAGGCAGTCGGTAACTAGGACGAGGTGTCCTTGTAGACCTGTGTCCATATTGTGGTAGGTGTCTCGGCATTCGGTAGCTGTATATTCATCCGAGTCACTCCGTTGGATGTCGAGCGTTATTTTGTTTTATATAGACCAACTTAATGTAAATTATTAGAATACATGTTGTAGACATTGTATGTAAATTTTAAGGAGTAATGCCAGTATGAGTTGGCAATGTATATCACTATTTTGATTCAAAGTTATGAAATATGACTTAGTGCTATTAGATGGAATTATAAGTAAGATAAATAATAGGCTTGCTTGGGTTTAGTGGATTACGTCCATTGGACCCTTGTGTCGGTCATGGCCTGGAATTTGGGTCGTGACAAGCCTGACTCTACAATATGTTTATTATGCCATTCTTATATAAGAATGCATGTTTGATTACTTAGGTACCTGGAAAATCGTTAAAAGACGACAATGTACCAAATGATACAATTAAGTTGAATTAAGCCTTGAACTAGTCCAAATAGAGATTTTAAGATGAAATTGAGAGTTTTACAACCCCAAAATGACTTAAAATGGTGATTCGGAGTTCGAGGATCGATTTGGAGTCAAATTAGAATTTTCATGACCTAGGGACAAAATGGTCATTTTACCATCCGAGGTTAATATTGGAATGCTGAAAGAAGTATTTGATTAAGATTGACTATTTAGAACATAATTTGAGTTTGAAAAGTGAACAATTTTAATTCTGACATTTTTTCAAGCATAGGAGTAAAATAGTCATTTTGTCATTCTAGGGGCAAAATTGTAATTTTGCACCACCCAACACTTGTCTAGCACATGGATTTTACCTAATAGTCTCATGGATAATTGAAGGATTTTATGTGCTGGAGAAAGAAAGCTTAATAGTTAAGAATTTAAAAATGGATCAATGGTAAGGTGACAAGTGTCAAGCTTTCATTTCTTTATTATTTTCCTTATAAATTAGCACAAAATCAGCCCATTTCTCATTCTTATGGCCGATCATAGCAAGAACAAAGGAAGAAAAGAAGAACAAAAACCCTAGAGTGAAAATTCAAGAGAAAATTGATGGATTTCAAGTAATCAAGCAATCAAAGGTAAACTTTCTTGATTTTGACTTGTGATCTACCTTTCCCATGCATTCTTTTGCATTTTCCATGGTTGAATCACATGATTTAATGATGGGTATCTTGCTAATCAAACCCTAGGAGAGAGAATTTGATGATTATTTAGATAGATTTTTAAGATAGATGGATGTTTTTAGTTGTTTATGGTGTTAAGTGTAAGAATTAAGCTAGAAATTCACATATTCCTCATGAGTTCATCATTGGCCGAATCTTCCTTGTAGAGTGTTGATGATGGATTTGATTTTATTTCAAGTGAATTGGTTAGAAAATGATGAATTATGGTGAGAAAATCAAGTAGGAAAAATCATAGTGTTGATGCCCACCATGGCCGAAATTCTCAAGAGAAAATGTGAAGATGATTTTGCTAAATTTTATGTTATTTGACTTGTGTTTGATGGTTTGGAGAATTGGAAGAAAAATGGAGTTAATTGGTGTTGAATTGGACATATTGACCAATTAATCGGGTGATAGATCGAATTAGGCCAATATCGTTTTATTTAGGTACACAATTGAAATTGTGTAAAATACTGTGTTTAGACGATAATCTGAACAATTTGCATCCCATTTCATGCATTAGTAAAGAGCCTAAAATAGATTTATAATGGTATGACACAGTATATTGAATTATGTGTTGTGTATTGTATATAGGTGGTGAGCCCTCTAACAAGGGTAAAGACGTTGTGTCAGAGGACTGAGAATAAGAGTATTTCAAACTCCTGATACTGTGAGTAACCTTATCATCATCTTGATTATTTGAAGTGAATTTTAATTCGTTTTTGTGATTTTATGAAAAATGAGTTTAAATGGTAAATCTTTATGTTTTATAAACAAAATGAGTTTAAATGAAATGATTTTATAAATTGTCTTGAAATTGAATGATGGCTTTGAAAATAAAATAATTGGAGACCACTTAATTGTGTTGTAAATTTATGGTTCTAATTGATTGGCTTATTGCAATATTGGCATGAATGATTGAATTTCTAAATGTGCTGAAATATATGAACTGTTGATTTGCCTTGAAAGGTTGTAAAATAAAATAATTGCCATGTCATGCTATTGCAAATTTTATTGTATGGTGGGTTTAGCTTGTTGCAGTGGGCGAGTTTCTGTGGACCAGCCTATTGAGGGGCACGGTAAACCCCTTTATATTTTACCTCGGTTGGAAAGGCGTGTAGGATAACTCCCGAGGTACAATTTTAGAGTTCATTTCACGCCAAACCACCACGTGAGGGTGAACTCAGCCAACGCCAAGGAATGACTATGTTTTCAAAATAAAAACATGTTTTATGCGTACATAACTTTTTAATAACCTTGGCGGACTCGGCTTAGGATAGCCCTTGACCAAGGTATCCTTGACAACTGAGTATGAGAATAATTTTGGCACGAGCCAAGTTTTAAGAAATTCAAAAGCCATGTTGATTACCCAATTTAAATGAATTGATTGTAATTGGTTAAATGAGTTGAAAGGTGATAAATTACAGTATGATGATTTATTGTAATCATCTCCATTTACTCGACTTTAGATATTTTGGATGATGTTTGTTTACTCACTGGGATTATATAATCTCACCACCCTCCTTTCCACCCATTTCAGGCTCAGAATAAGCTGTACATAGCTGATTTCATCGAGGGTTACCTTTGGACTAGCATCCTCAAAAACTGTAGGTTTACTGTTTTTGATACTTTTGGTCGTTCGCGGGCTCATGTGTCACTGTAAATTAAATCTTATGCTTTGGTTATCTATATTACAGTATGTATGAATTTATTTAGCTTTTACACTACAAAAATTATTTATCGGTAACTATAAATATTGTTTTATAAGAAAATAGAATATTTTATTGAATATTTTTATTATATTCAAATAGGTATAGTTTCACTTTAAAAGAATGTTTTAGACATGTAACTTATTTTTTACTATGAAATATGTGTTTTCCACTTGCATACTACATTTTTAGCTGGTTTCGATATTTTTGAGGAAAAATGACCAAAATGCCTCTGTGAGAAAAAAATTATTTTTCTATTGTTTTGATTTGGAAATAGTTTATAATATCTCAAAACATGATACTTAACAACTGTTGCTCACAGGGGAGGTGCGAAAACTGATATTAAAGCCTTGCGAGGTTCCGGTTGACATTTCGGGCAATGAATATCCATCGAGACGTCGTGACTGTTGTCACAGGCTCGAAGGGAGTACCGGGTCGTGACAGTTGGGATTCAGCCTCAAGCTCAAATATGAAACTAATCATGAAATTAAAAGTATAATGCAACAGAAAAATAAAAATATATTTAATTAAAGAAATAACTGAAACCCTCAAGATCAATGTTTGTGTTTTTCATGCAATTTTTTAGATTAAATATGAATATTCATAGGTTTAAATATTACGTGCCTTGCTCTAGATATTGCAATCAAGAGCCAATTAATCTAAAAACCCTAGTGATGAAGCAAGTAACCCAAAAGAGAATAAGACAGTCTAAAATCCTGCAGTTGAAATCTTTGCTTTTTCACCTTTAGGATTTGTCAAATCTTCAGCCACACAAGTGTTTGGCCTCTAACAGTATTCCACATAATGATTGAATAAAACCTTCTCAAAGGGAAGATTTTACTTGTAGTAGTAAGCTTTGTTTCTAAAACAAAAAGACCAAAAGTTCTTACTGAATCTTATTTCTATCAGATAAAGAAAACTATTGTTCTTTTTTTATTCTTATGAAACAACTAAGAAGTGGCGGAAGGCTTAGAGTTTTAGTTGGCAGACATAACATATTTATATAGCCAAACTAAGTTGTAACCCTAGATACAACCTTTGTATTTTATTCAATTAAGTCCTTATGAACTTAATTAATTTTCCAACTTTATTTTGGTCTATTTCAATTAAGTCCAACTTAATTGATTACCTTATTTAATCTTAATTAGGCCACTTGATGTGTGTGACCCATTAAGCTTGGCAATAACTATAAATCAAAATCAAATATCAATTCGATAATTGATTTATATTTATAGATCATGACCACCTAAATGTTAGAAAGTTAATTAAAAAATTTGATGAAGCCTTTCAACGATAAGGCTCTCAGTGTAATATGGTCCTTTTATCAAATCTCTTAGATATGGTCCTTTCATCAAATATCTTGGATATCTAATAATTTATTACTAAATTTATCAATTTAGGAAGCTAACTTTCCTCAAATTCATCATGCTTTGACCAAAGACTTTATACAAGTTAATGTAGAATTAAGAACAAGTGAGATACATCCCTTCATATCACTTGGGGTGATGAATCCTTTCATGACCACTCATCTACCTTCGTATGCTTCATCGCATACCCAAAAACACCTAGTTTAGGCATCTGGTTGCCTATAGACCCATAAGGTTAAAATCAAAGTATGTCATTCCCCACATAAGATGACTTGGTGTCTTAAGTTTGAGGACTAGTTGTACAACTATCACATGAGAACATATTCCATAGACACTTGAGTGAAATACCAAATGGAGTTCTTATAGCAGGCCATGTTCAATAACAAGCACCTACATGTTATCCTCATGTATCCCATATGCTTCACTATATGAGATCGATTACTTACTTCCCAAATAAGGAGGCTTAACACGTACCAGTCTTTGACCATTGTCAATAACCTGTCTTAACAATACAATGACTAGGCATAATTTTAGGAACATAGCTTTGATGCATAGTGATCTCATAATTGTAACAACTTTACAATTCTCTTGCAAAGCCTTTATGTTCCATGGGCTTTATGCAATTAGCACTAAATAACTTTTTATTATTGCACTAATATGAAGGAAACCTTTATCTTTTATAGTTATGCGATTTAGTACGGATTAAATAACAATATATAGTCCTTGACCGATCCAATTGGGTCAATGGCATATACCAACAAAATGATTCACTTTAGGCTCATCTCTCTTTAGAGGCTCTTGTTTATATAGTTTTTAATCATGAACTTATTGAATTTTTTAGCTAGCATGGCCATGTTTTCCTCAGCTATGGATTTTAGGGCAACTTTCTTTTGTTTGACTTTTTCCTTCCTAGACTTTTCTCTCTCACTCTCACATTTAAGTGTCAACACATAAGTGAGAAAAGATGTTATAAGTTATTCTAATTTGAACTCATTTAGAGCTTTTTCTATAACCATAACTTTAGGTCTCCAAGTTTTGGGTTTGCTATATAAGATCTTTATCACTGCTTAGGCATTTAAGAAGTCTTTCCCTAAAGCCTTCAAACTTCCTATGAAGTTTGTGAACCTTTCCAACATCTCACTTATTGATTCACTCTTTCTCATTTTAAAAAGTTCATAATCATTGATAGGCAATCCAATTTTGCATTCCTTAACTTGGTTAGTTCCCTCATACGTGGTCTATAAAATATCCCAAATTTGCTTGGCAGTTTCACACATAAAGACTTTATTATATTCACTAACATTCAAAGCACAAAGAAGGGTATTATATGCTGTATAATTTATTAGGACTAGTTTTTTATCTACATCACTCCCTTCATGCAACACCCCAAACCCTCGTGTGGAAGCCAATATGACCTTATCGACAAGACGAAGGGTCAATTGACATAAATTTAAGTGCCAAGGAATGATGACTGGTGAAAAGAATATTTTAGAATAAACTATTTCACACTCAAGAAGATAATAATTAAATAATAATATTTTATCAAGCATGAATTAGCGAGTTAAAAGATGATTTGGAAGTGAATTGAGACAAAGTGAGACATTTTGGGACCCGAGGAGACAAGTAGAAAATTTTAAAATAAAATAATATTTTATTATTAAAATAATATTAAAATATTAATATTTTATCTATTATTGAAATTAGTCATGATGGAAGACTATATGACTAATCTAAGTGGGAGAGAAAAAGAATGAAAGAATTTTGAAGAAGGACGACGTTAGTGGGTCCCACGTGCCTTTATCAATTAAAGCAAGAACGAGTAAGTATATATTTAAATATTGTGGTGACACCTTGATAAAGTGTCAATTTCATAGTTTATTTGTACAAGTGTAAAGGAAGGAAAATAGAAGGAAATTGGAATTAAAAGAATGTGGGAGGACCTAATTGTAAATGATGAAAAGTTTAGAGGGTCAAATGGTAAATAAGGAAAAATTTGAAGAGTTATGTGCAATTTCAACATTTGAAGTAAAATGGAAATTAACTAACCAAGGAAAATTAGATTACGTGGGAGAATGGAATATGCATGTAACAAATACTATTACAATCAAAGATATGCATGTAAGGATGTACTTGCAGTAGGGAACATGCGGGACCCTTACCATGTGAAGTAAAAAGGAAAAATAAGACTAAATCTATTTGCATGTAAAGAGATTGGTGCATTAGGTGGCCAAATGAGGAACGAAAAATGTGGGATGCATGTGACTTAAATAGATTAATGAATGACCAAATAAAATATAAGGTAAAGGTGGTGTATGAAATAAATAATAAAGGAAGAAAAGATGGAAGAGTGAAGGTGGCAGATGGAGAAGTTTAGTGAGAATAGATAATGGGCTAATGGACAAGGGAGGAAATTGGTGCATGAAGAACCATTGGTTGGCAAAATGGCCAAATGAAAACAAAAGGTAAATTGGTGCATGTGTTGTAATTGGTTCAAAAGGGTGGCCATATAAATACCAAGATTCAAGGGCGGAAGAGAAATGTGAATTGGCCTTGGTGAGACTTGAGAGAGCCAGCCATTGAGTGAAAAAAAGAAAAAAAAGAGAGCTTTGAGAAACTCCACCCAATAGGTAGAAAAGAGGAAGAAACAAGAAAGAAATGTGTTAAAACAAAAGAGGACTCGGTTTTGGGAAAAAATCCGAAGAAATTGTGAGGTTCCCTTCCTTTATCTTGTGGAGTCTCTTCAACATTCAAGAGAGAAACTATGGAGTGTTGATGAAGGTGTAAAGCTTGGTTTCAAGATACAAGAGAAACAAGGTAAGGATTATGGCTTTAGCTTGAATGTTCTTTGAAAATAGGTTGGTAACTATAAGAAATGTGTGTGGTAGCAAAGATTAGCTTGACTGGAGAGGATTTAGTGACATGCAAGCCATCAAACTCTTGGATGCATGATGGATTCAAAGTGGAAGAGAAACGGTGAGCATGGTATTGTGCTTTAAGGCCTACAGTTGGTAAATTGCTAAGGAAATAGTTTGTGAAACATGTTGGCAGCTTGATGATTAAAGCTTTGGAGGAATATTGGAGTGCATGTACGGATCAACCAACCTCAAAAGTAAAAATGAATAATGGTTTAAGTATAGTTGAGAGATCTTGAGAAAATGGCTATTGTTGTGTTGATTGGAATCTTGAAAGGCACATTGTGAGGAATAATGGTTGTTGAAAGAATCTAAAATGCATGAGCTAGTTGGAAATATTAATTTTGCTTTTTATGTTATTTGAAAGAAATAAGGAGGAATAATGTGCGTGGAGGATTGAGAAATAAAACATTGAAAGTTAGATAGATAATTATGCATGTACATTTAGAAATAATTGAGTGAGATTGGAATGATTGTTGCTGCCATATATGCGGTTAATTGAGAAAGAATGGTGATTCTAGCATGATGTGAGTTATTAAAATGATGATTAATGTTCGAATGAGAAAGAAAATGGAATGAGATATAAAAGCATAAAACTAAGAATGTGGTACAGAGGGCAGCAAATGTGGGCTGAAATGGGAATAATAAATACTAAGTATATTAAGCTTGGTTTATTGCTAGGAATTGTGTAAGTGGAAAAGGATTACTGTGGTGATTAACTAAAAGAGGAAACGGGTGACCAGCAAGCTGATTGAATACAAAACATAACTGGATAAGTGGCAAAGTAGTATCCTGCCATTGTAAGGTGAGTAGCGGGTGTCTATTTCCAAAGTTCCATAAACTATATATTGATATGCTTTTAATAAACGTTGTTGGTTTTCTTTACAAGCAATTGTGGATAGCATGAGTTGTTAGCCTCGGTAGGTGATTTTTAAATGGATTTGTAATCAATTATACTATTTTTGTGGAACGCATGAGTTGCTAGAAAATGATAAGTGATTTGAATACATAGTTTGCATTAATTTATACACTACTATTGTGGAAAGCATGAGTTGGTAGAAACGATAGGCAATTGTGGATGCAAATTGATTTGGAAGTAGTTTCTGTATACTATATATATATATACATACATATAAGTAAAGTATTTTAGGAACCGGGAAAAAAGCCCTTTGAAATGTTTTGCATCAAATCCGTGCCTTGTATCTTTGTGTGACGTGCATAGTTAAATGTACTTGTTCAATGGTCTAAGAAGGAAATTTTTGAGAGCCGGTTTGTCATAGCCCAAATCTCGAGCCATGACTGGAGCATGGGCTCAATGGGTATAGCCCACTAAGCCCAAGCAAGCCTTTTTTTTTTTATGCAATCCCAATCATCATTCTCAACCGTCATTTCTAAAACCACATATTACAATTCTCAATTATAAATATTTTAGTAACGTTTTATAGCAATTCAATATTCACATTTGTATTATGCTAACATAGTATCACTCATTTGCCACCTTATAGTGGCATCAATAATCAAATATACATATTTGATTTTTAACATGAATCTTAGTGGTCTTCATTACTTATACATGTACACAAGCATAAGACTCTTGACCGTCAGTGGAGTGACTGTGGGTAAAGGTACAGCTACTAAGATGCCATAGTACCTACCAAGAGGACGAGCATACGTGGACACTCAGTCTAGGTCCCAACTGCCTTCGAATCTAAAAACATAAAGTTTAGAAAAACGTGAGTATAAAACTCAGTGAGTGAACATAAGAAGGGAACAAGCAATCAATAGGAAGAATTTGGAAATCATGATGCACTTGTTTCAAAAACAATGCAATTGATTTAGTTTCTTTCTAAAAATCCCTCATTTCAAACCTTGATTAATAATCTCATAATGTTGCAAAAACCCAAGATCAATCTATGAAGTTAAATGGGTGAAACATATGTCAAAATCAAGCAAGGTAGCAAGCATGGCAGCAAGTTTCTCATTGCAGCGAAGTTCATTCTCGCTGTAGCGAGATTCAAGAGGCCAAAACAGAAAGGTTCTCGTTGCAGTGAGAAATAATGTTAGTTTGCATATATTTAAGTTTTTCTATTATATCTCTCGCTACAAAAGTCCAATTGACCTTATTTTTGAACCATTAGAAAGATAAGAGGCAGCGCTACAACTTTTACATTACAAATTTTCCTAATTCGAATGTTAAGGTGGTCAAATCTTCATCAAAATAAAAGTACTGCATCAGAACCTGAGAGTTTCTCATTGTAGCGAAAAACAAGGCTGGTTTATGCCCCCACCACCTGAGAGTTTCTCGCTGCATCGAGATTTAGGGGAGATAACAATTAAAGGATTTTCATATGCCACAAAATTCATTCCTACCATATTACACATCAAAGTAAACACATTGACAATAATCAAGTTTCTCATTATTCATTTTGATCATATATTATAATCATAAACTTTCTGTCACATATACATATATAAACATATATAAACACGTACACCACCCCACTTCATTCTTCGTCATAGCTAGGTCATCATCACCATTGATTTATGTGCACTCCCTACTCGCACATAGTCGGGTCAACATTGACTTATGCGCACTCTCACTCGTACATAGCTGGGTCAACATTGGCTTATGCGCACTCCCACTCGCACATAACCAGGGCAGCATCGGCTTATGCACACTCCTACTCACACATAGCTGGGTCCACATCATTACACAACATTATTCATCAATGCACAACATATATTCATATATATATATATATATATATATATATATATATATATATATACATACCAACATAATATAGGAGCACATGGATTCATCCTTTTACACATTTCACATTTTAGCAACATCAAAACATTTTATCAAGGGCTTATTCTCTGACACACATTTTTAAAGAAAAGTTGGTTAAAATCATTCAAATGTTTTGTGTAATACATTCACATTCCCAAAACAAATTTGAAATGCAAGTTCACTCATCGGTCTTGTTGATTCTTTAATCGATTCTAACTTCAATTATTGCTTCAAATGGACATGTGAGACCTCGTTGGAACCTATCACACACACACAACATCACTACCAACCCAATTTGCATAAGTACATTTCTAAAAGCTATTTCTTAAATCAAGCTCTACTTGCTATTCCTAACTAGCTTCCAATTACCTTTTGATTAGCTATCTATTCTCTCTACTTTAGTATCACTAGAATTAAACAAACAAACCTCAACAATAAAACAACTCACAACTCCAATTACTAGCCATTATCAACAACCTAAAATCAATCCTCATTCATTACTCACCTTGGTGGATTTGTAGTTGAATTCTTTCTCAAGAATACTCAAGCTATCATGAAAAATCCCTCTTTCTCTCTCTAAACTCCAAGCTAATGAAAGGAAGTATGGAAGTAAGACTTTTCAAGGGTTTTAAAGTGAAAGAGTGAAAGAGCACAAAGGTTTTATGAAAAAGTGCACAAAAGCATGAAAATTGGAGCTAGAGAGAGAAAGTTATGGAGGTTGCAAAGCAAGCTTCCGTGGAGGATAAAAGGAACATGAAAGGGAAGGAAGAAGAAGATGGAGAAGCTGCCGGAGCTCAGATATTTATGCTTCAAGTTAATCCAAATTTCCATCAAAATTACCAAAATGCCCTTAATGGTGTTTTTGTCTTCCTCCCATCCTTTGTGCAACCTCTTTGCTCTTTTGACACCGAAACAAAGTCTATAATAGTCTAAAGGTACTTGGGTTCACAAAACTTAAAACTTTAGACTCGAGATGCAAAATGACCATTTTACCCCTATCATGGAAATTATCATTATTTTTATCTTCCTCATTTATTTACCATCATAAACATCATTCATTCATTCCTTAGGCCTATTTAGACCTTAATAGCATAAAAAAAACCCACTCGTAGGAGCCTACAAAGAGAAATTATGAAATTATCCTTGGTCCTCATTATCGCGTCTACTTCTAGTTATGTGTCTATAGAGGTCGAGATTTCACAAGTTCACTTCTGAATTAATCTTTCTAACTTGGTACTTAGCCTTAATTGGCATCCGTAAACTTTATTAGCCACCGTATCAAAATACGGGGTACTAAGGTTTTAGTCCGATCTTTATACAAATGTTTACACCATGCATTTTAATGTGAAGAGCAATTTGAAAGGTTATCAAACCTTGTTTTCAAATGATTTAAAGCAAAAGTCTCAAAAAATTTGATTTGGTTTTGAAAGTTGTTTTGACAAACCGAGAGCATCGAGAGTAAGTCGAATATCACATTGGGATAGTGTGACCTTAGTGCACAAGTGGGCTTTAGCTAGAGAACCTTTGAGTCGCTAACGGGCTGGTAGATGTGGCTAGGCCACGGTCTGTGATTATACGTGGCAAGGCCACGAGTTGTTATATGTGGCAAGATGTCACGACTCAAATTCTGAGCCATGACCGACGTATGGGCCCAATGGACATAGCCCACTAAGCCCAAGCAAGCTTATCTATATAACCTGTTCATTATTTCCATCAAAAGTTGCTAAGATCACATTTCATAATTTTGATTCGGAATAACGATAAACATTCCCAACACATAGTGGCATTGCTAAACAAAATATACATATGTTGTCTAAAACATTATCTTAATAATTTACAATGAGTTTGTCTATACACCACAAAGGGATACTCGACTTCCAACGGAGAGACTCGGGTGAAAGTTCAGCTATTGAATGCCGAGATACCTACCAAGGACACAAATCTACGAGGACACCCTGACCTAGTTACCGGCTACCTTTTGATCCGAAAACATGAAGTTGAAAATGGTGAGTATAAACCCAGTGAGTGAACAAAGGAAGGGAACAAGCTAACGATAAGGAAAGTTTAAAGAAATCATTATGCATTTATCTTTAAAACAATGCAATTTAGTTTAGTTCTTATTAAAACCCCTCATTAAACCCTTAATCAGTTAATCACTTGACGATAAGGGTTCCATGCACAACAAAGGATTAGAAGAATGAAAACTTTAATAGCATTCAAGTAAGTCAAGTCAGGCAAAACGACGGGTCCTCGCTGCAGCGAAACGTCATTCTCGCCAATGCTGAGGGTTTCTCAGGTGGCCGAGGGTTTCTCACCAAACCCCATCATTTCAAACTTAATTAATTTATTCCTTGATGTTGGAAGTCCATGCTCATCCATGATGTTAAAGAAATGGAAAATGTGGCAAAAACCAACAAGGTAGCATGCAAGACAGAAAGTTTCTTGCTGCAACGAGATTCAAGCAACAAAAACAGAATTTTTCTCGTTGTAGCATGAAACTATTCTCGCTGCAGCAAGAAGTATGGCACTTAAATAAAAAGGGACCTCTTTTGCACTAAACATCTATTTGGTGTTGTAATAAAAATCAATTTGCAAGTAAATGGGAAATTTTCAAAATTCATCATGTCATAAAATCACATATTACAATCATGATCTTTCTATTGCATATACATATTCCTAAACATATATCAATTCGTATACCACCCCATCTCACCCAGCTCATGTGCATCCCCCCACATCATGCACATAGCTGAGTCATCGCGTGTATCCCCCACATCGTGCACAGATAATGCCATCTTGTACATCCCCCCACATTGTGCACACATGCAATATCACCATCCATCTCCCTCACCACCGTCATCACCGACAGGTGCACACTCACCCCGCACATGCACGGTTGCATTTGTCACACAATGGTACCATGTATGGCATAATATGTATATATATATATATATCTACACTATATAGAAACATATGGATTCATCAGACTATTCATTTAATAACATAAAAACATTTCATAAGGGCTTGTTCCCGTGAGAGTTTTGAAGAAAGAACCAATAAAACGCTTTAGGGGATTCAATCAAACATACATGTGTATATCTCAAAACATTCTTTTATGCAAGTTCACTCACCAGTCTTTGTTGATGCTTTGGTGGGCTCTAGCTTCGACTAATATTTCGAATAGAGGTGTGGGGTTTTCTTTAGAACCTATCACATGCAACAACATTGCCATCAACCCAACTTGGCATTAATGCCATTCCGAAAGCTATTTCTTAAATCAAGTTCTACTAGTCATCCTTAACTAGCTTCCAACTATTATTAAATGACTATTATTTGCACTATTCTAATCACACTAAAATTGAATAAACAACCTCAACAATAAAACACTCACAAATCTAATCACTAGACATTCTCAACACTTAAAAATTAACTCTACTTCATTACTCACCTTGGTGGTCTTTGTAGTTGAATTTTCTTTCAAAATTGTTCAAGCTAATATGGGAAATCACTCACTCTCTCTCTCTCTCTACACATCCAGCTACTGAGTGAATGTACTAAAGAAAGACTTTTGAAAGCTATTGAGGTGTAAAAGTGGAAGAGCATGAAAAACCCTACGAAGGAGTGAGCAAATGCATGAAACTTGGACTTTCTATGAGAGATTTATGGAGGATTCAAGGTTTCCTCCCATGTAGAACGAAGAAAACGTGAAATGAAGAGAAGGGTTAGGATGAAGAAGGCGAAGATGTTGGAAGTTGCTGGAGCTTAGATATTTATGCTTCAAGTTAATCCCAATTTTCACTGAATTTACCAAAATGCCCTTAACATGGTGGCTTTGTCTTCCTCCCATCCTTTGTGCAACCTTTTTACTCTTTTAACACTGAAACAAGTCCATAATAGTCTAAAAATACTCGAGTTCATGAAAATGTAAAAATTTAAACCCGAGATGCAAAATGACCATTTTGCCCCTACTTAAAAAATAATCAGTGTTTCTATCTTCTTCATTTATTTTATCATTATTCATGTATTCCTTAGGCCTACTTAATGTTAGTATAAGCCCTACAAGCCAATCTATGGTTGTATGGGAATTGTAATTTTGAGATATTCATGTATGCCATTTTGTTATTCATAATAACATTGAGGTAGTTCTTTATCCATAAGTTTGTAATTTAATTATTTTTTGGTACTTATGTAGATAAAGCCCATGGAACTATATATGCCTTGCAAAGGAATTGTATTGGGATACAATTATGAGATCCTTGTGCATTAAAGCATTGCTCCTAAAAGTTCCTGATCATTGTATTATTGAGACAAGGCATCAATAATGCTCAAAGATTGGCACATGTTATGTTCCTTGTGAAGTAAGCAATTGTTCTCATAGGTTGAAGTATAAAGATACTTGGAACTAGCATGTTGGTGCTTGCCATGGGAGAGCGAGTTCACTGAACATGACCCGCCATGAGAAGTGCATTTGGTATTTCACTCAAGTGTCTATGCAATACTTCTCATGTGTCAGTTGTGTAAATACTCCCTAGACTTGAGACACCAGGTTGTCATATGTGTGGAGTGCTATGCTTTGATTTCATCCCTATGGGTGCCTAACCAAGGATGCCAAAACAGGATGCTTTTGGGTATAGCATGAAGCGTGTGAATGCAGATGAGTGGTCAAGATAGGAATCATCACCCCAAGTGATTCAAGGGGAAATATCTCATTAGTTCTTGGTTGATATTAACTTAATCAAATCCCTGGCCAAGGTGATTAGGAGATTATGAAATGAGTTTCATAAGTCTCCATAAAGCTAATGATCTAACTACAAGAACAAATATGGAGATCAATAAGAGTAGGCACTGCACCAAGCTCTTATCATCTTCAGGATACATGATGAAGGAATGAATTACACTGAAAAACTATACACTGAAAGGTTGTCAAAGAATCCTTTGACTCTCCTAACAATTGGGTGGCCATGATGCATTGCTAGATGCCAATCATGGTCTATGGAATTGAATTAGTTAATTTAAAACTGAATATGATTCATTTTAATTAATTAATTAATAATATTATAATTCAATTCCATTGCCAACATGTTAGGAACTTATTGGGTCACACACAAAGGTTGCAATTTGGATTAAATTGAGAGTGTGATGATTCAAGTTAGACTTAAATCAAATTTTAGGTTTTAACTATTAAGGACCTAATTAAAAGAGTTAAATTAGGCATTGGTTAAATATTATAATTATTATAATATTAAGGACTTATTTTGCCAATTTTAATAAGTTAAACCTACATATAAATATCACATTATAGCCACTCTTTTTAATTAGAGGAAAAGGATATTTTTCTTGAGTGCTGCCACTCTTGAGACGTTTATTTCTTTTCAAAACTTCTCCTTTGATTCTTTGCTGGAAATCAAAGAAGAAAAGAGGACAAATCGTTGTCCATTGCTAGCACAAGCCCGTGGCATAAAGCTCTCTCCTTGATAAGGATCCGTTGCAATCGTGTGTGCATCATTGGAGGCCAAGCGATTGAGTGGCTGGGATTCTTTCACACCAAAGGTGTTCGTGTTTTGTCACCAACAGGAATCCATTTGATTGCGATATCACTTGGAAATGTACATTATTTTTCTGATTTTATGTGGTACATAACTTTGCATTAAACAACCAAGGTGATCCAAAGGTAGGAGGCATGGTTTTATTTTTATTTCAATTTTTTATTCCACTACGTTGATGCTCTAATCACCCCGTTCCTAGCACTTAGACCTTAATAATATTAGAAAACTACTTCTATGAGCTCACCATGAGAAATGATGAAATTACCCTTGGTTCGTGTTATCGCGTCTAATTCTAGTTACGGGGTCTATGGAGGTCGTGGTTTCATAATACGAGAGTACTAGGTATCACACAAGGCCACGAGTTGATATACGTGGTTGCGACCACATGATTTCTTTGATGTCGACCAATATCATCGAGACTGCCATGGCTATAGGAATCCGGTGGAAGGGGCCTACCAGATTGTTATCATGTGGAATAGGGTCCACAGATTGATTATTTATGATTACATACTCGAGAGCCTTGAGAGTTTTTATACTCACACTCTTTTGCATGATGGAGAGTTAATGTTTTTTCGCAGCTTCCCTATTTGATCGTAAGCTTTCAGCGCTTTATAAGTTGGTAATGAGTTGATATACGTGGATGTACACGATTATTTTTACATGCAACACATTTTGGGAGCGTGCCAGATTTTATATTACTATTGTGCTTTTAAAGGAAATAGATGATTTCAAGGATTGAAATTTATTTTACCACGCTTTGTTTTCGGCATTGTTTACCAAGGAAAGTATTGCATTATAATTTTACAACATTATTTTACAAGGCACAAATACCTTGTTATTTGGTTTTATAAGGTTATCATTTTATATTCTGGTTTTATTACTCAAATGATCTACTCTAAGCTTGTTTCCCATCTACACCCTACTCACAGATTCGATGGTCATTGATTTTATGAGTCTCACCCCTTTATCTCCCTTTTTGCAGATAAGTGATCAGCTTAGTGTGCATTCATCGGCACTATTTGTCCACTACGGATAGAGAAAGGCATCTCTTAGCACTTTATTCCAAGTCACTCTGCTGCTAGAGGTCGAGTCATTTGTAATGTATTATACATTCGTAAATGGACTGTCACAGCCCAAATTTTAGGCTATGACAGATGCATGGGCCTAATGGGCATAGCCCATTAAGCCTAAGCAAGCCTATTTATGCAATCCTGATCATCATTTCTAAAACCACATATTTCAGTTCTCAATTATAAATATTTCAGTAACGTTTTATAACAATCCAATATTCACATTTGTATTATGCTAACATAGTATCACTCATTTGCCACCTTATAGTGGCATCAGTAAATAAATATACTTATTTGATTTTTAACATGAATCTTAGTGGTCTTCATTACTTATACATGTACACAAGCATAAGACTCTTGACCGTCAGCGGATTGACAATGGGTGAAGGTACAGCTACTAAGATGCCATAGTACCTATCAAGAAGGTGAGCATATGTGGAGAACTCAATATAGGTCCCAACTACCTTCAAATTTGAAAACATGAAGTTTAAAAATGTGAGTATAAAACTTATTGAGTGAACATAAGAAGGGAACAAGCAATCGATAGGAAGAATTTTGAAATCATGATACACTTGTTTCAAAAACAATGCAATTGATTTAATTTCTTACTAAAAACCCCTCATTTCAAAATTTGATCAATAACCTCATAATGTTGCAAAAACCCATGATCAATCCATGAAGTTAAATGGGTGAAAAATAGGTGAAAATCAAGCAAGGTAGCAAGCATGGCAGCAAGTTTCTCGCTGTAGCGAGAAACAATCTCAGTTTGCATTTATTTCTATTTTTCTATCATATCTCCCACTACATAAGTTTAATAGACCTAATTTTTAAATCATTAGAAGGATAAGAGGCAAAGCTTAAACTTTGATGTTTACGACTTTTCCCAGTTCGAACAGGAAGGTGGTCAAAATCTTCGTTGAAGTGAAAGTAATGCACTAGAACTCGAGAGTTTCTCGCTACGCGCATGGTTATAATTATCACACAATATAAACTATAAATGCACAACATATATATATATATATATCAACATAATGTAGTAGTAAATGAATCCATAATAGCCACATGTCACAACATAGAGACAATTTATCAAGGGCTTGCTCCCATGCATAATTTAATGAAAAGCCAAGTAAAATCATTTAAATGCTTCATCCCAACACATATGTATTTCCTAAAAACACTTTGATGCAAGTTCACTCACCGGTCTTGTTGATTCCTTTACTTGACTCTAGCCTCAACTAATGCTCCAAATGGACATGAGAGGTCTTGTTAGAACCTATACACAGACAATATCACTACCAGCCCAAATTGGCATTAATATAATTCCAAAAGCTTTTTCTTAAATCAAGTTCTACTAGTTATTCCTAACTAGTTTCAAATTGCCTTTTGATTAGTTATCTATTCTCTCTACTCTAGTATCACTAGAAATAAATAAACAAACCTCAACAATAAAATAGCTCACAACTCCACTTACTAGCCATTATCAACAACCTAAAATCAATCTTAATTCATTACTCACCTTGGTGGATTTGTTGTTGGATTCTCTTTCAAAATTCTTCCAAGCTATAGTGGACAATCTCCCTCTCTTTCTCCATCTGTCCAGCTAGTGAGAAAATATACCAAGGAAAGACGGTTAAGGGCTTTTGAGGTGTAGAACAGAAAGAGTATGAAAAACCTTATGAAAAGGTGTAGAAAAACACAAGGTTTAAGGTTACTATGGGAAGCTTCCATGGAAATTATCATTATTTTTATCTTCATTTATTTACCATCATAAACATCATTTATTCATTCCTTAGGCCTATTTAGACCTTAATAGCATAAAAAAAACCTACTCGCAGGAGCTCACTAAGAGAAATTATGAAATTACCTCTAGTCTGCATTATCGTGTCTACTTCTAGTTATGTGTCTATGGAGATCGACATTTCACAAATTCACTTTTGAATTACCCTTTTTAACTTAATAATTAACCTCAATTGGCATTTGTTAACTTTATTAGCCACCGTATCAAAATATGAGGTACTACATGGACTATAATGTATTTTTTTTACAACTATGTGGAATAAAGTTTAAGTCAATCTATTATTACTATTGTTCCAAATCATATCACAAAGAGTTATACGGATCAAAGCAATTACATAGAATGGTGAACGAATATAATGAATTAACAAGAGTTTCTAATAAGGCTTGTTTGGGACATAGCAGGGTTCTCTCGAAAGTCTCAGACGTCGGTAGCGATTAAGGAGCAGTTGTTACACCTCATCTCTTCGTTTAATCACTAATTTCCCTTCTACTAACTTATATGGAGTGTTAGGGTCACCTAATATCCCACTCGATACATCCAAATCCATAAATTGAATAAACATTTCCATTCTCTTTTCCTAATAAAGTTAATTATTACCTACAAATGAGAGGTGGCCTTTGGTTCACCAAGTATGATTGCTGTCACCTCTAGAGCTTCTACAATTGATCTATCAAATGCAATTAGACCTACAAAATTTAAGACCAAGCTCTAATACCAATTGTCAGTGCAGAAGTCTCAAAAGGGAATATACGAAGAGAGGGTGAATTGGTATATTAAAAATTTCTTCAAAAATCTAAGTATGAAAATCAAATCATTTTAATCTAAAAATATCTTTTAGTATCAAAAACAAGTTTCCAACAACAAATTGTTGAACATAAAAATAATATACTGAAGTATAATATTTTCAATAAAATAAATGTAACATGAAAAGTAAAGGGAAAATTATTTTCTTTAGCATAGAACAATGAATCAATATGAAAACTATTTTCCTAAAGCAAATATGAGCAATAAATAATGATGCAAAAAATTAAAAAGAGACACAAAGAGTTTGTAATGGTTCGGTTTTTT
Source organism: Theobroma cacao (assembly GCF_053813885.1). Taxonomy (NCBI): domain Eukaryota; kingdom Viridiplantae; phylum Streptophyta; class Magnoliopsida; order Malvales; family Malvaceae; genus Theobroma; species Theobroma cacao. The sequence continues at coordinate 11,186,793 of NC_142644.1, read as the reverse complement.
TCAATGCCTACATCCACTCTTTTGGTAACAAAGGAATTTCAATCCACTATTAAGGATTCTTACTTTTTAATGAGGCAAAGTAATAACCTTCACACAATCGATAAAAAGATTCTCTCTTTTTAACGAGATCAAGCGATAACCCTTAAAATAACTTTTTTACAAGCTTAAGGGATAACCTTTACACAATCAATAAAGGGATTTTTGCTTTTGAATCGGATCAAGTAATAACCCCTACAATGATGGTTTTTCAAAAGCTTAACCACAAATCCACAAATAGCTTTCCAAGCTTAACCTTGAACCTTTACAATGTGCAACCTAAACTCATCATAAACTGGAAAATGCTCTTCACTTTCAACACTTCCCCCCACTCCCTCAACTTCTAGGAATGGCTACTGGTAGGCCACCGTACCCTCTAATCCTTTCCCAGCATGCTGATTCATTCTCCCCCATGCCGCAGGGGACCACCGATAACCCCATAATAGCCAAAGATTTACAGCCGCCAGACAATGACGACTTGAAAAAAGGGGATTCTCAAAACCAACTCCTATTTTCCCCCCATGCACAAAAAAAGTCATTTTTTAGTGTGGCGATTGGAGATAAGCCACTAATAATCCCAGCAAATCGGGAACCATTTTGCTTTAGAGATCGACCTGCTGTCTTCTTTTTTTATGATGAAATAGTTGCCCTTGCACAACCCTTCAAATACTCTATGGTAGGTAAGTTCACGCAGATGCCAAAGATGCAGGATATTCGATATGCCTTCAAAGCCATTGGGCTTGTTGGTGCGTATGAGATACGGTGGCTTGCCTACAAGTACATTCTAATACAGCTCTCCAATGAGCATGATCTCAATTGGATCTAGTTGAAATAGGTTTCGTTTATCTCAAACTAAAAGATGCGAGTTTTCAAATGGACTCCAAACTTTCAACCAGAGAAGGAATTTGCTCTTGTGCCTGTGTGGATATTATTCCCAAACCTTTGAGTGCATCTTTATGAGAAGTCGACACTCCTTGTGATTGCCAAAATAGTGGGACGATCTTTGATGGTGGATGAAGCCATGGCAAATGAAACCTGTCCTAGCGTGGCGCAGGTATACGTAGAATATGACTGCTAAAACCCTCCGTTAGATCAGGTGTGGATCGTGTCTCATGACAGACAAACTGGAGAGGTAACAGGTGGCTTCATGCAAAAAGTTGAGTTTTTAAGATTGTCGGAGTATTGCACCCACTGCTGCCATGTAGGGTATAGCGAATCGACTTGCCTTGTGATGGGACACTGTCCAGAGAAGAAACTATAGTCTACGAGAATTAAAAAGCAGTGGAAAAGGAATGAGAATGGACATGAGGAGTGGAGAGAAAGAGATTTGATGCCTAAAAAAGAAAACAAGGTAGACTAAAATTGGGTCATACCACCAAAATAGAGCACAAAGTGGCAAGTGATAAGCAGACGGGTACGAGCCAAATAAAGGATCCTCAAGGTGTGGAAATTAGCCCAGATGACCATGGGGAGGCGCAAGTACAATATCTAACCGTTTTGAAGCAGTCGATTTGATGGACGAAGAAGATCATGTAAAACAAGGGTGAACAGAGAGGGTAAACAATTCCACTCGCACCCTAAAAAATGTTTCCAGCACATCAGCAGAGATTTAGCTAGAGCAAACAGTTTTAGGGTCTGCAATAGATGAGAAACGCGATCTTGGGAGTACAGATCCATTAGTTGTGAAGGACACAAGTGTTGCAGTTAATTTGCTAGCTTCTGGTGAGCTAGGAGATTCGAGAACAACCTATACACATGGCTAGGGGGTCAGGAGATTAATGGGCAGCAAGGTGGAAAGATTAAGGATAGGTTTGCTACATTGAAAGCGGTTGAAAATGACTCAGTTCCATTGCTTTCTGTACCTGTTTCTAACCATGCATGGATCGAAGATAGCAATGCGATAGGCTGTAGCACCTCTGTCAGTGTGGAAAATATAGGTGATCATGATTATATCTACTGAGCGGTTGAAAATGCATGTAATGTTACAGCTAGAAATACAAAAAGAAAACAAGGAATCGGCAGTCTGAATAGTTGAAAAGTCATAGTGATGAGCCTCTCATGCCGACAACAAGTACACCATCGACAGTGCCTAAGGCCATAACCTCCCATGCTGCAGGTCCAAGCGAGGATATGGTTAAAGGAAGTGATGAGAATATCCCAACAATGCATGGGCAAGAAACATGCGATTTTAATCCCTCCCATGCAACCTATGGAAGTAGTGAGGGCTATTCGGATTGGCTACCACAAAATGAGGATCTCGAGCATTAGACACATAAAGGCCTAAATAAGGCAGAGCGAGTTCAAGTAGGTGATAGTAGCAAGGATTTTTATCATGAGAACCCAACTCTGGGTTTAGATAGCCAATCTTTTGAGTACCACCCCAAGACAGCTAGAAGAACAAAATCATATAGTGAAATGTCCTATAACCTAACAGATGATGTTTCCTCAAAAAAAGATGATAACGCTTTAATAGACGGATGTGAAGAATTTGTCTCCAAGCACTTTAGTAAAAAAACATACCCATGATCAGTACATTGATTTGGAATGTTAGGGGAGGTGCTGTTAAGCTCATCTAAAGATGAATAAAAAAGTTAAAGTTGATGCATCAAATTAAAATCCTAGCTATTTTAAAACCAATGGTCCAAGGTTCTAAACTTGAGTTTTTTAAAAGAAAGCTTGGCTTTTAGGGTGCTATTTGTCATGACTCGGTACTCCCCTCGAGCCCGTGACAACCACCGCTGTGTCCTGATTGACACTCATTACTCGGAATGTCAACCAGAACCTCGCAAAGCTTTAATACCAGTTTCTCATTTGCCCTATGAGTAACCATTACCAAATATCATGTTCTAAAATATTTCAAGATATTTCCAACTTAAATCAATAGAAAAATGATTTCTGTCTCACAGGGGCATTTTGGTCATTTGTCCTCAAAAATTTTGAACCCAGCTAAAAATGTAGTAGGTGAGTACAAAACACATAATTCATAATAAAAAATAAGTTTAGATATTTAAAACATTCATTTAATGTGAAATTATGACTATTAGAATATAATAAAAATATTTAATAAAATATTTTATTTTCTTATAAAACAATATTTATAGAGTTACCGGTAGATAATTTTTGTAGCATAAAAGCTAAATAAATTTATATATACTGTAATACAGATAACCAAAGTATAAAATTTAATTTACAGTGACACGTGGGCCCACGAAAAACCAAAAATAAGAAAGACTATGAACCTACAGTTTTTGAGGATGCAATTCCAATGGTAGTCCTCGATGAAATCAACTATCTATAGACTATCTTGAGCCTGAATAGGATGGAAAGGAGGGTGGTGAGATTATATAATCCGAGTGAGTAAACAAATACCATTTAAAATATCTAAAGTTGAGTAAATAGAGACAAATAAAATAAATCATCATATTGTAATTTATCATTTTTCAACTCATTTCAACCAAATAAAATCAATTCATGTAAATCGAGTAATCGGCATGGCTTATGAATTTCTTAAAACTTTGGCTCGTACCAAAATCATTCTCATACCCAGTTATCTGGGATGCCTTGATCGAGGGCTATCCCAACCAAGTCCACCAAGGTTGTTAAAAAGTTATGTACGCATAAATCATGTTTTTATTTTGAAAACATTGTCGTTCCTTAACATTGGTTGAGTTCACCCTCACGTGGTGGTTTGGCGTGAAGTGAACTCTAAAGTTGTAACTCGGAAATTACCCTACACGCCTCTCCAACTGAGGTAAAATATAACAGGGTTCTGTGCCCCTCTAATGGGCTAGTCCACAGAAAACTCGCCCACTGCAGCAAGCTAAACCCACCATACAATAAAATTTGCAATAGCATGACATGGCAATTATCTTATTTTACAGTCTTCTAAGGCAAATCAACAATTCATACATTTTCAGCACATTTGCCAATTCAACCATTCATGCGAATATTATCATAAGCCAATCAATTAGAACATAAATTCATAATACATCAAATGGTCTCCAATTACTCTATTTTCAAAGCCATCATTCAATTTCAAAATGATTTATAAAATCATTTCGTTTAAACACCTTTTGTTTATAAAACATAAAGATTTAACATTTAAACTCATTTTCCATAAAATCACAAAATCGGATAAAAACCACTTTAGATAATTAAGACAATAGTAAGGTTACTCACTATTTCGGGAGTCGAACTCCAAGTACTCCGATTCTTGATCCTCGGGTACTATCTCTTTACTTTTGCCAGAATGCTCACCACCTAGACATAATGCACAATAAGCCATTTACTACATTGTGCTAAATTGTTATCAAACCAATTCAGGCTTTATACTAATGTATGAAATGGGATGCAAATTGTTCGGATTGTTGTCTACACACAGTGTTCTACACAAATTCAATTGTGTACCTAAATAATACGGTATTGGCCTTATTCGATCTATCACTCGATTAATTGGGCAATATGTCCAATTCAACACTAATTAACTCCATTTTCTTCCAATTCTCCAAATCATCAAACACAAGTCCAATAGCATAAAAATTAGCAAAATCATCTTCACATTTCTCTTGGGAATTTCTACCATGGTGGGTGCATCAATACTATAATTTTTCCTACTTGATTTTCCCACGGAAATTCATCATTTCCTAAGCAATTCACTTGAAATAAAATCAAACCCACCATCCACACTCAACATGGAAATTTGGCCTATGATGGGTAATGGGAGAAAATGAATTTTTCTTGTTGGCTTTTCATGCTACACATCACTAACTAACTAAAAACACAAAATACATTAAAATCTAACTAGATCATCATCAAATATTCTCTCCTAGGTGTTCGGCCAGCAAGGGATTCATCATGAAAACTTGATTCTCAACCTTTTTTCTTGAAAAAGGATGCATGGGAAAGGTAGATCACAAGCTAAAATCAAAAAATCTTACCTTTTGTCACTTGTTTCCTTGAATTATCACACTTTTCCCTTGAATTTTTCCACCTAGGGTTTTTGTTCTTCTTTTCTTCCTTTGTTCTTCCTTTGGTTTTCCTTTGGCTAGCCATATGAAGAGAAATGGGCTGATTTTGTGTTAATTTTTAAGCTAAATAATTAATGGATGAGAATTTGACACATGTCACCATTCCATTGGTCCATGTGTCATACTTAGCCATTAAGCAATCTCTCTCCACCACTTAAATTTCCTCAATTATCCATGACAATATTGGGTAAAATTCATGTGTTGGACAAGTGTTGGGTGGTGTAAAATTACAATTTTACCCCTAGGGTGGCAAAATGACTATTTTACCCTTTATGCTCGAAAAATGTAGAAATTAAAATTTTTCACTTCTCAAACTCAAATTATACTCCAAATGATCAATTTTAGTCAAAAATTTCATCCAACACTCACGTCTTAACCTTAAGTGGCAAAATAACCATTTTGCCCCTAGGTCATGAAATTCCAATTTGACTCCAAATCGATCTTCGAACTCTGAATCACTATTTTAAGTCATTCTAGAAATTTAAAATTTTCAATTTCATCTTAAAATCTCTATTTGGACTAGTTCGCTTAATTCAACTTAATTGTACCATTTGGTATATTGCCGTCCTTTAACGATTTTTCGGGATTTTCCAAGTGTACAAGCATATTGTCGATCACATGAATGACATGGCAAGTATTTTATAAGGTCAGGCTTGACACTATTGGTCCCAAGTAAATGTTCTAGAAGGGGGGTGAATAGCACTTTTTGGCTCTTCGCAAGATGAGGAACTAATTTGAAAAGCAATGAAAGTAAAAACAAAGTAGACAATGAGCAGGAATTTAAAGTGGTTCGGTCCAAGACCTACATCCACTACCTTGATTACTCAACTAAGGATTTTCCAAACTTATCCACTATGAATGGTGAAATTCACAAGCTTTCACCAAGCTTTACAATGACTTTTACCAGGTTTAGCCAAAACCTTTCACAATAGTTTTTTATCGGGATCAACTAAAATCCAAAGTGGTTTTTTAAAGGCTTAACCACAACCTTTCACAATGGTTTTTCATGGGCTCAACCAAAACCCAAAATGGTTTTTGAAAGGCTCAACCACAACCTACAACAATGGTTTTTCACGGTATCAACCAAAACCCAATAATTAACTTTTCAAGGCTAAGTTAGAACCTACTACAACAACCAAGCTAACCAAAGCTTGATCAACCCCTTAGAGTGTCTCTCACACTCTAAGTAAATAGAAAATAGAGAAAAGATGAAGTACAATTGATCACCTAGCTGATCTAAGATGTAAAAACTTAAGCTCAAATAGTTTTTTAAAGGATGGGAGTGAAATACAAGTGTAAAGAGAAGGGTTTTGGTCTTCTAAGCTCAAAATCACTATGGATGGCTTTTCTATCTTGTTTTTTACTGTTAGAGAGGCTTTAAATACTTTCAAAATAAATTCTAGCCATTGAAGACAAAAATTAGCAGTTTGTAGCCGTTATTTTGTCTTCTAGTGCTCAATTCAAATTTTCTGACAGAATGATCTTAGTTGACTAACTGCATTCTTAGTCGACTAAGTTGTCTTTGTCTTTTAATCCCAGTTTTTGGCAATGAGCACTTAGTCGACTAACTTCCTTCTTAGTCGATTAAGTTGTTTCTGTTTTAAAGTCAAAATTTTTGGCAGTATGCTCTTAGTCGACTAACTTATTTCTTAGTCGATTAAATTGGTTCTGTCTTGAAGTCTAGATTTCTAGTAGTAGACTTTTAGTCAACTAACCCATTTCTTAGTCGACTAAGTCTTTTCTGTTTCTCAATACTCTTGTGCCCGCCAACTTCTTATTTGAATTTTAGCCGACTAACCCTTTATTATTCAATTAAGGAGCTTTTGTTTTGTTGATTAATTATGGCATCTTATACATATACTTTTTGGATATGTCCCATGGAATAATTTATTTATCATTGGCATACAATTCTTTTCCTGCATACTCAAGTAGAAATATTAAACACAAATGAATGGGAATAGTTTGCTATCATAAAAATGTATACACTCAACATTCTCTATTTCTTATTTTTGATGATGACAAAACACTCCTAGATTAATAGTGCAATGTCTACATTCAATATAAATGCTTCAAATCTTTATGCATAATGAGTTGCTCCCCCTTAGTCAATGCATCTAGTTTTCTCTAGATAATATTCAACAAAACCAAAATTGAGCATCACACACATAACTTAAACATGAAAACCTATTTAAGTCTATTTAACTTAGTGTTCCTTCTTTTCTTTTTCTTTATCATCATTAAACAAGATATTCAAAACTCCCCGTTAATAAGTGCATCAAGATTTTCCTTTAATCTTTAAATAAAACTTTCATGAATGAGAATCATAAGCACTCATACACCTAAGTCATACAAGCTTATAGATATAGTTCAAAAACTTCAAGAGTTAAGCTTGTGTCTATATAAGAACAAATGTATGGAAGTTAAATCATTTCAAAAAATTGTCAAGGATTACTCAAATAATGTTCAAGCAAATTTGATCATTTTGTCATAATCAAAACTATAATAATTTTAAAGCTAACAGGTGCGGCTAGTAACTTCTCACAGATGATTTGGCTTTTTGGGACACATGATGTTTCCTGCACAATAAGGTTTGATCATCCTCAATGTTTTCATGCTCAGTTTTCTTTGTCGTGGCTTTTTTTTTCTTGTCAAACTTTTTTTATCTATGCTGTACTAGACTAGAAAGGCAAGACTTATGGGCTTTTTTGAGAAATATAGTTCCTGGAATACATGAATCGTGGCTAGCAGGAGGGGCCTTCAACATTATTATTAACAAGGTAGAAAGATTTTTGGGGGCAAAATCGCATATTGGCTCGATGGAGGATTTGGCACTGACTCTTTTTGACTGTGGTTTGTTAGATGCAGGATTTGAAGGGAATAGATTCACTTGGACTAATTCTGGCATGTTTCAGAGGCTTGACAGAGTAGTTTGCAACATGCAATGGGGTATGCACTTCACTAGTATAAGAGTCCAACACTTTTACCGAGATGGCTCCGATCACTGCCCATTATTAATTTTCAGCATAGAGTCTTCGGTTAAAAGGTCCTCCTCTTTTCGTTTTCTCCATGCTTGGTTAAAGCATCATGATTTTATGAGCTTTGTTGACAGGAATTGGAATGAGCCAATACACGGTACCGAGTTGATGATCTTTTGGCTTAAGCAGGAACGTTTAAAAAAGGCTTTGAAAGTCTGGAACAAAGCTATTTTTGGTGATATCTTTAGCAATGTCAAGGCAGTAGAACAACATGCTATGGAGTGAAGAATTATTCCAATAGAAGTAGTCTCCTTCAAACTAATAGCAACATAATTTGTCATATGCAAAGCTCAACCATTTGCTCAATATAGAAGAATCATATTGGTAACAAAAATTTGGTGTTCGTTGGTTAGTAAAGGGAGAACGCAACACAAAGTTCTTTCATATATGGATACAGAAAAAAAGGGTGAAAAACTTCATTTTCAATACCAAACCCAGTGATGGTACTATACTATAGGATCAAGAGCAGATCGAGTTGTCCATTGCAGAGTATTTGCCAACTTGCTGAAGGCTGAAGCTACGGATTTTACCAAGTTCAATGCTAATTTAATTCCTCAATTGATATCTGATAATGGTAACCAAGCATTATGTGCAGAACCTACGATGGCAGAAGTGAGGGAAGCAGTTTTCGCTGTTCATAAGGATAGCGTGCCAGGCTTGATGGCTTTTCCTCATTATTCTATCAACAGTGCTGGCATATAATAGCAAAGGATCTATGGACAGTCGTGTGTGACTTCTTGACAAGAACTACAATTCTAAAGGGGGTAACTTCCACAACTTTAGTTCTTTTAGTAAAAGAACGGCATACATATTCTTAGAGTGATTTTCACCCCATTAGTCTTTATACTAGTTTGAACAAAATAATTACTAAATTATTGGCCAACAGGTTAGCTAAAGTATTACCCTCATTAATCTTGGATAACCAAAGTGGCTTTATGAGTGGTAGATTAATCAGTGATAAAATTCTCTTAGCCTAACAATTAGCCAGCAAACTTGATTATAAAGGTAGAGGTGGCAACGTGATTTTGAAGCTAGATATGATGAAGCATATGATAGATTAAATTGGAAATTTTTGTATTTAATCTTAAAGAAATTTGGTTTCTACTCTCAGTGGATTGACATGATTAAAAGGTGCATTTCCAACAGCTGGTTTTCACTTTTAATTAATGGTCATTTGGTTGGCTACTTCAAATCAGAGAGAGGACTATGATAAGGTGATTCTATTTGGCCTTTATTATTTATACTGGCTATAGAATTCTTATCTAGAGGATCTAATTCTCTATTGGCCCAATATGTTTCTTTGCGTTATTATTCGGGATGTTCTTTGAATATTAGCCACCTAGCTTTCACAAATGATATTATGATTTTTACTAATGGAAGGAAATTCGCTTTAGAGAAAGTTCTTAGCTTTTTAAAGGAATATGAGCAGGTTTCTAGACAAAAAATAAACCATCAGAAAAGTTGCTTCATAATTGCTTCTGCAATGGCCATTTCCAGAAAACAAATTATTTCTCGAACCACAGGCTTCCATCATAAGACTTTTCCAGTTACATATCTAGGAGCCCCTATTTACAAAGGACCCAAGAAAGTAATGCTTTTTGACTCTCTCATCTCTAAAATCTAGGAGCGGATCACTAGTTGGGAAAATAAAGTTCTTTCGCTTGGCAACCACATCAGATTGATACAAAGTGTTCTCACTTCTATGCCCATATATCTATTACAAGTCCTTAAGCCCCTGGTGAGCACCACTCAAAAAGTAGACAGACTTTTTAATAGTTTCTTATGGGGAGATTTCTTGAACAACAAACACATACATTAGGCATCATGGAATAAAACTACTTTCCCATAATTGGAAAGTGGACTAGACATCCGCAGTTTGCAAGAGACTTTCAAGGCTTTTACTGGAAAACGCTGACAGTTTCAAACATGTAGCAGCTTATGGATACAATACATGAACGCCATGTATTGCACTGGGAAAATTCCTTAGACAATCTCTCCTAAACTTCATGATTCTGCAACCTAGAAACGGATGTTAGTTAGTAGAGACATATTTGGACAGCAAATACGGTGGAGGATTGGTAAGGGCAACCTTCTATTATGGCATGATGTATGGCTAGGAGATGAACCGTTGGTACACTCTTTTCCTTCATATTTGCTTTCCATGACAAAAGTTAATTACTTTTTCAATACTAATATGTGGGATGTGGATAAATTGAAAGTTGTATTACCTGATTCGGTTATTGATAAGATTTTAAATACTCCTATCAATAGCAATAAGGCGAACATGGCTTATTGGGCCTGTGTTGTCAAACCCTATTCTATAAAATAATTACAACGTCATTTACATGCTCAATAGAATGTTTGCATATTTAGGATGTTCGAGGAATCGTTAAAAGACGATATTGCCCCTAATGGTACCATTAAGTGGATTAAGCCTCGAACGAGTTCAAATAGAAATTTTAAGGTGGAATTAAGACTTTCATAGTTCAGGGATGACTCCAAATGGTAATTCGGTGTTCGAGGATCAATTTGGAGTCAAACCGAAATTTTCACTATCTAGGGGAAAATGGTCATTTGCCACTTGGGGACAAAATGGAAATTTTTAGAAAAGATTATTTTTGGCCCCATTTGACTTATTGGAGTATGATTTGAAGTTTAGAAGTGAAAAATTTTAATTTCGGTATAATTTGGAGTATAGGGGCGAAATGGTAATTTTGCCACCTCGGGGGGCAAATCAATAAATTTTCACCCCTGACACTTGTCAAGACCAAGGAATTTTATTCATCATTGAAATGGATAAACATGACAAATGTGTGGTGGAGAATTAAAGAATTAAAAGTCAAATATTTAAAATTTGAACCAATAAGGAAATGCCATGTGTCATGTTTTTATTATTTTATTATTTCTTTATAAAAAGGTAAAAAATCAGCTCATTTCTCCCATAGTGATCAGCCAAACCAAAAGAGAAGAGAAACCAAGGAAGAACAAACCCTAGGTGGGAAAAATCAAAGAAAAAGGGTTGGAATTCAAGGATTTGATCAAGCAAAGGTAAAATTTCTTTGATTTTGCTAGTGATTTACCTTACCCATGCATTTTTCCTTAATTTCCATGGTTAAATTACATGTTTTCATGATGATATCATGGCTGCTCAAAATGGGTATGGAGAGAGAATGATCTTGGATTGGTTTGATTTTTAGGTATGTTAGTGTTTTTAGGTGATTAATGATGTGTAGCATGAAAACAAGTGAAGAAAACCACCAAAGGTTTGGTGCCCATCAATAGCCGAATTCTCTAAGTGAATAATGAGGAAGAATGGGATGGTATTCTAGGTGATTTGATTAAGAATAGTTTTTGGTGTAGGAATTAATGAATTATGGAGAGAAAATTAAGTAGGAAAAATCACGGAGTTAGTGTACCATTGTTGGCCGAAAGTTCCAAAAAGAAAAGCGAAGATAAATTTTGCCTAATTGTGTGTTAATTAGTTGTGCTTGGTGAATTGAGGGATTGGAAAAGAAATGGAGCAAGTTGGAGTGAAATTGGAGGCATTGGCCAATTTATCGGATGAAAAATCGACTTAGGCCAATACCGGGTCTAGATGGCTACTCGTGCATTTTTCATTTCATATCATGCATATATATCAAGCCTAAAATACCTTATGACTGTTAGACACAATTTAATTAGAATATGTGTCATGGATTATGGCTAGGTGGTGAGCCATTGGATACGAGTAAAGGACTATACTCGCGGACTGAAAATAGGAGTATTTCTATTCATAATATTGTGAGTAAACTTATTATCATCTTAATTATCTAGAGTAGTTTTATACAATTGTGTGATTTTATAGAAAATGGATTTAAATGGTAAATTGCTACGTTTTAGGAGAAATTGTGATTTTATAAAATGATTTTAAAAATTTTTTCGAAAATTGAATACTGGTTTTGAAAATAGAGTAATTGGAGACTACTTGCTTGTGTTATAAACTGTGTTTTAAATTATATGGCTTATAGCAATATGTGAGCATGAATGGTAAAGTCGGTATTTGTATCAAAATTATATATACTATGTATTCAGCCTTGAGAGGCTAGATTGTGATAAATTGCCATGTCATGCAGATAAGGATTTTATAAATCAGGTGGTAGATAAAATAATCCATAGTAACTGCAGTGGTGGGGGTTCCGTCGACCAGCCTATTAGAGGGGCACTATAAACTCCTTTATATTCTCACCTCGGTCGTAGAGGAGCGTAGGGTATCTCCTGAGGTTGGCTTTTTGAGTGCACTTCATGTGGAGCACCGCGTGAAAGTGAGACTCAGCCAACGCCAAGGAACAGCTATGTGTCAAATGCAAAAATATGTTTATGGGTATGAGACATTTAACAGCCTTGGCGGTCTCAGTGGGATACCTTGACGAAGGTACCCGTGAGAATGATTTTGGCAGGAGCCAAGTTTTGTGAGATATATAAGCCATGTTGATTAATTGAGTAAACTGAATATTCATGTTATGAAACATATATTGGAAAAGAGTATTTTAATTCGTCTCCATTTACTCGTCTTTAGATAGTTTAGATGGTGTATGTTTACTCATTGGGATTATGTAATCATAATTTCACCCCTCTTCCTATCCATTTTTCAGTCTCAGGATAGTTTGTTGACAGTTGATTAAGACGAGAATTATTCTCGGAGTTGCATCCTAGAAAGTAAGGGTTTGTAGTCCTACACCTTCTTGGTCAATTGGGGGCCCACGTGTCACTATAAAAGTAATTTTATACTTCAGTTATCTGATTTAAAGTATGTATGAACATATTTATCGTTTACACCATGTTTTTGGCGAGTTTCGATATTTTTGAATAAAAATGATGAAAATGCCCCTATGAGCCAAAAAAAATATTTTATTGTTTTGATTTGGAAACGACTTATGATTTTCTTGAAATGTGAGATTTAATAACTGTCGCTCACCGGGAAGATACAGAAGCTGATGCTAAGCCTTCCGAGGTGTCAATCGGTATTCGGGGTAATTAGTGCTTATCGAGACGTCGCGGTGGTTGTCACGGGCCCAATGGGAGTTTCGGATCGTGACAATTTGAGTGGTATCAGAGCATGGTTTAAAGATCAAAGATTTTGATTTTAAAGCTTTGGATTTTAAAGTTTTTGATTTTAAAGTTATATTAAGAAATCAACACTGACACTGCGTGGCCTCGAGTTAAGTTAAGTCAGGTTAGATTGAATAGGATGAGATGAATTTGAAAATATCTATTTTACTTATTATATGTGATAAGCACAAGAGGATATAAATGGTTATGGAAATTGTGACGTAAGCTTGAAGGGAAACCAAACGGTTGAGAATGATTAGTGTAGTAACCTTAAATATAGATGAATAACATTGATCAAGTAAACTCTAATAGCCACCGTGCTACAGGGCTAAGAACACTTCATGTCTAGGACGCATGAATAAAATGAGACAGATGTGAAGTTGAATTCACGAGTTGACCTAAGGTCATTGAACTTGATTCTAAGTTTTGGTAATTGGAGTTTTAAGGTTTAGGAAGGTATCGATATGAATGAGTTAAAGCTGAAATGGTTAAAAGCGTTCCCTTCGGGGGAAGTAAAAGGTCTGGGGTTCGATACTTGGTGTATGCGGTCCTGCAGGATCGGGAAGCCAGAGGGATCGATACAGATATAACAATACCTTGGAGTGGGCCTCAGATGGGGAGGCCACATGGGTGGGCCCCGAAGAGAATGCCACATAAATGGCTAAGTTACGGGTTACGTGATCACATGTTGTGAGACATAAGTTTAAGATAGATATCCCTAAGGAAATACTCAAGAGAAGTTCTGTCGTGGATCTTGTAAAAGCAAGCACTAAGTTGTGTGATTATAAAAAGGAAGCTATAAGCTGAGAGTGATATTAGTATTAATATTGAAAAGTACTTGAGGAGAATCTAGTTTTAAGTCTTGCAATTTCAAGTACAATTTGTAAATTGGTTAAGGAAGAATGATGTTATATTCGTATGAAAGAGTGGAACTTTATTAAGGAAGCGTATGGAAAAGTATAAGAGAATATATTAGTTTGACTTACTATAAGAGGGCAAAAGTTGGATGGCCATGAGTGGCTTGTAAGTAACCCAGGAAAGTATAGTAAATGTGTAAGGGAGCTATGATCAATAGATAAGGGTAGAACTTTAATGATGAGACAATGTTCGCTGCGTTAGACCTTGAACTATAAAATATGGATATGTATCCACCTTATGAATACTCTAATGTGATAAATTCGAAAGACTTTTCGCAATGAGAAAACATTAAAGCTTGAGGAGCAAATGGCTATACAGTCAAGTTAGACTCATGACTGACATGTCACATAAGTATGAGGATGGGATACAAAGCAATATAGAGGCATGAAAGATGATTGAGGACAAAGGGATGACTCTGAGGAATTGTGATATTGCATCGCATTCAATGATCAAATCAAGGTAGATCTTGGAAACATAAATAGGATTATAAAGCATATGCACATATGTGGGGTTGATGTTGTGATCAACTAAAATGAAGAATGATTTTTAGTGAATTAAGATTCAAACTTAATATATGATGAGTGATGTAGGTAGTACAATGATAAGAAATTTTATTAGAAATTGAACTACGTGAACATAAGAGACTCTGGAAAATAGTCAAGGAGATAATATCAAGGAAATATGATCTATAGCATGGTCAAGCTGTACGAGATGGATTAATATGATTAAGAAGATTGATATTTTATACTTGTGAGATAAACAGGAAGTATGTGAAAATAATGGAAGAAAATGCCCCACATTTTCTTTGAGTTTGATAAGTGAAATTTTGAGGACAATTTTATTTTAAGGGGGGTAATGTTGTCAAACCCTATTCTATAAAATAATTACGACGTCATTTACATGCTCAATAGAATGTTTGCATATTTAGGAAGTTCGGGGAATCGTTAAAAGATGATATTGCCCCTAATGGTACCATTAAGTCGATTAAGCTCGAACTAGTTCAAATAGGAATTTTAAGGTGAAATTAAGAGTTTCACAATTCAAGGATAACTCAAAATGGTAATTCGGACTTCAAGGATCAATTTGGAGTCAAACCGAAATTTTCACTATCTAGGGGCAAAATGGTCATTTGCCACTTGAGGATAAAATGGGAATTTTTAGAAAAGATTTTTTTTGGCCCCATTTGACTTATTGGAGTATGATTGGAGTATTGGAGTATGATTTGAAGTTTAGAAGTGACAAATTTTAATTTCGGTATAATTTAGAATATAGGGGCGAAATGGTAATTTTGCCACCCCAGGGGCAAATCGGTAAATTTTCACCCCCGACACTTGTCAAGACAAAGGGATTTTATTCATCATGGAAAAGGAGAAACATGAGAAATATGTGGTGGAAAATTAAAGAATTAAAAGTCAAATATTTTAAATTTTAACCAATAAGGAAATGCCATGTGTCATATTTTTATTTTTTTATTATTTCTTTATAAAATGGTAAAAAATTAGCCCATTTCTCCCATAGTGATCAGCCAAACCAGAAGAGAAGAGAAACCAAGGAAGAACAAACCCTAGGTGGGAAAAATCAAAGAGAAAGTGTTGGAATTCAAGGATTTGATCAAGCAAAGGTAAAATTTCTTTGATTTTGCTAGTGATTTACCTTACCCATGCATTTTCCCCTAATTTTCATGGTTAAATTACATGTTTTCATGATGAATTCATGGCTGGTGAAAATGGGTATGGAGAGAGAATGATCTTGGATTGGTTTGATTTTTAGGTATGTTAGTGTTTTTAGGTGATTAATGATGTGTAGCATGAAAACAAGTGAAGAAAACAACCAAAGGTTTGGTGCCCATCAATAGCCGAATTCTCTAAGTGAATAATGAGGAAGAATGGGATGTTAGTCTAGGTGATTTGATTAAGAAATAATAGTTTTTGGTGTAGGAATTAATGAATTATGGAGAGAAAATTAAGTAGGAAAAATCATGGAGTTAGTGTACCATTGTTGGCCGAAAGTTTCAAGAAGAAAAGCGAAGATAAAATTTGCCTAATTGTGTGTTAATTAGTTGTTCTTGGTGAATTGAGGGATTGGACAAGAAATGGAGTAAGTTGGAGTGAAATTGGACGCATTGGCCAATTTATCAGATGAAAAATTGACTTACTCCAATACCGGGTCTAGATGGCTACCCTTGCATTTTTCATTTCATATCATGCACATATATCGAGCCTGAAATAGCTTATGACTGTTAGACACAATTTAATTGGAATATGTGTCATGGATTATGGCTAGGTGGTGAGCCATTGGATACAGGTAAGGGACTATACCCGCGGGCTGAAAATAGGAGTATTTTTACTCTTAATATTGTGAGAAAACTTATTATCGTCTTAATTATCTATAGTAGTTTTATACAATTGTGTGATTTTATAGAAAATGGGTTTAAATGGTAAATTGCTACGTTTTACGAGCAATTGTGATTTTATAAAATGATTTTATAATTTTTTTGGAAAACTGAATACTGGTTTTGAAAATAGAGTAATTGGAGACTACCTGCTTGTGCTATAAACTGTGTTTTAAATTATATGGCTTATAGCAATATGTGAGCATGAATGGCAAAGTCGATATTTGTATCAAAATTATATATACTATGTATTCAGCCTTGAAAGGCTAGATTGCGATAAATTGCCATGTCATGCAGATAAGAATTTTATAAATCAGGTGGTAGATAAAATAATCCATAGTCACTGCAGTGGTGGGGGTTCCGTGGACCAGCCTATTAGAGGGGTACGGTAAACTCCTTTATATTCTCACCTTGGTCGTAGAGGCGCGTAAGGTATCTCCTGAGGTGGGCTTTCTGAGTGCACTTCACATGGAGCACTGTGTGAGAGTGAGACTCAACCAACGCCAAGGAACGGCTGTGTGTCAGATGCGAAAACATGTTTATGGGTATGGGACATTTAACAGCCTTAGCAGTCTCAGTGGGATAGCTTGATGAAGGTACTCGCGAGAATGATTTCGGCAGGAGCCAAGTTTTGTGAGATATATAAGCCATGTTGATTAATTGAGTAAACTGAATATTCATGTTATGAAACATATATTGGAAAAGAGTATTTTAATTCGTCTCCATTCACTAGCCTTTAGATAGTTTAGATGGTGTCTATTTACTCACCAGGATTATGTAATCATAATCTCACCCCTCTTCCTATCCATTTTTCAGGCTCAGGACAGTTTGTTGATAGTTGATTAAGACGAGAATTAATCTCGGAGTTGCATCCTAGAAAGTAAGGGTTCGTAGCCCTACACCTTCTTGGTCAGTTGGGGGCCCATGTGCTGTAAAAGTAATTTTACACTTCAGTTATCTAATTTAAAGTATGTATGAACGTATTTATCTTTTACACCATGTTTTTGGTGGGTTTCAGTATTTTTGAAGAAAAATGACTAAAATGCCCCTGTTAGCCAAAAAAAATATTTTATTGTTTTAATTTGGAAACTACTTATGATTTTCTTAAAATGTGAGATTTAATAACTGTCACTCACTAGGGAGATGAAGAAGGTGATGCTAAGCCTTGAGGGGTTTCGATCGGCATTCGGGGTAATGAGTGCCTATCGAGACGTCGCGACTGTTGTCACGAGCCCGATGGGAGTTTCGGGTCTTGACACTTACTCCAAATGGTGATTTTAGTACTAAAAGCGATTAGGAACTATCTCACCAAAGACAGCCTACTTGTTTACTAGGTAAGCTAATCTAGCACAAGAGTATACCACTTATGGTTTCATTCTTTTTATGGCGATTAATGCATAATTGGATTCCTGTAAAGTTACCGATGAAATCAAAAGGTTTTCAATTAGCTTCTAGGTGCCTTTGTTGTTAGTCAGAGGAGTCTATCATACATGTTATTTGGTGAGGTACAGTTGCACAACAAGTTTGGAATTATTTTGCAAAATTCTTTCAAATTTATGTTCATAATCCTCAAAATATGATACAGATCCTTATCTTGGTATTATTCTAGAGATTTCATTAAACCTTGTCATAATCGGATTTTATTGCCTTTACTAATCATGTGGTTCCTTTGGGTTGAGCGAAATGATGCTAAACATAGGGAACTTAAAATGTATCCAAAGTGATTTGGCAGATTATGATGATGCTAAGGCAGCTTTTTCAAGGTAACTTGTTAAGCAAATGACAATGGAAAGGAGACATTGACATTACAGAACATTGGGGATTCTGGTTTAGACAGGAGAAACATGGCCCACCAAAATTATCTATTGGACTCGACCATTGATAGGTGAATTTAAGCTAAATGTTGATGGTAGATCCAATGATGCATTTCAGAATGCTTTAGGGGGAGGGGTTCTTAGAGACCATTCAGGTAATTTAATTTTTGGCTTTTCAGAAAATTTTAGTCCACAGAATTCATTGCACGTGGAATTAATGGCACTTTATAGAGGCCTATGGTTATGCATCAAATATAATGTGTCACGAGTTTGGATAGAGATGGATGCGCAGATTGTAGTACAAATGATACAAGATAATCATAAAGGCTCATACAAAATTTGTTATTTTTTAGAGTTTATTAGAAAATGTTTGCAAGTCATGTCTTGTCGCATATCACATATTCATAGGGAAGGAAATCAAGTTGCTGACTTTTTGTCGAATTGCAATCATACTTATCAAAATCTCCAAGTCTTCTCACAAGCACAAGGTGAGCTCTGAGGTATCCTGCAATTAGACAAAAGAAATTTACCTTATGTTAGATTCAAATAAATGTAAAGGAGTAGTACTCCTAATTTATTTTTGCTATCGTTATTTTGTTAATTGTTTAGAATCTTGTAACATAGAAGCGTTTCAATTTTATGACTGCATTCATCAATATGCACGTAAAATGAAACATTCCATTTTATGTTCTTATTTAAATTCTTCTGAAACTCATGTAATTTTGGAGGTCCGATTATGTCCCCCTCTTTATTGTATCTTTATTTTTAATCAATAAAACTCAAACAAGGTAGTTGGGCCCTACGGGAATTTCCAACATTAAAAAAAAAACCTAGAACCTGTAGTACCCTGTGTTTTAATACGGTGGCTAATAAAGTTTACGGATACCAATTTAGGTTAAGTACCGAGTTAAAAGGGTAATTCAGAAGTGAACCTGTGAAATCTCGACCTCTATAGATACGTAACTAGAAGTAGACGCGATAATGCAGACCAGGGGTAATTTCATAATTTCTCTTGGTGAGCTCCTACGAGTGCGTTTTTTTGATGCTATTAAGATTTAAATAGGCCTAAAGAATGCATAAATGATGTTTATGATGGTAAATAAATAAGGAAAATAAAAATAATGATAATTTCCATGATAGGGGCAAAATGGTCATTTTGCATCTCGGGTCTAAATTTTTAAGTTTCGTGAACCCGAGTACCTTTAGACTATTATGGACTTTGTTTCGGTGTCAAAAGAGCAAAAAGGTTGCACAAAGGATGGGAGGAAGACAAAGCCACCATGTTAAGGGTATTTTGGTAATTTAAGTGAGAAATGGATAAACTTTAGATATAAATATCTAAAGCTCCAGCAATTTTCAGTAGCTTTCAGCCATTCTTCTTCTTTCCCATCTCACGTTTCTTCATCTCCATGGGAGCCTCCCATAAAGCTTTCATAACTTTCTCTCTCTAGCTTCAATTTTTAAGTTTTTGAGCACTTCTTCATGAAACCTTTTGTTCTCTTTCACTCTCTCACCTTAAAACCCTTAAAAAGTCTTTGTTTAGCACTTTCTCTCACTAGTTGGAAGTTTAGAGAGAGAAAAAAGGATTTTCCATGATAGCTTGAGTATTCTTGAGAAAGAATTTAACTACAAATCCACCAAAGTGAGTAATGAATGAGGATTGATTTTCGGTTGTTGATAATGGCTGGTAATTGGAGTTGTGAGTTGTTTTATTGTTGAGGCTTGCTTATTTATTTCGAGTGATACTAGAGTAGAGAGAATAGATAGCTAATCAAAAGGTAATTGGAAGCTAGTTAGGAATAACAAGTTGAGCTTGATTTAAGAAATAGCTTTTTGAAATGTATTTATGCAAATTGGGTTGGTAGTGATGTTGTGTGTGTGTGATAGGTTTCAACGAGGCCTCACATGTCCGTTTGAAGCAATAATCGAAGTTAGAATTGATTAAAGAATCAACAAGACCGGTGAGTGAACTTGTATTTCAAACTTGTTGTTGGAATGTGAATGTATTTGCACAAAACCTTTGAATGATTTTATCCCATTTTTCTTAGAAATGGTGCCTTGGGAACAAGCCCTTGATAAATTTTCTCTATGTGTGACATGTGGCTATTATGGATTCTTGTACTACATTATGTTAATATATATATATTGTTGTGCATTAATGGTTTATATTGTGTGATAATGATAACCGTGTTTGTGCACGATGTGGGGGGATGCACATGCCGGTGATAATAGTGGTGAGGGAGATAGATGATGATAGTGCCCATGTGCACAATGTGGGGGGATGTACACGATAGCAATGACTGTGCACGATGTGGGGGGATGCACACAATGACTCCGGCTATGTGCATGATGTGGGGGGATGCACATGAGCTAGGTGAGATGATGGTGGTATTAGTGTTTAATTATGTATATATGTATATGTATATGTTTGTAAAAGAAAAGTTCATGAATATAGTATATGGTTGTAATGCATGTGAAAATTTGGAATGTTGAACTTTGGAAATTTTTGAGTATTTCATGTTGAAATTAGCATGATGAATTTTGAGAATGCCCCATTTTCTTGCAAATTGAGTTTATTGCAGCACCAAATGGATTTTTAGTACAAAAGAGGTCCGTTTTATACTTAGGTGCCCTGTTTCTCGCTATAGTGAGAAACATTCTGTTTTGGCAGCCAGAAACTCACTGTAGCGAGAAACTCTCGGGTTCTAATGCAGTGCCTTCATTTTGATGAAGATTTTGACCACCTTTCTGTCCGAACTAGGAAAAGTAATAAACATAAAAGTTGTAGCCCTGCCTCTTAGCTTTCTAATGGTTTAAAAATCAGGTCAATGAACTTCTGTAAAGGGAGATATGCTATAAAAGTTAAAACACATGCAAACTAACACTGTTTCTCACTACAACGAGATACTTTCTATTTTGGCCGCCCGAATCTCACTACAGCGACAATGAATTTTGTAACAATGAGAAACTTGCTACCTTGCTTGATTTTGACCTACTTTTCACCTATTTAACTTCATGGATTGATCATGGGTTTGTGAAACACTATGAAGGTATTAATCAAGGTTTGAAATGAGAGGTTTTTAGTAAGAAATTAAATAAAGTGCATTGTTTTTGAAACAACTGCATCATGATTTCCAAATTCTTCCTATCGATTGCTTGTTCCCTTCTTATGTTCACTACTGAGTTTCATACTCATGTTTTTAAAATTCATGTTTTCAAATTTGAAGATAGGTGGGACCTAGATTGAGTCATATGCTCGCCTTCTTGGTAGGTACTATGGCATCTCCGTAATGGTACCTTCACTTAAAGTCACTTCACTGACAGTTGAAAGTTTTTTATCTGTGTACATGTATATGGAATGTAAACTACTAGGAGTTATGTTATAAATGAAGTATGTATATATTGGATTGATGATGATGCCTTATGGGATGACAATGAATGACAATACTTTGAGATAATACAAATATGAATATTCGATTGGTATAGATTATTACTAAAACATTCATCATTGAGAACTATAATATGTGGTTTTAGAAATGATGGTTGGAATTAATGATCGGGATTGCATAAATAGGCTTGCTTGGGCTTAGTAGGCTATGCCCATTGAGCCCATGCGTCGGGCATAGCCCGAAATTTGGGCTGTGACAGAACCTTCACAAGATGAGCACAAGGTATAATAATAAATCCTCTAGAAAAGTTGGATGCATGATAACTCTACTATATAGAATAATTTTGACACATTTTTGGGGCTTAAATAGCTAGGCCTCTGAGATTTTATGTTTGGATTTGAGTAATTTAGGTGTTTTCATACTAATCTTAGATTGCATGTTGATTTGTTAAATTAAGTTATTTTAGTTTAATTTACTTTCAGAAGAGTTAGTGTCAATTTCTCTCATGGTTATGTGCAGGATATGGGATGAGCAAGGTGAAATTGAGTTATGATAACACAAGTATGGTGAAGGTGTCACTCGCACATGTTACAGTAATTTAAAGATAACTTGAGCTACAGAAGTTCAATTGATGTGATTTTTTAATTCATTGGCAAGCTAAGAGAATGGGTTACAACTTTCATGTCTACCATTTCGCCTAGTTCAGACCAAATCATCATGAAAATCATGTCTGAAAATGATAGACAAATGCAGACTGCACACAAGGCAGCACCGTGATTGAGGCCCCTATGTTGAGTCACTCAAGGCTGTAGCACTTAAAAGACCAATGTCGTAGTGCTGAAAGCTTGTGACCGTGGTGCTGGGCTAGATAGGTGCATCATACTAAAGGGTGGGAGCATGGCACCGCGATCCTAGAAAAGGAACGTCGCGATGTAACCACAGCTTGTCATGGCACTGCGATGTAGACAAGTCAAGGCAACAGTGCCACTCGATTTCCAAATTTAAACTTTTGATGAAAAATTGGAAAATAAGGCACCCTTGCACATATTTAAGAGCCTGTTTTTAAAGCATTCAGAGAGAATACGATAATAACTTTTTTTGAGAGTTAGAGCTACAAATCAATCAAGAATTCAAGAGCAATTGAGAGAGTTTCAAGATTTACCAAGATTCAACATTCGTTTCCTTCTCTCCTATTGTGTTATTCTTATTTTCTTGTTTTGAATTCATGGCTAAATTTCTTTGGATAGTGTTTTATTTAGCTATTATGAACTAATTTGCTTATTTAGGATTATGGTGGATTTCAACATGTAGTTTGAATACTAGTTTTTCTATTATTTATCATGAATGGGTATTGTTTTACTTATTTAAATATTTCTTAATGACTTTAATTACTTGGCCAACAATTAATTGATTTATGAATCGAATAGAAACTTGACAAAGAGATTTTAAGTTAGACTAAGATTTGAATAGTGTATGTTCACATCACTTAGGTGATCTGATTCGTGATTCGGGTAGACATACGCCAATTGCCATGCATAGCCAAATTAGGACATTTGCTTAATGAACTTAAATTAATTGATTCCTATAGACATATAGTGAACTGATTAAGTTAGGAATTTGTTCAAGCATTTAGACAGAGACTTGTCCATAGCTTTGGATTCTAGGTTAGTAAAATCATCTAAGAAAGATAAATTACAAGAAAAGCTGGTATCAGATGAAATGTTGAATGAACCCATGATCCTAGGTCTCTAATCTACTATTTTGTTCAACGTATTTAGTTTTTGTTGGTTGATTGATTGTTCATTTTTTATTTTGTTTTTTATTAGCTTTTCAATTTTTGGTTAACTTAGTTAAGCCTAATTTGTTATATGATTTTAGTACTTAGTGAAACTTCAGAAACAAATCCTTGTGGGAACAATAATCTAGACTTACTATCAATATTACTTGTTCGATACGTATGCTTGTGTCTGCAAAATTAACAATAATATTTTGGCGTCGCTACCAACGACTTTGTTTTCTTCATTATTTGCTAATATTAATATTGTATAGATTAGTCTTAATTTAAGTTTTATTTCTTTGATTTGCAAGTGTGCTCAGTCATTGTATGAGAAGAGCCAACAACTTGGAGATTATCCCGTGTGATCCATAAATTAAGAGAATATTTTGCAGACTTTAATGAGAGAATCAACAAGATGTTGCTCCAATAAATACAATAGTTGATCAACAAGGTGAACAGCAAATCCAAAAGTGCGTAGTAGTTGAAAATCATTACTTAAGGGATTATGCAATTCCTTTGGTACAAGGGATTATGCTATTCCTTTGGTACAAGGAATTCCATCAAGCATTCGAAGGCCAGCTATTTAAGCAAACAATTTTGAGATCAAGCCAGCTATCATCACCATGATTCAAACCTCAATTCAGTTTGGAGGCCTTCCAAATGATGATCCTAATGGCCATATATCAAACTTCTTGGAGATTTGTAACACTGTAAAAAATAATCATGTCACAGATGATTCAACTCGTTTGAGTGTTTTTCCTTTATCATTGAGGGATAAAGCTAAAGCATGGTTGAATGCTCCTAGCTGGCTCAATAACTACATGGGATGGTCTTTCTTAGAAGTTCCTTGCTAAGTTTTTTCCTTTGACTAAGATAGTGAAATGAGGAATGATATCACATCATTCATGCAGCAAGATTCTCAATCATTGTATGAAGCTTGGGAAAGATACAAAAAATTACTTTGACGTTGTCCTCATCATGGTCTTCCAAAGTGGCTTCAAGTGCACACTTTTTACAATGGTTTAAATGGGTAGGTCCGAACTACCATTAATGCCACTGTAGGAGCAGCTTTAATGGCTAAATCAATTGATGAGGCATACAATTTGTTGGAATTGATGTTTGCAAATAACTAACAGTGGCCATTAGAGAGATGAATGCATAGGAGAGTAGTTGGAATTCATGATGTGGATGTTTTTCGGCATTATATGCACAAGTAGTAGTTTTAACTAAAACTCTTGGATCTTTTGGTACTAACTCCATCCAAAGTCCTTTTCATAGCTTGTGAATAATGTGGAGATAACCATGCAAGTCATTAATGTCCAAGCTCAATAGAAACAATGCAATTTATGGGGAATAGACAGCAAAATAACCTTTACTCCAACACAAACAACCTAGGGTGGAGAAATCATCCAAATTTCTCTTGGGCTAATAATCAAGGATCTTCCTCCACTTCAAGGCCAAATGCATGTTCGGGATTGCAACAACAAGTTAAAGCACCTATCTTAGAAAAAAAGCCAACAGTGGAAGATTTACTAAGGCAATACAGACACAGAATGATAGCATTATACAAAGCCACACAGCTCTCATTCAGAGTCAAGCATCATCAATTTGAAACCTTAAGACTCAGGTTGGTCAACTTGCTAATTTATTAAACGATTAAACTCCAGGAACACTGCCTAATGATATAAAGGTGAATCCAAGGAGAGAAGGTAAGGAACAAGTTACGGCAATCACCTTGAGGAGCGAAAAAGAGATTGACAATAGTGTTAGGCAAGCTACTTTTCAAGATAAGCTTGTTGAGAATGAAATAGTGATTGAGATAGCTGACAAGCAAATTCAAGAGAAGGAAGCAAAGACAACTTTACCACCATCACCTTTTCCTCAGTGCCTTTAGCAATAAAAGCTTGATAAGCACTTCCAAAAATTTATTGAGGTATTTAAAAAGCTTCACATAAACATTGCTTTTGCAGAAGCATTAAAGTAAATGCCATCATATGTGAAGTTTCTAAAAGAAATATTAACAAAGAAGAGGAAACTCGAGGACTTTGAGACAACTACAATCAGTGAAGAGTGTAGCGTAATAATCCAAAACAAGCTTCCACCAAAGCTTAAGGACCTAGGGAGCTTTTTTATCCCTTGCTTAATTAGTAATTTTAATTTTTTGAAAGCTTTGTTTGATTTAGGTGCTAGTGTCTCAATAATGACTTTGTTTGTTGCTATGAGAATTGGACTAATGGAGATTCAACTAACTACAATCACTGTAGTTAGCAGACAGAACAATAAGGCACCCTTGTGGGATTATAGAAGATGTCTTGGTTAAAGTAGGGAAACTATACATTCTAATGGACTTCATAGTACTCGAAATGGAGGATGATCAAGAGGTTTCGATCATACTAGGACATCCATTCTTTCCCACTGTAGGTGCAATCATTGATGTCAAGGAAGGT
This sequence comes from Theobroma cacao, assembly GCF_053813885.1. Classification (NCBI taxonomy): domain Eukaryota; kingdom Viridiplantae; phylum Streptophyta; class Magnoliopsida; order Malvales; family Malvaceae; genus Theobroma; species Theobroma cacao. The sequence continues at coordinate 11,160,870 of NC_142644.1, read as the reverse complement.
AGAATCACTTTCAAAATTGGTGAGGTGGTAGTTGAATTTACTATTTTTAATGCATCTAAATAGCGTTCCTGCTCAACTCATTGCTATAAAAGTGGACTTAGCCAATGAAGGTAAAGGGAATCCAACTCCACTTACAAGTAATGACAGTGATTTTGAGGTTGGATAGCATGTAATACTCTCTAATTCATGCCTCCATCTTTTATCATGATAACTTCAACCATATTGGTGGCAAACCTTTAAGGTGGTAAAAGTTTTGTCTTATGGCTGCATTGAAATTTTTAGTATACTTATTGAAGCATTTAAGGCAATGAAACAAAGCCTCAAGCATTGTTGCAGTGATGAAGAAGTGAAAAAAAAGGGTATCATAGTTACGCTAATGACAGTAAAAAAGTGCTTCTTGGGAAGCGAACCAAGCCATATCTTTTTTTAAGTTGAGTTATTTTAGTTAGTTGTGTTTTTTTATGTAAAAAAGTATTAAAACCTCTATCTACCTTGTTTGTTGAGTTTGCATGTTTGTAAAAAATGAAGATAATAAGGAAGAAAATTAGAGCTTTCAACGCATTGTCACCATTGATAGGGGAGTCTTTTTTTCTTATTCTTTTTAGCTTTTCACATTGACAACAATGTGCAATTTATGTTTGGGAGAAGGTTTTATTATTAGTAATTTTGGTGATATTTTAGGTTAGTTTATTTTCATTAAATTTTTTTATGCACGCGTATTTGCATTTGAACTAGATTTATTATGCTAGTTTCGTTTAATTTACCTATCCAACGATGAGAACTTAGTTTCATTCCTATTTTGATTCTTCGGAACATGTGAATATTGTTTCAGTGTTATGTAAATTCTTATGCTAAGCTTTATCGTTAAGATGGAATTTCTACATTTTAAGCGCCATGTCTTTTGCTTATATTCATTGTATAAATTTAGAGAAGGTTTATGTGAATGTGAAAGTTTTCAATTTTGTATTAAGTTCTAGAGTTTGTTTGATTCTCTCTTAAGGTGAAATTCTAGGCTACACTTAGTTAAGGAAATGATTTAGGCTATTTTTGGACCAATGGAGCCCTTTGTAGCCTTCATTTACATAAATTATCCCTAGTTTCCCCCTTTGAGCCTAATGACATATTTTCTTTGTTCGAACACTTAATTTTTAGCTTAGACCCTTACATTAATGTTTTCAACCATTAGTGCATCCTTCATTCCTAAATGCATAAGTCAATTTAGGCAGTGTTATGAGCTACATAGTGACAGAGGTAGTCAAGATGAAAAATGAAGAAACGTTCAAAATATGATTGTATTCATCTCACTACCCAATAAAAGAAATAAATTTGGGAGTGTGAAATTGAAAAAAAGAAAAAAAGAAAGAAAGAATAAGGAAAAAAAAAGATGAAGTGATGAACAAAAGAAAAGTCTTGATGAAAAGGGATATATTAAGTGAAGGAAAATAAAGTTTTTACTAAGTCCTAGATTGACTATGTGCTTAGGGTGATCGTAGCCATACATTACAAGCTAATTAAAGTCTTATTGATCCTTGATTTAGTGTTAGTCTACATTAGTGGAGAAAGAGATGAAAAACAAATTTATGAAATTTAATTATTAATTTGAATTTTGCATGAATATAAACTTATTTGGATTGTACAATGTCTACGTGATAAATTGCACACACATGAAAATTCACTTAACGGTAAGCTTGCATTTGAATTAAGACATTAACTTGAATAATATTTGTATGTGGATTAGAGTTATGAATATGGAGGAACTTTTGAGGATATTAAAGGTAATTAATAAAATAGTGCAACTAAACTCTAGCTAAATGTTTTCATGTTTGGGTTATTACATATAATTCTTTGTTTTGCTCGAGGACTAGCAAAATTTTAACTTTAGGGGTGTGATAACTCTACTATATAGAGCACTTTTGACACATTTTAAGTGCTTAAGTGGCTAGGTCTTTCAGATTTTATGCTTGGATTTGAGTAATTTAGGTGTTTTTCATAGTAAAGTTAGATTACATGTTGAATAGCTAAATTAATTTGTTTTAGCTTAATTTTACTTAATTTTAGTTTAATTTACTTTAAAAAGAGTTAATGTCGATTTCTCTCATGGTTATGTGCAGGATATGTGATAAGCAAGGTGATATTGAGTTATGATAGCACAAGTATGGCGAAGGTGTCACTCATACATGCTGCGATAATTTAAAGAAAACTTGAGCTGCATAAGTCCAATTGAGGTCATTTTTTAATTAATTAGAAAGCTAATAGAGTAGGCTACAACTTTTATGTTTACCACTTTGCCCAGTTCTAACCAAATCGAGGTGAAAATCACGTTCGAAAATGATAGACAGATGCAAATTGCACATAAGGCAACATGGTGATTAAGGTTGAGGTGTTGAGTCACTCAAGGCTACGACGCTAAAGGGACCACCGCTGCAGCAGTAAAAGCTTGTGGCTGAGGCACTGGGCTAGATGGGTGCATCATACTAAAGGCCAGAGCATAATGCCGCGACATCAAAAAAAGAGCACCACAGCTCTGCCACAGCTTCTAACAGAGCCGTGGCACCACCCCGATTTCCAAAATTAAACTTTTGACAGAAAATTGGAAAGTAGGGCACCCTTGCACATGTTTAAGAGCCTTTTTGAGAGCATTATAGAGAATATGGTAGCAACTTTTTTGGAGAATTGGAGTAACGAATCAATCAGGAATTTAAGAGCAATTGAGAGAGTTTCGAGATTTACCAGGATTCAACATTAGTTTCTTTCTCTTTTTTTGTGTTATTCTTATTTTCTTTTTTTGAATTCATGGCTAAATTTCTTTGGATAGTGTTTTATTTAGATATTATGAACTAATTTGCTTATTTAGGGTTATGAAGGATTTCAACATGTAGTCTGAATACTGGTTTTTCTGGTATTTATCATGAATGGGTATCATTTTACTTATTTAAATATATTCTTAATGCCTTTATTTGCCTGGCCAACATTTAATTGATTTGTGAATCTAATTGAAACTCAACAAAAAGATTTTAGGTTGGACTAAGATTTGAATAGTGTATGTTCACGTCACTTAGGTGATCCAATTCATGATTCACGTAAACGTACACCAATTGCCATATATAGCAAAATTAAGGCCCTTGCTTAATGAACATAATTTAATTGATTTCTATAGACTTATAGTGTACTGATTAAGTTAGGTATTTGTATAAGCATCTTGACGGAGACTTATCCATTGCTTTGGATTTTAGGTTAGTAAAATCACCCAAGAAAGATAAATAACAAGAAATGCTGGTATCAGATAAAATGTTGAATGAACCCATGATCTTAGGTCTTTAATCTACTATTTTTCTAAACACATTTAGTTTTTGTTGGTTAATTTATTGTTCATTGTTTTTTATTTTGTTTTTAATTAGCTTTTCAATTGTCAATTAGCTTCAATAAGATTAATTTGTTATATGATTTTAGTACTTAGTGAAACTTTAGAAACAAATCCTTGTGGGAACGATAATTTGGACTTACTATCTATATTACTTGTTTGATACGTATACTTACGTGCACAAAATTGACAACAATGCTAGAGATTTTAGCTTAGGTATAGTGAAAGGAGAAATTTTAGCTTGAATGAAGCAAGAATTCAACTTTGTAAGCATGGTGGAAGACTAAAATGATGTTAGAGATTGAATATGAACTTTTAAAGGTCTTTCTAAGGTTTGAATCTTTAATCTTGGTCTTCTCTTTCTTCCAAATAGCTAAAATGTGACTATTTATAGCTAATGTAAAGTTTCAAGCTGTTAGATACAAGTTTGAATCAAATCTGATAGTTACTGAAGCTTAAGGTTTGGCTACAACACTTCTAAGGTCACCTATGTTTTTCAAATTTCTCAAATTCCATAGTACAATATAAGCTTCCTGTACTTGATCTTTTCCTTAAGAGTGCGTATTTTGCTAATCTAAGAAGCTATAGTCGACTATGCCTCCTCTATAGTCGACTATGTCTATGTAAAGTCAACTTTTCCTCACATTTGACTTTGTCAAGGTTGACTGTGCTTAGTCTAAGGTTGACTATGTCTATTCCATACTTGATTTTTGTGAGCTTTCGGAACAAGGTCGACTATAGACACTTCAAGGTCAACTATGGCTTTATATTCTTCAAGTTAAAGGAACTCTTTTTGCCTTTGGATAGACTCAATCTTCTTTAGGATCGACTTTTGACTTGTGTTTTAAGGTTCCCTTAACTTATTGGCACTTCACTCTAGCTATTTCATCCTTGCCTTGTTCCTACATTTAAATGACATTTCGAGGCATGTTTGCTCTTTATTTTCTTAGCTGAATATGCATTGTTCGAATGCATAGAAGATGTTTTGTAATGATTCATGGCTTTTCAAACAACTATGAAACCTTAAGGAATTAAAATTATATTTGAGATAATTTCAAATTCTTGACATTAAGTTCAAGATAACATGTGTCTTTTTGCAAATCAAAACATGATGTAAGTTAAGGCTAACATCACTCTTGCGAAAAAGTGATGTGGGAGCCCAAGGATGAGATGAGGGTAAAGTACCCACATTTGTTTTTAGTAGATTAGACTATTATGTTAATATAAATCGAGGACAAATTTTCTTAAGGGGTAGACAATGTGAAACCCCAACTTTATTTTGTGTAAATGTGGAGAGTGCTAGGATTCGACCTCATGCTCAAACATAAAAGTAATCAAGAAATTAAAAAATATAACGCACTGGAAAAATAAACTAGCATTTAATTAGAGAAACAGTCAAATCCTACAAGATCAATGTTTGTGTTTTTCATGTAATTTTCAATTAATTATGAACATTCATATGCTTAAGAGTTACATACCTTTCTCTAATTATTGTAATCAAGAGCCCATTAAATCCAAAAGGCTTGTGATGAAGCAAGAAACCTTTAAAGAGAATAAGATGGTCTAAAATTCTGAAACCAAAATCTTTGCTTCTTCATCTTTAGGATTTGTCAAATCTTCAGCCACCCAAGTATTTGGCCCCTAACAGTAGTCCACACAGTGACCAAATAAGACCTTCTCAACGGTAGGATTATTACTTGTGCTAGCAAGTTTTGTTTCTAAAACAAAAAAACCAAAAATTCTTGCCAAATCTTAATTTTTGTAGAACAAAGAAAATTATTTTTCTTTTCTCATTTTTATGAAACAGCTAAGAAGTGGTTGGAGGCTTAGAGTTTTAGTTTGCTAACATAACATATTTATATAGCTAAATTAAGTTGTAGCCCTAAATACAACAGTTGCATTTTAATTCAATTAAGGCCTTGTGAACTTAATTAATTTCCCACTTTATTATGGTTTATTCAAATTAAGTCCAACTTAATTGATTATCCTTGTTTAATACCAATCATGTCTCTTTATGTGTGTGACCCATTAGGCTTTTAACTTTTTGGCAATAAATATAAATCCTAATAAACATCAATTTGATATGGATTTATATTTATAGATCATGAGCGATATCTAACAATACATCATTACCACCCAAATGTTTGAGAGTCAATTAAAGAATTTGACAAAGCTTTTCAGTGCAATACTTTCCTTTCATTAAATATCCTAGATATGTTATTAAGCATCGCTCAGTGTCTACTTATGACATTCCATGTTAGGTCTCATAATTCAAGACTAACCTTATGAATTTAGGAAACTAACTTTCCTCAAATTCATCATGCTTTGACCAAAGACTTTATACAAGTTAATCAAGAATTGAGAATAAGTGAGATACATCCCCTCATATCACTTGCGGTGATGAATCCTCTCTTGACCACTCATTCACCTTTGCATGCTTTATGGCATACCCAAAAATGCCCTATTTAGGCATCTGGTCACTGCCAAACCTATAAAGGTAAAATCAAAGTATGTCATTCCCTATACAAGATGACTTGGTGTCTCAAGTCTGAGGACTAGTTGCATGACTATCACATGAGAACATTTTCCATAAACACTTGAGTGAAATATCAAATGGAGTTCTCATAGCTAGTCATGTTTAGTGAACTTGTTCTTTAACAAGCACTTCCATGTTATCCTTAAGTATCCCATATACTTCAATCTATGAGATCGATTGTTTACTTCTCAAGTAAGGAGGCTTAACATGTATCATTCTTTAAGCATTGTCAATGCCTTGTCTTGACAACACAATGTTTAGGAACAATTTTAGGAACATGGCTTTGATGCATAATGATCTCATAATTGTAAAAACTTTACAATTCTCTTGCAAGGCCTTTATGTTCCATGGGCTTCATCCAATTAGTACTTAATAAATCCTTATTATTGCACTAACATGAAGGAAAACGTCTATCACATATAGTTATGTAATTAAGTATCCATTAAATGACAATATATATTCCTTGACCAATCCAATTAGCTCCAGGGCATATACCAAAACAAGTTTTTGCCGACATGCTTGCACAAATACCTAACTTAATTGGGCCATTACATGTCTATAGTAATCAATTAAATAAGGTTGATTAAGCTAGTGTTCTAATTTGGCTATGTATGGCAATTAGCATATGTCTACACAAATCGCGAATCAAATCACCTAAATGACATGAACATACGCTATTCAAACCTTAGCACAATCTAAAATCTCTTTGTCGAGTCTCAATTATATTCACAAATCAATTAACTATTGGCTAGACAATCAAAAGCATTACGAACAAATTTAAATAAGCATAACTATACCCATTCATAATGAATAAAAGAGAAACTAATATTCAGACTACATGTTGAAATCCACCACAATTCTAGAAAAAATTTAGCTCATAATATCTAATAAAAACAATGTCCAAATAAATTTATCCATGAATCCAAGTAAAAGAAAACAAGAAAAACACAAAAGTAGAGAAAGAAACTAATTATTAAAGCTTTGTAATCTCAATTCTCTCTCAAAGTTTCTTGTTTTCTTGCTTTGTTCTTGGATCATTTTCCCCAAAGTAGTTAGTTACTGCCCTCCCCTTAAAACCTTTGAAAAAGGTCCTTTAAATAGGATCCAAGTAACCTAACTTCCAAAATCCCGTCAAATTTTTATTTTTGGAAAATTGTCAAATGCCAAGACCATGATATCTTGGTGCTGCGATGCTATATTTCTGCTATAGTAGCACTGCTGCCATGATTTCTTAGTGTTTCCATGCTTTAGCCTTAGAAATATATACGATGTGTTTCTTTCCACCAGTGCTGCAGTAATGTTCTCCTCAACGCTGTGGCCTTGGCTTCTTCGGTGCTTTTCAAGATCCCTATTTAAAAGTGTGGCCTTGGCATCCATTTGCATATCTCATAATCAAGATGTGAAACTATGGATATGAGGATTCTAATGGATTTAAGCATAACAATCAATGAGAAGGGTTCTTTATAGTCAATCTTTTCTCTTCAGGGTAAAACCTTAGCCACTCGTCTAGCCTTAAAGGTCTCTACCTTCCCATCAGTTCCTCTTTTTCTCTTGTAAATCCATTTGCACCCTATGGGTTTTATCCCTTTAGGTGGATCTATTAGAGTCTAAACATTGTTAGAATCCATGGAGTCTAACTCAGATTTCATTGCCTTATAACACTCTTCAGCATCTACATCGTTAATAGCTTCCTTATATGTAATAGGGTAAGATTCATGTTCATTTAAGAGTGCAATCATGTTTTCCCCCAAACCCATATATCTCTTTGGTTGTCTTACAACCCTCCCACTATGTCGAGGCACCAATATTTGATGTTTATGTTGTGTTTTTGTTTTAACCCTTGAATCAGAGTATGTTATGACATCTTCAGAATTAACTCTAAATCTGAAGGATTAGATCATTTTTCTAAGATAATTTTACTTCTAGGTTTGTGATTTCTCATAAACTCTTCCTCTAAGAAAGTGGTATTCGCATTAACAAAAACTTTCTTCTCTTGAGGACTATAGAAGTAATAACCTCTTGGTCCCTTTAGATACCCTACAAACAAGCACATTTCAATCTTTGGTTCCATCTTTGTGGACTCAGGCTTTAAAACATGTGCGGGACAACCCCAAGTTCGCAAATGACATACAAATGATTTACACCCTATCCATAGCTCCCTTGGTGTCTTAGGCATAGCCTTAGATGGGGTAAAATTGAGCAAATACTCTATAGTTTGCATACAATATCCCCAAAGCAAGATTGGAAGGTTAACATAGGACATCATTGATTTAACCATTTCTAAAAGAGTTATATTTGTTCTTTCAACGACAACATTTTGTTGAGGTGTTCTTTTTGCTAACAAATATGAAATTGTCCCATTATTAATGAGATATTGTTGAAATTCATCTAATAATACTCAATGCCCCGATGTAATCGAAGTTGTTTAAATGGCTTGCCTAGTTGTTTTTCAACTTTGGCTTCGAATTCTCAAAACTTTTCAAAGGATTCACTTTTTTTGTGCATTAAATACACAGGGCCATGTCTTGAGTAGTCATCAACAAAAGTTATGAAATATTGATAACCTCCTCTAGCTTGTATGTTCATTGGTCCACACACATCTATGTGCACCAAGTCTTAAATGTTTGCTATTCTATTACCTTTTGCCTTGAAAGGTCCTTTGGTCATTTTTGCTTCAACATAGGACTCACAGACTTGCAAAGGACCCTTAACCATGTCTAGTCGAGTACCATCCTTTATAAGCTTATTAAGTCTATTTTGATTGATATTACCTAAACGCAGATGCTAAAGATAATTTTGATTTATGCTAGATTCTTTTACTTTTTCAGTTTTCAATCGTATTCTTTCTACAACATTTGCTGAGTAAGTCATAATCTCAAGGAAATAAAGATTATATCTTATAATTCTAGAACAAATAAATTCCTTATTCAAATAAATAATGAGTGTCTTACAAAAATAAACTGAATATCCATGCTTTATTAAACAAAAGATAGAAATCAAATTTCTATAAGTCTCTTAAATGTAATAGTGTTTTCCAAAACTAAGGTCCAACCATAAGGAAATTGAAGAATAGTGGCTCTCATTGCTAATGTTGAAACAAATGTGCCATTTGCCAACCTCATATGAAACTGCCTTTTACTCAGTTTCTCCTCTATTGAAACCCCTATATAGAATTACAAACAGGTTAGTGGCTCCAGAATCCACTATCAAAGTATCCATAGAATTAACCATTAAACATACTTCTAACATACTTAGAAAACCCATATCTTGTTTATTCTAATATATTTTTTCAAGGTAAACCTTGTAGTTTAACACCAAAGTGGAAACATTTTCCTTTGGTGTTCTTTTTTGAAATAGTCTTTTTCTTCATTGGCTTTTTCTTTGCTCCCACTAAGCTGTTAGTAGTTTTTTTATTTCTAACTTTCTTCGATTTACCCTTGGGTTTGGGCTTAAAAGTGGAAACAACATGTTCTTCAGACTTATTTTTTAAATCAAGAACCTCCTCCACACTTTAAAGATCATTCATTAGCCCACTTAAGGTGTAATTGCTAGGAACAACATGATTAGAGCATCAATGCAGTGAAAAAAATTTGAAATAAAATAAAAACCATGCCTCCTATCTTTGGATCACCTTGGTTGTTTAATGCAAAGTTAAGCACCACATAAAATCAAAAAAAAAAATTTACCTTTCCAAATGATATCGTAATCAAATGGATTCCTTTTGGTGACAAAATGTGAATACCTTTTATGTGAAAGAATCCCAACCACTAAATCCCTTGGCCTCCAATGATGCACACACAGTTGCAACGGATCTTTCTCAAGGAGAGAGCTTTATGCCACGGGCTTGTGTTAGCAAGTGGACAACGATTTGTCCTCTTTTCTTCTTTGATTTCTAGCAAAGAATCAAAGAAGAAGTTTTCAAAAGAAAATAAACTTTTCAAAAGTGGCAGCACTCAAGAGAAAATCTCTTTTTTTTTCTTTGTTTCCTTCTCCTTAAAAAAAAGAATGGCTATAATGTGATATTTATATCTAGATTTAACTTATTGAAATTTGCAAATAAGTCCTTAACATTATAACAATTATAATATTTAATCAATACCTAATTAAACTCTTTTAATTAGGACTTTAGTAGTTAAAACCTAGAATTTGATTTAAGTCTAACTTAAATCATCACACTCTCAATTTAATCCAAAGTGCAACCTTCGTGTGTCACCCGTGAGGTTCCTAACATGTTAGCGATGGAATTGAATTATAATATTATTAATTAATTAATTTAAATGAATCATATTCAATTTTAAATTAACTAATTCAATTCCATAGACCATGATTGGTATCTAGCAATGCATCATGGCCACCCAATTGTTAGGAGAGTAAAAGGATTCTTTGACAACCTTTCAGTATACAGTATTTTAGTGTAATTCATTCCCTCATCATATATCTCGAAGATGATAAGAGCTTGGTGCAGTGCCTACTCTTCTTGATCTCCAAATTTGTTCTTACAATTAGATCATTAGCTTTATGGAGACTTATGAAACTCATTTCATAATCTCCTAATCACCTTGGCCAAGGATTTGATTAAGCTAATATCAACCAAGAACTAATGAGATATTTCCCCTTGAATCACTTGGGCTGATGATTCCTATCTTGACCAATCATTTTCCTTCACATGCTCCATGTTATACCCAAAAGCATCCTGTTTTGGCATCCTTGGTTAAGCATTCATAGGGATGAAATCAAAGCATAGCACTCCACACATACGACAACCTAGTGTCTCAAGTCTAGGGAGTATTTACACAACTGACACATGAGAAGTATTGCATAGACACTTGAGTGAAATACCAAATGCACTTCTCATGGCGGGTCATGTTTAGTGAACTCGCTCTCCCATGGCAAGCACCCACATGCTAGTTCCAAGTATCTCTATACTTCAACCTATGAAAACGATTGCTTACTTCACAAGTAAGGAACATAACATGTGCCAATCTTTGAGCATTATTGATGCCCTATCTCAATAACACAATGATCAGGAACTTTTAGGAACAATGCTTTAACGCATAAGGATCTCATAATTGTATCCCAATATAATTCCTTTGAAAGGCATATATAGTTCCATGGGCTTTATCTACATAAGTACAAAAAGTAATTAAATCACAAACTTGTGGATAAAGAACTACCTCAATGTTATTATGAATAACAAAATGTCATACATGAATATCTCAAAATTACAATTCCCATGCAACCACAGATTGGCTTGTAGGGCTTATACTAACAATCTCCCACTAGCACTAAAGCCAATCGCCTATGCATCTAATACCAATGTTCTCAACATGACAATTACGCTTTCGCTGGGATAGTGCTTTAGTGAGAGGATCAGCAATATTATCCTCAATGGGAATACGCTCTATGCAAATGTCTCCTCTTCTAATGATCTCCCTGATCACATGGTAACACAACAATACATGTTTGGATTTCTGATGAGACCTTGGTTCCTTTGCTTGTTCAATGGCTCCATTGTTTTCACAATAGAAAGGTATTGGATCAACAATGTTAGGAACCACATCCAGTTTAGTAATGAACTGCTTAATCCAAACTTCCACTTTCACTGCCTCAGACGCAGAGATGTATTCGACCTCGGTTGTAGAATTGTCAAGCCCGATCTTATAAAATACTTGCCATGTCATTCATATGATTGACAATATGCTTGCATACTTGGAAAGCCCCGAAAGAAAAATCGTTAAAAGACGACAATGTACCAAATGGTACAATTAAGTTAATTTAAGTCTCAAACTAGATCAAATAGAGAATTTAAAATGAAATTAATAATATTAAAGTCCCAGAATGATTTAATATGGTGATTTGGAGTTCGAGGATCAATTTGGAGTCAAACTAGAATATTCACTGTCCAAGGGCAAAATGGTCATTCGCCACCTAGGGACACAATGGGAATTTTTAGAAAATATTTTTTTTCGCCCCATTTAACTTATTAGAGAATAATTTGAGGGTTTGGTAATAAAAAAGTTTAATTCCAGTGATTTCTAGAGTGTAGGGGTAAAATCATAATTTTACCACTCATAGATAAATTTTGAGATTTTGAGAGAATTTAGATCAAATTTGACAAATTGGAGAATGGTATGAGTATAAAGGATGAAAAATATGTCTATGGACAATTTTTCAATTTTTGGGGTAAAAATGTAATTTTTGACTTTTACGGGGGTAAAAGTGTAAATTTCAAAAATTACTCCACCAAGACTATGGATAAGTTTGAGAATTTTATCTAAGCTATGGATATGTGGGACAAGTGTATGGTAAAAATTTGGAAATAATTGGATGGTCAGAATTTAAGGAATTAATAAAACATTAAAAAAATAAATAAAATAATATTATATTATTTTAGCCATTAAAAAGTTCAAAATTCCAGAATTCTCATCTTCTTCAGCTGTCCAAACCAGGAGTGAAAAGGGGGAAAAAACAAATAAGAACCCTACCTGAAAATTTTTTAGAAAATCAAGAGAAATCAAGCATTAAAAAGGTAAATTTCATTGATTTTCCTTCTGATTTTCACTACCCATGCATTTTTTTCTCATTTCCATGCAAAATTAGAAAGTGGGTATGGACACCCATGCTGCCCAAACCTCCATGGATGAGTTTTGAGCTTGAGTTTTGGTCGATTTAATTGAATTAAGTGATTTTAATTAGGTTATATTGAAATATAGTAAAAATAAGCTAAAGATATAATTTTCTCCCATTGAAACCCATTATGCTGAATTTTTTAGGGGAATATTGGCTGCTGATCTTGATGTTTATTTGAGAAATTATGATGAATAATGATGAATTATGAGCCTAGAAAAATAATGGGAATTTTTAGAGCAAAAATACAAATTTTTACCCACTAGGAGTATTTTCGTAATTTGCTGTCGCGATTGATAATTTGCACCACATTAAGGGACATTAAGTCAATTTGGGTGCAATTGAGGTATAGAAACTGAAAAAAATTAATTTGGAGTTTAAACGGATGCGTATATCGATTTATCGGGTAAAAGACCGAAATAAGCTAACATCGCCTTTAGGCAAAAATTTAGACATTTTTGCATTCCATATGAAGCATTAGTACTCTAAATTAGTTTAATTTCAATTTAGTACCAATGTGGTGAATTTTTCGATTTTGTACTGTGTCAAGGTGGTGAGTCCTTCGATAAAGGCAAGGGAATTGCACCCGAGGACCAGTAGTCTGAGTATTTTGAAAATCCCCACTCTAGACACTATGAGCAACCTTACCATCATTTTACTTATCTGAAGTATGTTTTTATTCGGTTTTGGTGAATTTTATGAAAATGAGTTCAAATGGTAAATTTTTATGTTTTCTAAACAAAATGAGTTTAAATGAAAATATTTTATAAATTGTCTTGAAACGAAATAACGATTTTGAAAATAGAGTAATTTGAGACCACTAATATGTTGTAAATTTAAAATTGAATTAATGGCTTATGTTATTGTATGGGCATGACTGGCTGGGCTGTGTTTTTTATGAATAGTATGAATTACTTTATTTTACCCTTGCAGGCTGGGTAGTAATATATTAGTCCTATCATGCTGTCAAAATTTTATTGTATGGTGGGTTTGACCTGCTGCAGTGGGCTGGGTTCTGTGGACTAGCCTATTAGAGGGGCACGGAATCTTGTTATATTTTTACCTCGGTTGGAGAGGCGAGTAGGGTAACTCCTGAGGTATAACTTTTAGAGTTCACTTCACGCCAAACCACCACGTGAAGGGGAACTCGACCAACGCCAATGAACGGCTATGTTTTCAAAATAAAAATATGACTTTCTAATAGCCTTGGCCGACTCAGTTGGGATAGCCCTCGGCCAAGGTATCCCAGATAACTGAGTATGATAATAATTTTTTCCATGAGTCAAGCTTTTTAAGAAATTCATAAGTCATACTGATTACTTGCTTTAAACAAATTGAATTCATTTTGTTGAAATAAGTTGAAAGATTATAAATTACATTTTGATGAAATGTTTTAATAGTCTCCTTTTACTCGACTTTAGATATTTTGAGTGATGTTTGTATACTCACTGGGATTTTATAATCTCACCACCCTCCTTTCCACCTATATCAGGCTTAGAATAGATTGTAGATAACTGATATCGACGAGGATTACAGTTAAACTTGCCACATCCAAAAAAAAACTATAGGTTCATTTCTTTTGATACTTTTGGTCATTCGTGGGCCCACGTGTCACTGTAAATTAAATTATATACTTTGGTTATCTATATTACGGTATGTAGGAATTTATTTTGCTTTTACGCTGTAAAAATTATTTATGCAGTGTTCTTAAAATATCGTTTTATGTGAAAATTGAATATTTTGTTTAATATTTTTATTTTATTACAATAGTCATAATTTCATTTTAAACGAATGTTTAGACATCCAAAATTATTTTTGATTATGAAATATGTGTTTTCCACTTACATACTATATTTTTAATTGATTTTGAGATTTTTGGGATAAATGATCAAAATACCCCTGTGAGATGAAAATTATTATTTTATTTGTTTAAGTTGGAAATAGTTTAAAATCTTTTAGAACGTGGTATTTGGTAACAGTTACCCACAAGGGAAATGAGAAGCTAATATTAAAGCCTTATGGGGTTCTGGTTGACATTCTGGGTAATGAATGTCGATCGAGACATCGCGGCGGTTGTCACGGGCTCGATGGGAGTTTCGGGTCATCACAATTAAGTTAGTATCAGAGCTTTTGGTTTTAAAGATTAGACTTTTTGGGTTTAAAGTTATTTTAAAGCTGTTTTAAAAATTTACAGTGTCAGTGTGGCCCCTAGTTAAGTTAGGTTAGGTTGAATAAAATACATGTATATGCATATAGAGCTTGAGGTTGCCTAAACTCACTTTGTGCCCTCTTATAGATTATTATGTCTCCTGGATGTGAACAACCAACCACCTCTCACTAGATCAGCTGGGAGGGGAAGAGGTCATTTCCAACGTCATCAGTTAGGTGCAATAGAGGAGGAATGGACTGCATCCACCTTTCGGGCAGCACCTGCTACTGAACAGACCAAGACTCCTCCACATCCTCCACCTCCTCCGCCACTTACTAGTATTTCTGCCATGCCTCTTGAGGCAATTCACGCATTGGCAGCCTTTTTTACTGCTATTGCTAGCCAGGCTCAAGCTGGTCAAGCTCTTCTTACAGTTCCTCCAACTGCTCTTTCAGTACCACCACCCCCACCTCCTGTACCACCACCAGTGTTGGATGTTTCTGATTCTAAGAAGCTTAAGGAGGCTAGGTAACATAGTTGTGTTTCTTTTATGGGTGAGTCGGACGCAACCATGGCTAAAGAGGTTGTGCGAATGGCTTTAAGAGCTGAGAAGCTTGCGAATGAAAATAGGAGTCTGCGAGCTGAGTTAGCAAAAAGGAGAAATCTAAGTGTATCTTCTAGTCAGCCACCAAAAAAGGGCAAAGACTCCTCTGTTTCAGGAAGTTCACGTAGATGCAGAAATTGTGAAAATTATCATGTTAGACTGTGCAGATAGCCTGCACGATGTTTTCGTTGTGATCAACCGGGTCACATTAAGAGAGATTGCCCACAGTTAGGACAGGCTACGGTAGCTGCTCCATCTCCACCAGCTCATACGGATATGCAAAGGAGAGATTCCTCTAGATTACAACCGAGACAGGGATGATTTTGACATACCACCAAGGGTAGATTAAATATGTTGAAATTAGTGCTCTAATAAAGTACATATGATAGAAAGCTAGTTTGTAAGTTGTAGTTTTCATGATCATGAAATATATAAAGATTATCAATATATGGACATGCATTTGGAGTTGTAATTTACAAGTTTGAAGTATTTAAGATATGATTAAATGGAATTAGCATTAGTTAAGGTACGTAAATCTTTTAAATAATTTCTATGGAGTATGCGTGATAGTAGAATGGAGGAACATAGTGCAGTGATGCTATATGGTGAAATTACAATACAATATGGAAAGGGTATTTTCGAGTGGGATTTATTGACTGATGATAAGTGATGAGCAATTTGAGATACATGTAGCTGTGAATAAATTTGGACATTTTTGCTTAGGCAAACTTGTATTAAATGTTATGGTAAGGATATATGAAGGTTAGTGACAAAATAAATACATTAAATCAATGTTTTGATCGCACACTTATGATAGAAAGTTAGTCTTGCTAATTGTGGTATAGACTTAGAGGGAAGCCATACGATTATGAATAATTGAGGTAGTAGCTTTAAAGGTGGAAGAGTTACTAACATAAAGTGAATTTAAACCGTTGCAACGCCACAGTACTGACTATCAAACGCTGTCACGTTAAAAACCCCTAATGGCTAGAAAGCAAGAGCAAATTGAGAGTGGCATGAAGATGAAACTCATGACTTGAAGAATGGTCATTGGTTTTCATGCTAAGCTTTGTTGTTTGGAGTCTTAAGTGCATTGGGAGGTATTAAGATAAAGATGATGAGTGAAATTGTAGAGTTTTTTTTTTATTGCCTTATATATATTGGCATGTAAGAGAAAGAAAAGTTAGAGAATTTTTGAGATGGCTACATAAAAATAAATTAACATGTGGAGTTTTAAGATGAATAATATGATGACTGAAGTGAAATCTTAAGAAATAAAGAAGCCAGGAGATTAAGTCTTGTTAAAGACTAAAGAGGAAGCGAGCAAAAGGTTAGATGAATGTATGAGATACTGATAAGAGATGTTAATACCAAGTGAGGAAAATGTAAATAAAGATTTCAATAATGATATAGCAAATGAGTTTTTGTAGAATATTGTTATGAGAATATACTAATCTTGTCTTGACCTTGTTGAAAGGAAAGGATTAGTAACAACACAAGTAAACTAGGTGACATGCTAGAAACCCATGGAGATAAATTGAAGCATGAGTAGTTGGGCATGCCTTTATGGAAATGATATACTTGGTGTATAAAAGAGTAAATAAGTGATTAAGTGTTTCAAGAATGTTTAAACACCCTTGAGAAAGAATTATAAGTTATACATGATGAGCATAAGATGCGTGACTTTGAAACTTGCTCAGGAGCCAAATGGCTAAGTTATGGGTTAAAGGATCATATGTTGTGAGACATAAATTTAAAATAAATATCCCTAAGGAAATACTCAAGAGAAGTTCTGTCATGGATCTTGTAAAAGCAAGCAACAAGTTATGTAGTTATAAAAAGGAAGCTATAAGCTGAGAGTGGTATAAGTATTAACATTAAAAAGTACTTGAGGAGAATTTAGTTTCAAGTCTTGTAATTTCAAGTACAATTTGTAAATTAGTTAAGGAAGAATGATGTTATATTCATATGAAAGAGTGGAATAAAGGATGATAGAAGTTAACTTTGATAATGAAGTCAGATAATGAACTTTCTTAATATATTATGGGAATTGAAATTCAAAAATGCGTGAGGCATACATGATTCAAATGAATCTGAGTTTTAAGTGACAAATCAATATCGGAATGCAATAAGGATACAATGTATATAGGAGACATGAAGGATAATCGAGGAATAAGGATGACTTTTAGGAATTGTAGTATTACATAAGATGCAATGATCAAGTTAAGATAAAATTTTGAGGTACCAATGGGATTTTAAAACATACACGCATAATAGATTATAATTCAATGGAGATGACATTGTGATGCAATGATATATAGTACAAGGAAACTTAAGCATATAATTGGAAATGATAAGAAGAGAATATAAGTATATAAATGATGAGGAACTATGCACAGGCATGATGAGAATTTTTATGAATTATGAAGATTATTCTATTGAATCTTGATTATGGATGGGAATGAACAAAGAGAAATTAGTCTGAAGGCATTTGAAAACAGAGACCCGTATACATAATGAGGAATGTAGACATTTGAATGTACATGTATCTATATGTGTGGAGTAGTGATGTACCCAACTAAAATGAATAATGGTTTTAGTGGTTGGAGATTTGAACTCAATATATTTGATGAGTTGTATAGATAATGTAACAATTAAGAATCTTATCAGAAGACGATTTCTGGCGACCTAAGGAATTTTGGAGAAATAGTTAAGGGAATATAATCTATAGTACGATTAAGCCATATGAGATGGATTAATAGGATTAAGAAGATTGAAATTTCCTAAATGCAAAGTAAGCATGAAGTATGTGAAAATAATTAAAGCCATTAATTTTCCCGAACGCTGAGGATATGTACAGGAATGAGTATGGCGTGTTAATGATATTGTAAACTACACAATAGTGTTTGAGGATGGGATGAATGAATGAAAGTTGAGAAATTTAATATGAAATGAAGTAATAAGATAGTGATTGGTATACCTAAATAAGTATAAAATGTGACCGAAATCGGTATGATTGGGATGGAGTTATGGTTCAAGTTTAACGATAGTAATAGAAGCATGCTTGGTGTCTCTATATAAGAGATCATAATTGTGAAGATTATTATTAATATGATTTTAAAAGATAATAATAGACATAAGTGAAGTACTCGAGTTGAATTGGAGGTAAATGAGATGAACAAATCGAAATTCCCTATAAAGGGGAGGACATAAGAAGTCGAGTATTAGATGAGAAAACAATGCCCCAACCTTTTCTTTGAGTTTAGTACATGAAATTTTGATGTCAAAATTTTATTTTAAAGGGGATAGTGTTGTCAAGCCCGATCTTATAAAATACTTGCCATGTCATTCATATGATTGACAATATGCTTGCATACTTGGAAAGCCCCGAAAGAAAAATCGTTAAAAGACGACAATGTACCAAATGGTACAATTAAGTTAATTTAAGTCTCGAACTAGATCAAATAGAGAATTTAAAATTAAATTAAGAATATTAAAGTCCCAGAATGGTTTAATATGGTGATTTGGCGTTTGAGGATCAATTTGGAGTCAAACTAGAATATTCACTGCCTAGGGAAAAAATGGTCATTTGCCACCTAGGGACACAATGGGAATTTTTAGAAAAGATTATTTTTGGCCCCATTTGACTTATTGGAGTATAATTTGAGGGTTTAGCAATGAAAAAGTTTAATTCCAGTGATTTTTAGAGTGTAGGGGCAAAATCGTAATTTTACCACTCGTAGACAAAATTTCAGATTTTGAGAGAATTTAGATCAAATTTGACAAATTGGAGAATGGAATGAGTATAAGGGATGAAAAAAATGTCTACGGGCAATTTTTCAGTTTTTGGGGTAAAAATGTAATTTTTGACTTTTACTGGGGCAAAAGTGTAAATTTCAAAAATTACTCCACCAAGACTTTGGATAAGTCTGAGAATTTTATCTAAGCTATGGATATGTGGGATAAGTGTATGGTAAAAATTTAGAAACAATTGGATGGCTAGAATTTAAGGAATTAATAAAACATTAAAAAAATGAATAAAATAATATTATATTATTTTAGCCATTAAAAAGTTCAAAATTCCAGAATTCTCATCTTCTTCAGCCGTCCAAACGAGGAGTGAAAATGGGGAAGAAACAAATAAGAACCCTACCTGAAAAATTTGGGGAAAATCAAGAGAAATCAAGAAATCAAGCATTAAAAAGGTAAATTTCATTGATTTTCCTTGTGATTTTCACTACCCATGCATTTTTTTCTCATTTCCATGCAAAATTAGAAAGTGGGTATGGACACCCATGCTGGACAAACCTCCATGGATGAGTTTTGAGCTTGAGTTTTGGTTGATTTTAATTGAATTAAGTGATTTTAATTAGGTTATATTGAAATATAGTAAAAATAAGCTAGAGATATAATTTTCTCCCATTGAAACCCATTATGCTGAATTTTCTAGGGGAATATTGGCTGCTGATCTTGATGTTTATTTGAGAAATTATGATGAATAATGATGAATTATGAGCCTAGAAAAATAATGGGAATTTTTAGAGCAAAAATATAAATTTCTACCCACTAGGGGTATTTTCGTAATTTGCTATCGAGACTGATAATTTGCACCACTTTAAGGGCCATTAAGTCAATTTGGGTGCAATTGAGGTATAGAAACTGAAAAAAATTAATTTGGAGTTTAAACAGACACGTACATCGATTTATCGGGTAAAAGACCGAAATAGGCTAACACTGTCTTTAGGCAAAAATTTAGACATTTTTGCATTCCATATGAAGCATTAGTAGTCTAAATTAGTTTAATTTCAATTTAGTACCAATGTGGTGAATTTTTCGATTTTGTACTGTGTCAAGGTGGTGAGTCCTCCGATAAAGGCAAGGGAATTGCACCCGAGGACCAATAGTCTGAGTATTTCGAAAATCCCCACTCTAGACACTGTGAGTAACCTTACCATCATTTTAATTATTTGAAGTATGTTTTTATTTGGTTTTGGTGAATTTTATGAAAATGAGTTCAAATTGTAAATTTTTATGTTTTGTAAACAAAATGAGTTTAAATGAAAATATTTTATAAACTGTCTTGAAACGAAATAACGATTTTGAAAATAGAGTAATTGGAGACCACTAATATGTTGTAAATTTAAAATTGAATTAATGCCTTATGTTATTGTATTGGCATGACTAGCTGGGCTGTGTTTTTTATGAATAGTATGAATTGCTTTATTTTACCCTTGCAAGCTGGGTAATAATATATTAGCCCTGTCATGCTGTCAAAATTTTATTGTATGGTGGGTTTGACCTGTTGTAGTGGGCTGGGTTCTGTGGACTAGCCTATTAGAGGGGCACGGAATCTTGTTTTATTTTTACCTCGGTTGGAGAGGCGAGTAGGGTAACTCCCGAGGTATAACTTTTAGAGTTCACTTCACACCAAACCACCATGTGAAGGGGAACTCAGCCAACACCAAGGAACGACTATGTTTTCAAAATAAAAACATGACTTTCTAATAGCCTTGACGGACTCAATTGGGATAGCCCTCAGCCAAGGTATCCCAGATAACTGAGTATGATAATAATTTTTTGCATGAGCCAAGCTTTTTAAGAAATTCATAAGTCATACTGATTACTTGCTTTAAACAAATTGATTTCATTTTGTTGAAATAAGTTGAAAGATTATAAATTACATTTTGATGAAATGTTTTAATAGTCTCCTTTTACTCGACTTTAGATATTTTGAGTGATGTTTGTTTATTCACTAGAATTTTATAATCTCACCACCCACCTTTCCACCTATTTCAGGCTCAGAATAGATTGTAGAAAACTGATATCGGCGAGGATTACAGTTAAACTTGCCACATCGAAAAAAAACTATAGGTTCATTTCTTTTGATACTTTTGGTCATTCGTGAACCCACGTGTCACTGTAAATTAAATTATATACTTTGGTTATCTATATTACGGTATGTAGGATTTTATTTTACTTTTACGCTGTAAAAATTATTTATGCAATGTTCTTAAAATATCATTTTATGTGAAAATTGAATATTTTATTTAATATTTTTATTTTATTATAGCAGTCATAATTCCATTTTAAACGAATGTTTAAACATCCAAAATTATTTTTGATTATGAAATATGTGTTTTCCACTTACATACTGTATTTTTAATTGATTTTGAGATTTTTGGGATAAATAACCAAAATACCCCTGTGAGACGGAAATTATTATTTTATTTGTTTAAGTTGGAAACAGTTTAAAATCTTTTAGAATGTGGTATTTGGCAACAGTTACCCACAAGAGAAATGAGAAGCTGATATTAAAGCCTTGCAGGGTTCCAGTTGACATTCTGTGTAATGAATGTCGATCAAGACGTCGCGACAGTTGTCACGGGCTCGATGGGAGTTTCGGGTCGTGACAAGAATCTACAGTCATCTCTTGTTTGGAACTCTTCCAACTCACTGCACCTCTATTGAGTGTGAACACATATCCACTTTGCGACTTGCTATCATCTTTTTCAATTTGAAAGCTTACATCCGTATAACTCCCAACTTGGAGTTCACCTCCTCCACAAACCAGAAATACATCCGCAAGTTATTCCTTCCTCTTGGTTGTATCCTTTTGCTACTAGCCTAGCTTTATTTCTAACTACATTTCCTTGCTCATCTATCTTATTTCTAAATACCCATTTTGTACCAACAATAGGATGATTTGAAGGTCTAGGTACCAATGACCATACATGATTCCTTGTGAATTGATCAAATTCTTCTTGCATGGCCATTGTCCAACTTTCCTCTCTTTCAGCTTCTTCAAAGTTTTTAGGTTCAATTTGAGATATAAAAGCTAAAAACTCACAAGTTTCTCTAGTTGTTTTCCTAGTTCTAACTTTTTGTTAAATGTCACCTATTATTTGGTCTTGTGGGTGATCTTTTACAAATCTCCAACTCCTTGGTAGATCATCATGCTGATTTTCTACTCTTTGTAGATTTTCTAGAGGTGGAGTTTCATTTTCTCTTTTAGGTGAGCTTTCTTCATTATTTTTGTTGTTCTCTAAGCTCATTTCCTCCATTTATTTTTCTAGGATTTTTACATCATCATCATCATCATGAACTTTTTTTTGTACAGCATTTGACTCATCAAAAACTACATGGATTGATTCTTCAAATCATTTTGTTAAAAATCCTATAGGCCTTTGAGTTTAATACATATCCTAAAAATATTGCTTCATCACTCTTTACATCAAACTTCCCTAGGGGTTGTTTTCCATTGTTCAATAGAAAGCACTTACAACCAAAACTTTTAAGGCGAGAAATATTTAGTTTCCTACCCTTGTAACGTTCATATGGTGTTTTAGATATCATGGGTCTTATTGAGACTCTATTAAGTATATAAGCTGCTATGTTCACTACCTCAGCCAAAAAATATTTTGGTAGGTTATTCTCACATAGCATAGTCCTAGCCATTTCTTTTAAGGTTTTGTTTTTCCTCTCCACAAGTCCATTTTGTTAGGGTGTTCTAGGTGCAGAAAAATTGTGATCCAATCTTTTTTCCTTACAAAATTTTTTAAACTCATCATTTTGAAATTCTCCTCCATGATCACTCCTTATGCTAACTATGGCTAGTCCTTTTTCATTTTCTACTTTCTTACAATGACTTAAGAAGGCTGATAAAGCATTATTCTTATGAGCAAGAAAATAAACCCAAGTATATCTAGAATAGTTATCATCTATTAGAAAGCCATAAGATTTTCCTCCTAAACTAGTTGTGCTTATTGGACCAAATAGATCAATATGAAGCAATTCAAGAGGTCTAGATGTTGACACAATCATCTTAGACTTGAAAGATGTTCTAACTTGTTTTCCTAGTTGGCAAACATCACATATTTTCTCATTTTCAAATTTTAAATCCGGCAGCCCAACAACTAAGTTTTTTCTAATCAATTTTGACATAGTATGCAAGCTTACATGTCCTAATCTCCTATGCCATAACCAGCTGTCATTTTCAGCATTTGCAACAAGACATATTTCACTATTTATTTCAAGATACTCAAGAAAGACAACATACATATTTTTCAATCTCTTTCCTATAAGTGAGACTTTGTTTGTTCCTACATCTATTACTTCACTCTTGTTTGAATCAAAGCATACTTTAAATCCTTTGTCACACAATTGACTAATACTCAATAAATTATGCTTTAGATCCTTTATGTAACACCCCGTATCCTCGTATAGTAGTCAAGGTAAACATCTCAATAGGATGAAGGGTCACTGATGTAGATTTAAGTGTCGAAGAGCGGTTACGGGCGAAGAAAATATCTTAAAATAAAATATAATTTTATGAATAAAATAATATTAAAATATTAATATTTAATTGGATGCTGGAATTAGTCCAAAATAAGGATTATATGGTTAATCCAAGTGGTGGAGAAGAAGTACGAATGAATTTCAGAGATAAATAACGTAAGTAAGACTCGCGCGTTTTTATTAAATCGAGATAGCGTGGGTAAGTAAATATTTAAATATTATGGTGATACCGTGTATAATTACAACTTTGATATTTTGGTGGTACACACGTAAAGGAAGAAAGATAGAAGGAAATTGAAATTTAATAAAAGTTGAAAGGACTAAAATTAAAAGGATGAAAGTTATGGTAAATAAAGAATAAAAATTAAAACTAGTTGTATGAACTTTGATTGGTGTAATGGTGATCAAATGCGAAAATAATAAAGTGGAGTGGATGTGATGGGACCATGAAATAATAAGTAAAACATAATGTAGAAATGGTGCAAAGGATAGAAGAATAAAAGAATAAATAAATGAGAAAGATAAAGAATAAGAAATGAACGGTAAAATGAGGAAAAAGGCAATTTAAGACTTGTTTTGAAGAGGTAGGGGTCCGGCCAAGTAAGGAGAGAGCAAGAAAAATTGGAAAACTAAGAAGTAAAATAAAAAAAATAGATGGATAGAGGATTAAGCCGGCCAAAGTGGACAGAGAAAATAAAAAGAAATGATGGGGGCCACGGCTTGTGATATATGTGTGCGTGGCTAGGCCACCAGTGATTTACGCGGTTGCGACCACCTGATATCTCTGATGTCGGCCAACATCTTTGAGATCGCCATGGCATATGGGAATCCGGTGGAAACGATGCTCCCGGATGTTATTATGTGGTAGCGGGACCACGAGTTTATTTTCATTCCCTACTCGAAAGTGGCGTCTTTGGGTTTTCAAACTCATATTTCTTTGCATGGTGAAAGTGAAATTTAACGATTTTTCTGCAGCTCTCCTATTTTTATAGTGAAATGAATTTTAACTCCTCGAGTGCGAGGTGATTTGTGATTAACGTATGAGTTTGATTAACATTTGATTTCATGGGAGCTTACCGAATATATTGATTTGACTTGAGTAAAATGTCAATTAATCTTGATGGCAAAATTTTCTTTATGTAAAATTGTTTTAATTCAATATTTTAAATGATTGTCTTGATAAGGTTATTGATCTGTATTGTAGCGAAAATTTTTATCTGCCTTGGTTGATTTACTAATTGAAGTGTTTAAAATGCATAAGAAATCCTCGATTTTTCATATAAGGCACAAACTCCCGTTTGAAATAAATTGTTTTTGTAATCTTGCATTTAGTATTCAACTGATCTGCTGTTTGCTTGTTTCCCATCTATGTCCTACTCATGGAGCCGATGATCACTGAGTTTGTGTGACTCACACCCCTCTTTTTCCCTTTTGCAGATAGGGATAAGCATAGCGTGTAATCATCGACGTGTACGGTCTACAGCAAATAGGTAAAGGCATCTCATAGCATTTTATTCTGAGTCGCTCCGCTGTTAGAGGTCGAACCGTAGCACTTTGTTTATTATGTTGTAAATGGATATTGATGTTGATATAAGTAAATAATTGGAGATTATGGATTTCAATGTATATACCTATGAATAAATGGTTTAAAGATTGAATTGATTTTTATGTTTATAGTTCAAGTCATGATATGATAGAATAATGTTTTAAGTATCAATATGGAATGGTGATTGTATATAGTGAACTAACGGGCATTTATAGTTAGGCTTGTTTGGGACTTGGTGGGTTTTTCCAGAAGGTTTTTGACGCGGGTAGCGACCGGGAGGGGTCGTTACACTTTACTAGCAACACATGACTAATTTGAGTTTGGGAGTTCTTACCAACCGTACCAATATCATGAATTCTATCTTTTGAATCATCATCAAAGGATATAGTACCTTCTTTTCTTTTGTCTAGCTAAGCAAATAACATTTCATCTCCAGTCATATGTCGTGAGCAACCACTGTCCATGTACCAAGGTTGCTTCATCTTGAGTTGAGCTCTTGAACATGTCTTCTTTAAGTGCAGCTCAACCTACAAACCAAAATTTCAGTTTTTCTTTATAGGTACCCGTACTTTGATGGGTCCTTGAGAGTTAGTTGCAATATAGGATCCTTTAAGGACCCAAATTTTTCTAACTTTCTGCAAATTACTTTTCTTAAAGCAATCATATGATATGTGTCCATGTTTTCTACAACAATAACATTTAGGTGATGCATAGGCAAAATTCTTCTTATGGTATGCATTTCTTTTTGAAGATTTGAGAGCTGTGTTTTCATCAAACATATTTTGTAAAGCTTCTGATTTATTTTCCAACTCAAGCTTTAAAACTTCAAAATCTATTTTTGAGTGTTCTAACTCAACTTGCAGGAAATTTCGTTGCTCAAAAACAAAATTGAACTCTTGTCTCACTTTTTCCAAATCATTTCCAAGAGATGTAGCCTTTTTCTTTAATGTTTTGTATTTTGAAAAAAGTTTTTCAAATTCTTCATAAAGGTTGTCATACTCATCTTGTAAATCATCAATGGAAATATCACAGGGGTATGAGGTTACCTCGATTTCATCTCTTGTGCCATTAAACAGATGTTTGCTCTTTCCTCAGATTTTTCATCATCAGTTTAAGAGCTTGATGTGTCACTATCCGACCATGCAGCTGCTACCATTATTTTCTTGGATTTCTTATTTTTCTTTGGAGTCTCATCTTTCAGCAATGGACATTCGGACTTGAAGTGGCCAAGTTTCTTGCACTTGTAGCAGATTAGCTCCTCCTTTTTGTTGGAGTCATTTTTTTTTTCAATTTTCCATGGAGTACCTTGATCTTTTCTAAATCATCTTCTAGCTAGTCTCCGGTTTCTTCTGCCCATAAGCTTTCTGAATTTTCTTGCAACCAAAGCTAACTCTTCATCATCATCACATGACAACTCTTCCAGCTCTTCTTCCAAGATGCTGGCTTTAAGTGCAATGTTCTTTTTCTTTTCCTTTGCTTCCCTCCTATCTTCTTCTTCTTCCTCTTTAAGCTCCAAATCATGTGTAAGGAGAGAACCATAAATCTCATCTAAGGTGATAACATTTAGGTCCTTTGCCTCTCGGATTGCAGTCACTTTAGGCTTCCAATTTTTTGGTAGACTTGTAAGCAGTCTTTTTACTAATTCATGTTCAGGGATAAGCTTGCCTAGCTGACTCAATTTATTTGTGATGTTTGTAAATCTATCAAACATGCTAGTGATGTCTTCACTAGGCTCCCATTTGAACATTTCATAGTTGTGTGTCAAGAGGGCAATTTTGGACTCCTTGACTTGAAAAGTCCCTTCATGGATTTTTTTAAGTTTCTCCCACACTTGTTTAACTGTTGTATAGCTTGAGACTTTGTTAAATTTAGTGGGGGTCAAGGCACAATGTAATTTGTTGATGGGCTTAAAAATTATTTGAACCTTCTTAGTTTTGGCCTCGGTCCATTCAGACCTTGGCTTGGGCATCAACTCATTTGTCACCACATTCACAGTTCAGGGCATAAAGGGTCCATCAGTTATGACATCCCACATTTCATAATCTATAGCTCTAATGTAAATTGACATCCTAGTGCTCCAATAAAGATAATTAGAGTCATCAAACAGAGGTGGTATGTTTGTTGATTGTCCCTCAGCAACTACTGATTTTTGTTGAGCCATTTGGATCCTCCCAAAGGATGTTAAGCCTTAATAACAAGGAATTAGCTCTGATACCACTTGTTGGTCCCAATAATATGTGCTAGAGGGGGGGTGAATAGCACAATTTGGCTCTTTCAAATATTGTCTCAAAGTCTAGATAAGGGCGAGACAAATGAAGGAAAGAAAATGAAACAAAACAAAGTAATAAAGGATAGCAGAATTTAGAGTGGTTCGGTCCAAGACCTACATCCACTACCTTGATTATCCAACCAAGGATTTTCCCAACAAATTCACTAAGAACCGGTGAAATTCACAAGCTTTCATCAAGCTTTACAATGGCTTCTCAAGGCTCAGCCAAAACCTTTTACACTAGCTTTTCACGGGCTAAAACTAAAACCCAAAGTGGTTTTTCCAAGGCTCAATCACAACCTACAACAATCAAGCTATCCCAAGCTTGAATAACCCCTTAGAGTGACTTCCTCATTCTAAGAATACAAGAAGAGTAGGAAAAGAAAGTACTTATGATCATTGGTTGATCTGATTGGTACAAGATTGAGTGCAAAATACAAATGCAAAGAGTAGGCGTTTAACTGTAGACAAGTGCAGTGAAGATTTTTTGGTTTTTCAACTTTTTATAGCTCAAATCTCATTCAAGGCTTCTAAAAAAACTTATTTCTAATTGTTGGAAGACCCTTTTATACTTGGAGATGCAACTCTGATGGCAGTTTGGCAGTTTTATGCCTGTTGGAAACAGTTGAGGATGAGTTTTAACCGTTAATCTGTCTTGTAGTGCTCTGGTTCAATTTGCAGATAGAAAGCTCTTAGTCGACTGACTTGGTCGACTAAGTTGGTTCTATTTTAGGTTGCAGATTCTAGCAGAGAGCACTTAGTCGACTGACTTGGTCGACTAAGTAGAAACTGTTTCTCAAACTCTTCAGCCCATCATTACTCCAATTTAAAACTTGGTCAACCAACATTCTTCCTTATTTCGCCAATAGGCTTCCTCCTTGTTAGACAGTTACATGTTGTTATTTTTATCCCTCTTTTTCTTTTGATATACTCTTTGAAGAGTTAAATAATTAATTTCATATATTAATTTTTCTGCACACTCAAGTAAAGATATTAACACAAATAAATGAGAATGTTTTATTATCATTAAAAACTAATGGAGCCAACATTAACTTGTCAAAGGATTCAGATTTATATTTCATCAAATACACATAACCATAGTGAGAATGGTCATCTATGAAGGTGATGAAGTAGGAGTATTCTCCTTTAGCACTAGTATTCATAGGACCACATGCATCTGAATGTACAAGTCCTAGTAACACCCTAGCTAGTTCACTCTTCTTAGTGAAAGGCGACTTGGTCATCTTACCAAGGAGACAACACTCACATGTTCCATAAGATTCATAATTAAATGGATCGATGTAACCTTGTTTGTGTAACTTAGTTAAGCGAGTCTCATTGATGTGTCCAAGCCTACAGTGCCAGATGTAGGATAGTTTTGGATCATCTTTCTTTGCTTTCTTGACCTCTATATTAAGTATGGGTCTCTTAGGATCAAGAATATAGAGACCGTTGGAATGTGTCCCTGCACCATAATACATCTCTCCCTTCCAGAAAGAACAATAATTTCCCTTAATGCAAAATTCCATATCATCATTTAATGCCAAGTATGACACAGATATGACATTTCGAGATATGGAAGGAACATAGTAACAGTCTCTTAATTCCAAGATCAACCCAAAAGGTAAAGGTATGGTAACTGTCCCCACAATCGATGCAACAACTTTTGCTCAATTTCCTACTCTTAAGACCACCTCTCCCTTCGTTAATCTTCTACTCGTTTCCAACACCTTCATGTCATTACATAAATGTGACCCACATCCAGTATCTAATACCCATGACGACGGATCAATAGCAGATAGATTTACTTCAATCATATACATTGTCAAATGTGAAACTTCTACAAGTTTGTCATTCTTTTACCTTGTCAAGAAGGCAAGGATATCTTCCTTAATGACATCTATTCTAAATAAATATTTGAGAACATTTCTCAACTTGATATACCAATCCAAACATTTTGGCCCGAATTTGGTGATGACATCAAGTATGCCGCGCAAAGTAATATGTATTCGCATTCTAACAACCTAGACATTTAAAGAACGTTTATGAGTAATCATGTGTTATAATCAATTAAGATGAGATAGTAAATCTTAAATTGATTGCTCCCACTATTTTCTTCAAGATGATAACCCTCCATATCACCTTAGAGAGATCTCTACAAGGATTCTCTTAGTGGGCTAGGATCCTTATCTATTCTAATCATGACCTTGAGGGTGCTCAACAAACCATGATAGGTGGATTAGGTAGGTAACTAAGCTTACCAATTGTATCTCTATACAACTCCTAGATCAGCTAGGTGACAACACATTGCCTAAACATATCATATATGTTTAGCCTAGCCATTGCCTCTAGTTTCCATACCAATCAAGTTTCCAAGCATCCGAATTTTGTGAAACTAGTTGAGTAATTCCCACCAATAGCTCAAACATACTCGTGTAAAAGTGTGACCTTGAGTGTGCTCAACAAGTCTCCGATTAAAAGAGCAGACAGGTTATCTTATTCTATGGTGGAAGGCAACTTAATCATGCGTGGCATGTGACTCAATATTTACCAAGGGATTTTCTTATTTTCAACTTAGTTAAGGTCTCATCTTTACATGCATAGCATTTATTAATTGCATAAATAAATCTATCTCATGCATACTACTTTGTATAATTATGGACTTTATATATACTAATTTCCTTAAGCCATTGAAGGAAATTAGCTTTGGTCAAACCTAGGGGATACATACAATATATTGTAATCTTCCTCCTTGTATCTTCATGGCACTTTTAGGTCTTCATCTTCGAATTGTAAAATAACTCTTAAACTAATCCTAATTCTACACTTATATGTAACTAATTACATTTTAGTAAAGAAACCTCGTGGTACATTCGAGGGGAGTTAGGTGAGGAAAGAATTTTACAATCCTTGAAAATCAAGAGAAAGGCAGGGTGTGCAGACCCTATTTAATAAATTAATACCATGATACAATTTAACCATACATCCACAATCATATTGGGCCTAGTCCATAATCATCCACATTCATCCATCAACATGAACATAAAATTAAAAATATGTCTTATTCTAATTGTTAATCATATGAGGCATCCGAAATTAGTGTACAACTAATTTCGAGTTCATTTTTTTTAATTCCATGTATGGAAATAGTTTTCCATATATGGAAAGTCTTTACTAATCAGTATTAGTAATATTATCCATTCCTAATCTTATTAGGATTAGAATTAAAATAATTTTTAATTTGTAATCTTTTAACGTTTTAAGTAACTTTTACTAATCCTTTTAAATTAAAGATTATGTGTCCTCAATTATCTAATCTCATTAGATAATTTAAATATAATATTTAAGACAACATTATCTTTAATTATATTTAAGTGTCCTATTAGAATTTCACTTCTTAAAAGAAGGAAATTAATTCATGATATTTATCTTGTCCATATTTATCACACTCCCATATTTGTAGGAATCAAATTCCTAAATTTATGGATGTGATTAATTAAATCCTGATATCCTTATTTTAAGGAATCAAATTCCCTAATTTAAATATATCAAAATTTATCTTTCTGGAACTTTTCTAGAAGATTTTGTTTAGTAAATTAGAGTTTTTAATTGCACCAATTTAGGCTGCAAATATGGACACTAAAATCCCAAAAACCATGACTTTACAAAATTCTGGCAGCAGTGTACTAGTCACAGTTTTATGGCTTGATGCGGCATCAAATCAAAGAATTTAATTCCCAAATTTTAACCATGGTCAGCTAACATATGGAACCTTTCCATATTAAAATTTCATAATTTTTGGACTTGATTTAGCTGGTCAAAACCCACAAAAACTCAGCCTATGTATCCTGTACATAGTTGCAGTTTTTGGGTTGCATATGTGACATTATGATGGCATAAATCAAGGGATTAAATCCCTTAATTTTAGTGATCTCTCCAGGAATCTTTTGAACATATTAAAACTTCAAAATTTATCCAAAAAGGTACAACAATTGTAGAATTTTAAGACTCTTTGAAGATGACTTTCTTAGCAAAATCATGACCTGAAACTACTGCTGGCAGCAATGGTTTCAGCCATGATTTCATGGCCTTACCTTCACCATTTTCAGCTGGTAATTAATCATATTGAAAAAATTTCAATGTAGATTACTGCCAAATGTTTTCAGAATTTTTGGAGGGTTTTAGGCCCCTGTTAAAAACTGAAAATCAAACCACATGCAAATCTGCACAGAATCGAATTCTATCACCAAACCTCATCTTGTTTCCCATGAATTCAAATCCTTTTCTTGCTAAACTCTTTTGTGTATTTCATGCACATATTGTTCTGCAAAATTGAGACACTTAAACAAGATTAGTTGTTGAAACAAATAAGTATTAAAAATCAAAAGTCGAATATGTGATAAACTACTTTAAAACATAATCGCAATTTAACACTTACTTGCTCTCTTCCAAATCCCTCACATCCAATCAGAATTGAAATTAACAATAACAAGACATACCTTTGCATTAAAACAAGCCAAGGGAGGCTCTGATACCACTACTAGGAACGGCATGATTAGAGCATCAACATAGTAAAAAAAAAATTGAAATAAAATAAAAACCATGCCTCCTATCTTTAGATTACCTTGGTTGTTTAATGCAAAGTTAAGCATCACATAAAATCAAAAAAAAATTACCTTTCCAAATGATATCATAATCAAATGGATTCCTTTTGATGACAAAACATGAACATCTTTTGTGTGAAAGAATCCCAGCGACTCAATCGCTTAGCCTCCAATGATGCACACACGATTGCAACGGATCCTTCTCAAGGAGAGAGCTTTACGCCACGGGCTTGTGCTAGCAAGTGGACAACGATTTGTCCTCTTTTCTTCTTTGATTTCCACCAAAGTGTGAGACCTTGACGTTTATAGACTTGTAGATAGAAGTACACGCGATATCCTTGATCAGGGTAATTTCGTCATTTCCTTAGTAAGCCCATAAAAGCAAGATTTTAAACAATATTATGGCCTAAGTAGGCCTAAGGCATAAATTAATGATGAAAATATGGGTAAAATGACAAAGAAACAAAAATTTTGATGATTTTCACGATAGGGGTAAAATGGTCATTTTTCACCTCGAGTTAGAATTTTTAAGTTTTCATGAACCCGAGCATTTATAGAACATTATGGACCTTGTCCCAGTGTCAAAGGAGTAAAAAGATTGCATAAAGGGTTGGAGGAGAACAAGCTAATTTGTGGAAGGGCATTTTGGTAATTTACGTGGAGTGGATAAGCATGGGCTATAAATATCTTGTTCTTCCAGTAGCTTATTCATTCTCCAGCAACTTTTCTCCTTCTTCTTCCTCTCATCTCACGTTGCTTTCATTCCCCATGAAAGCTTGATAAGAAAGCTCTACAACCTTCCTCAAAATAGCTCCATTTTTCATGCTTTTGGTGCACCCTTTCATAAACCCTTGTGCTTCTCCACTCTCTCTCTTTAAAACCCTTGAAAAATCTTATTTCCATACTTTCTCTCACTAGTTAGGTGTTTTAGAGAGAAAAAAAGGAAGCTTTAAAAATAGCTTGAAAGTTTTAGAAAGAATTTCAAATACAAGCTACCAAGGTGAGTAGTACACTATAATTGAGTTTTGGTGTAGAGAATCATTAGTGTTTAGATTTGGGGGTGAATTTGTAGTTGGGGTTGTTCGTTCACTTTAGAATGATTAGGATAGCGAACTTAGGTAGCCACTTAAATGGCAAATTGAAGCTAGCTAAGAAAAAACTTTTAGAATTCATAAGCATGTGAATTGACTTAATGGTGATGCCAATGTGATGATAGGTTTTAACGAAGCCCCATCGCCCCATTTGGACAATTAGAGAAGTAGAGTTGACTAAAGGTTCAACAAGATACTAGTGAGTGGACTTGTATTTCAAAATTGTTTTGGGAATGTAAACTTATTTGCACAATATACTTGAATGATTTTATCCAACTTTCCTTAAAAACGAGTGTTTTGGGAACAAGCCTTTGATAAATTGATTTTATGTTGTGACATGCGGTTGTTATGGATTCATGCACTACTACATTATGTTGGTATATATATAGATATATATATGTTGTGCATGATGGTTGATATTGTGTGATGATTATAACCATGTGTGTGCACATGTGGGGGGATGCACATGCCAGTACTGGTGGTGGTGAGGGAGATGGATGATGATAGTGCCCGTGTGCACGATATGGGGGGATGTACACAATGGCACTGATTATGCACGATGTGGAGGGATGAACACGATGACTCCAGCTATGTGCACGATGTGGGGGGATGCACATGAGCTGGATGTGATGATAGTGGTATTGGTATTTATCCATGTATGTATATGTATATATGTTTAGAGAATGAAAACTCATGTATATGGTTTATGGTTGAAATGCATATGAATTTGGCATGTTGAACTTTGGAAATCTTTATGTGTTTTATGTTGATTTTGTCATTTCAGCAGGATGGCTTTTTCTTGAAAGGAAGGAAACTTTTTTCTCACTGCTCTGTTTCTCGCTGCAGCAAGAATGCCTTTCCGCTGCAGCGAGAAACTCTCAGGTTGGAGGGGTAAGGTTGGGCAAAAATCTCGCTGGAGCGAGAATGTTACTATAGCTTCTTGCTACAACAAGAAACTCTCGGGTTAGAGGGGTAAGGCTGGCCAAAAATCTCGTTGCAATGAGAATGTTACTGTAGCAAGAAACTTTCTGTTTTGTGACCAAAAATTTTACTGCAGCAAGATTGAAAAACTTTCTGTTTTTCTCCTTATTTGGTTTGGTTGCTACCTTATTTTTCATTTCTTTGGTACCATAGTTGAGCATGAACTTCCAACATTAAGGAGTAAATGAACTAAGTTTAAAATTAGGAGGTTTGGTGAAAAACCCTCGACCAGTTAAGAAACACTTGGCTAGTTAAAAATTTAAGTCAAGTGTCCCTGCAACGAGAATGCCTTTCCGCTGCAGCGAGGACCTATCGTTTATTTGACTTGATTCGCATGAATGCTATTAAAGTTTTCACTCTCCAAATCCTTTTTTGAGCATGGACCTTTTTCATCAAGTGATTTTCTCATGTGGGGTTTACATGAGGGGATTAATAAGAACTAAAATAAATTGCATTGTTTTGAAAAATGAATGCATCATGATTCTGTTAAACATTCCTTATGGTATGCTTGTTCCCTTCTTGTTCACTCACTGGGTTTATACTCACCATTTTCAACTTCATGTTTTCAGATCAAGAGGTAGCTAGTAACTAAGTTGAGGTGCCTTCATAGATTCGTTTTCCTTGGTAGGTATCACGGCATTCAGTAGTTGTACATCACTCGGGTCTCTCCGCTAGAAATCAAGTCTCCTTTTGTTGTGTATAGACAAACCTAATGTAAATTATTACGATACATGTTGTAGACAATGTATATACACTTGTTTGGTATGCCAGTATGAGTTGGTAATGTTTAGTATTATTTTGACTCAAAGTTATGAAATGTGACTTAGCAACTTTTGATGGAATAATGAACATGTCAGATTAATAGGCTTGCTTGGGCTTAGTGAACTACGTCCATTGGGCCCATGTGCCGGTCATGGCCCAAAATTTGGGTCGTGACATTTAATTAAGTAATAGGCCCAATATTATAATGTGTTATAATATTGAGGGCTTAATTGTAAAATTGAAGTTATTTTAACCTAACTATATAAGTCACCTTTTAACTATTTTCCATATGAGAGTTTTTCACAATTGAAGAAAACGTAGTTTTTGTTAGAAAAAGAAAAACGTTTTCTTTCTTTGCCGCCACTCCCTTTGTGTGAAAGAGAAAATTGCTTATGAAGCAATTTTCAAGAAAGGTTCAGTTAAGATTGTGAAAAAGGAGAAAAGGACAATTTTTGTCCTCTTTGCTAGCACAAAGTATAGTTAAAAACCCCTTCCTTTGTTGAAGGTTCAAGTGCAATAGTGTGTACTACCATTGAAGGCCAAGCACTTGATTGGCTGCAATTTTTGTTCCTTGTGGTGTTCACGAGTTGCTTCGGTAAGTGCCATCGTGATTACGAAATTACGTGGTAAGGTAACTTTCTAAACAATAATTTATTTTGTGCTTTTATGTGTTAAATATCACCAAGGTGATCCATGGGTGGAGGCATGTTTTGTTGTTTAGTTATAAAGTTTTTAATTTTCTTTTCGTTGCGTATTTTGAGAATGCCATCCATAGCCAAACCCATCAATATGTTCATGATGCAAGTTAAGGGTGAGAATGATCCTAAGCTTAAGAAGTCTTATGATGAACATGGGTGAGGTCGATGTGCCACTCACACAACTATAATGATTGTTCACACGAGGTGAACTAGACGGTAAGGAGGACTTTGTCCACTACCCACCTGAGTAGGGTGGGACCACTTGATAGATCATGGATGAGGCTGATGAACCATTCACGAGAATGCGTTAGGAACCTAAAATAATAGGGGTTAAACCACTATTTTCCAAAATGGGGTGGACCCACTCACAGATGGAATGTTATGATGAATGAGTTAAATGAGTTTAAGGAATGATTGAATGAGTATTGTTTAGTGCTTTATGTTTACATGGTTATCTTATGATCGAATGTCGATAATGTTATTCACACTATATGTGGTGATAATGGCTTGGTTAAACAAAACCTTAGCTTAAGGAATGATCCATCAATGTTAGAAAGACTTATGGATGGTTTAAATTTAGAATATTGCTAAGAAAATAGACTTTATGGCTAAAGTATCGATACATTTTCAACAGGATGCTATAGAAGGTGTTCTTATTTATAAAGGTTTTCTTCCACATTAGTGCCAAAATTGAAATTTAGACTTGCTTTTGGACACTCCAATCTTATCCATTTATCTTATCTCTTCCTTCTTCTCCAAGTCTTCGATTTTTCCCTTCGCAATTTTAAGAATCGATATTTAATGCTTGAGGCATCTATTCTTGTTCTTCTTGTGGCTTTCCAAATTACTTATGCTTTCTCAAGAATCAACCTCTACTTCTTTGGATATTTATTCGCTTTTCTTCCAGTAGCTTTTGTATCTTCAAGAATCAATTCTTCTTTCTCAAAGGGTCAATTCTTTCTATTTCAGAAAAGAAATTTTACTTTTTGTTTTATAGAGAATCGATTCTTAACTTTCAATATATTGATTCTAATAGCTCGAACTTGAGATTTAAAGTGTTAAAAACCTTTTTATTTACACAACCAAGCTTTAAAACTCTTTTAGGATTGTTTTTCAAGTTCAAAACCATTTTCATTTAGCTTCAAAGCATATTTAGATCATTTAATTTTGTCATTTCAAAACTAAGGTTTATTTTAAAGCTAACATTACCTTAAAAGCACACTTTAAACTTACCTTTATTGTAATAAGACTGGTCTACATTGGAGAGTTTCTACCTTTCTTTTTCAAATTCTTTCTAACTCCACTATCTTGACCAGCTATGGCATTAAACTTAGAGACAATGGAAAGTTCAGTCCCTGGATTCAATCGAGTAAATCTCTTTTGCTCTGTGACTTGAAGAGCACTCACTTTTTCAATGATATTGAAGTCAGACACATTTTTAGATTGTTCTAGAGAAGTAATGGTAGCTTCAAACTTTTCTAAAATGCTTATTAGAATCTTTTTTTACAACACTTACCTTAGATAAATCTTCAATAAGCATTCTGATTTGATTTACTAGGCATATCACTTGGTCAATATACTTCTTAAAAAATTGAGTCTCCCTCATTCTTAGGAAATCAAATTCCCTTCTCAAATTAAGGGCTTGCGTTTGTGTCATTCTAGTAGTGCCAATATACTCCTCCTGAAGTTTGTTCTAAGCTTTTGTTGTTGTCTCATAATCCATAATTTGACTGAATATTGCCTCTAACATAGCTGAGGGAAGAAATGACAAAACTCTACAGAGTTTGACAATGTCTTCTTCATATTGTCTCATTATGCTTGTGTTGCATTGTCACTTAATGGTGGCACCTTACTTTCATTTTCAACCATATTCCAAAGGTTGTAACCTCTCAAATAGGCCTTCATCCTAAGAGCCCATACTGAGTAGTTGGTGCCATCAAGCAGTGGTGGTGGTTGATGTGTAATGGTAGGAGTTATCACTTTTGTAAGGGAGGTTGTGAAGGTATTTCTGGTTAGGTGATTTTCTAAGATTGGTGGCTTGATTGTAAGGTCCTTCAAGGCTTGAATATGTGCATTGATATCATGTTATAATCGAGCTTAAGTTTCAAATATGAGACAAACCAGAAGCTCTAGTAATGGAACCATGAATAGACCATAGAGAAAAGTGATAAGAACAAGGTTACAAGGTTGTAATCATACTTCATTAAGCATAGACAAAAGCTTAAATACAGATAATGCATACATTGTTGGGGATTTAAATCATGCTAAGACGACTCATACACAGTGGAATATTATTAAAATTTTAGTCCCCTATGCCATGGATTACTTTAATTGAAACTGATCTAGAAAAACCATAAGAAAAATTTTGACATACCTGAAAGTCTGCTTTCTTTGGGTCCTCCTTGGCTTTTTCGTTTCTAACTTTTGTACAGCAACTAGGACTTATCAAATCATAGCAGCAAAGTTGTCCTGCCTCTAATGGTGATCCACACAATGAATTGTCAAAATCTCTTCACTAAGAGTGTGTAAATCCCCAAGCCAAAAATTGTGCTAGCAAACTCTCAACCTTTAGCTCCCTTTTGCGTTTCTCTTTTTTTTTTTCTTTTTTTTGGTTGTGATCCTATCTCAACACATGAGAAAATAAAATAGAACTCTTTTATCTATTCAAGAGGCAGCTAAGGGATTCTTTTATAAAGTGAATTGACCTACTTTATATCCAACAAGGATTATAAAATGCCTTGGGCTAATTGGACCTTTATTTTTTTTTTATGCTGGGAAATCACGCAGGGCCCAGCAACCCTGTTAAATTTTATTAATTACGAAATAAAAATTACAAGGGAGGGGCCCTAGATCGTTCCTCTAAATTACATGAACTTAAGAAAATTTAAGAGAAAACACCTAGAGTAAGGAGATCCATTTTACGTTCACAACTTTGATGCTAAGTAAAATAGATATTCCTTACTATTACATTGAGACGATATTCTAAACTAAAATTAAAATCGAATTAGTGCACTAGAGATACCTTTCACGTTCCCAACTAGCTGCAAAGTTTACCGAGATGGCATCTTCATCTGAAGCCTTATCATTATCCCACATATCCACAGTTTTATCTGAGGCTAAACTAAAAATCTTATCAATTGAAGTTTCAGTGTCTGATTGTCTCCTATGCCTTACCCGAGGATGGACCTCGATTTCTGTGAACTTTGTTCTAGAGAAAGAGGGAAAAGAAGAAACATCACTTAGTTCTTTATTGTGCATGCATTTACCTAAGGCAGACTCCAAATTGGGAGGATTTTCAGCATAGTCTTTCATTTTGTCACTTGAGCATAACTCTAATGAATTAACCCAAATATGTCCATTTGCACTCCCTGTCTAACATGCACTCGATCCCACCATTGGGCTATATTCTCCACTGCCTTCAGCCATGTCAACTATCACATTCGGAGCTCCCGATTCATTCTTTTTAGTCTTCTTACCTTCAATAGGAGCTGGAATCAGGACTAAGGGCTGTTGGTCCAAAAATTCATTTTGTGGGTACTATTGGCTTGCTCTATGCATTTTAGTGTTTGCCATCCTATCAACATGCTTTTGTTGACTTCTTTTTTTTTATTATTTTTCTTTTTTCGGTTGCTTGAGGCATCCATTTCATCCGAGCTTGGCATAAAAGACAAGGGCTCTCGAGCCCGCATGGGATCTTCTTAGCATTGTTTGCCCACTTCAATCATGCTAACGTCAACTGTACCGTCCACTTGTCTTTGTTGACTCTTTTTGTTTTTATCATTTTTTATGTTTATTTTGCCTTCTTCATGGCTTTGCTGGTCTTCGGTTCTTTCATCATCTCCTTTGCTGTGCACTATTTTTAACTGTTGACCTACAATAGACTTTTGCCGAGATGTCCCATCTTCCTCAGCTGGAAAGGTTAACTCCTTTTCTCTTGTACCCATTGATCCATTCTGCCCCTCGGGCCCACTGGCAACTCGCAACTGGTCATCCCCATGCAAAACAG
The DNA here is from genome assembly GCF_053813885.1 of Theobroma cacao. Lineage (NCBI taxonomy): Eukaryota > Viridiplantae > Streptophyta > Magnoliopsida > Malvales > Malvaceae > Theobroma > Theobroma cacao. The sequence goes on along the minus strand of NC_142644.1, from coordinate 11,121,341 downwards.
TCTCGATATCCTAGATAGATAGAAAGCCTTTATTTAATACTCCATCAAATCATATTTGATTTAGCCTAAAACTTAATTGGATTAAGCCTCTATAAAATCAATTCGATCACATCCAATTGAACTCAAATTAATTTCAACAATTCACCTTATGTGTGTGACCTATTAGATTCCCAACATGTTGGAAATAAATATGAATTAATTCAATTAAGAATTTAGATTTATATTTATAGATCATATCTTACAATACATCATGACCATCCAAATGTCAAAAGAGTTAATATGATTTAACTAACCTTTCACTATATAGTATCTCAATGTAATTCGATCATTTCATCATATATCTTAGATAGATAGAAAGCTTGTCTCGGTGTCTACTTTCTAATTTATCCATATTAGTCCTGCAGCTTTTATATTCATTTATCAAGATTGCCTTGGCCAAGGACCATTAATCAATATAAGCTAGAAGCAAATGAGATATGTCCCCTTGAAATCACTTGGGGTGATGAATCCTCTCTAGACTACTCATTCATCTTCACATGCTTCATGCCATGCCCAAAAGCACTCTGTTTAAGCATTTGGTCACCTCTAGACCCGTAGAGGTGAAATCAAAGCACATGACAATTCACATACAAGATGACCTAGTATCACAAGTCTAAGGATTACTTACACTACTAACACATGAGAATAATTCCATGAACACTTGAGTGAGATACCAAATGGAGCTCTCATAGCGGGTCTATCACGACCCAATTTTCGAGCCATGACTGGCGCATGGGCCCAATGGACGTAATCCACTAAGCCCAAGCAAGCCTATTAATCTAACATGTTTATCATTCCATCATAAACTGCTAAGTCACATTTCATAACTTAGAATCAAAATATTACTACACATTGCCATCTCATACTGGCATACCAAACAAGTGTATATATATTGTCTACAACATATATATTAACAATTTACATTAGGTTCGTCTATACACAACAAAATAATACTCGATTTCCACCGGAGGGGCTCAGATGAATGTACAGCTACTGAATGCTGAGACACCTACCAAAAGATGGACACAAGTCTACAAGGACATCTCATCCTAGTTACCAGCTGCCTCGTGATCTGAAAACATGAATTTGAAAATGGTGAGTATAAACTCAATGAGTGAACAAGGAAGGGAACAAGCAACAATTAGGGAGAATTTAAAATCATGATGCATTTGTTTCAAAACAATGCAATTTAGTTCCATTCATATTAAAAACCCCTCATCAAGCCCTTAAACGATTAATCATTTGGAAATCATGAACCCATACATAACGAACCATTTAAAGAATGAAAGCTTCAATGATACGGAAACAAGTCAAATAAGACAACAAATCTTCACTGCAGCGAAAAGGCATTCTGAACTGGGAATTTTTGTTGCAGCGACATTGGGAATTACTTATTAGCCGAATGAGGGTTTCTCAACTGGCCGAGGGTTTCTCATTAAACCTCCTCATTTTAAACTTAACTCATTTAGTCTTTAATGTTGGAAGTCCATGCTCAGATATGGTAGAAAGAGAAGTGGAAAATAAGGCAGCAATTGGACAAGATAGGAGACAAAACAGAAAGTTTTTAGCTACAGTGAAATTATAACCCAGAAACAGAAAGTTTTTAGCTACAGCGAGAAGCTACAGTGTCATTCTCGCTGCAGCGAAAATGCATTCTCGCTGCAGCAAGTTTTCGGCCAGTCTACCCCTCTAAACCCGAGAGTTTCTCGCTGCAGCGAGAAACAGGGCACCAATGAAAATTTTGCCTTTCTTCCCAAAGAAAAACCACCTTACTGAAATGTCCAAACCAACATGAAACGCATAACAATTTTCCATAGTTTAACATGTCAAGTTTCTCATGCATTACAACCATATACCATTACTCATTAATTTCCTATATCACACATATTTACATATGTATATATGTATATGTATACCCATCATCATCATGCACACCATCCCATCATCATCATCACCAGCTCATGCGCACTCCCTATTCGTACATGGCTGGGTCATCACCGGGTTATGCGCACTCCCTACTCCCACATAATCGGGTCATCATCGGCTTATGCGCACTCCCTACTCGCACATAGTCAAATCAATATCATTACACAACAATGTATTCACATACGTATATATCAACACAATGTGGTAGTGCATGAATCAATAATAGTCACATGTCACAACATGGAGACAATCTATCAAAAGCTTGTTCCCAAGGCACTTGTTTTCATGAAAAGCTTGATAATTCATTCAAATGTTTGGCAAATACATTATATCCCCAAAAACAGTTTTGAAGGCAGTCCACTTACCGATTTATTGTTGAGCCTTTAGTTGACTCTAATTCCCTTAATGATCCAATTGGAAGGATGGGACTTCATTAGAACCTACGATCACATTAGCATAAACAATAGGTCAATTCACACACTATGAACCCTAAAAGCTATCTCTTAGCTAGCTTTCAATTGCCACATTAAATGGCTATCTATGTTCACTATCTTAATCACTAAAAAAGTAATGAACATACTCAACAATAAAACAGCTCTTAGTCTAAATTACTAGCCAGTATTCATAGCTAAAAATCAAGCTTGGTTCATCACTCACCCTAAGGTTCCTTTGTAGTTGAATTCTCTTCCAATAGCTTTCAAATAAATTGGGTAATTCTCTTTTTCTCTCACTAAAATGCTTTTTCTCTTTCTAAAATGCCCAACTAGTGAGAGAAAGTTTAGAAATAAGCTTTTTCAAGAGTTTTGAAGTGAGAGAGTGAAAGAATTAAAGAGTTCTAGTCAAAAGGGCTCAAAGGTATGAAAACTAGAGCTAGAGAGAGAAAATTTTGCAAGCTCCATATCAAGCTTCCATGGAGTTTTGAAGAAACATGAGAGGGAAGAAGAAGAATAAGACAAGCTGCTAGAAAAATGGGAGAAGAAGCTACTGGAAGAAAGATATTTATAGCCAATCTTATCCATTCCCTTAAAATTACGAAAATGCCCTTGACTAGTTAGTTTATTCTCATGCAACCCTTTATGCAATCTTTTTACTCTTTTGACACGGGACAAGGTCCATAATGGTCTAAACATACTCGGCTTCATAAAAACTTAAAATTTTAACCCTAAGTGAAAAATGACCATTTTGCCCTTGTTATGAAAATTATTTAAACTTTCTAGTTTTCTTCGTGTTTTCATCAGTACACATCATTTATGCAGTCTTATACCTATTTAGACCTTAAAATATCATAACACTTTCTTCTGGGAGCTTATTAGAGAAAATGACGAAACTACCCCTAGCTCATATTATTACATCTATGCTTAGTTACAAGCCTATAGAGGTTGGGGTCTCACAGGGTCATTCTTAGTGAACCTGTTCCTTAAGAAGCACCCACATACTATCCCCTAGTATCTCACATACTTTAACCTATGAGATCATTGCTTACATCTAAAGTAAAGAGGCTTAGCATGTACTAGCTTTTGAGCGTTGTCAATGCCCTTATTCTTAACAATGCAATGACTAGGAACATATTTAGGAAAAAGGCTTTGATGCATAAGAATCTCATAATTATAACCTTTATAATTTCTTTGTAAGGCCATTATGTTCCAAGGACTTTATCTACATAAGTCTCTCATAACTCTATATAAATGAACTCATGGATAAAGAAATACCTCATACATTATATAAAATATCCATAATGTATTTAACATGAAATATGACTAACTAATGTAGTCTTTTACATGCACAAAATCGATTGGCTTGCAGGGCTTACATTAATAATCTCCCACTAGCACTAAAGCCAATCGCCCATGTATCTAATACCAAAGCCCTACAAGTGGTGATCATGTTTTTCTTGGGACAGAACTTTAGTGAGAGGGTTAGTTAAATTGTCCTTCATGGGTACTTTCTCTATATTAATATCACCTCTTCCAATGATCACTATGATCAGGTGATAATGCCACAATACATGTTTGGATCATTGATTAGACCTCGAATCCTTTGCTTGCGCAATGGCTCCATTGTTGTCACAGTACAAAGTTACAAGATCAAGAATGCTAGTAACCACACCAAGTTCAATTACAAACTGCTTGATCCAAACTCCCTCTTTCACTTCCTTAGACGCAAAGATGTATTCATCCTCAGTTGTAGAATCTACAATTGTTGCTTGCTTGGAACTTTTCAAGCTAATAGCACCACCATCTAAGGTAAATATAAACCGACTTTGTGATTTGTTGTCTTCCTTATCATATTGGAATGCAGCATCTCCATATCCTTTAACTTAGAGTTCAACCCCTCCATAGACCAAGAAAACATCTTTAGTTTTTTGTAAGTACTTAAGGATATTTTTCACAACAATCTAGTGACTCTCACCTAAATTCGATTGGTATTTGCTCGTGACACTCAGAGCATACGCCACATCTGGTCTAGTACATAACATGGCATACATGATGGATCCTATAGCTGATGCATACAGTATCCTATCCATCCTCATCCTTTCATTTTGTGTCTTTGGACACATATCCTTTGAAATATGAATGCCATGTGGCATAGGCAAATGTTCTTTTTTGGACTCGATCATGCTAAACCTCTTTAACACCTTGTCCACATAAGTGGATTGGGACAATCCTAGCATCCTCTTTGATCTATCTCTATGGATCCTTATTCCTAGAATATAAGTCGCTTCTCCCAAATCTTTTATGGAGAATTGTTTGGATAGCCAAATTTTGACAACCTGTAACATCGGTATATATTTCCTATTAATAGTATGTCATCAACATAAAGCACTAAAAATACAACTGCTTATCCATTTACTTTCTTATAAACACATGGATCATCAGGATTCTTGACAAAATTATATTTTTTAATGGTTTCATCAAATCTCATGTTCCAACTCCTAGATGCTTACTTCAGCCCGTAAATGGACTTTTGGAGTTTGCATACTTTATGCTGATTCTCCTTAGATGTAAAACCTTCGAGTTGTGTCATATACACTTCCTCTTGTAAATTCCTATAAAGAAATGTTGTCTTTACATCCATCTGCCATATCTCATAATCATAATATGTAGCAATAGCAAGCAAAATCGTAATGGATTTAATCAGGGCTACAAGTGAGAAAGTTTCCTCATAATCGATTCCTTTAACTTGGTTGTAACCTGTAGCAACCAACCTAGCCTTATACGTTTGTACATTACCATCCATGTCAATTTTTCTCTTAAAGACCCATTTGCATCCTATGGGTTTTACCCTATCAGGTGCATCAACCAAAGTCCATTCTTGGTTGACATGCATGGCATATATCTCGGATTTCATGGCCTCCAGCCACTTATCAGAATCAATATTAGATATTGCTTCCTCATAAGTAATAGGCTTTTTGTCAATTAGTAGAGCATCTTTTTCCATCATAAATCTATATCTCTTTAGAAATTGTCTCTGTCTCGTAGATCTCCGAAACACTTGTGTTTCTTAAGCATCGGTTTGAGCATCCAAGGCTTCAACCATCGACTTAAGTTCCAAAAGGATGTCAATTTGTGGTTTTTGAACTTCTTCAATAATTATTTTACTCTCACTAGTCCCTTCAAGTAAAAACTCTTTTTTCAAGAAAGTGGCATGTTTTTAGCTAAACACTTTTTGCTCAGTGGGATTGTAAAAATAATATCCTATAGTGTCACGACCAAATCCCGAGCCATGACCGGCACGAGGGCTCAATGGACATAGCCCACTAAGCCCAAGCAAGCCTGGCTATATTATCCTGCTCATTATTCCATCAAATTACTAAAGTCACATTTCATAATTTAGAATCCAATTAATGTTATTCATTGCCAACTAATAAATATGTGTTGTCTAAACATATGTCTTAATAATTTGCATTGGGCCTGTCTATACACAACAAAAAAGTACTCGACTTCTAGCGGAGAGACTTGGATGAATGTATAGCTAATGAATGCCGAGACACCTACCAAGGGTCGAATATACGAAGACACTTCGACCTAGTTACCAGCTGCCTCGTGATCTAAAAACATGAGGTTGAAAACTGTGAGTATAAACCTAGTGAGTGAACAAGGAAGGGAACAAACAATAGTAAGGAAGGATTTAAAAATCATGATACACTTATTTCAAAACAATGCAATTTAATTTAGTGCTTATCAAAACCCCTCAGGAAAACCCTAATTGATTAAATCACTTAATGTAAAGGGTCCATGCTCAACAAAAGATTTGAAGAATGAAAACTTTAATAACTTTCATGCAATTCAAGTTAAGTAGACGACGGTCCTCGCTACAGTGGAAAGGCATTCTCGCTGCAGCGACATTTGACTTAAATTTTCAACTGTCCGAGGGTTTCTTAGTTGGTTAAGGGTTTCTTAGCTGGTTGAGGGTTTCTCACCAAACCCCTCATTTTAAACTTAATTTGTTTATTCCTTAATGTTAGAAGTCCATGCTCAACTATGGTACCAAAGAAGTGGAAAATAGCGCAGCAATCAATCAAGATACTAAACGAAACAGAAAGTTTTTCGCTACAACGAGATTCAAGTCATAAAACACAAACTTTCTTGTTGCAGTGAGGACCATGTCTGGTGAAACCCTCAAAACCCGAGAGTTTCTCACTGCAACAAGAATGAATCTCGCTACAGTGAGAAATAAGGCACTAGCAAAAATTGCCCATTTCCTCAAGAAAGGACACCTTGTTCACATGACAAATGCAATATGAAACACATATAAATTCGCAAAGCTTAACATGTCAAATTTCACATGCATTTCAACCATATACATATTCATGAATTTTCCAGGACACACATATCTATATATGTGTATATATATATATATATATATATATATATATATATATATATATATATATATATATCCATCATCATGTACACTCTCCCATCGTCATGAGCTCATGTGCACTCCCCACTAGCACATGGCTGGGTCAGCATCGGCTTATGCGCACTCTTACTTGCACATTGTCGGGTCATCATTAGTGTATGCGCACTCCTACTCGCACATAGCCAAGTCCACATCAACATATGAAAGAAACACCCAATGCATATTATACATATCATTATATTGTGATAACACATAAACCATTTATATAGCACATTTTCACAAGATAAAACACTTCACCCAAGGCTTGTTCCTAAGGTACATTTTTAAAGAAAAGCTAGATAAAATCTTTCAAATGTTTGTACAATTACATTCACATTCCTAAAACAAATTTTGAAATGCAAGTCCACTCACCGGTATTAATTGAGCCTTTAGCCAATCCTAACTTCCCTAATTGTCCAAATGGGATGATAGGGCTTCATTGGAACCTATCATCACATTAGCATCACCAATTTGTCAATTCACATACTTATAAAGTCTAAAGCTTTCTCTTAGCTAGCTTCCAATTGCCATTTAAATGGCTATCTATTTTCACTACCCTAATCACTCTAAAATGAGTGGATAACCTCAACTACAAACATTCACAATTCTCTAAAATATCTACCAGCACATGCTATCCATAATTTTCGCAATTAAAATAAATCATACTTATAGGTATATATTTATGAAAATTTTCAAAATTGACACCCCCTACTCACCTTGGTAGCTTGAAACTTTGAAATTCTTTCCAATAAATTTACCAAGCATTATGGGAGCTTTCTCTCTCTTTCTTTCTCTAAACACCTAACTAGTGAGAAAAAATATGAAAGTTGGATTTTTCAAGGGTTTTAAAGTGAGAGAGTGAGAACGCACAAGGATTTCATGAAAAGGTGCACCGAGGCATGAAAATTTGAGCTAGAGAGAGAAAGTTATGGAAGCTTGAAGAAGACTCCCATGGAGGATGAAGAAACGTGAGAGGGAATAAGGAAAAAGAAGAAGAAAAGCTACTGGAGAATGAGGAAGCTGCTGGAAAAAAGATATTTATAGCTCATACTTATCCAACTCCCATTGAAATTATGAAAATGCCCTTTATCAAGTTAACTTGTTCGTTTCCAATCCTTTGTGTAATTTTTTTATTCTTTTGACACTAGGACAAGATCCACAATGATCTAAACTACTCAGGTTTACGAAAACTTAAAATTTTGACTCGATGTGCAAAATGACCATTTTACCCCTATTGTGAAAATTATCAAAACTTCTAGTTTTCTTCGTGTTTTCATCATTACACATTATTTATTCGGTCTTATGCCTATTTAGACCTTAAAATATCGTAAAACCTTATTCTGGGAGTTTTTTAGAGGAAATGAAGAAACTACCCTCGGCCTGTGTTATTGCTTCTATGCGTAGTTATGAGCCTATAGGGGTTGAGGTCTCACATTCTCCCCCACTTAAAGAAATTTGGTCCCCAAATTTAAATTCAACTATAAGGTAGCGTACCTTTAAGTATCAAAGAGATTGGGATACTTTGTTCGCATCTCCTTCTTGGCTTCCCATGTCACCTTCTCACTGGTCTGATTTTACCATAACACCTTTACCAAGGCTACATCTTTCGAACCGGAGCTTCTTGACTTGTCGATCAAGGATAGCTATCAGTTTCTCCTCACAGGTCTGATCATTGTTTAACTTGATGGTTTTATACCGTATTACATGTCATGGATCTAGGTTGTACTTCTTAAGCATTGACACATGAAACACAGGGTGAATATTTGAAAGGTCTGGCGGTAATGCCAAACGATATGCCACTGCTCCAACCCTTTCTAAGATCTCGAAAGGTCTTATATATCAAGGGCTCAACTTTCCCTTCTTGTCAAACCTCATTATCCCTTTAGTTGGTGAGACCTTCAAAAAGACATGATCTCCCACTTGAAATTCCAAGTCCCTCCGTCTGTTATCAGCATAGAACTTTTGTCTACTTTGTGCTGTTAACATCCTTTCACAAATCATGCATATTTTCTTGGTGGTGTCCTGCACCAACACAGGCCCCAAAAGTTTCCTTTCTCCCACTTCTAGCCATCCAATAGGTGACCTGCACCTCTTTCCATATAATGCTTCAAATGGTGCCATTTGGATGCTAGTTTGGAAACTGTTGTTGTAGGCAAACTCCATTAAGGGTAAATATCGATCCCACCTGACCCCAAGGTCTATTACATAAGCCCTCAATATATCCTCCAATGTTTGAATGGTTCGCTCAGACTGGCCATCGGTTTGCGGGTGGAAAGCCATACAAAAATCCAACTTAGTGCCCAATGCTTCCTGCAACTTTTCCCATAACTTACTGGTGAATTGTGCTCCTCTGTCAGATACTATAGAAACAGGAATACCATGCAGTCGTATTACCTCATCTACATAAAACTGAGCATACTGGGCAGCCCCGTATGCAGTTTTAGCCAAAAGAAAGTGAGATGATTTAGTTAACCTATCTACTATGACCCAGATCGAATCGTAACCCCCACTAGCCCGAGGTAAACCTATTACAAAGTCTATGGTAATACGCTTCCACTTCCACTCGGGCACTGGTGACTAATGTAATAGCCCAGCAGGCCTTTGATGCTCAGCCTTAACCTATTGACAAACCAAGCACTTGGAGACGAACTCAGCTACATCTTTCTTGAATCCTTCCCACCAATATACCTCTTTCAAATCTTGATACATTTTTGTAGCCCCTGGATGTACCACATAGGCTGCCATGTGCGCTTCCTCCAATATTTCTCTCCTGAATCCATCACTATCAGGCACATATAGTCTAGTTCCATACCTCATCAATCCATCTGTGCCTTTAGTAAACATCTTTCCTTTCCTTCCTTTAAGGTTCTCTAAGGCCTTAGCTACAAACTCATCTTTGCTTTGTGTTTTTTTAATCCGGTCCATTAAGACAGGCCTCACTTTAAAGTGTGCTAGCAATGCACCTGCCTTTGAAACTTCCAAGTGCACACCCATGTCTCCCAAGCTATGCACCTCCCTAATCAAGAATCTCCTATCTGTGGAGATATGTGCCAGGCTCCCCATCTATTTTTGACTCAAGGCATCCGCCACTACATTCGCCTTACCCGGATAGTAGGGAATAGTACAATCATAATCCTTTAGCAACTCCATCCACCTACATTGCCACAAGTTAAGATCCCTCTGCTGAAATATATACTTCAGCCTTTTGTGGTCTGTATATATCTCATAAATCTCACCAAACAAATAATGTCTCCAAATCTTTAAGGCAAACACGATTGCTACCATCTCCAAATTGTGTGCGGGGTAATTCTGCTCATGCCTTTTAAGTTGCCTTGATGCATATGCAATCACCTTCCCCTGCTGCATTAATACACACTCTAAACCAACCCACGATGCATCACAGAATACCATGTAACCCCCTGTGCCTTGCGGTAGGCTTAATATTGGAGCTGTGGTGAGACAGGTCTTAAGCTTCTCAAAGCTATTCTCACAAGCATCTAACCACTCAAATTTTGTATCTTTACATGTCAACTTAGTCAGAAGGGCGACTATTTTGGAGAAGTCCTTCACAAAACGACGATAGTAGCCAACTAAACCCAAAAAGCTTCTAATCTTCGTAATTGACGTTGGCCTTGGCCATTTTTCCACTACTTCAACTTTCCTTGGATCAACTTGTACCCCATCCTTAGATACCACATGTCCCAAAAATGTAACGCTTTCAGGCCAAAACTCACACTTGGAGAATTTGTCTGATCTAGCTCCAAGCTTATTAGATGATGCACGCTTCACATAAGCCGTACATCCCCAAATCCTTGTATAAGACAAGTTTGGCCTTTTGCCATACAATATCTCATATGGTGTCTTATCAACCGATCTAGTTGGAACCTTGTTAAAAATGTAAGCAGCAGTCTCTAGGGCATATCCCCAAAAGCATATCGGAAAGTCTACTCACATATCATGGAACAAACCATGTCCAACAAGGTTCGATTTCTCCTCTCAGACACTCTATTGTGTTGTGGAGTTCAAGGTGAAGTCCGTTGTGATAGAATCCTACATTCCATTAGATAATCCAAAAACTCCTAACTAAGATATTCTGCTCTTCTATCCAATCTAAGAGTGAGAATACTCTTCCCAGTTTATTTCTCAACTTCAGTCCTAAACTTTTTGAACTTTTTAAAAGCTTCAAACTTGTATTTCATTAGGTACACATAACCAAATCTAGAATGGTCATCTATAAACATAATGAAATATGAATAACCTCCATTGGCTGGTATGTTTAAGGGTCCACATACATCCGAATGTATTAGCCCTAGGAACACGCCTGCTCTTTCAGCCTTTCTAGTAAAAGGAGTCTTAATCATCTTACCAAGAAGACAATATTCATAAGTTCCATATGATTCATAATCAAATGAATCTAGATAACTTTGTTTATATAACTTTGCTATCCTTATCTCTCATTGATATGATCTAGTCTACAATGCCAGATATAGGTTTGATTTAGATTATCTTTTCTAGCTTTCTTGACATTTATATTAAGCAATGGGCTATCAAGATCCATAACATAAAGTCCTCCATGACATGTTGTGGATCCATAAAATATATCATTTAGAATGATAGTGCAACAATTGCCTTTCATACTAAATTCGAAATCATCATTCTTAGCTAGGTATGAAACTGAAATGATGCTTTTAGCTCCAACATTAAGCCTGATGGTAAAATAAGATCACAAGTCCCAACAGCAACTATTGCAATTTTTGCACCATTGCCCACTCTTGGGACTACCTCATTTTTACCAAGCTTTATTATCATGACCCAATTGCCCGGGCCATGACCAACGCATGAGCTCAATGAGCATAGCTCACTATGCCCAAGCAAGCCTATCCATTTACCTTTACTTAACAAATTTATCATATCATGCATACACACACACCTTTTCCCGGGTGTGAACATAGCCAAAACACAATGGCATTATCGATAATAATATACATGCACTATACCAGTCATGTATTTAGCAATTTACATTGCATACACATATTCACATTGTTAGATTGTATTAACAATACAAAAGGACCCATGACTTCCAGCGGAGACATTTACAATAAAAGGGATTACTATTGAATGCTAGACACGTACCCAGGAGATGCACTACGAAGACTCCTCGATCTAATGTCCAACAGTCACCTGATCTGAAAGCATGAATTTTTATAAAACGTGAGTACATTACTCAGTGACTGAATATTAGAAGGGAACAAGAAATCTCAACCAGGAAATTTGACAATCATGATGCACCGGTTGAAAATAAAGCCATTTTCATCTAACTATTACTATTCCAAATCCTTTTTCCCTTACCTAGAAATTTATTACGCATTCAAGGATTAAACATCCTTGAAATTTTATCGATCATTCTAGCAAAGTAGTAAAACTGACGGTTATTTACAAATCGTCACATAATAAGGGTTTCACAACCCATACGATTCATATATGCATATGTATCACATACAATTTCATTCACCAATTGTTTTATCAAGCAAGATAGCAAAATTAACGGTTTATCACAAACCGTCACAAACAAGGGTTTCACATACCACACAATCATACATATATACACAAAGATATGAGCAATTATATACACTGCCAAGTCTTCACTGTTCTTGGTGGTACAAAGAAATAACTATCAGAGTACTCGGTAAGGGGTATCACTCAGTATCCCTCTTTGCACACCTCTGAATTTCTAGAAAATTGTGGGCGCTACGTATCGCTGTCCCCACTTTGCACATGCACGGTCATAATTATCACAACCTTTATCATTAAACCGGCATTTGCACATCCCACTCCACACATGCACGGTCGTAATTATCACAACCTTTATCATTAAACCGACATTTGTACTTCCCACTTCTCACATGCATGGTCATAATTATCACAACCTTTATCATTAAACCGACATTTGCACTTCCCACTCCGCACATGCACGGTCATAATTATCACATCCTTTGTCATTCAACTGGCATTGCACTTCCCACTCCGCACATGCACGGTTGCATCAATTTCACCATAATATGTTAATAATGCATATCAGCATAATACAAGGGTACACAGATTCAGTACACTTAATTTCACACAATTTCTCAATAATACATGTAGGCATCATACAGATATACACAGATGCATCGCAATCATATTTAACATTACAGAAATATTTTCACTAAAAGCTTGTTCCCGAGATTCGTTTTTAAATGGGATTCAGATATAATCATTCACGCATTTCATTTCAACTTAATTAGAATTCCCAAATAAATTTTGAAATGCAAATTCACTCACAAGTGTCGAAAATCCAGATTCCGGGTGCACTCGGACTAATAGTCCTCAAGCGTAATTCTTTTGCCTTTTCTGGACATCTCACTACCTTGACAAATAACAAAGTTGAGGAATTTACTATATTGTCCCTAAAGTGATATAAACTAATTTAAATTACTAATGCTTGATATGTAAATGCAAAAATACGTCTGATTATCGCTTAATCGCGGTATCGATTAAATTCGATCGATCACCCAATTAATTGGCGATTGTGTCCAAATCACCTCCAAATTAATCCATTTCTCCTCTAATACCTTAATTTATCACTTACCATTTAAATAAAGCCAAATTCAATATTAGAACCCTCACAGTTCCTTACAGAAAATTTCGGTCATTTGGTGCACTAGCATCGAAATTTCTTTCTACATAATCGTTTCACCTTAATTCATCATTTTCCAAGCCATTTTCCTTGAAGTAAAAACAATCCCCCATTGATATTCAGCCCTCATGGTTCGACCAACAAGGAACCCTAGAGAAATTGAATATTTCTTTTGTGTTTTTGTTCATAACCATGCTTAACTATCCCTAAACACTAACATAGTCTAAAATCAAATTATTCCAACAACAATTCCTCTTCCATACCCATTTTTCAGAATTGAATTCATCATGAAAACTCAATATTCAACCATGGAAATCAAGAACAAAAGAATGGGTAAGCTAGGTATCAAGGAGAATTAAAAAAATTCTAACTTACCTAGCGTGTTTCCTTGATTTCTTCACTTTTTCTTTGAATTTTCACCTAGGTTTTGTTGTTTTTCCCTTTGTTCTTCCTTTGTTCTTGTTGCTGGTTGCCTAGGCTGATTATGGTGAGAGAATTGGGGATTTAATGGGCTGATTTCTATAGAAAATAATAAAATAATCAAGCATGCCACATGTCACATGCTTATTGGCCCAATTTTTTAACTTTTTTACTTTTTCTTCTTAATTTTCCACCACAAATATTCTGGTATTTATCCAATCCTACCACAATTAAAATCCCTTGGTCTTGACAAGTGCTGGGGCAAAAAATATACCGATTTGCCCCTAAGGGGAAAAAATTATGATTTTGCCCCTATACTCCGAAATGTATCGGAATCACATTATTTCTACTTTTCAACCTCAAATAACACTAATATTGATCAATATTAACCAAATGGGGTAAAAATCGTTTTATAAAAATTTTCGTTTAGTCCTCTAGTGGCAAAAGTACCATTTTACCTTTGTGCTCTAAAAATACCGAGAATCACAATTTTTCATTGCTAAACATCATTTTATACTCCAATAATCATAGTTATATTTCATATAATTATTCTTGGTCAAATGTGATCAAATCTTGGCTAGAAATCTCCATTTTATCATCAAATGGTAAAATAACCGTTTTGTCCCTAATCGGTCAATTTTCTTGATAAACTCCAAACTGGACCTTGAACTCCGAATCACTATTCTAAGTCATTCTGTGGGTTTCAAAATTTTTCAATTTCCTCTTAGAATTTCTATTTGAGCTAGTTCAAGGCTTGATTTAACTTAGTTGTACCACTCAGTACAATACTGTCTTTTAATCGAGCTCGACAGGGTCTCACATTTATATTATCCCTTAAACCTTTTACGTCAATACATAAAAGTGATCCACATCCTGAATCTATTATCCAAGATTTAAGATTAGCAGTAGAAAAGATAAGCTCAATTATATTTAAAGTTATTTCTTTACTTGTCAAGATTGCACCCTTTCATTTATTCAGAACTTTTCTGAAAGTGATATACCAGTCCAAACATTTTAGGTTGATGGCATCAAGTATGCCAAGCAAAGTAGCAATTATTATACCCATTCTAACAACCTATAAATATAAAAAAAGTATCTGTATTAGTCTGTCATGTTATTAACCAATTTAAGATGAGGTATTAAATCTTATATTGATTCTCCCACTAATTTTTTGTAATAATAGCCCTCACTATTATACGAAATCTCTACTATGTATTTCTAGTGGGTTGGGACCCCTTTTGAATTATTGCAACCTTGAGTGACTCAACAAATTTATAATATTGCATAAAATAAATATGTTACATGCATACTACTAGGATGATTATGGACTTTTATCTAATCTAATTTCCTTGAGCCATTGAAGAAAATTAGTTGGGCAAATCCTAAGGGATTACATACAAATATCACCATATCTTGTAGTCTTGTAATCTTCATGTCTCCTTGGCGCCTTCGTCCTTTATTCTTGGAATTTCAAAATTTTCTTCCTAATCTAATCCCATGAATTCTAATTACATATTTGTAAAGAAACCTTAAGTTACATTTAAGGGGTGTAGGATGAGAAGAAAAGTTTACAACTCCTAAATAAAATAAAGGAAAGGTAGGGCACACACTCTCTATTTATAAAATAAATACCAAATACATTCAACCATAACCATCCATAACACATTATAGTGGTCTAAGTCCATAATCATCCTCATACATTCATAATCATATAATGAACATATAAAACTTATGTTTAATTCAAATTGAAGATCTTATATGTCATTCAGTAATAATATTACTCAACCTTTAAAGATATTAATCCAAATAATTTGATGTTCTAATCCTATTAGAAGTCTTGTGCAAATTTAAAAGTCCTAGTCCTACTAGGAATTAAATTAATCATGGACTTTGTAATCTTAAACCTTTTAGGACTATGAATTTAAATTTGACCCTTGTTCTCAATAGGAGTCCTAATCATATTAGAAATTTAATATTCACAAGGAATCCTAATCCAATTAGGCTTTCTAATCTTATTAGGAAATTTAATCCTTGTTGTCCTTAATTTTTACAATTCTAGTCCAACTAGAATTAGATCTTTATGGCCAAGAATCCTATTTCTTTACCAATTTGATTTTAGAATCTTATCGAGGGTAATCCTAAACTCTTTAAGATATATTCCATTACAATTAGAAGACTAAATTCAGGTCATAACCAAATTAATACAACTCTTAATAATATAGAGAAGAAATTACACAAGATAGTGTAGTTTTATTGGGTCTGCATCACCTATGTTATCCCAAATTCTTTGAAGCTCCATCCTCCATTGTTTGTTGCAATTTTGGCACCAACTCAAGGAAATCCCATGCCCCAAAGATCAAGTGAAAAAGCTCTCAAAACCTCAGCAAATTTGGAATACAAATAGCCGTGTTTTTGCAAGAGTCCTTGTTACACAAGAATACATTTCTAACAAACTGTTTATGCAGAAACATCATCATATTACTAGACAAACGAGGTAATTAAATGCTGTAAATTTTCAGAGGTTGAGATCATCCTCTTGATCTTCTACCCTCCAAAAATCAAGCACAAATTTCCAAACAGATCATGTTATGCTGCTAGATTTTCCAGATTTGGATTCTCTTAAAACAAATCTATAAAATCTTTAAGCACTTATTAAATTTAGATTTTAAATCCATAAATCAAGACTTTAAAGGCCTTTCGAAACATAAATTAGTTTTGAAAAAAATCCATTCAGAATTATTCTAAATAATTTTTCAAACTTTGCATCAAATCAACATATAAACAAAACAGTTTTTGTAATCTTCAACAACTAAACATAAAACTAGATTAAATCAATTAAAGAAGGCTCTAATATCACTGTTAGGGATCTAAATCATGCTAAGATGACTCATACGCAGCAGAATATTATTAAAATTATAGTCCCCTATGCCATGGATTACTTTAATTGAAATTAATATAAAGAAACCACAAGAGAAATTTTGACATACCTGAAAGTCTGCTTTCTTGGGTGGAGTCCTCCTTGGCTTTTTGTTTTTAACTTTTGTACACCAACTAGGACTTATCAAATCATAGCAGCGTAGTTATCCTGCAATGGTGATCCACAGAATGATTTGCCGAAATCTCTTCACTAAAAGTGTGTGTATCCTTAAGCCGAAGTTTGTGCTAGCAAACTCTCAACTTTTAGCTCCCTTTGTGTTTCTCTTTTTCTTTTTTTTTTGGCTGTGATCCTATCTCAACACATGAGAAAATAAAACAAAACTCTTTTATCTATTCAAGAGGCAATTAAGGGATTCTTTTATAGAGTGAATTGGCCTACTTTATATCCAACAAGGATTATAAAATGTCTTGGGCTAATTGGGCCTATATTTAATACTCCATCAAATCATATTTGATTTAGCCTAATACTTAATTGGATTAAGCCTTTACAAAATCAATTCGATCACATCCAATTGAACTCAAATTAATTTCGACAATTCACCATATGTGTGTGACCCATTAGATTCCCAACATGTTGGCAATAAATATAATTTAATTCAATTAAGAATTTATATTTATATTTATAGATCATGGGTGGCATCTAGCAATACATCATGATCACCCAAATGTCAGAAGAGTTAATATGATTTGACTAACCTTTTAGTGCACAGCATCTCAGTGTAATTCAATCCTTTCATCATATATCCCAGATAGATAGAAAGTCTGGCTCGATGTCTACTTTTTAACTTATACATATTAGTCCTACAGCTTCTATATTCACTTATCAAGATTGCCTTGGCCAAGGACTTTTAATCAATATAAGCTAGGAGCAAATGAAATATGTTCCCTTCAAATCACTTGGGGTGATGAATCTTCTTTGAACTACTCATTCATCTTCGCATGCTTTATCCATACCCAAAAGCACCCAATTTAAGCATCTGGTGTCAGTTAAAATTCTACTACGCAAGTATACTTATCAAATAGATAGTATATAAGCAAGCAAAGTATCAATCCCACAAAGAATTGATCTAAAATTTTACTAATGTCACAGCCCAAATCCTGGGCCATGACCAGCTCTTTGGCCCAATGGGCATGGCCTAATGGGCATAGCCCACTAAGCCCAAGCAAGCCTTTTTATGCAATCCTGATCATCATTCCCAACCATCATTTCTAAAACCACATATTGTAATTCTCTACTAAAAATATTTCAGTAACATTTTGTAGTGACCCAATACTTACAATTTTATTATGTCAAAATAATGTCACTCGTTTGCCAACTCCTAGTGGCATCAGTAATCAAATATACATATTTGACTTATAACATGGATACTAGCGGATTACATTACATATACTTGTTCACAGGTAATAGACCTTTGACCATCAGCGGAGTAACCGTGGGTGAAGGTACAGCTACTAAGATACCATAATACCTACCAAGAAGGCAAGCATACGTGGACAACTTAATCTAGGTCCCAATTGCCTCCGAATATGAAAACTTGAAGTTTAAAAATGTGAGTATAAAACTCAGTGAGTGAACATAAGAAGGGAACAAGCAATCGATAAGGAGAACTTGGAAATCATGATGCACTTGTTTCAAAAACGATGCAATTGATTTAATTTCGTACTAAAAGCCCCTCACTTCAAACTTGATTAATAACCTCATAGTGTTGCAAAAACCCATGATCAATCCATGAAGTTAAATGGGTGAAAAATATATCAAAATCAAGAAAGGTAGCAAACATGACAACAAGTTTCTCACTGCAGCGAGAAACATTCTTGGTTTGCATATGTTTCGGTTTTTAACGCATATCTCCCACTACAAAAGTCCAATTAACATGATTTTTGGACCATTAGAGGCTGGGGTACAAATTTTATGTTTACCACATTGCCCAGTTCTGACTGTAAGGTGGTCAAAATCTATGTTAAAGTGAAGGCACTACACTAGAAAATTTAGAACCACCTGAGAGTTTCTCGCTAATCTCGCTGCAGCGAGAAACTTCAGCAAATTCTGGCTGCAGCGAGAACTAGGCCAGTGTGACCCCCCTAACCCAAGAGTTTCTCGCTGCAGTGAAAATGAATCTCGCTGCAACGAGAAATAGAGCAACTTGGTTAAAAGGGGTCTTGTTATATCAAAAACCATTTTCTTGTTGAAATGAAAAGCAATTTGGGAGCAATAATAATGCCAACATACAACACAATCACAATTAGTTTCATAAACTTTCTATAACATATATATATATATATATATATACATCATCATGCATACCATCTCGCCACACTCAACTCAATGCAATATCATCATCATGTGTGCACTCCCTACTCACACACTTCAACATCATCATGTGTTCACTCCCTACTAGCACACTCTAACATCATCATGTCTGCACTCCTTAATTGCACACTTCAATATCATCATGTGTACACTCCCTACTCGCACACTTCAACATCATCACACAACATTATTCATCAACGCATAACATATATTCATATATATACATACCAACATAATATAGGAGCACATGAATCCATCCTTTTACACATTTCACATTTTCACAACATCAAAACATTTTATCAAGGGCTTGTTTCCCCGACACACATTTTTAAAGAAAGGTTGGATAAAATCATTCAAATGTTTCATCCAAATACATTTACATTTCCCAAAGCAATTTTGAAATGCAAGTTCACTCACCGGTATTTGTTGAATCTTTACTCGACTCCAACTTCAACTATTGCTCCAAATGACAATGTGAGGTATTGTTGGAACCTATCACACACCAACATCACAACCAACCCAATTTGCATAAACACAATTCTAAAAGCTATTTCTTAAATCAAGCCCCACTAGTTAGTCCTAACTAGCTTCGATATACCATTTGACTGGCTATCTATTCTTTCTACTCTAGTAACACTAGAAATAAATAAACAAACCTCAACAATAAAACAACTCACAACAATAAAAGAACTCACAACTCCAATTACTATGTCACGACCCAAATTTCGGGCCATGACCTGCACATGGGCCCAATGGACGTAGTCCACTAAGCCCAAGAAAGCTTATTAATCTGGCATGTTCATGTTCATCATTCCATTATAAACTGCTAAGTCATATTTCATAACTTAGAATCAAAATAATATTGAACATTGCCATCTCATACTAGCATACCAAACAAGTGTATATACATTGTCTACAACATGTATCTTAATAATTTACTTTAAATTTGTCTATACACAACAAAAGAATACTCGACTTATAGCGGAGAGACTCGGACAAATGTACAGCTACTGAATGCCGAGACACCTACCAAAAGATGGATACAAGTTTACGATGACACCTCATCCTAGTTACCGACTGCCTCTTGATCTGAAAACATGAAGTTGAAAACGGTGAGTATAAACCTAGTGAGTGAACAAGAAGGGAACAAGCATACCATAAGGAATGTTTAACGAAATCATGATGCATTCATTTTTCAAAACAATGCAATTTATTTTAGTTCTTATTAAACCTCTCATGTAAACCCCACATGAGAAAAATCACTTATTGAAAAGAGTGCATGCTCAACAAAGGATTTGGGGAGTGAAAACTTTAATAGAATTCATGCAAATTAAGTCAAATAAACGAAGGGTCCTCACTGCAGCGGAAAGGCATTCTCGCCACAGCTACGCTACAGCGACACTTGACTTAAATTATCATCTAGCCAAGAGTTTCTCACCAAACCTCTTCATTTTAAATTTAATTCATTTATTCCTTAATGTTGGAAGTACATGCTCAACTATGGTACCAAAGAAATAGAAAATAGGGTAGCAACCGAACCAAATGAAGAGAAAAACAAAAAGTTTTTCATTGCAGCGAGATTCAATCTCGTCGCAGCGAAATTTTGGGTTTCAAAATAGAAAGTTTCTCGCTGCAGCGAGAAGCTACAGCAACATTCTCGTTGTAGCGAGATTCTCGACCAGTACCACCCCTCCAAACCTGAGAGTTTCTCGCTGCAGTGAGGATCAGAACATTAAGAAAAAAGTTTCCTTTTCCCTTAAAATAAAGCCATCCTGCTAGAATAACAATAGCAACATGTAACACATGTAAACTCCCAAATTTCAACAAATCAAATGCTCACATTTTTTTTTTGCATTTACAACCATATACTATATATGTGTATATATATATATATATATATATATATATATATATATATTAATCATCATGTACACCCTCCCATCATCATCATCTCATATGCAACGGCTTATGCGCACTCCCACTCGCACATAGCCGGGTCAGCAACGGCTTATGTGCACTCCTACTCGCACATAGCCGGGTCCACATCAACATACAAAGAAGCACCCAATGCATATCATGCATATTATCATATTGTGATAACACATAACCCATTGTATAGCACATTTTCACAATATAAAATCATTTCACCAAAGGCATGTTCCCAAGGTACATTTTCAAAGACAAGTTGGATAAAATCATTCACATTTTCCAAAACAAGTTTGAAATGCAAGTCCACCCACTAGTATTTTGTTAAGCTTTTAACCGACTCTAACTTCACTAATGGTCCAATTGGGACGTTGTGGCTTCGCTGGAACCTATCATCACATTAACATCACCATTAAGTCAAACCACATTACTCTTTTAACACTGAGACCAAGTCTATAAAGATCTAGACATGCTCAAGTTTGCGAAACTTTTAAAAGTTTTGACTAGGGTGCAAAATGACCATTTTGCCCCTGTTGTGAAAATCATTATCATTTCTAGTTTTCTTCATGTTTTCATCATTACACATCATTTATGCGGTCTTATGCCTATTTAGACCTTAAAATATAATAAAACTTTTTTCTGGGAGCTTATTAGAGAAAATGACGAAACTACCCCTAGTTCGTGTTATTACATCTATGCTTAGTTACAAGCCTATAGAGGTTGGGGTCTCACATACTGGCCATTATCAACAGCCTAAAATCAATCCTCATTCATTACTCACCTTGGTGGATTTGTAAGTGAATTCCTTCTTAAGAATACTCAAGCTATTATGGAAAGTTACTCTCTCTAAAATGTCCAACTAGTGAGAGAAAGTGTTGAGGAAAGACTTTTGAGGGTTTAAGGTGAGAGAGTGAAAGAGCAAAAAAAAGTTTTATGAAAAAGTGCTCAAAAGCATGAAAATTGAAGCTAAGAGAGAGAGGGTTATGGAAGCTTTAAGGGAGGCTTCCATGGAAGATGAAGAAATGTGAGATGGGAGGAAGAAGAAAAAGAAGCTACTGGAAAAATGAGGAAGTTGCTGGAGAAATGATATATTTATAGCCTAAGCTTATCCAAACTTCACTTAAATTACAAAAATGCCCTTAACAAGTTGGCTCTGTCTTCCTCTAATCCTTTATGCAATCTTCTTACTCTTTTGACATTAAGATAAAGTCCATAATAGTCTAGAAATACTCGGGTTCACGAAAACTTAAAAATTTTGACCCGAGATGAAAAATGACCATTTTGCCCCTATCTTGGAAATCATCATTATTTCTAATTCCTTCTTCATTTTATCCTTATTTTCATCATTCATTTATGTCTTAGCCTACTTAGGCCTTAATAACATTAGAAAGCTACTTCTAGGAGCTCACCATGAGAAATGACAAAATTACCCCTAGTTAGTGATATCACGTCTACTTATAGCTACGAGTCTATAAAATCAAGGTCTCACAACTAAGTACTAAAATTAGAACAATTTAATCTTATCCAAACAATCAGTATCAATTAACTAAATTAATTAACTAAAAATACTTAACCAAAATTTAAACTACGAAAAATAATAATAACTTAAGCAAATATGAAATCAAACAAGCCTAGGATTACAATATCCCCACACTTCATTTAAATCTTACCTCTCTTCCCTAACTTATTTCAATGGGTTGAATTGCTAACCTAGAGTCCTAAATTATTTAGAAGGGTCTCCCGTCTCTTCTTACAAAAATATCTATTTTAACCAAAACATTGTATCCCTATGTGAATTAAAATTAAAACAAACTCATTAAGTTCAGGCTCTAATCTAGCTACATATGGCCTATAGGTATATCCCTATCCTATATGTAAATCAATTAATATGATCATATGCTATCACAATTTTAGTCTACTCTAAACTCCCTTTCCCAAGTTTGTTTAGGTTTCTAAATCAATTTAATTGGTGGCCAAGCAATTAAAAGCATTAAGAACAAATTGGAATAAACAATTCAAATCCCATTAAAAATAAGCAAGAAAGAGATTGAAAATTTAGATTACATGTGCGTTCAATTACAATCCTAGAAAAAAAGTTTAGTTCATAGTATCTAATAAAAACTTCATCCAAAGAAAATTAGCCAATGATCCAAGTCAAAGAAAATAAGAAAAACACAAAAGTAGAGAGAGAAAACTAATAGTTGAAGCTTTGTGATCTTGATTCTCCCTCCAATTCTCTTTCTTTCTTCCTTTGTTCTTTGCTCTTTTTCTCTAGAGAAATTACTAGTTACCTCATCCCGAAAACCTCTGAAAAAGGCCCTTTAAATATCCTCCAAAAGCCCTAGCTTCCAAAATTCCATAAGCTTGTTATTTTTGGAATATACGGTTAGGGCCGTGGCTCTCAATTTCCAGAGTCGTGGCTATCAAATGTTCTACCCAATTTTGTTCTTCTAGTGCAGTACTTTCATTTCAACAAAGATTTTGACCATCTTCTGATCAGAATTGAGCAAAGTGGTAAACATCAAAGTTGTAGCCCTGCCTTTTATCTTTCTAATGGTTTAAAAATCATGTCATTTAAACTTCTGTAGTGGGAAATATGGTTGAAAAACAGAAACATATGCAAATAGAGCACCAGTCCATTATGCACCTTTTTTCACCAATTGAAATTATTTTTGATCCTACTCCTACAAAAACATAAAAATAAATATAAATAACATAAAACTAACGTTATTAACTCGAAATAAACATTTAAACATAAATTAAACTAAACTAATAAAATAAATAAAAACACCTAAATTAGATCCTAAATCTAGTCTAACTTATACTAATTAGGTATTTAATCTCCCGTTACATATATGTATTTGATGCACTCATCATCTAGTCACCTCTAGACCTGTAAAGGTGAAATCAATGCATGACAATTTACATACAAGATGACCTGGTATCACAAGTCTAAGAATTACTTACACTACTGACACATGAGAGTATTTCCATAAACACTTGAGTGAAATACCAAATGGAGCTCTCATAGCGGGTCATGTTTAGTGAACTTGTTCCTTAACAAGCACCCACATACTATCTCCAAGTATCTCACATACTTCAACCTATGAGATCAATTGCTTACTTTTAAAGTAAGGAGGCTTAGCATGTACTAGCCTTTAAGCACTGTCAATGCCCTTATTCTTGACAATACAATGACTAGGAACATATTTAGGAATAAGGCTTTGATGCATAAGAATCTCATAATTATAACCTTTATAATTTCTTTGCAAGGTCATTATGTTCCAAGGACTTTATCTACATAAGCTTCTCATAACTCTTTATAAATAAACTCATGGATAAAGAAATACCTCATACATTATATAAAATATTCATAATATATTTAATATGAAATATGACTAACTAATGTAGTGTTTTACAAGTACAAAATCAATTGATTTGTAGGGCTTACACTAACATGCATTACACTTGTCATGATATGCAAAACAAGTGATAACATAAAGTCTTGCAATTACATGCAAGTATACACGTACAACCTAAAGGAAAACAGGAAGCTTAGTTATATAAAACTAGTACAACCAAGCAAAATATGTTTTGGTGCTCCCACGTATTGATTGAAATGCAAACGTTAACTTTCAACAGACTGTCCTTTTGGAGAGAAATTATATGTCAAAACATTTGTTGTTTTACCTCATAATAATTTATAGCGACTGACATCATGTTGTTTTGGTGATAAGTCTGCTTGCTCTCTGGCTCTGTATATCTAATTATAGGATAAATATACTGAGAATTGTTGGTTGGCAGCAGGATGAAATTGACTCGGTAACTGTCAGTTTCAAATTGACGGGTTACTTAAAAACATATAGCACTAGAATTTGAAACCATAAAAGCTGCAATACAACTTACTTATAAAATCCTTTGTTGTTAGCATCGAGCAAGTCGAGCAGAAAATTGATTACCCTGGAAGATTTTGTCATAATCACACTTACTATGGTGTAAAGGTGGACGTGAAGTTAACTTATTACTTCCATTAAAACTCTCTAATGGCTTCGATGTCCTGCTTGCCTTATCCACTTTATCATGGCTCCAATGTAGAAAGTTGTGAGCAGCTCTCGTTCGGATTTCGATTCCTTTTTCCAATGATGATATGCGTCAGGCTCTTTTTTCTTTTTCTTCTACTTTTTTCCTTTTGAACTCTGTGATTGGAAGAACCTCTTCACTTTTTTCCTTGGGACCTCCACTTGGTTGTGATAATTATGGCAGCAGATTCTTTATATAAATTTTATCATTTCTATCATTGAGTGCAATGTGCATCTTTATCAGATGCTTTGTGTTTGGTCCAATCAAAGCTTTATGATTTCATATGCTCTGCTATGTCCTACTGAAGCTTCACATGCATACATGATGGTAAGGTTTTCATAATTTGTTGATATGCACCACTTCACATTCTTTTTCAAAATTCACTTTCCCGGTAATTTAAAATAAACGGTATTAAGGTTTAACCTTTTGTAAGTCATTTAATTATTGGTTGAGGTTGTGTCACTATTATTAGCCTTTAGGCTGTATCCACATGTGGCTCTCACAGTTAAAATCATATTACCAATTTATGATCAGTTTGGAAACTGAAAATTAATTTTCAAAGAAAATTTATTTTTATGGAAAACATTTTACATGAAAATTTAATATTTTCTATTCTTAAGATAATTTTGTAAAAATTATTTTCCTATTCATTTTTTAAAATACCTATATGTTTTTTTTTTTTAAATAATATACCCATATGTTTTTCTTTATGCAGAACACAAAGCAGGGATGACACAAACAAAACAACATAACAACACACTGATCTCAGCCAGCAGCATACACGCAGTAGATTAAATTAAATTAAATTAAAATAATTTAAATTTAAATAATAATTTAAATTTTAAATTAAATTTTTATCTTTAATAATTCCAAGCATTATATAAAATAATTATAAATCATAATATATGTCAGGAATCACTATCAACATCATATCACTCTGTTTTAAATTAAAATACCACCTGCTATTGGATCTGACACTTGGTGCCACTTTAGGGCACCAAAGGCGTCGATCTGCTGTTGGAATGCCAAATCTAACGCCTCACATTGTCCATTCTCGATTTTAGTGGGCTTGGATTGGAGGGAAGGAAGAAGAGAAGAGAAAGAGAAAAGCAAAGCAAGGGAAAGAGAAGAGAGAAGAGGAGAGACAAATGAAAAGAAGGAAGAAAGATGCGGGGTTGCCGACTAAGTGAAGGAAAAGAGACGAGGAAGAAAGGGGACAGAGATAGAAAAAAAAAGAAAGAAGAAAAGTACGGGAAAAAAAAAAAAAGCCGGTGCAACGCGGGGCGAAAGGAAGGTGACGGACACGCTGCATAGGGAGTGAGTTTCGGGATTTGTTATAAAGATAAATCATTTATTTTTGATCTAAAATATTTTAAGAGTTAATAAAAAATTAATAAAATGTTTTAAGTCTTGAAAGGCATATGACATTTTTTGAAGAATAGAAAATTTAATTTTATATTAAATTTAGCATAATAAATTTGATAAATATTAATAATTAATTTGAAATATTAAAAAATATTAATATTACATTTTAAAAAATTAATTAATATTTAAATTATTCAATACTATTAAAATTAAAAAATTATTTTTTAATGAAATCATTCAATGTAATTAATATTTTTATTTATAAATTGAATAAAATCCTACTAATAATGATAACAAAAATATTTCAATCATTGTCATTTAATAAATATACATTTATAAATATAAGTTTTGATGCTTTGCAAAATTGATAAATATTGATATTTTTATAGTGTTATGGTAAAAAAATGATGGGATGGAATTTTTTTTTTCAATTCGAACTTAATTTCATCATAATATGTGACTAAATGCTTTAGAAAATATTATTATTGGTTTCTCTATTTTCATTTTCATTCTTAATTTTAATGTGAAAACCAAATGCCATAATTGAATTTTAGAGGGATTAACATTTTCCACAACAAATGAAACCAAACTTTTTGATCAAAGGGGTTTGAATCCAACAATGAGCAAAATTTTTTGACAGAAAAATTACCATGTAAGTCATGCACCCAAATCAACTTATCACTTCTCCTAAGAGAAAGGAAAACATTGGCGAGTTTACAAAGAATTTCATTATAAGAATCCCTTTCCCAAGAATACAACGATCTTCTAAAAAGGATGAACCATGAACCATTATTCCATTAATCAACAACTCTGGACTCCTTGTCCAACACAATAGGGAAAAAGCGAGGAAATCGAAAGCATAAAGCATCATTAAAGAGCCATCAATTAGATCAGAAAAAAATGGATTCCCCATTCCCAACAATTCAATTTCATGCATGAAGGCTAATAAAATTTTGCACCTTATCATTAGATGGGAGTTGAGAGATAAATCTCCAAATCGTTGATAATTTATCCCTCCAAGAAGATTTTGGAATCCACTGAACTTTATCAACTCCATATTTTTCAATAATTAAGTGACGCCATAAAGCTTTTTCTTTCGTACCATAGTGCCACCACCACTTACCTAAAAGAGCCAACTTTTTATGACAAAGATTGGAAATACCTAAACTTCCAAAAATCTCAGGCTTACAAACAGTGTTCTAATTGACCTTCTGTAATTTATGAGAGTGATCACTTCCCCCCACAAGAATGCTCTCTTAATTTTCTTAAGCTTTTGAATGACTCCTTAGGGGCTTGAAAAATAAAGAGATAGTATAATGGGAAAGAGTTGAGAACAGAGTTAATTAAAGCAAGACAACCACCAAAGGATAGATACTTATGCTGCCATAAAGCACGTCCTTGCCTAAATTTATTAATAACAAGGCCCCTAGTACAAGAAAAATGAGGGTTAGCACTAAGAGGAAGGTTGAGATAGTTGAAAGGTAGCGAAACCACAGAGCATTGAAGGATGGAAGTAAACTCTAAAGCTGATGAATTTGAAGTGCTGATAGGATAAATATAAGACTTATTAAAGTTAATTCGAAGAGCAGATGTAAGCTCAAGACAGCTAAAAAGTTGTTTAATTACCATAGCGTGCTGCGAAATAGGCTCCATTGAAATAATAGTATCATCTACAAATTGCAAATGAGAGATGGATAATCTTAATATCAAAAAGAAATTCCTCAAAAAAACTACAGAGATTCAGCTTTGGAAAGAAGAAGATGTAGAACCTCTACTGCCAAAAGAAATAAAAAAGACAAGAAGAGGTCGCCCTACTTGATTCCACGACTTATGACAAACTCATTAGTAGCTAAACCATTAATAAGAACAACAACCCAAACATTGGTAATACATTCCTTGATCCAAGATATCCATCTAGAACCAAATCCCATAGCTTCCATAACTTGGAGAAGAAATTCTATATTCACACAATCAAAAGCCTTTTCTAAATCTAATTTAAGAACAATACCACCATGACAGTGAATACCTTTCTTCACACTACGGATGATTTCGTTGGCAAGCAAGATGCTATTCGTAATCTGTTGACCACTATTAAAAGCAGATTGATTATCATTGATAACAACAGGATGAACTTTCTTCAATTTGTTAGCCAAAAATTGAACAAGAATCTTATTAAGAAATTTCACCAAGCTTATAGGTCTATATTCATTAATAAATATGGGATTGTCAACCTTCAGAATAAGAGCAATAAAGGAACAATTCAAACATTTCTCAAGCTTCACAGTATTCATAAATTCCATGATGAAATCAAATATATCCTGCTTCACAATCTACCAAGAATGCTTGAAAAAGTTAATGTTGAAGCCGTCAAGCCCAAGAGTTTTCAACCCATCACATCTTTAAACAATCAATTTCACTTCCTCCATAGTAACCAGAGATTCAAGGAAAACAACATCATTTCTATTAATCTTTTTAAATTTTAACCATGAATAAGAGGGCGAGGCCAATTATCATTAGAGAAAATTGTCAGACCTCGACTTTCACAAACATGTAACGAAGGTGGACCCTATGATGTGAAGCAAAGGTAGTTTGGTCATTTTTCTAGTGAGCTCCTAAAAATAGGTTCCTAATATTATTAAGGCCTAAGTAGGCCTAAGACATAAATGAATGATGAAAATTAGGATAAAATGATGAAAGATATAGAAATAATGATGATTTCCAAGGTAGGGGTAAAATGGTCATTTTTCATCTCGAATCAAAATTTTTAAGTTTTCATGAACCCGAGTATTTCTAGATCATTATGGACTTTATCTCAGTGTCAAAAGAGTAAAAAGATTGCACAAAGGATTAAAGGAAGACAAAGCCAACTTGTTAAGGGCATTTTCATAATTTAAGTGAAGTTTCGATAAGCTTAGGCTATAAATATCTCATTTCTCCAGCAGCTTCCTCATTTTTCCATCAACTTCTTGTTCTTCATCCTCCCATCTCACGTTTCTTCATCTTCCATGGAAGCCTCCCTTAAGCTTCCATAACTTTCTCTCTCTAGCTTCAATTTTCATGCTTTTGAGCACTTTTTCATAGACCCTTTTGTGCTCTTTCACTCTCCCACCTTAAAACCCTCAAAAGTCTTTGTTCAGCACTTTCTCTCACTAGTTGAAAGTTTAAGAGAGAGAAAGAGAGACTTGCCATAGTAGCTTGAAAACTCTTGAAAATGAGTTCAACTATAAGTCCACCAAGGTAAGAGATGAGTTATGGTTAATTTTAGGTGGTTAGAGATGGCTAATAATTAGAATTATGGGCTGTAATATTTTTTATGGTTATATTGTGTGTGATAGGTTCTAACGAGGCCTCACATGTCCGTTTGAAGCAATAATTGAAGTTAGTGTCAATTAAAGATTCAACAAATATCAGTGAGTGAACTTGCATCAAAGTGTTTTTGGGAAATACATTTGTGTTGGGATGAAGCATTTAAATGATTTCACTTGATTTTTCATTAAATTATGCATGGGAACAAGCCCTTGATAAAATATTTTGATGTTCTGAAAATGTGAAATGTGTAAAAAGATGAATCCATGTGCTCCTATATTATGCTGGTATGTATATATATATGAATATATGTTGTGCATTGATGAATAATGTTGTGTGATGATGTTGAAGTATACGAGTAGGGAGTGCACACATGATGATGTTGAAGTGTGTGAGTAGGGAGTGCACGCGTGATAATGTTAGAGTGTGCGAGTAGGAAGTGCACACATGATATTGTTGAAGTGTGCGAGTAAGGAGTGCACATGATGATGAATGAAGTGGGGTGGTGTACGTGTTTATATATGTTTATATATGTATATGTGATAGAAAGTTTATGATTATAATTTGTGATTGAAATGAATAATGAGAAACTTGATTATTGTCAATGTGTTCACTTTGATGTGCAATATGGTAGGAATGGATTTTGTGGCATGCGAAAATCCCTTTATTGTCATTTGCTCTGAATCTCGCTGTAGCGAGAAACTCTCAGGTGGTGGGGGAACAAACCAGCCCTGTTTCTCACTGCAGCAAAAAAGAATTCTCGCTGCAGCGAAAATGGATTCTCGCTACAGTGAGAAACTCTCGGGTGGTTCCAAATTTTTTTGTGTAGTGCCTTCACTTTGACACGGATTTTGACCACATTTCAGTAAGAACTGGGCAAAGTGGTAAACATAAAAGTTGTAGCCTAGCCTCTTAGCTTTCTAATGGTTTAAAAATTATGTCAATTAGACTTTTTTAGTGGGAGATATACTTGAAAAACAAAAATATATGTAAACTGAAATGTTTCTCGCTGCAGTGAGAAACTTGCTGTCATGCTTGCTACCTTGCTTGATTTTGACATATTTTTCACCCATTTAACTTCATGAATTGATCATGGGCTTTTGTAACATTATGAGGTTATTAATAAAAGTTTGAAATGAGGGGTTTTTAGTAAGAAATTAAATCAATTGCATTATTTTTGAAACAAGTGCATCATGATTTCCAAGTTCTCCTTATCGATTGCTTATTCCCTTCTTATGTTGACTCATTGAGTTTTATACTTACGTTTTTAAATTTCATGTTTTCAGATTTGGAGGTAGTTGGGACCTAGATTGAGTTGTCCACATATGCTCACCCTTTTAGTAGGTACTATGGCATCTTAGTAGCTGTACCTTCACCCACGGTCACTCCACTGACGGTCAAGAGTCTGTTACTTGTGAATACGTATATGTAATGTAATCCGCTAGGATCCATGGTATAAGTCAAATATATATATTTGATTATTGATGCCATTATGAGTTGGCAAATAAGTGACATTATTTTGACATAATAAAATGGTGAGTATTGGGTAACCATAAAATGTTACTGAAATATTTTTAGTTGAGAATTACAATATGTGGTTTTAGAAATGATGGTTGGGAATGATGATCGGGATTTCATAATCAGGCTTGCTTGGGCTTAATGGGCTATGCCCATTAGGCCCATGAGTCGGTCATGGCCTGAGATTTAGGTTGTGATAAAAATATTAGAGAAAAAGTTGAAAGAGGCTTGCTGAATTTCTCTAGGATTAGAGGTCCATATACCATTGACTTTTAAACTAGTAATGAAATTGCGTCTTGAGCAAACCTTAGCTTTGCTTTGAAAGAAACATGTATTTTTATCCTCCTCTTTAATCCATTGGATACAAGATTTTTCCTCCAAATTGACTCTAGATGAAGATGAGTTGTCTATAGATTATGAGTAGTAATCCTCTTTAAAAGATATTCATTTTCAATTAAATCTCTAAAATCACCAATTTTATCCAACTCATCAATTTTATTCTCCATCTCAATAATATTAGAATCAATATTACCAAAAATATCTTTATTTCAGCTTTTCAAATGAGATTTCAAAAGGTAAAAGCTTAGATTTAAGACAACAACCTACAAACCTTGCATATTAAAGGAAACCCATTTTTCCACAACAAAGGAATTGAAACAACCATCCATAAGCAAACAATCCAAGAGACGAAAAAGACGAGGGCCCCAACCCATTATTTTACTATAGAGAAATAGAGCATAATGATAAGAGAGAGATCTCTTTAGACACCTTTGAGAAAGATTATTGTACTGAAACAACCACTCAAATGAAAGCAAAAATCGATCAATTCTACTTCTTTTAGAATTAGGGCCAAACCAAGTGAATTTTTTCCCAATAAGCTGAAGGTTAGAAAGCTTACATGCTTTAATAAAGTTATTAAAAATCATCAATACTAGAGTTAGAAATAATGCACCATTTCCTTTCTTCAACAGTTCTAGCAAAGTTAAAGTCATCAGCATAACACTAATTTTCAGAAAAATTAAAATGATGAAAACAAAACTTATCCCATAAAGCATGATTCCTAGTCAAGTTGCAAGGAGCATAAATATTAAAAATAGCACACTTAAACTTATTAGAAAGCCAACAGCCATGGATGAGAATGAATCTTTTAGAAATAACAGAACAAATCAAGGAGAAAACCAACTTATCCCAAATTGAAAGAATACCACTAGATCACCCCATAGCAAGGCTAAAAATCCAGTCAATATTACAATCAGGCCAAAGACGTTCAATGAAGCTATCCATGATATCTTCAAGATTTGTTTCTTGTAAAAGCAACATATCGACCTTATGAGCTAGAATCTATTGGCAAAGTTTCTAAGCTTTTAAAGAACCACCAACTCCCTGCATATTCCAAGATAATATCTGCATGGAATAAAATTACAGATAAGATCATAGAGATAGTGGACTAAGACAAAATAGAAAGAAAAAGGGGTAGTAGGTCAGCAAAGAAAGTAGTCCATACGAAACACTAAACGCATCAAAAATTCATCACAAAACTGATTTTCCTTAAATCTTAAAAAGCTTGTCCAAAAGAAATTTATCAGGGCATTGAGAGACCAATCCCAACTTCTTACCTAAATTCCAACTATCCTCAGCTTTAGTATAATAGCTAGAGTTGCTGAGATTTGACCTCAAGCTCAAATAAGAAAATAATAAAAAATTAAAAATATAATGCAACGAAAAAATTAAAATAATATTTAATCAAGAAACAGTCGAATCCTATAGGATCGATGTTTGTGTTTTACATGTAACTTTTACATTAATTATGAACACGCATAAGTTTAATAGTTACATACCTTACTCTAGATATCGTAATCTAGAGAAAATTAAATATGAAATATTTGCTCTTCACCTTTAAGATTTGTCAAATCTTTAGTCACCCAAATGTTTGGCCCCTATAGTAATCCACATAGTGACTGAATAAGACCTTCTCAAAGGTAAGATTTTACTTGTGCTAGGAAGTTTTGTTTCTAAAACAAAAGACCAAAAGTTCTTACCGAATCTTATTTTTTTTAGATAAAGAAAACTAATTTTCTTTTCTTATTTTATGAAACAGCTGAGAAGTGGTTGGAGGCGGAGTATTTAGTTTGATAACATAATATATTTATATAGCTAAACTAAGTTGTAACCCTAAAAACAACAGTTGTATTTTAATTTAATTAAGTCTTTGAGAACTTAATTAATTTTTCACTTTATTTTGGTCTCTTTCAATTAAGTCCAACTTAAATAATTATCCTTATTTAATCCTAATCATGTCACTTTATGTGTGTGACCCATTAGGCTTTTAACATGTTGGCAATAAATATAAATCTTAATCAATTATCAATTTGATAATTAATTTATATTTATAGATCATGAGCGGTATCTAGTAATACATCATGACCACCCAAATGTTAGAGAGTCAATTAAAGAATTTGACAAAGCCTTTTACTGATAAGCCTTTCAGTGCAATACGATCATTTCATTAAATATCCTAGATATGTCATTAAGTATGGCTCCGTGTCTGCTTATGGCATTTCATATTAGTTATCATAATTCATGACTAACTTTTTGAATTTAGGAAACTAACTTTCCTCAAATTCATCATGCTTTGGCCAAAGACTTTATACAAGTTAATCAAGAATTGAGAACAAGTGAGATACATCCCTTCATATCACTTGGGTTGATAAAACCTCTCTTGACTACTCATTCACCTTCACATGTTTCATGGCATACCTAAAAATACCCTATTTAGGCATCAGGTTGCCTCTAGACCTATAAAAGTGAACTCAAAGTATGTCATTCCCCATACAAGATGACCTGGTGTCTAAGTCCAAGGACTAGTTGCACAACTATCACATGAGAACATTTTCTATAGACACTTGAGTGAAATACCAAATGGAGTTCTCACAGCGGGTCATGTTTAGTGAACTTGTTCTTTAATAGGGACCTACACGTTATCCTCAAATATCCCATATACTTTAATCTATGAGATCGATTTCTTACTTCCCAAGTAAGGAGGCTTAACATGTACTAGCCTTTGAGTATTGTCAATGCCCTGTCTTAACAATACAATGACTAGGAACAATTTTAGGAACATGGCTTTGATGCATAGTGATCTCATAATTGTAACAACTTTACAATTCTCTTGCAAGGCCTTTATGTTCCATGGGCTTCATCCAATTAATACTTAATAACTTCTTATTATTGCATTAACATGAAGAAAAACCTCTATCACATATAGTTATGCAATTAAGTATGCATTAAATGGCAATATATATATATATATATATATATATATATATATATATATTTCTTTGATCAATCCAATTGGCTCAAGGGCATATACCAACAAGAATTACTTGCCTCATCACGCTTAGTTTGAAGAGACACATTTGAATCTGTCTTTGATTTACGGTGAAGGTTCTTGATACCTTTCTTTTGTAGCTTATTGAAGCTCTTAAAACCCTTTATTTCCCTTTTAGATAAGATTGAAAAAACCTCAAATAAGGATAAACTTTGGTTAGTAGAAAAATTGGAAGAGAACTCTAATCTAGTGTCTTCACTGGAGGAAGAAAGTGATTTTTCCAAAAACCCCTAAATTGAAGAAGCTCCTCTGCAGTTGAAGCCTTGAGAGATAGGTTGAAGTTCATTAGAAGCATCAACAAATAACTCAATAAGATTAGGTAATCCAAGAGGGCGAAGACCACCATCAAGATCCACAACAAGATTAATACTTTGAATGTCAGGTTTCAAGATGTGGGCCGATTCAACAGATCCATAAATTGAAAGTGGGGTTAGAGAATCCAAAGGTTTAGAGAGGCCTTTGGAAGTGATGGCCAAAACAAAGCAGTCTATCTTATGAGTTGAGCTTTTCAACCCATGAGCAACAACAGCTTGAGAAGGGCTTGGAAGTGGGTCAATTAGTAGCTAGAATAAGGCTTATCTCATTAGAATTGTGCGGTAGCATACACGACGGTTCAAGATGAACAGCCGTTGAAGATCTTGAGAAGGCGAAGAGACAACTTTAGGGCTAATTAATCTATTGAGCCGTGAGAGGCTAAGAACATTGTTGATCAAGCTAAAGGGGCAACTGATCATCTTGAGAAGGCACAAGGATAGTATTAGCATTGACAAGGATATCCTCCTGATCTTTAGAGAGATAAGAAGAACTAGAAGATGAATCATCTTCATCCCAATTAGGCCTCCCAAGACAGTTCAAAATGCAATCTGGAAAAAACTCCTAAACAGAAATTGAAAAACTTTGATTTCCAATTGTTAGTAAAACATTCTTAGAAATTTAGTATGTTCTGTTAAAAGATTTTCAATATTTGGTTGTGTTTATTTAACTGTCAGCAAGCATAGATGCAATAAGAAGGTTTGTGCCTTAAAAGGCATGTTCTTTCATTATTGCAACGAGTACTATCTGTTTTGTTCAAAAAGCAAATGTAATTCCTATATCTGATTATCATTAACGTCATGGGAAAGCTTTTATAAACTAATGAATTGAACTGCGGGAACGAAATATTCAAATATATTGTCTCTTCTAGTGCCATATATGCAAGCATAGGAAAATCAAATAGGTCTAAATTTCTAGTTCCGATTGTAGATCCGCAAATTACAATTAAATTTTATTCATCCATTTTTTATCGATATTTTTGTTATTAATTTTCTTTTTCAAAATCTACTATAAAGTAGAATTAAAAGCCAAAAGTAACAAAAGGCGGTTACCGCCTCATCCAAGAATGGATGGTAAAATGTGGAATATGCTTTCAAGTTGAAGTTAGGGATGTTTTCTAGGCAACTTGAAACTTGGGTGTGTGCACGTGATTGGGGACCTCATGATGACCCATGAGAGTGTTTAAATAGAGTCACCGTGTCACCCATGACCAGGCAAGTTGAGATAATCTATTGAGTTCAAGCCTCCATTAGTTTGGCTTTGATTTTTAGTCTCCTTCTCATTTCTCCTGTTGTTTTTCAAAAGCTACCAACACTCCATGTGCAACATCTTCCCTACCCTTGGTTCTTGTTCCTTTTTTGCAAGGAAAGAATCTATCATTTATCTATTTTGAGAGAGAGAGAGAGAGAGAGGTGCAGTTTTAATCATGGAGCTTCTTCTGGCAGTGCATATGCATCAATCACCTCGGCCCACTTCGCATTATTTTGTTCTCTTGAGTCTAGCCTTATAACCAATATTTGATATACATCCCTCCTCCACTTTCTGGTTTCTTTCAAGTGAAAAAGAGGCCTAGTATCAAAATTTGGAACCCAAAAAATGAACAGTAGTCCAGCAGCTTGCAGCCAGTCTTGGTAAATTCCCTCTCTTTTGATATATCCATCCTTGTTGAAACTTACCTTCGCAAAATCAAAATATTTGTCTCATTTTTTGCATTTTCTTTTGGCTCCCGAAAGGTCCATCAGTGAGGACTCTCTAAGAAGGTACGTCCAATTTGCAAGTGAGAGCTGTATACAGGAGTTATTGTCGGCTTCAGACTCAAACAAGTTGGGGAATGCTAATGATGGATGGAAGATTCTTACCCTTGACAATGGAGTAGAGATATCAAAGCGCAGGTCTGGATCTCTTCACATTTTCCGTAGTCGCTGGCTGCTTAGATCTGTCTCACCCCAACAATTCATCACCGTTGCCACTGCTATAGACGCTGCCAAGGTGATTCATTTTTTGTTTTTAATTAACCTTATCAATTAATTCCCCACTAATTTTTGTGGAGCTGAATGCAGACTTAGGATTTCTGCTGCTCACTGGTGAGAATTGCTTTAACAGTCATTTTAGATTGATAGCTTTATTTGGTTTGTAGATAAGAAGATGCATTCTGGTTTGTCGCCCTGGAAAAGAAAACTTTTGTCTCTAGCACTGTCCGTTTGTTTGGATTTTTCTTTATTTATGTGGCTGAGTTTCTTAGAAGATCAACATCGTAGAAAATAACAACCCATCCTTTGTTCTTGACTGCAAGAAAATAACAATTGATTAATTAAAAACACAAATTACTTCAGTTAAAATAACTGCGAAATTGTTGCTCTAATTCTAAATTTTTTTCTTTTCTGGAACAGCAATGGGACCCTGACCTCGTAGAAGCCAGATACATAAAAGATCTTGAAGATAACTTGAGCATTATTCGTCTTAGTTTTGGAGAAAAATCAAAACCTCTTTTCAGGAAAAGAGAATTCATAGTCTACGAGCGACGTGAAACCATGGAAGATGGCACTTTGGTAAGTATTTCTCCCAAAAAAGTAGATTGCAAGAGTTTAAAGCCCCCACTTCCCATATAATAATATAATAATCTTCGTCAATTGGGAATTTGCAGGTTGTAGCAGTGGCCTCACTGCCAAAGGAAATTGCTGCTGGATTGCATCCAAAGCAAAATGATGCAATTAGAGGATTATTGCTGCAGTCGGGATGGGTTGTGGAGCAGCTTGAAGATATAAACTCCTGTATTGTTACTTATGTTGTTCAGGTAAATAACTTGCTCTTCTGCATGTAATGGATTGTTGTTCATATTCCTTTAATGCTTATTTTCCTTCTTTGCTATGTGCAGTTAGATCCTGCAGGATGGCTTCCCAAGTGCTTTGTGAATCGGCTTAATACCAAGCTGGTTATGATCATTGAAAACCTTAGGAAACTGGTTCAAAGTTCAAACTAGTGCAGCACAATAGTTGTAGTGTGGGAAAAAAAATAGTGTTTTTATTTTTTTACTGATATATAATATCGATTATAAGTTCATGTTCAACTTCTTAATCTATTGCTATCTCTCACGTTATCCTTCTAATTGTAATTAGTGCATACTTAAATGAACTTGTTAATCTATTGCTATCTCTCACGTTATCCTTCTAATTATAATTAGGGCAAACTTAAATAAGATTCTATGAACATTCCCATAGTATGCATGAAACATGACTTTAAAAGGCCATTATTGATTTATTTGGAGTTAAAAATAAAATGCAAATTTGGGCTTCTTAGAAAGGTACACAAGTCTAATTTCCAATTCAATTGGCTTGGGCAGAAAATATAAATAGCGATTGAGAGAAAAAACCTCAATAATGATCATATGTCAATGTTGTGACAAAACAATATTGTTCTCTCTTTAGAAAAATAAATCACTCATATTTGTTTTACACTGCATCTAAGTACGATTGGAAAAGGTTCAAGAAATAACTTTTAAGTTAATTAACCATTATACAAAATTGATACAAATATGTATATGATGTATATTGCATATGCTACATAAGATGATTGAGCTAGCATAAATGCCATGAGATTAAGTATATGATGTGAATTTGATATACCTTATGAGATGAGTAAGCATGTTTGTGAAGAACATTCCACATACCACATGCTATAAGTATGAGAACTCAAAGAGTGCGATTGATACCACTCTTATGAGGTGCAAGTGACGACTTCATTCTTATGATGCATCATAAAATGCCCAAGGTGCAATGGGGATATACGTTGGCAGCCCAAAGTGCAATGGGGTTATACATTGAATATACGTTGCCAGCCCAAGGTGCAATGGGCTTATACGTTGCCAGTCTAAGGTGTAATGGGGATGTACCTTAACAGCCCAAGGTTGATGGGGGTCAAACCATCACAATGTATGAGTTTTAATGTTAATGAAATGATCATGGTTGTTATGTTTATGGTATGTTGTATGTTGAGTTCATTTGAGTAATGTTTATGGTTTATACCTTATGATGGCATGAGAATGTGCTTAGTAAGAAGAATTGAGCCCTAAAGATAGTTCTCGAGATATAAAGGGACTTAAGGAATGGCAAAAATGGTGAAATTGTTCAGAAACTTGGTCTCTGTGTTCAAATTATCAATACATATGGAGCATGTATCGATACATTCTAAACAGATTGCCATAGGAGGCTTTTTGTGTGAAATGTATTAATACATTTTACCAATGTATTGATAGATGCTTGTAAGTATCGATACATTCAATAATGTAACGATAGATATGGTACAGAAAAGGATGTTTGGGAGAATTTGATGAGAATTTTAGAGGTAAAGGATTTCTAAAGGTTTATATAAGTTTGTTTTCAAACAGAAGGTATTTAAATGAGTTTAAATGGCTC
This sequence comes from Theobroma cacao, assembly GCF_053813885.1. Classification (NCBI taxonomy): domain Eukaryota; kingdom Viridiplantae; phylum Streptophyta; class Magnoliopsida; order Malvales; family Malvaceae; genus Theobroma; species Theobroma cacao. The sequence continues at coordinate 11,081,823 of NC_142644.1, read as the reverse complement.
GTATAATCAATTTTATGATTCGGAAGTCAGGAACGACATTAGTTATAAATGCATGGTTATGAAATACTTTTATCCTTTGCCTTGTCCCCTTCTCGTAGCCATTCACGGAGTCTTTGTGACTCACATGTTATTTTTCCCATTTATTTTGTCGCAGATTAGTGATAGCCTTTGATAGTAGCCAGTGTTGCGGATACTAGTGTCTGGTCTTCATTCCTTAGTAGGTGTCTAGCAACCACTTGATGCCTAAAGGGTCAATCACGTTTCGTTGATGAGTCGGTCTTTACTTTATGTTATGTTTACAGATTATGAATATGTTTATGTTGATATTGCCCATGTTTGGGCATCTTATATGAAAAATGTTATGTATGAGATCATGATGATGACTCAAGAGCCATTATGGACACCCGAGGGTGTTGATGATGTTAATGTTTATATTATCGTGCACTATGACAGTGGCACTTGTTAATACACATATAGATGTATTAAGTTAAGCTTACACAATTAAGTTGAGAAGTTCCTTTATTGTATAATAAGTTTTAAGAATGTATGTATTACGATTATGTATCTTAATGGATGTGATATGATGCTTTCGCATGTGATGATGAATGTTTGATGATGTTATGAGAAAAGGCTTGCTTGTGTTAGCTTTAAAATTATTATAGTTTTGATTATGACAAAATGATCAAATTTGCTTGAATATTATTTGAGTGATCCTTGACAAGTTCTTGAAATGATTTAACTCCCATACATTTGTTCTTACATAGTTACAAGCTTGACTCTTGAAGTTGTTGAACTATATCTATAAGCTTGTATGACTTAAGTGTATGAGTGCTTATGATTCTTATTCATTAAATTCTACTTTAAAAATTAAAGGAAAAACTAGATGCACTCATTAAGGGGGAGTTTTGAATATTTTGTTTAATGATGAAAAAGAAAAAGAAGAGAAGAAAGACTAAGTTAAATAGAGTTTGATATATCTTCATGTTTAATTTATGTGTGTAATGCTTAGTTTTGATTTTGTTGAATATTATGTAAAGAAAACTAGAGGCATTGACTAAGGGGGAACAACTCATTATGCGTAAAGATTTGAAGCATTCATATTGAACGTAGACATTGCACTCTTAATCTAGGAATGTTTTGTCATCATAAAAAATAAGAGAGAGAATGTTGACTCTATATGTTTTTTATGATAACAAAATATTCCCATTCATTGATGTCTAATTATATTGTTTAAGTGTGCAGGAGAAAGCTTAAATTAATTAATATATTTAGTATATGAAAGCAAGTCAAGATGTTTGTTCAGTTGCAAAATGGGTTAATTGGTTAAACAAGCAAAGAAGAAAGAGCTTTAATGAAGACAAATTAGTCTTAACTGGTTAACATAAGATTTAATCAGTTAAGCGAGTGTTGGACACAAACAGAAGCCACTTAGTCAAATAATCAAGGGAGTTGGCCAACTAAAACTCAAAAATGGAGATGGTCGATTTAGAAACAGAAAAGACTTAGTCGACTAAGAAGTATTGTTAGTCAACTAAGAGCCTACTGCTAGAAATCTAGACTTCAAAACAGAAACAACTTAATTGACTAAAAAGGAAGTTAGTCGACTAAGAGCTCACTGCCAAAAATTGGGATCAGAAAACAGAGACAACTTAGTCGACTAAGAGCGCAGTTAGTCGACTAAGATCATTCTGTCAAAAAATTTCAATTGAGTACTAAAAGACAAAATAACGGCTAGAAATGGCTAGTTTCTATCTCCAACGGCCAGAATTGATTTTGCAAGTATTTAAAGCCTCTCCAATAGTCAAAAACAAGATAGAGAAGCCATCCATAGTGATTTTGAGCTTAGAAGACTAAAAACCTTCTCTTTACACTTGTATTTCATTCCCATCCTTTGAAAAAGTGTTTGAGCTTAACTTTGTACATCTTAGATCAGCTAGGTGATCAATTGTACTTCATTTTTTCTCTATTTTCTGTTTACTTAAAGTGTGGGAGACACTCTAAGGGGTTGCTTAAGCTTGGGTTAGCTTCATTGAGTATAAGTTCTAATTTAGCCTTGATAAGTTAGGTGTTGTGTTTTAGTTGATCCCGGTAAAAACTATTGTGAAAGGTTTTGACTAAGCTTCGTAAAAGCCATTGTAAAAGCTTGGTGAAAGCTTGTGAATTTCACCGTTCTTAGTGGATTAATTGGAAAATCCTTGGTTGAACAATCAAAGTAGTGGATGTAGGTCTTGGATTGAATCATTCTAAATTCTGCTATGCTGTCTACTCTGTTTTTGTTCTTATTTTCATTCTTTTTTTTTCACTTGCATTTGTTCCCACTTAGAGCCAATTTTTGAAAGAGCCAAATTATGCTATTCACCCCCCTCTAGCACATTTACTTGGGACCAATAGCTTGCGCCTAATGGGTTATGCTCGTTTGGGTCCTTACGCCAGTCATAATCTTTCTAGGAAATGGGATGTGACACCTAGGCATGTTCAAATAGGCCTACATTCATAATGTAGTACTAGTGCAGTGCATTTTCCATGCATTATGCATCACATGCATTTAATTAACCTACTCATAGTGACAAATTAGAAGTACTCCGTAGCCAAACGTCGATTCATAGCCTCCAACCATATTTTGGCCCACAAATGTGCCCAAATTGCTTAATCTTCCCTTAAGTACATTAGAACATCACAAAATTAGTTAAATCCTAACTTTCGAAAAATGCCAACTTTTATAAAAATAAACAAATCTTTAGTAATCCAATGTATAAGCTCAAAATCATTTAATAATGAGCTAAAACCATACCTTAGAAGTTGAATTGTACAACTATTTACCCCAAATCCCTAGTAAACTTTAGGGGCCAATTTCTTTAAAGCTAGACTAAATCAAATTTAAGTTATTAATCAATTAAATTGAAAACCAATCAGTAAAAATGCTTAATCTTACCTCTAGGAGCATTTCCAAAGCTCCAATCCACTCCAATCTACTCCAAATGCCTTCAAAAATCATTTTAGAAGGTCAGGGTTTGAGTTCTAGAGAGAGAAAGCAAAATCACACAATCAAGTTGTTAGGAGTGAAATCTGTTTCCTTTAACACTTAGAATCCATGATTTATGATTGAATTTTATTGGGTTTGAAGGGTGTGAGAGTTGAGGGAAGATGAGTGGAGAAATGTGGAGTTAACAAAAAATGAAGAAATGTTTGGTTTTGGGCTTTTTAAGTTGATTGGGCGTCTTAGGGTCAAATATGGAGGGTCTGTAGTTGATTCTAGACCAAAAAGTTTGTTTTCACCCTTTTCCCCATTCATCGGATTAACTATAAAGGGTCTATAGTTGATCTTGACCAAAATGTCCATTTTTAGTCATTTTTGCTTCATAAGATCTATTATGGAGAGTCTATAGTCGATCCTGTACCAGAAAGTCCATATCGCTTCCATTTTTCATTCCTAGGATTAACTATAGACGGCATATAGTCGATCCTTGGCCAGTATGCTTTACTTCCCCTACTTTTTACTTCATAAGATCGACCCTCTATGCACTAGGATCGACTTGTTAAGTCTCAATTCATAAAAATTTCTCCTTTTAAAGCTTAACCCATTTAAAATGTCTTCCACAACCTCAAATCAGTTATAAAATCCAATCCACACATACATACCCTCAATTATCACATCAAATACAATTCAAAACCTTAAACCATAGAGTTCATTCATCATTTTTGATATTTCCTCAAAAAAATTTACTTAAGTGTAAATGTATACACTCTCCACACTTGACATACATAACATATCATCGATGTCTTCAAGGCATAATACATATTAAATAGATCATCCTTCATTAACTTAAATTACCTCCAAAATTAAGGGTGTTACATTCTCCTCTCCTTATAAGAAATTTGTCTCTTAATTTAATTGCACACCATAATTTAAAGCATATATCAAACTTGAAAAAGATGGGGATATTTCTTTCTCATTTCCTCATTGAGTTCCCATGTGGCTTCTTCAATCAAATGGCTTAGCCACAATACTTTCACCATAACAATACCCTTATAGCAAAATCGTTTTACTTGTTGATCCAATATGGCTATGGGTTGTTCCTCATAACTAAGTTTGTCTTGTAACTGGACTTCATCATACTGTATCACATGCGAAGGATCAGGAACATACTTCCTAAGCATGCACACATGAAAGACTGGATGAATGTCGAATAAGTTGAGCAGTAATGCCAAATGATAAGCAACTACGCCTATGCACTTTAACACCTCAAAGGGTCCGATGTATCTAGGGCTCAATTTCCCTTTCTTTTCGAATCTTCTCACTCTTTTGGTTGGCGAGATTTTCAAGAACACATAATCGCCAACTCCGAATTCCAAGGGTTTGCGTCTATTATTGGCATAAGACTTTTGATGACTTTGAGCTGTTAGCATCCTTAGTCGAATTACTTGAACACCTCGTTCAGCTTCTTAGACCATTTCTGGTCCTGAGAGCTTTTGTTCCCTAACTTTAAACCAATCAATAGGTGATCTACATCTTCCCCTATACAAAGCCTCATACGGAGCCATACCGATCATGGCTTGATAGCTATTGTTATAAGCAAACTTGGCCAATGGAAAGTAATGATTCCATGAGACCTCAAAATAAAGCGCAATTGCCCTCAACATATCCTCGAGCGTCTAGATGGTGGGCTTGAACTAGCCATCCATTGGCAAGTGGAAAGTCATACAAAAATCCAATCTCATGCCAAAGCTTTCTTAAAATTTCCTAAAAAATTGACTCATGAACTGTGATCCTCTGTTGGACACTATCGTTATCGGAACACCATGTAGCTTACAATCTCATTAATGTCTATTTGGGCATATCAAGCTACTCCATACTTAATCTTGATTGACAAAAAGTGGGCATACTTAGTTAGCGGATCAATTGTCACTAGAATAGCATCATAGCAAACCCTAGCTCATGATAAACCCATTACAAAATCTATTGTTACATGTTCCCATTTCCATTCAAGAATCGAAAACGGTTGTAAAAATTGCTAAGTTCTTTGATGTTCAGCTTTCACTTGCTGACATATTAAGTACTTAGAGAACGATTGGGATATTTTCAAAATAAAAACATGATTTATGCATACATGACTTTTTAACAGCCTTGGCGGACTCGATTAGGATAGCCCTCGATCAAGGTATCCCTTATAACTGGGTATGAGAACAATTTTGGCACGAGTCAAAGTTTTAAGAAATTCATAAGCCATGTTGATTACTCGATTTATATGAATTGATTTTATTTGGTTGAAATGAGTTGAAAGTTAATGAAATTACAGTATGATGACTTATTTTAATTGTCTCCATTTACTAGACTTTAGATGGTTTAGATGGTATCTGTTTACTCACTGAGATTTTATAATCTCACCACCTTCCTTTTCAACCATTTCAGGCTCGAGGTAGCCTGCGGATAACAGATATCGTCAAGGATTATAGTCGGCTTTACTACTCCAAAAAAAAAAACTGTAGGTTTACTACCTTTGTGCACTTTTGTTCCTTGTTGGCCCACGAGTCACTGTAAAGTAAATTTCATATCCCGGTTATCTATATTATAGTACGTATGAATTTATTTAGCTTTTATATTACAAAAATTATTTACCGATGACTCTAAAAATATGTTTTACAAGAAATTAGAATATTTTATTGAACATTTTTATTTTATTCAAATAGTTGCAATATAATTTTTAATAAATGTTTTAGATACCAAAATTTATTTTAAATCATGAAATATGTGTTTTCCACTCATCTACTACATTTTTAGTCGGGTTCGAAAAATTTTGAGGAAATATGACGAAAATGCCCCTGAGAGGAGAAAATTATTTTTCCTCGATTTTGAAGGGAAAAAAACTTAAAATTCTTTAAAAACGAGGTTTGGCAATGATTACTCACAGGGGAGATGAGAAAAATGGTACTAAAGCCTTATGGGGTTACGGTTGGCACTCCGGGTAACGAATGTCTACCGGGACGTTGCGGCGGTTGTCAAGGGCTCGAGGGGAGTACTGGGTCATGACAATTCGAGTGGTATCAAAGCATTTGGTTTTAAAGGTAAGAACATTTGGTTTTAAAGTTGTTTTAAAAAAACTACAGTGTCAGTGTGGCCCCATGTTAAGTTAAGTTAGATTAGATTTTGTTTGATAGATACATCTGCATATAGAAACCTACCTGTCCTTGTGGGATATAAATGATCAAGAAATTACCATTTGGTTACATATAGGTTGTGGTGCATGGATTGCACTTACTATGCCTAGGAGAGACAATTATTTTGATACCTCACATTGTACTAGTGAGGGATTAATAGATTCCACCACTGAAAGTCGATGTCGTTTTGAATCCAGTAATCTAGAAAGATATCCGTTTAGAGTTCCTATTAATTGGACTCCATTGGATTTGGGAGCGAAGGTTTGGATAAAGGAAAGCACTAGTACTAGTGACACTGATGAAAGTGTTGATAGTAACGACGTTAATGAAGGCATAAGAAATTTCATCTTGAAAGAAATTGAGGAATGTAGGAAAATCCAATAGGCTTGGATTAAAGAACAAAAAAAAAAAAAAGAAAGCTGTACTTAGTGTTTTGTTGAAATTTCATCTGGAAGAGGATCAAGGTGATGATGACCCTAAAGATACTTAGTGTTTTGTTGAAGTTGTACTACTTTAACTCTAGATAGATGTAGTACAAAGGAAATAGTAACTACCTGTATAAAGAAATTAAGAGTTGACTTTTATTTTATATAATGTGAATGAAGTAGTTGTTTAAATGACTGGATATATGTATATGGGAACCTTTTTGGTAGGACAGAAGTGGACTAGTGGTATAATCATTGAGGAGGGGTATTCACCTTAGCGGTGTGATTAGTTACCTTAATAATTACTGAGAATTGACGTAGAAATTCATCAATGGTAAGGGCAACTACAATACCTAATAAGTGACTTCAAAATTTCTTATGGAAAAGGTGAAATTTGAAATTTTAGTTGCAGCTACAAATTTGAAAGGATATAAGTGACGCTTATAATGGATTTTTGATTCTATGAGGATTGTGAATATAAGTGTAAAGAAAGATGAAGGTATGAGATATCGATAAGGAATATCAATGTTAAGTGATGAAGTATGAATAACGAATTACAAGTATGGTATGGTAAATGAGTTAATGTAAAGTGTTGCTATGAGAATTTATAATTCTTGCCTCGACTCAGTTGAATAAAAAGGGACTAGTAACAACACAAGGTCGATTATGTGGATATAAAGAGAAATTAGTCTGAAGGCATTTGAAACTAGAGACCCGTATACATAATGAGGAATATGGACATTTGAATGTGCGTGTATACGTATATGTGGAGATTAATGTTCCAATCGCAAACTTGCGATAAAAAGATAGTTTTGAAAATTGTGGTTTCCATGATCATGAAATATATGGAGATTATCAATATGTAGGCATACACTTGGAGTTATACATCTTGTGATCCCCATGCATCATATGGAAGGAGATATTCCATAGGGGAGCTTACTCTAATTTATGGTTCCATGACAATAGGTTTGACATGAAATTGAGAGTGCCTTGGCATAAATGTATAATGTAGTGTGAAAGGTTACAAAGCCACATATACTTTAACAAAGCCAATAACATGAAGGAGGGGGAGATATGGATGTTGATAGGCTGAGCATAAGGACTTAAGGATAATTAATGCAATTATATTAAGTTAGATGGTATGATTCGAATTAAGAACATGGACGCCTTGGGAGATTTTGAAATAATGTCTAGTGAGGTTAGTGAGCTAAAGTGTTATCGGGCATGCAATGAACGACTAAAGTTATGTGTGACTTTGAAGATAAGCCTTGGATTGTTTAAGTTCTCAATGGAACTTTATTAAAGGAAATGTATGGAAAAGCATAAGAGAATATATTAGTTTTACTTACTATAAGAGGTCAAAAGTTGGATGGCCATGAGTGGCTTGTAAGTAACCCAGGAATGTATAGGTAAATGTGCAAGGGAGCTATGATCGATAGATAAGGGTAAAACTTTAATGATGAGATAGTGTTTGCTACGTTAGACCTTGAACTATAAAATATGGATATGTATCCACCTTATGAATACTCTGATGTGATAAATTCGAAACACTTTTCGCAATGAGAAAACATTAAAGCTTAAGGAGCAAATGGCTATACAGTCAAGTTAGACTCATGACTGACATATCACATAAGTATGAGGATAGGATACAAGCATAAGTATACTTGAAAATACTGGTTCGAGGCAATGATTATCCTACTATTTTATGGACCGATGAGGTTCTGATCTCGACATAATTGTAGATGCAAAACATAAATTGTGAAATGTACTTCCCCACAAGTTTCAATTTATTTTTAAGTGATTATCAAGGCAAAGTACTTGATAATGGTAGGCAAAGGTTGAATTGTGTTTCGAATGTTTAGAAAATGAGGGTGATACGGTTTGATTAAATGACACTATTATGTGTAAGGGAATAGAAATACACTACGGGGACTGTAAAGATCTACTTAGAAAAGAAATGATGATTCGAAAATTCAAGTACTCATGTACAAGTAAGGGTTTGGTGATGAGATATGACATAGGGTTGAATTACTCCAATATGAACTTTGACTCTAAAAATTTGATTTATATAATACGTGTTGTTTGGGGATGATGCCGAGTAGTGGTTAACTCTCATATGAGAATGGAATATGTGCATTCGAATTCATGCAATTGAAAGTGTGAAAATTTGCCTTGATTGGCATAAGCCCATGACTCAAAATGGATGATTATGGATTTAATCTTCTAAGGTAAAAAAAGGGCTGAAGGAAGTTGACACCAGAAATATCTTGATAAATGATACTTTAATTTTAAAGTGTACTTGAGGGGAGATAAATGTTTATTTTCATTTTCAGATTGATAAACTAATGAGGCCATGAGATCTAGTGTTTGAAGTAAAATTTGAGGAATCACAAGTTAGATATGTTTGTATGTGACGTATAACTAACAAGTTGGTTATGACCTAGGAATTATAAGGATTGATTAAGTCCATAAGGATACATCCAAAAGTAGGTTTATTTATTTAAATATATCATGGTAATAGACGAGATCTACTTAATAAGTACTCGATCATGAAAGTACTGGAGTTTTTTTTTTTTTGAGAATATGGTTACTAATGGTTATCAAATTTGAATTCTCTATGATGTTAAATATATATATGGATAAATAAAGAGTGTTTGATCCTTATGTATTATGAAATGCTTGAATAGGAATTGTAGTGCACACCTCTTTAGGAAAAAAATTGATTTGGAAGCAGTTGTAATATGGAAAGAGTATTCTGAAGTGGGAATTATTGATTGTTGACAAGTGATAAAGGTAGTGTAACGGTAAGAAATCCCATTAGAGGCTGAGTTGTGTGGACATAAGAGACTTTGGGAGATAGTTAAGGAAATGGTATCGAGGAAATGTAATTATAGCGCGATTAAACCGTACGCGATGGACTACTATGATTAAGGAGATTGAAGCTACATAAATGTGAGGTAAACATAAATATGAGGATACGTACAGGAATAAATAAGAGCATCCCAATGGTTAAAGTATTGTGGATGAATGCTCAAATGGAAGAAATGACATGGGAAGTTGAACATCAGATAAGAAGATAATACCTCACCTTTTCTCTAAGTTCAGTAAATGAAATTTTGAGGTCAAAATTTTATTTTAAGGGGGGTAGTGCTATCAAGCCCAACCTTATAAAGTACTTGCCATGTCCTTCATGTGATTGACAATATGCTTGCATACTTGGAAAGCCCCGAAAAATTGTCAAAAGTCAATATTGTACCAAATGGTACTATTAAGTTGAATTAAGCCTCGAACTAGTCTAAATAGAGATCTTAAGATGAAATTGAGAATTTTAAAACCCCAAAATGACTTAAAGGATGATTTGGAGTTCGAGGGCTGAATTGGAGTCAATTTGGAATTTTCATGTTCTACGGGCAAAATGGTAATTTTGTCACCCGAGGACAAAATGGAAATTTTTAGAAAAGATTTTAATCACATTTGACTCATTGGAGTATGATTTGCGTTTGAGAGGTGAAAAATTTAAATTCTAATATTTTTGGAGTCCTAAGGGCAAAACGGTAATTTTACGAGTTTATAGGGGAAAAGTTGGAATTTTGGAATTTTATACCACTTAACACTTGTCATGCCCATGAATTTCAGCCATTAACAGTTTACATTGTGGATAATTGAAACATTTTATGTGGTGGAGAGAGATTGCTTAATGGATAAGTGTTACACATGGACCAATGGAAACATGCCATGTGTGAAGCTTGGATTATTCTAGAATTTCCTTGTAAAATCTATTTAAAACTCTCTTAGTCTCACCCATATGGCCAACCAAAGCATGAAGTGAAGAGGAAAGGAAAGAACACAAACCCTAGGTCAGAAAATTGAAGAGAAAGTGTGGGATTTCAAGGAATTAAGCTAATAAAGGTAAAATTTTGTGATTTTATCTTGTGATTTACACTACCCATGCTTTCTTTTTCATTTTCCATGCTTAGAACTCAAGTTTGCATGATGAACCCATGTTGGCCAAATTTGAGAGGAGAGGTTTTGAGCATTGATTTTGCTAGATTTCAAGCTAATTAAGTGTTTTTGGTTGTTTGGTAATGGAAAGTATGAAAATCTAGCAAGGAATCACTTTGTTCTTCACAAACCTACAAGAGGCCGAATTTTCTAGGGAGGATATTGAGGTTGAAATTGATGATATTTCATGATATTTTGGTTGTATTTAATGATTGGCGAGGCTCAAAATTTAATGGGAAATTTTGGCATGAAAATTCAGATTTTACCTAATGTATAGACATGTGTGATTTATGGTTCGAACTGATAAATTGAATCATATTCACAGTCATTGAGGTATTTTAAGTATAATTGGAGTGTAGAAAGTGAAAGAAATAGATTTGGAGTTAAATTGGAGGTTTTAGCCCATTTACACCGAGAATAGTGCGAATTAGGTCGAATACTGTATTTAAACGGCTATTCAGACATTTTGCATCACATTTCATGCATTCATATAGATTTATAGAGCCTAAAATAGTTTATGATAAATTGACACAATTTATTGAAATTCGTGTCACGTATGATGTATAGGTGGGGAGCCCTTTAACAAGGGTAAAGAGATTGTGCCCGAAGACCGGGAATAGGAATATATCGAACTCCCAGTACAGTGAGTAACCTTACTATCATCTTAATTATCTAAAGTAGTTTTTATCCGATTTTGTGATTTTATGGAAATGAGTTAAATGGTGAATCTTTATATTTTGTAACCAAAATGTGTTTAAATAAAATGATTTTATAAATTGTCTTGAAATTGAATGATGGTTTGAAAATAGAGTAATTGGAGACTGTTTTCATGTGTTGTAAATTCATGATTTGAATCAAATGGCTTATGACAACATTTGCATGAATGGCTGAATTGGTATTTGTGTTGAAATGTATAAACTGTTTTTTGCCTTGAAAGGCTATGGAATTACAATAATTTCCATATTATGTTATTGAATTTTATTGATTGGTGGGATAATTATTAGCTTACTGTAGTAGGCGGGTTTCCATGGACCAGCCCATTAGAGGGGCACGATAGATTCTATTGTATCTTACCTCAGTATGAGAGGCGCAGATGGATAACTCCTGAGGTTAACACTTTAGAGTTCACTTCACGCCAAACCACCACGTGAGGGTGAACTCAACCAACGCCAAGGAACGACTATGTTTTCAAAATAAAAACATGATTTATGCATACATGACTTTTTAACAGCCTTGTTGGACTCGATTGGGATAGCCCTAGGCCAAGGTATCTCTGACAATCGAGTATGAGAATGATTTTGGCACGAGCTAAGCTTTTCAGGAAGTCATAAGCCTCGTTATTTATTTGGGTGAAATGAATCTATTTTATCTTATTAAAATGAGTTCGAAATGCTGTGAATCATTTTTATTCTAATCTATTTTATCTGTCTCCATTTACTCAGTTTTAGATGAGATTTGTCTACTCACTGGGATTATATAATCTCATCACCCTTCTTTCCACCCATTTCAGGCTCAGGATAGTCTGTAGATAGCTCATTTCGTCAATGGCTACAGTTGGACTTGCATCCTCAAAAACTGTAAGTTCACAGCCCTCATTACTTTTAGTCATTCGGGGGCCCACATGTCATTGTTAAATGTTTTGAATACCTAGCTGCGTGTGCTACTGTATGTAGGAATTTATTTTGTTTTTATGTTGTAAAAATTATTTACGTAGCGTTCTATAAAAATTGTTTTATGAAAAATTGGAATATTTTATTCATTATTTTTATTTTCTTCCATTAGCTATAATTTCACTTTAAATGAATGTTTTAGACATCTAAACTTATTTTTGATTATGAAATATGTGTTTTGCACTCGCATGCTACATTATTAGGTAGTTTTGAAATTTTTGGAGAAAAATGACCAAAATACCCCCGAGAGACGAAAATTATTTTTTTATTGTTTTGGTTTGGAAATAGCTTATAATCTCTTATAACATGATATTTAGTAACTATTGCTCACAGGGGAGATGTGAAACTGATGCGAGAGCCTTACGAGATTTCGGTTGACATTTCAGGTAATGAATGTCTATCGAGACATCGCGGCAAATGTCACGGGCTCGAAGGGAGTACTGGGTCGTGACACTTTAACTCCCAATGAACTCAACAAGGTCTCAAACTGTACCATAGCTAAACAAGTGTCGGACAAACTTTGGATTATTCATGAAGGGACTTCACAAGTCGAGGAGCCCAAAATAGCTCTCTTAACCCAAAACTACGAGATGTTTAAAATGGAACCTAGTGAAGATATCACCAACATGCTAGATAGGTTCACGAACATCACAAATAAACTAGTCAATTAGGCAAACCAATTCTAGAACATGAAATTGTCCAAAGACTTCTTAGGAACTTGCCTAAAAATTAGAAGCCAAAAGTGACTGCCATTTGTGAAGCCAAAGACCTAAATGTCATAACTCTTGATGAAATTTGTGGGTCTCTTCTCACTCACAAGCTAGAACTCAAGGAAGAAGAATAAGAAGACAAGAGAGAAGCTAAAGAAAAGAAGAAAAACATTGCCTTAAAAGCTAGCATCTTTGAAGAAGAAGTGGATAGTCTATCTTGTGATGATGATGAGGAACTAGCTATGGTTGCAAGAAGGTTCAGAAAGCGTATGGGCCAAAGAAACCGGAGATTGGCTAGGAAAGGGTATAGAAGAAATCAAGGCTCTTCATAGAAAACAAAAAAACAAAAATGAGTCCAACAAGAAGAAAGTGCTTATATGCTTTGAATGCAAGAAGCCAGGACACTTCAAGTTAGAATGCCCTTTGCTGAAGGAAGAAACACCAAAGAAAAACAAAAAATCGAAGAAGGAAATGGTGGTTGCGGCTTGATCAGATAGTGATACTTCAAGTTTTGACGATGAAGAAGAAAAAGTTGAAGAACGAGCAAATTTATGTCTGATGGCAAAGGATGATGAATCTGAGGTATCTTTAACCCCTTGTGATATTTCTATTGATGAACTTCAAGAGGAGTATGAATGTCTTTATGATGAATTTAAAAAACTTACTTCAAAATACAAAACTTTAAAGAAAAAGACTGCATCTCTTGAAATAGATTTAGAAAAGATTAGATATGACTTCAAATCTATTTTTGAATAAAGAAACATTCTTCAAACAAAACTAGAACATTCAAAAATTGATTTTAAGTCTCAAAAATTAGAATTAGAAAATAGTGTTGAAGCTTTACAAAAAGCAATTGAAGAAAATGCTGCTCTTAAGAATATGAGAAAAGCAACTTTAAAAAGAAATATATACTTCAAGAAATATTTTGATAAGGTATCATCTAGATGTTATGTTTGTGATAGAGTTAGTCATTTATCCTATGATTGTTGTAAAAAAGGAAGCATATGAAAAATAAGAAAAATTTAGGTTCCAAAAGGATCTTATGTTGGAGTTAACCTTCAAGGACCCATCAAGGTATAGGTACCTATTAAGAAAAACTAAAAATTTGTTTTCTAGGTTAAGCCAACCCAAAACTACACATGCACAAGAGCTCAACCAAAGTTAAAAGAACTATGGTATATGGACAGTGGCTGCTCAAGGCACATGACTGGAAACGAAATGCTGTTTGCTCAGCTGAACACTAAAAAAGGAGGTACCGTTTCCTTTCGTGATGATTCAAAAGGTAGAATTTATGGTATATGAACCATTGGTAAGAACTCTCAAGCTCGAATTAGTCATGTGTTGCTGGTTAAAGGTTTGAAACACAGTTTGTTAAGTATCAGCCAGCTGTGTGATAAAGGATTTAAAGTATGCTTTGACTCAAATAAATGTGAAGTGATAAACATAAGTATTAACAAAGTTTCATTGATAGGAAAAAGAATTAAAAATATGATCAAACTTATGATGCATGTCAACTAGGTAAACAAATTAGAACATCTTTCAAAACCAAGAAGGTTGTCTCCACTTCTAAACCTCTTGAACTGTTGCACATTGATTTATTTGTACCTATTAACATAACTAGCCTAGGAGGCAAATCATATGGCTTTGTGATAGTTGATGACTACTTAAGGTATACTTGGGTCTATTTTCTTGCTCATAAGGATGATGCTACCTGCACTTGTGAATCATTGTAGGAAGGTTGAAAATGAAAAAGAACTTGTCATAGTTAGTATTAGGAGTGATCATAGAGGTGAGTTTGAGGGAGATGAGTTTGAAAACTTTTGTAATGAAAAGGGGTTGGATCATAATTTTTCTACACCTAGAACACCCTAGCAAAATAGAGTTATAGAAAGGAAAAATTTAACCTTAAAAAGGATGGCTTGAACTATGCTTTGTGAAAACAATTTACCAAAGTACTTTTGGGCAGAAGCTGTAAACACAACAGCTTACATCCTTAATAGAGTGTCAATAAGAGCCATGATATCAAAGACCCCATATGAACTATATAAAGGTAGAAAACCAAATATCTCTCACCTTAAGAGCTTTGGCTGCAAATGCTTTGTGTTGAACAATGGAAAACATCCTCCAGGAAAGTTTGATGCTAAAAGTGATAAGGCTATATTTCTAGGATATGCAATGAACTCAAAAGCTTATAGAGTTTTTAACAAAAGATCTTTAACCATTGAGGAGTCTATCCATGTAGTTTTTTATGAATCCAATGCCTTGTAAAAGGAAATTCTTACTGATGAAGATGATACGGATGACTTGAAAGAGAAATGGAAGAAATGAGCTTAGATGACAAGAAAAATAGTGAAAAAAATTTCTTAGGAAGAGAAACAGGATCTCCACCCTTAGAAACCTTGCAAAAGACTAAAAATCAACACAATGATCTTTCAAAGAGCTGCAGGTATATCAAGGATCAGCCACAAGAGCAAATCATAGGTGATATTTCTTAAGGAGTTAAGACTAGGAGAGGAATTAGAGAAACATGTGAATTCACAGCTTTCATCTCACAAATTGAGCCTAAAAACTTTGAGGTGGCAAAAAAAGAAGAAAGCTAGATATTGGCCATGCAAGAAGAGATTGATCAATTTGAGAGAAATCGAGTATGGACTCTAGTTTCTAGGCCATTAAATCATCCCATTGTTGGTACAAAATGGGTCTTTAGAAATAAGGTAGATGAGCAAGGAAATGTTATTAGGAACAAAGCTAAGTTAGTGGCTCAAGGATATAACCAAAATAAAGGCATTGACTATGATGAGACATTTGCTCTTATTGCTAGGATTGAAGCCATTAGATTATTGCTTGCATTTGCATGTTTCATGAACTTCAAATTATTCCAAATGGATGTAAAAAGTGAATTTTTAAATGGTTTCAATCAAGAAGAAGTATATGTTGAACAATCCCCTGGATTTAAGGACTATGAAAAACTAGATTATGTGTTCAAACTTCATAATGCCTTGTATGGACTGAAACAAGCTCCAAGAGCTTGGTATGAAAGACTCTCTAAGTTTTTAGTTGAGAAAGGATATAGTAGAGGAATCATTAATATAAAACTATTTGTTAAAAAATGCTTGAATGATCTAATTGTTGTTCAAATCTATGTGGATGATGTTGTGTTTAGTGCAACTAATGAGGCTTTATGCAAGAACTTTGCTAAAGAGATATAGGGAGAATTTGAAATGCACATGATGGGTGAGCTAAAATTCTTTCTTGGCCTTCAAATTAAAAAAAGTGAGGAAGGAATCTCCATTAGCCAAGAAAGATACATTCAAGACATGCTAAAAAAGTTTGACATGCTAAAGCTGAAATCAATTAGCACACCAATGAATCCATCCACCAAACTTGATGTTAATGAAAAAGAAAAAAGTGTTGATCAAAAGCTCTATAGAGGTATGATTAGATCATTGCTTTATTTAATAGCTAGTAGACCTGATATTCAATTCAGTGTATGCTTGTGTGCATGGTTTCAATCACAACCCAAAGAATCACACTTGACTGCTATTAAAAGAATTTTTAGATACCTCTTAGATACACAAACTTTAGGAATATGGCATCCTAAAGAATTATCCTTTAGTTTTATTGATATTCAGATGTGAACTTTGCTAGAAGCAAAATGAATAGGAAGAGTACTAGTGGAACTTGTCAGTTTCTAAGAACTATGCTTATGTCCTAGTCCAGTAAGAAACAGAATTCTGTTGCACTCTCCACAGCTAAAGCTGAATATATTTCTTTAGGTAGTTGTTGTGCTCAGATTTTGTGGATTAAACAGCAATTAAAAGACTTTGGAGTAACAGTGCATAATGTACCAATATTTTGTGATAACACAAGTGCTATCAACATCTCAAAAAATCCTGTCCAACACTCTAGAGCCAAACATATTGAAATTAGGCATCACTTTATTAGAGACCATGTGATTAAAGGAGACATTAAAATTGAGTTTGTTAACACTCTACAATAATTAGCTGATATATTTACCAAGCCCCTAAATGAGGAAAGATTCTATGAGATTAGGAGAAATTTAGGCATGGTTAATATGCAAGAGATGTAAGAAAATTTTTAGTTTTTCATTCATAAAATAGTATGCACTTAGTCGAATAATAATCTCTTAATCAACTAAGAGTATTCTATCTCTTTAAATAATAAGACTCAGTCAAATAAAGAGAGAATGAATAAAATAGTAAAAATAAACAGTCTACCGAGTGAAGAAAAAAAAGAGAAAAATCGCTTAACCAAAAAATAAAATTGAAAGGCAAATTTTTGAATTTTGAAAAGAGGAGGTTACCAACCATATTAAAAAAGGGGGAGACAAACGGTTTTGAGAAAAGTTAACCTCTCTTAACTCATTCTCCCTTCCTTTCCTCTCATTTGAAACCAACCCTTTCTAAAATGAAATCCTTTCTTCTCAAACCCATGAAACCCCAAGCCAAAAACATCTCAAAACCAAATGGCAAAATCCTCCCTGTCTAAAGAAATTCTGGAAAAGAAAAAAGGCAAACGACCAATGGAAGAGAGTCCACAAGCATAAATTTAGAAGAAAAAGAAGAAGATTGTGTTTACCTCTGTAGTTGAGAAAATTGGAAAAAAGTAGACAGAGAAGGAACACAGATCAGAGAAAAAGAAAGAGAAAGGAAAATCCTCAAAGAAAAATAATATTCCATCCTCAAAGTTTAGAAATAAAGCCCATGAGGATAGGTTCAAGAAAATAGAAAATGCTCTGATCACATATGGAAACTTTATTGACTAGAATAGTTTTGATGAAACCCCTGAAATTGAAGGAGTTTTATTGGATTGTTTTAAGGAAATGAAACTGAAGAAATTTAGCTTTTTTAAGAACTGATCCTATAGTCTAGCCTTGTAAAAGAATTTTATGCTAGTATAGCTTTAGATGAAAATGAACTAAAGGATCCTAAAGATTTCATTAATGATGGCCTGAATGTCTTCCTACATGGAAAGGAATTTGTTGTGACTGCTACAGACTTAAGAAGTTTGCTTAAAATTGAATGTGAAGAAGGTGATTGTGAAATTCCTGAAAACTATGACCCTTCATCTTTGTGGGAGATAATGACAGGGAAACAAGAAAAATATTCATCCAAAAGTAATGTCGGTCTCATCAAAAGCCCCTAGATTAGAATTCTGCATTACTTTATTACTACAAATATTCATAGGATAAGTGGTACCTTTAGCGATGTTAGTCCTCAAGAGTTATGGCTAATGGAGAATGCCTTCAATGGTGCTCCACTTAACCTAGGTCGATTCATGATTGAGAGGATGAGAGGAGCCTGTCAAGTGGATAAACTAAATTTTCCTTATGGGAACATTATCACTTCACTGGTACAGAAAAAAGGAATATGAAGTTCCAGGTATGAAATGGATAAAGTGAAAAGCAGAGACCAATTTATCTATCTTGGAAGTCTGCCTAAGATGGGGTACAAACTTGATGGAGAAAAGTTTGTTAAAACCCCTAAGGTTACTCAAGGAGGAGACTCTTCTCTCCCTGCTCAATCGGAAGTAACCTCTTCTCAGTTCTCAAATGAAAATGGTTTTGAATCTACTCATGCAAATTGATGGAAAGCTTACTGACCAGGGTGTGAAGATGCAAAAAATTGAGGAAAAGTTGGAAGAACTTGAAAATATGATGCAAGGAAAAGGGAAATCAACTTCTGAACCTGTTGCTGCAGACACCTTTGCTACTCCAAGCTCAACACTAGCAGCACGGCTGTTGAAGGTCTTGCATTCTAGGTAGAAGGTTTCACTTTTCAAGCTGTAAGTCCTATCATTCAAGCCAAGGGTCTTGAACCAGAAGTTGATCAACCAAGGAAATCTCAAACTCTTGAGCCTCAGAATAAAGATGAATTTGATTAAGGCACTGAAGTGCTTAGCTCATTTGAAAATTCTCCATCCCATCATGAACCTCAGCTAGAACAGTCATCGCCTTCTAACTCTGAGGAAGTATCAATCATGGGTGTGTTTTCATCAAATGATTCAAGAAGAACAAGTAGAGAAAGAGGCAGCAAAGGCTAAAGCTCAGAAGCAAACATCTGTTCGAATATCCCCTATGTCAATGCACATTGCAAGGCAGACTACCCAACCTGGTAAAGACAAAGGAAAAGTTACAGCACCAACAAAAGAGCAAGCTAAACCAACTAGTAAAGGAAAAAAGACCATGACCACAAAAACAAAATTTCTCAAGAGAAGAAAGTCCTCTAAGATAGTAGAAAAAGCCAAACCCTTAGGCATTTCCTCTATAGAAGACCCACTGTAAATTTCAGACCAATCTTTTCTTGAAGCCTCATCAAAAATACCCACACCTGAACCCTCACTTGAACCCCTTAATGTCTATTATGGCACTGATGAGTCTACCCCTTCAACCTCTTCAGAAACTGATTGAACACCCCTCGGTTTTGATGTCGACAAAAAGGGGGAGAAACTCCAGAAAGCCTAAGATAGAAAGAAAGTAGAAATATCTAGGTGTAATTTAGGAACACTGACTACTATTTTTGTTTTTTTGCTATTTTTTGTTCTATTGACGGTTGAACATTTAAATTTAACTTTGTTGTTTATGTTATTGTGTTGAAAAATGGATGCTGTTAAGCTGCTTATATTATTTAGTTGTTGATGGTTAATCATTTAAATTTGTTCTTAATGCTTATGGCATTTTAACTGCTGCTATTTAAAGATTTGGTGCTGATATTGGGCTGTTATGCTAGTAATTAATTTTTGTTATGATATTGTGAGTGGAATTTGGTTGAAAATGTATATGGATGCTAATTATACTATATCTGTTGGATGATCAATGGCATAAATAAAATCTGATAACAATATGCTGATGACAGACAGTTAGCTAAAATATTGATGATATTTTGCCAGTCAGTCACCTATTGTTGATTATTCTATATGTCTGCATAAATATATTCTGAATATATAGTTTCATTATCTATATGACATAAATAAAAACTTGCTAAAATAAATAGTAAAATATGCACACACTAAGGGGGAACACATACTTAGAAGGAGGAAAACCTTCATTTTCTGCAGAACAAAAAGGAACCAATGGACACTAAGCTATTAACCAAGGAATGTTTGTCATCATCAAAAAGGGGGAGACTGTTGGCTTCATTAGTTTTTGATGATAATAAAACATTCCCATTTATTTGTGTCTAATATCTTTACTTGAGTGTGAAGGACAAAAATTATATGTTAAGAATGAATCAATCATTTAAAGGCACATATAAAAAATCATATGAATAAGGAGTAACAATTGATCAACAAAACAGAAGCCTCTTAATTGGATAATGAAGGGTATTAGTTAGCTAAAATTCAAAGAAGATGTTGGCGGGCTCAAGAGGATTGAGAGATAGAGAAGACTTAGTCGACCAAGAAGTACGTTAGTCAACTAAGAGCATACTGCCATAAATCTGGACTTCAAGACAGAAACGACTTAATCGACTAAGAAATAATTTAGTCGACTAAGTGCTCACTGCCAAAACCTAAGATCAGAAGACAGAGACAACTTAGTCGACTAAGAGCACAGTTAGTCGACTAAGATCATTTTGTCAAAAAATTTGAATTAAGCACTAGAAGACAGATTAACGGCTATAACTGCCACCAAGCTGTTTTCGACAGTCAAAAACTACCTAACACCTATTAGAGCTAATTTTTGAAGTACTTAAGAGGCTCCCAATGGCTAAAAAATTGATCCAAGGCTTTCAAGTCCAAAAAGAGCTTAAAAACTACAAAAACCTTCAGCATACTTTCCGTACTTCACTTTTATCCTTGTAAAAGATTCAAGCACTTCACTTTGTTCCACTTAGATCAAGTAAGTGATTATAGGTACACCTTTATTTCTCTTCTCTTTGTACACTTAGAGTGTGCGAGACACTCTAAAGGAATTTACTTAAGCTTGGATTGCTCGATTGGGTGTATAGGTTCTAACTTAGCCTAGAAAAGTTAGTTTGGGGTTTCGTTGATCCCGAGAAAAACTATTATAAAAGGTTGTCGTTGAGCTTGCTAAAAGCCATTGTAAAGCTTGGTGGGAGCTTGAGAATTTCACCGTTTTTAGTAAGTTGATTTCAAAAATCCTTGGTTGAACAATCAAGGTAGTGGATGTAGGTCTTGAACTGAACCACTCTAAATTGTTGAGTATTGTCTGCTCTATTTTTGTTTTATTTTCATTCATTGTTAAACCATCCCTCATCTTCCATCGAATTAGTCATTATTGATCTTTAACTTGCTCTCAATTTGGAGCCAATTTTAATAAGAGCTAAAAAATCCTATTCACCCCTCTAACAAATTTACTTGGGATCTACAATTTTATTTTCAACATTCATATTAGGTGTGTGACCCATTAGGCCTCTAACATGTGGTCAATGAATTTAACATATAATTCTTAAGTTAAACTTAGAATTAGATACATTTAAACTACTTTAAATTTATCATTAATCAAGTTAGCTACGTAGAGTTCATACACCAAGATTGGGATCTAGCAATCCATCATGGCCACCCAAATGGAAGAAGAGTCAAGATGGTTTGACTCAACCTTTCAGTGATTAGCTTTTTAGTGTAATTCATTCCCTCATCATATATCTCGGAGATGATAAGAGCATGGTGCAGTTTTTACTCTTATTGATCTCCATATTCGTTCTTAAAGTTTGATCATCAGCTTTATAAAGACTTATGAAACTACTTTCATAATCTTCAAGTCACCTTGGCCAAGGACTTTAATAAGCTAACATCAACTAAGAATAGCTAGGATATGTCCCCTGCATCACTTGGGGTGATGATTCCTATCTTGACCACTAATTTGCCATCAAATGCTTCATGCTATACCCAAAGGCATCCTGTTTCGGCATCCTTAGTTAGGCACTCATAGGGATAAAATCAAAGCATAGAACTCCACACATAAGACAGCTTGGTGTCTCAAGTATAGGGAGTATTTACACAATTGACACATGAGAAGTATTACATAGACACTTGAGTGAAATACCATAAGCACTTCTCATGGCGGGTCTTGTTTAGTGAACTTGCTCTCCTAGGCAAACACTTACATTCTAGTTCCAAATATATCTATACTTCAACCTATGAGATCGGTTGCTTACTTCTCAAGTAAGGAACATAGAATTTACCAGTCTCTAAGTATCATTGATGTCCAGTCTCAATGATACATTGACCAAGAACATTTTGAGATTACATTTTGATGCATAAGGATTTCATAACTGTAACCCATTACAGTTCCCTTGCAAGGCATAACCATCTCACGGACTTCATCTAATTAAACTTATAACCTTTTTTAATTGATGTCTTATTGATAAAGGAAAACCTTTAATCATTCAACATGAATGATGTTGTTGCATGATTGGAATCAAGCCTTAACCAATCCCAATTGGCTGCAGGGCTCATCCCAATAATTATGTCACTGATGCCTTTGTTTGAAGCTAGAAAACTTGAACTTAAGGACATTTAACCTACTATAGTTACTTTGCAATTAGAAAACAAAACAATCATACATCACACTGGGATTGTAAAGGATGTCTTGGTTAAAATTGGGCATTAGTACATTTTGGTGGATTTCCTTGCACTTGAGATGGAATATCATATGAAAATTCCTCTAATCTTGGGATGACTATTCTTGGTGACTGCAGGCATAATCATTTATGTGAAGAAAAGCAAGATAACTTTTAAAGTTGGAGAGGAGGTAGTCAAGTTTTATATTTTGAAAGCAATTAAGTATCCTACCACTTCAGTTAGTTGTTATAGAGTGGATGTGGTTGATAAGGTCAAGGGTAAGCCTATTTCTCCACTTACCAACTGTGAAACCTCAACCTTTATAGACGCATAACTCGAGGTGAAACTTATGTTTAAAGGTTTAATTTGAGTTAATGATGCTAGTTTTACATTACTTATAATTATTTTATGTCGTTATAGGAGTAGGATCAAAAATAATTTTAATTGGTGAAGAAAGGTGCATAATGAACAATAGCCCTATTTGCATATGTTTTGGTTTTTCAAGTCTATCTCCCACTACAAAAGTTCAAATAACATGATTTTTGGACCATTAGAAAGCTAAGAGGCAGCGCTACAATTTTAATGTTTACCACTTTGCCCAGTGTTGATGGGAAGGTGGTCAAAATCTTTGTCGAAGTGAAAAGATTGCGCTAAAAGAATCGAAATTGGTAGAATGTTTGAATGCCGCGGCGCTGGAAATTTAGAGCCACGACCCTCATTGAAATTTTACAAATAACAAGATTTTGGGGTTTTTGAAGCTAGGACTTTTTGGAGCTACTTCAAGGACCTCTTTCAGAGGATTTTGGACCTTTCCCTAGTGCTAAAAGAGTAAAAGATTTCACAAGAACAAAAAGAAGAGAAATGGCATTGCTAAGGGCATTATTGTAATTTTATGAACAATTGGATAAGTTTTAACTATAAATATCTTCATTCTCTAGCACCTTCCTCAAATTTCCAGCACTTTATCTTCTTTTTCTTCCTTCCATCCCACATTTCTTCACCTTCCATGGGAGTACTCTTCAAGCTTCCATAACTTTCTTAAGTTAGCCTTCATTTTCATGCTTTTGTGGATTTTTTTTATAGAACCTCTTATGCTCTTTCACTCTTTCACCTTAAAACCCTTGAAATGTCTTAGATAAATACTTTCTCTCACTAACTAGGGTTTTAGAGGGAGAAAAAAAGACCTTCTATAATAGTTTGGGAATTCTTGAGGAGATATTCAATTGCAAATCTAGCAAGGTGAGCTTTGAAATTGAGTTGATATTTTAGTTGTTGAGAATGATTATAGTTAGATTTATGAGTGTTGTGTAGTTGAGGTAGTTTATTCATTTTGGTGCGATTATAATAGTGCAAATAAATAGCCACTTGATGGTAGTTGGAAGCTAGTTAGGAATAACTAGTGGAACATGATTTAGGAGGTAGCTTTTAGAATTATGGTTATGTGATTGAGTTGATTGTGATGCTAATATGTGATAGGCTCCACCGAAACCCCACATCACCATTCGGGGCATTAGTGGAAGTTGGAGCTGCTTTAAGAATCAACAAAGACAGGTGAGTGAACTTGCATTTCAAAACTGTTTTAGGATATGTGAATGTATTTGGAAAAATATTTTGAATGATTTATCCAATTCTCTTTCAAAAAAAAAAGTGCTTGGGAACAAGCCCTTAAGAAATGTCTTTATGTTGTTAAATGGAAAGTGTTATGAATCCATGTGTTTCAGTATAATGTTGATATATATATATATGTATAGTACATTGGTAGATAATATTGTGTAATGGATATAACCGTGTGTGTGCACGATGTGGGGGGATGCACATACCGGTAATGACGGTGGTGAGGTAGGCGAATGATTATATTGCCCATGTGCACGATGTGGGGGGATGTACATGACGACATTAGGTGTGCACGATGTGGGGGGATGCACATGATGACTCGAGCTATGTGCATGATGTGGGGGGATGCACATGAGTTGGGGAGGCAGTGGATGTATATATATACATATATGTTTGCATATGTTCACATGTATTAATGCAATAAAGATTTTATGAATAATATTTGTGACTATAATGTATGTGAAACCATGCTTGTTGAACCTTGAGCATTTTTTTTAGTGTTCCAAATTGATTTGCATTGCAGTGAAATGGTTTATTTAAGATGAAAGAAAGTCTTTCTTGTTACTCTGTTTGTCACTACAACGAGAATGAAACTTTCTGTTTCGCTTATCATTGGGCGGGTTTTTGCCATATTTTCCACTTCTCCAATTTTATGTTGAATATGAATTCTCTTTCGTCACATGATTTATCAACCAAGGGTTAAATTGAGGGTTTTAATAAGGACTTAAGCTAAAGTGCATCGTTTTCAAATAAGTGCATTATGATTTGAAACTTTTTCTTATTATATTGCTTGTTCCCTTCATATGTTCACTCACTCGGTTTATACTCATCGTTTCCAACTTCATGTTTTCAAATCAAGAGGCAGCTGGTAACTAGGTCGAGGTGTCTTCGTATATTCGACCCTTGTTAGGTGTCTCGACATTCAGTAGCTGTACATTTGTCTAAGTCTCTCCGTTGGAAATCAAGTTTTATTTTTGATGTGCATGGTCAAACCTGATGTAAATTGTTAAGAGATATATTTTAGACAATGTATGTATATTTAGATTGGTATGTCACTAAGAGTCGAAAATGGTTAGCATTATTTTAGTTTGAAATTACAAAATGTGACTTTAGTAACTTTGATGGAATAATGAGCAGGATAATATAGATAGGCTTGCTTGGACTAAATGGATTGCGTCCATTGAGTCCATGCACTAGTCACGGCTTGGAAATCGGATCGTGACAGAGTTGGTATCAGAGTAAAGGGCTGTAACCCAATCCCTAGGAACTCTCGCATGTGAACAGTGACGAAGCATGACTTTCTGGCCAAGGGCTTATAGAAAATGGGTGCTTCGTGATCTCCCACTCTATGAGTGCTTTGATAGTTACCCTTTGTTACCTCCGTAGCGAAGAGGGGGTACTCCGTAATCTCCCACCCCTAGCGACAATGTTGGTATCAGAGCAAAGGGTTGTAACTCGATCTTTAGGAACTCTCACATGTTAACAGGGGTGAAGCATGACTCTCCGCCCAAGGGCTTATAGGGATTGATGCTTCGTGATCTTTCACCCTATGAGTGCTTTGATAGGTACCATTTATTGTCTCTGTAACGAAGAGGCTGGATGCTTCGTGATCTCTAGCCCTTAGTGATAGACTTGGTATCAGAGCCCTAGGTTATTTAGGTCATAGGATTTCCTTTTGTTGATCCAGCGGAGTGTCGAGTCTTTATGTGGAAACTTCGATTGTGATGTGTGAACCGCGATACATTTTACAATCAAAGGACCACATAGATTCCTTATCCTAGAAACCACCTTCTTCTTTAGATATGATTATAATTATAAACTGTGTTTAATAACAAGCATTTACACTTGTCTAGGTAAGAATGCCACCTAAGACATGAGCCGCCTTAAGACGGAAGAGAGAGCAAGATGCTCCAATGAGCTGACAGATAGGCCGCGGGCATCCACCTTTAGGGGTCGAGGTAGACGTGGCAAGGCCATTAGGACGATGAGGGCGGATACGCTTGTGAGTAGACGAAAAAAGGGGCAGTTTTCTAACGATGTGGATAGACAACCAGTTGGGGGCATTACCATTGAGGACTTGGCTGCAGGCCTACAGGGAGTCAATCAGGTTGTAGAGATGATGGTTACCCGTATGGATGATATTCAGAGGATAGTGGAGGGGAAACCTATAGTATGATAATCCCCTAGCTCCCAAGGATAGGCCGATCACCAACATCATGAGGTCGAGAGGGGTCATTTAGAGATTTCTTTTCCTGATTTTCTCAAGCTTAAGCCTCCATCATTTTCAAGGTTTGATGCATTGGAAAAGCCCCAAATTTTCTTAGATAAGATAGAGAAGATTTGTAAAGCCTTAGGATGTTTTAGTGTCCAATCAGTCTAGTTAGTCACCTTTCGATTAGAGGACGTAGTGCAGGAATGGTATAGCTCTTTATGTAGAGGCAGACTAACGGATGCAGCGCCGTTGACTTAGAGTGAGTTCAGTACAGCTTTCTTAGATCGATTTTTACCACTTAGTGTACGTAATGCTAGAGCCAGAGAGTTTGAGGCTTTAGTATAGACGTCGAGTATGACGGTGTCAGAATATGACATCAAATTCACGCTACTGGCTCGGTATGCACCTTATCTAGTGTCCACTAAGGAGATGGAAATTCAGAAGTTTGTGGATAGGCTAGTGGAGCCATTGTTTAGGGTTGTGGCCTCTCGAGATTTCAATACTTACTTCGCAGCAGTTGATTGTGCTCAGTTGATTGAGATGAGGACCAATGAAATTAGGGCTACAAGGGATAAAGCAAAAAGGGCCAAGACAGAAGGTTATCAGGGTCGCAGAGATTTCAGCAGTGGGATGTCATCTTCTAGCCGTCAGGGTCCACAAAGGGATTCACGATTGCCCCAAAAAGGGAGTGATGTGGTTAGTGCTAGTGTTGGATCAGGGCAGAAAACCTTTGGTAGGGAAAAACAGCAAGATTCTAGACAAGGCAGTCAAGTTATCCACCCTTGTGATACTTGTGGGAGACGACATAGTGGACGATGCTTGCATGGTGGAAAAGTTTACTATGGGTGTGGTTAACCCCGACATATTAGGAGGAATTGTCCGATGGCTCATCAATCACAAGATTCAGCTCCTGGTTCCACCCAGCCAGCTTTGTCTGCTCCCTCAGTTGCTGCCTCATCGGATTGGGAGGCTAGCGAATCCAGAGGTAGAGGTGCTGGTACTTCCTCTCAGGTCTAGATGTTAGAGTTCCACCTGTAGGGGTCAAGCAAGGGTGTTTGCTTTAACACCGCAGGAGGCCCAAACATCCAACGCAGTGGTATCAGGTATTTTCTTAGTTTGTAATATGAATGCTCGGGTATTGTTTGATCCTGGTGCTACCCACTCTTCTATTTCTCCATGCTTTGCATCTCGCTTGGGTAAAGATCGTGTTAGGAGAGAAGAACAATTAGCAGTGTCTACTCCTTTAAAGGAGGTATTTGTGGCCGAATGGGAATATGAGTCCTATGTAGTTCAAGTCAAGGACAAAACACTTTGGTGAATCTAGTGGTGTTAGACACTTTGGACTTTGATGTGATTTTGGAAATGGATTGGCTATCACCCTGCCGTGCTAGTGTGGATTGTTATCATAAATTGGTTAGATTTGATTTCTCAGATGAGCCATCAATTAGTATTCAAGGGGATAAAAGTAATGCTCCAATTAATTTGATATCAGTCATGTTTACTAGGAGGCTATTAAGACAGGGTTGTCAAGGTTAGTTGGCCGTTGTAAGGGATACCCAGGCGAATGTTAGAGATATAAACCAAGTGTCAGCAGTGAATGAGTTCATGGATGTATTTCCTGAGGAACTACTAGGCTTGCCTCCTAAGCGAGGGATTGAATTTTGCATAGATTTGATTCCTGACACTAGACCTATATTCATACCCCCATATAGAATGGCACCTGCGGAGCTTAAGGAACTTAAGGATCAGCTAGAAGATTTGTTGGATAAAGGCTTCATCCGTCCTAGCGTCTCACCATGGGTAGCACCGGTGTTATTTGTAAAGAAGAAAGATGGGTCACTTAGATTGTGCATTGACTATCGACATCTTAATCAAATGATAGTGAAGAATAAGTATCCTCTTCCAAGAATAGATGATTTATTTGATCAACTACAAGGAGCACAATGTTTCTCTAAGATAGATCTGCGATCTAGGTACCATCATTTAAGGATCCGAAATGAAGATATACCAAAGACAGCATTTCGAACAAGATATGGGCACTATGAGTTCTTGGTGATGTCATTTGGGCTTACTAATACCCCTGCGGCCTTTATGGATTTGATGAACTGAGTGTTCAACCCCTATTTGGATAAGTTCATGGTGGTGTTTATTGATGACATCTTGATCTACTCAAAGAGTCGAGAGGAGCATGAACAACATCTTAAGATAGTGCTCCAAACTTTGAGAGAACATCGATTGTATGCCAAGTTCTCCAAGTGTGAGTTTTGGCTTGAAAGTGTCGCATTCTTAAGACATGTGGTTTCCAAGGATGGGATACAAGTCGATCCAAAGAAAGTTGAGGCAGTGGAAAAGTGTCCAAGGCTAACATTAGTTACAGAGATTAGAAGTTTTTTGGGTTTAGCTGGCTATTATCGTCATTTTGTGAAGGACTTTGGATTGGTAAGACATATTTTAGACAATGTATGTATATTTGGATTGGTATGTCACTAAGAGTCAAAACTGGTTAGCATTATTTTGTTTCGAAATTACAAAATGTGACTTTAGTAACTTTGATGGAATAATGAGCAGGATAATATAGATAGGCTGGCTTGGGCTTAATGGACTACGTCCATTAAGCCCTTGTGCCGGTCACGACTTGGAAATCAGGTCGTGACACCAGCGCACAAGCACCAACTTTTAAGTTAAAGCCACGACCTTCACATATCAAAATCAAGTAGTTGCATCAAAAGCATCTTCCACCACCTCCCATTTATCTCAATTTTGAGGTTAGGGAACAAGTTTCATTACTTTCTGATTCACACTTCAAGTTGTTTCCATGGAAACGTAAATCAAGATAGTTAGGTCCTTTTAAAATGATCAAAGTCTGCCCTTATATGATAAGAGAGCTAAAAAGTGCGGCCATTCAAGAATTATGGTTAATATACTAAGCCTAAAGCCTTATTTTGTGGATGCAAAAGTGCAAAAAGAGGGGTGCCATTGTTAAGTTAGTGACTATAAAAAGCACTTCTTAGGAGCCAACCTAAGTTATTTACACTTGATTTCCTTGTTTTAAGTTTTTCTTTATGATCTATTATATGTTTTAATCTTTTGTTCTTTCTTTCTTTCATATTTTAAGTATTGAAGCATTATTTCTTAAGTCTATCTTTTCATTGTTGTAGGAGAAGTAATGGCAAAATAGAAACTTTGGTGCCGCAACGCCAACTTTTTTGCGCTATAACACCAAAATGCAGCAACAAAGGTGGACAAACAGAGATTTTGGCACTGTAGTGACAACTTATTTATGCCACAGTGCCATAATGTTGAATACCTACGAGCCAAACAAAAGAGTTTGGTGCCACATCACCAATCACTTAACACCATAACACCAAAAATGTGGCATTTTAAGATTGAGGAACAAAACATTTGGAGCTACAACACTAATCATTTCATGCTGATACGCCATTTTAATAAAACTCAGTAGCCAAATCAAAAGCTTTGGTCTCACGACACCAACCATTTTGCATCGCAGGATCGAGTCAGGTCACTTTCCCATATGTAAAGCCCCTTCTTTCCCTCTTCTCCTGAATTCAAACCCTAGCCCCAAATTTCCCAAAATTTTTTCTTCCAAATTCAAAAAAATCTTTCAAACCCATTCATAAAACCTATCAAAACACCAAGTTCTTGCTACAAAAATCAAAATTCAAGAATTTTCATCAACTTTTCTATATCAAAGTGCAGATTTTTGCAAGTAAGTGTTGAAATTTTTACAAGAAATTCTATTTTTGAGGAAATTGATTATTTAAAAAGAGTTGTGTTGATAATTCTTGATGGGCTTTGTATATTGTTGGTAGTATTGACTTTGTGCTTGAAGTTTTATGAAGATTGTTGTTGGATTGTGAGAATTGTATAATTATCAACATTGAATAGTGTCAATTTGTTGCACATTGTGCTAGTTTATGACAATTTGTTTATTATTGGTGATACTATTGTTGTTAGCATAGATTTTGGAGACAATTGAGTTATTTGTGATTATTTGTGGATATATTTGGTGTTTATTAGGTGTTTGGAATTTGTGGAGAATTAATTGTGAATTTTTGAGAAATCCATGGCACCTAAGAATGCTAAAGCTAGCAATAATGGGTTTGATAGTGCTAAATTTGTGTCAGTTGAGGAATTTAAATGCCATACTCAATCATTAGTTAAAAAATTTTTGGTCCCTAAGAGAGGTATAGATATTCCTCATGTCTGGTTTAGCTATATTTATGATAGAAATGAGGTGAAAAATTGGCAATCCTTTTGTGCTCCACTTGAAGCCGCAATATTACTAGTTGTTAGAGAATTTTATGCCAATGCTTTAGAACATGAGAATGGTGTGGCATTTTGTAGCAGAAAAGAATGTTGTCGGATACCCACACCATTAATCAATTCTATAATGCACCAAAGGTGGAAAACAATGAGTATGCCCAGTATTTGAATGGAAATGTGGATATCTGATAATTCTATTTTATAGAATTATTTTATTCCAATTTTATTATTAAATATCAGCTAAGTCCTCAATTTTTAATTATAATTTACTTATTTTTAGTTGTTTTTATAATTAGGTTACTTTTAAGTTAAGTATTTTAATTTTATGTTATTCATGTTAATTTGGTTATTATTTATCAGTTTTTATATTTCTTTTGTAGGATTAAAAGTGATTGGGCTTAATTTTGGAAAGTAAGGTGTAGACAGACCCAGAATCTGCTTGCATATGCTTCAGTATTTTGGCCATATATCGAGCTACAGGACTCCAAATGATGCAATTCTTGGACCAGTGGAAAGCTAAGAGACATAGATACAACTTTTATGAAGATTACTTTGCCCATTTCTGCTTTTAAGATAGAGAAACTCACGTCTGAAAATGGCTAGACGTACTGCACCGGGAATGGAAAATTGTAAAGATTGATAATTGATTTTTGGGCCTTTTAGTATACTTTTAAGCCCAATTAAACCCTAGGTCAGCTTAAGGAACTTTAGGTTAAGTTTGTTAGTATAAATAGGATATGTTAAACAATATTAAAAAAAAAACCTTTAGGAGATTCAAGAAACTAGAAGTTGAGGTTGAAACTTGGAGATCAAGATGGCAAATATTGTTTTGTTTTATTCCTTAGCTTTTATCGTTCTTGATACTTTCAATGGTTGAATTTTATATAATGTTATTTTATTTTGCGATTATGAGTAGCTAAATTTCTTTTTTTAGGATTGCGATTGAACTCACTTGTAGTCTAAGTTTTTAAATCTCTTTCTTAATTATTTTCAATGGGATTTGAATTGTTTATTCCAATTTGTTCTTAATGCTTTTAATTGCTTGGTAACTTGGGAAAGGGAGTTTAGAATAGACTAAAATTGGGATAGCATATGACCATATTAATTGATTTGCGTATAGGATAGGGATATACCTATAGGCCATATGTAGCCAGATTAGAGCTTGAACTTAATGAGTCTATTTTAATTTCAATTGACATAGGGATATAGTGTTTTGATTAAAATAGATATTTTTATAGGACGAGTTGGGAGACCTTTATAAATAACTGAGGACTCTAGGTTAGCAATTCAACCCATTGAAATAAGTTAAGAAAGAGAGGTAAGATTTAGATGAAGTGTGAAGATATTGTAATCATAGGTTTATTGATTGGATATTTTCTCAAGTTATTATTTTGATTTTTCTTGTTGGTTTTAATTTTAGTTTTAATTAATTATTTAATTTTGATTATTTGGATAAGATTAAATTGTTCTAATTTTAGTACTTAGTAAAGTTTTAGATTAATTCCCTGTGGGATCGATACCTTGCTTGCTAATATACTATCTATTCAATATGTATACTTACGTAGTAGGATTTTAACTGACAATATCAAAGAAGGCCTCAATTTGCTTGGTAACCTTGGCACTACTTGGATATTATTGAGGGGTTCCGGTGTCATTCAAGGCAAGTGCGTTAAAAAATGAATACAAGGTATGGCACTATTTCATTGCAACCAAGATGTTGTTGATCAAGCATTTGAGTGACTTGACTAAAGATAGATTAGTCTTGCTCTATGCCATCGTGTCAAGTAAATCCATTAATATTGGTCAATTGATTTTCAATAATATCATTCATACTACCGGTTCAGTTAAAAAAGACTTATGGTACCCGTCACTCATCACCGTGTTGTACAAGCAAGCAGGAGTCCAATGGAGCAGCAATGAAGAGATTTTATAATCGAAAGCTCCACTGAAACTAGGATCATTTAAAGATTTCAAGCATTGGAACAAGTTGTTATTGATGGGAGTTCATCCGCTCTACCAAGACCTCCATCACGTCATACTAAACTTTTTATGCCACAAAGGATGGAGCATTTTGAATGTCACATGGCAACCATGGAGCAGATATTTTCACGTTTGTGTTATACGTTTTGCAGATGCACATGACCAATTTCCCAGCCATGGTTATGAATCCCACCAATGATGAAGACGAGGAAGATGAGGAAAGTGAATCATTTTAGAAGGGAGTATTCCTTTCCTAACTTTTATTAACATTAGGGACAATGTTACATTTAAGTTTATAGGAGAGTTTAAGCTTTAAACTTTGCTTTTTGTTTTTACATTTCATGTTTTAAAGCTTCAAGTTAGTTAAGTGTGTTAATTTTCTATCAATTTTTTTTAGAAAATGTTAACTATGAGAAATTGCACAATTTGCTTTGATTTACTTATCCAATGAATAAATATAGTTGTCTTGTTATCTTGCTGTCTTAGTAAGTGTGAATATTGTTTGAGTATTATGTTGAACTTTGTTGTTAAGCATCATTTTAAAATGTGAATTTCGACCATATTGAGCACGTATTTCTTGCTTTGAATAATTGTGTATATTTAGAGAATGTTTATGTAAGTGTAAATTTTTGAATAAAGTCTTGAGTTCTAGAATTTGTGTTAATTTCTGTCAAGGCAAAATCCTAGGCTACACTTAGTTAAGGAGATGACTTAGGCCATTTTTGGATTGTTTGAGCTTTTCTAGCTTACCATGCTATATTTTCATCCTTAGTAACCCTGTTTTAGCCTAAATTTTTCCTTTTCTTTTATTAAACACTTAGTAAACATCCATAGCCTATAAATAAATTTTCACTTTAACACCCATCACTCCTAAATACGTTCATTAGTTTAAGGAGTATATTGAGCTAAGTAATAAACAAAAAGATAAAAAGGAGAAGTTGAAGACAAATTCAAAAAGTTGTATAGAATTCACCCCAATGTCCATCATAAAAAGTCATAGGTTGAGGGGTGTTAAATTGTGAATAACAGAGGAAAAAGAACAGCAAAGAAAAAAAAGAAAAAAAATCAAAACATAGAATAAAGTGCTGATAAATGAAAAAGGATGAAGAAAAGAATAAAAAAAGGTGTAAGTAGGAGAAGTAGAAAACAAATAAAGCTCATTATTAGTCTTAAAATAGTTATGTGCTTAGGTGATTTGAGCTACATGTTATCCGATAACTACCTTGACCCTAGACATACGTTATAAGCTTGATAAAGTCAT
This sequence comes from Theobroma cacao, assembly GCF_053813885.1. Lineage (NCBI taxonomy): Eukaryota > Viridiplantae > Streptophyta > Magnoliopsida > Malvales > Malvaceae > Theobroma > Theobroma cacao. The sequence continues at coordinate 11,047,966 of NC_142644.1, read as the reverse complement.
AAGGATCCTTGATTAAGTGTTAGTCTACACTAGTGGAGAGAGAGATGAAGAGCAAACATATAAAACTCTTGATTTATTTAAATTCTTTGCATAACCATAAACTTATCTAAATAACATAATTTTATTGTAATAAACTACACACACAGGATTCCACTTGAAAATGAGGTTGCAATATAGGGATATGTGAATTTGAATAATATTTATGCTTTTGCTTTGAGTTGAGGAAATAAGATAATTTACGAGGAATTAAAAGTGATCTTTGGATTGATGCAACCATTTTGTAGTTAAATGTTTTCGATTTTCATATTCTTTTGTCGTGTTTAAGTTTTCCTTAAGTACTAGCAAAATACTAAGTTTGGGCGTGTGATAACTCTATTATATTGAGTTATCCTGCACATTTTTGGAACATAAATAGATCTAAGTCCTTTAGTTTTTAAGTAATTTATAGGTATCTTTTATGCTTTTCCTAGTAATAGTTTAATTTATGTTATAGCATTTTCATTCAATCAATTTTAGTTTAATTTCTTATTAAAAAGTCGTAATTTCAGCCTTTACTTATTTAATCTTTTATTATTGATGGTGTGCAAGGAAATAGAGCTTAAACAACAATTGATGATGCAAGTTGGCTTAAAGTGATTTCTAAACATGTTGTGGTGTTTTGAGTACAACTCGAGCTACAAAAGTTCAATTGATGTGATTCTTGGACCATTGGAAAGACAAAATGAGGAGCTAAAACTTTTGTCTTCATCACTTTGCCCAGTTTTGATTGGATCGTGGTTGATATCATTTTAGAATAAGCAAAACTGTAGTAAACTCAACACAACAAGTTTGGCATCATAACTTCGAATCCTTCTACATCATGGCACTAATTCTAACCAACATCTTAAGTTTTCAAGTCAAAACGTTTGATGTTGTAGTACCAACCTCGTGGCACCACAGTGCCAAACAAATAGCCACACAAGGGTAACTCAATAACTTTGGCGCCACAAAATCAACATGAGAATTAATGAATCTTGCACATCTAATTTCTAATCATATGGTAATGAGTGGGAGTATAAAAAAGTGGGTTTTTAGCTAAGAAAAGAACATCTAAAGAGCAAACCTTATTTTGGAAAAAAAGTGGCTGAAAATAAAGAAGGAAAAAGGAAATAAAAACTTGAAAATCAAGCTTGGAAAAGTTGTAATCGAAGTCTTTCTCACAATAGATTCGATTTTCTCTCTTTAACTCTCTTTGTAGAAATGCTCTATTTTGTTAAGATGTTGGTTTGTATTATGGATATTTGCAGCTAGATTTCTTTGTCTATGAATATGGTGGATGCTATTATGTAGTTTGGATATTTGAATTAGCTTTTACATACTCTTTATTAGTTTTTACATACTCTTTATGAAATTATCAATGTTTATTCAAATCCGTATTTCTTTTCTCTTTTGTTGGTTGATCACCAGCAAGATAAGTTTGGGTTTCTAGATGATGCTTGACAAAGATATTGTTAATAGACCTAGATTTGGATAATGTATGTTAATTCCATTTAATAAATCGAATGGGTGATTAGTTAATACGGTAGGCATACACTTATTAACCATATATAGTCAATTGTTAAGACCTAGGCTTAACGAACTTAGCTTGAATTAATTCCCTATAGATATATAGAGGATCAACTTAGGCAATTATATGATAGCTTGATAGAAAGTCATATATGCTAGAAGATCCTAGACTAACATTGATTTCCATAAAAGTAGGTAATTAATCAATCTAGCAGCCAAATAAAGTATTAGTTGGACTCATAATCCTAGGCTTCATTCCATTGCTTCTTCATTAAGCTTGGATTACAATTCTTAGTCTAGTTGTAGGTATTTAAATTTTATTTTTCCTCCAATTCTTAATTGTCATTTGCTTGGATAAAATTGACTTGTTTTAATGTTAGTACTTGTAGCAATTATTAAGCCAACTCCCTGGGGGATCGACAACCCTTCTTATCACTATTTACTTGTTGATGACCACTTGTACTTGCGTTAATTTCTTGCTAAATTGTATAAATATCTAAAGAAAATATATAGGTAATTTAGCAAGCAAAAGGTGGATAAGTAAAAGTTTTGGGAATAGATGCAATAAGAGGACGTTAGTTTACTGCATAGGTAAATGGCATCTCGTAGCTCATCCTTGTGTCACTCCATTGTCTAGTTGTTGAGTCCATTTATGGTTTTAAAAGAGAGATGTATTTTTAAAAATTTATCTTGGGCTAAGGCCCTTGGATATTATCAACCAAATTTGGAATTATGTTTGCTAAACCAGGATGCACAAATACTTAGTAATATTTGTTATAAAATTTGGTGTGTGGTGAAAAATTCAGTTGTTATATTTGGTGTATGTTATTAATGATATAATCGTACAAATGTTTAGTGAAATAATTGGAGTAAAAAGATGATATAAAGGAAAAGAATTATTTGGTAAGATAAATATAGTTAAAAATGCTTGTCGAGTTATGTAGGCTTGCTTACATAACTTGTACACCGATAACAGTCATTGGAGGAAGTCATTACAGTCAAGGTATCATGGTTATTATGAAATGTATGCTTGGGTGGATGTAGGCATTCCCACCTATAGCAAAGATTGTGAAATATGTGCTATGGCAAGAAATGTATGTTGATGATGATGATATGCTTAGGTGGATGTAGGCATTCCCACCCATAGCAAAGATTGTGAAATATGTGCTATGGCATGAATTGTATGCTGATGAGTTGTATGTGATGTAGTTTTCATGTATGCTATGAGCTAAGTATGAAAATGACTCGATGAGCATGATTATATGATCATGAAATAAGTTATGGATATGAAAGATCCTATACTCAAGGAATTCGAGGTAGTGGGGATTTGACCATTATTCACTTAAGTTGGGATGAGCACCACTAAAAAATGTGGGTGAGGTGAGATGCCACTCACAACAGCTCGAGGAATCTAAAGTAGTGGTGATTTGACCACTATTCGCTTGAATGAGTCAAGCACCACTCATAGTCATTATGTGTTTATGATTACTGAAAAGATTTTATAGGTTTGATGACTATAAGATTATGTACGTATTTTGAATGAATTAGTGTGATATGTTATAAACAAGAATATTATGAAAGAAAGCTTAGTTCATGTGAAGCTTAGCCCAAAAGGATAGTCCCCTAAATAGAAGGACTTAGAGAATTGAAAACTGAAGGATAATTTCCCAAGAGATTGAGTTTTATGCTTGATGTATCAATACATTTAAGACAATGCCTTAAGAAGCATTTTAGATAGAAAGTTATCGATACATTGCCAAATGTATTTATACATCTTTCATAGAACAATTTTTTTACAAGGTTTTTCAAAGGAAAATAACTTTCATTTCATTCTAAATTATGTTTTCAATTAAATCATTACAAAAAGGTTTTGATCAACATGTTTTAAGAATTTAAAGGAAACAAATGAGATTTATCAATGACATGGTTATGCAACTTATCAATGACATGCTTATGCAACATATTTTGATCACGTGAATGAATATGTTGATGATGATATAGCCAAGAGATTGCATTTACTTTATGAAAATTTATTTATAAATATTATAAATTGGCTTGAGAGCCTTTATGGATGCCTGAGGGTGCATATGCATATTTATATGATATGAAACATGAGACTATTGTTACTCTGATTTCATTCATGAATGGAATCATGTACACACATTATGTTGAGAAATTCCATATTGTGTAATGATGCCCATGTATGGATTAGTTTTTTTTTTAATGATTTTATGTATGGATGGTTACAGTGGATAACAAGTTCATGTATGTTGAATGAAAGGTTTATAGGGCCTACTGCATCATACCCATGTATGACCTAGTATCGGTCACAATCCTCCAAAAAAGAGATGTGACAAGATGATGTAACTCGATTTTATAAAATGACAAATGATAACCTTTTATTAAAAACATTTTTGAAATCCTCCCATTATATTAGTGGGATCCAAGAATACTTTCTCATGTAGGGAATTCCTTGAGAAAACTTGTCTTTACAAGCTTCCTAAGAAAGTCCTATCATAGGGATTATCATTTGTGTATAAAATCACTTTATCACATGATGCAAAGTCTAGTGTATATAAATTTGAATGAAAACCTTTTGTTGAAAATATTTCCCGAATCCTCCCATCATACTAGTAGGACTTTAAAATACTTTCTTATGTAAAGAATTCCTTGAGAAAACTCATCCTTACAATCTTCTTGAGAAAGACCCATCATTGGAGTTCTCAATCCATTTACAAAGACATACAACAAAAATGAATGAAATGAAAAACCATAAAAGAATATCAATAATGCATAATTAACAAAATATTTATTATTTGTTTTTTATTATGTATTCATTTTATCTTCAAAATTTATTATTTTATTTACTTTTAATTATTCAATAGTCATATTTTTAACCTAAGAAATTTTCTTTATTTTAAAAAATTAATTACTTGAATAAAAGAATACTAAAATATAAAATGAAGACCTTTTTATCGTTATGGTGGAGTCTTAATCAAATTCCTCACTTAGAATTTTAACTTTTTAAATTCCAAGTGAAAATACCATCATTGGCCTAATTCAAATAATATGTTTTGTTTTCTTATTTTTAATTTACTAAGCATTTTTCTTATATTCTATTTATTTGATTACATAATAAATCAATTGATAAATATTCTATATTTTTTCTAAGCATTAAATAACCATATATATTTTATACATTTCTAGACACAGATATATAAATTTCTTGTACTAATAAGTTATTTTTATTATTCAAATTATATATATATTAAATAAATGCAAAAAAAATTTTGAAATGAAACCGAAGCCACACAAAAACAAGCCCAAGAGTCTTGGGCTCACAGTAACCTAAAAAAAATCTGAGCTTAGCAGACTTTCTATGTCAAGCCCAACTCTACAATATGTTTATTATGCCATTCTTACATAAGAATGCATGTTTGCTTACTTAGGTACTTCGAAAATCGTTAAAGGATGGCAATGTACTAAATTGAACAATTAAGTTGAATTAAACCTCGAACTAGTCCAAATAGAGATTTTAAGATGAAATTGAGAATTTTAAAACCCCATAATGACTTGAAATGGTGATTCGGAGTTTGAGGACCAATTTAGAGTCAAATTGGAATTTTCATGATCTAGGGGCAAAATGGTCATTTTACCACCCGAGGTTAAAATTGGAATGTTGGAAGAAGTTTTTGATTAAGATTGACTATTTAGAACATAATTTGAGCTTGAGAAGTGAAAATTTTTAATTTCGGCATTTTTCGAGCATAAAGGGCAAAATAGTCATTTTGCCACCCTAAGGGTAAAATTGTAATTTTACACCACCCAACAGTTGTCCAGCACATGGATTTTACCCAATATTGTCATGGATAATTGAAGGATTTTATGTGGTGGAGAAAGAAAGCTTAATAGTTAAGAATTTAAAAATGGACCAATGGTAAGGTGACAAGTGTCAAGCTTTTATTTCTTTATTATTTTCCTTATAAATTAGCACAAAATCAGCCCATTTCTCATTCTTATGGCCAGCCATAGCAAGAACAAAGGAAAAAAAGAAGAACAAAAACCCTAGAGTGAAAATTCAAGAGAAAATTGGTGGATTTCAAGTAATCAAGCAATCAAAGGTAAAATTTCTTGATTTTGACTTGTGATCTACCTTTCCCATGCATTCTTTTGCATTTTCCATGGTTGAATCACATGATTTCATGATGGGTCTCTTGTTAGCCGAACACTTAGAGATAGATTTTGATGGTTGTTTTGGTTAGATTTTAAGATATTCTAGTGTTTTTAGTTGATTAGTGATGTGTAGCATGAAAATCAAGGAAGAAAAATTCATGTTCTTCCATAAACCTCATTGGCCGAATTCTCCTTGTGGAATATTGATGATGATTTTGATTTTTATTTCAAGTGAATTGGTTAGGAAATGATGAATTATGGTGAGAAAATCAAGTAGGAAAAATCATAGTGTTGATGCACCCACCATGGCCGAAATTCTCAAGAGAAATTGTGAAGATGATTTTGCTGAATTTTATGCTATTTGACTTGTGTTTGATGGTTTGGAGAATCGGAAGACAAATGGAGTTAATTGGAGTTGAATTGGACATATTGGCCAATTAATCGAGTGATAGATCGAATTTGGCCAATACCATTTTATTTAGGTGCACAATTGAATTTGTGTAGAACACCGTGTTTAGATGATAATCTGAACAATTTGCATTCCATTTCATGCATTAGTAAAGAGCTTGAAATAGATTTATAATGGTATGACACAGTATACTGAATTATGTGTCATGTATTGTATATAGGTGGTGAGCCCTCTAAGAAAGGTAAAGACGTTGTGTCAAAGGACTGAGAATATGAGTATTTCAAACTCCTGATACAGTGAGTAACCTTATTATCGTCTTAATTATCTAAAGTAGTTTTTATTCTTTTTTGTGATTTGATAGAAAAATGAGTTTAAATGGTAAATCTTTATGTTTTATAAGCAAAATGTGATTAAACGAAATGATTTTATAAAATTGTCTTGAAATTGAATTATGGCTTGGAAAATGGAGTAATTGGAGACTGTTTGCTTTGTTATAAATCATGGTTTGAATTGAATGGCTTATGATAATATTGGCATGAATGGTTGGATTTGGTAAATGTGCTGAAAAAGTATGAACTTTTGATTTGCCTTGAGAGGCTGTAAAATAAAATAATTACCATGTCATGCTGTTGAATTTTATTGAATTGGTGGGTTATAAATTGGTCGCTGCAGTGGACGGGTTCCGTGGACTAGCCTATTAGAGGGGCACGGTAACCCTATTATATTCTTACCTCAGTATGAGAGGTGCAGATGGATAACTCCTGAGGTTAACACTTTAGAGTTCACTTCATGCTAAACCACTATGTGAGGGTGAACTCAGCCAACTCCCAGGAATAACTATGTTTTCAAAATAGAAACAAGATTTATGCGGACATAACTTTTTAACAGCCTTAGCGGACTCAGTTGGGATAGCTCTCGGCCAAGGTATCCTTGATAACGGAGTATGAGAATGATTTTGGCACGAGCCAAACTTTTCAGGAAATCATAAGCCTCGTTGTTTATTTGGATGAAATGAAGCTATTTTATCCTATTAAAATGAGTTCGAAATGCTATGAATCATTTTTATGCTAATCTATTTTATCTGTCTCTATTTACTCAGCTTTAGATATTTTAGATGGTATTTGTTTACTCACTGGGATTATATAATCTTACCACCCTCATTTTCACCCCTTTCAGGCTCAAGATAGTCGGTAGATAGCCCATTTCATCGAGAGCTACCATTAGATTTGCATCCTCCAAACTGTAGGTTCACAGCCTTTATTACTTTGGTTATTCGAGGGCCCACTTGTTATTGTAAATTAAATCTTATGCTTTGGTTATCTGTATTACAATATGTATGAATTTAATTAGCTTTTACGCTATAAAAAAATTATTTACCGGTAACTCTATAAATATTATTTTATAAGAAAATAGAATATTTTATTGAATATTTTTATTATATTCAAATAGGTATAGTTTCACTTTAAATGAATGTTTTAAACATCTAAACTTATTTTTGAGTATGAAATATGTGTTTTCCACTCACATACTATATTTTTAACTGGTTTCGAGACTTTTGAGGAAAAATGACCAAAATGCCCACGTGAGAAAAAAATTATTTTTCTATTGTTTTGATTTGGAAATAGTTTATAATCTCTCAAAACATGATACTTAACAATTGTTGCTCATAGGGGAGGTGCGAAAATTGATATTAAAGCCTTGCGAGGTTCCGATTGCCATTTCGGGCAATGAATGTCTATAGGGACGTCGCGGCGGTTGTCACGAGCTCTAAGAGAGTATCGGGTCATGACATTCTATTCCACTAAAGCTTGGTCCACTTCAAGCCCTATTTCTCCCACAAAATGATGTTTAGGCATAGCAACAAACCCTTGTTTTGAGTTTTTTGTCTAATCCTTATGAAATGGTGCCGTTCAACACTCTTCTCTTTTGAACCCTAACTCTAAAAGCCTCATTTTCTACTTTTTCTTTTCTCTCACTAGATGATGGCTAGTGCCTCCTCTCTCTAAATCAACCACTGAAAAACCCTACCAAATAAACAACTTCACTCCTTCGCCAAACAGTGCCATCAAAGACCTTTTAAACCATACCTTTCAACATTTCTTTCCATTTCAATCAATTGAAACCTTCAAAAACCTCTTAAGAACAACAACCCAAAGTGGAAATCTATATAAACACCGAAACCATCTTTTTTCCCCTTTTTTACTATAAATAAAAAATGAAAGTCCTCTAAGGATTCTGACTAGACTAAACCACTCTGCATTTCCCTCTATTTGCCTATTTCTAGATTTTCTTTGTTTTGTTGATTTCTTGTGTGGTGGATGGTTGCTTGGATCTAGGTAGTTTGCAAGATTTTCTTTTGAATGATTTTTAGTGGTTGTGTATAATACTGGTGTTGCATTTAAATGTGGTGCATCCACATGGCATGCAACTTTGTTAATTATTTGTGAATAATTAACAAATACTCAATTAATTAATATTGGATATTATTTTAATATTTCCTCATTGAATAATTAAAAAAATTTTTGAGATAGGATATAAATTTAAATTTTATTTGTTTAAATTTAAATAAAAATTAATTACATTTAAATTTAATTTGTTTAAATTTAAAAGTAACATCTTATCTCTATATCTCTATATCCCTAAACCCTAAACCCTAAACCCTAAACCCAACAAAAAGTGAACTTGAGTTGTTTTGTAAGTAAGAAAAACCAAAAACCCTTTTCTTTTTTTTTTCTCTTCATTTTTGAGACACCATCAAAGGCTAAAGGGTTTTGGAACGTATAATTCCTTGTTGAAGACTCTAATAGCCACTCCATAACAACAAGAGCGAAGAGATCATTTTGTGCATGAGGGAGGATTTGTAAGGCAAGCTTTTTCAATTAGAAAAGGAGTGGAATGTTTATCTAAAAAGGTAATCCCACCTCCCAACAGTGGTATTAGAGCAGGTTTTGGCTTGCTTTCATCATTTTAATTTGTGTATATTTTGAAAGCATGTTTTGGTCATGATATTATTCAATTCAAATTACTAGTATATGATTTATTATGTATAAATTTGTAATAGATATGTTTTATTTTTTATTAGCTTTCTAATGATGTATTATATATCATAAAAAATAATATTACAAATTTATTTTGTTTAAACTCATATGGCAAAGGAGTAGGCTTTAATCAAATACAAACAAGTGCATTGGTCTAAAGCCACATGGCACCGTATGTATGGCAAAAAAAAAAAAAGAAAAAAAATGGGGAATGAAAATGAAAAATGGGGAAAAAATCCAATTAGTAGGATTCGAACTTGCACTAACAAAGTCATTAAGACTTTAAAAAAATATTCATCAACCACTACACCAATGAAGCATTCTTAAGATGAGAATGCGGCAAATAATAAAAACCAAAAGTGTCTAGACACAACCATAAAGGGCTTGATGTGGCAACCACATTTTGCCAATAGATATATTTTTTCAAAATTGCATTTTTACCCCATAAGCTTTTTTTTACAAAATGAACCTAAAATTTTTTGGTAATTACAATTTGACAAAAAATTTAGAATATTATTTATGTTTTTGGCATGTTAATATTTTATTAAATTCACATGAATTATAAATATAGTTAATTAAACACATTTTTTTTGCTTATATGTTGTGTATTAGAAATTATTTTTCTTTTAAAACATATATATGGTTTGATTGAATTTGGCAAATGTTTGTTGACTTAATTGTTTTATATATGTTGTAAAATGCTATGTGCCATATAAGTGTATTTTTTGAGATTTTACTTATTTGTTAGATAAAATTTATAAAATGCATGATGTAACTACTTGACTTGTTTGTTAAGTAAAATTGTTTGCAAAAAGATATTACGGTGATTATATGTCTAAATAGTTTTGTCAAAGGAGACTGGGTTTTAAGAGAGACCATTCATGGCTCCTCCAACCTTTCTTGAAAATTATTGCAGAAGTAAGGTGCTTTGTTGAGTAAACTATATAGTTTTTCCTAGAAGCATTTGAAAATATGACATGCTTACTGCTATTTTTGTGTGCATAATATTTATATGGATGTTTTTTATCATCCCAAATAACATATATGCACAAAAAAGCACAACATCTCTATTTTTTTTGTAGATTGATGTAGTAGGTTCCTTATGATGTAACTTATTTTATGTTTGTATTAATTATTGAGTCCATGTAAAGAGATGTAAATTTGCGCTTACTTTACGCATAATATTATTTTGGATATGGGCACCTATAAATGTCAAAAGGGTTTTTTAGTAGAACTCATTATATTATGTGGTAAGTGGGAGCTGTTCCCATGCTTAAGGATAATGGGAGTTGTTCCCATAATCCAAGGATAAATTAGATTAGGCATTTTAATTGATGCTTATACTATTGGTGATGATTACTAGCATGTATGTGAAATTTTTGATCTAGTAATATAGGTAAAAATTAAATATGTCTAATCTTAATTGATTAGAAAATTAGGTATGTGCCTAATTAAATCTTATTCAATGATGAAGTGAAATGGCTTTAAAAGAAATTATTGCTGATTTGACCAAAGGTGCCAAACTTGATGGCAAAAACTATGATATCTAGTATAAGAAGGTTTAGTATCTTTTCAATGAGCAAGAGTTACTTGATCATCTGACCAAAAATATGAACCGACCTGAAGCTAGAAACATTACCCAGCATTGTTGTGACCCAGAAGCATATGACATTTTGTATAAGAGAGACCATAGTGCGTGCTTTGCCATGTTAAGTTGCATGCACGATAATCTCATTAGGGCATTTGATAACTTCCCAACTACCAAAAAGTTGTGAGAACAACTAAAATTCAAGTATGGTGCAACCACGGCTACAAGGCTTCATGCCTTGACACTTAGGTTCAATCAATATGTGATGGACTCTAAGCACACTATGGTTGAATGCTTAAAGGCTATGTCAGCCATGATAAGAGAGATGAAAATAGCTGGCTATGATCTCACAGATGAGTAGCAAGTCTTTGCTGTCATCAAGTCACTCCTTGAGTCCTCATGGGGACATGTTAAACTTGTATTAACACACAATAAAGGGATAAAGACTTTTGATGACATTTCCTGCCATTTAGAGCTTGAGGTAGAGTGTAAAAAAGTTATTCGCAGCACTGCTATGATATCTCAAGCTAGAAATTACCAAGGGTATGTTCCCTAGCGAAAGAGATAACAAAAAATGGGAAAGACTAGAAATTTAAGGCCGAAAACTGATGGAGTCACTAAGTGCTAAAAAGGTAAGTGTGGTGGGAATAAGGATAAGCCTAAGTTAAAATGCTTTAATTGTGGTAAGAAGGGACATTTTGCTCAAGAGTGCACTAAGCCTAAGAAGGTTCATCCTCTAAATTGCTTTAGAACTTATGTATGTTGTCACAACCCAAACTTAAGGGCCATGACTGGTGCAAGGGTATCAATGGAAATTACTCTCTAAACCCATGCAAGCCTAAGATGAACAAAGTAAAACAAATACTCATAATTACCTCATGGAACTCATTGCCATGGAATTGTATGTCAAACATGTATGAACATATTATATCATAAAGAATATGTATATATCATATTAAGTTTGCACGCTCACGTGCTCAAATATTGAAGCAATAAATATCAAATCAACAAGTATGGCCATTTTGTGACAAATACAAAGTGTAGCCATCTCATGGTAACTCTCAAAATACATGTCATATAATACAAGGCATAAGCAAAATATTGTCCATAGTAGTCAGACATAACTAACCAACCTAAATAAGACCAACTGAGTATGACTTATAAACAAAAGGGTTGACACCTACTGGATGCCATATTATCACCTACCAAAGACTTATCAAGTGTTGGCTCTTCCTAAAGGACAGCAAGCTAATCAACTACTAATCTACAAAACAAGTGCATCTTACATGTGTGAGTTATAAATAACTACATGAAAAGATACGGGGAGGGGGAATAAGCTAAATGGAAGAGTGTTTGTCAAAAATACATCTAAAAATAATGTAAGGGATCTATTTCAATCAATGATATATTTGCTTTCCAACCATAATAAATATTCAGAGTGCTGGGAACTCAATTCCCAAAAACATTCAACATCCCACGGCGCGAGTTATAAGTCAAGTATGAACAAGTTTCTAAAACAAACCTCCATAACATTGTCTCGATGGTACAAACTCATTTAAAATGATTTCATAATGTTTTGTTGAAATCCTATTCATAAGCCTTTGAAATGAGAATAATAGTTTGTAAAACATTTAAGTATTTTGAAAGAAACAATTTAAGAGATATTGGGTTTTAAAGCTTTGAAAAAGATGTAGTAAAATGTAGGTTTAGTTTCAAAGAAAATGAATTAATGCGGTTATCTTTAGCAAATCCTTAAAGAAAACAAATAGATTTCAAAATAACATAATTTGCATTACATCAAGTGGATTAAGTCTAAATACAAAAATCTGGTCAAATACCCACTCCAAAGTTTAAGATCGGAGTCTAAATAAATGCCAAATACAATGCCTAAAGTCGAAACAATATCAATTCCAAAGTCCAAAATTCAAAACAAACATCTAGCTCCAATCTTATAGTATCAGATTTCAAATAGATCATGGAGCACTATGTAGCATGGACAACCAAATAAAATTGTGCTATAGCACCAAAGGGGTTAGATACATGATAGTCATCAACCATATATCAAAGGTGGTAGGATTGTATAAATTACAAAACAAAAGCAAATCAAAGAGGTAGGACTTTGTCAATTACCAAATCAAAGGGAATCATTGTGCATAAGGGCTAGTGGCTACTGTCACTAGCTATAGGTCCATAACTCGAGTAAGCTTCACTAAAACATTTCTATGGCATGTTTCCAAATACCGAAATATTCATTTCCTAATAAGGAGGTGAATTTATTCGCCATCCAAGTCCAAAAGGATCCAACAACAAATGAAATTAAAGTGTTTAAGTCCATTCTTAAACTAGGGATGAATCCCATTATTAATCAAGCAATTATTCATAGATAAACATCTATTTTGAGACATCAAACAATTGAAAGGCTTATTCCTCATTCTCAAAACTAAATACATATTAACTTATTTAAATAATATATATATTTCATAAAATGTGCTTAAAACCATTGTTCACATTACAATTTTAGACCAAATACATTTTAATGCGAGGTTGTAGAATAGGCATGCTTAATTATATTTGAAATAATTAAAAAATACTATATTTACCCATCTCTTAAAGTGTGCCATTTTTCCTCTTGGCACCTTTTGTCAAAAGCTCAACTATTCCAACAACTCAAATTACTCCAATATTGTCACGACCTAGAACCTCCCTCAAGCCCATGACAATCGCCGCGACGTCCCGATTGACACTCATTATCCGGAATGCCAACCGAAACCCCGCAAGGCTTACATATCAGTTTTTTGTCCTTTCCTATGAGCAATCGTTGTTAAATATCGAGTTTTTAGAGAATATACACTATTTTAGATCAAAAACAATCAAATTAAAATTTTCGCCACACAGGGATATTTTGGTCATTTTTTTCTCAAAAATTTCGAAACTGGCTAAAACGTAATATATAAGTACAAAATACATAATTCATATTCAAAATGAGTTTAAAAGTCTAAAATCTTCATTTAAAACGAAATTACGGTTATTTGAATATAATAAGAAAATAAAAGAAATATTAAGGGAAATATTCTATTTTCTTATAAAACAATATTTATAGAGTTATACGTGAATAATTTTTATAGCGTAAAAGCTAAATAAATTTATACATACTGAAATACAGTAAGGCAAAATATTTAATTTAATTTACAATAACAAGAGGGCCCTCGAATAAACAAAAGTAAAGAGGACTGTGAACCTACGGTTTGGAAAATGCAGATCCAATGGTAGTCCTCGATGAGATCAGCTATCTACAGTCTATGCTGAACCTAAAATGGGTGGAAAGGAGTTGGGTGAGATTTTGCAATCCCAATGAGTAAACAGACATTATCATAAATATCTAAAGGCGAGTAAATTGGAGGCAAGTTTAAACAACAAATTTTAACCCATTTCATAATGTTTCCAATTTATTTCTTAAACCAAAAAATATTTGTAATTTACCAAAACAGTTGTTAAGGCTTATGTCTTTTATTAAAACAAGGCTCAAGCCAAAACTAATCCTCGGGGATACCTTGGCCGAGGTATCTAACCGAGTCCGCCAAGGGTGTCAAAATATTCACACGTGAAACACATTTTTATTTTTAAAACAAGTCGTTCCTTGGCGTTGGCCGAGTTACACATTCACGTGGGGATTCGACGTGAAGTGAGCTCTAATACTACCTCGGGAGTTACCCTCCTCGCCTCTACAACCGGAATAACTATATAACTGGGTTTACCGTGCCCCTCTAATAGGCAATCCACGGAAACCCGTCACTGTAGTGACTAACCCACCAATTTTAATAAAATTTCGACAGTATAACGTGGCTTTTATTTATTTATCCAGCCTGCATAGTAAAAACAACTTACATAAATTTCCCAGTGCATTCACAAAATATAGCCACATATACTCATTTCTCATAAGCCATTCCTAGGAAAATATATATTTTTCAAGTCAATTTGCAGCCTCCAATTACTTAATTTCATAATCAGTACAATATATTTTTATTTCTCACATTTATTCCTAAAAAATAAAAAAATCTCATTTTAATCTCGTTTTCATTTCATAAAATACATAAAGGGCATTTAAAAATAAAATCTAGATAATTTACAATAATAATAAGTTTACTCACCGTTTGTACAAACTAAAAGCTTTCTAAGCGCCCTGATCACTACTCGTCGGGTACGACTTCTTTGCCTTTTTCGAAAGGCTCTCCTTCTAGACACATTACAAAAATTTACACAATTCATCACATTGATGCTAAATCACTATATAATTAACTTAAATCCTATACTAATGAATGGTATGAAATGCAATAGCCTAAAACGGCTTAAACGCGGTATTAACCTATTTTTGGCACTTTGCCCGATAAATTGCTAACGCGCTCCATTTTAGCTCTAAATCATCCCATTCTCTCTCCAACATTTCTAACCATTAAATATCAGCCAATAAACTTCTAAAAACAACAAAATCAGCTCACTCCCTTCCTTGGAAAATTTGGCCAAAAATGGGACATTAACTCGGTTAATTTTCTACTTTGTTTTTCTATCACGTTTAATCGTTTTTCATCATTTTCTCTTCATTTTCCTTAGAATAAAATCAATTCATCATCATTGTACAGCATTGAGCATCCAGCCAAGAGTGGGTATTGTGAAAATTTAATGATTTCTTGCCCAATTTAATTTCTAAACACATTTAACTAACTAAAACTATCAATTTAACTAAAAATCAAAACCTAAAAATTTCAATTTCTCTCCCCTAGAAATTCGTCCAGCCTTGATATCACTTTTTGATCTCTCTCCTCAATCATGCTAAATGGAAATAAAGGCATAGGAAAGGTAGAAATCAAGCTAAAATCGAAAAATCTTACCGTTAGTCTCCGAAATGGTCGAAAACCGCGAATTTCCCTTTGAATTTTTCTTCTTTCTCTTTGGTTTTTCTTTTTTCTTCCTTTCCTCTCTATTTCCTCTCTTGTTCTTCCTTATGGCCGGCCAGCACTTAAAATGGGGTTTAAATGGGCTGACTTTTCATTAAAATAATAATATTTCATTTTTAAAAATGCCACGTGTCACTTTCTCAATGGCCCATTTTTAAAATTTCATCCATTTGTTTCCAAATTTTCACCATACACTTGTCCCACATATCCATAGCTTAGATAAAATTCTCAGACTTATCCAAAGTCTCGGTGGAGTAATTTTTTGAAATTTACACTTTTACCCCGTAAAAGTGAAAAATTACATTTTTGCCCAAAAAACTGAAAAATTGCCCATAGACATATTTTTCATCCCTTATACTCATAGCATTCTCCAATTTATCAAATTTGATCTAAATTCTCTCAAAATCTCAAATTTTGTTCGTGGGTGGTAAAATTACGATTTTACCCCTACACTCCAGAAATCACCATAATTAAACTTTTTCACTTCCTATCATTAAATTATACTCCAAATAGTTAATCTTGGTCAAAAATTTCACTCCATGATCAAATTATTATCTTAGGTGGCAAAATGACGATTTTGCCCTTGAATATCAAAATTTCTAAATGAACCCTTGAACTCCGAACAATCATTTTTAGTCATTCCTGGACTATAAAATATTAAATTTCATCTTACAATTCCTATTTGAACTAGTTCGAGGTTAAATCAACTCAAGTATACCATTAAGTACAATACCGAGTTTTGTCTATTCTTAGGTGCTTTTCCTAGCATAATAACATGCTACTCAGTGCATGTATGTCATGACATGTGTTTATAGGGTTAGGTTTTACAAATATCACCTAGAAATGATATTCAAACATAAATACTCTCAAAGTCCCAATAAAATGATATTCAAGCATCAATATCCTCAAAAACCCTTAAAATTTCAAGTACTTTGAATACCCATTTCTAACCTTATTTAATCTTCACTTATTTTGAATTATTTACACCAAACTTTCATCCAAACTACCTACCCATTAATTAAACAACTTATTTTACTTATTTTTTCCTCCTTGGTGAGCTTCAAACGAAGGGATTTAGCCAAATCTTGAAAACTTAGAAAAATTTCCAACTCTTAGAGAAAGAACATAGAAATCACCAAATCTAAGTTTTTTGGAGTCAAAATTCTTACTTATGGCACTCAGAATCCAAGATTTGTTGATGGAGTTTGGAGGTTTTGAAAGGTAGGAAATTTGAGAAAAAATGGGCTAGAGAACAAAAGATAGGAACAAAATGAGGTAATTTTCAGTTTTAGGGCTTCTAAGCTTGTTTTAAGCAGATTGGGTAGCCTAGGATCAATTGTGGAAAGTCTATAGTTGATCCTAGACTAGTGGGTTTGGTATTCTACCCAATTTCCTTTCATATGATCAACTATATATTGGGATGAGCCCTGCAGCCAATTGGGATTGGTTAATGCTTGATTCCAATCATGCAACAACATTGTAACACCTCGCAAGGTAGGGGTTCGGCCAAAGTAAATGGAAAAAGAAAGAAACAAAAAGAATAAAGAATAAAAAAAATGGTGAAAGTAAAGGAATAAAAGGGTATTGACGGGTGGAAGGTGGCAAGCTTTTTGCTATGTGATGTCATCACCTAAAACAAGTGGGAAAGAAAGTCAAAGGCTAGGAAATAATGGGTAAATCACCCATGTGAAGGCAAAATAAACATGGAAAGCCAAATATTTTTGCAAGGTTTGGCCATTTGAGGAAAGAAAGAACACTTTGAAAATTTTTAACCAAGAACCAGACAAAGAGAGAAGTAAAAGAGAGAAAAAAATAAAATAATAAAATAACAATAAAAAGGGAGAAGAAATGATGATGGGGGGTCGACACTTGAACTAGAGGAAAGGAAAGGGAGAAAAAAAAGAAAAGATAGGTGCCAGGCATGAAAGAGAGAAAGAGAGAAAGGGGAAAGCTAAAAAAGAAAGAAAGAAAGAGAAAAAGGGGAAAGCCGCCGGCCAAGGAAGGAAAGGAAGAAAGAAGAGAGAAAAGAGAGAAAGAAAGGTGAGGCTCTATTGGAAAGAAAAAGAGAAGAAAATTCGGCCAATAGAAATAAAAGAGGAAGAAAGAAGAAGAATAGGAAAAAAAAGAAACAAGAAAGAAAGTATATGTAGAAAATGGGAGAGACGAGAGTTTAATATTTTTTAGTTCCGGTTTGGGTATTTTTTAGAGGGAAAATGTTTGATCTTTTGGAGCTGGTAGAGAAAGAGAGAGCTCAGGTTCCTTGGGCAGCAGTGAGGGGATCCAGTTTAGGCAAACAAAAAGAGAGGAAGCTGGGTTTTTGTGGTGACTGGTTTGTGAGTGAGGAAGAAAGAGTTAGTTGCTGCCGATTTGTGAGTAAGGGAGAAAGAGCTGGTGCTATCCATTGGTGCTGGGAAGCCGCCATACAAGGATTTGAATAGTATATTCCCAAAGCAAACCGTGGGTCTGGTGGAGACTTGGGCCAACCTAGCCCAATTTGGTAAAATTGCTTTGCTCTTCTCCATGGGTTTGTTGTGAAATTGGACTGTTTGGGGGCTAGCCCATCTTATTTAACTAAACTTTGGTTATTTGGTGATATGAAGTAAATTTAAGTTGCTTAGAAAGGCTGAAGTAGGCACTTAATATCATAAATAAGTTACTGGTGTTTGTAATCTAAAGAATTACGTGAGCAAAGGATATAATTAATTTTAGTAAAAATGTATTAAGATGTGAGTTAGTTGAATGTGGATTTATGATAGAATGAGAAAGAAAAATGGAATTGATGCACTAAATATATTGAATTGGATTGTTGCTAGGAAGTGCTAAAGTAAAGATAGTGCACTATAGTTGTGTTTTGGAGGAAGTAACACGCAACCGGCAAGTAAGAATAGCGACGTAGTAATCCCCTTTATTGTCAGCCTAATTTCTTGGCCATGATCTGCGCAAGCGCCCAACAGGCTCAGCTCACTAAGCCTAAGCAAGCCTCTTTGTATAATCTTATACAATAATTCATATCCATTTAAAATCCAAGATTCACTAAACCCAATTATGCATTCATAATGGCATCATCTACCATAATATACATATATAGCTTGACAAATGAATCTTAGTATTTCACCTCAAGTATTCATATACACATAATTATGCCTTGACCATCAGCGGAATGACTCTTGTCATGGTTGCTAACATTTAATGTCATGGTAAACCTACCGAGCGATGGATAGGGAGGAGCACTTTGTCCTAGGATCCAATCACCTTTAACTCAAGAAATCTAAAACATGAATTTTAAAAACATGAGTATAAACTCAGTGAGTAAACATAGGAAGGGAA
This sequence comes from Theobroma cacao, assembly GCF_053813885.1. Classification (NCBI taxonomy): domain Eukaryota; kingdom Viridiplantae; phylum Streptophyta; class Magnoliopsida; order Malvales; family Malvaceae; genus Theobroma; species Theobroma cacao. Next base: position 11,028,934 of record NC_142644.1, on the reverse strand, counting down.
CAAGTAGTGACAAGGAATGGTTTAGAAAACATGATGCACTTAGTTAAAAACAATGCCATTTAGTTCAAGTTCTTATTAAAATCCCTCCATTAAACCCTTGGTTGTAAAATCATTTAATGATGAAGGAACTGTATTCAGCATGAAATTGGAAAGAAGGGAAATTTTCAGCAATTATCCAAGTAAGGCAGTATAAACAGAATGTTTCTCATTGCAATAAAATCAATTTGCAAATAACGACAAATTTTCAAAATTCATCACGTGCATCTCACCTAGCTCATGTGCATCCCACCACATCGTGCACATAGCCGAACATCCCATCTCACCCAGCTCATGTGCATCCCACCACATCGTGCACATAGCTGAACCGTATCACCATCCATTTCCCTCACCACAGTCATCACCAGCAAGTGCACACTCACCCCGTACATGCACAGTTGCATTTGTCACACAATGGTACCATTTATGACATAGTATATATATATATATATATATATCAACATTATACAAAAACATATGGGTTCATCCTTTTACACATTTCACATTTCACATTTCACAACATCAAACATTTTATCAAGGGCTTGTTCCCAAGAAATTTTAAAGCAAAAGCGGATAAAATTCCCAAATGATTCATTGAAACAAGTAAACATTTCCCCAAAACATTTTGAAATGCAAGTTCACTCACCTAACAAAACTAGCACTAAAAAGGTCCTAATCCAAGTAGTCCCGAAATACCATTAAAACCTATATTTATCAATAAAACCATAACAACCTCAATTAAGTCATAAATTAAATCAATAATTCTAATGAATTTACATTAGGCAATCTACCCTCTAACCTAACATTTGACCTAAGTTTCTAGTCTAATTCACAAACCCACTTGGCCAATTACTCCAATTTAAAATTTCATTACCTGGATGAGCTTGGAGGCATGAAGATCAACAAAAAACCTAATATTTCCAAGAAAAATAATTTGAAGAAATTAGGGAATAAATCTGAAAATATAACCATAAATTCAAAAATTCCAAAAGTTGGATATATATACCTTTCAACCTTGAAAAAGAAGATTTGAAGCCAAAAATCCAAGTGTTGTTGAAAGTGAAGTAGAAATAGAAAGTATAAGAAACAAGGAGAGATTTTTCTTTCTCTGTCCTAGGGTTTAGATGTGCTAAAAATTGGGGTTAGAAGCTGCAAATTTAGTGCCCAAGAAGTTTGGGGAAGGAAGAATTAGGAAATGAAAAGAAATGAAAAGAAAATAAGGAAAAATTCCATGAAAAATTTTATTTTTGTGGAGGTGGAAAGAAAATGGCATTGGATGGGTGAGGAAGAAGAAAAAGTTGTTGGATGCTTGAAGAATCTGCTGGAAATTTGAAGAAGTTGCTAGAAACTTAGACATTTATGCCTTATATTTATCCATTTTCTCACGTAATTACCAAAATGCCCATAACAAGGTCATTTTGTCTTCTTCCTATCCTTTGTGTAGTCTTTTCACTAAGACAAAATCCATAATAGTCTAGAAATACTCGAGTTCATGAAAACAGAAAAATTTAGACCCGAGATGTAAAATGACAATTATGCCCTTACCATGGAAATTATCGTTATTTTTGTTTCCTTCATTTATTTCACCATCATTAACATCATTCATTTTTTCCTTAGGCCTACTTAGGCCTTAATAATACTACGAAAATCCACTTATAGGAGCCCACCACGAGAATTGACAAAATTACCCCTAGTCTGCATTATCGCGTCTACTCCTAGTTACGTGTCTATGGAGGTTGAGGCTTCACAGGTTCACTTCCAAATCACCTTTTTAACTCGATAATTAACCTCAATTGGCATCCGTAAGCTTTATTAACCACCATATCAAAGTACGGGGTACTACAGCTATTGTGAGGTGAGTGGGTGCTAAATTTCAAAAACTATATCCCTGTAAATATATTATATATATTCCATTTGATGGTTGATGAAATTGTGGAAAGCATGAGTTGGTAGAAAGCCATAGGTTGTTTATGATTGCAATCAAGAATTTTAAATTCATTTTTTACATATTATACATAAGTATATATCCACAAGGTTTTAATTATGGGGAAACAAACCTTTCAATGGCTTTCACTTCAAAATCATACCTTGCAAGCTTGTGTAATATTTGGGCCAATGGTCATTATTGATTCATGGGATTTGATAAAAAAAATTATTATTGATTTCACTTAGTATGCTGATTTGATGGATATGCCATGCTTTTAAATAAATTATCCATAACATTCAATTTATGATTATATTGCTTTTGATCTGTCATGTTTTACAAATGCATTAAATTGCAATGATTTTCATTTTAACGTGATTGAGATACTCTGGGTAGGGCCTGTTACCACACCAGGTTAAGTGTGGTCTTTGTGCACAAAGTAGCAATTGTTGATTATTAATATTTGATTGTAAAAAAGGGGACCTGAAACCCCGATTTATATTAGGTGGCGTGGGTAGTTTCCACGAGTAGGTAAAGGGGGACCTAAAGCTACTCTTATGTTGGAAGCCATGTAACTTAGAAACCTTATGCTGGCCCTGATGCCTTGTGGATCCATGTTTGGTGCTAACACCTTGTTGCCCCTTAGTCTTAGCCTTATTTACTCTGTCTCAAGTCCCCCGACTTTCTATGATTCTCTTCTCAATCTTTTACACATAATCGATTGTGAAGGCATAGGTACCAAAAGCTTGTGATGTAACAACCTTAAACAATGGTTCTGTTAATGCATCCATAAATCATCTAATCTTCATATCCCTAGTAGTTACAAGGTATGGTGCATATCGAGAAAACTGTGTGAACCAATATCATACTTAAAAATTACCATGCCAGGTGTCTACACTAGTGCCTTAAACGCACGTGCTTTGGCACCTCACACATTATCTGGCAAAAATTGACTCAAAAAGGCCATTGTAAATTCCCCCCAAGGGGTTAGCAATAGCTAGTTTACCTCTACTTAAGGACTGATACCACTAATAAGCCACATCGTTAATCTTAAAACTAGCTAACTTCACTAATTGCACACTAAAACATCCCAAAGTAATGCAGAGTTTCTCCATCTCATCTAAGAAAATTTGAGGGTCCTTTGTTGCATCAAAACTAGAAAATGGGAGTCATTTCATTTTAAGGAAATTTGATAGTGAAACCTTAATAATCCCTCTAGCAAACTCTAACTACTATTAGTCATCTTGATCCTAAAAGCTTTTACATAGTACGCACTGCCTATCAACCCTCGACTTGCCTCTGAAGGTCATCTAATAGAGTGGCCATCATTTCCATGACCCTATCAACCCCTTGCAGATTTGATACCACATCTGCCAAGGTGGGCTCCTCAGTAACCACTTCGTCTCTCACTTCTTGAGATTGAGCGTCAACAGGCTACTCCATGAGTGCCTTATTACTTGCTGCTACAGCTGGCTCATCATTAACAAACCTAGTGGCCCGAACATGCTTAGCACGCCCCCTAATAGTAGAAGCCTGTCACCTCACAAATGCATTAATGGGAGCACCCTACTCTACCGTGCCCTTAGTCGTAACTTGTGTCTAAAGTGGCAACGTAACTTGGACAACAGGAAACACTAAGCTTAATATGGTCAACAAAAGGGGTAAATTCTAAACAAACAAGGGAATCCATGTAGTCACCAGTTCAATGGTTGTGTTTGTCACGCCCCGTAACTCCCATCGGGCCCGTGACAATAGCCGCGACGTCTCGATAGGCACTCATTACCCCGAATGCCGATCGAAACCCCGCAAGGCTTAGCATCAGCTTTCGCATCTCCTCGGTGAGCGATAGTTATTAAATCTTGCATTTAAAAAAATCATAAGTCGTTTCCAAATCAAAACAATAAAATATTATTTTCTAGCTCACAGGGGTATTTTCGTCATTTTTATTCGATAATATCAAAACTCACCAAAAACATGGTGTAAAAGCTTAATATGTTCATACATATTTCAAATCAGATAACTAAAGTATAAAATTACTTTTACAATGACACGTGGGCCCCCAACTAACCAATAAGTTGCAAGTCTGTGAACCTATAATTTTGACAACGCAAGGCTAATTGAAGTCCTTGATGCAATCGGCTATCTACTAGCTATCTCGAACCTGAAATGTGGGGAATTGAGGGTGGTGAGATTATAAAATCCCAATGAGTAAACATCCCAATGAGTAAACAGACACCATCTAAACTATCTAAAGGCGAGTAAATGGGGACAATAAACAAATAATTACCTTCAGCAAATTTTTCACATCACGAATATTCATTTCAACCAAATAATCAATATGGCTCGTGAATTACTCAAAACTTGGCTCATGCCAAATCCTGTACTCGGTGACACCTGGACCAAAGGTATCCAACCGAGCCCGCCAAGGTTGTTAAAAATTCATATTTTGCATAAATCATATTTTTATTTTAAACATAGCCGTTCCTTGGCGTTGGCTGAGTCTCACTCTCACGCGGTGGTCCACGTGAAGTGCACTCAAAAAGCCCACCTCAAGAGATACCCTAGGCGCCTCTACGACCGAGGTGAGAATATAAAGGAGTTTACCGTGCCCCTCTAATAGGCTGACCCACGGAACCCCCCACCATTGCAGTAGCTAATCTTTTATCTACCACCTGATTTATAAAATATTTTTCTGCATGACATGGCAATTTATCGCAACCTAGCCTTTCAAGGCTAAATACATAGTACAAATAATTCTAACACCAAAATCAGTTTAGCCATTCATGCTCATTTATTGCCATAAGCCATTCAATTTAAAACCATAAATTTACAACACAAGTAGGCAGTCTCCAATTACTCTATTTTCAAAACCAGTATTCGATTTTCCAGAAAATTTGTAAAATCATTTTATAAAATCACAATTTCTCTTAAAACATAGCAATTTACCATTTAAACCCATTTTCCATAAAATAGCACAATTGTATAAAACTACTCTAGATAATTAAGATGATAATAAGTTTACTCACAATTTTCGAAAATTAAATTCGGGTACTCCAACTATTACTCCTCGGGTGCGATTTCTTTGCCTTTGCTAGAGGATTCGCCACCTTGACAAATTGTACAATTAAGAGGTTTACTACTTTGGTACTAAACCAAAATAAACTAATTTATACTACTAATGCATGATATGAAGTGCAAAATGTCTAAATTTTACCTAAACGAGATGTTAGTCTATTTCGATCTTTTACCCGATAAATCGATATACGCGTCCATTTAAACTCCAAATTAATTTTTTTCAATTTCTATACTTCAATTCCACCCAAATTGACTTAATGTTTCTCAGTGTGGTGCAAATTAACACTCTCGATAGCAAATTACGAAAATACCCCTAGTGGGTAAAAATTTGCATTTTTGGTCCGAAAATTCCCATTATTTTTCTAGGCTCATAATTCATCATTATTCATCATAATTCCTCAAATAAACATCAAGATCAGCAGCCAATATTCCCCTAGAAAATTCGGCATAATGGGTTTCAATGGGAGAAAATTATTTCTCTAGCTTATTTTTGCTATATTTCAATATAACCTAACTAAAATCACTTAATTCAATTAAAATCAACCAAAACTCAAGTTCAAAACTCATCCATGGAGGTTTGGCCAGCATGGGTGTCCATACCCACTTTCTAATTTTGCATGGAAATGAGAAAAAAATGCATGGGTAGTGAAAATCACAAGGAAAATCAATGAAATTTACCTTTTTAATGCTTGATTTCTTGATTTCTCTTGATTTTCCCCAAATTTTTTTCAGCTAGGGTTCTTATTTCTTTTCCCCCTTTTTCTCTCCTGCTTTGGACAGCTGAAGAAGATGAGAATTCTGGAATTTTGACATTTTTAAAGGCTAAAATAATATAATATTATTTTATTCATTTTTTTTGTTTTATTAATTCCCTAAATTCTAGCCATCCATTTATTTCCAAATTTTCACCATACACTTGTCCCACATATCCATAGCTTAGATAAAATTCTCAGACTTATCCAAAGTCTTGGCGGAGTAATTTTTGAAATTTACACTTTTGCCCCCGTAAAAGTAAAAAATTACATTTTTGCCCCAAAAACTGAAAATTTGCCCATAGACATATTTTTCATCCCTTATACTCATACCATTCTCCAATTTGTCAAATGTGATCTAAATTCTCTCAAAATCTCAAATTTTGTCCGTGAGTGAAAAAATTACGATTTTGCCCCTATACTCCAGAAATAACCGAAATTAAACTTTTTCACTACCAAACCCTCAGATTATACTCCAATACTCAAATCATACTCCAATAAGTTAAATGGGGCCAAAAAAATCTTTTCTCCAAATTTCCATTTTGTCCCCAAGTGGCAAATGACCATTTTGCCCCTATATAGTGAAAATTTTGGTTTGACTCCAAATTGATCTTCGAACTCCGAATTACCATTTTCAGTCATCCCTAAACTATGAACTCTTAATTGCACCTCAAAATTCCTATGTGAACTAGTTTGAGGCTTAATCAACTTAATGGTACCATTAGGGGCAATATCGTCTTTTAACAATTCCTCGAACTTCCTAAACATGCAAACATTCTATTGAGCATGTAAACGACATCGTAATTATTTTATAGAGCAGTGTTTGACAACACTACCCCCCTTAAAAAAAAATTTTGTCCTCAAAATTTCACTTATCAAACTCAAAGAAAAGGTGGGATAATTTCTTCCATTATTTCCATGTACTTCATGTTTATCTCACAGGTATGAAATATCAATCTTCTTAATCATATTAATCCATCTCATACGGCTTAACCATGCTATAGATCACATTTCCTTGATATTATCTCCTTGACTATTTCTCAGAGTCTTTTATGTTCACATGTTCAATTTCTAATAAAATTTCTTATCATGGTACTACCTACATCACTCATCATATATTAAGTTTGAATCTTAGTTCACTAAAAATCATTCTTCATTTTAGTTGATCACAATATCAACCCCACATATGTGTTTATGCCTTATAATCCCATTTATGCTTCCAAGATCTACCTTGATTTGATCATTGAATACGATGCAATATCATAATTTCTTAGAGTCATCCTTTTGTCCTTAATCATCTTCCATGCCTTTATATTACCTTGTATCTTTCTTGCATTACGATATTGATTTGTCACTTAAGACTCAAACTCATTTGAATCATGTATACCTCAAGCATTTTCGAATTCCAATTTCCATAATGTATTAGGAAAATTTCATTATCTAACTTCATTTTCAAGGTTAACTTCTATCATCCTTTGTTCTACTCTTTCATATATATATAACATCATTCTTCCTTAACCAATTTACAAATTGTACCTAAAATTGTAAAGCTTGAAACTCGATTCTCCTAAAGTATTTTTCAATATTAACATTGATATCACTTTCAGCTTACAGCTTCCTTTTTATAATCACATAACTTAGTGTTTGCTTTCACAAAATCCGTAGCAAAACTCTTCTTGAGTATTTCATTGGGAATATCTATCTTAGACTTATGTCTCACAGCATACGATCACTTAACTTGTGACTTAACCATTAAGCTCCTCAACAAGTTTTAAAATCACACATCTTATACTCATCTCGTATAATGTATAATTCTTCCTCAAAGGTATTTAAATATTCTTGAAACACCTAATCACTTATTTGCTCTTTCATACTCCAAGTATATCATTTCCATAAAGGTATACCCAACTACTCATATTTCAGTTTATCTCCAAGAGTTTCTAGCATGTAACCTACTTTACTTGTGTTGTTACTAATCCTTTCCTTTCAACAAAGTTAAGACAAGATCAGTATATTCTCATAACAATATTCTATATTAACTCATTTGCTATATCATTATTGAAATCTTTATTTACATTTTTCCTTACTTGGTATTGACATCTCTTATCAGTATCTCATACATTCATCTAACCTTTCGCTCGCTTTCTCATTAGTCTTTAACAAGACTTAATCTCTTATTTTCCTTAGCATGTTTGGTTGGCTCCCAAGGAATTTTTATTCCTTTGTTTGGTTGAAAAATGATCCAAGGAATAGCCATTCCTATGGAATGGCTATTCTTCAAAATCCTTCAAAACCAAAGAATAGCTAATACCACCCTCCCCCATGGTATTAGCTATTCCATGGTTGAGGAATAAATTTAAAAATTAATAAAGACAAAAATACCCCTTACAAGTTTGAAAATTTACAACTTTATTAGTATAAAATATTATTTTTCTCTCTCTCCTCTTTCTCTCACTTGATTCCAATTTTTAATAAAATATTAATATTAAATTATAAATAAAATATTAATATTTAGATTATCAATTATTAATTAATAAATTATAAATTATTCCTATTTCAAAACAAAATAAATTAAAAATAAATAAACATAATATCATTTAAATTAGATAAACAATATTAATAATTAAATCATTAATTATTAATATTTAAATAAATTACCAATTATTAATATTTAAAAAATAAAATAAAAAATTAATCATAATAAAATTTAAATTAAATAAAATATTAATATTTAAATTATCTATTATTAATATTTTAAATAAATAATCAATTATTAATTTTCAAAAATAAAATAAAATAAAATAATTGATCATCATAATATTTAAATTAAATAAAATATTAATATTTTAAAAAATAAATAAATATTAATATTGAAATTATCAATTATTAATATTTTAAATAAATTATCAATTATTAATATTTTAAAAATAAAATAAAATAAAAATTAATCATAATAATATTTAAATTAAATAAATGTTAATATTTAAATGATTTATTATTAATATTTTAATTAAATTCTAGATTATTAATATTTAAAAAATCCAATAAAAATAAAATGTCACATAAATAATAAAGGGTGTTTTTGTCTTTTTATTTTCTATTCCTTTCTTATTCCAAAATTATTGTTACCAACCAAACACTACAATAAGTCATAATAATTATTCCTGTTCTATTCCCTTTGTCATACCAAACTAAGTAATAACTATTATATTCTATTCTCACCTCATTCTATTCCCACATAATAACTATTCTATTCCATTCCTGTTTATTCCGCCAACCAAACGTACCATTATTTCTTAAGATTTGACTTCAGTCATCATACTATTCATCTTAACACTCCCCATGTTAATTTAGTTTTATGTAACCATCTCAAAAACTCTCTAACTTTTCTTTCTCTTACATGCCAATATACAAGGCAATAAAGAAACTTTACAATTTCACTCATCATCTTTATCTTAATACCTCCCTAATGCACTTAAGATTCCAAACAACAAAGCTTAGCATGAAAACCAATGACCATTCCTCAACTCGTAAGTTTTATCTTCATGCCACTCTCAATTTGCTCATGCTTGCTAGCCATTAGGGGTTCTTAACGCGACAGCGTTTGATAGTCAGTACTGTGGCGTTGCAACTGTTTGATTTCACTTTATCCCAGCAACTCTTCTACCTTTAAAGCTACTACCTCAATTATTCACAATCGTGTGGCTTCCCTCTGAGTTTATACCACAATTAGCAATACTAACTTTCTATCACAAGTACGCGATCAGAACATTGATTTGATGTCTTTATTTTGCCACTAACATTCATACATCTTTACCATAACATTTAGTACGAGTTTGCTTAAGCAAAAATCTCCAAATTTATTCATAGCTACATGTATCTCAGATTGCACATCACTTATCATCAGTCAATAAATCCCATTTTAGAATACTCTTTCCATATTGTATAGTAACTTCACCATATAGTATCACGGCACTCTGTTCCTCCATTCTACTATCATGTATACTCCACAAAATTTAATTAGAAGATTCACGTACCTTAACTAATGCTAATTCCATTTAATTATATCTTAAATACTCCAAACTTGTAAATTACAACTCCAAGTGTATGTCCATATATTGATAATCCTTATATATTTCATGAAAACTACAACTTACAAACTAGCTTTCTATCATATGCACACTATTAGAACATTAACTTCAACATGTTTAATTCTCCTTTGCTGATATGTTAAGATCGTTCCTAGATACATTTTCATATTAACATTGATATGCTTGTACCATAGCATTTAGTGCAAATTTGATGAAGAAATTGTCTCCAAATAACCCTTAAATACATAATTATCAAATTGTATACCACTAAACATCAAGATCTTGACTTTATTCATCAATAATCAATCACATTTATTAAGTGAATAATTTACTTAGTTATTACACCTTGCCTTTGCAATCATAGGATCAAAGTTGTTCTAAACTTAGGATGCATAAGTTCTCTCTCTTAGAGTATATCCAAACATCAACATTTTCTAAATTTCTTGCTCTGGGGAGATCACCTTTAAGACTGATCATTCGTATTATAGGCCACACTTTGAATCGAATAAACTTTTAAATTGATCTTTCAAGTAATTCGTATATCAATCTCAATTATAGAACTTCATATGGCACTTAGACTAGATTCGACATTTCCAAGTCATTTAACCTCAAGCTGCCAATTCCACATCTAGTCCTTTAATCCCTTGGCTCCTCCTTACTATGCATAACAAAGTTTAAGCTCATCCTTAGAGCAGATTTGTTTACTAACTTCATACTTCATGACCACACATCAATTATAGTAATCATTAGTACTCACTCTTGAGTTAGTTCACGTGCTTATATCCATGAACTATAATAGATCCAATCAATTTTTAAAATCTCACAATCGCTTAATTGAAATCAACACCACTTTTATATGGGCATAACACGCTTAATTAACATAGTGTTCTTTTCTTCATGCACATATGTATGAATTTACTCTTACCTCAATGCTTAATTTGTACACTCCACCAAATGAATAAATTATCACGGCCTATTTGTCCAATTCCAAATTTCTCCATCCATAATCGAAGGGATATATCATTTCATTAATCTTTCATTAGGAGCATTCGTTTTAAGATCTCTCCAACACTGGCTCGTGGCACGGGTGGCATCTTAAACCCGAACAACGGCCCTACTTATGACCTTTGCATGACATTAACAAGGACGTGAATTAGTAGGAACAAGAGTTCCTATAGCTCCCATAAGATCTATAAGAAAAACCAAAACAAGTCTAAACAACTCCAAATTCTATAAGCAAATGCACGCATTCTATTCTATCAAACCTAACTTAACTTAACTTAACTTGGGCCACGCAGTATCAGTGTAAATTTCTTAAAACAACTTTAAAACCAAAAACATTAAAATCCAAAGCTTTAAAATCAAAATCTCCTATCTTTAAACCATGCTCTAATACCACTTTAATTGTCACGACCCGGAACTCTCATCGGGTCTGTGACAACTGTCTCGACGTCTCATAGGCACTCATTACCCAAAATGCTGATCGGAACCCCGCAAGGCTTAGCATCAGCTTCCGCATCTCCCCGGTGAGCGACAGTTCTTAAATCTTGCATTTAAAAAAAATCATAAGTCGTTTCCAAATCAAAACAATAAAATATTATTTTCTGGCTCATAGGGGCATTTTCATCATTTTTCTTCGATAATACCGAAACTCGCCAAAAACATGGTGTAAAAGCTTAATATGTTCATACATTTTTTAAATCAGATAACTAAAGTATAAAATTACTTTTACAATGACACGTGGGCCCCCAACTAACCAATAAGATGCGAGTCTGTGAATCTATAATTTTGACAATGTAAGGCTAACTGAAGTCCTTGATGCAATCAAGTATCTACCGACTATCCCGAACCTGAAATGTGGGGAATTGAGGGTGGTGAGATTATAAAATCTCAGTGAGAAAACAGACACCATCTAAACTATCTAAAGGCGAGTAAATGGAGATAATAAAAAAATAATTAACTTCAGCAAATTTTTCACATCACGAATATTCATTTCAACCAAATAATCAATATGGCTCGTGAATTACTCAAAACTTGGCTCATGCCAAATCCTGTACTCAGTGACACCTGGACCAGGGGTATCCAACCGAGCCTGCTAAGGCTGTTAAAAATTCATATTTCGCATAAATCATATTTTTATTTTGAAACATAGCCGTTCCTTGGCATCGGCTGAGTCTCACTCTCACGCGGTGGTCCACGTGAAGTGCACTCAAAAAGCCACCTCAGGAGATACCCTACATGCCTCTACGACCGAGGTGAGAATATAAAGGAGTTTACCATGCCCCTATAATAGGTTGGCCCATGGAACCCCCCACCACTGCAGTAGCTAATCTTTTATCTACCACCTGATTTATAAAATTTTTTTCTGCATGACATGGCAATTTATCGCAACCTTGCCTCTCAAGGCTAAATACACAGTACAAATAATTCTAACACAAAAATCAGTTTAGCCATTCATGCTCATTTATTGTCATAAGCCATTCAATTTAAAACCATAAATTTACAACACAAGTAGGCAGTCTCCAACTACTCTATTTTCAAAACCAGTATTCGATTTTTCAGAAAATTTATAAAATCATTTTATAAAATCACAATTTCTCTTAAAACATAGCAATTTACCATTTAAACCCATTTTTTATAAAATCGCACAATTGTATAAAACTACTCTAGATAATTAAGACGATAATAAGTTTACTCATAGTTTTCGAAAATTAAATTAGGGTACTCCAACTATTACTCCTCAGGTGCGATTTCTGCGCCCTTTCCAAAGGATTCGTCACCTTGACAAATTGTACAATTAAGAGGTTTACTACTTTGGTACTAAACCAAAATAAACTAATTTATACTACTAATGCATGATATGAAGTGCAAAATGTCTAAATTTTACCTAAACGAGATGTTAGCCTATTTCAATTTTTTACCCGATAAATCGATATACGCGTCCGTTTAAACTCCAAATTAATTTTTTCAATTTCTATACCTCAATTCCACCCAAATTGACTTAATGTTTCTCAGTGTGGTGCAAATTAACAATCCCAATAGCAAATTACGAAAATACCCCTAGTGGGTAAAAATTCATATTTTTGCTCCGAAAATTCCCATTATCTTTACAGGCTCATAATTCATCATTATTCATCATAATTCCTCAAATAAACATCAAGATCAGCAGCCAATATGCCCCTAGAAATTTTTGCATAATGGGTTTCAATGGTAGAAAATTATTTCTTTAGCTTATTTTTGCTATATTTCAATATAACCTAACTAAAATCACTTAATTCAATTAAAATCAACCAAAACTAAAGTTCAAAACTCATCCATGGAGGTTTGGCCAGCATGGGTGTCCATACCCACTTTCTAATTTTGCATGAAAATGAGAAAAAAATGCATGGGTAGTGAAAATCACAAGGAAAATCAGTAAAATTTACCTTTTTAATCCTTGATTTCTTGATTTCTCGATTTCTCTTGATTTTCCCCAAATTTTTTTTAGCTAGGGTTCTTATTTCGTTTCCTCCTTTTTCTCTCCTGGATTGGACAGCTGAAGAAGATGAGAATTCTGGAATTTTGACATTTTTAAAGGCTAAAATAATATAATATTATTTTATTCATTTTTTTCTGTTTTATTAATTCCTTAAATTCTAGCCATCCATTTATTTCCAAATTTTCACCATACACTTGTCCCACATATCCATAGCTTAGATAAAATTCTCAGACTTATCCAAAGTCTTGGGGGAGTAATTTTTGAAATTTACACTTTTGCCCTCGTAAAAGTAAAAAATTACAGTTTTGCCCCAAAAACTGAAAAATTACCCATAGACATATTTTTCATCCCTTATGCTCATACCATTCTCCAATTTGTCAAATGTGATCTAAATTCTCTCAAAATCTCAAATTTTGTCCGCAGGTGGAAAAATTACGATTTTGCCCCTACACTCCAGAAGTAACCGAAATTAAACTTTTTCACTGCCAAACCCTCATATTATACTCCAATACTCAAATCATACTCCAATAAGTTAAATGGGGCCAAAAAAATCTTTTCTCAAAATTCCCATTTTGTTTGCAGATGGCTAATGACCATTTGCCCCTAGATAGTGAAAATTTCGGTTTGACTCCAAATTGATCCTCGAACTTCGAATTACCATTTTGAGTCATCCCTGAACTGTGAAACTCTTAATTTTACCTCAAAATTCCTATTTGAACTAGTTTAAGGCTTAATCAATTTAATGGTACCATTAGGGGCAATATCGTCTTTTAACGATTCCTTGAACTTCCTAAACATGCAAACATTCTATTGAGCATGTAAATAGCGTCGTAATTATTTTATAGAACAGGGTTTGACAGTGTTGCAGTTCAAAAAACCAAAAACAAAAACGACATAAAACCCAACTCCACTGACTTAAAATAAATTACCTAAGACTTAGACAACCTAGAGCTCTGATACCAACTTTGCCATGACCCAAACTTGGGGGCCATGACCGATGCAAGGGTATTGATGAAAGTTACCTTCTTAACCCATGCAAACTTCAAATGAACAAAGCAAAACAAATACTCAAAATTACCTCACAGAACTCATTGCCATGGAACTGTATGTCAAACATGTGTGAACATAATATACCACATAGAAAATGTATATATCCTATTGAGTTTGCATGCTCATGTGCTCAAATACGGAAGCAATACATATCAAACTAACAAGTATGGCAACTCTCAAAATTCATGTCATATAATACAAGGCATAAGCAAAATATTGTCCATGATAGTCAGACATAACTAACCAACCTAAATAAGACCAATGGAGCAAGACTTAAAAACCAAAGGCTGACACCTACTCGATGCCATATGATCACATACCAAAGATTGGCTGAAGTGTTGGCTCTTTTAAAAAGACAGCAAGCAAATCAACTACTGATTTGCAAAACAAGTGCATCTTGCATGCGTGAGTTATAAATAGCTTTATGAGTAGATACGGGAAAAGGGAACAAGCTAAACGAAAGAGTGTTTGTCAAAAATACACTTAAAAATAATGCAAGTAGTCCATTTCAATCAATGTCATATTTGCTTTCCAATCATAACAAATATTCAAAGAGCTAGGAACTTAATTCCTGAACACATTCAAACATCCCACAATGCGAGTTGTAAGTCAAGTATGAACAATTATCCAAAACAAACCTCCATACCACTATCTTGACGGTGCAAACTCATTGAAAATGATTTCATAAGGTTTTGTTGAAATTCTATACATAAGCCTTTGAAATGAGAATAATAGTTTGTAAAAACATTTAAGAATTTTCAAGGAAACAATTTAAGAAAAATTAGGTTTTAAAGCCTTGTAAAGGATGTAGTAAAACAAAGGTTTAATTTCAAAGAAAATGAATTAATCTTGTTACCTTTAGCAAATCCTTGAAGAAAAAAAATAGATTGCAAAATAACATAATTTGCATTACATCGAGTAGATAAGTCTAAATACCAAAGTTAGGGCAAATTCCCAATCCAAAGTTCAAGATCGAGACAAATGCCAGATACAAATGTCAAAATTCGAAACCATTAACATCTCAATGACCAAGGTTGAAACAAATGTCAAGTCAAAAGACCAGAGTCTATGCAAATACCAAATCCAATGTCCAAATCGAAACAATATTGATTCCAAAGTCCAAAATTCAAAACAAAAATCCAATTCCAATCCCATAGTATCAGAAATCATTTAAAACAGATTGTAGACCACTATGTAGCATGGAAAACAAATCAAAATGTGTCATAGCACTAAAAGGGTCAGATGCATGATAGTCACTGACCGTATATCAAAGGTGGCAGGATCATATCAACTGCCAAACAAAACCAAATCAAAGGGTAGGACACTGTTAACTACCCAGTCAATGCAAATCATTATGCACAATGTCTAGTGGCTACTGTCATTAGCTTCAGGTCCATAACTCGAGTAGGCTCCTCTAAAACATTTTAATGCCATGTTTCCAAATACCAAAAAATTTATTCCCAAATAAAAAGGTAAATTCATTCGCCATCCAAGTCCAGAGGGATTAAATAAAAAAATGAAATCAAAGTGTTTAAGTCCATTGTTAATGAAAGGATGAATCCAATTATCAATCAAGTAATTATTCATAGACAAACATCTATTTTGAGGCATCAAACAATTGAAAGGCTTGTTCCTCATACTCAAAACTACATACATACTAACATATTTACATAGTATATATATATATATAGTTAATAAAACAAGCTTAAAACCATTGTTCACATACACATTTAGACCAAATACATTTTAATGCGAGGTTGTAAAATAGGCCTCCTTAATTATATTTAAAATAAAAAAACATCGTATCTACCTACCTCTTGAAGCTTGTCTTTTTCCCTCTTGGCACCTTTCATCAAAAGCATAGCTGTTTTAATAACTTAAATTACTTCAATATCACTTCGAACTAATATTCGAACATAAATACTCTCAAAGTCCCAATAAAATGAAATTCAATCATCATTATCCTCAAAAACCCTTAAAATTTTAGAATACTTTAAATACCCATTCTAGCCTTATTTAATCTTCAATTATTTCCAATTATTTCCACCAAACTTTCATCCAAACTTCATACCCATTAAATAAACAACTTATTTTACCTATTTTTTCTTTCTTGGTGAGCTTCAAATGAAGGGATCTAGCTAAATCTTGAAAACCTAGAAAAATTCCTAGCTCTTATAGAGAGAAAACAAATATCACCAAAGTTAAGTTTTTAGGAGTTAAAATCATTACCTTTGGCACTCAAAATCCAAGATTTCTTGATGTAGTTTGAGTGTTTTGAAAGGTAGGAAATTTGAGAGAAAATGGGTTAGAGAATAAGAGATATGAGAAAAATGAGGTAAGTTTTGGTTTTAAGGCTTTTAAGCTCGTTTTAAGCTGACTGGGTAGCCTAGGATCGACTATGGAGAGTCTATAGTCGATTTTGGACTAGTAGATTGTTAGTATATGCCCTTAAGCCAATTGGATTGCTCAAGGAATATATATTGTCATTTAATGCATATTTAATCGCATAACTATATGTGATAGAGGTTTTCCTTCATGTTAGTGATATAATAAGGAGTTATTAAGTACTAATTTGGTGAAGCCCGTGGAACCTAAAGGCCATGCAAGAGAATTGTAAGTTGATACAATTATGAGATCATTATGCATCAAAGTCATGTTCCTAAAATTGTTCTTAGTGATTATATTGTCAAGACAAGGCATTGACAATGCTCAAATACTAGTACATGTTAAGCCTCTTTACTTAGGAAGTAAGCAATTGATCTCATAGATGGAAGTATATGGGATACTTAAGGATAACATGTTGGTGTTTGTTAATGAACAAGTTCATTGAACATGACCTGCTATGAGAACTCTATTTGGTATTTCATTCAAGTGTCTATGGAATATGTTCTCATGTGATAGTCGTGCAATTATTTTTTGGACTTGAGACACAAGCTCATCTTGTAAGGGGAATGACATACTTCAATTTCACCACTATGGGTCTAGAGGTGACCAAATGCCTAAAAAGGGTGTTTTTAGGTATGCTATGAAGCATGCGATGGTGAATGAATGGTCAAAAGAGGATTCATCACCCCAAGTGATATGAGCGGATATATCTTACTTGTTCTCAATTCTTGATTAACTTGCATAAAGTCTTTGGCCAAAGCATAATGAATATAAGGAAAGTTACTTTCTTAAATTCATAGGGTTAGTAATGAATTATGAGAACTAATATAGCATGTCATAAGTAGACACTGAGCCATGCATTATGACATATCAAGGATATTTGACGAAAGGACTGTATTGCATTAAGAGGCTTATCACTAAAGGGCTTTGTCAAATTCTTTAATTGACTCGCTGACATTTGGGTGGCCATGATGCATTGTTAGATGCGGTTCATGATCTATAAATATAAATCAATTATCAAATTGATATCTTATTAGGATTTATATTTGTTGCCAACATGTTAAAAGCCTAATGGGTCACACACATTATGTGACATGTTTGAGATTAAATAAGGATAATTAATTAAGTTGGACTTAGTTGGAATAGATGAAAATAAAGCAAGAAATTAATTAAGTTCAAAAGGACTTAATTGAATAAACATACAACTGTTGTATCTAGGGTCACAACTTAGTTTGGTTATATAAATATGTTATGTTAGCCAACTAAAACTCTAAGCCTCTAGGCACTTCTTAGCTATTTCATAAAAATAAGAAATAGAAAAATAGTTTTCTCTCCCTGATAGAAATAATATTGGCAAAAACTTTTCATCTTATTGTTTTAGAAACAAAACTTACTAGCATAAATAAAATACTATATTTGAGAAGGTCTTATTCGGTCACTGTGTGGATTGCTGTTAGAGGCCAAACTTGGGTAGCTGACGATTTGACAAATCCTAAAGGTGAAAAAGTAAAGATTTTGACTGTAGGATTTTACACTGTCTTATTTTCTTTTCGGGTTACTTGCTTCATCATAAGCATTTTTGGATTTAAATGGCTCTTGATTATGATATCTCAAGCACGCTATGTAACTCTTAAACTTATGAATGTTCATAATTAATTTGAAAATTATATGAAAAACACAAACATTGATTCTTTAAGATTCAACTGTTTCTCTATTAAAATCTAGTTTATTTTTCTACTATGTTATTTTTTATTGCATGATTAATTTCATGTTGATGCATGAGGTTGAATCCCAATAGTGGTATCCGAGCCTTTGTTTGATGTTTTTCATGTATTTTGTATGCTTGATTCTTGGTGATAATCAAGAAGATTTATTTGTGTGTTAATTTTGTATATATCGTTCTGAAGGGTTTCTTTAAAATATGATTTTCTATTTTAATTCAAATCTGGACAGCATGTGTTTAATCCAGTAAGGCATTTTTTAAAAAGTCTAAAATCATGTTTAAGTGAAGAATTAATGAATGAATTAAAAGGCTTGCAAAGCCAATTTAAAACTGAATAATTGAAAGGTGTTTTGGAGACTGATGTACCAATTATTTTTGCTAACATTGAGCAAGCATTATGAGCAGTTTTTAATTGTTAAAAATTAGTTTTATCAAATTAAATTACTACATGTTTTAGCGATACTTGATTTAGTATGCAAAAGAATCATAAATTCATGTTTTGGAGTTCCAAAATAACAAAGATTCAATGCAAAAAAAATTGGGCAGCTTAATTCTCCATGAATTTTATGTTTAATTGTTAAACAAACTTGATGGAAATTTCCAACAGCTTTGTTCATGAGTTTAACTCATGATTTATGGAGTTTTGAGAGCACTTAAATGCCATCAATTTTAATTCTGAATGATTCATAAAGAATAGGAAATTGTTTCCTACTTGAAAAGTAATTCCTAAAATTAAGGATAAAATTTTAATTTTGTGTGATTCATAAAGAATACGAAATTGTTTTCTACATTAAAAGAAATTTCGAAAATTAAGGATAGCATTTTAATTTGTGAAATTCATAGGAAATAGTTTTTTACTTCAAAAGAAATTCCTAAAGTTATGTGATAATATTAAATTTTCCTTAAAATTTTGGTTTGACTAGAAATTTTCAAAATTTGTTAAGTCACAATTTAGGTAACTTGAACAAGATATAATTTCGAAACTAATCCATGTTTTAAATGTTAGAAATTAAAATGTTGTCTTTGATATATTATAGGAAGTTTACCTAAAATAAAGAGGTTTTCAAGATTTAAAGGAGTTTTAATTAAGGAAGGAATTAAATGGAAAGTTTTGTTTCAATGGATTTCTATTTAAGCAAAAGGAATAAAGGGTTCACTGTAAGTGTTTTGAAAATGAGAATTTCTTAAACACTAAATTGAAGAAAACCAATATCAAATAATTTGAGTCTAGCACTTTAAGTGAGTTATGTAACACCCCGTACTTTGGTATGGTGCCTAACATGACCTTAAGGATAAGATGTGGGTTAATTGAGACCAATAGATATGTTTAATAGTGTTGAAGGGTGCAAGGAATATTTTGGAATAAAATATTTTGTATGTGATAAAATAATAAAAAAATAATAATATTTTATTAAGATCGAAGTTGTGGAGTTAAAAGGTACCATAAAGCTATAATGGGGCAAAGGAAGATGTTTTAGAGCCCTAGAATGTTAGAGGAAAATTTTGAAATAAAATAATAATTTTTAGATAAAATAATATTAAAATAATATAGATGTCAAATTGGTTATATTACACGAAAAACGTGTGATTTGTACAATTTGTCCAAATAGGGGAGTGGAAGTAAGAAAAATCTTGAAGGAAGAGAGCATTTGTGGGGCCCACGTACCTTCATTAAATTAAATTAAGTGAGAAAGAGTAAGCATATATTTAAATATTATGGTGACACTTTGGTGGAGTATGAAATTGATATTTTTTTTGTACAAGTATAAAGGAAGAAAAATAGAAGAGAATTGAAATAAAGGAATGATGGGAGGATCAATTAAAAAGAATAAGAAATTGAGGGGTGGAATTGTAAATAATGAAAAGTTAAGGATTGAAGTTGTAATTATAAAAACATTGGAGGACTTATGTGCAATTTCACCATTTTAAGTTAAGAGAATAATTGATGTATATATTTGTATTATGGAAAGCAAGATGAAATTCAACTAGGATGCAAGCAAAGTGAAATGCAAGTGAGATAGCTTAGCTTTATGGAATTTGCATGTGAAGTTACTATTACATGCAAATGATTGCATGTAAGAAGGATAAAGCTTAGTGGGGGACATGTGGGACTCCCACCATGTGAAAGATGACAAAGAGAAAAAGAACAAAGAGTATTTAATTGAAAGAAAACCATGGTTTGGAAAGATAGCCCGTGGTAAACAAAGTAAGATTGGTAATGTGACTTGAAAAGAAAAGGGTATAATCATAACATTTGATGGAAAGAAAATAAAGTAAAAAAATTTGAGTTGATGGAGGAACTTGGGAGAATCTGCCCATACAAGTGAGAAAGTAAGATTTCAAGGCTTTTTGCCTTGTGATATCTACCCACATAAAAGAAAAAGAAAAAAAAGATGAGATAGTGAAGGTGGTGGATGGAGAAGACAAATGAGGATAGATATTGGGCCAATGAACAAGGGAGGAAATTGGTGCATGAAAATTGAGTGGGGGATGAGTTAGTCCAATGAGAAATAAGGAATAAAAGAAACAAAAGAAAGGTGGGGCAAAGGCTTGGAGAACATTGGCAAAACCACACCTTTGAGAGAAAAGAATAAGAGGATTAGCCTTTTGAAGCTCCTCCTGAGAGGAAGAGAGAAAAAAGAAGAAAAGAGACATGCAAGGAAAGGCATAGCTTTTTGGAGAAAAAATCTAAAAAAGCTGTGAGGTTTCCTTTCCTTTACTTAGTTGAGTCTTGAAATCTCATAGTCCAAAGAGAACTTTGGAGATTTAAAAGAGATGTGTTGGTTTTTCAAGATCCAAGTGAGGAAAGGTAAGAATTATGATTTTAGCTTGAATATGTTTTGAAATCCCGATGGTAACATAGGAAAGTGTTTATGGCAGCAAAGGTATTCCAAGATTTGAAAGAAATAGATGCATGCATGTGGGTTAATCCTAGAAATATGGTGACTTAAAGCAAGACAAGTGATGGCTAAGTGCTTTTAACCTTGAAATCATAAGTGGAAAGGAAAAATAAAAAAGTGTATTGATTATTTGTGCTTGTGATAGCAAGGGTGACCAAGGACGTGAGGAGTTAGTGAGTTGCATGTGGAATTCAAGGTAAAAATTGGAAGGTAAGTATGCAATGTGGGTATACTATATTACATTGGATTCGGTTAGTTGAAAGTTTATAGATTTCATGTTAAATTATTGTGAATAATAAGGATTAAAAATTAAAATTAGATTAAAGAGTCATTGATTAAGGTGTTGCCCATATATGTGTACAATTAAGTATAAATACAGAAGTAGACATAATGAAATAGGTAGATTATTATGAGGGATTCGTGAAAAATAAATAGAACTAAGAATATGGTATATAGAGCAAAAAATATGAGCTGAATTGTGGAGACATTCACTAAATATATTGAGTTTAATTTACTGCTAGGAAGTGCATAAGTGAGGAAGGTTTACTGTGGTGGTGTACCGGAGGATGTAACGAGCGACTGGCAAGTAAAATTAGCTAGAGACACACCCGAATCAATAGCAACGTAACGTCCCACTATTGTGAGGTGAGTAGAGGGTGTCTATTTCAAAAGTTCCATAAACTATATATTGATATATGTTTAATAAACGTTGCCAGTTTTCTTTAAATGCAATTGTGGATAGAATGAGTTGTTAGCCTCGATAGGCGATTTTTAAATAGATTTGCAATCGATTATATACTAGACAACGAAGACATGCCTCCACCCATGGATCATTTTGGTGATATTCAACACATAAAAGCTCAAAATAAATTATTATTCAGAAAGTTACCTTGCCAAGTAATTTTGTAATCACAATGGCACTTCCCAAAGCAATCCTGCAAACACCACAAGCAGAAAAAACCCTAGCCAATCAAGTGTTTGGCCTCCAACGGTGGTACACACGATTGCACTTGAACTTTCAACAAAGGAGGGAGTTTTTTAATTATACTTTGTGCTATCAAATAGGACAGCAATTGTCCTTTTCTTCTTTTTCACAATCTTAGCCGAACCTCTCTTGAAAATTGCTTCATAAGCAATTTTCTCTTTCACACAAAAGGAGTGGTGGCAAAGAGAGAAAACACTTTTCTTTTTCTGATAAAACACTAGGTTTTCTTCAATTGTGAAAAACTTTCATATGGAAAGTAGTTAAGAGGTGACTTATGTAGTTAGCTTAAAATAACTTCAAATTTGCAATTAAGCCCTCAATATTATGACACATTATAATATTGGGCCAATTACTTAATTAAATTCTTTTAATTAAGTCCTTGGAAATTAAAAACAAATTAGTTTCCTTTATATTTTGCAATCAAGGCCTTATAATTATAACTATTTATAATTATGTCTAAAACTTAATTAAACTCTTTTAATTAAGTTTATATAAGTTAATTACCTAACATGTGATTTAAGTTTAACTTATATCATCACTCTCCCAATTTAATTCAAATGCAATCATTGTGTGTGACCCATTAAGTTCCCAACTTGTTGGCAATGGAATTGATTAATGACTTAATTGATTAGTATAAATTTTAATCAATTAATTTATAATTAATTTCATAGACCAAGATTGACATCTAGCAATGCATCATGGCCACCCAATATTTGGGAGAGTCAAATGGTTCTTTGACAACCTTTCAGTGTACAGTCTATCAGTGTAATTCATTCCCTCATTATATATTCCGGAGATGATAAGAGCTTGGTACAGTGTCTACTTTTATTTACCTCCATATTTGTTCCCGCAATTATAGCATTAGCTTTATAGAAAGTTATGAAACCTTTTTCATATTCTCCATGTCGCCTTGGCCAAAGACTTCAATAAGCTAATGTGAACCAAGAACTGATAGGATATGTCCTCTAAAGCACTTGAGGTGATGATTCCTATCTTGACCACTAATTTGCCTTCACATGCTTCATATTATACTTAAAAGCATCTTGTTTCGGCATCCTTGGTTAGGCACCCTAGGGATGAAATTACAGCATAGCACTCCACACATAAGACAACCTGGTGTCTCAAGTGTAGGGAGTATTTACACAACTGACACATGAAAAGTGTTGCATAGATACTAGAGTGTATTACCAAATGCATTTCTCATGGCGGGTCATGTTCAATGAACTTGCTCTCTTAGGCAAACACCTATATTCTAGTTCCAAGTATCTCTATACTTCAATCTATGAGATCGATTGCTTACTTCCAAAGTAAGGAATATAGAATATACCAGTCTTTAAGCATCATCGATGTCCATTCTCAATGTTACATTGACCAGGAACATTTTGAGATTATGCTTTGATGCATAGGAATCTCATAACAGCAACCCATTACAGTTTCCTTGCAAGGCATATTAATCTCATGGACTTCATCCAATTAAACTTATAACTCATTATAATTAATGTCTTATTGATGAAGGAAAACCTCTAATCATTCAACATGAATGATACTGTTGCACGATTGGAATCAAGCCTTAACCTATCCCAATTGGCTACAAGGCTCATCCCAACATATGGGAATCCGGTGGGGATGGGCCTCCCGAATGTTATTATGTGGAAGTGGGTCCACTAGTTGTTTACTACGATTACCTACTTGAGAGTGATATCTCTTTGGGTTTTCAAACATGAATTCTTTTGCGTGGTGAGAAATACAAGTTTTTTCGGAGCCTTTTTATTTATACGATGATTTTGTGTTTAATACCTCGAGGATGAGGTTCTTTATAAGCTTGTGTATAAGCATTGATGTTGCTTGATTTTACGGAAGCGTGCATGCTTATGTTGATTCAATTTTAAGTAAAGGACATTAAATGATTTTGATGGTAAAAATCTTTTACTTGCATTGGTTTTAATACATTACTTGAAATGGTTATTTTGCACCACAATTCTCGGGTTTATATGTAAGGTACAAATGTTCCATTTGAGTTTAAATTGGTTTATATATTCATTCATATGTTTTTAATATTCAAATTTTCTATCCTTGGCTTGTTTTCCATCTACGCCCTGTTCACGAAGCCGATGATCATTGAGTTTGTGAGACTCACCCCCTTTACCTTCCCTTTTTTAGCAGATAAGTGATCAGCTCAAATGTATTGCCTTAGCACATTTTGACTCGTTGCGACGTAGGTAAGGGCATCTCTTAGGCTTCCACTCTGAGTCGTTCCGCTGCATAGAGGTCATGTTGTGTAGAACAGTTAGAATTACAAAAATTATTGGTCTATTGAAATTGTATCACAAAAAAACTTTCAGGTTGTATAATGGATTCCAAGTGTGATGTTTATGTCACGACCCAAATTTCGGGCCATGACCGGCGCAAGGGCCCAATAGACGTAGTCCATTAAGCCCGAGCAAGCCTATCTATCTATTCCACTCATCATTCCATCAAATATTGCTAAGTCACAATTTATAACTTTAAATCAAAATATTGATAGATATTGCCAACTCGTATTGGCATTACTCATTTAAAATATACATACATTATCTACTGCATGTATCTCAATAGTTTACATCAAGTTTATCTATACATCAAAATAACACTTGACTTTCAGCGGAGGGACTCGGATGAATGTACAGCTACTGAATGTTGAGACACCTGCCAAAAGATGGACACAGGTCTATAAGGACACCTCGTCCTAGTTGCTGGCTGCCTCGTGATCTGAAAACATGAATTTGAAAATGGTGACTATAAACCCAGTGAGTGAACAAGGAAGGGAACAAGCATACCATAAGGAATCTTTAATGAAATCATGATGCATTCTTTTCCAAAACAATGCAATTTGTTTCTATTCTTATTAAAAACCCCTCATCAAGCCTTTAAATGACTAATCATTTGAAAATCATTAACCCATACATAACGAACCATTTGAAGAATAAAAGCTTCAATATTACACAAATAAGTCAAATACGACGTTGGGATTTAGTTATTAACCAAACGAGGGTTTCTCAACTGGCTGAGGATTTCTCACTAAACCTCCTTATTTTAAACTTAACTCATTTAATCCTTAATATTGGAAGTCCATGCTCTGATATGGTAGCAAAGAAGTGAAAGATAGGACAACAATTGAACAAGACAGGAGACCAAAATAGAAAGTTTTTCGCTGCAGCGAGATTCAATCTCACTGCAGCAAAATTGTAACCTAGAAGCAGAATGTTTCTCGCTGCAGCGAAATTGCAACCCAGAAACAGAAAGTTTCTCACTGCAGCGAGAAGCTATAGTGTCATTCTCGCTGCAGCGAAAATGCATCCTAGCTGTAGCGAGTTTTCAGCCAGCCTACCCTTTCAAAACCCGAGAGTTTATCGCTGCAGCGAGAATCATTCTCGCTGTAGCGAACTACAGGGCATCAAATGAAAATTTCCCTTTCTCCCAAAGAAAACCACCCTACTTGAAATGTTCAAAACCAATATGAAACACATAACATTTCTCAAGGTTTAACATGTCAAGTTTCACATGCATTACAACCATAAACCATTATCCATCAATTTCCTATAACACACATATTTACATATGTGTATATATATATATATATATATATATATATATATATATATATACGCATATACCTATCATCAGCATCATACCATCCCATCATCATCATCACAAGCTCATGCGCACTCCCTACTCGCACATGGCTGGGTCATCATCGGGTTATGCGCACTCCCTACTCGCACATAACCAGGTCATCCTCGGCTTATGCGCACTCCCTACTCGCACATAGCCGAGTCAATATAATTACACAACATTATATTCAAGCATATATGTATATCAACATAATGCAGCCACATAGAAATCCATAATAACCACATATCATAACATAAAGCATTTCTCAAGATCTTGTTCCCAAGGCATTCATTTTCATGAAAAATCATATAAAATCATTCAAACGTTTGTCAAATACATTATATTCCCAAAATAAGTTTTGAAAGTAGTCCACTCACCAATTGATTGTAAAACCTTTAGATGACTCCAATTCCCCTAATTGTCCAAATGAGATGATGGGGCTTCCTTAAAACCTAGGATCACATTAACATAAACAATAGATCAATTTACACACTATGAACTTTAAAAGCTATCTCTTGGCTAGTTTTCAATTGCCACATTAAACAGTTATCTTTGTTCACTATCTTAATCACTAAAAAGTAATGAACATAGTCAACAATAAAACAGCTCATAAATCTCAATTACTAGCCATTTTTTGCATCTAAAAATCGAGCTTAGTTCATTACTTACCCTAGGGCTCATTTGTAGTCAAATTCTCTTCCAATTGCTTCCAAATCAATGGAGTAATTCTCTCTTTCTCTCTTTAGAACGCCCAACTAGTGAGAGAAAGTCTGGAAATAAGCTTTATCAAGGGTTTTGAAGTGAGAGGATGAAAGAATTCAAAGGTTCTAGTCAAAAGGGTTCAAAGGTGTGAAAACTAGAGCTAGAGAGAGAAAATCATTCAAGCTTCAAATCAAGCTTCCATGGAGTTTTGAAGAAACATGAGAGAGGAGAAGAAGAAAAAGACCAGCTGCTGGAAAATCTCTAGAAGCTGCTGGAAATTCAAGATATTTATAGGCAATCTTATCTTTTCCCTTAAAATTACAAAAATACCCCTCCACTAATTAACTTATTCTCCTCCAATCTTTTATGCAATCTTTTTGCTCTTTTAACACTGGGACAAGATCCATAATGGTCTAGACATGTTCGGGTTTATAAAAACTTAAAATTTTAACCCGAGGTGAAAAATGACCATTTTGCCCCTGTTATGAAAATTATTGAAACTTCTAGTTTTCTTCGTGTTTTCATCAGCACACATCATTTATGCAGTCTTATACCCATTTAAGCCTTAAAATATCATAAAACTTTCTTCTGGAAGCTTATTAGAGAAAATGACGAAACTACACCTAGCTCGTATTATTACATCTATACTTAGTTACAAGCCTATAAAGCTTGAGGTCTCACAATTTAAATGTACCTTGAAGCTTGCTAGAATTAGATATTGTTATCTAATTCCTGAATTTTAATTAAAGCTCTTATTCAGTTTAAGTAAATGATCGTATTTTGTATAATTTGGTAGAATTTTTAATAGCCATCACAAAGTAAAATTGTAAAACCCGACCCTATAAATACATGTCATGACATACATGCACTGAGTAACATGTTATTATGCTAGGAAAGTCCTAAGAATAGACGAAACCTGGTATTGTACCTAACGGTACACTTGAGTTGATTTAACCTCGAAGTAGTTCAAATAGGAATCGTAGGATGAAATTTAATATTTTACAGTCCAGGAATGACTAAAAATGATTGTTTGGAGTCGAGGGTTCATTTGGAAAAAAATTGGAAATTTTGATGTTCATGGGCAAAATCGTCATTTTACCACCTAAGATAATAATTTGATCATGGAGTGAAATTTTTGACCAAGATTAACTATTTGGAGTATAATTTAATGATAAGAAGTGAAAAAGTTTAATTCTGGTGATTTTTGGAGTGTAAGGGCAAAATCGTAATTTTACCACTTGCGAACAAAATTTGAGATTTTGAGAGAATTTAGATCCAATTTGACAAATTGGGGAATGGTATGAGTATAAGGGATGAAAAATATGTCTATGGGCAATTTTTCAGTTTTTGAGGCAAAAATGTAATTTTTCACTTTTACGGGGGTAAAAGTGTAAATTTCAAAAATTACTCCACCAGAACTTTGAATAAGTCTGAGAATTTTATCTAAGCTATGGATATGTGGGACAAGTGTATGGTGAAGATTTGGAAACAAATGGATGAAATTTTAAAAACGGGCCAATTGGAAAGTGATACATGGCACTTTTTAATGATTTAATATTATTTTAATAAAAAGTCAGCCCATTAAAACCCCATATTAAGTGCTGGCCAGCCATAAGGAAAGAACAAGAGAGAAAATAGAGAGGAATGGAAGAAAAGAGAAAAACAAAGGAAAACTAGAAAATTCAAAGGGGAAATCGCGTTTTTTGTCCGTTTAAGCGTCTAACGGTAAGATTTTTCGATTTTAGCTTGATTTCTAGCTTTCTTATGCCTTTGTTTCCATTTAGCATGCTTGAGGAGAGAGATCAAAAAGTGATATCAAGGGCTGGATGAAATTCAATGGGGAGGAATTTGAAATTTTTATGCTTTGATTTTTAGTTAAATTGATAGTTTTAGTTAGTTAAATGTGTATAGAAATCAAATTGGGCAAGAAAGCATGAAATTTTCACAATACCCACCCTTGGCTGAATATGCATTGATGTACAATGATGATGAACTGATTTCTATTCTAAGAGAAATGAAGAGAAAATGATGAAAAATGGTTAAATGTGATAGAAAAACAAAGTGGAAGATTTACCGAATTAATGTCCCATTTTTGGCCGAATTTTCCAAGGAGGAAAGTGAGCTGATTTTGGTGATTTTAGTGAGTTATTGGCTGATATTTAATTGTTAGAAATATTGGAGAGAAAATGGGACAATTTAGAGCTAAAATTGAGCGCATTAGCAATTTATCGGGTAAAGTGCCAAAAATAGGTTAATATTGCGTTTAAGCCGTTTTAGGCTATTGCATTTCATACCATGCATTAGTATCAGATTTAAGTCAATTATATAGTGATTTAGCATCAATTTGGTGAATTTTGTAATTTTTGCAATGTGTCTAGGAGGAGAGCCTTCTGGTAAAGGCAAGGAAGTCGTACCCGACAAACAGTGATCGGGGCACCTAAGAAGCATTTAGTTTGTACAAACAGTGAGTAAACCTATTATTATTGTAAATTATCTAGAGTTTATATTTAAATGCTCTTCATGTATTTTATGAAACAAAAATGAGATTAAAATGGGATTTTTGATGTTTTAGAAATAAATGTGATAAATAAATATATTGTCTTGATTTTTTGAAATAAGAAACTATTGATTATAAAATTGAGTAATTGGAGGCTGCCAATTATTTTGAAATATATATTTTCCTATGAATGGCTTATGATATATGAGTATATGTGGCTATATGTTATAATTGCATTGGAAATTTATGTAAGCTGTCTTTTACTATACAGGCTGGGTAAATAAATAAAAGCCACGTTATACTGTCGAAATTTTATTAAAATTGGTGGGTTTAGTCACTACAGTGATGGGTTTCCGTGGACTGCCTATTAGAGGGGTACGGTAAACCCGGTTATATAGTTACTCCAGTTGTAGAGGCGAGGAGGGTAACTCCTGGGATAGTGTTGAGCTCACTTCACGTCGAACCCCCACGTGAATGTGTAACTTGGGCAACACCAAGGAATGACTTGTTTTCAAAACTAACATGTGTTTAACATGTAAATATCTTAACAACCTTGGCAGACTCGGTTAGATGCCTCGGCCAAGGTATCCCCGAGGATTAGTTTTTGGCTTGAGCCATGTTTTTAATAAAAGTCATAAGCCTTAACAATTGTTTTGATAAATTACAAATATTTTATGGTTTAAGAAATAAACTGAAAACCTTATGAAATGGTTTGTAATTTGTTTTTTAAACTTGCCTCCATTTTACTTGCCTTTAGATATTTATGATAATGTTTGTTTACTCGTTGGGATTGCAAAATCTCACCCACCTCCTTTCCAAATATTTCAGGCCTGTGGTAGCTTGTAGATACCGATTTTGTCAAGGATTCCAGTTGACCCCTCTATCATACAGACAGTAGGTTACTATCACCAACACTTGGTGTATTTATGGGCCACTTGTCATTGTAATTATTATTGTACATTAGAACTTTGTAAATTATTGTATGTATGAATTTATTTTACTTCTAAGTTATAAAAGATTACTTACACGTGTTTCTATAAATATTATTTTATATAAAAATGCTATATTTTTGTCTTTTGATTTACTTGAGCCGAAAACGACTGAAAATTGTTGAAAACTGATATGTAAGCCTTGCGGAGTTCCGATTGGTATTCCAGGTAATGAGTATCAATCGAGATGTCGCGACGGTTGTCATGGGCTAGAGGGAGGTTCCGGGTCGTGACAAGAATGTTATAAGGAAATCCTAATATTTTAATGTACGTATTAAAATCTTCGATTTGGTTAACAAAAATCTCAAATAAAGCTTGTTCGGGATTTTGCAGGTTCTCCTGCAAGTCTTGAACATCGATAATGATCGGGAAAAGGGTCATTACAAGTTAATTGATGCTTTTCTCAAATAACACAGAAGATCACCAAGTGATATTAAGGTTTCATTTATTTCTATGCTTTTGATTGTGATTATAAAGCATAAGGATGATTATGGACTTAGACCTTAGAAGATTAGGTCATGGATGGTTAAATTTATTTTTCATGGTATTTATTTTAAAGTAGGGTTTGTGTACCCTGCCTTATCTCTATTTTCTCTTGGTTGTAAAATTATTATCTCACCTAACTCCCCTTGAATGTAACTTGAGATTTCTTGATTATAGAATATAATTAGTTACATCAAAGTGTACAACTAGGGTTAGATTAGAAAACTTTTCTAACTTGAAGATGGAGATCCAAAGGCGCCATGGAAATTTAAGGAGATTTCAAGCAAAGCTTGAAGACGATGTTTGTAAAATACCCTAAAATTTGACCAACTAATTTCCTTAATTGCTTAGGGAAATTAGAATTAGTAAAGTCCATAATCATCCTAGCAGTTGGCATGTGATAGATTTATCTTTCAATATATATATATATTTATGATATATGTGATATGCGATAAATGCTATGCATGTCAACAACGTGAAATCAATGTGATCTTAATTAATGAATTAATAAATAAAATCCTTCATTAATATATTGAGTCAATAAGGTTGACTTCCACCATATAACAAGATAACCAAGCTGCTCCTTTAATTTGAGGCTTGTTAAGTCACTCAAGGCGAAACTTTTACATGAGTATGTTTGAGTTATTTATGGGTCTCACTCAACTAGTATGATATTATTCGAATGTGTCACACATGACAACATAGTATTAGAGGCATAGTTAGGGAAAATGTATGTGATACATTTAGATAAGGAGTTGTCACCTAACTGATCTAGGAGTTGCATAAGATACAATTAGTAAGCTAAGTTACCTACCTAATTAGTTTTATTATGGCTTGTTGAGTCAATCAAGGTCATGGTGGGATGAAAGGGGTCCTAGCTCAATAAGAAGTTTAAAGGTTAAATTTCTCGAAATACTAGAAGAGGGCTATTATTTTGATAAAATATTGAGAATAATCATATAAATTCTAAAACCTTGTCTTTATGATTACATAATTTGTGTTAATGACTAAAGCTTTATATATGTTGATTTATATAGGATATAAATCAATCATGGCCAATAGTTTGTCACTT
The DNA here is from genome assembly GCF_053813885.1 of Theobroma cacao. Lineage (NCBI taxonomy): Eukaryota > Viridiplantae > Streptophyta > Magnoliopsida > Malvales > Malvaceae > Theobroma > Theobroma cacao. The sequence goes on along the minus strand of NC_142644.1, from coordinate 10,997,141 downwards.
AAAAGCATACTTGATGCAAACAAGTTGATAGGCCCCAATTTCATTGATTAGTTTCACAATATGAAGATTGTCTAGAAACAAGAGAAAAAGGCTTATGTACAAGATGGTCCTGTTTCTGAGGAACCTAGCGATGATGCTACAAATGAGGAAAAAGAGGCCTATAGAGTTTATATGGATGATCTCGATCAAGCCACATTTGTAATGTTGGCTAGTATGGCTCTAGATCTTCAAAAGGAACATGAAGCTATGGATGCCTTGGATATTATCCCAAACCTTAGAGAAATGTTCTGTAAGGAAAGTCGCATAGAGAGATTTGCCATTTCTAGAGCATTGTTTTGATGTAAGATGTTTGAGGGAAGTTTAGTAAAGCCTCACGTGCTTAAGATGATAGGATATATCACTTCATTTGAGCAATTGGGTTGGGTTATGGATCAAGATTTGAGTATCACAACTCAAACCTAGGGCCATGACTGGCAAACGAGGCCAGCAAGCAAGCCCACTAAACCTGAGCAAGCCTCAAAGTCTGAAATTATATAACACAAATGTTAAGGGATTTATAATTAAATATTTATAACAAATTCAAATATATTATATTATCCCTAGCCCATAGTCCATACAAATGTTTGTAAGGCCATACATTGGCCAAGCAAATAAGGTTCATACATATCAACCCTTACATAAATTCAAATGGCACATTGTGCCTACATACATTAAAGCCAACCATATGCCGAAGCTCGTGACGAACTCAGCAAGTGAAAAAAAGAAAACGGAGACCTATCGAATGTCAAAATCGATCTGTTGCAAGACAGCCTATAACACATAACTCTGTGGCTTATTTATCTGTGCAAGGTATAAAAATAGGTGATTACTCAAATACTCAATGAGTGGTGCAAATAAACAAAATCAGATATATTGAACACAAATATAAAATATATGCACCATTTGTGCACCTGTATGTTCTAACAAACATCTCTAAATACAAGGCATATCATTATCCCTAAAGTCCCCAATGTGAGTGTATATGATCATCTTCAATGTCTCCAAAGATTTTTGCACATCATTAGGCTTAACCTCGAAGCCAATCATAGTTATTCAAATCATTCTCCATGGCACACACTAGTTAGTGGAGTATCACATGATAATCACATCATATTTATCGAAGCCTCTCCACGGCTATCTCATGTCATATATGAATCAAGTGAACGAGTGATCCTACCTTGGACTGAGTCAAATCACACTTGATGACCAACCAGAGGAGAATCAAATCATGCTTAAGGCAAAGCCACTAGCAGAACATCAAATCATGCTTGTGTAGAAGCAACGGGCAGAGAACAAATCATGCACAACGTTGAAGCAACTGGCGGAGAATGAAATCATGAACCAGAGTAATCTCCTGACTGTCGGCATCACCTAGAGTATTCTCAGATGGGTGGCATCAAGGCACTAAAAGCGGGAATTGCATGCAGGACAAATACCATCATCCCTGCTAACCACCATCCTTACAAGCACACACATAGTCACAAGGGAAAAGAACCCCACTCATCCATAAATCAGATCAACATTCGGAAATCATCCCTCAAACGGAAACACAAATCCACAATGTAAGCCATCATGCCTTTGTCATTCACATTTTCCTTATCAAACCTCAATTCATATTTATCGAGTTCAATTCTCTTTAACCTCGATTAGGTTCTAGTGCCTCTAAATCTCCAAGGCATCATTTGTTCAAATTCTCTTAACTTATCTTTCACCTAGGGAAATCTACTCTATGGTTCATTATAGCGTCTAGACATCCTATTCAAGGTTCACACAGCATAGGCCACCCATGTGGCTCACATCACAACACTTAATCCACAATTTGGTTCTTTAGCCTAAGCACTTACATCTAGGCAATCATATATATATACATATACACATTCTAATACCATGGCAGTGACTTCATCAAGGCGTCATGCATTACATGTATTTTAATTTAAACCCACTCATAGTGAAAAATTGGAGGTAATCCCACCGTCGAGCACAACATTAGCCTCCAATCATCCTCTAGCTCACCAACACGTCCAATTACTTTGTTTTGTCCTTAGAACACATCAAAACATCCAATTATCAAATTAAATTTTGGCTTTCGAAAAATGTCAAGTTTTCCATAATTAACCAAATCTTAGCAATCCAACTGTTTTAGCTAAAATCCTTCATTAACGAGCTAAACCCATACCTTAGAAGTTGCAATGCATGAGTCTTAGCTCCAAATTCTCCAATCGAATCCAAAGAGGGAAAACTACCAAAATTGGAAAAAATTGAATTTTTGAGTTATCAACCGATTAAATCAAAAAGTAACTAGTAAAAACGTTAAATCTTACCTCAAAGATGGTTTCTCAAGCCTTAAATAGCCTCAAATGGCTCTAAAATAAATTTGGGGATAAGGGTTTTCAGTTTTTTAGAGAAAGAAAGGGAGAGAAACAATTGAGAGAGAAATAAGGCAAAATGGTCTGAAACGTTTTTTTATTTTTGCCATTTTTCAGTGATGTATCGATACATTTGGCAATGTATCGATACATCTACCCTAATTTCTACTAAATGTATCGATACTTTGGGGCAATGTATCAATACATTTAAGGCAGAATGGTTCTGAGTGCTCCCTACTTCAAATGTATCGATACATGTTCATCAAATTTCCAAATCTATCAATAAAATTCCTCTAGAACACTTCATATTGTTATTCTTGCCAAAAATGTATCAGTACATAAGGGGATGTATTGATACATTTTCCCTTGTAGGTAGTTTTAAGCTTCCTAAACTTCCAAAAATCCAAGTTTAACACCTCAAAATTATTTCTTGTTAATATCACACCTCAAATAAGTCATTTCACTTAATCTCGTGTACATATATTCACAAACGTATCATCAAACTTAGGTCAAAATCTCAAACTATGGGATTCATCACATATTTCCTCAAAATTGGCCTAAGTGTCCATTTATCCACATATACATGTATCCTCAAATACTAAGCATACATAACATATCATCAATTACCTTAATTTATGTCAAAAGTTTGGGGTGTTACATTCTCCCCTCCGTACAAGAAATTCATCCTCGAATTTCAAATTATACTCCCCAAGTTACGACTATTAATCCTCAAATAAGTGGGGATATTTCTTCCACATTTCCCCTTTGAGTTCCCATGTGGTTTCTTCAACCGCATGGCTTTGCCACAATACTTTCACCATAGCAATGCCCTTGGAGCGAAGCCGTTTCACTTGTCAATTCAATATGATTGTGGGCTATTCCACATAACTAAGTTCTTATTGCAATTGGACTTCATCATATCGTATCACATGTGAAGGATTTCAAACATACTTCTTAAGCATGAACACATGAAAAATCAGATGAACATCGGACAAGTTAGGTAGTAAAGCCAATTGATAATCAATTGCACCCACATGCCTTAATACCTTGAAAGGTCCAATGTACTTAGGGCTTAATTTCTCCTTTTTCCTAAATCTTTTAACCCCTTTGGTTAGCGAGATATTTAGAAACACATAGTCATCAACTTCAAACTCTAAAGGTTTTTGCCTATTATCAGCATAAGACTTTTGGCAACTTTGAGCTATTAAAATCTTTCCTCATATCACTAGGATACATCGTTTCACTTCCTAGACCATCTTCAGCCTTAAAAGCTTCTGTTCCCCAATTTCAAGCCAACCAATAGGTGATCTACATCTTAACCCATACAAAGCCTCATAAGGAGCCATACCGATCGTGGCTTTGTTATGACCTAAATTTTGGGCCATGATCGATGCATGGGCCCAATGGACGTAACCCACTAAGCCCAAACAAGCCTATTTGTCTAACCTATTCATCCTTCCATCATAAGTGACTAAAGTCACATTTCATAATTTCAATTCAAAATATACATATATTGTCTAAAACATGTCTTAATAATTTACAGCGGGTTTGTCTATACACAACAAAGAGATTCTCGACTTCCAGCAAAGAGACCTGGGTGAAAGTACTGCTATCGAATGCTGAGATACCTACCAAGGAGACAAATCTACAAGGATATCTCGACCTAGTTCCTGACTGCCTCCTGATCTGAAAACATAAAGTTGGAAGCAGTGAGTATAAACCCAGTGAGTGAACAAATGAAGGGAACAAGCAATCGATAAGGAAAGTTTAAAGAAATCATGATGCACTTATTTTCAAAATAATGCAATTTAGTTTAGTTCTTATTAAAACCTTTCTTGTAAACCCTTAATGAGTTAATCACTTGACAATAAAGGATCCATGCACTAACAAAGGATTTGAAGAGTGAAAACTTTAATAGCATTCAAGCAAGTCAAGTGAAACGATGGGTCAGTGAGAATGAATTTTTGCTGCAGTGAAATTTGGGCTCAAATTATCAACTGGTCGAGGGTTTTTTAATAAAACCCCTTATTTCAAACTTAATTAAATAAATTCCGTAATGTTGAAAGTTCACGATCAACTATGGTGCTAAAGAAATGGAAAATGAGGTAGGAACCAAAACAGAATCTTTCTCGCTGTAATGACAATAAATCACTGCAGTGAGAAGCTTCAGCAACTTTCTTGCTGTAGCGAGAACTAGGCCAACGTAACCCCCAAAACCCGAGAGTTTTTCGCTGCAGCGAGAATGATTTTTACTGCAGCGAGAAACAGGACACCAACAAAAAGTTTTCATTCTCTCAAGAAAAGGCCATTTTTCTGTAATGACAAAATCAACTTGAAGATACTTAGAAATTTCCAAGGTTCAACATGCAAGATTTCACATGCATTACAACCATATTCCATATTCATGAACTTTCTATAACACACATATATGTATATATGTATACATACATCATCATGCATACCATCCCACCACAGTCCGTTCATGTGCACTCCCTACTCGCATATAGCTGGTTCATCATCAACTCATGTGCAGTCCCACACTGCACATAGTTGGGTCATCATCAGCTCATGTGCAGTCCCACACCCACATAGCTGGGTCATCAATATCACACAAAAAGGAACATCCAAAGCATAATATACATATCCATAAAATGTGTTAATGCATCAAACATTTATATGGTACATTTTCACAAGATATAAACATTTCACCAAAGGCTTGTTCCTCAGGTATATTTTTAAAGCAAAAAAAAAACAAATGAACTTTCAAATGATTCATTTAAACATGTAGGTACTTCCCAAAACATTTTGAAATGCAAGTTCACTCATCGATATTTATAAATCTTTACCCAACTCCAACTTCCTCTAATGTTCCAAATGGGGCGATGGGGCTTCGTTAGAACCTATAAATTCTAAAAGCTACCTCCTAACTAGCTTTCAATTGCCATTGAGTGGCTATCTATTTTCACTATCCTAATCACTTTAAAATGAATGAACAACCTCAACTACAAAACACTCACAAGTCTAATCAGTAGCCATTCTCAACACTTAAAAATCAACTCTAATTCACTACTCACCTTGGTAGCTTTGTAATTAAAATTCTTTCCAAAAATTTCGAAGCTATTAGAGAAGCTTTCTCTTTCTCTCTTTAAAACTCGTAACTAGTGAGAGAAAGTATGGAAGTAAGACTTTTCAAGAGTTTTAAAGTGAGATAGTGAAAGAACGCAAAAGGTTTTATGAATGGTGCACAAAAGCATGAAAATTGGAGCTAGCTTGAGAGAAGTTATAGAGATTTCCAAACAAGCTTCCATTGAGGATGAAAACAACATGAGATGGGAGGAAAAAGAAGAAGAAGCTGCTAGAGAAATGAAGAAGCTATTGGAACAAATGAAATTTATAGCTAAACTTATCCAATCTCTTCTTAAATTACGAAAATGCCCTTAACAAGTTGGCTTGTTCTTCTCCAATCCTTTGTGCAATCTTTTTACTCTTTTGACACTAGGAAAAGGTCCATAATAGTCTAGAAATACTCAAGTTCATGAAAACTTAAAATTTTGACTTGAGATGAAAAATGACCATTTTGCCCCAATACCTTGGAAATCATCATTATTTCTATTTTTTGTCATTTTATCCTTATTTTCATCATTCATTTATGCCTTAGGCCTACTTAGGCCTTAATATTATTTGAAAGCATACTTTTAGGGGCTCACTAAGGAAATGACAAAATTACCCCTAATTAGTGGTATAGTGTGTACTTCTAGCTACGAGTCTATAAAGATCAAGGTTTCATAGGCTTGATAGCTATTATTATATGCGAACTCGACCAAAGGCAAATAATGATTTCATGAGACTCCAATGTCAAGCATAATCGCTTTTAACATATCCTTGAGCGTTTGAATGGTGCGCTCGGATTGGCCATCATCTGTGGATGGAAGGCTGTACTAAAATCCAATCTTGTGCCTATGGTTTCTTATAATTTCCTCCAAAATTGGCTCCTAAACTATAGTCCTCTGTCAGACAATATAGTTACCAGAACACCATGTAGCTTCATAATCTCATTAATGTAAATTTGGGCATATCGAGTTGCACCATACTTAATCTTGACTGGCAAAAAGTGAGCTAACTTAGTTAATCGATCAATTATTACCGAAATTGCATCACTGCCATCTATAACTCATGGTAAACCCATCACAAAGTCTATGGCTACATGTTCTCATTTCCATTCGGGTATCGATAATGATTATAGTAGTCCTGATGGTCTTTGATGCTCAGCTTTCACTTGCTGACAAGTCAAACACTTAGAGACATATTTAGCCACATCTTTCTTTAATCCTGGCCACCAATACATAGACTTCAAGTCATGATACATCTTGGTAGCTCCAAAGTGTATCGTATAAGTTGCCACATGCACCTCTTCCAAAATCTCATTTCTCAAACTATCCGTGTTCAGCACAGAGACTCGTGATCTATATCTCATTAAATCATCTGTTCCATACACAAAGTCTCGAGCTTTATCTTCGTTGATATCTCTAAATATTTTCACTAAATATTCATCTTGATTCTAGGCATTCTTAATCTAATCTAATATCTTTGGTCAAACTTTAAACTGTGCCAGCACTTCCATATTGCCTAGATTAAACAAATTTTGTAGCAAAGATCATCTCTCCATAATCACATGTGTCAAACTTTCCATTGACTTTTGACTTAGAGCATTTGTTACCCCATTAGCTTTGTCAGGATGGCAAAGTATGGTGCAATCATAATCTTTCAATAACTCTAACCACCAACGTTACCTTAAATTTAAATCCCTCTGCTAAAATATATACTTCAAGCTCTTACAATTTGTATAGAGTTCGCTAGTCTCTCCATACAAATAGTTTCCAAATCATAATCTAGATCATGCGTAGGGTAATTCTGCTCATGCCTCTTTAATTGTCGTGAGGCATATGCTATAACCTTCCCATGTTGCATCAACAGACAACTTAATGCAACCTATGATGCGTCACAATACAGGGTGTAGTCTCCGGATCCATAAGGTAGACTTAACACAAGTGTAGAAATAAGGTAGGCTTTAAGCCTCTAGAAACTAGCCTCACAAGTATCAAACCAGTCGAACTTGACTTTTTTTTGAGTCAATCTTGTCCAAGGGGATGCAATCTTACAAAAATCTTGAACAAATCGTTTATAATATCTGACTGAGCCTAGAAAACTTCTAAGTTAGGTTACAGATGTTGGCCTTGGCCAAATATCCACAGCTTCCATCTTATAGGGATCCACTTGCACCTTTTGTTTAGACACAATGTGTCCTAAGAAACTGACTCTACTCACATTTTGAAAATTTAGCATACAATTTATGCTTTCTCAAGGTCTATAGCATAATTTTTATATGTTGTGCATGTTCCTTTGGGCTCTTAGAAAACACCAATATGTTGCCTATTAATACGACCACAAATTTATCCAAATATGCTCGAAAGACCCTATTCATCAAATCCATAAATGTCGCAGGTGCATTAGTGAGTCCAAACGACATCATTAAAAATTCATAATGTCCATAACGTGTGTGGAATGTTGTCTTTAGTACATCATATTATCTCATTCTCAAATATTGATACCTCGAGCATAAATCAAGCTTAAAAAAGCACACGACACCCTGCAACTAATGAAACAAGTCATTTATCCTCGAGAGTGGATATTTATTCTTTACAATAACCTTATTCAATTGTTGGTACTCAATACATAACTGAAGGCTACCATTTTTTTTCTTCACGAATAGCACTAGAGCTCCGCAAGGTGACACACTAAAACAAATAAAACCCTTATTCAACAAATCTTCCAATTGCTCCTTTAGCTCTCTTAATTTAGCTAGTGCCATCCAATAAGGTGGTATAGAAATTGGCTATGTACCTAGAATCAAATCAATACAAAATTCAATTTCCCTTTAAGGAGGCAATCCAAGCAATTCCTCTAAAAATACATCTGGATACTCACCCACTACATGTGCAAAATCCACGCTCATTTTTTCCATTAAAATATCTCTTGTGATCGCTAGGTACCCTTGGCCTTTTTTCCTTAGCATTGGTCTGGCAGTTACATCTTATACAACTTCCATAGACATTGGTCTATCATGCTTGTATACCACAAATAAGGATTCCCCTGGGAACTTAAAGTTCACTAATTTACGATAGTAGCTTACCTTGGCAAAACAGGATGGCTAACTAGTCCATGCCTAAAATCATATCAATGCCCTAAGTTAACGGCAACACCAAGTCTGCTAACGTATCCTTGTCCCCTATATGTATTACACAAGATTTATGCACATACTCTACCATAAATATTTCCTCTAAGGGAATAGTCACAATCAAGGGTTCATCTATGTTATTACAAAATTGATTTAATTATGGCATAAAGTGCAGGGACACAAAAGAATGTGTTGATTCGAGATTAAATAGAACTAATGCTTCGGTACCACATATAGGAAGTGTACCTATGACCAGTACATTGGAAGTTTAAGAATCTTGCGATGTTAAAGTAAATGGACGTGCTTGACCTCTACTTTCATTACTTGGTTGTGTCGATCTACCACAAGATGATGAGGCCACACCTTTGCCTTTGTCACCTCTAACATTCAACCCAGTCTATTCCATTTTAGGTGGGGTAGTTGTCATTTGTCTCACATAATCGTGGTCACCCTCTACTAACTCTGACTGCATTGGGCAATCTCTCATTAAATTTTGGACTGACCACATTCGAAACATAATCTTGCTACCCTGTGGCATGGTCCACCATGTGCCTTACACAATAATTACATAGAACACCCATTTGTTTGGGGCCCAAATTAGATGCTCTGCTAGACTGTTCTCGTCTAGATGGTGGGCTAAATGAATCACTATTTCTTAGTGGTCTGCTTGTAAAAGTAGTTCTTTCATGACTTTGATGGCATATAAATGTGGGATTCCTAATCACGCTCGAATCTTTTCAACCCTAATGGCCCTATGTCTGAGCTTTTCGATGCCTACCTCTTTCCATTCTAGATTCCAATCTCTTGGTTACAATTATTCTAGTTGACTCCACCACTATCGCATATGAGACATACCTTTGAGGCCAAAACCCTAAAAAATGACTTAGTTTTTAGATAAATCTCTTAATCTTTTTTTGTTCAATTAGGACTAAGTTAAAAGCATATCTTGAGAGTTAGGTGAAGCAAACATCATACTTTGTCACTTTCATGTCTAGCGTTTGTCTCAAAGTCTCAAACTCTTATGCCTTTGCATCTTTCACACTTTCATACAAGAAACAATCCCAAAAAGCTTAGACAAATTCCTCCTATGTTTTTATTGTCTACTTCTCTTAAGTGTAATAAACCATATTTTGGCCACATTGTTCAGTCTAAAACCCACTAATTCCACTAACTGATTTGTGAAGCATCCCAAAGTCAAAAAAATACACTCCATGTCTTCTAATAACCTTTGTAGATCTTCCTTCGCATTTGAACTAGTAAATGATGGGGGATTTAGTTTCATAAAATCCACCAAAGTGACCTCAATAACCCTTCTCTAGTGTTCACACTAAGGCTCATAGTCTAGATCTTGAGAACTAGAATCAACCCATTCCTCAGATGGTGCCTTGATTCTATTACAGAACTCAGCAATTCATGAGCCAAACTTTGCAGCCTTGCTATCAAATCCTCTAAGGTGACATCTCTTCCTATAGAGTAGTCATCCCCAATTCTCACATTCTCATCATCAACATACATATAAATTAGCTTTGCATTTCGAGTGCGTCTCGTTCCTCTATTTCTACCATAGTTCCTTGACATAGAAACTCATGGTGGTTTCATAGGCTCATTTAGGGCATCTTACACTCCTATAGCCTTTAAGGTTGCTCTCGTCCTAGGCAATATCCTATACTAAAACGAAGCAATACCATGTTCATGATCATAAGTCCAAAATTCAAAGGTTAAGCTTACTAAAAACTTGGGAGCTTCTGTAACCTCTTGTTTATAATTAGTGCTGCTATCAGTAACAATGAACAAGACTCTACACTAATTCCCAACACTCCATTAACAAACACAAATTTACCTAGGACTCTCTAACCTAAGTGCTCTACTACCAACTTTGTTACAACCCAAACCCAAGGGCCATGATTGGAGGACGAGCCTAGCAAGCCAGCCCACTAGACCCAAGCAAGCCTTAAAGTCCAAAATCATATAACACAAATGCTAAGGGATTTATAATCAAATATTCATAACAAATGCAAATATATTATATTATCCCTAGCCCACAGTCTATACAAATGTTTGTAAGGCCATACACTGGCTAGTCAAATTAGGTTCATACATATCAACCCTTACACAAATTGAAATGGCATATCATACCTACATACATCAAAGCCAACTATATGTGAAAGCTCATGATGAAATCAACAGACTGAAAACATCAAAACGGAGACTTACCTAATGTCAAAATCGGTTCGTCGCAGGATGACCTTTACCACATAACTTTATGGTCTATTTATCTACACATGGTATACAAATGGGTGAGTACTCAAATACTCAGTAAGTGGTGCAGATAAACAAAATTAGATATATTGAACACAAATATAAAATATATTCACGCATCCGTGCACCTAGATGTTCTAAAAAACATCTCCAAATACTAGGCATATCATTATCCGTCTCCAATGTGAGGGTATATCATCATCCGTAAGTCCCAAAAGATTTTTCCACATCATTAGGCTTAAACTCAAAGCCAATTGTAGTGATTCAAATCATTCTCCATGGCACACTTTAGTTACCGGAGTATCACATCAGAATCATATCATATTTATCTAAGCCTCTCCACAGCTATCTCATGTCATATATGAATAAAGTCAACGAGTTGTCCTCCCCAAGACATAGTCAAATCATGCTTGGTGCCCAACTAATAGAGAATCAAATCACACTTAGGGCAGAACCACTGGTAGAGCATCAAATTATGCACATGCTGAAGCAACAAGCAAAGAAAAAATCACGCACAGCGTTAAAGCAGCTAGTAAAGATCAAATCATCAACCGGAGTAATCTTTCGACGATCGACATCACCGTAAGTATTCTCAAATAGGTGGCATCAAAGCACTACATGCGAAAATCATAGACGGAACTCATACCACCGTCCCTGGTTACCACCATCCCTATTAGCACACACATAGTCACAGGGGGACGGAACTCCACTCATCCACAAATCAGATCAAATTCATCCCTTGGACGGAAATACAAATCCACAGTATAAGCCATCATGCCTTTACCATTCACATTTTCCTCATCGAACCTCAATTCACATTTATCAAGCTCAATCGTCTTTAAGCTTGATTAGGTTCTAACTGCTTTTATATCTCCAAGACATCATTTGATCAAATTCTCTTAGCATATATTTCACTTATAGCATGTTTGGTTGGGGGAATGGCTAAGCCATTCTTCCTTTATTCCCAAGGAATTTTGATTCTTTGGTTTGGTTGAAAGATGATCTATAGAATGGCTATTCTCCAAAATCCTTTAAAATCAAGGAATAGCTAATACCACCCTCCCCCATGGAATTAGCTATTCCATGATTGAGGAATAAATTCAAAAATTCATAAAGACAAAAATACCCCTTACAAGTTCGAAAAATTATAACTTCATTTATGTAAAATATTATTTTTCTCTCTCTCCTCTTTCTCTCATTTGATTCCAACTATTAATAAAATATTAATATTAAATTATAAATAAAATATTAATATTTAAATTATCAATTGTTAAGAAAATAAATTATAAATTATTCCTATTTAAAAAAACAAATTAAAAATAAATAAAAATAATATCATTTAAATTATATAAACAATATTAATAATTAAATCATCAATTATTAATATTTTAAATAAATTACCAATTATTAATATTTAAAAAATAAAATAAAAAATTAATCATAATAATATTTAAATTAAATAAAATATTATTATTTAAATTATCTATTATTAATATTTTAAATAAATAATCAATTATTAATTTTCAAAAATAAAATAAAATAAAATAATTGATCATAATAATATTTAAATTAAATAAAATATTAATATTTTAAAATATAAATAATTAAATTATAAAATAAATATTAATATTGAAATTATCAATTATTAATATTTTAAAAATAAAATAAAATAAAAATTAATCATAATAATATTTAAATAAAATAAAATATTAATATTTAAATTATTAATTATTAATATTTTAATTAAATTCTAGATTATTAATATTTAAAAAATTTAATAAAAATAAAATGTCATATAAATAATAAAGGGTGTTTTTGTCTTTTTATTTTTTATTCCTTTCTTATTTCAAAATTATTGTTACCAACCAAACACTACAATAAGTTATAATAATTATTCTTGTCCTATTCCCTTTGTCATACCAAACTAAGTAATAACTATTCTATTCTATTCTCACCTCATATTATTCCCATATAATAACTATTCTATTCCATTCCTGTCTATTCCACCAACCAAACGTACCATTAGGGAAATCTACTCTAGGGTTTATTATAGCTTCTAAACATTGTAGTCTAGATTCAAACAGCATAGGCCACCCATGTGGCTCACATCACAACACATAAGCACCCAATCCACAATTTGGTTCCTTAGCCTAGGCACTTACATATAGGCAATCATATATATATATATATATATATACATATATATACATGCACGCATTCTAACACCATGGCAACGCCTTCATAAAGGCGTCATGGATCACATGCATTTTAATTTAAACCCACTCACAGTGACAAATTGGAGTTAATCCCATCGTTGAGCTCAACTTTAGCCTTCAATCATGCTCTAGCTAACAAACATGTCCAATTACTTCATTTCCTCCTTAGAACACATCAAAACACCCAATTATCAATTAAATCCTAGCTTTCGAAAAATGTCAAGTTTTTCACAATTAATCAAATCTTAGCAATTTAACTATTTAAGCTCAAATCCTCTATTAACAACCTAAACCCATAACGTAGAAGCTGGATTGGACAAGTCTTAGCTCGAAATTCTCCAATCCATGCCAAAGAGGGAAAATTATCAAATTTGGAGAAAATTAAATTTTGAAGTTATTAACCAATTAAATAAAAAAAACCAGCAAAAATGTTAAACTTATCTCCAAGATGGTTTCCCAAGCTCCAAATAGCCTCAAATGGATCCAAAATAAATTCAGGGCTTAGGGTTTTGAGTTTTCTAGAGAAAGAAAGGGAAAAAAAGAGTTAGGAGAGAAATATGGTAGAATGGCCCGAAACCCCTTTTTATTTTTTCCATTTTTCAGTGATGTATCGATACATTTGGCAACGTATCGATACATTTATGGCAGAATGGTTCGAAGAACTCCCTGCTTCAAATGTATCGATATATTTGGGGTAATGTATCGATACATGTTCATCAAATTTCCAAATCTATCGATACATCCTTAAATGTATCAATAGAATTCCTCTAGAACACTTCATATTGTTCTTCTTGCCAAGAACGTATCGATGCAATTTCCCCTATAAGTTGTTTTAAGCTTTGAAAACTTCAAAATATCCAAGTTCAACAGCCCAAATTATTTCCTGTTAATATCACACTTCAAATCACTCATTTAACTTAATCCCATATACATATATTCACAAACATAACATCAAACTTAGGTCAAAATTTCAAACTAGGGTTTTTATCACATATTTCCTCAAAATTGGCCTAAGTGTACATTTATCCATATATATATATATATATGTACCCTTAAACACTAGGCATACATAACAAATCATCAATTAATTTAATTTACATCAAAAGTTGGGGGTGTTACATTGAACGTAGACCTTGTACTCTTTTCGCTACTAGAGAGCTATTCACAATTTGTGTTGAATTTCAACATGGACAAGATTGAGGTGACCCTTTTGGGCTTATTGAATATGCTCACATAGGTTAAGAACACCATTGCAAATGAGAAGCCTTAGTTCATCTTGTTTCTTCTAAGAAAAATAAAAATAAGAAAAAAAATTTTCTAAGAAAGACAAAGGTGAAAAGGCATCAAATTCGAAAGGTATGAAGCCTACTTGAGGAGTGAAGAAGGACAAGGACAAAGAAAAATGCCATTTCTGTGGTAAACTAAGGCATTGGAAATGTAATTGCAAGAATTATGTCACAGCCTAATTTTCGGGCCATGACCAGTGCATGAGCTCAATGAACATAGCCTACTAAGCCCAAGCAAGCCTTTTTGCATGATCCTGTTCATCATTCTCTCCATCACTTTAAATGCCATATTTCGTAATTCTTAGCTATAATTATTTCAATAATATAATATGGCAACCAACTACTTAGATTTATATCATCCAAAATAATATCACTTATTACCAACTCATAGTGGCAACATTAATCAAAATAAACATATATTGTTTACGACATGTATCTTAGTGATTTACATCACATGTATGTATACACAGGTAAAAAGACTCATTGACTTCCAGTGGAGGGACTCTGGGTGAAGGTACAGTTATTGAATATCACGATACCTACCAAAAGGGGAATAAAAGAGGACACTTCATTCTGGGTCCCAACTACGTTTGAATCTGAAAACATGAAGTTAAAAAGAGAGTATAAACCTAGTAAGTGAACATAGGAAAGGAATAAGCATCAGTACAGGAAGTTTTAGAAAACATGATGCACTTATGTTGAAAACAACGCAATTTAGCTCAATTTCTTGTTAAAACCCCTTAATTCAACTCTTGATCATTTAATACCTTAGTATTAAAAGATCCATGATCAATAAAGAAGTTAAAGAGTGAAAAGTACAGTAGAGTTCAAGCAAGGCAAGCATAGCAGAGTGACTCTTGCTGTAGTAATATTCAGGGCAAAATTTTGAACCAACAAGAAAGAATGCATTCTTGCTATAGTAAAATTCAAGGCAATTAAGTTAGAAGAATTCTTGTCACAAGGAAAATCCATTTTGGCTGCAGTGAAAATCAATTGGAAGGTATTTATCAAATTTTAACATTCAATATTCAATGCAAACACATAATATTTTCTCTAACCTTTCTATGGTATGTATATACATGTATTCAAGTCCTATCTCACCAGCTCATGTGCACTCCCACATCGCACATGGCATATATCATCAGTGTGTGCAGTCACACAACACACCAGTATCACGGTCATGTGCACTCCAACACCACACATGGCATATATCATCAGTGTGTGCACTCACGCAACATACCACTATCACCATCATTTACACTCCCACACCGCACATGGCATATATCATCAGTGTGTGCACTCACACAGCACACCAATATCATCTTCATGTGCACTTCCACATCACACACACAAGATTACAATTGTCACCTAATAGTGCCATTCAATGCATAACATACACATCAACATAATGTAGAAACACATGAATTCATCACATTCATATTTCACAACATAAAAATGTTTCATCAAGGGCTTGTTCCAATGCAAACTTTAAAAAAAACCAACAAAATATTTCAAGTGGTTCAGTCAAGCAATAATCATTTATTCCAAAACATTTTAATGCAAGTTCACTCAATTGTCTTCATTGGTGCTTTAATCGACTCCAACTTCCACTAATGCTCCAAGTGGAGATATAGGGTCTCGTTGGAACCTATCACACACAATAGCATCACACCAACTCAATTGACATGAATATTATTCCAAAATCTATTTTCGTAAATCAAGTTTTGCTAGTTATTCCTAACTAGCTTCCAATTACCATTTGATTAGCTATTTATTCACACTACTCTAGTCACACTAGAAATAAATAAATAGCTTTCAGAAATAAAACAGTCTACAATTTAATTGTTGACCATCATCAACAATTTAAAAATCAACCCTAACTCAATACTCACCTTGGTGAATTTGTAGTTGAATTCCTTTTCAAAAGTTTTCTTCAAGCTATTTGCAAAACCTCTCTCTCTTTCTCTAAAATATCCAGCTAGTGATATAAAGTATTGCGGAAAGACTTCTGAGGGTTCTTGAGGTGTATAAGTGAAAGAGTATGAAAAGCCCTATGACAAGGTATATAAAAACATAAGATTTGGGGTTTCCATGAGAAAATCATGGAGGTTTCAAGGGAGGCTTCCATGGAAGATGGAAAACGTTTGGTGAGGAAGAAAGATGGGAAAATGAAGAAAAAGCTGCTAGAAGTGAGAAGAAAGTGCTAGAGAGTTAGATATTTATGCTTCAAGTTGACTAAAGTTCCTTTTATTTACAAAAATGCCATTCAATAGTTGACTTTTCCTTTTTCTTCCATTTGGTCTAAAATTTTTACTCTTTTGACAATGAGAAAAGGTCCATAATAGACTAAGGGTACTCGAATTCACGAAAACTTAAAAATTTAGACCCGAGGTCCAAAATGATCATTTTGCCCCTACCGTGCAAAGTATCATTATTCCTATTTTCTTCGCTTATTTTATTATTATATACATCATTCATTTATTCCTTAGGCTTACTTAGGCCTTAATAATATTAGAAAACCCACTTCTAGGAGTTCACTAAGAAAAATGACAAAATTACCCCTAATCTGCATCATCGTATCTACATCCATTACACGTCTATGTAGGTCGAGGTTTCACAGATTTTCTTGAATCCATCAAACGAAAAAAACAAAAAGAAGCTTCCATTTCAGGTGTGAATCATAGGATGATTTATTTTTCACTACTTGGTGTATGATTCCGTAATCTTCATTAATGGTTTTAATATGTATGACATATTGAAGGAATTAATGATAAGGAGTAGTGAAGAATAAGACCATGAAGGCAACAACCTCAATTGATGGTGATCAAGCTTGTCGGCCTAGATTAGATTATGGAGCAATTAATAATTTTAAAACATTAAAGGTTTTCATGGCATGATTGCGAAGATGAGATGTTTTGGTTTTGGGCCTAGGGCCGAATATTTTAATTCATGTTTAGGAAACATAGATTTATATTTTGCTAGCACAAAATGCTTGACTTCTTTTATTTTGGAATTGTTCTAAACTATTTATCCTTAAGTATAACCTTGCATATATGATAATCAATATTAAGTCATAATGATAATATTATTGCGAGATTATTTTTCTTTTGATTATCAATCAAAAAGGAAATTAATTAGATGACTTAGATAAAATTGAGTCCTAACTCAATGAATTCATAATAGGATTATGGACATTTAGTTAAAGAGCATTCTTACTGAGATAAAATATCTACATTAAGATTTCTTAAAACTAAATAACAATTGATTATCATATTAAATTCATAAGAGATGAAGCACAAAGCATTCCAAACCTAATTAATCACATGAACTAACCTTTGAGAGGATTTGATCCCATAAACAATGATGAACAACTTATTATATGTAAGTATACATAAAAATTATGGATATAACGCACCAAAAGAAAGTAAATAAGTTTACTTGGTAAGATTTTTATACAAGAAAGAAATAGTGGGAGTTAGTGATACTTTAAAGGTCAAGGGAAATGAAATTACGAAATCTAATAAATAAGATCTATGCATAAAGATTGATTTAATGGGATGCATAAAGATGTATAATTCATCCGTTAAATACAAACCATTAGTACGCTGCATATTGATGCACTAATCATATGAGTCAAGTCTATTAATGATCCAACATGAATGATTGGATAATAATATATATTCAATGGAATAAATTCAAAGTAGTTGAATACAATGAATAAGATAAACATATTTTGTGTAAATCATAAGGTTAGTGGCAGTAAGATAACTTACTCATTAAAATTGTATAAAATACATTTTCTAGTTTAAGAAAATATAATGGGACTAAAGAATTAAAGCCTAGAAAGGGACTCAACAAAAGAATTTAGGATGAAATGTTGAAAGAGTTTAATATAGAAAGAATCTTAAATGTTAAAAGTGACATAAAGTCATGATTGAGCATTTGTATTAGAATGGTTGCAAAACAAGAGATAACTGCATGATTATATTCATAATTGGATACAAACCTTTTGTTTAGGCTACAAAAAAAGAGATATTTGGATCATTTCTTTCATGAACCAATAAATGATTCCAAGTTGTTAAAGTAACAACAAGACCCATAATAATAGAATCAAGGTCTCGTTGTGATATAAATTAGTATTTTGATTATAACAATGGAGATTGTCAAACATATAAATTAACATATTCTCAAATATTGCAATTTGAGTTATTCTAGTACAGTCACAATTGCTAAGTAAAAGAGTTTGATATTAGATACGTTAACAATTGGCTCAAGTGCAAGTGGGAGATTGTTGGTATATGCCCTTGAGCCGACTAGATTGGTTAAAGAGTATATACTATCATTTAGTGCATACTTAATCATATAACTATATGTGATAGAGGTATTTATTCATGTTAGTGCAATAATAAGGAGTTATTAAGTATTAATTGGATAAAGCACAGAACATAAAGGCCTGGCAAGAGAATTGTAATGTTGTTACAATTATAAGATCAGTATGCATCAAAGCCATGTTCTTAAAATTGTTCCTAGTCATTCTATTATCAAGACAGAGCATTCATAATGCTCAAAAATTAATACACGTTAAGCCTCCTTACTTGGGAAGTAAGCAATCGATCTCATAGATTAAACTATATGGGATACTTGAAGATAACATATAAGTGCTTGTTAAAGAACTATAAGGACTCCATTTGGTATTTCATTCAAGTCTTTATGAAATATGTTCTCATGTGATAGTCATGCAACTAGTCCTTGGGCTTGAAACACCAAGTCATCTTGTATGGAGAATTACATACTTTGATTTCACCTTTATGGGTATGGAGGTGACCAAATGCCTAAACAAGGTGTTTTTGGGTATGCCATGAAGCATGCAAAGGTGAATGAGTGGTCAAGAGAGGATTCATCACCCCAAGAGAAATAAGGGGATATATCTCACTTGTTCACAATTCTTGATTAGCTTGTGTAAAGTCTGTGAAATCCCACATTGAGTAAGAGGATAAGTTAGGAAATCCTTAGGTGAGCACATAGATTGCATGTTTTTACTATCAAATTTAGTTTTAACCTTCAATGGAATTCATTGACACTTTTGGTTGTTTGTCACTTTTGAAACAAGAAATTTTCTAAGTTTGGAAGGGGTCAAAATATGCGATTTTTATAAAATAATCTTTAGAAAATAAAAAATGGCGGTAATGATTCCCTTGAAATTTGGATGATCCAAAATTATTTTTCCATAATTTTTGAAATACGTTTGCTATGGCAAACTTAAATTCAGTCAAAATTTTTCAATTTTGTTCTTAAAACCAAAATTTTGATTTTGATTCTTTCGGATTTTGATTTTTTTGATATTTTTATTGAATCCAAATTGGGGGTTTTTTGCTTATTTACATTAAATATCTTAAGTAAATGGAAAGTAAAAAGTAAAGAGGACATTTACTTAAATGTTATTTAATGTAAATAAGCTGGGCATGTTTTATAGGCAATTTGTCTCAGAAAACTGTATTCTGTCTCAAATGTATTGATATATGTTCATCCTATATCGATGCATTTTCCACAAAACCAAATGTATCGATACATGGGCAAATGTACCGATACATATAGTCGATGTTAGGAAAATAAAAGGGGTAAAAACGTATTTGTATACCCTACCTTATAAATATATCACATTTTGCAAGGGTTGGCAACCCTCGGCCACATTTGCAAGGTAAAACACCTATTTTTCAGCTCTCCCAACTCGTTTTTAACTCAAATCTTCATTTTTGATGATTAAATGATGTGGTTTTGAGTTGTTGTCAAAAGGGTGACATTTTTAAGCTTTGGAAACTTTAAATCTTGGTTTCTAGTTTCTGAAAATATGATTTTGTTGCCTAGATTTTCTATTGGTGATTAAATCTTAAAGGCTTTGTGATTTTCTTAAGTATCTAAGCTTACCTAAGGTAAAGATGAAAGGTTTATGGGTTTCTAAGCATGGATTTTAGCCAGAGAATTACTTTAGCTAAAAGCAAGTAGTTTCGAAAGTAACGAGAATGGTTATTACGAGATTTTTATTCTAGAAAATGATTGTGATGATTGTTGTATGATGGGAAAACTTGAAAACTCCGTGGATAGTGCTGAAATAGAGTTGTGATTGGAGCTAGGAATCGACTCCCAAATTAGGTAAGTGGATACACCTTTTTAAGTATTTTAATAGGTAAAGTTAGCAAGATTTTTATAGAAATGGTTGTTTAAGCACGTTGAAAAATTATTTTCATAAATGGTTTATTAAAGGATTTGAATTACAAGGTTTCATAAAATTTTACAAGGAAATGTTCAACTGACTTGATTTGATAATGATTGTGATATGTGGGACATAATGATTTTTAAATTGTTTATGAATTTACTATGTATGTAAATATGCTACTATGTATTAGTTTTGAACAAAAGAGGACAAGCCCTTTGATGTTTGTAGTACACTCGATTACTTTGGCTTTCGAGCAAGTGTGGGTATGAGATATTTCTATGATTAATGTATGAAAGTTATTATGCACATGTTAGATACAATGTAGCATGATAAGAATGTTAGATGCATGAGTTCCATTTAAGTAATTGTAACATGCATGCCATGAGATATATGTGTTCAGTATATCATGTATGCTATGGGCTAAACATATAAGTGATTTAAGAGGTTACGAAATGTATGCCATGAGATGTGTATGTTGAGGTAGTCATATACACTATGGGTGAAACATGTAAGTGATTTATGAGACTATGAAATGTATGCTATGAGATGTATGTGTTGAGATAGTCATATACACCATCAACTAAGCATGTAAATGATTTATGAGATTATGAAATGTATGCCATGAGATGTATGTGTTGAGATAGTCATGTACATTATGGGCTAAGTATAATGATGATTTATGGAGATGTTGTATGCTCATGATGCAAACTAAGGATGGGAATGATCCTAAGCTCAAGAGATCTTATGAAGACTATGGGTGAGGCCGAAGTGCCACTCATGCAGCTTTGATGATTGTTCACGGAAGGTGAACTAGATGGTAGTTAGGACTTTGTCCACTACTCGCTTGAGTGGGTTGGGACCACTTGATAGATCGTGGATGAGGCCGATGTGCCATTCAAGAGAGCACGTTAGGAACCCAAAATAGTGAGGGTTAAACCACTATTCGCCTGAAGGGGATGGACCTACTCATAGTTAGAATGTTATGACGAATGAGACTACTGAGTTAAAGAAATGGTTGAAAAAGTATTGTCTTATGATATATGCTTAAATGCCTAGTTTATGATTATATGAGTATTGTTGATGTTATTCACACTGTAAAGTGGTGATGTTGGCTTGGTTAGACAAAATGTTAGCCTAGGGAATGATCCCTCAATGTTAGAAAGACTTATGAATGAGTTAGATTCAAGAAAATGCCTAGAATGTTGGACTCTATGGCAAAAGTATCGATACATACGAAGTATGTATTGGTACATTTTCAACAAAATGCTACAAAAGGCATTCTGTGTGAAATATATCGATACATCACCAAGGATATCGATAGATTCCTTGCATGTATCGATTGAATAGTTGTAGAATTGATTTCTAAAGGGTTTGTAATGAACTATGCAAGATGTTTTCTATGCAATGTTATTCAAAAGATGATTAAATGATATGTTTCATGAACATCATGGTAAAGTAAGAAGATTTATGAATCATATGTATTTATAATTACATGGTAATGAAAAACTCTTATCCCTTGGCTTGTCCCCTTCCTTGTATCCACTCACGGAGTTTTTGTGACTCACACATTATTTTCTCTCACAATTTTTGTTGTAGATCAGTGATAGCTCTCTTGCTAGCAACCAGTGTCAGAGAGACGTGAGCCGTTCATTTCTCATTGATAGGTGTCTTGTAGCCTCTCAATGCTTAGCGAATTAGGTCATGTTCCGTTGACAAGTCAATCTATGCTATGTTTATGTTTTCAAACTATGGACATGTTTTACGGATTATGAGTATGTTACAATATTATAGCCAAATGTTTGGGCATGTTACATTATGAATGTTATGTTAAATGTGTAAAGTGGCTCAAGAGCCCATATGGACACTCAAGGGTGTTAAGACATGTAAATGATATGGTGCACTAGAAATATGGCACTCTGATGATATATAAATTGTTGCACTTATACTAATATGTTGAGAAGTTCCATATATGTGTAATGTTGTGCATGATGGTATGCATGAGTTGATATTGTATGCCTAGGGATATTTATGTATGCTTCCACATTGATGAATGTTTAATGATGAATGATAAAGAGGTTGGCTTGGGCTAGCGGGCTAAACTTGTCTAGGTTCATGCATCAGTCATGTTCCACCACAAAATGGGATGTGACAAAGTCTTTGGCCAAAGCATGATGAATTTGAGGAAAGTTAGTTTCCTAAATTCATAAGGTTAGTCATGAATTATGAGAACTAATATGGAATGTCATAAGTAGACACTAAGCCATACTTTATGACATATTTGAGATATTTGATGAAAGGATCGTATTGCACTGAGAGGTTTATCACTGAAGGGTTTTGTCAAATTTTTTAGTTGACTCTCTAACATTTGGGTAATCATGATGTATTGCTAAATGCTGCTCACAATCTATAAATATAAATCAATTATCAAATTCATATGCGATTAGGATAATTAAGTGACATGTTTGAGATTAAATAAGGATAATTAATTAAGTTGTACTTGATTGGAATTAACCAAAATAAAATGGGAATTAATTAAGTTCACAAAAACTTAATTGAATAAAAATACAACTGTTGATCTAGGGTTACAACTTAGTTTGGCTCCATAAATATGTTATGTTAGCCAACTAAAACTCTAAGCCTCCAGCTACTTTTTAGCCGTTTCATAAAAATAGGAAAAAGAAAAATAGTTTTCTCTCTTTGATAGAAATAAGATTCGGCAAGAACTTTTATTCTTTTTGTTTTTGAAACAAAACTTGCTAGCACAAGTAAGATCCTACCTTTTTAAAAGGTCTTATTTGATCACTATGCAGATTACTGTTAGAGGCCAAACACTTGGGTTGCTAAAGATTTGACAAATCATAAAGGTGAAGTAACGAAGATTTCAACTATAGGATTTTAGACTGTCTTATTCTCTTTTTTTGTTACTTGCTTCATAAGAAGTGTTTTTGGATTTAAATGGCTCTTAATTATAATATCTAGGAAATGGTATGTAACTCTTAAGCTTATGAATGTTCATAATTAATTAGAAAATTATATGAAAAACACAAACATTGATCTTGTAGGATTCGACTGTTTCTTTGATTAAATGCTAGTTTGTTTTTCTACTACGTTATATTTTTAATTTCATGATTAATTTCATGTTTAAGCATGAGGTTGAATCCCAACATAGGTTTGGTATTCTACCCATTTCCCTTTTGTAGGAGTGACTTTAAAGGTCTATAGTCAACTTGGGACTAGAATGTCCATTTCTGCTCGATTTTCCTTCACAAGATCGACTATAAAAGGTCCATAGTCGATCTTTAACTAGTAGGTCGACATGTCCTTCATTTTTGCTCCCTAAGATTACTTTAATTATGATTTTTTTTTTTGCTTAACCAAGAAGAAGAATATATTAAAAGGTATTGAGAGAACATGGAGAATGACCAAAAATGCTCAATGAAAAAGCTCAGGAATTCGAGCAAAAATAGATAAGAGTTAGAGAAATTTTGCTACAAAATAAAACAAAATAGGATAGCTGCACATTTCAAAAGTAATCAAACATGGCCTCATTTGAAGAACACAACAAAAGGAAGGTTAAATTGTAGAAGCAAGAGGATAGTAGAAATTGCATAAAAGGAAGCATACAACCATGAAGCAAACATTGAATAAGCTATTACCACAGAGCAGTGAACATAGAACAACGATCAACACCAAGCTTAGCAAGAGCGTCAGCAAAGGAATTACCATTTCTCAAAACATCAATATAGGAAACATTACCAATAGTTTGAGAAAGGTAATCAATTTTGTTAAAAATTTTCCAAAGTTTCCATGGTCCTAAACAAGCATCAGAAACCCAAGAAAGAGTTATTTAGAATTATATTCAATGAGAAAGTGAGCTCCAATATTTTGAGAAAAAGAGAAGAGGCGTAAAGCACGAAAGATGGCCATTAGCTCAGCATAATTTGAGTCATGATATCCCAAAGACCATAAAACGTGCACAACAATGAACTTTCAAAATTCCTTAATGCACCTCCACATCCAGAAAGACCGGGCCTACTGTGAGCAGATCCGTTCACATTGAATTTAAAACTTCCTTCCAAAGGAGGCTACCATGAAAAGATAGGGAGAGAGTTAAAGGTAAGACACAAAGAATGATGAGCAGTTGGATCAGTCCACCAAGAATAATCATTAATAGTAGAATCAGCCTCATTATCTCAAATCTAAAGAAGAGATCTCATCTTGATAAGATAAATAATCTCCTTATCCTTCCAAGACTTATTAGAGAAAATTGTCTCATTATGAGCAAGCCAGAGGGACCAAAGTGTAGAAACACCAACATAAAGCCATCTTTTGTGGACAATATCCTTGAAAGGGAATTCCATCCAAGATGGGATGAATGAAGAAATTGAATGGGGAATACACCAAAGAAGACCCCACCATTGCAAAAAAAGACCACAAATGAGCATGAAATAGGTAAGTCATAGTAGGATTAACCTTTAAATATGATTGAGCTTAACCTTTCTATTTCCAATCCTAAATCTTGGATAATAGATTCAAGATGTAGATCACATTTATGTACTAACATAAAGGCTTTAAGGGACAGTAGAAAGCATGGTAAATATGAAGTAGTCTTAAGAATGGGCAATGGTGTAAAAACTACAATAGTTGCCTTTGGGACTTGTGATCTCATTTTACCATCAAACCTAGTGCTAGAGCTAAAAGAGTGTTACTATGTACTAGCATTAACTAGAAACATCATTTTGGTTTCATACCTTGCTAAGAATGATGATTTCAATTTTAGTATAAAGCGCAATCATTACACTATCATTTTAAATGATATCTTTTATTGATCTGCAACATGTCATGGAGGACTTTATGTTATGGATCTTGATATCCCAATGCTCAATATAAATGTCATGAAAGCTAGAAATGATAATGCAAGTCAAACCTACATCTAGCATTGTAGACGTATTCATATCAATGAGACAAAGATAGCCAAGTTATATAAACAATGTTATCTAAATCCATTTGATTATGAATTATATGAAACTTGTGAATGTTGTCTCCTTACTAAGATGACTGAGACTTCTTTTACTAGAAAGGATGAAAGAGCAAGTGTGCTCCTAAGGCTAATACATTCGAATGTATGTGGACCTTTAAACAGACCAGCTATAGAAGGTTATTCGTATTTCATTACGTTTATAGATGACCATTCTACATTTGGTTATGTGTACCTAATGAAATATAAGTCTAAAGCTTTTATAAAAGATCAAATAGTTTCGGGTTAAGGTTGAGAAACAAACTTGGAAGAGTATTCTCACTCTTAAATTGGATCGAGGAAGAGAATATCTTAGACAAGAGTTTCTAGATTATCTTACGGAACATGGGATTCTGTCTCAATGCACTCCACCTAGAACTCCACAACAAAACAAAGTGTCTGAAAAGAGAAATCGAACACTGTTACACATGGTTCATTCCATGATGAGTAGGGCAATGATAACTTTATGATATAGAGTTATTTTGCCACATTTTGGTTATTAAAAACAACAAAGTCCTTGTGTTTTTATGTAATTTTTATGGTTTTCATTATTAAGTTTAGTGCATGTTGAACTACTTTAATTTAAGTAATTTTAGCTCATTTTTATGTTAAAAGTCCTAATTTGAGCCATCACTAATTTAGTATTTGCTTTGAAGGTTCTCAACTGCATAAAGATTCATGAAAGTGAACCACGCAAAGATGGCTAGGTGTAGATTTTGACTGAAATGCTTTAGTATTTTAGGTATAACTTCCACTATAGAAGTCCAATTGATGAGAGTTTTGGACCAATGAAAAGATAAGAGGAAAGGCTACAATTTTTATGTGTATGATGTTTCCTAATTCTAATCAAAATGTAGTCAAAATCCTTGTCGAAGTTGGAACATTGTAGTAATCCACATTAACTAAATATGATGCGGTATTTTGAGCAAAACTCTCACTCCAAAAGCTCAATTGATGAGATTTTTAAACCATTGGAAAGCTAGGAGGGATACAACTTTAATGTTTACTATATTGCTCAGTTGAAATGATATCATAGAGAAATGATGTCAGGAATCTAGTGCTGCAGCATTGGAAAAGTGACACCACGGAGCCAACCCGATATCTCACCATTCAATTTTAGTGAGTTTTAAAATACTAGGGTTTTGAAAGACTATTTAAGGGAGATTTTTAGAGCAACTTCAGACACAACTAAGCTAGGGTTCTCTGGAGAAAAAGAAGCCATCAAACACGTAAGAAATCTTGAAAAATTAAGGAAGATTGAAGATTCAAGAATTGAGAACTCTTTGTTTCTCTCTCAACTCTTATTTTTCTTTAACTTTCTTAGACTTGTTTTGATGGATAATTTTCTTTGGATTATTTTTTTATTAGATATTATGAACTAAACTATTTTTATAGGATTGTGGTGGATTTCAACACGTAATTTGAATATTTATTTCTCTTTTATTAATTATGAATGGGTATAGTTATGTTTATTCAAATCTGTTCTTAATGCTTTTAATTTTTTGGCCAATGATAATTCTATGAAATAAAATTATCTTTATCTCAAATTGTTCTTAAAAATTAGCTAAGTTCTTGAGTTTAGGGTAGAATTTTGTTATTTTTAGTTATTTTTCTAATTACTTTATTTTTGTTAAGTAAAATTAATTTTATGTTTATTTATATTAATTTAGTTATTATTTATTAGTTTTTATATTTCTTTAGGATTCCAAATTAATATGGCTTAATTGGGTGACGAAAGGTGTTTAAGGAGTTCAGACCCTATTCGTACATGTTACGGTATTTTAATTATAACTTTTGCTACAGAAATCCAAATGATGTGATTCATAGACCATTGGAAAACTAAGAGGTAGAACTACAACTTTTATATAGGTCACTTTGCCCTAAATCTTAAAGAAAATCATAGTGAAAGTTGACAAGGTGTAACAATCAGTAAAAAAAGACATGAAGTAAATAAAGCGCTATGGCTTAGATGGGGTGTGCTGCAATGTCAAGCTAGAAAATAGGCTAAAAAGAGTAGGCTATGGGCTAAGTAAGTTCTTATTGGACTTTACACTTATCTCAAGCCGAAATTAAGAGTTTTTAGGCTAAAGTAGTTTAGTTTAGTTAGAATTAGGTTAAGGAAGGTTATTAATAGTTACCTTAAGGAGAAGTTGGCTACATATATATATAAATATACACATAATGAGACTCGATAGAGTAATTATAGATTAGATTGAGATTTGAATAGTATACATTCACGTCACATAGAAAATAGCTTATCTTATTCACAATTAGGGTTAACATATGCCTAAGTGCCATACATAACCAAATTAAAACACTAGCTTCATGAACCTTATTTAATTGATTAATATAGACATATAGTGACCCAATTAAGTTAGGTATTTGTACAAGCATCTTGATTGAGACTTGTGCATAGCTTTGGATTCTAGATTAGTAAAACCACCCATGAATGTAAATATTAGAAGAAGTTAGTGTCAAACGAATTGTTGAATGAACCCATAATTTTCGTTTTAATATATTGCCTTTATCTAGTGAATTTTTAGTTCTTGCTAATTAGTTTAGTTTTTGATCTAATTTAGTTTTAATTAATTTTCTGCAAAATCAAGTTACTTGAATAAGATTAATTTGTCATAATTTTAGTACTTAGTAAAAAATTAGTAGAAAATCCCTATGGGATATGATTTTGGACTTATTGTCTATATTACTTGTTCAGTACGTGTACTTGTGTATACTAAATCAATAACAAGTTTATGACACTGTAGCTGGAGATTTGTGTTTCCTATTTATTTTGCAAATATTAAAATTCACAAATTAATCTTGATTTGAGTTTTTCTTTCTTCATTTTTTATGTACTTTTCGTTGAGTTGATGAATTATTATAACTATTAGTGGCCATTTGAACAACTTGCGCCTAAGAGGGTTGCTAGTGATTACGAATCAGATGCATTCAATGCTTTGATCGCCCAAGAAGATGCTTTGTCTCAAAAAATTGACACTTGCAGTTTTAATGTTTTCCAAAGTCCTTTGGTGACATTTGAGCTTTGTGGAGATAGGCATTCGAGTGATTGCTATCTAGCTTATAATGAATCAATGCAATTTGATGGAAGCTGTAATGGGTAGCAAAACAATTTATACTCTAATAGTTACAACTCAGGATGGAATCACCTAAATTTTTCATGGAGTAAGGTGTGAGACCTTGACCTTTATAGACTCGTAGATAGAGGTACACGCAATATCCCTGATTAGGGGTAATTTCATCATTTTCTTAGTAAGCCCATAAAAGTAAGATTTTAAACAATATTATGACCTAAGTAGGCCTAAGGCATAAATGAATGATGAAAATATGGGTAAAATGACAAGGAAACAAAAATTTTGGAGATTTTCACGATAGAGGCAAAATGGTCATTTTTTACCTCGGGTTAGAATTGTTAAGTTTTCATGAACCTGAGCATTTCCAGACCATTATGGACCTTGTCCTAATGTCAAAGGAGTAAAAAGATCGCATAAAGGGTTAGAGGAGAATAAGCTAATTTGTGGAGGGGCATTTTGGTAATTTAAGTGGAGTGGATAAGCATGGGCTATATATATCTCTTTCTTTCAGTAGCTTCTACATTCTCCAGCAACTTTTCTTTTTCTTCTTCCTCTCATCTCACGTTGCTTTCACCCTCCATGAAAGCTTGATATGAAAGCTCCATAACCTCCCTTAAAGTAGCTCCACTTTTCATGCCTTGGTGCACTCTTTTCATAAACCCTTATGCTCTTCCACTCTCTCTCCTTAAAACCCTTGAAAAATCTTATTTCCATACTCTCTCTCACTAGTTAGGTGTTTTAGAGAGATAAAGAGGAAGCTTCAAAAATAGCTTGAAAGTTTTGGAAAGAATTTCAAATACAAGCTACCAAGGTGAGTAGTACACTAGAGTTGAGTTTTGGTGTTGAGAATGATTAGTGTTTAGATTTGGGGGTGAATTGGTAGTTGGGGTTGTTCATTCATTTTAGAGTGATAAGGGTAGTGAGAATAGATAGCCATTTAAATGGCCATTGAAAGCTATCTAAGAGAAAGTTTTTAGAATTTATAAGTATGTGGCTTGAATTAATGGTGATGCTAATGTGATAATAGATTCCAACGAAGCCCCATAGCCCCATTTGGACAATTAGAGAAGTAGGGTCGACAAAAGGTTCAACAAGATACCGGTGAGTGGACTTGCATTTCAAAATAGTTTTGGGAATGTAAACTTATTTGCACAATATACTTGAATGATATTATCCAACTTTCCTTAAAAACGAGTGCTTTGGGTACAAGCCTTTGATAAATTGATTTTATGTTGTGACATGCGATTGTTATGGATTCATGCACTACTACATTATGTTGGTATATATATAGATATATATATGTTGTGCATGATAGTTGATATTGTGTGATGATTATAACCGTGTGTGTGCACGATGTGGGGGGATGCACATGCCGATAATGGTGGTGGTGAGGGAGATGGATGATGACAGTGCTCATGTGCACGATGTGGAGAGATGTACACGATGGCACTGATTGTGCACGATGTGGGGGGATGCACACGATGACTCCGGCTATGTGCACGATGTGTGGGGATGCACATGAGCTGGATGTGATGATAGTGGTATTGGTATTTATCCCTGTATGTATATGTATATATGTTTAGAGAATGAAAACTCATGTATATGGTTTATGGTTGAAATGCATATGAATTTGGCATGTTGAACTTTGGAAATCTTTATGTGTTTTATGTTGATTTTGTCCTTTCAATAGGATGGCTTTTTCTTGAAAGGAAGGAAACTTTTTCCTCATTGCTCTGTTTCTTGCTGAATCTCGTTGCAGTGAGAAACTCTAGGGTTGGTGGCGTAAGGCTGGCCAGAAATCTCACTACAGCTAGAATGTTACTGTAGCTTCTCGCTGCAGCGAGATTCATTCCGTTGTAGTGAGAAACTTTCTGTTTTGTGACCAAAATTTCGCTGCAGTAAGAAACTTTTTGTTTTGTTCCTTATTTTGTTCGGTTACTATCCTATTTTCCACTTCTTTGGTACTATAGTTGAGCATGGACTTTCAACACTAAGGAATCAATGAATTACATTTGAAATGAGGAGGTTTGGTGAGAAACCCTCAACCAGTTGAGAAACCCTTGTTCGGTTAATAACTTGAATCCTAACTTCACTGCACCGGGAAGGCATTCTCTAAATCCTTGAATCAATGAGGACCCGTCGTTTACTTGACTTGATTTACATGATTAGTATTAAAGTTTTCACTCTCCAAATCCTTTGCTAAGCATGGACTATTTTCATAAAGTGATTTACTCATGTGGGGTTTACATGAGGGGTTTAATAAAAACTAAAATAAATTTCATTATTTTGAAAAATGAATGCATCATGATTTCGTTAAACATTCCTTATGGTATGCTTGTTCATTTCTTGTTCACTCACTGAGTTTATACTCACCGTTTTCAACTTTATGTTTTCAGATTAGGAGGCAGTTGGTAACTAGGTCAAGGTGACCTCGTAGATTCGACTATTGGTAGGTGTCTTGGCATTCAGTAGCTATACTTTCATCCGAGTCTCTCCGCTGGAAATTGAGTCTTCTTTTTCAGATGTATAGACAACCCTGATGTAAATTATTAAGATACATGTTATAGATAATGTATATATATATACTTGATCGATATGCCACTATGAGTTGGTAATGTTTAGTATTATTTTGATTCAAAGTTATGAAATATGACTTCAATAATTTTGATGAGGTAATGAACAGATCATGTAAATAGGCTTGCTTGGGCTTAGTGGGCTATGTCCATTGGGCCCATGCGATGGTGATGGCTTGAAATTTGGCTCGTGACATAAGGATTAGGGTCTTACATATTCATAACAGCCTGTATTCCATAATGGTTTTGAATCACAAGTTAGAACCCCTATTCCTGAGAAGAAGCCAACTTTGGAAGAGGTGTTTATGCAATACATGGCAAAAATGGATGCAGTCATTCAAGTGATGAAGCTTCAATGAGAAATATTGAGACATATGTAAGTCAATTTCTTAATGACATCAACAATAGGCCTCAAGAAACTTTACCAAATGACACTGAGCCTAATCCTAAAAAAGAAGAATATCATAAGCATCTTGATGAGGTAAATGTCAAGAATATGGCAGATGATGGAGACAATGTAGATCAATAGAATACTTCTAGCAAGAAAGTTCAAGATAAAGAAGTTAAACAAGAGGAAGAAGTACCTACACCATCACAAGTCAAGCCATATGTGCCATACATTCTCTTTTTGGATATACTTGATGAATTACCTAAAGAGGCTGTGGATATGGAAAATCCAAAGAAACCCTTTGAAACTTGTTTGGTTCAAGATGCAGCAACAAAGGACAAGAATGAAGAACTCACAATTGTTACACATGTTTTGAAGGCTACAAGAAAAGTGCATTATTCAGGAAGAACTCAATTTTGAGAAGTTACATAAAAGTGAGCCTATTCCACGACCTTGGGTTGAGCAAGCACTAAATGTTGATTTAAAGCCACTACAACCTCATCTTAGAATGAGGCTTGTAGTACCCCGTACTTTGATATGGTGGTTAATAAAGCTTACAAATGCCAATTAAGGTCAATTACCAAGTTAAAAAGGTTATTTGGAAGTGAACTTGTGAAACCTCAACCTCCATAGACACGTAATTAGGAGTAGACGCGATAACGCAGATTAGGGGTAATTTCATCAATTCTCGTGGTGGGCTCCTAGAAGTGGATTTTTCTAGTATTATTAAGGCCTAAGGAATAAATGAATGATGTTAATGATGGTGAAATAAATGAAGGATATAGAAATAATGATAATTTCCACGATAAGGGTAAAATGGTCATTTTACATCTCGAATCTAAATTTTTACGTTTTCATGAACCCGAGTATTTCTAGACTATTATGGATTTTGTCTCAGTGCCAAAAAAGTAAAAAGATTGCACAAAGGATAGGAAGAAGACAAATTGACATTCTTAAAGGCATTTTGGTAATTACGTGAAAAAATGGATAAACATAAGGCATAAATATCTAAGTTTCTAGTAACTTCTTCAAATTTCCAACAGATTCTTCAAGCTTCCAACAACTTTTTCTTCTTCCTCACCCATCCAATGCCATTTTCATTCCACCTCCATGAAAATCAAGTTTTTGATGGGATTTTTCCTTGTTTTCTTTTCATTTCTTTTCTTTTCCTAATCCTTCCTTCTCCTAACTTCTTGGGCACTGAATTTGCAGCTTCTAACCCTAATTTTCAGCACATCTAAACCCTAGGAGAGAAAAACAAAATTCTCTCCTGGTTTCTTATACTTTCTATTTCTACTTCACTTTCAACAACACTTGGATTTTTGGCTTCAAATCATCATTTTCAAGGTTGAAAGGTATATATTTCCAACTTTTAGAATTTTTGAATTTATGGTTATATTTTCAGATTTATTCCCTAATTTCTTTAAATTATTTTTCTTGGAAAGATTAGGTTTTTTTGTTGATCTTCATGCCTCAAAGCTCATCCAGGTAACAAAATTTTAAATTGGAGTAGTTGGCCAAATGGGTTTGTGAATTAGACTAGAAACTTGGTTAAATGTTAGGTTAGAGGGTAGATTTCCTAATGTAAATTCATTAGAATTATTAGATTTAATTTATGACTTAATTGAGGTTGTTATGGTTTATTGATAAATATAGGTTTTAATGGTATTTCGGGACTACTTGGATTCGGACCTTGTTGGTGCTAGTTTTGTCAGGTGAGTGAACTTGCATTTCAAAATGTTTTGGGGAAATGTTTACGTGTTTCAATGAATCATTTGGGAATTTTTTCAGTTTTTGCTTTAAAATTTCCTAAGAACAAGCCCTTGATAAAATGCTTAATGTTGTGAAATGTGAAATGTGTAAAAAGATGAATCCATATGTTTTTGTATAATGTTGATATATATATATATATATATATATACTATGTCATAAATGGTACCATTGTGTGACAAATGCAACCGTGCATGTGCGGGGTGAGTGTGCACTTGTCGGTGATGACGGTGGTGAGGGAGATGGATGGTTATACTGTCCTGCTATGTGCACGATGTGGTGGGATGCACATGAGCTGGGTGAAATGAACATGATAAATCTTGAAAATTTGCCGTTATTTGCAAATTGATTTTATTACAACGAGAAACATTTTGTTTATATGCCTTACTTGGATAATTGCTGAAAATTTCCCTTCTTTCAAATTTCATGCTAAATACGGTTCCTTCATCATTAAATGACTTTAAAACCAAAGGTTTAATGGAGGGATTTTAATAAGAACTTGAACTAAATGGAATTGTTTTTAAATAAGTGCATCTTGTTTTCTAAACCATTCTTTATCACTACTTGTTCCCTTCCTATGTTCACTCACTGAGTTTGTACTCACGTTTTTAAAATTCATGTTTTAAGTTTCCTGAGTTAAAGGTGATTGGATCCTAGGACAAGGTGCAACTCTCTATCCATTGCTCGGTAGGTTTACCATGACATTAAATGTTAGCAACCGTGACTAAAGTCACTCCGTTGATGGTCAAGGCCTAATTATGTGTATATGAATACTTGAGGTGAAATACTAAAATTCATTTGTCAAGCTATATATGTATATTATGGTAGATGATGCCATTATGAATGCATAATTGGGTTTTATGAATTTTTTCAAATGGACTATATTTGAACATTATGAAACTTGGATTTTAAAGGGATATGAATTACTATACAAGATATACAAAGAGGCTTACTTGGGCTTAGTGGGCTGAGCCCATTGGGCCCTTGTGCCGATCATGGCTTGAAAATTGGGCTGTGACAAGGCTACTTTCCCACCTCAAGCTTTTTCCATGCAAACTCAAACCTTTTTAAAGGGTGAATGAAGACTTCAACCAACGTCAAGCCATCGACTATAAAGAAGTGCTTCTTGGGAGGCAACCCAAGCTATATCCTTTTAGATTTAGTTATTATTTTAGTTTGCTTTTATTTGTTTTAAATAAGTAGTTATAACCTCTCACTAGCTTGTTTTGTTGAGTATGCAAGTTTAGAAAGCATGAAGATGAGGAGAAAGAGAATTAGAACTTTCAATGCTCTACCACCATTGATAGGAGAATTTATTTTCCTTATCCTTTTTTTAGCTTTTCACATTGAGGACAATGTGCAATTTAAGTTTAATGGAGGGTTTTATTGTTATTAGTTTTTGTGATATTTTTAGGTTAGTTTATTTTCATTAATTTTTTTTTGTTTCATTTTACATTTATGTTTTCAGACTTTAAGTTTTGCTAAGTTGTTCTTCATTTAAATTTATGCATAATTTAAAATTTTGAACTCGAGTTAGTTACACCAATTTACTTGATTTACCTATCTAGTGATGATAACCAATTATCTTGTTAATCTTTTACTCACAGTAAGCATGATTATTGTTTGGGTGTTATGTGAATTCTTATGCTTAGTATCATGATAGGGTGAGATTTCCATAATTGAGCACTATATCTCTTGCATTAAAGTATTATGTACCTTTAGAGAGAGCTTATGTAAATGTAAATATTTTAAACCATGTTTGAAGTCCTAGAATTTGTTTGACTCTTCTTAAGGTGAAATCATAGGTTGTACTTAGTTAAGGAGATAACTTAGTCCATCCTTGGACTAATTGAGCCTTTCAAGCTAACCTTGTTACATTTTTCTCCCAAGTATACCGCTTTGTAGCTTAAATTGTCCTTTACTTTGATTAAACACATGAATAAATTAGCTTAGCCTTTGGGTAATTTCCCAATTTTACAACCCCCACTCCTAAGCGTATATATTGTTTTAGGAAATTTATGTTGAGCTATTTGATAAAAAGTGAAAAATATGAGGTGTAGAGGAAAATGCAAAATTTTTATGAAGCATTCATCCTAATACTAATGAAAGAAACAAGTTTGGGGCTGTCAAATTGAGAATAAAAAAAAATGTTTTATGAATGAAAAGTGAAAGGAAAAGAAAAATGTAAAACCTGACCCTATAAATACATGTCATGACATACATACACTGAGTACTATGTTATTATGCTAGGAAAAGCACCTAAGAATAGACGAAACCCGATATTGTACCTAACGGTACACTTAAATTGATTTAACCTCGAACTAGTTCAAATAAGAATTGTATGATGAAATTTAATTTTTTATAGTCCAGGAATGACTAAAAATGATTGTTCAGAGTTCGAGGGTTCATTTGGGGTAAAATTAGAAATTTTGATATTCAAGGGCAAAATCGTCATTTTGCCACCTAAGATAATAATTTGATCATGGAGTGAAATTTTTGACCAAGATTAACTATTTGGAGTATAATTTAATGATAGGAAGTGAAAAAGTTTAATTCTGGTGATTTTTGGAGTGTAGGGGCAAAATCGTAATGTTGCCACCCACGGACAAAATTTGAGATTTTGAGAGAATTTAGATCAAATTTGATAAATTGGAGAATGGTATGAGTATAAGGGATGAAAAATATGTCTATGGGAAATTTTTCAATTTTTGGGGCAAAAATGTAATTTTTGACTTTTACGGGGGCAAAAGTGTAAATTTCAAAAATTACTCCACCGAGACTTTGGATGAGTCTGAGAATTTTATCTAAGCTATGAATATATGAGACAAGTGTATGGTGAAAATTTGGAAACAAATGGATGAAATTTTAAAAATGGGCCAATGGGAAAGTGACATGTGGCATTTTTTTAATGATATAATATTATTTTAATGAAAAGTCAGCCCATTTAAACCCAAATTTTAAGTGCTGGCCGGCCATAAGGAAGAACAAGAGAGGAAATAGAGAGGACCTATTTCTCCACCTACAAGTGAGCAAGCATCAATCTTTGAGAGTAAGCCACCACCTCCGCCTATGAGACCTAAGCAGTCACCAACGGAGCATCCTCCACCACCATTTAATTGTCCTTTCGAGATTAGACAACAAGTAATGATGCTTTCTCAATCATATTTCAAGCTTTTTCTATGGAAACACAAAGAAAGATGGTGGGGTCCTTTCAAAGTAGTAAAGGCTTATCCTTGTGGAATAATTGATATTTATAATAAGGATGCGAGAACAATCATGGTTAATGGGATGAGCCTCAGACCATATTTCGAGGATGAAGAATTAAAAAAGGGGGTGCTATAGTCAAGCTAGTGACTATAAATGAGCGCTTCTTAAGAGGCAACTCAAGCTCTTCAACCTTACTAATTTTCGTCTTTTATTTAAGTTTTGTTAGTATCAATTTATTTGTTGTGACCTAATTCTTTTTTTTTTTATGTTTCCTTTTGCAAGTAATTGGTTTAAAAAAAATCAAAATAAAAAAAAGGTCAGAGCTACGGCCCTTAAATTGAGAGTCGCGGCCTTGAATGAGGTTCAAAAAATAAGCTGAAACAAAATGTTTCAGTGCCGCGGCCCTTAATGGGAGAGTCCCAGCGTTGGATGAAGTGGACCAAGCAAAATGGTTGAGTGCCACAGTGCTCAAACCTGAAGCGTAACGCTTCAGGTGAAAAAATTTACCCTTGAAAACCCGCTTATTTTTTTTCTTCTTCTTTCAGTCTTCTTCTTCTTCAGCTGCCATCCCCACTCCCATTCTTCCTCCTTTTGCCAATCTCTTGCCTTTCTCTATTTTCTTTTTTTCACTCCAACTTTCTGCATATTCTTTCTACTTGGACTTTTTTATTTTCCCTTTGAAATCCTACACTCCTAAGGTAAGTATTCCTCCAAACATTGGGTTGTCAATTACTTTGTGCAGAGAGAGGATGAGGTTGGTGTTCATAGTAAATTTTATAATCTTTGCTACTTGAATGATTCCATCATGCATATTTGTTAATGGGTTTTTCATACTTCCTCATGATTAATGCTTAGAATGCAGAAAATTTTGAAGATTAGTGCCAATTTCTTTTTACCCATATAATGGATTCATGGACTTTTTGTTTGCTGCATACATAATTGATGAATGCTTTGTTGCTGAGAGTAGATGATGGGTGGTGACGATGTGGAGGACATGTAGACTGGAGCTTCAGAGTTAGGGGAGTATTTTTGTCCTTTTTCTTTTATTTTCTTTTATCACATTGAGGACAATGTTTATTCCAAGTTTGGGGGAGTGGTTTAGAATTTTGTTAGTTTATTTTTTTTAGTTAGCTGTATTTTAAGATACGTCTTGCATATTTATTTATATTTAGCATGTTTTGTTGTGTTTCAAAAAAAAATTTGAGATAGTTGCACCTCATTCATGATTATCCCAATTCTAAGATTATATTTTGATTATCTTTTTATTCTTAACTTGTAGGAAGTATATAGTTATGATTTAATTTTATGTGATATTCTTGTGTTAGCTTTATTTTAGAATGTGACTTCCAATAATTTGAGCACTATACTCTTTTACTAAGAATTTTTATGTGATCTAGAGAAATTTTATGTTGATGAAAAAGTATAGTGAAGTCAAGAATTCTAGAATTTGTTTGATTCTCTTTCAAGACGAAATTTTAGATAACACTTAGGATAGGAAGTGATTTAGGCCATCTTTGGATCGTTTGAGTTTTTTTTAGCCTAATTTACCTTTTGTTTGTAATTACACAATTATGTTAGCCTTTGCCTGTCTATTTAAATTCAGCAATTTGAGCCTTTCACCCTCTAAGTATTTTAATCTTTCTAAGGAATGATTTGAACCTAAGAATAAATTGAGGGAGAAAGGTGAAAAAAAAAAAAAAAGTGATGGTTGATAGGAAAATGACCCCTAGTTTATAATTGTCAAAAATAAGTTTGGGGTTTGAATAAAAAAAAAAGAAAGAAAAGAAATAAAGTACGTTGTACAAAGGAAAGTTTACTTCGAGTTTGGGGGTGCTGTTAAAAAAAATTGAGCTCTTTATATGTCCTAGATTGATTAAGTGCTTAAGGTGAATTTGAGCCTAAATATATCTTTTATCATACCTTGACCCTAGCCTTACATTACAAGCTTGATAAAGACCTATTGAACCTTGAATAAGTGTAAATCTACATTAGTGAAGAGAGAGATAAAAAGCAAACTTATGGGATCCTAGTATTAATCTATGCTTAGATTTGGCATAAACTAATCCGAATTGCATGATATTCTTTGTAAGAGAGCATTCACACACACACGGAAGTCCATTCGAAAAGCAAGTTTTCACTTGAATTGATGCATGAATTTAAGGATTAGCTGTATATTACTTAAGTTGAAATTTGAGTTAATTTCTGAAGAAAAATTGGGAAATCATGATTTGGTACTTCTATCTCTTGTTCAAGGATTTTTTATGTTCAGTTTTCTTTTTGTGATTTTTTTTTGCTCAAGGACTAGCAAAATCTTAAGTTTCGGGATGTGATAATTCTATTTTATAGAATTATTTTATTCCAATTTTGTTATTAAATATTAGCTAAGTCCTCAATTTTCAATTATAATTTATTTATTTTTAGTTGTTTTTATAATTAGTTTATTTTTAAGTGAGTTATTTTAATTTTATGTTATTCTTTTTAATTTGATTATTATTTATTAGTTTTTATATTTTTTGTTGCTAGGAACTAAAAGAAATTAGGCTTAATTTTAAAAAGTGAGATGTTGAAAGACCCGAAAGTTTGCTTGCATATACTTCAGTGTTTTGGCTACAACTTAAGTTACAAAACTCCAAATGATGCGATTCTTAAACCATTGCAAAGCTAAGAGATAGAGTTACAACTTTTATGCGGACTACTTTTCCTAGTTCTGCTTTGAAGATAGAGAAAATCACATTGAAAAATGGCTAGACGTACTATGCTGGGAATGAAAATTTGTAAAGACTGACAATTGATTTTTTTGGGCCTCTCATTGCACTTTTAAGCCCAATTAAACCCTAGGTCAACTTAAGGAAGTATAGGTTAAGTTATTAATATAAATCGAATAGTTTGAAGAACATTAGGGTAGACAGCTTTTGGGAGATTCAAGAAGTTAGAAGTGGAGGCTGAAACTTGGAGATCAATCGGCAAATATTTTTTTTTTTTTCTTCCTTGGCTTTTATTTTTCTTGTTACTCTCAATGGTTGAATTTATTATAATGTTATTTGTTTTTGTGATTATGAATAGCTAATTTTCTTTTTCTAGGATTACAATTGAACTCACATGTAATCTGAATTTTTAATCTCTTTCTTACTTATCTTCAATGGGAATTGAATTGTTTATTCTAATTTGTTCTTAATGCTTTTAATTGCTTGGCCACCAATTAAATTGATTTAGAAACCTAAGCAAACTTGGGAAAGGGGGTTTAGTGTAGACTAAAATTGGGATGGCAGATGATCATATTAATTATTTTGCATATAGGATAGGGATATACCTATAGGCCATATGTAGCCAGATTAGAGCTTGAACTTAATGAGTCTATTTTAATTTCAAGTCACATAAGGATATAGTGTCACGACCCGGAACTCTCATCGAGCTCGTGACAACCGCCACGATGTCCCGATAGGCACTCATTACCCCGAATACCGATCGAAACCCCGCAAGGCTTAGCATTAGCTTCCGCATCTCCCCAGTGAGCGACAGTTATTAAATCTCACGTTTCAAAAAAATCATAAGTCATTTCCAAATCAAAACAATAAAATATTACTTTCTGGCTCACAAGGGCATTTTCGTCATTTTTCTTCGAAAATACTGAAACTTGCCAAAAATATGGTGTAAAAGCTAAATATATTCATACATACTTTAAATCAAAAAACTAAAGAATAAAATTACTTTTACAGTGACACGTGGGCCTTCAACTGACTAAGAAGATGTAGGGCTACGAACCCTTACTTTCTAGGATGCAACTCCGAGATTAATTCTTGTCTTAATCAACTATCAACAAAACTGTCTTGAGCCTGAAAAATGGATAGGAAGAGGGGTGAGATTATGATTACATAATCTCAGTGAGTAAACAATTACCATCAAAAGCATCTAAAGCCGAGTAGATGGAGACAATATAAAAACGTTATATCTCAATAATGTTCATAACACAAAATTCGTTTCAATCTATACCAAACAATTTCTTTTCATCAAAATTTCTAGGCTTATGAATTTCTTAAACTTGGCCCCTGCCAGAATCATTCTCGCGGAAACCTTCGTCAAGGTATCCCACTGAGACCGCCAAGGCTGTTCAATGACCCATATCCATAAACATGTTTTCACATCTGACACACAACCGTTCCTTGGCGTTGGCTGAGTCTCACTCTCACGTGGTGCTCGAACGTGAGGTGCACTCAAATCATACCTCAAGAGATACTTCACCCAACATCTCCCCCCGGAGATAAGTATATAATTAGGTTACCGTACCCCTCTCATAGGCAGTCCACGGAAACCCCCACCACTGCAGTGACCGTTTAATATACCACCAGACCCATAAAATTTCCAGTAGCATAATATGGCGGATAAAATTTAATCCAGTCTACCGAGACCAATCCAAAACTATTCATATATTTCATGCCAACCCCAAAAGTTTAGCCATCATGCTACCATAGTGTCTAAGCCACAATTTCAATAACATATAAAATCATAAATTTCAACACAGTCTCCATATACTCAATTTTCCCAAAACAATATTTGATTTCAAAACCAGTATAAATCTCATTTTTATTAAAAAAAATATTTTAATCGAAAAACATAATATTTTATAATTTAAACTCACCATTCAATAAAAGCATCAATCAAGTATAATTACTCTAGATATTTGAGACGATAAATTGTCCACTCACAGTTCTAGGAGTCGATGTACTCCTAATCCCAGTTTTCAAGCACAATCTCTGTACTTTTACTAGTGTAATTTGCTCACCACCTATCCACAATGTTGTAAAACCCAACCCTATAAATACATGTCATGACATACATGCACTGAGTAGCATGTTATTATGCTAGGAAAGCACATAACAAAAGACGAAACCCGATATCGTACCTAACGGTACACTTGAGTTGATTTAACCTCGAACTAGTTCAAATAGGAATTGTAGGATGAAATTTAATAT
Source organism: Theobroma cacao (assembly GCF_053813885.1). Classification (NCBI taxonomy): domain Eukaryota; kingdom Viridiplantae; phylum Streptophyta; class Magnoliopsida; order Malvales; family Malvaceae; genus Theobroma; species Theobroma cacao. The sequence goes on along the minus strand of NC_142644.1, from coordinate 10,955,512 downwards.
TTTATAGTTCAGGAATGACCAAAAATGATTGTTCGGAGTTCGAGGGTTCATTTGGGGTAAAATTAGAAATTTTGATATTCAAGGGCAAAATCGTCATTTTGCCACCTAAGATAATAATTTGATCATGGAGTGAAATTTTTGACCAAGATTAACTATTTGGAGTATAATTTAATGATAGGAAGTGAAAAAGTTTAATTCTGGTGATTTTTGGAGTGTAGGGGCAAAATCGTAATTTTGCCACCCATGGATAAAATTTGAGATTTTGAGAGAATTTTGATCAAATTTGACAAATTGGAGAATGGTATGAGTATAAGGGATGAAAAATATGTCTATGGGCAATTTTTCAATTTTTGGGGCAAAAATGTAATTTTTGACTTTTACAGGGGCAAAAGTGTAAATTACAAAAATTACTCCACCGAGACTTTGGATGAGTCTGAGAATTTTATTTAAGCTATGAATATATGAGACAAGTGTATGGTGAAAATTTGGAAACAAATGGATGAAATTTTAAAAATGGGCCAATGGGAAAGTGACACATGGCATTTTTTTAATGAAATAATATTATTTTAATGAAAAGTCAGCCATTTAAACCCAAATTTTGAGTGCTGGCCGGCCATAAGGAAGAAAAACAGAGGAAATAGAGAGGAAAGGAAGAAGAAAAGAAAAACCAAAGAGAAACAAGAAAATTCAAAGAGAAATTCGCGGTTTTCGACCGTTTACGCGTCTAACGGTAAGATTTTTCGATTTTAGCTTGATTTCTACCTTTCCTATGCCTTTATTTCCATTTAGCATGCTTGAGGAGAGAGATCAAAAAGTGATATCAAGGGCTGGACGAAATTCTAGGAGAGAGAAATTGAAATTTTTAGGTTTTGATTTTTAGTTAAATTGATAGTTTTAGTTAGTTAAATGTGTTTAGAAATTAAATTGGGCAAGAAATCAGTAAATTTTCACAATACCCACTCTTGGCTGAATGCTCAATGCTGTACAATGATGATGAATTGATTTTATTCTAAGGAAAATGAAGAGAAATGATGAAAAACGATTAAACGTGATTAAAAAACAAAGTAGAAAATTTACCGAGTTAATGTCCCATTTTTGGTCGAATTTTTCAAGGAAGAGAGTGAGCTGATTTTGTTGTTTTTAGAAGGTTATTGGCTGATATTTAATGGTTAGAAATGTTGCAGAGAGAATGGGATGATTTAGAGCTAAAATGGAGCGCGTTAGAAATTTATCGGGCAAAGTGCCAAAAATAGGTTAATACCGCGTTTAAGCTGTTTTAGGCTATTGCATTTCATACCATGCATTAGTATAGGATTTAAGTTAATTATATAGTGATTTAGCATCAATGTGATGAATTGTGTAAATTTTTGTAATGTGTCTAGGAGGAGAGCCTTCCGGAAAAGGCAAAGAAGTCGTACCCGACGAGTAGTGATCGGGGCGCTTAGAAAGCTTTTAGTTTGTACAAACGGTGAGTAAACTTATTATTATTGTAAATTATCTAGAGTTTATTTTAAATGCCCTTTATGTATTTTATGAAATGAGAACGAGATTAAAACGGGATTTTTGATGTTTTAGGAATAAATGTGACAAATAAAAATATATTGTATTGATTATGAAATTGAGTAATTGGAGGCTACAAATTGACTTGAAAAATATATATTTTCCTAGGAATGGCTTATGAGAAATGAGTATATGTGGCTATATTTTGTGAATGCATTGGGAAATTTATGTAAGTTGTTTTACTATGCAGGCTGGATAAATAAATAAAAGCCACGTTATACTGTCGAAATTTTATTAAAATTGGTGGGTTAGTCACTGCAGTGACGGGTTTCCGTGGACTACCTATTAGAGGGGCATGGTAAACCCAGTTATATAGTTACTCCGGTTGTAGAGGCGAGGAGGGTAACTCCTGGGGTAGTATTAGAGTTCACTTCACGTCGAACCCCCACGTGAATGTGTAACTCGGCCAACGCCAAGGAACGGCTGATTTTAAAAATAAAAATGTGTTTCACGTGTGAATATTTTAACACCCTTGGCGGACTCGGTTAGATGCCTCGGCCAAGGTATCCCCGAGGATTAGTTTTGGCTTGAGCCTTGTTTTTATAAAAGACATAAGCCTTAACAATTGTTTTGGTAAATTACAAATATTTTATGGTTTAAGAAATAAATTGAAAACATTATGAAATGGGTTGAAATTTATTGTTTAACTTGCCTCCATTTTACTCGCCTTTAGATATTTATGATAATGTCTGTTTACTCATTGGGATTGCAAAATCTCACCCAACTCCTTTCCACCCATTTCAGGTTCAGTATAGACTGTAGATAGCTGATCTCATCGAGGACTACTATTGGATCTGCATTTTCCAAACCGTAGGTTCACAGTCCTCTTTACTTTTGTTTATTCGGGGGCCCTCTGGTTATTGTAAATTAAATTAAATATTTTGGCTTACTGTATTTCAGTATGTATAAATTTATTTAGCTTTTACGCTATAAAAATTATTCACGTATAACTTTATAAATATTGTTTTATAAGAAAATAGAATATTTCCCTTAATATTTCTTTTATTTTCTTATTTTATTCAAATAATCGTAATTTCGTTTTAAATGAAGATTTTAGACTTTTAAACTCATTTTGAATATGAATTATGTATTTTGTACTTGTATATTACGTTTTAGCCAGTTTTGAAATTTTTGAGAAAAAAATGACCAAAATACCCCTATGTGGCGAAAATTTTATTTTGATTGTTGTTGATCTAAAATAGTATATATTCTCTAAAGACTCGATATCTAACAATGATTGCTCACAAGAAAGGAACGAAACTGATATGTAAGCCTTGCGGGGTTCCGGTTGGCATTCCGGATAATGAGTGTCAATTGGGACGTCGCGGCGATTGTCATGGGCCTGAGGGAGGTTCCGGGTCGTGACACAATGTACAATACATAATTCACCACATTAATGCTTGACCATTATAAAATCAATTCAGGCTCGGTGTATATGCATGATATGACATGCAACTTATCCGACTACCGCTTAAATGCGGTGCTGACCTAATTCGGCCTATTACCCGATTAAATTACTAACATGTCCAATTTAATCCCAAATTAATTTTTTTTTAGTTTCTATACCTCAATTGCACCCAAATTGACTTAATGTTCCTCAGTGTGGTGCAAATTATCAGTCTCGGTAACAAATTACGAAAATACCCCTAGTGGGTAAAAATTCATATTTTTGCTCTGAAAAGTCCCATTATTTTTCTAGGCTCATAATTCATCATAATTCCTCAAATAAACATCAAGATCAGCAGCCAATATTCCCCTAGAAAATTCAGCCAAAAATGGTAATGGAGGAAAATGAATTCTTTTCTTGTTGTTTTGTTTCTAAATATGCTAAACTAACTTAAAACACTAACATAACTTAAAATCAAATTAATCTAACTTCATTCTCTCTCCATTCCCATTCGGGCAGCCATGAATTCACCATGAAAACATGAAATCTAACCATGAAAAATAAGGAGAAAAGCATGAGAAAGGTAGATCACAAGTCAAAATCAAGAAATTTTACCTTTTGTCACTTGTTTCCTTGAATTTTCACCAATTTTCCCTTGAATTTCTCCACCTAGGCTTTTGTTTTTCTTTTCCCCTTTGTTTTCTTGCTATGGCCGGCCAAAATGAAGAGAAAATGGTGGTGTGGGCTGATTTTTATAGTTAAATAATATAATAATCTAAACTTGCCACATGTCACTACATTATTGGTCCATTTTTTTAAATTCTTATCTTTTAAGCTTTAAATCTCCACCACACATTATTCCTTCAAATATCCATAACTTAGATAAAATTCTCGGACTTATCCAAAGTCTTGGTGAAGTAATTTTTGAAATTTACACTTTTACCCTCGTAAAAGTAAAAAATTACATTTTTACCCCAAAAATTGAAAATTTTCCCATAGACATATTTTTCATACCTTATACTCATACCATTCTCCAATTTGTCAAATGTGATCTAAATTCTCTCAAAATCTCAAATTTTACCCGCGATTGGAAAAATTACGATTTTGCCCCTACACTTTAGAAATCACTGAAATTAAACTTTTTCACTTCTAAACCTCAAATCATACTCCAATAAGTCAAATGGACCAAAAAAATCTTTTCTAAAAATTCTCATTTTGTCCCCAAGTGACAAATGATCATTTTGCCCCTAAATAGTGAAAATTCCGGTTTGATTCCAAATTGATCCTCGAACTCCGAATTACCATTTTGAGTCATCCCTGAACTATGAAACTCTTAATTTCACCTTAAAATTCCTATTTGAACTAGTTCGAGGCTTAATCGACTTAATAATACCATTAGGGGTAATATCGTCTTTTAACTATTCCTCAAACTTTCTAAATATGCAAACATTCTATTGAGCATGTAAATGACGTCGTAATTATTTTATAGAACAAGGTTTGACATATAGTGCTTTGGTTAAAATAGATATTTTTACAAGATGAGTCGGAAGACCCTTATTAATAATTTAAGACTCTGGGTTAGCAATTCAACCCATTCCAATAAGTTAAGGAAGAGAGGTAAGATTTAAATGAAGTGTGAGGGATATTGTAATCCTAGGCTTGTTTGATTTGATATTTTCTCAAGTTATTATTATTTTGATTTTTCTTGTTGGTTTAAATTTAGTTAATTAGTTTTAGTTAATCAATTAATTTTGGGTGTTTGGATAAGATTAAATTGTTCTAATCTTAGTACTTAGTAAAATTTTAAATCAATTCTCTATGGGATCGATATTCTGCTTGCCTATATACTATCTATTCGATATGTATTCTTACGTAGTAGAATTTTAACTGACATCACTGAATTTAGATTTGGTTTGGATTCAGCTTAGGATTATTTGAGGATATATGGTGGGTGCACAATTAGTGGTGGGGTTCTGATCTTGACACAATGATGTGAAGACATGCTTTGGTCTAGATGGATTGGTGTTGAATTCGTGTCTAAGTCCCAACAACTCAAGGCGTGAGTATAGGTGACCTTGACATGTGCTAAGAGCATTTATTCGGTACTTTTGGATGGGATGTTATGCCTTCCTTGTTGGTATATGCCCTGAAGCCAATTGGATTGGTCAAAAAATATATATTGTCATTTAATGCAGACTTAATCGCATAACTATATGTGATAAAGATTTTCCTTCATGTTAGTACAATAATAAAGAGTTATTAATTACTAATTAGATGAAACCCATGGAACATAAAGGCCTTGCAAAAGAATTGTAAAGTTGTTACAATTATGAGATCACGATGCGTCAAAGTTATGTTCCTAAAATTATTCTTGATCATTGTATTCGTCAAGACAGGGCATTAACAATGCTCAAAGATCAATACATGTTAAGCCTCTTTACTAGAGAAGTAAGCAATCGATCTCACAAATTGAAGTATATGGGATACTTGAGGATAACATGTGAGTGCTTGCTAAAGAACAACTTTACTAAACATGACCTGCTATGAGAACTCCATTTGGTATTTCACTCAACTCCATTTACTGAATTTAGATTTGGTTTGGATTCAGCTTAGGATTATTTGAGGATATATGGTGGGTGCACAATTAGTGGTGGGGTTCTGATCTTGACACAATGATGTGAAGACATGCTTTGGTCTAGATGGATTGGTGTTGAATTCGTGTCTAAGTCCCAACAACTCAAGGCGTGAGTATAGGTGACCTTGACATGTGCTAAGAGCATTTATTCGGTACTTTTGGATGGGATGTTATGCCTTCCTTGTTGGTATATGCCCTGAAGCCAATTGGATTGATCAAAAAATATATATTGTCATTTAATGCAGACTTAATCGCATAACTATATGTGATAAAGATTTTCCTTCATGTTAGTACAATAATAAAGAGTTATTAATTACTAATTAGATGAAACCCATGGAACATAAAGGCCTTGCAAAAGAATTGTAAAGTTGTTACAATTATGAGATCACGATGCGTCAAAGTTATGTTCCTAAAATTATTCTTGATCATTGTATTCGTCAAGACAGGGCATTAACAATGCTCAAAGATCAATACATGTTAAGCCTCTTTACTAGAGAAGTAAGCAATCGATCTCACAAATTGAAGTATATGGGATACTTGAGGATAACATGTGAGTGCTTGCTAAAGAACAACTTTACTAAACATGACCTGCTATGAGAACTCCATTTGGTATTTCACTCAAGTGTCTATGGAATATTTCTCAAGTGATATTCGTGCAACTAGTCCTCTGACTTGAGACACTAGGTCATCTTGTATGCGAAATGACATACTTTGATCTCACCTCTATGGGTCTTAAGGTAACCAGATACCTAAACAGGGTGGTTTTAGGTATGCCATGAAGCATACAAAGGTGAATGAGTGGTCAAGAGAGGATTCATCATCCAAAGTGATATGAGGGGATGTATCTTAGTTGTTCTCAATTCTTGATTAACTTGTATAAAGTCTTTGGCCAAAGCATGATGAATTTGAAGAAAGTTAGTTTCCTAAATTCATAAAATTAGTCATGAATTATGAGAATTAACATGAAATGTCATAAGTAGACACTAAGCCATGCTTAATGACATATTTAGGATATTTGATGAAAGAATCGTATTGTATTGAGAGGCTTATCACTGAAAAGCTTTGTAAAATTCTTTAATTGACTTTCTAACATTTTGGTAGTCATGATGTATTGCTAGATGACGTTCATGATCTGTAAATATAAATCAATTATCAAATTCATATTTGATTAGGATTTATATACATTGCTAACATGTTAGAAGCCTAATGGGTCACAAACATTAAGTGACATGATTGGGATTAAATAAGGATAATTAATTAAGTTGGACTTAATTGGAATAGACCAAAATAAAGTGAAAAATTAATTAAGTTAACAAGAACTTAATTAAATTAAAATATAATTGTTGTATCTAGGGTTACAACATAGTTTGGCTATATAAATTTGTTATATTAGCAAACTAAAACTCTAAGCCTCTAGCCACTCCTTAGCTATTTTATAAAAATAAGAAAAGAAGAATAGTTTCCTTTGCCTTACAAAAAATAAGATTCGGCAAGAATTTTTTGTCGTTTTGTTTAAAAACAAATCTTACTAGCACAAGTAAAATCCTACCTTTGAGAAGGTGTTATTCAGTCACTATGTGGATTACTGTTAAAGGCTAAACACTTAGGTGCCTAAAGATTTGACAAATTCTAAAGGTGAAGAAGCAAATATTTCAACTGTAGGATTTTAAACTGTCTTATTCTCTTTTCGAGTTACTTGCTTCATCACAAGCATTTTTTGATTTAATTGGCTCTTGATTACGATATCTAGAGTAAGGTATGTAACTCTTAAACTGATGAATGTTCATAATTAGTTTGAAAATTATATGCAAAACACAACCATTGATCCTGTAGGATTTGGTTGTTTCTCTAATTAAATGTTAGTTTATTTTTCTGCTGTGTTACATTTTAATATCTTGATTAATTTCATGTTTGAGCATGAGGTCGAATCCTAGCAATGATATCAAAGCCTTTATTTGATGTTTTCATGTAATTTGCATGCTTGATTCTTAGTGATAATCAATAAGATTGATTTATGTGTAGATTTGGTATATCTTGGTTTTGAAGGCTTTCTTTAAAATTTGATTTTTTGTTTTATTTCAAACTTGGACAACATGTCATTAATTCATGTTTAAATGAAGAATTAATGAATGGATTAAAAGGCTTGTAAAGCCAAGTTAAAACCGAATAGTTTTGAGGTGCTTTGGAGACTAATGTGCCGATTATTTTTGCTAACATTGGGCAAGCATTCTGAGCAGTTTTTAATTGTTAAAAATTAATTTTATCAAATTAAGTTATTGCATGTTTCGACTAGATTTGATTTAGTATGAAAAAAGTTCATAAAAATCATTTTTCGAGTTCCAAAACAACAAAGATTTAATGCAAAACATTTTGGGCAGCTATGATCGCTTTTAGTAGCTTAATTCTCTATAAATTTTGTGTTTAATTGTTAAACACACTTGCTGGAAATTTTCAGTAGCTTTTTCATGAGTTTGGCTCACGATTTATGGAGTTTTAAGAGCTCTTAAATACCATCTATTTTAATTTTGGATAATTCAAAAAAAAGGAAGAAATTGTTTCCTAGTTTAAAGTGAATTCTTAAAATTAAGGATCGAATTTTAATTTTGGGTGATTCATAAAGAATAGGAAATTGTTTCCTACTTTAAAAGAAATTCTTAAAATTAAGGATAGCATTTTAATTTGAAAAATTCATAGGAAATAGTATCCTACTTTAAAAGAATTTCTTTAAGTTATGTGATAGCATTAAACTTTTCTTAAAATTTTGGTTTGACTAGAAGTTCCAAAAATTTGTTAAGTTACCATTTAGGTAACTTGAACAAGATACAATTTAGAAAACTAATCCATGTTCTACATATTAGAAATTAAAATGTTATCTTAGATATATTTTAGGAAGTTTATCTAAAATAAAGAGGTTCCCACAATTAAAAGGAGTTTTAATTATAGAAAGAATTAATATGGAAAGTCTTAAAAAGGATTATTTTATTCAATGAATTTCTAATAAGAAATAAGAAATAAAAAATTTACTTTAAGTGTTTTGAAAATTGAAATTTCTTAAGCACTAAATTGAAATAAAATAATACCAAATAATTTGAGTGTAGCAATTTAAGTGAATTAATTGATGCTTTCTCAAATAACACATAAGATCACCAAGTGATATTGAGTTTGCATTTATTTCTATACTTTTGATTGCGATTATAAAGCATGAAGATGTTTGAGGACTTAGACCTTAGAAGATTAGGGTATGGATGGTTAAATTTATTTCTCATGGTATTTATTTTAAAATAAAGTCTAGACACCCTGCCTTATCTCTATTTTCTCTAGGGTTGTAAATTCTTTTCTCACATAACTCCCTTCGAATCCAACTTGAAGTTTCTTGATTATAAAATATAATTAGTTACATCAAAGTGTAAAACTAGGGTTAGATAGAACAAAATTTTGTAACTTGAAGATGGAGATCCTAGGGCCCCAAGGAGATTACAAGCAAAACTTGAAAATAATGTTTTTGTAAATCCCTTAGGAATTTGATCAACTAATTTCCTTAATGGTTCAAGGAGATTAAAATTAGTAAAGTCCATAATTATCCTAGTAGTTAGCATGTGATAGATTTCTTTTTCAATATATATATATATATATATATATATATATATATATATGATATATATGAAATGTGATAAATGCTATGCACATCAACAACGTGAAAGTAATGAGACCTTAATTAATGAATTAATAAATAAAATCCCTCATTAATATATTGAGTCAAAAGGTTGCCTTTCACTATATAACAAGATAACCAGGATGCTCTTTTAATTGGAAGCTTGTTAAGTCACTCAAGGCCAATCTTTCACACAAGTACGCTTGAGTTATTGATGGGTCTTTCTCAACTTGTACCATATTGTTCAGATGTGTGGCATATGACCACATAGTATTAAAGGCATAGTTAGACACAATGTATATGCATTTAGACAAGGAATTGTCACCTAATTGATCTAGGAGTTGTATAAGATACAATTGGCAAGCTAAGTTACTTAATTAGTTTCATTATGGCTTGTTGAGTCACTCAAGATCATGGTGGGATGAAAGGGGTCCTAGCTCAATAAGAAGTCTAGAGGTTAAATTTCTCAAAATATTAGAAGAGAGTTATTATTTTGATAAAATATTGAGAATAATCATATAAAATTCTAAAACTTTGTCTTTATGATTACATAATTTGTGTTAATGACTAAGCATACTTGATGTAAACAAGTTGACAGGATCAAATTTCATTGACTAGTTTTGCAATATCATTATTGTCTTGAAACAAGAGAAAAAAGGATTATGTCCTAAATGGTCCTGTTCCCAAAGAACCTAACGATGATGCTACAAAGGAGGAAAATGAAGCTTCTAGAGTTTATATGGATGATCTCAATCCAGTCACATGTGTGATGGTGGCTACTATGGCTCTAGATCTTCAAAAGCAATATGAAGCTATGAATGTCCTGGATATTATCCGAAACCTTGAAGAAATGTTTGATAAGGAAAGTCGCACAGAGAGATTCGACATTTCAAGGGACTGAATTTTAATTTCTTGATTAATTTTATGTTTGAACATGAGGTCAAATCTCAGCATTCTTAAGATAGAGGGGTTAGGCTGAGTTTTGTTTATGAGCCCAACTGCTCCCAATATCTTTAAAATTGGGTCAATTTTGTCTTGGCGTTTTTTAATTTATTTTTTATAGTCTTTTATATACTTTAGAAAACTCATAGTTACTTTGATTATGGTTCAAAGTAATAAAATTACATACCTTTCAAAAAAAATTCTAATTAAATCTTTTATTTAGTACTTAAAATTTAAAAGTGCATGATAATTAGGCATTCGAACTTTTCATCCGTCCATTAAATTTTTTATGTAAAATTAATATTGTTGGTCAAATGATAATGTGCTAATAAATAATCAATAAAAACATACCACAAGTCACAATTTTATTGGATATATTTAAACAAATCATTCATTTGATTAACAATATTAATTGTGTGTACAAATTGATGAAAAAAACAAAATTCTAATATTTAATTTCTTTTTTTTAAAAATATAGAATTTTCGTAATTGAACAAAAGCTCAATAAGCTAGGTAAGAATGTTACCATAGGCATTCGGCTTTCAATTATATATTACATTCAAAAACTTAATAATTACTTTAGAGATTCTATATTACATGGTAGCTCAACAAATGTAATCTTTACCCATTTATAGGTTCACACACAAGACTTTACTATTCAAGCTGAGTTGTATACCCATCACCAATACATAATGGGATACATCACGTCGGTAACAGGTATCACTATAACTTACTCCATTGAGTTTGCGAGTGTAGAACTCAACAATTATAATTTGTTCTGACACTATACTTTGATTTTACCCTTTTAGAATGGACATCAATATTAACAATTCCTTTTCCGTTTTCCAAAATAACTAAAAATCTTTAAAAAAATAAATAAATACACCACGTACAAAAATTTCTTGTCTTTCCTTATCTCTAAATGAGTTTTTAAATTTTAGATGTCAAATTGAGAATGAAATATAATTTGATTATCAAGTAGTTATAATAAAAATATGTAATAGGTATTTTAAACTTAAACAGTACATGATAGATTTGGATCAGAAATACTAATGAAAACCACAATCTACGTGAATTTTCAAGTTCTTGATTAGTTTCGATTAGTTTTTTTTAAGAGAATGTTCGTAATGCCTTGTAAAATTGTAATTTAAAAGACATTTTATTATATGCCTTCTAATTTTTCGTTGTTTATAATTATGTGTCTTTTTTATTATTTTCTAAGTTCATAAATATTGAATAAAAATATTTATACTATTATTATTAACTTAAATTAAATTATGAAATTTTTATATATTTTTTTATTTTTCAGTTATTTGAGAATAATTATGACTTTTCCATATTTGGAAGCACTTGTTGATTAACCGTAATGAACAGTCGGAGAGACCCCCAATAATACATTTTGAAATAAGAGACATCAAAGTGCTTTAAGAGTATATTGAAAGGGTTTTTTGCATGTTACTGACAAATCAAGGAACAATGTTAGGTGAATTCTTATTTTCTGCTCGAGAAGACGAAGAAATAATTCATCAAGGAGAGGATTACATCATTTGGGATACCCTCTCAAATCTTACAACTGCTATTTATTAAACCTAAGCTCGGTATTTCTTTTATCTTTTTTTTTGGCTGGAAATATATCTCTCATCTGACAAGCGATGTTGTGTTTTTTTATCTTATTTTTATAATATTAGAGGTGTATATATATATATATATATATGATATATATGAAATGTGATAAATGCTATGCACATCAACAACGTGAAAGTAATGAGACCTTAATTAATGAATTAATAAATAAAATCCCTCATTAATATATTGAGTCAAAAGGTTGCCTTTCACTATATAACAAGATAACCAGGATGCTCTTTTAATTGGAAGCTTGTTAAGTCACTCAAGGCCAATCTTTCACACAAGTACGCTTGAGTTATTGATGGGTCTTACTCAACTAGTACCATATTGTTCAGATGTGTGGCATATGACCACATAGTATTAAAGGCATAGTTAGACACAATGTATATGCATTTAGACAAGGATTTGTCACCTAACTGATCTAGGAGTTGTATAAGATACAATTGGCAAGCTAAGTTACTTAATTAGTTTCATTATGGCTTGTTGAGTCACTCAAGATCATGGTGGGATGAAAGGGGTCCTAGCTCAATAAGAAGTCTAGAGGTTAAATTTCTCAAAATATTAGAAGAGAGTTATTATTTTGATAAAATATTGAGAATAATCATATAAAATTCTAAAACCTTGTCTTTATGATTACATAATTTGTGTTAATGACTAAGCATACTTGATGTAAACAAGTTGACAGGATCAGATTTCATTGACTAGTTTTGCAATATCATTATTGTCTTGAAACAAGAGAAAAAAGGATTATGTCCTAAATGGTCCTGTTCCCAAAGAACCTAACGATGATGCTACAAATGAGGAAAATGAAGCTTCTAGAGTTTATATGGATGATCTCAATCCAGCCACATGTGTGATGGTGGCTACTATGGCTCTAGATCTTCAAAAGCAATATGAAGCTATGAATGTCCTGGATATTATCCTAAACCTTGAAGAAATGTGTGATAAGGAAAGTCGCACAGAGAGATTCGACATTTCAAGGGACTGAATTTTAATTTCTTGATTAATTTTATGTTTGAACATGAGGTCAAATCTCAGCATTCTTAAGATAGAGGGGTTAGGCTGAGTTTTGTTTATGAGCCCAACTGCTCCCAATATCTTTAAAATTGGGTCAATTTTGTCTTGGCGTTTTTTAATTTTTTTTTATAGTCTTTTATATACTTTAGAAAACTCATAGTTACTATGATTATGGTTCAAAGTAATAAAATTGCATACCTTTCAAAAAAAATTCTAATTAAATCTTTTATTTAGTACTTAAAGTTTAAAAGTGCATGATAATTAGGCATTTGAACTTTGCATCCGTCCATTAATTTTTTATGTAAAATTAATATTGTTGGTCAAATGATAATGTGCTAATAAATAATCAATAAAAACATACCACAAGTCACAATTTTATTGGATATATTTAAACAAATCATTCATTTGATTAACAATATTAATTGTGTGTACAAATTGATGAAAAAAACAAAATTCTAATATTTAATTTCTTTTTTTAAAAAATATAGAATTTTCGTAATTGAACAAAAGCTCAATAAGCTAGGTAAGAATGTTACCATAGGCATTCGGCTTTCAATTATATATTACATTCAAAAACTTAATAATTACTTTAGAGATTCTATATTACATGGTAGCTCAACAAATGTAATCTTTACCCATTTATAGGTTCACACACAAGACTTTACTATTCAAGCTGAGTTGTATATCCATCACCAATACATAATGGGATACATCACGTCGGTAACAGGTATCACTATAACTTACTCCATTGAGTTTGCGAGTGTAGAACTCAACAATTATAATTTGTTCGACACTATACTTTGATTTTACCCTTTTAGAATGGACATCAATATTAACAATTCCTTTTCCGTTTTCCAAAATAACTAAAAATCTTTAAAAAATAAATAAATACACCACGTACAAAAATTTCATGTCTTTCTTTATCTCTAAATGAGTTTTTAAATTTTAGATGTCAAATTGAGAATGAAATATAATTTGATTATCAAGTAGTTATAATAAACATATGTAATAGGTATTTTAAACTTAAACAGTACATGATAGATTTGGATCAGAAATACTAATGAAAACCACAATCTACGTGAATTTTCAAGTTCTTGATTAGTTTCGATTAGTTTTTTTTAAGAGAATGTTCGTAATGCCTTGTAAAATTGTAATTTAAAAGACATTTTATTATATGCCTTCTAATTTTTCGTTGTTTATAATTATGTGTCTTTTTTATTATTTTCTAAGTTCATAAATATTGAATAAAAATATTTATATTATTATTATTAACTTAAATTAAATTATGAAATTTTTATATATTTTTTTATTTTGCAGTTATTTGAGAATAATTATGACTTTTCCATATTTGGAAGCACTTGTTGATTAACCGTAATGAACAGTCGGAGAGACCCCCAATAATACATGTTGAAATAAGAGACATCAAAGTGCTTTAATCGTATATTGAAAGGGTTTTTTACATGTTACTGACAAATCAAGGAACAATGTTAGGTGAATTCTTATTTTCTGCTCGAGAAGACGAAGAAATAATTCATCAAGGAGAGGATTACATCATTTGGGATACCCTCTCAAATCTTACAACTGCTATTTATTAAACCTAAGCTCGGTATTTTTTTTATCGCTATTTTTTTTTTGGCTGGAAATATATCTCTCATCTGACAAGCGATGTTGTGTTTTTTATCTCATTTTTATAATATTAGAGGTGTATATAAGACTTTATTGTATTGATTAGCTTAAATGTACAACTCCACCTATAATCAATTAATTCTAGATCACTTTTCGTTACTAAATATGATATTAGAGTCTAGTTTCTCTTTTTAATACAAATGCAAGCTAATTTTCTCTTTCATACTAATTGTCCTAATCTCCTACACCATATATTTAAGGTAGAGCAAACAAATAGGAGTCCATACTATATCAAATTTAATAATAAAATTTAATTTAAAATCAATTAAAAATAGATGGAGAAAATCTCGTGTCTCTGTGTGTGTATATAGATTAATTAAGATGTACCAACTTGAATTTATTTACCATATATTTTTTCTATATTATTTCTATAATAGATTTTATAAGGAAAAGAAAAAACTACAATTCAGGCCGGCTGCATAGGTTCAATTTGGTTTGGTTTTGGATAAACTAAACCCTAAGTCTAATACTTCTTAAAAGCGAATCCATCTAAATTGAATTTCATTTGTTCAAATTGGTTCAGTTCTTTCATATTTTTTAAATTTATTTAAATAAATTTATAGATATAATAAATGTTTTTAAATAAATTTATAGATATAATAAATGTTTTTATATTAAGGAAAATAAAAAGTAATATAAAAGATTAAAAAAATAATATTCAATTGGGACCTAGTTCAAACCAAATCAAATATAACAAAAAAGTCAAATTGAACTGAACCAAGCCTTTGGGTTCAAAAAAATTTCCGTTTTTCTTGAGTTTTTTCATACGCTGGACCGGCCATTAATACAGTAAACCCTGAAAGGTTAAAAACAAGAGAAACAGAATAATTTGGTTGCTGTATTGAATGTTGAAAGAGATTCAACATTATCGGTTACGTTAGCCTAATGGACCTAGAAATAATTGGAGGCCTCTTCAGACTTGAGAACTCTTTAAAGCATGGTGACTAGCAGCTTTATATAAAATTAAATTTATGTATTTCATAATTTAAAAAACTGAAAAGAATGTTGTGAAATAAATTAAAAAAATCACGTCAATGTTAACAGATAATCATATTAAATGTCACGTCAATAAAAAAATATCATGTTAACATAAATAATAGAAAAATTTTAAAACTGTTAATAATTGGACTAATATTATTAATTTTAAAAAATATAAAAACTCAATTTTTATAAAAGTTATTGTATATGGAGTAAATCCATTACTTTGCTAAAATATAAGTGCTAATTGCATAATTTAACTATTTATTAATTTAACAGATTGTTTTTTTTTTATGAAATTTAATGTAACGGATTGTTAGAATGAAAGGAGGAAAACTCTCCTTTGCAAACACAGCAATTCCCGTAACTTGACCTTGTAGTAGATCCAACATTACCGTGAAAGTATATAGCGAACAAACATACGTTCTTCCCCTTTATCAAAACAACAATCAACATTTAACCAGCCTAGGCTACCCCCCACCACACCCAACCCGCACCCCCACCCTCAGCCCCACACAATCTCCCCAACTCCCCCCCCCCCCCCCCCCCCCCCCCAACAGGATACAGCTATTAGTGAAAGTCAACCAAAGTGACCCCAACCGATTCATCATTCATAAAAGCCGACTGCATTGCAGCTTTGCCTTCACTACTAAACTCTCCAAGAATAATGCTCCTCATTCCCTTTGCCTTCACCACTGCCTTTCTCACAACTGAAACTAGCACCCCAAAACAGCCATACTCAATACTGCTCTTTCTGATATATGCTAGTGGCTTCTTAATATTATTGCTAATAAATTTTTCCTCGCCTTTGAAAAGCAAAGGAGTAAAGGTTGCTAGTGCTTCATTGAGGGGAATACTGGAGGCATAAAGAAAGTAGTATATGTTTTTCATATGTGTTTATTTCTAATAGAAACTGTAGTTGTATATTGGGTTAATTTCTTTTTAGTTTCAGCGGTAATAACTTAAATGAAGAGTGGAGAGGCAGGAGATCTTCATGAACTTGATCAAAGTTCGTTGAGGAGGGACAGTCCCTCAGTAGCAAGCAGCAGAAATGCTTCGGAAGTTTTTTCAATGTCTTTACAAGACGATGAAGAAGCTCTTAAGTGGGCTGCATTAGAAAGACTTCCCACGTACGAACGTTTAAAGAAAGGTTTGCTGCAAAGATCACGAGGTCAGACTAGTGAAATTGAGGTTAAGAACCTTACCTTTCATGAAAGAGTTAAGACAGTGGAGAGGTTATTCAAAAGCACTGAGGAAGACAATGAGAGTTTCTTGTTGCAGCTTAGAAACCGAATTGATAGGTAAGTAGCATATATATAGGATTTCTCTTTTGCTTCCTAATTTTCTCTCGCCTCCAAAGCAAAAGAAAGCTACATTTACTAAGTTGGATCCTGCTCTCTTTCCATTATTTTTCTGCCTAGAATTACTATGCAATATGCTAAGCAAGAGCAGGGTTAGAATGCCAAAATTTTGAAGTTATTTCCTACATTAGTACCTGATTTTTGGTTATGTTTTAGAAATCGGCTTCATGCTTTTCTTGTATGCATGATACCAGGGTTGGAATAGAACTTCCCAGGATTGAAGTTCGATTTGAGCAACTAAATGTTTGTGCCGAAGCTTATGTAGGAAGCAGAGCTCTGCCTTCATTTTTCAACTTTTATACCAATATGGTGGAGGTAATTGATTAATTAATCAGCCTCAAATGACGACAATATTCATCTTTAATTTTAGAATAATTCTTTCTAGTTTGCTGACGTTGATTTGTTATTTTTGTTCCCTAGAGCTTCCTAAGCTACCTCCGTCTACTTCCTAGTAGAAAGAAACAGATTAGTATCCTTGAAGGCGTTACAGGAATCCTTAAGCCTTGCAGGTGAGATGGCTGGCAAAAGTTGTTGTCAGTCAAATACATGATATGCTGCTAGCTTTTTCCCAAGAGTGAGATCCTTGTTTGGTGCAGTCCCGTGATCAGGCCCTTCAATGTGGACCGTCTCAAAAACTATATTACTTATCCGATCACATTCTCAGGAATGTAATCAATATTTCTCCCACCAAACGGCTTCTTTGGTCAATTGATGTGATGATCCGTCAGGAATTACGTTGGCCAGCAACCGGCTAAGTTTTAGTTTTGGAGGTATTTTCAGTTTACCATGCCGGTTGGTTCTGACATTCTTCTTCTTTTTCTTTTTTCAAAATCTTTCACTTCTCAGTTTCCAGAGCTTTTAAAATGATCCAAATAATGCAAAACTTTAAATTTTAAGAAATTAAACTAAGGAAAAAAACATGAGAAAGAAAATTCAAGAATCGAGGATATACTAAACGGTTTTTGATCGATTAAGTTTTGGGTTATCACCTTATTTCAAGTTACAAATTACTTTAAATCGAGTCACTTTACTTTTCAAATTACTCAAATTCAAATTATCTCTATTTGAATCAATTCGAGTTAGTTAAACTATTTTATAATATTATCCACTAATAATTAGATTTAATTTTGAGTGAATTAAGTCAATTCAAAATTTAAATAAGAATGTTATAATGACAAAAATCAAGTGGCAAAATATATTAAGGAGGGGTTCGCTCACATAAATACAAACCATAATTGACAAATTAGTAATTGTAATTCTTATTATGTTTACAAACAATTAATTAAAATGAGACTAAGATATCTATTAAAATGTAAGATGTATAAAAATTGGGGTGAAATTACATCATATACCACTTAAATCCTAAGAGTTTAAAAATTTGACAACTATAAATGTAAAATTAAATTGGAGTAAAACTACTTTTAATAACTGAAGTAAAATGATAATAAAATAATTTTTAAATTCAGAAAACAAGTAATGGTTTATTATTACATGAAATCAAAATTCCTCTACCTATTGTCAACCCACAAGAAATTGCCCTTCATCTAGCTCATAAGCTTAAGTGTATTCCTTAAAAGACTTTATGTTTCACCCATCTCATAAGCTTATTCATGGTAGGAAACCCAAATGGTTTGTTGTATAGTGCTCTTATTTGAAAGTTGCTCTCTGTCTTGTATGTTAGAACTGGTAATTACCGGTTTACCAAAGCCCAAAAGTTGATCTAACGGCTTGTAACCCATAATGCCAAATCGGAGGGTCAAAACTCACGTGCTTGGCAAAGATTGCACCAGACAAGGATCTCAGCACGCTAGTCATAACTTTGTCCTTTTAGTGTTTTGAACGAGTTTTTGCAGAATGACATTGCTGCTCGGTCCTCCAAGCTCAGGAAAAACCACACTTTTATTGGCATTGGCTGGGATGCTTAATCAAGATCTTAGGGTACGTTTGTCACGTAAAATGAAATAAAATAATTATTATGTAAAAATAAAATAGAATTATTATTTTATAATTTAGTTTATGAAATAGAATAAGGTAAAAATTATTATTATGATTTATTTTAATGTTTGGTTGGTGGAAGTAATTTTGAAATAATCAAGAAAGAAATGATAAAATGACAAATTACCTATTATTATAATAAAATTTATTTTCATCAAAAATAAAAATAAATTTTATTTTCATTAAACATCAATAATTTATTATTAAATTATTATTATTTTAACTTATTGTTAAATGATTGAATAATTTATTTTTAAATTAGTTATACAATTTTTAATTTTAATTATTTGAATCATTTTTCTCTCTTTTTATTTTTCATGTCTTCATCTTTTAATTTCTATTTTCATTAAACATCAATAATTTACTATTAAATTATTAAATAATTTATATTAAATTAGTTATATAATTTTTTATTTTAATTATTTGAATATTTTTCTCTATTTGTATTTTTCATTTTTTAATCTTTTAATTTTATTGTTATTAAACATCAATAAGGGAGAAAAAGAAAAGAAAGAAAGTATAGTGCTAGGGTTGTAATTAGTTCTATTAAATAGGGACATTTTCGTCCAATTATATTTTTTTCCTATGCCATCAATCATGGAATGTCTAATGGCTAATAATGGGGAGGGAGGGGAATGGTTAAGCCTCTTTTTTCCCAACAGGAAAATGCCACCAAACAAGGAATAAAAAAGTGCAAGGAATAAAGAGGGAATGACTAATACCAAACACGCCATTAGGGTAATAATGGGGGACTTTCTTTTTTTGGGCTATTCACTTTTATTATTTTACTTGATCGTGATCTTTTCAACAGTTGCGCAAAGTCAAACGTAAGTAGCAACATTAATTATAATGCAAATTATTACTTAGGTTAGTACAATATCAAGTACTTAATGTATTTCACCCGCATTTAATAAAATTATTTCTCATATATATAATAAAATAATATGCTCCATCTGCCCCCTTGATCTTTATTGCCATTCATACTCATTGGAATTAAGAAAGAATAACCTCTGAATTTAAAGATTTTTTTTAATAATATTTCAATTTTTTAATACTAAATAATTAAAGAAATTAAATTCAAAATATAAGAAGGTATTAAAATGAGCTACAGAAGAAAAGAATCAAACAACTCTATTTTCTACAGAATGAAGATTAGTGGACCTTGGTACTTTTACACTTATTAGCGTATGCCCAACCTGAACCTGATGTTCTCTTTATCCTTTTGCAAAATCAGTTCTCGGGGAGGGTTACTTATAATGGCCATGACCTTCGAGAGTTCGTGCCTCAAAAGTCTGCTGCTTATATAAGTCAACATGATCTCCATATACCTGAAATGACAGTCAGAGAGACCTTGGCTTTCTCTGCCAGATGCCAGGGGGCTGGTTCACAATATGGTTAGTGGATGTTTTTTTTTTCTCTTTTAGTTCTTCTGTATATAAAAAAGATGGGATAAAAGAATCGATATCTTAAAAGTATAAGGAAGGATGTTCGACCTGAAATCAATTGACGTGTAAAAGACTTATTGTGCAACACGAACTTCATACGTACGATAATAACCTTATTAGAAGTGCTAATTAATGTGATATTATGTTAAATTTTTAATACTGAAGCATACATATTCACAAATAATGAACAGAGTTACTGGAAATATTGTTGTTCAATAGGATGCAGAAGCTTTATTTGATCTTGTCATTCCTCTTTGTGCATGCAGACATGCTTGTGGAATTGTTAAGGAGAGAGAAAGCAGCTAATATTAAGCCAGATCCTGATGTTGATATATTTATGAAGGTGAGTTCAATTGCTTTAGACATATTAAGCATTTCCTAGAATGGAATTAATCTTTTTATATATATTTCTGGTCAACATAAACTCTATATCCTTTTTGAATCCTTATTAAGGTGAAATTCACAATCAAAATATTCTTTTATGTCAAGAGTTTCTCTTTCCCCTAAAATTGAACCGCACATATATTTTAGGCGGCAGCTACAGAAGGCCAAGAGATGAACATTGTTGTGGATTATGTGTTGAAGGTATAGTATCTCCTTAAAACTTGCTACCATTGTTTGGGGTGTGAGGAATTATGGTACTTGTCTATATGAAGCAATCAAAGGTTATAACGCACTTCACTTGTAATCTCAGATTTTAGGACTTGAAGTCTGTGCAGATACCTTGGTAGGGGATGGGATGCTAAGAGGAATATCTGGAGGGCAGAAGAAACGTCTTACTACAGGTAAAACAATCCAAAGTTGTAGAAGATTTGCTATTTTTTTTTTTATAACCGTTTCATTAAGTAAGATGATTGACAGTATCTGGACTAGTAAATTTCAGGTGAAATGCTGGTTGGACCAGCTAAGGTGTTGTTGATGGATGAGATATCAACTGGTTTGGACAGCTCCACTACTTTCCAAGTCGTAAATGCACTCAAGAATTACGTCCACGTTCTTGATGGGACCGCTTTGATCTCTCTCCTGCAGCCTCAGCCTGAGACTTATGATCTCTTCGATGACATTATTCTCCTCTCTGATGGACAAATTGTGTATCAAGGGCCCCGTGAACACGTGCTCGAATTTTTTGAATCCATGGGCTTTAGATGTCCTGAGAGGAAAGGAGTGGCTGACTTTCTTCAAGAAGTAAGAGTAAATTGTTAAAAGAACATACTATACAAATTAATAGATGAAGTTTGAACTGGTGTTCTTTCCTTGCAGGTGACATCAAAAAAGGATCAAGGGCAGTACTGGGCTCGTGAGAATGAGCCTTACAGATATGTCACAATCAAGGAATTTGTACAAGCCTTCAAGTCATTTCATGTTAGCTTGAAACTTAAAACTGAGATCAGCGCCCCATTTGATAGGAGCAAAAGTCACAGAGCTGCCTTAACAACCCAGAAGTATGGTGTTGGAAAGAAGGAGCTTTTTAATGCTTGCATGTCAAGAGAACTCTTGCTGACAAAGAGGAACTCGTTTGTTATCATATTCAAGCTCATTCAGGTGAAATAGATTGACGTCCATAGTCAAATGCTAATGAGAGGTTTAGATGAAATCTCACAATCTATCACTTTTCTTTGCATCACATTTCAGCTATTAGTAACAGCATTTGTCACGATGACGGTCTTCCTACGAACTGAGATGCATAGAGATTCACAAAGTGATGGAGGGATATTCATGGGATCTCTCTTCTTCATACTTTATGTGAGCATGTTTAATGGATTTTCAGAGACGTCCATGACCATTGCAAAGCTTCCTGTTTTCTACAAGCAAAGAGCATTTCTCCTTTATCCTCCTTGGGCATATGCTCTTCCTTCATGGTCCATTAGGCTCCCCATTTCATTAATAGAAGTAGCTGTTTTTGTTTTCCCCATTTATTATGTCATTGGATATGATCCAAATGTTGGCAGGTACAGGCTAATCAAACAAACAGTTAATTTCTAAACAACTTATTAATTTGGTTGTTATTAATATTTTTAATAATCAATGATATAAAGAAGCATATAATATACTCGCAGATTCTTCAGACAATATCTCCTGCTGTTGCTTATAAAAGTAATGGCCTCTGTATTTTTCCGATTCCTTGGTGCTGTTTGTAGGACCCCAATTTTGGGAAACACATTTGCTGCTCTTGGGTTGATAATTTATATTGTGTTAGGTGGTTTTGTCCTCTCCAAAGGTATTTCTAATATCGTTTCACAAACTAGAAATGGAACAATAATTTTAATTCTGAGAAACCTTGTAAGAAGTCCATTTCTTTTTTGGTGCATCCAGAATCTGTGAAGAAATGGTGGATATGGGTATACTGGTCATCTCCTATGATGTACGCGCAAAATGCACTTGCAGTAAATGAATTCCTCGGAGAGAGTTGGAGGCATCCAGTAAGTTTCTGAAATTTGAGTCTCAATAGTACCACCACAGGCATACCAAGTAAGTTCTCAACTAAAATGTGGTAATGATTAGTTTCACTTTTTGTTTCAAAGGTTTATCCAAATTCAACAGAAACACTTGGCATTGTTGTTCTGAAGACTCGTGGAATGTTTCTAGATTCATATTGGTATTGGATAGGAGTAGGATCAACTATAGGATTCACATTGGTATTCTGTTGCCTCTTTACAGTTGCTCTCACTTACCTCAACCGTAAGTAGCTGTGCCCTTGTTTACATAATGTTTTCCAAGAAAAGATCAGCTTTTATTGATTTATTATAGGTAAATTAATTTACAGCAATTGAGAAGAGTGAGGCCTTCATATCAGAAGAAACCTTTCAAAGTAAACAAGATGATAATAATGACAAGAAAACCCAGCTCTCTTGCCAAGGAGCTGAATCTGCAGGTAATATCTCCTCTCCAAACTCCTCTTGTATAATTTACCTGCAACATTGCCTGTTTTTTGTCAGATAATTGATTTGATGGTTAAAGCCTATTATATTTGACTTGCAGGAAAAGGAAATGACGAGATAAGAAGAGTCTCCTCTACCATAACATCCACGGAGAATTTTGAAACCAATGCAGGGGTACCCCAAAGACGAAGGAGAAGAGGAATGGTCCTTCCATTTGAACAATTTTGGATCACTTTTGATGCAATTAGATACTTTGTGGACATGCCACAGGTAACTTCAAACTTGGCAAGTCTAAACATTTGCAGAAGCTAAAATAGGTATATTTAAGAATTTAAAATTATCTTTTTAATTGGACTTGCAGGAAATGAAAAACCAAGGTGTCAATGAAGACAGACTAGAGCTTTTGAAAGGTGTAAGTGGCACATTTAGGCCTTCTATTCTGACAGCGCTAATGGGTGTTAGTGGTGCTGGGAAAACCACTTTGATGGATGTTCTAGCTGGCAGGAAAACGGATGGATACATTCAAGGAAGCATAACAATTTCAGGGTACCAAAAGAAGCAAGAAACATTCACTCGAATTTTTGGTTATTGTGAACAGAATGACATTCATTCTCCCCATGTTACCATCTATGAGTCCTTGATCTACTCAGCCTGGCTTCGCCTACCTCCTGAAGTTGATTCTGGGACTCGAAAGGTCAACTTCGTTACTTGAAATAGTAATATATGTCGTAGGATGGAAACCTAACCTTGGTTTTTTGCGAAGTGGTTCTCATTTTTGCTAGCGTTGGCCGGATTTGGTTAGAATTGCATGGATAAATGGAAGTCACTACAGTTCAAGCATTATTCATAGTATTATCTAGCACAACAAAGCCTTTAATGTTTACATTTAATTTGTCCATCTTATTAATCACATATTGGGGCTGATTTTCTGTTCTTGTGCAAGGTGTTGATTAGAGACTTAGCTCATGTATTAGGCACATGCTTGAGCTCAACTCGTATTTGTTAATAGGCTGCTAGATGAACTATGTTTAAACTTTTTAGTCAAGTGATTTGACCTCATAAAACATTATTCTAATTGCTATAATTAGTAGTTGCAGATGTTCATTGAGGAGGTAATGGAACTTATGGAATCGTCGCCATTAAGGGATGCAATGGTTGGGTTGCCCGGTGTGAATGGTCTATCATTGGAGCAGCGCAAGAGACTAACAGTTGCAGTTGAGCTCATGGCAAACCCCTCAATAATATTCATGGATGAGCCAACCTCAGGTCTTGATGCAAGAGCAGCAGCCATTGTCATGAGAACAATCAGGAACACTGTTGACACAGGAAGAACCGTAGTCTGTACAATCCATCAACCAAGCATTGAAATCTTTGAAGCTTTTGATGAGGTCAGTTAGACTAAAGACTTGCAATTAGCACTTCTCAGTTGTAATTACCCAAAAAAAAAAAGAAAAAAATTACAGATTTTCGTGTGACCTTGAACTATTTTACCTGAGATTGCAGTTGTTTTTAATGGCACGAGGAGGACAAGAGATATATGCAGGGCCATTGGGTCACCATTCTTTTCACTTAATCAAATATTTCGAGGTAGTGCTTCTACATGTCTCAATTTATATGATATAAATGTTATACCATTCTTTGTTGCTTTTCCTTTTTCCACCCCTGCCCTGACAGAGAGGGATTAAGGATGATTACCAAATATACTTCAAATGCCTCATTGTCATTTTTTAGGAGATAGAAGGAATAAGTAAAATCAAGGATGGTTACAATCCAGCAACATGGGTTCTAGAGGTCACAACGTCAGCACAATCAGACTTAGGAATTGATCTCAATGATGTATACAGGAAGTCAGAATTGTATAGGTGAATAAAGAAACTCACATACCCCATAGTAGAGTTATATCCGAAATTTATTGTAGAAGTTCTAATCTACAACTTCCACTGCTTCAGGAGAAATAAGGCTCTTATTAAAGAACTAAGCATCCCTGCTCCAGGAACAAAAGAGCTTTACTTCCCTACAAAATACTCACAAAGTTTCCTCACCCAATGGAAAGCTTGCTTGTGGAAACAAAATTGTTCATATTGGCGCAACACAGCATATACTGCTTTCAGACTTTTGTTCACAGCTTTTTTAGCTTTAGTGTATGGAAGTATGTTCTGGGACCTCGGCTCCAAAAGGTGACTTGGAATTTAAGTAAATAAAAATGAAGTTTAGAAGATTATATAGCATCACTACATGATAATATTTTCATCAATGCTTGAACTCATTTTGATAGGAAAAGGCGACAGGATTTATTTAATGCAATGGGTGCTATGTACACTTCTGTTTACTTCATTGGTGTCATAAACAGCTTTTTAGTGATTCCGGTTGTTGGTATCGAACGAACAGTCTTTTATAGAGAAAGAGCAGCAGGAATGTATTCATCCCTAGCATATTCTCTAGCACAGGTATCTAGTTCATTCAAATTGTTCTTTTCTATGACAACTTAAACAAGTGAACAAAAAAAAAAAACAGTAATATACAGTTCCATTTTATTCTGCACCGGCCACAATATGATAGGAGTATGCCTAACAATTTTATTTTTCGATTTAGGTTGTGATTGAGCTTCCTTATCTTTTCATACTAGCTATAGCATATGGTGTTATAATCTATGCGATGATTGGATTTGAGTGGAATGCTACTAAGTTTTTCTGGTACATGTTCTTCATGTTTTTCAATTTGTTGGACAACACAATCTTTGCTATGATGCTTGTGGCTTTGACACCAAACCAACAAGTCGCCTATATTGTTAGCACTGCTATCTACTCGCTATGGAACTTGTTTGCAGGCTTCATTATCCCCAGACCTGTGAGTTTTTCCCATCATTACTCTCGAATGGTTGATATTTTTTTAAGTGGTTTTTATTGGTTTTAATATTCTTGTTTCTTGGAAATACAGAGAATTCCAGTTTGGTGGAGATGGTATTCTTGGACATCTCCACTTGCTTGGACGTTGTACGGATTGATTGCCTCACAATTTGGAGATGTGAAAGACATGCTTGATACAAATGAAACAGTACAAAGCTTTATCCGAAGTCATTATGGTTTCAGACATGATTTTATTGGGGTTGTTGCTGCTGCAATTGTTGCATTTGCAGTGTTCTTTGCTCTCATCTTTTCTGTTTCAATAAAAGTGATGAACTTTCAAAGGAGGTGAAAGGTTAGAAGATTATTATGTAGAAATGCAGAACTTGTGTGCTCAACACCAGAAATAATCTGCTATGGAAATGGAAAAATGTTTCTACTTTTCGTCCTATTTAGCATTTTTTTGGAATCAAAGGCGAATTTATTGCTTGGAACTTGAAACATAGTCTGCAAAGCCAATTTATGGGTTTCGATTGTGCCACTATATATTAATTAATTAATTCTGCTTCACTCTTTCATTCAAATTCATTTTCAACTAGAATGAGGCCTGCGCTACGCAACGAGTGTGTAAATTTTAATAAACGATTGTGGCAGAAGTAAGTTTTTTTGTTAAAGGAACCAAAACCTGTCTCATAACAGTCATATATCATACTGCAAAAACATTCTAGGAGTGTTTTATGTGTACACAGTCAGCATTTATACAACACAAAAATGTTTCTTCTATGTTTGAGATGTTGTTAAAACAAGGCAAACTCAAAAAAGATGATGATCATGTTCTACACCACATCAGAAACATAGTATGCTACACAATATATAACAAAAAACTAAGTGGTAGCATTTTCTTCATCTTTGAAAGATTGCTTGTACCATATACAGCCAGCACTTCAATTAAAGGAAGATTATATTTTAAGAAGTCTCAAATTTTGAAACTCAATTTACATATAAATGTAAATGTTGTGAGTGAGATTACTATTACAAAATTGGGCCGGTATTGCTGAGATAAGGTTGTTAAGGCTAGTTGGCTTTTCCTCATCCCTTGCCGAAACATTATGAAAACAATATTTGAGATCACTCTATAAACATTTCTTTAATTCATTAAACTGTATATTGCATATATAAGTGAAAAGTATGCATGGTAATGGTGATGCTGATAATGTGTCTACAGGACATGCCATATTTGAGTATGTGTGAAACAAATTGAGAAAGGAAGTAAATATATGAGTAATTCATTATAAAGAAATGATACTTGTATGACACAGATACGGAAGTTGAAAAGCCATAATTCTGTTGAGGAGGTATCACCTTAAAATTGGAAGTTTGTTCATCATCCAACAGTCAGAAGTAATAATCATGAAGATATTCGATCAAACCTTTTCATTCCTCAATAAATGTTGCTGAAAACTCTAGTATTTGTTTAGTAAAGATTTGGTTTGGTAGATCTGTATTACTAAATATATTGATTATAGCTAATGACAGAATCAACATGAGTTTTTAGACAATCCTCATCTTAGAACATTCGAAATTGGAAGTGAGTTTAAGGTAATAGTATTAAGCTTATAGTCAACAGAGCTATATATTCACAATAACAAAAAAGGAAACTAATTGTTAGTTCATTAACTAATACTAGTTCAAACTCTATTCTAATAAGTCCATGACAAAGTCATCTACACCATCGCAATCAATCAAAGCAATCTCCTTCTAAGCCCTACTACACTTTAATGCACAAAATCAACCATAAATGCCATAATATAAAAGATCATACACATAGAGGTTATTCATAGCAAAAGAAACCAAACTGACAGTGTGAAGACAGCAAGAAATGGAGAATAGGAAAGCAAATGATAAACTTTAAAGATATACAAAAAAAATTGTAACAGATCAGTTACCTGATTTTCAGTTTTTTGTTGGGTGATTCTTTTGGAAAGAGGTCTTATTTGATCTGCTTGCCTAATGGGGAAAGAAGAAATTCTTCTACCTTAGAATTTCTTTCTGTGTCATGCGATGATGCAGATCATTTATAAGCAGGCAATTGGCTAATTATGAATACTAGATTAAGATTCATCAACAAGTTTGCAACTTTGGATTATGAAGTTGAGGTTTCTTGTCTCCAATGATTTTGTGACCAAAGTGACAGTGAATAGCTTTTTTTGATGATTGGTTCAGGCAATACATATCTGTCTAAGCAGTTCAGCAAAGCAAGCTTTTTTATTGATGTGTCAACCACTTTCTCACCGTCATCTCCGAACACCACAAAGGTTATGCTCCATGTATCATCTTAGACAATCATGATGAGTTTGTAATTGAGGAAAAAAAAAAAACAAACATTAGTTTGTAAAATGTTCAAAATTATTATGTACCATTTTCTATTAATTATGTATACCATAAATGTGGGATTTGTTCTCTGTGGTTTGGATCTAGGCACTAAAAACTTTCACCTATCTGCTGTAATGTTTTCATGTATATTTTGCAACCAGTGTAGTCCTAGCCTTTAGTGCAGTGAAAGTCTTTGATTTTTGCAATACAAGTGAAAATGTTCCTTTGTGGTAAATTTTTTTTTTTTAGAGATAGTATATGGGTGACATAAAAAGGAAGTGAATATAATTGAATCATTTCGTATCAATGATCACAACATGTTGTTACCTAAAGTTTTGAATAATCTTTTCCCAATAGTTGTGGAATCATCGTATGATTTTGAGTTTGTTGTTGATTATGCGATATTTGTGGTCAATTATTGTAATTCCCCTGATTTATTGACATGACCTATATGTGATAAGGGCTAAGTTATTGAAGAGTGAAATTTAAACCCTAATGTGTATGCTTACGGAGCACGTGTATGAATTATATTATAGAGAGAATGATCTTGAAATTTTTGTATATTTGGAGACTTCTTTAATGATATGTTGATGTGTTAAGTGTAGCAAGCATGCCTTATGATACTTAGGCAACAATTTTATTAACATATTTGAGGAATTCAAAAGTGTGATGCTTAAATTAAAGCCTTGATCTTATGCTTGAGTATTTGAGTAAGGATTTGAGTCATATATGAATGGTTTGAGGTTGTAGAGGAGATTTAGAATGGGTTTATGTGAGACCTTGACCCTTATAGGCCCGTAACTAGGTGTAGATGCGATAACACGGGCTAGGGGTAATTTTGTCATTTCTTTAGTGAGGCCCTAGAAGTATGCTTTCAAACATTATTAAGGCTTAAGTAGGCCTAAGGCATAAATGAATGATGAAAATAAGGATAAAATGACGAAGGAAATAAAAATAATGATGATTTCCAAAGTAGGGGCAAAATGGTCATTTTTCATCTCGGGTCAAAATTTTTAAGTTTCGTGAACTCGAGTATTTCTAGACTATTATGGACCTTGTCCTAGTGTCAAAAGAGTAAAAAGATTACACAAAATATTGGAGGAGAGCAAGCCAACTTGTTAAGGGCATTTTCGTAATTTAAGAAGGGATTGGATAAGCTTGAGCTATAAATATCATCTTCCAGCAGCTTCTTCTCATATTTTTCAACAGTTTCTTCTTCTTTTTCTTCCTCCCCTCTCACGTTGCTTTCATCCTCCATGGGAGTTCTCTTCAAGCTTCCATAACTCTCTCAAGCTAGCTCCACTTTTCATGCTTTTGTGCACCCTTTCATAGAACCTTTGTGCTCTTTCACCCTCTCGCTTTGAAAACCCTCTAAAGTCTTAAACTAATACTTTCTCTCACTAGCTAGGTGTTTTAGAGAGAGAAAGAGGGAGCTTCTACAATAGCTTGAAAATTATTGGAAATAATTTCGAATTACAAGCTACCAAGGTAAGTAGTGAATTAAAATTGATTCTTAAGTATTGAAAATGGCTAGTGATTAAACTTGTTAGTTTTTTTGTAGTTGAGGTTGTTCATTCATTTTAGAGTGATTAGGATAGTGAAAATAGATAGCCACTTAATGGCAATTGGAAGCTAGTTAGGAGATAGCCTTTAGAATTTATAGTTGTATGAATTGAGTTAATTGTGATGCCAATGTGATGATAGGTTCCAACGAAGTCCCACCGCCCCATTTGGACCAATAGAGGAAGTTGGAGTTGAGTAAAGATTTAATGAATACCAGTGAGTGAACTTGCATTTCAAAATTTCTTTGGAAATGTAGATGTATTTGGGGTGAAACATTTGAATGATTTTATCCAACTTTTTCTTAAAATATACCTAGGGAACAAGCCTTTGGTGAAATGTTTCTATCTTGTGAAAAATATTCCATATAAGTGGTTCATGTGTTATCACAATATGTTGGTATATATAATATGCATTGGATGTTCCATTTTGTGTGATAATGATGACCCAGCTATGTGCGTGTGGGAGTGCACATGAGCTGATGATGACCCAGCTATGTGCGAGTAACGAGTTTACATGAGCTGATGATGATGGGATGGTATGCATGATGATGTATATATATATGTAAATATGTGTGTTATAGAAAGTTCATGAGTATGGTATATGGTTGTAATACATGTGAATCTTGCATGTTGAACCTTGGAAATTTCTAAGCATATTTAAGTTGATTTTGTCTTCGCAGCTAAATGGCCTTTTCTTGAGAGAATGAAAACTTGTTGTTAGTGTCCTATTTCTCACCATAGCGAAATTCATTCTCGCAGCAGCGAAAAACTCTCGAGTTTGGACATTGGCCTGATTCTCATTGCAGCGAGAAAGTTTCTGTTTTGCCGCTTAAATTTCGCTGCAGTGAGAATCCATTCTCGCTGCAGCAGGAAACTTTCAGTTTTGCCTCTTGAATCTCGCTGTAGCAAGAATGGATTCTCGCTGTAGTGAGAAACCTTCTGTCTTGCATGTTACCTTGTTTGGTTGTTGCCCCATTTTCCATTTTAGTAATACCATAGTTGATCATGGACTCCCAACATTAAGGAATTTATTTAATTAAGTTTGAAATTAGGGGTTTAAAGAGAAACCCTCGACTAGTTGAGAAACCCTCGTCCAGTTGATAATTTGAGCCCAAATTACGTTGCAACGAGAATGCCTTTCCGCTGCAGTGAGGACCCATCGTTTACTTGACTTGACTTGCTTGAATGCTATCAAAGTTTTCACTCTTTGAATCCTTTGTTATGCATGGACCCTTTATCGTCAAAGTGATTAACTCATTAAGGGTTTTATGAAGGGTTTTAATATGAGCTAAACTAAATTGCATTGTTTTTGAAAATAAGTGCATCATGTTTTCTTTAAATTTTCCTTATCTTTTGCTTGTTCCCTTCCTTTGTTCACTCACTAGGTTTATACTCACCGTTTTCAACTTCATGTTTTCAGATCAGGAGGCAGCCGGTAACTAGGTCAATGTGTCCTCGTAGATTCATATCCTAAGTAGGTATCTTGGCATTCTGTAGCTGCACCTTCACCTTGGTCACCCCGCTGGAAGCCTAGAGTCATTTTTGTTTGTAAATACGTACATGTGATGTAATGTACTAAGATGTATGTCTTAGACCATATATGTATATCTTGATTGGTAAAGCCACCATGAGTGGCAATAGTTAATGTTATTTTGGGCCATTATAAATGCAGTTTTTGATTGTTATAATTTACTATTAAGTACTTAAGGGTTGAGATTATAAGATGTGTAAATGCAAGAATAGTTGACGGGATGATGAGCAGTAGTATATAAATAGGCTTGCTTGGGCTTAGTGGTCTACGTCCATTGGGCCCATGCCCCGATCATGGCCTTGAAATTGGGTCGTGATAGTTTAGGCTTTAAAAGGAACAATTTTTACGAATTGGGACCTAAAAAGTCAATCCCAGTGCATAGAGGGTCGATCCTGTGAAGCAAAATGCAAGGAAAGTCATGCATTTTGGCCCAAGATTGACTATAGGCCATCTATAGTCGATCCTAGAAAGGAAAAATAGGGGAAAATGCAAAATTTATGGGGCATGATCGACTACAGACCCTCTATAGTCGATCATAGACTACCAAATCAGCTTAAAAAGGCTTAAAAGCCCCTAAATAAAACTTTGCTCATTTTTTCTTCTTGTCCTTCATTCCTCCATCAATTTCTCTCAAATTTTATAGCCTTCAAACTCATTCAAATCCAAAAATTAATCTTGGATTCTAAGTGTTGGACGTAAATGTTTTCACTTCCAAAAGTTAGTTTATGTATTTTTGTTTTCTCTTTCTAGAACTCAAAACGCTAACCTCCCAAATTGATTTTCAAAGCTATTTAGAGTGGATTGGAGTAGATTAGAGCTTAGGAAATGCTCCTAGAGGTAAGATTAAGCATTTTTACAAATTGACTATTAATTTAATCGATTAATAACTTAGATTTGATTTGGTCCAACTTTGAAGAAACTGGCCCTCTTAAGTTGATTGGGGATTTGGGGTAAATAATTGTACAATCCAGCTTCTAAGGTATGGGTTTAGCTCATAATTGAAGGATTTAAGCTTATATGTCAGATTGCTAAAGATTTGGTTATTTTTAAAAAAGTTGGCATTTTTTGAAAGCTAGGATTTAATTAGTTTTGTACTATTTTGATGTGTTTAAGGGAAGATCGAGCCATTTGGGCACATTTGTGAATCAAAATATGTTTGGAGGCTAAGAATCAATGTTTGGCTATGGAATGCCTTCAATTTTGTCATAGTTAGGAGGTTAATTAAATGCCTGTGATGCATAACACATGGAAAATGTGCTGCACTAGTACTGTATTATGAATGTAGGCCTAGTTGAACATGCCTAGGCTAAAGAACTATGTATGTACATATGTGAATGTGATTGCCTAGATGGGTGTGCGTAGGCTAGTATTGTAATACCCTATACTTGATATGGTGACTAATAAAGTTTATTGGATGCCAATTAAGGCATAATAAGGTATTTTAGGTACCAAGGAGACAAGAGGAAATTTTTGAAATAAAATAATATTTTATTAATAAAATATCATTAAAATATTAACATTTTATTTAGTGTCAAAATTTATCATGAAGAAGGAGTATATGGTCAATCTAAGTGGGGGAGAAAAAGAATGAGAAAATTTCAAAGAAAAATGACGTTAATGGGGCTGTGTGTCTTTATTAAGTAAAGATAGCACGGGTAAATAAATATTTTAAATATTATCAGGATATCGCGTTGAAATACAGTTTCGATATTTTGATGGTATACGTATAGAGGAAGGAAGATAGATGAAAATAAAAATTTTAGATGTGTCGAAAAGATCGAATTTTAAAATATGAAAGTTGGAGGATTATGTAGTGAAATTAAATGGAAAAAACAAATAAACAAATAGTAAAATAATATTACAAGTATATATATAAAAAAAAAAAGAGAGAAAGACCAACATGGGCAGCCGCCCATGTGGTCAATTAAAGAATCAAGACATATTTTTTTATAGTGGTAGGGGCCGGCCAAGTTGGTAAGAAAGAATGAGATAAAGATGAAAGATAGAAAAGATAAGAAAGAAAAAAAAAGGAAAAGTCAAAGTCGGTTAAGTGAAGAAGGAAAAAGAAGGAAAGAAAGAAGTCGGTTGTGAGAGAGAGCAAAAGGAAAGAAAAAGAAGAAAGGAAAGAAAAAGGAGAGAAACAGCCGAGGGAGAGAAAAAGAAAGAAGAAAGGAAAGAAAAAGAAGAGAAAAGCGGAATGGTGACGAAGAGAAAAGAAAGAAAGGAAGAGAGAAGGAGCCGAGTTTGAGGGAGCTATTTTTTCACCGATTTTGAGGGTGAGATGAGCAGCTTTAGCTGCTGATTTTTGAAGACTGAAAGGAGTAGCTTTAGCTACTAATTTTTGTGGTTTTGGCTATCGATTTTAAGGGTGAGATGAGCAGCTTTAGCTACTGATTTTTTGAAGGCTGAAAAGAGCAGCTTTAGCTATTATTTTTGAGGTTTTGGCTACTGATTTTGAGGGTGAAATGAGTAGCTTCGGCTGCTGATTTTTGAGGTTGAAAGGGGCAGAAATTTGCTACGGCAATGAGAGAGAGTGGAGGAGGAAACGGTGGCTGGTTGTGAGTGTAAGGAAGAAAAAAAAAAATATAAATAAATAAATAATAAACAATTAAAAGAGCCCATGAAAAGAGGTCCAAAGGCAACAAAGAAGTGTAGGCCTAAAAGAGAAGAAAGGTGGAGACTTGGGCTTAAGCTAACCTAGCCCAAATAGGTAAAAAGAAAATTTCCTTGCTTTTTATTGGGCTTGTTGTGAAGTTAGATTAATTAAGGCTATGTGAGACCTTGACCTTTATAGACTCGTAGATAGAAATATACACGATACCCTTAATCATGGGTAATTTCGTCATTTTCTCAATAAGCCCATAAAAGTAAGTTTTAAACAATATTATGACTTAAGTAGGCCTAAAGCATAAATGAATGATGAAAATATGGGTGAAATGACAAGGAAATAAAATTTTTGATGATTTTCATGTTCTAGGCGCAAAACGATAATTTTTCGAGTTTACGGGGGTAAAGTTTGAATTTTGGAATTTTACACCACCTAACACTTGTCATGCCCATGGATTTCAGCCATTAACATTTTACATTGTGGATAATTGAAATAGTTTATGTGGTAGAGAGAGATTGCTTAATGGATAAGTATTACACATGGACCAATGGAAACATGCCATGTGTCAAGCTTGGATCATTCTAGAATTTCTTTGTAAAATCTATTTAAAACTCTCTTAGTCTCACCCATATGGCTGGCCAAAGCATAAAGTGAAGAGGAAAGGAAAGAACAGAAACCCTAGGTGGGAAAATTGAAGAAAAAGTGTGGGATTCCAAGGAATTAAGCAAGGTAAAGTGAAAATTCTTTATTAAGAATTGTATTAGGATGTGTCATAGGACTAAAGTAAAAAAGAAAATATGAAATTGGTTGAAGTGCTGCCCGTGTACATATGTAATTAAATATATTGAGTTCGTATTATTGCTAGGAAGTGCAAAGATAAGGTTAGAGTACTGTGGTGGCGTGCCGGAGTAAACATCGAGCGACCGGCCAGTGAAAATAATCAGAGACACCTCCGATCAAATAGCGATGTAATAACCCGCTATCATAAGGTGAGTGAACTTGCATTTCAAAATCGTTTTGGGAGACATAATTGTATTGGTATGAAACATTGAATGATTTATTCCAACTTGTCTTTAAAAACATGTGCCTTGGGAACAAGCCTGTGATAAAATATTTTGATGTTGTGAAAATGTGAAATGTGTAATAGGATGAACTTATGCGCTCCTATACTATGTTGATATATATATATATATATATATGTATATGAATAATGTTGTGTAATGATATTGACCCGGCTATGTGTGAGTAGGAGTGTGCATAAGCTGATGCTGACCCGACTATGCGCGAGTAGGAGTGCGTATAAGCTGATGCTGACCCGGTTATGTGCGAGTAGGAGTGCGCATAAGCCGATGCTGACCCAACCATGTGCTAGTGGGAGTGCATATGAGCTGATGATGATGGGAGGGTGTGTATGGTGATGGATATATATATATATATATATATACATATATAGACATGTGTGTTATAGAAAGTTCATGAGTATGGTATATGGTGTTGCACATGTGAGTCTTGCATGTTGAACTTTGGGAATTATTATGCATTTCATGTTGATTTTTTTTGTCATTTTAGCAGGATGGCTTTTTCTTGAAAGAAAGGAAACTTTTTCATGGTGCTCTATTTCTCGCTGCAGCAAGATTCATTCTCGCTACAGCGAGAAACTCTCAGATTTGGAGGGGTAATGCTGGTCGAAATCTCGTTGCAGTGAGAATGCCTTTCCGTTGCAACGAGGACCCGTCGTTTACTTGACTTGAATTGCATGAATGCTATTAAAGTTTTCACTCTTTAAATCCTTTGTTGAGCATGGACCCTTTTTTTCAGGTGATTGACTCATTTAGGGTTTACATGAGGGGTTTTGATAAGAGCTAAACTAAATTGCATTGTTTTCAAAGATGTGTATCATGATTTCTAAACCTTCTTTAACGTTGCTTTTTCCCTTCCTATGTTCACTCACTGAGTTTGTACTCACGTTTTTTTTTTAAATTCATGTTTTAGGTTTTTTGAGTTAAAGGTGATTGGATCCTAAGACGAGGTGCTCCTCCCAATACATTGCTCAATAGGTTTAATGTGCCACTAAGTGATATCAATCGTGCCCAGAGTCACTCCGCTGACGGTCAAGTTCTAATTATGTGTATATGAATACTTGTTGTGAAAGGTTGAGATTTACTTGTCAAATTATATGTATGTATATAATGGTTGATGATGCCATTATGAATACATGACTGGGTTTTATGAGTTGTTTTCAAAGGAATTTTAATTGAGCATTATGAATTTTGGATTATAAAGGAATATGGATTAACGTATAAGATCATGTAAGTAGGCTTGCTTGGGCTGAACCCATTGGTCCCTTGCGCCGGTCATGGCTCGAAATTGGGCTGTGACAATGTTGGTATCAGAGCTCTAGGTTTAGTTGAATCTTAAGGATTTTTGTGTGGTCAACGGAGTTGTTGGAGTTCGTGTAGAGTCTTGTCCTTGGATTGTGGGTGCGTAATGCAAGTCAAGGACAAGAAGCTACATGAGCCCCTGCTTCATTAGAAACCTACCTGTTTTTATGATGTATAGATGGATGAGTAATCAACACTTGGTTGCGTATAGGTGGACGTGCGCCGGTTGCACACTATATCTAAAAAAGATGGTAGTCCTGATACCCTTTAAAGTACTAGTGAAGGATCGCTAGATTCAACTACTCAGAGCCGATATGTGCCCGAGGGTGAAAGCGTAACAAGTAACCAGACCTGATTTTCGAGTGGATCAATTTCCCCGAGAGGTAAACCATTATTTAAGAGCTTGAGGAGTCTCACAAGATTGGTGTGTAATGAAATCGATCCGACAAAAAAGAACATGAACAAGATGGGAAAAAGGACGATAAGTAATTATCGTCCTAGGAAGGTATCTGTATCTGTTGTTCGACACTTCCCTCCATGTTGTGGGAGAGGTGCTGCACTCATTAGTAAGGAGGAATTTGAGAGGATATTCACTTTAGCGGTATGGTTGGTCACCTTAGATAATTATTAAGGATCAACGTAGAAAGTCATTAATGGTATAAACAACTACGAGACCTGACAAATGATTACCAATTAATCGTGGAAAGGTGAAATTTGAATCCCAGTTGTAATTACAATTTGGAAGGATATGGGAGAAATCAATAAGGATATAGGTGACACTTAGAATCGATGATGTGATTATGTCAAGGATTGTAAAATTTAAGTTTGGAGGGAGTTACAAAATGATGTCGTGCTATTATGAGGTATAATTGGGCACAAATATAGCCCAATGGAGTTAAATTATGGAACTTGGGAAAAGGTGAATAATTTTGTGTGTGGTATTATATATTGAGAATTTGATGCACAATATGGCAAGATTGTCCTAAGGTGGAACTTATTGGTCGAAGATAAATGTTAAAGGATAAAAGGAGCTCGAAAATATTAACTCAGCTTAGTGCATATGATAAGCAAAAGAAAAGATATGCCTGGTCATGAAAATTGTGGGATAGGCCTAGAGGAAAGCCAAATGGTTGAGCATGATCCCTGTAGTAACTTTAAAAATGGAAGAACTTATTCATGGAAGAAATTTCCAGCAGCCACAGCGCTATAGCACTAACTTTATAGCACTGACTGTCTAGCACTGCAGTGCTACAAATACCTTATTTCGATGTTGCATGAGCAAGATGGGAGTGGCACGATAATGAGCTTACAAGTTGAATTATGGTCATTGTTCATTGAGCTTTGTTATTTGGGAGTTTTAAATATTCCGAAGAATGTTTACATGAATGAATTGAAAAGTTTCTTTATCGCCTTGTATATAGGCATATAATTAAAAGAGAAATTGAAAGATTCTTGAGATGGCTACATTGAGATAAGATACCATGTGAAGTATTAAGATGGATAATATGTTGACCAAAGTCAAATCCTACGAAATAAAGGAGACGAGAGATTAAGCCTTGTTAAAGGCTAAGGAAAAAGTAAGCGAAGAGTTAGATGAATATATGAGAGATGGGTAGGGGATGTCAATACCAAGTAATGAAAGTGTGAATGAAGGATTACAAGGGTGGTATAGCAAATGGGTTTATCCAGAATATCGTTATGAGAATTTACAGTTCTTGTCTTGACTCAGCTAAATAAAAAGGGTTAGTAACAACACAACGCCAATTGTGTGGCACTTTAGAAACCTATGAAGATGAGTTGGGGATTGAATGGATGAGTACGTATTTATATACCTTTAAGAATAAGTGCATGTCTATAGAACGATATGGTCGAGATGTTAAGGAGCAAATAAGAGACTAAGTGTTTCAAGAATGCACAAACATCTTTGAGAAGAAATTTCTAATCATACACGGCAAGTATAAAATATGCAATTTTTGAAACTTGCTGAAGAGCCTAACGGCTAAGTCACGGGTTAAGTGATCAAATGCGGTGGGATATGAGTTTAAGATAGGTATCCCCAAGGAAATACTCAAGAGTAGTTCTGCTATGGATCTTGTGAAAGCAAGAATTAAGTTATGTGGTTACTAAGAAAAAGTCGTAAGCTGAAAGTGAGATTCGTATTGACATTGAAAAGTTCTTAAGGAGAACCTTGTTTCAAGTCTTGCAGTTTCAAATACAAACTGCAGATTGGTCTAGGGAAAATGATGTCAAATTAGTATGAAAGAATAGAACAAAGGAAGATCGAAGATAATTTGGATAATGAAGTCCAATAATAAAAACTTCCTAAGGTAGTATGGAAATTGGAATTCGAAAATGCTTAAGGCATGCATGATTCAAATGAGTCTAACTTTTAAGTGATTCATTAAAGTCGAAATGTAACAAGGATATAATATATATATGTTAGAGGTATGAAGAATAATTGAGAAATAAGGATGACTTTTAGAGATTGTGGTATTGCATAAGATGCAATGATCCAATAAAGATAAACCTTTGAAAGATCAACGAGATTATAAAGCATATACAAATACCGGATTACAATTTAATGCAAATGACATTTAGCAAGTGAGATGTGATTAATGACATTGTGATGCAACGATAAATGGTACGATGAAACTCAAGCATATAATTGGAAATGATATAAACGATATGAAGTTGTGCATAGACATAACAAGAATGTTGACATTCACTATGAGGATTATTATATTGAATCTTGGATAGAGATAGGGATGAATAAAGGAAAATGTAGTCCAAGGCACGTGAACACATGGATCCCTATGCATAACAAGGGATGTTGTCACGACCTGGTACTCTCCTCGAGCTCGTGACAACCGTCTCGATGTCTCGATAGACATTCATTATTCGGAATGCCAACCGAAACCTCACAAGGCTTTAATATCAGTTTTCTCACCTCCCCTGCGAGCAACAGTTGCTAATATAATTTTTTAAAAGATTTTAAGCTATTTCCAAACCAAAACAATAAAAAATAATTTTCGTCTCACAGGGGTATTTTGGTAATTTTTTCTCAAAAATTTTGAAACCATCTAAAAATGTAGTATATGAGTGAAAGATACATATTTCATAACCAAAAATAAGTTTAGATGTCTAAAACATTCATTTAAAGTGAAATGATAGCTATTAGAATAAAATAAAAATATTAAATAAAATATTCCATTTTCTTATGAAACAATATTTATAGAGTTATCCGTAAATAGTTTTTGTAGCGTAAAAGCTAAATAAATTCGTTCATATAATAACACAGTGAGCTAGAGTGTGTAATTTAATTTACAATGACATGTGGGGCCCGAATGACCAAAAGTAACGAAGGCTGCGAACCTACGATTTTTAAGGATGCAAATCCAATTGTAGCCCTCGACGAAATCAGCTATCTACAGACTATCCTGAGCCTGAAATGGGTGGAAAGGAGGATGGTGAGTTTATATAAACCCAGTGAGTAAACAAACATCATCTAAAATATCTAAAGTCGAGTAAATGGAGACAACTTAAAATACTTCATCGTACTATGATTCATAACGTTTCAAACTCATTTCAACTAAACAAAATAAATTCATTTTACTCAAATAATCAATATGGCTTATGAATTTCTTAAAAATTTGGCTCGTGCCAAAACTCATTCTTGGGGATACCTTGGCTGGGGCATCCAACTGAGTCCGCCAAGGTTATTAAAGAAAAGTTCATATACGCATAAAATTCATTTTTACGTTTAAAAGCATAGCCGTTCCTTGGTGTTAGCTGCGTTCACTCTCATGTGGTGGTTTAGCGTGTAGTGAACTCTAAAGCTTTACCTCAGGAGATACCCTCCG
Organism: Theobroma cacao; assembly: GCF_053813885.1. Lineage (NCBI taxonomy): Eukaryota > Viridiplantae > Streptophyta > Magnoliopsida > Malvales > Malvaceae > Theobroma > Theobroma cacao. The sequence goes on along the minus strand of NC_142644.1, from coordinate 10,915,191 downwards.
CGCCTCTCGTACCGAAGTAAAATATAACCGAGTTTACCGTGCCCCTCTCTAATAGGCTGGTCCATGAAAACCCACCACTGCAGTGACTAATCAATATCCCACCAAATCAATACAAATTTCGACAACATGACATGGCAATTATATTACTACTCAACCTATTAAGGCAAAACAAACAGTTCATACAATTTCAACACAATTTCCAATTCAGCCATTCATGCCAATATCACCATAAGCCATTCAATTCAAACCATAAATTTACAACACAATCAAACAGTCTCCAATTACTCAATTTCTAAAATCATCATTCAATTTCAAAATGATTTATAAAACTCACTTCATTTAATCACATTTTACTTATAAAACGTAAGGATTTACCATTTAAACTCATTTTTCTATAAAATCACAAAAACGAATAAAAACTACTTTAGATAATTAAGACGACAATAAGGTTACTCACGATATCGGGAGTCGAAATACTCCTAGTCTCGGTCTCCGGGTACAATCTCCTTACTCTTATCGAAAGTTTCACCACCTAAACATAATGCACAACAATTAATTCTGTCACGACTTAGAACTCTCATACAATAAAATTTGCAATAGTATGACATGGCAATTATTTTATTTTATAGCCTCTCAAGGCAAATTAATAGTTCACACATTTTCAACACAGTTACCAAATCAACCATTCATGCCAATATTATCATAAGCCATTCAATTCAAACCATGATTTATAACACAACAATTTAGTCTCCAATTACTCCATTTTCAAAACCATCTTTCAATTTCAAGACAATTTTATAAAATCATTTTCATTTAATCACATTTTGCTTATAAAACATAAAGATTTACCATTTAAACTCATTTTCCATAAAATCACAAAATCGGATAAAAACAACTTTAGATAATTAAGACGATAGTAAGGTTACTCACTATTTCGAGAGTTGAATTTCCAAGTACTCTGATTGTTGATCCTTGGGTACCATCTCTTTACTTTTGCCAGAATGCTCACCACCTAAACATAATGCACAAAAAGCCATTTACTACATTGTGCTAAATTGTTATAAAACCAATTTAGGCTTTATACTAATGTATGAAATAGGATGCAAATTGTTCGGATTATTGTCTAAACACGGTGTTCTACACAAATTCAATTGTGTACCTATATTAAACAGTATTGGCCTAATTCAATCTATCACTCGATTGATTTGCCAATACGTCCAATTCAACTCCAAATAACTCCATTTTTTCTCCCAATACTCCAAATCATTAAACACAAATTAAATAACTTGAAATAAAATCAAAATCATCATCAATATTCTACATGGAGAATTCGGCCAATGATGGGTGATGGGAGAACATGAATTTTTCTTGCTTGATTTTCATGTTACACATCACCGATCAACTAGAAACACTAAAATACATTGAAATCTAACCAAATCAAGCATCGAAACCTCTCTCCTAGGGTGTGATCAACACACTATCCTTCATGATATCTTGTGATTCAACCATGGAAAATGCAAAATAATGCATGGGAAAGGTAAATCACAAGTCAAAATCAAGAAATTTTACCTTTGATTGCTTGATTACTTGAAATCCACCAATTTTCTCTTGAATTTTCACCCTAGGGTTCTTGTTCTTCCTTTTTCTTCCTTTGTTCTTGCTTTGGCCAGCCATATGAAGAGAAATAGGCTGATTTTGTGCTAATTTATAAGGAAAATAATAAATGGATGAGATTTTGACGCATGTCACCATTCCATTAGTCCATGTGTCATACTTAGCCATTAAGCAATCTCTCTCCACCACTTAAATTTTCTCAATTATCCATGATAATATTGGGTAAAATCCATGTGCTGGACAAGTGTTGGGTGGTGTAAAATTACAATTTTTTCCCTGGAGTGGCAAAATGACTATTTTACCCCTATGCTCGAAAAAATGTTAGAATTAAAATTTTTCACTACTCAAACTCAAATTATGTTCTAAATAGTCAATCTTGATCAAAAACTTCTTCCAACATTCCAATTTTAACCTCGGGTGGCAAAATGACCATTTTAAACCTGATCATGAAAATTCCAATTTGACTCCAAATCGGTCCTCGAACTCCGAATCACCATTTTAAGTCATTCTGGGGTTTTAAAATTCTAAATTTCATCTTAAAATCTCTATTTGGACTAGTTTGAGGCTTAATTTAACTTAATTGTACCATTTGGTACATTGTCGTCCTTTAACGATTTTCGAGGTACCCAAGTAAGCAAATATGCATTCTTATGTAGGAATAGCATAATAAACATATTGTAGAGTCGGGCTTGATAGTACTACCCCCCTTAAAATAAAATTTTGACCTCAAAATTTCATTTATTGAACTTAGAGAAAAGGTGAGGGTATTATTTTCTCATCTAATCATCGACTTCTTATGTCCTCCATTTTATAGGGAATTTCAATTTGTTCACCTCATTTACCTCCAATTCAACTCGAGTACTTCGCTTATATCTATTATTATCCTTTAAAATCAGATCAACAGTAACCTTCATAATTATGATATCTTATATCGAGACACCAAGCATGCTTCTATTACTATCATTAAACTTGAATCGTAACTCCATCTCAATCATATCAATTTCGATTGCATTTTATACTTATTTAGGTATACCAATCACTATCTTATTACTTCATTCCATATCAAATTTCTCAACTTTCATTCATTCATCCTATCCTCATACACTATTGTGTAGTTTATGGCATCATTAACATGCCATACTCATTCCTGTACATATCCTCAGTGTTAGGGAAGATTAATGGCTTCAATTATTTTCACATACTTCATGTTTACCTCGCATTTAGGAAATTTCAATCTTCTTAATCCTATTAATCCATCCATATGGCTTAACCGTACTATAGATTACATTCCCTTAACTATTTCCCCAAAATTCCTTAGGTCGTCATAAATCGACTTCTGATATGATTCTTGATCATTACATTATCTATGCAGCTCATCAATATATTGAGTTCATATCTCGAACCACTAAAACAATTCTTCATTTTAGTTGGGTACATCACTAACTCCACACATACGTATACACGCAAATTTAAATATCCATATTCCTCATTATGTATAGGGGTCTTTGTTTTCATATGCCTTCAGACTAATTTCTCTTTGTTCATTCCCATCCATAACCAAGATTCAATAGAATAATCTTCATAATTCATACAAATTCTCATCATGCCTGTGCATAGTTCCACATCATTCACATACTTATACTTTCTCTTTATCATTTTCAATTATATGCTTAAGTTTCCTTGTACTATATATCATTGCATCACAATGTCATCTCCATTGAATTATAATCTATTATGCATGTATGCTTTATCATTCCATTGATACTTCAAAGATTTATCTTAACTTGATCATTGCATCTTATGCAATACCACAATTCCTAAGAGTCATCATTTTTCCTCGATTATCCTTCATGCCTCTACATTACCTTGTATCCTTCTTGCATTCCGATATTGATTTGTCACTTAAAACTCAGACTCATTTGAATCATGTATGCCTTAAGCATTTTCGAATTCCAATTTTTCATAATATATTAGGAAAGTTTCATTATTTGACTTCATTATCAAGGTCAACTTCAATCATCCTTTGTTCCACTCTTTCTTACGAACATAACATCAGTCTCCCTTAACCAATTTACAAATTGCACTTGAAATTGCAAGATTTGAAACTAGATTCTCCTCAAGTACCTTCAATGTTAATATGAATATCACTCTCAACTCACAGCTTCCTTTTTATAACCACATAACTTAGTGCTTGCTTTCACGAGATCCATGGCAGAACTTCTCTTGAGTATTTCCTTGGAGAATCTATCTTAAACTTATGTCTCACAACAAGTGATTACTTAACCCAAGGCTTAGCCGTTTGGCTCCTTAACAAGTTTTAAAGTCACGCATCTTATGCTCATCATGTATAACTTATAATTTTTTCTCAAAGGCGTTTAAACATTCTTGAAACACTTAATTACTTATTTGCTCTTTTATACACCAGTATATCATTTCCATAAAGGCATGCCCAACTACTCATGCTTCAATTTATCTCCAAGGGTTTCTAACATGTCACCTAGTTTACTTGTGTTGTAACTAATCCTTTCCTTTCAACAAGGTCAAGACAAGATCAGTATATTCTCATAACAATATTCTATATAAACTCATTTGCTATATCATTATTGAAATCTTTATTTACATTTTCCTCACTTGGTATTGACATCTCTTATCAGTATCTCATTCATTCATCTAACCTTTCGCTCTCTTCCTCTTTAGTCTTTAACAAGACTTAATCTCTTGTCTTCTTTATTTCTTAAGATTTGACTTCAGTCATTGTCAAGCCTGACTCTACAATATGTTTATTATGCCATTCTTACATAAGAATGCATGTTTGCTTACTTGGGTACCTTGGAAATCGTTAAAGGACGGTATTATACTAAATGGTACAATTAAGTTGAATTAAGCCTCGAACTAGTCAAAATAGAGATTTTAAGATGAAATTGAGAATTTTAAAACCCCATAATGACTTAAAATGGTGATTCGGAGTTCGAAGATCGATTTGGAGTCAAATTGGAATTTTCTTGACCTAGGGGCAAAATGGTCATTTTGCCACCCGAGGTTAAAAATTGGAATGTTGGAAGAGGTTTTTGATCAAGATTGACTATTTAGAACATAATTTGAGTTTGAGAAGTGAAAAATTTTAATTTTGGCATTTTTTCAAGCATAGAGGTAAAATAGTCATTTTGCCATCCAATGGCAAAATTGTAATTTTACACCACCCAACACTTGTTCAGCACATGAATTTTACCCAATATTATCATGGATAATTGAAGAAATTTAAGTGGTGGAGAGAGATTGCTTAATGGCTAAGTATGACACATGGACCAATGGAATGGTGACATGTGTCAAAATCTCATCCATTCATTATTTTCCTCATAAATTAGCACAAAATCAGCCCATTTCTCTTCATTATGGCCAGCCAAAGAAGAACAAAGGAAGAAAAGAAAGAACAAGAACCCTAGGTGGAGAATTTCAAGAGAAAAAGTGTGGAAAATCAAGGAAACAAGTGAAAAAGGTAGGATTTCTCAATTTAAACTTGAAATCTATTTTCCTTAAGCATTTCTCCTTATTTTCCATGGTCAAATTTCATGTTTTCATGGTGAAGTCATGGCTAGCTGAATGGGTATGGAGAGAGAATGACGTTGGATTGATTTGATTTCAAGTTGTCTTAGTGTTTTTAGTTAGTTTACCATGTCTAGAAGCAAAACAACAAGAAAAGAATTCATTTTCCTCATCACCCATCAATGGTCGAACCTACCTTGTATTGAGTGAGGATGAATTTGAATTTTTTTATTTTAAGAGAATTGGTTAGAAAATGATGAATTATGGTGTGGAAAAGTAGTAGGAAACATCACGATGTTAATGCACCATTATTGATCGAAAATTCTAAGAAGAAAAATGAAGATGGTTTTGCCAAATTTTAGGTTATTTGACTTGTGTTTGGTGAATTGAGGTCTTGGAAAAGAAATGGTGCAATTTGGAGCTAAATTGGGCGCATTGGCCAATTAATCGGGTGATAAGACGAATTAGGCCAATACCGGGTTTAGATGGTTACTTGTGCATTTTGCATTCCATATCATGCATTAGTAGTCTAAATTAGTTTAATTTCGATTTAGTACCAATGTAGTAAGTTTCTCGATTTTGTACTATGTCAAGGTGATGAGTCCTTCGATAAAGGCAAGGAAATTGCATTTAAGGACCAGTAGTCAGAGTACTTCGAAAATCTGCACTCTAGACATTGTGAGGAACCTTACTATCGTCTTAATTATCTAGAGTGGTTTTTATCCGATTTTATGATTTTATGGAAAATGAGTTTAAATGGTAAATTTTTAGGTTTTATAAACAAAATGTGTTTAAATAAAATGATTTCATAAATGGTCTTGAAATTGAATAATGGCTTTGAAAATAGAGTAATTGGAGACCATTTCATGTGTTGTAAATTCATGGTTTGAATCGAATGGCTTATGACAATATTTGCATGAATGGCTGAATTGGTATTTGTGTTCAAATTTATGAACTGTGTATTTAGCCTTGAAAGGCTGTGAATTACAATAATTGTCATATCATGTTATTGAATTTTATTGATTGGTGGGATAATTATTAGCTTACTGCAGTGGGCGGGTTTTCGTGGACCAGCCTATTAAAGGGGCACGGTAAACCCCGTTATATCTTACCTCAGTATGAGAGGCGCGGGTGGATAACTCCTGAGCCTAACACTTTTAGAGTTCACTTCACGTCAAACCACCACGTGAGGGGGAACTCAACCAGCGCCAAAGAACGACTATGTTTTCAAAATAAAAACATGATTTATGCGTACATAACTTTTTAATAGCCTTGGCGGACTCGGTTGGGATATCCTTCGATCAAGGCATCCTTGATAACTGGGTATGAGAATGATTTTAGCACGAGCCAAAGTTTTAAGAAATTCATAAGCCATGTTGATTACTCGATTTATATGAATCGATTTTATTTGGTTGAAATGAGTTGAAAGTTAATGAATTACAGTATATTAAATTATTTTATCTGTCTCCATTTACTCGGCTTTAGATATTTTAGATGGTATTTGTTTACTCACTGGTATTATATAATCTCACCACCCTCCTTTCCACCCATTTCAGGCTCAAGATAGTCTATAAATAGCTGATTTCATCGAGGACCACTATTGGATTTGCTTCCTCCAAATTGTAGGTTCACAATTTTTCTTACTTTCAGTTGTTCGAGGGCTCACTTGTTACTGTAAATTATATTAAATACTCTGGCTTACTGTATTACGATATATATGAATTTATTTTGCTTTTACGCTGTAAAAATTATTTATGCAGTGTTCTAAAAATATTGTTTTATGAGAAAATTAAATATTTTATTTAATATTTTTATTTTATTCTAATAGTCATAATTTCATTTTAAACGAATGTTTTGGACATATAAACTTATTTTTTATTATGGAATATGTGTTTTGCACTCGCATACTACATTTTTAACGAATTTCGAGATTTTTGAAAAAAAATGACCAAAATGCCCCTGTGAGAAAAAAATTGATTTTCTATTGTTTTGATTTGGAAATAGTTTATAATCTCTCAAAACATAATTTTAGTGACTAATACTCATAGGGGAAGTGAGAAAAAATTGATGTTAAGCCTTACGAGGGTTCGATTGACATTTCGGGTAATGAATGTCTATCGGGATGTCGCGGCAGTTGTCACGGGCTCGATGGGAGTTCCGGGTCATGACAGTCATCATATTATTCATCTTAACACCCCACATGTTAATTTATTTTTATGTAGCCATCTCAAAAAGTCTCTAACTTTTCTTTCTCTTACATGCCAATATATAAGGCAATAAAGAAATTCTGCAATTTCACTCATCATCTTTATCTTAATACCTCCCCAATGCACTTAAGACTCCAAACAACAAAGCTTAGCATCAAAACCAATGACCATTTTCCAACTCATGAGTCCAATCTTTATGCCGCTCACATTTTGCTCTTGTTTTCTAGCCATTAAGGGTTCTTAACCAATTACATTTATAAAGTGGATAATTCACTTAATTATTACATCTCATCCTTGCAGTTATAAGATCAAGATATCTCGAATTTAGGATGCAGAAGTTCCCTCCTAGAGCATATCCAAAAATCCATATATTTCAAGTCCCACCTTAGGACATCTTTCCCATATGGTGTAATGAATTCACAATATATACATCATCATACACATAATTACTTATTATTTATGGTATCCCTCTATTTTCATTATCCATTACTGATCATTTTCCTTATCTTATAACTCCAATAGTTTATTAACTTCCAATACAAAGACCACGAAACTAGTTCGTCTTTCACTACATTTATACTCACAATCCTTATTAATCAATAATTTATCTTTTTCAAGTTCCTTCATTTATCTCTAATGGACCATATTTTATATTGTATTAGATTATCTTCCTATAATGTTATGGCATCATTTTATACTTCCTTCACCCTCAAGCTTACAATCTTTGACTTTATCACATTAATCGCTCAAAATGTCATCTAGAGCCTCTTGATTTCTTCCCTATCCTTTCGAATTGTAACTATAGTTAAGATTCCCATACATCTCCAGTCACTTAAACAGCTACTTTATAATACATTCTAGTCACACACTTTAAAAGCCAAACTATTAACTTCTTTGTACAGATAACTATTATCTCTTTTACTCTACATCTACCTAGACTTAAAGTAGTACAAAATCCTACGAAAATATTACATGTCATTAGGATCATCATCTTAATCTGATTTTATCGGAAGATTCTACTCCAAGTCCTTCTTAAGATCCTCTTTCGGGTTTTCCTCTTCCTGAGATTTTCTCCTTTGTTCCTCAATCCAGGCTTGTTGTATTCTCCTACATTCCTCATAACTCACCGGTGTAGCATTTCTTCCACAACCGGGAGGAAAATGTCGTACAATGTTCACCTTCTTAAGGGGATAATTTGCAACAGTTACTTTCTCCTTATTCTTTTCCTGTTGTTCCTTTACATTCGTCCCACAGCCTGAAGGATAGTGTCGAACAACTGACATGCCCTTCCTAGGACGAATACCTTCCCTTGCAATTGCCTGCCTCGCCCATTCTCTATGGTACTCTTCAGGTTGTTTCAAAAGGAAATCTTTTACAATTTTCGGAGTATCAGAGCTGCTCTCACTTTCAAAATTCTCGCTACTCTCGAAGCTTTCCTTATTACTATCAGCACTTTCTGGACTACTTGGTTCGAGTTGCCATCGGCTCCTAGCAGTAGAATCTAATGATCCCTCACTAGCACTATGAGGGGTATCAGGACTACCGCCTCTTCTAGACATGGTGTGTGTGTCACCAGCGCACCTCAAAAACTATACGCAACCAAGTAGTAATTACTTAATCATTTATGCATCACTAGAGTAGGTAGGTTTCTATATGCAATTACATGCATTCTATTCAGCCTAACCTAACTTAACTTAACTTAACTTGACTTAACTTAACTTAAATTGACTTGGGCCACACTGACACTGTAAATTTTAAAACAACTTTAAACCCAAAAGCTCTAATCTTTAAAACCAAAAGCTTTGATACCAATCTAATTGTCAAGACTCGGAACTCCCATTGAGCCGGTGACAACCGCCGCGACGTCCCGATAGACATTCATTACCCGAAATGTCAATCGAAACCTCGCAAAGCTTAACATCAATTTTTCTCGCTTCCCCTGTGAGTATTAGTCACTAAAATTATATTTTGAGAGATTATAAACTATTTCCAAATCAAAACAATAGAAAAACAATTTTTTTCTCATAGGGGCATTTTTATCATTTTTCCTCAAAAATTTCGAAATCCGCTAAAAATATAGTATGCGAGTACAAAACACATAATTCATAATCAAAAATAAGTTTAAACATCTAAAACCTTCATTTAAAATGAAATTATGATTATTTGGATATAATAATAAAAAAAATAAAAAAAATTTTCAATAAAATATTCTATTTTCTTATAAAATAATAGTTTTAGAGTTATACGTAAATAAATTTTTGTAGCAACGTAAAAGCAAAATAAATTCATACATACTGTAATACAGTAAGCTAGAGGATTTAATTTAATTTACAATAACCAGTGGGCTCCCGAATAACTAAAAGTAAGAAAGATTGTGAACCTACAGTTTGGAAGATGCAAATCCAATGGTAGCCTTGATGAAATCAGCTATCTACAACTTATTTTGAGCCTGAAATGGGTGGAAAAGAGGCTGGTGAGATTATATAACCCCAGTGAGTAAACAAATACCATCTAAAATATCTAAAGCCGAGTAAATGGAGATAGATAAAATAGTTTAACATACTGTAATTCATCACCTTTCAACTTATTTCAACCAAATAAAATCAATTCATATAAATCGAGTAATCAACATGGCTTATGAATTTATTAAAACTTTGGCTCGTGCCAAAATAATTTTCATACTCAGTTATTAGGGATACCTTGATTGAGGGCTATCCCAACCGAGTCTGCCAAGGCTTTTAAAAAGTTATGTACGCATAAATCATGTTTTTATTTAGAAAACATAGCCGTTCCTTGGCGTTGATTGAGTTCACCCTCACGTGGTGGTTTGGCGTGAAGTGAACTCTAAAGTGTTAACCTCAGGAGTTATCCAATCGCGCCTCTCATACTGAGGTATAAATATAATAGGGTTACCGTGCCCCTCTAATAGGCTAGTCCACCGAACCCGTCCATTGCAGTGACTAATTTATAACCCACCATACAATAAAATTTGCAACAACATGACATGGTAATTATTTTATTTTACAGTCTCTCAAGGCAAATTAATAGTTCACACATTTTCAACACATTTACCAAATCAACCATTCATGCCAATATTATCATAAGCCACTCAATTCAAACCATGATTTATAACACAACAATTTAGTCTCCAATTACTCTATTTTCAAAACCATATTTCAATTTCAAGACAATTTTATAAAATCATTTTCATTTAATCACATTTTGCTTATAAAACATAAAGATTTACCATTTAAACTTATTTTTCATAAAATCACAAAATCAGATACAAACCACTTTAGATAATTAAGACGATAGTAAGGTTACTCACTATTTCGAGAGTCAAATTTCCAAGTACTCCGATTCTTGATCCTCGGGTACTATATCTTTACTTTTACCAGAATGCTCACCACCTAGACATAATGCACAATAAGCCATTTACTACATTGTGCTAAATTGTTATAAAACCAATTCAGGCTTTATACTAATGTATGAAATGGGATGCAAATTGCTCGGATTATTGTCTAAACACGGTGTTCTACACAAATTCAATTGTGTACCTAAATTAAACGGTATTGGCCTAATTCGATCTATCACTCGATTAATTGGCCAATACAGCCAATTGAACTCGAAATAACTCCATTTTGTCTCCCAATACTCCAAATCATTAAACACAAATTAAATAACTTGAAATATGGCAAAATCATCCTCACATTTTCTCTTAGAAAAATTCGGCCATTTTAAGCGCATGAACACCATGATTTTTCCTACTTGATTTTCACACCATAAATCATTAATTCCTAACCAAATCACTTGAAATAAAATCAAAATCATCATCAATATTCTACATGGAGAATTCTGCCAATGATGGGTGATGGGAGAACATGAATTTTTCTTACTTGATTTTCATGCTACACATCACTGATCAATTAAAAACACTAAAATACATTGAAATCTAACCAAATCAAGCATCAAAACCTCTCTCCTAGGGTTTGATCAGAACACTATCCTTCATGATATCTTGTGATTCAACCATGAAAAATGCAAAATAATGCATGGGAAAGGTAGATCACAAGTCAAAATCAAGAAATTTTACCTTTGATTGCTTGATTACTTGAAATCCACAAATTTTCTCTTGAATTTTCACCCTAGGGTTCTTGTTCTTCCTTTTTCTTCCTTTGTTCTTGCTTTGGCCGGCCATATGAAGAGAAATAGGCTAATTTTGTGCTAATTTATAAGGAAAATAATAAATGGATGAGATTTTGACACATGTCACCATTTCATTGGTCCATGTGTCATACTTAGCCATTAAGTAATCTCTCTCCACCAGTTAAATTTTCTCAATTATCCATGATAATATTGGGTAAAATCCATGTGCTGGACAAATGTTGGGTGATGTAAAATTACAATTTTTCCCTTGAGGTGGCAAAATGACTATTTCACCCCTATGCTCGAAAAACTGTCAGAAGTAAATTTTTCACTTCTCAAACTCAAATTATGTTCTAAATAGTCAATCTTGATCAAAAACTTATTCCAACATTCCAATTTTAACCCTAGGGGGGTAAAATGACCATTTTGCCCCTAGGTCATAAAAATTCTAATTTGACTCCAAATCGGTCCTCGAACTCCGAATCACCATTTTAAGTCATTTTAGGGTTTTAAAATTCTCAATTTCATCTTAAAATCTCTATTTGGACTAGTTCGAGGCTTAATTCAACTTAATTGTACCATTTGGTACATTGCCATTCTTTAACGATTTTGAAGGTACCCAAGTAAGCAAACATGCATTCTTATGTAAGAATGTCATAATAAACATATTGTAGAGTTGGGCTTGACAAATTCAATATATTGTGTCATGTCATTATAAATCTATTTCAGGCTCTATATCAATGCATGAGGTTGTTTGGATAGTCACTTAAAGACGGTGTTACACATTGGTTCAATTATGATCAGAATGGATCGATTTTCGACCTAATTCGAACTCTCCACCTTTGATTTAACCAAAACATCCAAATTGACTTCAATTATATTCATCACACTTCCAATGTCCTAAAATACACCAAAGCTCCTCAATGAGCTTGACTTTCTCAGTGTTATTCAACTTACTTACTAAAAGAACTATACTTTAAAATTACCATTTCGATTTCCATCACCACCATTTATTAAATTCTAACTAAATAACACAAGATATCACAAGAATCATCATCACTAGGTTCCTTATGAAATTCGGCCATGGTGGGTGCATAAACACTAGGGTTTTTCATACTTGATTTTTTTGCACCATAAATCATTAGTTCCTAACCAAATCACTTGAAATAAAATCAAATCCACTATCAACATACCATAAGGAAGATTCTGCCATTGAGGGTGATGGAAGAACATGAATTTTTCTTGTTTGCTTTTCATGCTAAACATCACCAAACAACTAAAAACACTATAATAACATGAAATCTAGCTAAATCTAAGATCAAAATCCCTCCCCCCATGTCCGGCCAGCAAAGGTATCTTCATGCAAGCTTGATTCTCAACCATGAAAAATTAAAAAGAATGCATAGGAAAGGTAGATCACAAGCTAAAATCAAGAAATTTTACCTTGCTTAATTCCTTGATATCCACTAATTTTCTCTTGAATTTTCTAACTAGGGTTTTGTTCTTTCTTTTTCTCTTTGTTCTTGGTGAGGCCGAACATATGGGAGTGAAATGGGAGAGTCATGTGCTGATTTTTAATGTAAATTATAAAGAAATGAAAGCTTGCCACTTGTCACCATTCCATTGGTCCATGTTTAACACTTAACAACTAAGCTTTCTTTCAGCACCACATAAAATATCTCAATTATCCATAATATAAAATGTTAATGGATGAAATCCTTAGGCATGACAAGTGTTGGGTGGTGTAAAATTCCAATTTTGCCCTTGGGTGGCAAAATGACCATTTTACCTCTACATCATGAAAATTCCCATTTGACTCCAAATCAATCCTCGAACTCCGAATCACCATATTAAGTCATTTTGGGTTTTTAAAATTCTCAATTTCATCTTAAAATCTCTATTTGGACTAGTTTGAGGCTTACTTCAGCTTAGTTGTACCACTAGGTTCACTACCGACTTTTAACGATTTTTCAGGGCTTTCCAAGTGACATGGCAAATATTTTATAGAGTTGGGCTTGACAAATGTTGACATTTGAAAATGCATGTACAAATGTATATGTGAAATTGATGACTTGACTAATTGAGGTGAAGAATTGTTCTTAGTAATTGGAGATTTGAACTTCATGTATTGATGAGTTGTATAAATAGTACAATGACAACAAGTCACAATAGAAATTGAACTATGATGATATAAGAAATTTTAGAAAAGATAATCAGAGAATGGGATTAAAGAAATGTAATCCATAGCGTGGGAATAATTGAAGTATGTGGTGTAAATGCAAGATAAACTTGAAGTATGTAGATATAATTGAAGGCATTAGCCTTTCTTAATGTTTAGACTATGTACATAAATAAATATGGCATGTTTATAATGTTGTAGGCTACATAATAGTGTATGGGGATAAGATGAATGAATGAATGTCGAGAATCTTGGCAAGGAGTGAAACAATAAAATGGTGATTAAGTATACATAAGTAAGTATAATATGTGATCAAAATCGGTATGATTGAGATGGAGTATGGTTCAAACTTAATGATAGTGATAAAGGCATGCTTGGAGTCTCAATATAAGAGATTATGATTGTGAAAGGTACTGCTGATATGATTTTAAAGGATAATAATAGACATAAGTGAAGTATTCAAGTTGAACTGGAGGTAAACGAGGTGAATAGAACGAAATTCCCTGTAACAGGAGAAATGGAATAAGATCATGGAATGAGATTGATAACTCGACATCGACGTGAATTCGAGGACGAATTCTATTTAAATGGGGAATATTGTAATACCTTGTACTTGATATGGTGACTAATAAAGTTTATTGGATGCCAATTAAGGCATAATAAGGTATTTTGGGTACCAAGGAGACAAGAGGAAATTTTTAGAATAAAATAATATTTTATTAATAAAATAATATTAAAATAATAATATTTTATTCAGTGTTGAAATTTTTCATGAAGAAGGAGTATATGGTCAATCTAAGTGGGGGAAAAGAAGAATGAGAAAATTTTGAAGAAAAATGATGTTAATGGGGCCGCGTGTCTTTATTAAGTAAAGATAGCACGGGTAAATAAATATTTTAAATATTGTCGGGATACCACGTTGAAATACAATTTTGATATTTTGGTGGTATACGTATAGAGGAAGGAAGATAGATGAAAATCAAAATTTTAGACATGTTGGAAAGATCGAATTTTAAAATATGAAAGTTGGAGGATTATGTAGTGAAATTAAATGGAAGAAACAAATAAACAAATAGTAAAATAATATTACATGTATATATATAAAAAAAAAAAAGAGAGAAAGACCAACATGGGTAGCCACCCATGTGGTCAATTAAAGAATCAAGACATATTTTTTTATAGTGGTAGAGGCTGGCCAAGTTGGCAAGAAAGAATGAGATAAAGATGAAAGATAGAAAAGATAAGAAAGAAAAAAAAAAGGAAAAGTCAAAGTCAGTTAAGTGAAAAAGGAAAAAAAAGGAAAGAGAGAAGTCGGTTGTGAGAAAGAGCAAAAGGAAAGCAAAAGAGGAAAGGAAAGAAAAAGGAAAGAAACAGCCAAGGGAGAGAAAGAGAAAGAAGAAAGGAAAGAAAAAGAAGAGAAAAGTCGAATGGTGAGTAAGAGAAAAGAAAGAAAAGGAAGGGAAAAAGAGCCGAGTTTGAGGGAGCTATTTTTTTGTCTGTTTTGAGAATGAGATGAGCAGCTTTAGTTGCTGATTTTTGAAGGCTAAAAGGAGCAGCTTTAGCTGCTGATTTTTGAGGTTTCGGTTGCCAATTTTGAGGGTGAGATGAGCAGCTTTAGCTACTGATTTTTGAGGTTTTGGCTGCCGATTTTGAGGGTGAGATGAGCAGCTTTAGCTATTGATTTTTTGAAGGCTGAAAGGAGTAGCTTTAGTTGTTTATTTTTGAGGTCTTGGCTGTTGATTTTGAGGGTGAAATTATATTACCCCGTACTTTGATATGGTGACTAATAAAGCTTATTGGATGCCAATTGAGGTTAATTATAATGTTTAAAAGTGATGAAAGATGAAAGGAATAGTTGGGATAAAATATTTCGCACGTGATGAAATAATAATAAAATAATAATATTTTATCAAAGAAGAATTTACGAGATAAAAAGTGATTCAGAAGTAAATTGAGGCATAATAAGGTATTTTGGGTACCAAGGAGACAAAAGGAGACAAGAGGAAATTTTTGGAATAAAGTAATATTAAACTATTAATATTTTATTCAGTGTCAGAATTTTCCATGAAGAAGGAGTATATGGGCATCCTAAGTGGGGGAGAAGAAGAATGAAAAATTTTATGGAGAAAAATAACATTAATGGGGCCGTGTGTCTTTATTAAGTAAAGATAACGCGAACAAATAAATATTTTAAATATTATGGGAACACCACGTTAGAGTACAAACTTCATACTTTGTTTGTATATGTGTAGAAGAAGATAATAGAAGGAAGTTGGAGTTAAATGAGTGTTGGGAGGACTAAATTAAAATAGAAAGAAACAAAAAGGGCAAAACGGTAATTTTATGTGAAGTTTGGTCAAAGCTTCCAAAGGAAGCTTTGACTCTGATTTTTTTTAAGCCCAAAATCATTCTTATCTCCTCCAGCAAGATTTTTTCCTCTTCTCCTCCATGCTCCACACCATTCTTGAAGCTTCCATGCCGTTTTCTCTTTATCCACCATGAAATTAAGTTTTCTTCACTTTCTTTTCCATGTTTTCTTTTCCTTTCTTCTCCAAACTTCTTAAGCATTAAATTTACAGCCTTTAACCTGAATTTTCAGCACACCAAAACCCTAGGAGGAGAAGAAAGAAAAAGAGAGAAAGAAAGAAAAAACTTAGTTTTGGTGATTCAAGCAAGGAACGGTAAGAATTCTTGTTTTTGGCTTGAGTAGTCTTTGAAAATGAGTTAGTGACTTAGAGAAATGTCTTGTGGCAGCAAAGATTGGCTTGATTGGAGAAAAATTGGTAACATGTAAGCCAATAAACCCGTGGGTACATGAAGGACTCAAAGTAGAAAAGGAAAACGGTAAGCTTAACACTATGTTTTAAAGCCTATGGTTAGTTGAATATAGTGAGGAATTATGGTTGTTGAAAGGATTTATTTGCCTAAGCTAGTTGAAAATTGTTAAGATTGTATGGCATGTTGTTTGAAAGAAATAAAAAAGGAATATTGTGGATAGAGGATTGAGAAACAAAGTATTGAAAGTTAGATAGATAACGATACGTGTAAACTAGGAAATAATTGAGTGAAAGTGAGAATAATTGTTGCTGCCATATATGTGGATTATGTGTGGAAATATAAGATGGATTTGGGCAAAAATTATTTAGAAAGGTTGAAGTAGGGAAGTGACATCATAAATAAGTTGCCGGTGATATAATCTAAGGAATTTCATAAGCAATGGATATAAGTAATTTTGGTAAAAGTCTATTAAGATGTGAGTTAATTGAAGATGGTTTCATGATAGGATGAAAAATATAAATTTGAGTAAGGATTAATTGATTGAAGTGCTGCCCGTATACGTATGTAATTAAATATATTGAGTTCGTATTATTGCTAGGAAGTGCAAAGATAAGGTTAGAGAACTGTGGTGGCATGCAGGAGTAAATAACGAACGATCGGCTGGTGAAAATAGTTAGAGACACCTCCGATCAAATAATGACTTAATATCTCGTTGTTGCCAGATGAGTGAACTTGTATTTCAAAATCGTTTTGGTAGACATAATTGTATTGGTATGAAGCATTGAATGATTTATTCCAACTTGTCTTTAAAAACATGTGCCTTGGGAACAAGCCTTTGATAAAATATTTTGATGTTGTGAAAATGTGAAATTTGTAATAGGACGAACTTTTGTGCTTGTATACTGTGTTGATATATATATATATATGTATATGAGTATACGAATAATGTTGTGTAATGATATTGACCCGGCTATGTGCGAGTAGGAGTGTGCATAAGTCAATGCTGACCCGGCTATATGCGAGGGGGAGTGCGCATAAGCCGATGCTGACCTGGCTATGTGCGAGGGGGAGTGCGCATAAGCCGATGCTGACCTGGCTATGTGCGAGTAGGAGTGTGCATAAGCCGATGCTAACCCAGCCATGTGCTAGTGGGAGTGCATATGAGCTGATGATGATGGAAGGGTGTGTATGGTGATGGATATATATATATATATATATATATATATATATATATATATATATATACATATATAGATATGTGTGTTATAGAAAGTTCATGAGTATGGTATATGGTGTTGCACATGTGAATCTTGCATGTTGAACTTTGAAAATTATTATGCGTTTCATGTTGATTTTTTTGTCATTTTAGCAGGATGGCTTTTTCTTGAAAGCAAGGAAACTTTTTCATGGTGCTCTGTTTCTCGCTGTAGCAAGATTCATTCTCGCTACAGCGAGAAACTCTCGGATTTGGAGGGGTAATGCTAGTCAGAATCTCATTGCAGCGAAGACCCATCGTTTACTTGACGTGAGTTGCACGAATGCTATTAAAGTTTTCACTATTCAAATCCTTTGTTGAGCATGGATCCTTTTTATCAAGTGATTTACTCATTTGGGGTTTACATGAGAGGCTTTGATAATAGCTAACTAAATTACATTGTTATAAAGATAAATGCATCATGATTTTCTTTAAACCTTCCTTATTGTTTACTTGTTCCCTCCTATGTTCACTCACTAAGTTTGTATGCACGATTTTTTTTTAAATTCATGTTTTAGGTTTTCTGAGTTAAAGATGATTGGATCTTAGGATGAGGTGCTCCTCCCTATACATTGCTCGGTAGGTTTAACGTGACACTAAGTGTTATCAATCGTTCGCAAAGTCATTCCGTTGACGGTCAAGGTTTAATCATGTGTATATGAATACTTGGTGTGAAATACTGAGAATCATTTGTTAATCTATATATGAATATAGTGGTTGATGATACCATTATGAATGCATGATTGGGTTTTATGAATTGTTTTCAAAGGAACGGTATTTGAACATTACGAATTTCAGATTCTAAAGGAATAGGGATTTATGTATAAGATCAATTTAATAGGCTTGCTTGGGCTTAGTGGGCTGAGCCCATTAGGCCCTTGTGCCGATCATGGCCCAAAAATTGGGCTGTGATAGAAATGAGCAACTTAGGCTGCTGATTTTGAGGTTGAAAGGGGCAAAAATTTACTGCTGGCAATGAGAAAGAGAGGAGGAGGAAATAGTGGCCGGTTGTGAGAGTAAGGAAAAAAAATAAAAAAAAAAATAAGAAACAATTGAAAGAACCCATGAGAAGAGGCCCAAAGGCAACAAGGAAGTGTAGGCCCAAAAGAGAAGAAAGGTGGAGACTTAGGCTTAGGCCAACCTAGCCCAAATAGGTAAAAAGAAAATTTCCTTGCTTTTTATTGGGCTTGTTGTGAAGTTAGATTAATTAGGGCTAGCCCACTTGTTTAGTTAAATTTTGGTTATTAGTGGTATAAATTAAATTTAAATTACTTTAATACAATATTTAAAAATTGTATTAGGATGTGTCATAGGATTAAAGTAAAGAAGAAAATATGAAATTGATTGAAGTGCTACCCATGTACATATGTAATTAAATATATTGAGTTCGTATTATTGCTAGGAAGTGCAAAGATAAGGTTAGAGTATTGTGGTGGTATGCTGGAGTAAACATCGAGTGACTGGCCAATGAAAATAATCAAAGACACCTCCGATCAAATAGCAATATAATATCCCGCTATCGTAAAGTGAGTGAACTTGCATTTCAAAATCGTTTTGGAAGACATAATTGTATTGGTATGAAACATTGAATGATTTATTCCAACTTGTCTTTAAAAATGTGTGCCTTGGGAACAAGCCTTTGATAAAATATTTTGATGTTGTGAAAATGTGAATTGTGTAATAGGACGGACTTATGTGCTCCTATACTGTGTTGATATATATATGTGTATACGAATAATGTTGTGTAATGATATTGACCCGTCTATATGTGAGTAGGAGTGTGCATAAGCCGATGCTGACCCAACTATGTGTAAGGGGGAGTGCGCATAAGACGATGCTGACCAGGCTATGTGCGAGTAGGAGTGCGCATAAGCCGATGCCGACTCAGCCATGTGCTAGTGGGAGTGCATATAAGCTGATGATGATGGGAGGGTGTGTATGGTGATGGATATATATATATATATACATATATAAATATGTGTGTTATAGAAAGTTCATGAGCATGGTATATGGCGTTGCACATGTGAATCTTGCATGTTGAACTTTGGGAATTATTATGCGTTTCATGTTGATTTTGTTGTCATTTTAGCAAGATGGCTTTTTCTTGAAAGAAAATAAACTTTTTCATGGTGCTCTGTTTCTCCCTGCAGCGAGATTCATTCTCGCTACAGCGAGAGAAACTCTCGAATTTGAAGGGGTAATGCTGGTCGGAATCTCGCTGCAGCGAGAATGCCTTTCCGTTGTAGCGAGGACCCATCGTTTACTTGACTTGAATTGAATGAATGCTATTAAAGTTTTCACTCTTCAAATCCTTTGTTGAGCATGGACCCTTTTTATCAAGTGATTTACTCATTTGGGGTTTACATGAGGGGTTTTGATAAGAGTTAAACTAAATTGCATTGTTTTCAAAGATGTGTATCATGATTTCTAAACCTTCCTTAATGTTGCTTGTTCCCTTCCTATGTTCACTCACTGAGTTTGTACTCACGTTTTTTTTAAAATTCATGTTTTAGGTTTTTTGAGTTAAAGGTGATTGGATCCTAGGACGAGGTATTCCTCCCTATATATTGCTTGGTAGGTTTAACGTGCCACTAAGTGATATCAATTGTGCCCAGAGTCACTCCGCTGACGGTCAATTTCTAATTACGTGTATATGAATACTTGTTGTGAAATGCTGAGATTTACTTGTCAAATTATATGTATGTATATAATGGTTGATGATGCCATTATGAATACATGACTGGGTTTTATGAGTTGTTTTTAAAGGAATTGTAATTGAGTATTATGAATTTTGGATTCTAAAGGAATATGGATTAAAGTATAAGATCATGTAAGTAGGCTTGCTTGGTCTTGATGGGCTGAGCCCATTGGTCCCTTGCGCCGTTCATGGCCCAAAAATTGGGCTGTGACAAGTTTATTGTTAATGCACATGTTATTATATGTGTTTACTTGTGAATGCCATTGGGAAGCATGAGCTGTTAGACATTTAGGTGATGTATGATTTTAATGGCTACTGGATATGTTGTGACTAAATCAGTGATGGTGATACTATGATGTGGGATTAGATTGCTTTTGTCAAGACCCGAAACTTCCCTCGAGCCTATGACAACTGCTGCGATGTCCCGATAGACACTCATTACCCGAAATATCAACCGAAATTCGCAAGGCTTTAATGTCAGTTTCTCATTTCCCCGTGAGTAGCCGTTGCCAAATATCACGTTCTAAAAGATTTTAAACTATTTTCAACTTAAAATAATAAAAAAATAATTTTCGTCTCACAGGGGTATTTTAGTCATTTTTCCCTGAAAATTTCGAAACCAGCTAATAATGTAGTATACGGGTGCAAAACATATATTTCATAATCAAAAATAAATTTGGATATCTAAAACATTCTTTTAAAATGAAATTATGACTATTAGAATAAAATAAAAATATTAAATAAAATATTCAATTTTCTCATAAAACAATATTTTTAGAATACTGCATAAATAATTTTTACAGTGTAAAAGCAAAATAAATTCATATATATCGTAACACAGTAAGCCAGAGTATTTAATTTAATTTACAGTAACAAGTGGGCCATCGAATAACTAAAAGTAAGGAAGACTGTGAACCTATAGTTTAGAGGATGCAAATCCAATGGTGGTCCTCGATGAAATTAGCTATCTATAGACTATCCTGAACCTGAAATGGGTGGAAAGGGAGGTGGTGAGATTATATATTCCCAGTGAGTAAACAAATACCATCTAAAATATCTAAAGTCGAGTAAATGGAGACAGATAAAATAGTTTAACATACTGTAATTCATCACCTTTCAACTTGTTTTAACCAAATAAAATCAATTTATATAAATCGAGTAATCAACTTGGCTTATGAATTTCTTAAAACTTTGGCTCGTGCCAAAATCATTCTCATACCTAGTTATCAGGGATGTCTTGATCGAGGGCTATCCCAACCGAGTCCGCCAAGGCTATTAAAAAGTTATGTACACATAAATCATGTTTGTTTTTTAAAACATATCCGTTCCTTGACGTTGGCTGAGTTCACTCTCACGTGGTGGTTTGATGTGAAGTGAACTCTAAAGTTATACCTCGAGAGTTACCCTACTTGAATCTCCAATCGAGGTAAAATATAACCGGATTTCGTTCCCCTCAATAGGCTAGTCCACATAACCCGTCCACTGCAGCAAGCTAAACCCACCATACAATAAAATTTTGATAGCATGACATGACTTATTATACTACCTAGCCTGTAAATGTAAAACACAACAATTCATACAGTTCACAAACCACAATTTCAGCTAGTCATGCCAACACATTATCATAAGCCATCAATTAGAACCATAAACTTACAACACATCAAGTGGTCTCCAGTTACTCTATTTTGAAAGCCATCATTCAATTTCAAAACAATTTTATGAAATCATTTCATTAAATCACATTTGGTTTATAAAACCAAAAAATTAATCATTTAATTCATTTTCCATAAAATTCACAAAATCGAATAAAACATACTTTAGATAGTTAAGACGATAGTAAGGTTACTCAATATTTCGGGAGTCAAATTCCAAGTACTCCGATTCTTGATCCTCGGGTACTATTGTCACGACCTAATTTTTTAGCCATGACCAACGCATGGGCCCAATGGACGTAATCCACTAAGCCCAAGCAAGCCTATTAATCTGACATGTTTATCATTCCATCATAAACTGCTTAGTCACATTTCATAACTTAGAATCAAAATATTACTACACATTGCCATCTCATACTAGCATACCAAACAAGCGAGAATGCCTTTTCGCTGCAGCGACGTTGGGATTTAGTTATTAGCTGAACGAGGGTTTCTCAACTGGCCGAGGGTTTCTCACTAAACCTCCTCATTTTAAACTTAACTCATTTAGTCCTTAATGTTGGAAGTCCATTCTCAAATATGGTAGCAAAGAAGTGAAAAATAGGGTAGCAATTGGACAATATGAGAGACAAAACAGAAAGTTTTTCACTGAATCTTGCTACAGCAAAATTGTAACCCAAAAACAGAAAGTTTCTCACTGCAACGAATTGCAACCTAGAAATAGAAAGTTTCTCGTTGCAGCGAGAATGAATTTCGCTGCAGGGAGAAGCTACAGTGTCTTTCTCGCTACAGTGAAAATGCATTCTCGCTGCAGTGAGTTTTCCATCAGTCTACCCCTCCAAACCCGAGAGTTTCTCACTGCAGCGAAAATGATTCTCGATGCAGCGAGAAATAGGGCACTAATGAAAAATTTGCCCTTCTTCCCAAAGAAAAACCACCCTACTGAAATGTCCAAACAAACATGAAACGCGTAACAATTTTCCACAGTTTAACATGTCAAGTTTCACATGCATTACAACCATATACCATTACTCATTAATTTCCTATATCACACATATTTACATATGTATATATATGTAAACGTATACCCATCATCATCATGCACACCATCCCATCATCATCATTACTAGCTCATGCGCACTCCCTATTCGCATATGGCTGGGTCATCACCGGGTTATGTGCACTCTCTACTTGCACATAGCCGAATCAATATCATTACACAACAATGTATTCACATACATATATATCAACACAATGTGTTAGTGCATGATTCAATAATAGTCACATGTCACAACATGGAGACAATTTATCAAAAGCTTGTTCCCAAGGCACTTGTTTTCATGAAAAGCTTGATAATTCATTCAAATGCTTGGCAAATACATTATATCCCCAAAACAAGTTTTGAAGGTAGTCCACTCACCGATTTATTGTTGAGCCTTTAGTTGACTCTAATTCCCCTAATGATCCAATTGGAAGGATGGGACTTCATTAGAACCTAGGATCACATTAGCAAAAACAATAGGTCAATTCACACACTATGAACCTTAAAAGCTATCTCTTAGCTAGCTTTTAATTGCTACATTAAATAGCTATCTATGTTCACTATCTTCATCACTAAAAAAGTAATGAACATACTCAACAATAAAACAGCTCTTAATCTAAATTACTAGTCATTATTCACAGCTAAAAATCAAGCTTGGTTCATCATTCACCCTAGGGTTCCTTTGTAGTTGAATTCTCTTCTAATAGTTTCCAAATAAATTGGGTAATTCTCTATTTCTCTCTCTAAAATGCCCAACTAGTGAGAGAAAGTATGGAAATAAGCTTTATCAAGGGTTTTAAAGTGAGAGAGTGAAAGAATTAAAGAGTTCTAGTCAAAAGGGCTCAAAGGTATGAAAACTAGAGCTAGAGAGAGAAAATTATGCAAGCTCCATATCAAGCTTCCATGGAGTTTTGAAGAAACTTGAGAGGGAAGAAGAAGAAGAAGACAAGCTATTGGAAAAATGGGAGAAGAAGCTGCTGGAAGAAAGATATTTATAGCCAATCTTATCCATTCCCTTAAAATTACGAAAATGTCCTTAACTAGTTAGTTTGTTCTCATGCAACCCTTTGTGCAATCTTTTTGCTTTTTTGACACTGGGACAAGGTCCATGATGGTCTAAACATACTTGGGTTCATAAAAACTTAAAATCTTAACTTGAGGTGAATAATGATCATTTTGCCCTTGTTATGAAAATTGTTGAAACTTCTAGTTTTCTTCGTGTTTTCATTAGTACACATCATTTATGCAGTCTTATACCTATTTAGACCTTAAAATATCATAAAACTTTCTTTTGAGAGCTTATTAGAGAAAATGACGAAACTACCCTTGGCTCGTATTATTACATCTATGCTTAGTTACAAGCCTATAGAGGTTGAGGTCTCACAATTATCTCTTTACTTTTGCCAGAATGCTCACCACCTAAACATAATGCACAATAAGCCATTTACTACATTGTGCTAAATTGTTATAAAACCAATTCAGGCTTTATACTAATGTATGAAATGGGATGCAAATTATTCAGATTATTGTCTAAACATGGTGTTCTACACAAATTCAATTGTGTACCTAAATTAAACAGTATTGGCTTAATTCGATCTATCACTTGATTAATTGGCCAATACGTCCAATTCAACTCCAAATAATTTCATTTTTCTCCCAATACTCCAAATCATCAAACACAAATTAAATAACTTGAAATATGGCAAAATCATCCTCACATTTTCTCTTGGAAAATTCGGCCATGGTGGGTGCATCAACACTATAATTTTCCCTACTTGATTCTCACACCATAAATCACTAATTCCTAACCAAATCACTTGAAATAAAAATCAAAATCATCCTCAATATTCCACATGGAGAATTCAGCCAATGATGGGTGATGGAAGAACATGAATTTTTCTTGCTTGATTTTCATGTTATACATCACTAACTAACTAAAAACACTAAAATATCTTAAAATCTAACCAAATCAAGCATCAAAACCTCTCTCTAAATGTTCAGCCAGCAAGATACCCATCATGAAATCATGTGATTTAACCATGGAAAATGCAAAAGAATGCATGGAAAAGGTAGATCACAAGTCAAAATCAAGAAATTTTACCTTTGATTGCTTGATTACTTGAAATCCACCAATTTTCTCTTGAATTTTCACCCTAGGGTTCTTGTTCTTTCTTTTCTCCCTTTGTTCTTGCTATGGCCGGCCATAAGAATGAATGTGGAAGAGTTGTAGGCTAATTTTTAAAGCCAAATAATAAAATAATCTAAGCTTGACACTTGTCATCATGTTATTGGTCCATTTTTAAATTCTTAACTATTAAGTTTTCTTTCTCCACCACATAAAATCCTTCAATTATCCATGATAATATTGGGTAAAATCCATGTGCTGGACAAGTGTTGGGTGGTGTAAAATTACAATTTTGCCCCTAGGGTGGCAAAATGACTATTTTACCCCTATGCTAGAAACGATGTCAAAATTAAAATTTTTCACTTCTCAAACTCAAATTATGTTCTAAATAGTCAATCTTGATCAAAAACTTCTTCCAACATTCCAATTTTAGCCTCCGGTGGCAAAATTACAATTTTACCCCTAGATCATGAAAATTCCAATTTGACTCCAAATTGGTCCTCGAACTCCGAATCACCATTTTAAGTCATTCTGAGGCTTTAAAATTCTCAATTTCATCTTAAAATCTCTATTTGGACTAGTTCGAGGCTTAATTCAACTTAATTGTACCATTTGGTACATTGCCATCCTTTAACAATTTTCGAGGTACCCAAATAAGCAAACATGCATTCTTATGTAGGAATGGCATAATAAACATATTGTAGAGTTGGGCTTGATAGCTTTTTTGTTGATAGATTATTGATGCATTATCTGATGTGATCTTATTCATGTATAAGCGGCTATTAGACCATGATTAAATTAAAATGAGATTGTTGATGTATATGTAGCCAGTGAGCTATGATTATTGAGGCACTTAGAACTTAATGAGCTTATTGACAAATGAAGCTCGATAAATGTGATTATTACTATGTTGTGGACATATAGAAGAATAGAGACATGATGGTCTCATTGTGGAATTGTGTTCCATCTAAGGAATGAATTTCGAACGTGGATTTGACTTGAGGTTGAGTGGATTCCGTTATCTTGTGACTATGTGTGTGTGCATGCAGGGATGATGGTAAATAGGAGATGTGGTTTAGTCCCACTTGTAGTGCTGTAATACTACTTGTTGGGAGATTACTTTGAGTGATGACAATGACGGGAGATTACTCTTGACGATATCGACCATCAGGTGATTACTCTGATAGATGATTTAATTTTTCGCTAGCTGCTTCGGTGCTGGGTGCGATTTAATTCTCCACTCATTACTTCGGCATGCGCATGACTTGTGTTTTACCAACAACTTTGCCCTATGCATGATTTATTTCTCTGTCGGCTGGCCACCATGAGTGATTTGACTATGTTCAGGGGAGAACCATTCACTGATCTGACATCATGTGAATTGATTTGTATACGATGTGTGATAACCTTGGAGAGGCCTAGATAAACATGAAATGAATCGATATGATACTTCGACAATTAGAGTGTGTCATGGAAAATGATGTGATTAACTTTGATTTGGCTTCGAGAGTAAGCTTAATGATGTGTGTGATGATCTTGGAGGATGTTAGGGATGATGATATAAGGATATTAATATCCCTTATATTTGAAGATGTTTGTTAGGTTTTATCAGTGCATTGGGAGTAGAATATTTATTATGTGTCCCATGTATGTACATGATTCTAATTTAGTGCACCATTCATTGAGTATTATAATACTCACTAATTTTGTACCATGTGTAGATAAATAGGCCATTGGACAGAGCAAGGCAAGGGTCTTCTATTGACAAATCAATGTTGGCATCTAGTATGTCCCCTATTTTGGTCACTTCGCTGGGTCTGGTCTACATTAGCTTTCGCACTCTAAATTTTATGTTTAGAAAGAAATGCACTCTGGATATTGTAGGCACTGAGTGCCTTGTAATATTGTGTACTAAGGGTTGTTATGTACGAACCTGCCTTGAATGGTCAATGTGTGACCTTATGATAATTGTATGAATTATGTGCCAAGGATGGTGTACTATGTTGAACTTGAATTTTATTTATGAATATGACATATGAAATCCCTTGGCTATGTGTTATTTGATTTTGAACTCAAAGGCTTGCTCGGGTCTTATGGGCTTTGCTTGCCAGGCTTGTGCCCCGATCATAAACCCTAGGGTTTGAGTCGTGACAATTGTGGGCCTCTATTAGTAAAGTTGGTGCATTTCTTTCATCAAATTTGAAAATTCATTGAAGATGAGATAAAGATAGTTGTGATTAATATGAACTTTCATCTATGTATAATAGAGATGTCAAAATGAAACAAATGTAGTGCATAAAAAATATAAACTTGACATTTACCTGCCTTTCATTTCAAGAACTATAGGTAAATCCAAATCCATAGAAAGTTTTGAAGCAGAGCAGGATGCAATAGATGCCCTATTTATATGGTTATGAAGATTTGTAATTAAGTCCTAAGAATCATTGGGTCAGAATCAATGCAACAGATTTAGTTTACTTACTCTAATATTCACAAACTGTAAATCCGGCAAAAATCATGATAGGTTTTATTTTTGTGCCAATCATGTCATCATCTACAGCGTATGCCAAGTTTCCCCATAGAATGGCAACAAGTAAACCCTAATGATTGTACCTCTAAAAAAAGAAAGGAGATCAATTAGGTTATAAGCAACAAGTAGTAACAAAACAAGAAAACAAAACATAAAAAGAAGGAACGAAGTAATGCAGTTGAAGGTATGGAACAAACTTGATGTTTTGGAATCTCAGATTTCTTTTTGGAACTTGTTTTGGGTTGTTGTTTATGTATATAAAATTTACTTTACTAATGGAGATGAGGAAGCCAACGACATCTACATTTAATCATAAAAAAAGTTAAAATTTTATGTGTATATATTTGTCACATCTTAATTCTTGGAGGGATTATGACCGACGCATGGACCCAAACAAGCATAATCCGTTAGGCCCAAGCAATCCTCTTATCATAACATCATCAAGCATTCATCATCACATGCAGAAGCATCATATAACATATATTAATGTACATAATAATAATAAATACATTCATAAAACTCATTACACAATAAAGGAACTTCTCAACTTAATTATGTAAGCTCATGAATTTCATATATATATATATATATATTAACAAGTGCCACTGCCATAATGCACGATAACATAAACATCAAACATCATCAGCACCCTTGGTTGTCCATATAGGCTCTTAAACCATCATCATAGTCTCATACATAACATTATCCATGGAAGTTGCCTAAACATTGGCAATATCAACATAAACATGTTCATAATATGAAATTATAACATACAGTAAAGACCAACTCGTCAATGGCATGTGATCGACCCTTTAAGCATCATGTGGCTGCTAGACACCTACCAAAGAATGAAGACCAGACACTGGTGTCCATGACATTGGCTGCTATCTGATGTTATCACTGATCTGCAACAAAACAAATAGGAAAAATAACATGTGAGTCACAAAAGACTCTGTCAGTGGATACATGAAGGCGAATAGCCAGCGAATAAGAGTATTTTGTAAACATTCACTTGTAATCTTATGACATTCATAACTAATTTAATCATGGACTTCATAAAACATGTCATTTGAATACATTTTAATAGCATTCGTTTGAAAACATGTTAATATAAAACTTTAGGACTCCTTTACCTTTGAAATTCTCATCAAATTCAATCAAATTACATATTCTGCACCAAATCTATTGATACATTCTTGAATGTATCGATACTTTCAAGCATCTATCAATACATTAGTAAAATGTATCGATACATTTCACATAGAAAGCCTCATGAAGCATTTTGTTTAGAATGTATTGATACTTAACTTATATGTATCAATATTTCAACCTAGAACCCAAATTTCTAGGCAAAATCCTCTATTTTTACCATTCCTTAAGTTCTCTTACCTCTTGGGACTTTTTCTAAGGATCAGTCTTCTTCACTAGGCACATTCTTATGCCATCATAGCATACAAATCATTAATAATGCTTAAACAACATTAGGATGCAACATACCATAAACATAATAATTATGATCATTCTATTAACATTAAACTCATACTTTGTAATGGTACATCCCCCATCACCTTAGGTCGGCAACATACATCCCCATTGCCCTTGGGCGTTTATGATGCATCATAGGAATGAAGTCGTCACTTGCACCTTGTGAGAGTGGAATCAATCACACTCATAGAGTTCTTATACTCGTAGCATTAGCTATGTGGAATGTCCTTCACATACAGGCTTACTCATCTCATAAGGTATATGAAAAATGCACCATACACATAATCTTATGGCATTCATCGTGCTTTCTCAATCATCCCATGTATTATATGGAATATACATCATATATATTATCTCATGGCATTTATCGTGCATACTTAATCACCTCATATGGTATATGAAAATTACATCATAAAAACAATCATATAGTGAACAT
This sequence comes from Theobroma cacao, assembly GCF_053813885.1. Lineage (NCBI taxonomy): Eukaryota > Viridiplantae > Streptophyta > Magnoliopsida > Malvales > Malvaceae > Theobroma > Theobroma cacao. Next base: position 10,885,501 of record NC_142644.1, on the reverse strand, counting down.
CATGCATACTTAATCATCTCATATGGTATATAGAAGTTACATCATATACATAATCTTATGGAATTCATCATACAAAAATGCACATTATAGCATCTATAAATAAGCATACAACATCTCGTACCCACACTAGTCTGAAGACCGAAGTAATCAAGTGGACTTCAAACATAAAGTGCTTGTCCCCCCTTGTTGAAAACTAATACATAGTAGATTCATAAATAATTTGAAAACCATTATATCAATCATATCACAATCACTAAGTATTTGTTTTTCTTAGAAAATCATTTTTCATTCTTGAAACTCAAATCCTTTGATAAATCATTTTAGAGATATCATTTCAACATACATAAATAATCATTTTCATAGAAATTATGCTAGCTTTACATATCAAAATAATTTGAAAGTGGTGTATCCACTCACTTAGTTGGAGATTCCATTCTCCGATCACAACTCCATTTCGCTTAATCTGTGGAGTTTTCAAGTATTCCTATCATACAATAGTCATCACAATCATTTCTTAGAATAAAAATCTCGTAATAATTATTCTATGTACTTTCGAAACTACTCGCTTTTAACTAAACTAATTTTCTAACTAAAACCCATGCCTAGAAACTCATAAATATTTGATTCGTCACCTTAGGTGAGCTTTGATGCTAAGGAAAATCACAAAATCTTTGAGCCTTAGTGTTTAACGAAAAATCTGGGCATAAAAATAATATTATAAGTGCTGAAAAATTGATAAATTAAGATTGAAAAGTTGAAAGATGTCACTTTTGTTTGAAAACCTAAAACCAAGCTTCCAATCTTCCAAAATGATGATTTGGGGTGAAAATGGGTTTGAGATAGCTTAGAGTTGTTGCAAAACTGATGGGAGACAGCTTAGAATGAAAACCACTAGAGTTGGGATCATATTTATACTATGGGATGTGAAAATACCCTTTTACCCTTATTATTTTTTCAAAAATTGTTAAAATGTATCTATAAATTTGGCAATGTATTGATACTTTTTGGTTCTAGAAAAATTGTATCGATACATTATCAACATGTATTGATACATGACCATATGTATTGATACATTTGAAACAGAATTTCTGAGACAGATTACCTATAAAACCTGCCTAGCTTATTTACATTAAATACCATTTAAGTAAATGTTCTCTTTAGTTTTTACTCTCCATTTACTTAAGATATTTAATGTAAATAAGCAAATAACCCCACGTTTGGATTCAATAAAAATTGAAAAAAAATCAAAATCTAAATTTTGGTTTCAAGAACAAAATTGAAAAAGTTTGACTGAAATTAAATTGGCGGCTCCCATTTACTATAGCAAATGTACAGAAAAAATTATGGAAAAATCATTTTGGGTTATCTAAAAATCACGGGAATCATTATTGCCATTTTTTATACACTTTAGTCTTTTTTTTTATTTTTGAGATTATAATCTAATCTTATATCTTCAACACTGGTGAATGTATCAGTTATGTATTGCTGAAATAACATCCCAACCTTGAACAATATTAATCCTTCACTCATGCGAAACATAAGCATATACACAGAAAACTCTTTAGCAGTGACTCTGCCTCGTTTTGTTTAAGTTGTGTGATCTTATTTCCTGTATGGAATACCAAGACTAAATCCATCTTCTCCATAAAGAAACAACCATGGATACTGCATAGACATAAATGGTCGATGTAAATTGCTTATCCTTCATAAACGATGACATCTATGTGCCATAATTATATCACGCTTGTCAACCAATTGATCCATATCTCCCACAATTAATATAGCTATTTTTGAAGACGTACGATTTGTATATTGCAGACCATCACTTTTTCATACATCAATTAATTTTAATCTAATTGGTAGGTAATCAAACTCTTGAAATCTCTCTTTATCTATTCGAAAAGCCTTAACAATCTCATTAGTTTGGTCAAGCATCTTCATTAATTCTTCCACAATATTTACATCCATGACCCATCGATTCAGGTCACATCCCAATGCAACAATTCTGTTAGACATTTCATTCTTCGTGTCATATATGTATAGCTGAGCAAGTTTTGGTTTGCAACCATCAATAGGTAATAAATAACCTATTTTATAATGGTTTTGCCTGTTTATCTTAAAGACGTATGGTCTTGGTCTTTTATTGATTTCATTATCTATTCACCACCTGTAGAGGTTAATTGAAACATTGAATTATAAACTCGTATTTTATCTCTGAATTTCAAAGAAATTTGATCACCTCTATAATCAAGTAATGTAGCCAATAGTGGAGGTGGTTGTTTGGAAGGCAGTAAAAACACTTTACCTTCAAAACAACACATAGGTTGCATTTGGTATGTTGTTGGGAATGTGATAACTAGGTATGTGATTGTTGGGAATGTAATTACTGGAAAGATAAATCTGCAGCGTTCGGTATAACATGGAAAAGTGATGATTGCAGGGAATGTGATTGTTGGGAGGATTATAATGTAGAGTTTTGTTTGAAATCACTTTACTAGGAATGTAATGTAAATTTACAAAATTATCCTTATATATGAAAATATAAAGTTGAATAAATTTATATTTTTTAATAAAATTTTAATTTTTTACTTTATCCTTAGAATAATAAATAATAATAGGATAAAAATAACAAATATGTTACTATTAATTATTTAAATATTAAAATATATAAAATTACTAAATATTTGTTTTTACTAATATTTAACTTGAAAGGGTATATTTGTTCAACTCATTCTCATGACTTTCCCTCTTCCATGGGAAAGTCACTTTCCCTCTAGCCCAAGAGGGAATCACATTCCCTTTTAGTCTTGCGATGTCATTAGATTGTAATGTCATTACATTGTAAAAGCACCACACCAAACGTGGTAAAGTGATTACATCCAATAAAAATCCTTGCAAAGTCTTAATTTCCTCAATACCAAATCGAACCATAATGAATCACGATTGTTACAAATTCCTGTTCTTATTTTTTCTCTCTTCATACCACATTTGTGCACCACAAAAGAATCATGTGAATTTTACGCCACCAAATCTAGAGGTAAAGGAGATGGATCTACAAATGGAATGTATAGAATAGTTAGGAAAATTATGAGGAAAAGAAGCGATTCTATATATATGAAAGAAATTCATGCAAAGGCTAACCTTGATGAAAATGTACTGGATTGGAATTCTTTGCGTGAAAACTTGCAGTGCTATAATTGTTGAACTCAACAGTTGTTCCACGATGAATAGATTGTTGATCAAATGATGATGCATCGTTTTCATCAGCAAGATGATAAAATATGGTTGGATCATTGGAAATGATAGAACTATGCCTTGGAATACTGTTCTCTCAATGTTGACAATCAACATTAACAAAAATAGTTTTTTGCCTTCGAGAACACTAACATTCATAGTCGGAGTTTTGAATGTTAGATTACAAATCAACATCATCATAACAAAGTCTTCATTTAGAATTTGTATTCATGCAAGGTATTTCAACATAGCTACTGCTTGTTGATGAAAAATGATTTTCAGAAGGACTTGGGTGCATGAATAATAAATTATGAAAATTGGATGAAATGAAAACATCGACCAAATATTTGTGTGAGATCTTGACCTTTATAGACTCGTAAAGGGAAGTATATTCGTCATTTCCTTAGTAAGCCCATAAAAGTAAGTTTTTTAAACAATATTATAGCTTAAGTAGGCCTAAGGCATAAATGGACGGTGAAATTAGGGGTAAAATGGCAAGGAAACAAAAATTTTGATGATTTTCACAATAGGGGCAAAATGGTCATTTTTCACCTCGAGTTAGAATTTTAAGTTTTCATGAACCCGAGCATGTCTAGACCATTATTGACCTTATCCCAGTGTCAAAAGAGCAAAAAGATTGCATAAAAGATTGAAGGAGAATAAGCTAATTTGTGGAGAGGCAATTTGGTAATTTCAAGGGAATGGATAAGCTTGGGCTATAAATATCTTCTCCTTCCAGTAGCTTCTTAAAGTTCTAGCAACTTGTCTTCTTTTTCTTCTTCCATCTCACGTTGTTTCCAACCTCCATGGAAGCTTGATATGAAACTTGCGTGATTTTCTCTCTCTAGCTCTAGTTTTCATACCTTTGAGCCCTTTTGACTAGAACCCTTGCATTCTTTCACTCTCTCACTTCAAAACCCTTCATAAATCTTATTTCCATACTTTTTCTTACTCGTTAGGCATTCTAAAAAGAGAAAGAGAGAATTACCCCATTGATTTGGAAGCTATTGGCAGAGAATTCGACTACAAAGGAGCCCTAGGGTAAGTGATGAGCTAAGCTTGATTTTTAGTTGTGAATAATGGCTAGTAATTGGGATTATGAGTTGTTTTATTGTTGAGTATTTTCATTCATTTTATAGTGATTAACATAATGAACATAGATAGCCATTTAAAGTGACAATTGAAAGCTAGTTAAGAGATAGCTTTTAGGGTTTATAGTATGTGAATTAACATAATGGTGATGTTAATGTGATGGTAGGTTCCAAGGAAGCCCCATCATCCCATTTGGACAATTAGGGGAAATTAGAGTTAGTGAAAGGCTCAACAATATACCGGTGAGTGGATTTGCATTATAAACTTGTTTTGGGGAATCTGAATGATTTTATCTAACTTGACTTTGAAAATGTACCTCGAGAACAAGCCTTTGGTGAAGTGATTTTATATTGTGAAAATGTGCTATACAATGGGCTATGTGTTATCAAAATATGATAGTATGCATGATATGCATTGGGTGCTTCTTTGTATGTTGATGTGGACCCGGCTATGTGCTAGTAGGAGTGCACATAAGTCGTTGCTGACCTTGCTATGTGTGAGTGAAAGTGCGCATAAGCCGTTGCTGACCCAGCTATGTGCGAGTGGGAGTGCACATAAGCCGTTGCATATGAGATGATGATGATGGGAGGGTGTATATGATGATTGATATCTATATATATATATATATATATATATACATATATGGTATATGGTTGTAAATGCAAAAATGTGAGCATTTGATTTGTTGAAATTTGGGAGTTTGCATGTGTTACATGTTGCTTTTGTTATTTAGCAAGATGGCCTTGTTTTAAGGGAAAAGGAACCTTTTTCTTGATGTTCTGATTCTCGCTTCAGTGAGAAACTCTCGGGTTTTGAAAGGTTAGGTTGGCCGAAAACTTGCTGCAACGAGAATCCATTTACGCTGCAGCGAGAAAGGTACAGTAGCTTCTCACTACAGCGAGAAGCTTTCTGTTTTATGACCAAAATGTCACTGCAACGAGATTCAATCTCGCTGCAGCGAAAAACTTTCTACTTTTCACCTCATTTTCATCAATTGTTGCCCTATTTTCCACTTCTTTGCTACTATATTTGAGCATGAATTTCCAACATTAAGGAATAAGTGAATTAAGCTTAATATGAGGAGGTTTGGTGAGAAACTCGTCATTTATTGACTTGATTCACATTAATGCTATTAAGGTTTTCATTCTCCAAATCCTTTGTTGAGCATGGACTTTTTTCAATAAGTGATTTTTTTCTCATATGGGGTTTACATGAGGGGTTTAATAAGATCAAAAACAAATTGCATTGTTTTGAAAAAGAATGCATCATGATTTCGTTAAACATTCTTTATGGTATGCTTGTTCCCTTTCTTGTTCACTCACTGGATTTATACTCACCGTTTTCAACTTTATGTTTTCAAATCACGAGGCAACAGGTAACTAAGATGAGGTGTCCCTATAAACTTGTATCCATCTTTTGGTGGGTGTCTCAGCATTCAGTAGCTGTACATTCGTTGAGTTTCTCCATTGGACATCGAGTCTTTTTTGTTGTGTATAAATAAACCTAATGCAGATTATTAAGATACATGTTGTAGACAATGTATATATACTTGTTTGGTATGCTAGTATGAGGTGGCAAATATTTAATTTTATTTTGATTCTAAGTTATGAAATATGACTTAGCAGTTTATGATGGAATGATGAACACGTCAGATTAATAGGCTTGCTTGGGCTTAGTGTACTACGTCCATTGAGCACATGAGTCGGTCATGGCCCGAAATTTGGGTCGTGACAAACTTAGTATCAGAGCTCTAGGTTTGTCTAGGTCTTAGGACTTCCTTTTGTTGGTCCAGCAGAAAGTCTGATCTTTATGTGGGAACTCTAGTTGTGAAGTGTGAACCGCGGTACATTTTACAACCAAGTGACCGCATAGATTCCCTATCTTAGAAACCACCTTTTTGCCTTAAGTATGATTATGAAATGTGTTTAATAATAGGTGTTTGCTCTTGTCTAGGTAAGAATACCGCTTAAGACATGAGCCGCCTCAAGACGGATGGGGGAGCAAGATGCTCCTACCGAGTTGACAAATAGGAAACGGGCATCTACCTTGAGGGGCCGAGGAAGACGTTGCAGGGCCACTAGGTCGGTGAGGGCGGATATGCCTGTGAGTAGGCGAGAAGAGGGACAGTCCTCAAGTGATGTAGATAGACTCCCAGTTGGGGGTATTACCATCGAAGATTTGGCAACAAGCCTATAGGGAGTCAATCGGGTTATAGAGATGATGGCGACAAGTATGGAGGATATACAGAGGGTAGTAGAGGGGAGACCTACAGTACAAGAATCCTCTAGCTCCCAAAGATAGGCCGATCGCCAACATCATGAGGTTGAGAGGGGACATCTAGATATTTCTCTTCCTGATTTTCTTAAGCTCAAGCCTCCATCATTTTCAGGGTATGATGCATCGGAGAAACCCCAAGTTTCTTAGATAAGATGGAGAAGATTTGTAAAGCTTTGGGATGTTCCAATGTTCGGTCAGTTGAGCTAGTCGCCTTCCGATTAGAAGATGTGGTGTAGGAGTGGTATAGCTATTTGTGAAGAGGCAGATCGATGGATGCAGCACCTTTGGCTTGGAGTGAGTTCAGTGCAGCCTTTTCGGATCGATTCCTACCACTCAGTGTACGTAATGCCAAAGCTAGAGAGTTTGAGACTTTGGTACAGACTTCAAGCATGACGGTGTCTGAGTATGACATCAAGTTCACGTAGCTGGCTCGTTATGCACCCTATCTCATTTCTATCGAGGACATGAAGATTCAGAGGTTTGTGGATGGGTTAGTGGAGCCATTATTTAGGGCTGTGGCATCTCGAGATTTCACTACCTATTCTGCAACAGTGGATTGTGCTCAACGCATCGAGATGAGGACTAGTGAGAGTAGGGCTATGAGGGATAGAGCAAAAAAGGCCAAGACACAGGGTTATCAAGGCCGTAGAGATTTTAATAGTGGTGTTTTGTCTTCTAGCCGTCAGGGTCCACAGAAGGATTCACGATTATCTCAGCAAGGGAGTGACTCGCCTAGTGTTAGTATTGAGGCGAGACAAAGAACCTTAAGTGTTGGAAAACAGTAAGATTTGAGGCAGGGAAGTCAACTTATCCATCCTTGCCATACTTGTAGGGGACGACATAGAGAAAGATGCCTTCCTGCTACGGGAGTTTGTTTCAAGTGTGGTCAACTTGGGCATATTATGAGGGATTGTCCGATGGCACATCAATCACCAGATTTTACTCGTGGTTCCACCCATCCAGCTTTGTCTGCTCCTTTAGTCGCCGCCTCATTTGATAGAGAAGCTAGTGGATCTAGAGGTAGAGGTGCTGGTACTTCCTCTCAAGGTAGGCCATCTAGGTCCGGATGTCAAAGTTCTGCTGGTAGGGGCCAAGCAAGGGTGTTTGCTTTAATACAGTAAGAGGCCCAAACATCCAATGCTGTGGTTTCAAGTATTCTCTCAGTTTGTAATATGAATGCTCGGGTACTATTTGATCCTGGTGCTACCCACTTTTTTATCTCTTCGTGTTTTGCATCTCGGTTGAGTATAGATCGTGTTAGGATAGAAGAACAATTAGTGGTGTCTACTCCTTTAAAGGAGGTATTTATGGCCGAATGAGAATATGAGTCTTGTGTAGTGAGAGTCAAGGACAAAGACACTTCGGTGAATATAGTGGTGTTAGACACCTTAGACTTTGATGTGATCTTGGGGATTGATTGGTTATCACCCTGCCATGCTAGTGTGGACTGCTATCATAAATTGGTTAGAGTTGATTTCCCCGGTGAACCATCATTTAGTATTCAGGGGGATAGAAGTAATGTTTCAACCAATTTGATATCGGTTATGTCTATTCGAAAGTTATTGAGACAGGGTTGTTTAGGTTATTTAGCTATAGTAAGGGATACTCAGGCGAAGATTGGAGATGTAAGCTAAGTGTCGGTGGTGAATAATTTCATGGATGTATTTCTTGAGGATATACCGAGTTTACCTCCCGAGCGGAAGATTGAATTTTGCATAGATTTAATTCCCGACACTAGACCTATATCCACACCCTCATATAGAATGGCACCTGTAGAGCTTAAAGTGTCACGACCCGGTACTCCCCTTGAGCTTGTGACAATCGCCGCGACGTCCTTGTAAACATTCGTTACACGGTGTGCCAACCGAAACCCCGCAAGGCTTTAGTACCATTTTTCTCATTTCCCCTGTGAGTAATCGTCGCTAAACCTCGTTTTTAAAGAATTTTAAGCTTTTTCCTTTTCAAAATCGTGAAAAAATAATTTTCGCCTCACAAGGGTATTTTCATCATTTTTCCTTGAGATTTTCCGAACTCGACTAAAAATATAGTAGATGAGTGGAAAACACATATTTCATTATTTAAAATAAATTTGGATGTCTAAGACATTTATTAAAAATGATAATTGCAACTATTTGAATAAAATAAAAATATTCAATAAAATATTCTAACTTCTTGTAAAATAATATTAATAGAGCCATCAGTAAATAATTTTTGTAATGTAAAAGCTAAATAAATTCATATATATTGTAATATAGATAACCAAAGTATAAAATTTAATTTACAATTACACATAAGCCCACGAATGACTAAAAGTATAAAAAGAAATGAACCTACAGTTTTGAAATATGGCAAGTCCAACTGTAGTCCTCACCGATATCAGTTATCTACAATCTATTATGAGCCTGAAATGGGTGGAAATGAGGGTGGTGAGATTATAAAATCCCAATGAGTAAACATATACCATCTAAACCATCTAAAGTCGAGTAAATGGAGATAATTAAAATAAGTCATCATACTGTAATTTTATTACCTTACAACTCATTTCAACCAAATAAACAACTAGGCATATGATTTCTTGCAAAGCTTAGCTCGTGCTAAAAATCATTCTCATACTTAGTTATCAGGGATGCCTTGATCGAGGGCTGTCCCAACCGATTCCGCCAAGGCTGTTAAAAAGTCATATACGCATAAATTATGTTTTTATTTTGAAAACATAGCCGTTCCTTGGCGTTGGCTGAGTTCACCCTCAAGTGGTGGTTTGACGTGAAGTGAACTTTAAAAGTGTTAGCCTCAAGAGTTATCTACCCGTGCCTCTCATACTGAGGTAAGATATAACAGGGTTTACCGTGCCCCTCTAACAGGCTGGTCCACGGAAACACGCCCACTACAGTAAGCTCATCATTATCCCACCAATCCATAAATTTCAATAACATGATATTGCAATTATTGTAATTCACAGCCTTTCAAGGCTAAATACACAGTTCATATATTTCAACACAAATACCAATTCAGCCATTCATGTAAGTATTGTCATAAGCTAGTCAATTCAAACCATGAATTTACAACACCTTAAGTGGTCTCCAGTTACTCGATTTTCAAAGTCATCATTCAATTTCAAGACAATTTATAAAATCATTTTATTTAAACACGTTTTGTTTGTAAAACAAAAAGATTTACCATTTAAACTCATTTTCTATAAAATCCACAAAATCGAATAAAAACCACTCTAGATAATTAAGACGATAGTAAGGTTACTCACTGTACTAGGAGTTCGATATACTTCTATTCCCGGTCTTCAGGCACAATCTCTTTACCCTTGTTAGAGGGCTCACCACCTATACATCATACGTGACACAAATTTCAATAAATGTGTCAATTTACCATAAACTATTTCAGGCTCTCTAAATCTAAATGAATGCATGCGATGGGATCCAAAATGTCCAATTAATCACTTAAATGTGATATTCGACGTCAGTCACACTATACTCGTTCTAATCGGCTAAAATCTCCAATTTAACTCCAAATCAATTCTTCTCACTTTCTACACTCCGGTTATACCTGAATTACCTCAGTGATTGTGAATGAGATTCAATTTATCAGTCCTGGGTCAATAATCACACATGTCTATACGTTAAGCAAAAATTCAGATTTTCACACTAAAATTTTCCATTTCATTTCTAGCCTCACCAAACATCAAATATCACCAAAATATCATGAAATATCATCAATTTCAGCCACAATATCCTCCCTAGAAAATTCGACCAATGATGGGTAATGGGAGAAAATGAATTTTTCTTGTTGGTTTTTTTTCTAGACATGATAAACTAACTAAAAACACTAACATAACTTAGAATCAAATCAATCCAACTTCATTCTCTCTCCATACCCATTCCAACCAGCCATGAATTCACCATGAAAACATGAAATCTAACCATGGAAAATGAAAAAGAAAACATGGGTAGTGTAAATCACAAGTCAAAATCAAGAAATTTTACCTTTATTAGCTTAATCCCTTGAAATCTCACACTTTTTCTTCAATTTTCCCACCTAGGGTTCTTGTTTTTTTTTCCTTTCCTCCTTTGTTCTTCTTTGGCTGGCCATATCAATGAGAAATGGGCTGATTTTGTATTAATTTTAAAGCTAAATATTTAATGGTTATAAATATGCCAGTGTCACCATTTCATTGGTCCATTTTTATTTCTTAACTATTAAGCTTTCTCTCTCCACCATATAAATTCCTTCAATTATCCATGATAAAATTGGATAAAATCCATATGCTGGACAAGTGTTATGGTGGTGAAAAATTACTATTTTGCCCTGAAGGTGGTAAAATTACCATTTTACCCCTATACTCCGAAAAATACCGAAATTATAATTTTTCACTTCTCAACCTCAAATCACACTCCAATAAGTCAAATATGGCCAAAATCTTTGAAAAAAATTTCCTATTTTGTCCTCAAGTAGCAAAATTATCATTTTACCCCTAGATAGTGAAATTTTCGGTTTGACTCCAAATTGATCCTCGAACTCCAAATCACCATATTAAAACCATTTTGGGACTTTAAAATTCTTAATTTCCTCTTCAATTCTCTATTTTATCTAGTTCAAGGCTTAAATCAACTTTGTTGTACCTCTAGGTACAGTACCGACTTTTGTCGATTTTTCGGGGCTCTCCTAGTATGTAAACATTCAGTCAATCACATGCATGTTATGACAAGTATTTTATAGAGTCAGGCTTGACATCTTCTCCCCCACTTGGATCAACTATATGATCTTTCTTCATGACTGATTTCGACATCCGGCTAAATATTAATATGTTAATATTATTTCATTAATAAAATATTATTTTATTCTAAAAATTTTATCTTGTCTTTTTGGTTCCCAAAGTTCCTTATTATGCTTTAATTCTCATCTGACCAACTTTATTTATCACCATATCAAAGTATGGGACATTTCAATCTCCCCCACTTAAATAGAATTCGTCCTTGAATTCACGTCGATGTTACGTTTTCAATCTCCTTCTATTATCTTATTCTTTTCCCTTCTATAGGGACATTCAATTTATTTACCTCGTTCACCTTCAGTTCAATTAAATGCTTTATTTATGGCAATTATCATCCTTTGAAGCCAGATCAGCAGTACCTTTCACAATCATGATTTCTTATATCGAGTCACTAAGCGTACCTTTATCACCCTTATTAAATTTGAACCATAACTTTATCTCAATTATACCGATTTCGATCACATATCATTCTTACTTATGTATACCTAATCATCATTTTATTAATTTGCTCCATGCCAAATTTCTCAACCTTAATTCATTCATCTTATACTGGTCCATACCCTTCCTTTAATAAAGTTCCATTAAGAACTTAAACAATTCAAGGTTTACCTTCAAAGTCACTCATAACTTTAATCGTTTATTGCATGCCCGATAACACTTTAGCTCACTGACCTCTCTGGACATTATTTCAAAATCTCCCAATTACTGAGAACAATTCTTCACCTTAGTCAAATTATCAATTTCATATATACATATGTACATGCATTTTCAAATGTTAACATCTCTCATTATGTATAGGGATTCATGTGTTCACATGCCTTGGACTACATTCCCCTTTATTCATCCACATCCTAATCCTAGTTTCAATATAATAATTCTTATAGTGCATGTCAACCTTCTTATTATACTTGCATATAACTTCATATCATTTATATCATTTCCAACCATATGCTTGAGTTTTATCATGCTATATCCTCACATCACAATGTCATTAATCACATCTCACCTACTAAATGTCACTTAAAAACTTAGACTGTTTCAAATCATGCATGCCTTATGCATTTTCAAATTCCAATTTTCATACTAGCTTAGGAAATTTTCATTATCAAGCTTCATTATCCAAATTATCTTCATTCATCCTTTATTCTGTTCTTCCATACTAATGTGATATCATTCTCCCTAGACCAATTTGTAGTTTGTACTTAAAACTGTAAGACTTGAAATAAGGTTCTTTTAAGTACTTTTCAATGTCAATACGAATTTCACTTCCAACTTACGGCTTCCTCTTTACAGCCACATAATTTAATGCTAGCTTCCACAAAATCCATAGCAAAACTCTTCTTGAGTATTTCCTTGGGAATATCTACCTTAGACTTATGTCTCACAGCATATGATCACTTAACTTGTGACTTAGCCATTTGGCTCCTTAGCAAATTTCAAAATCACACATCTCATACTAATCTCTTATAATTTTATAACTCTTCCTCAAAGATGTTTAAATATTCTTAAAACACTTAATCACTTATTTACTCTTTCATACTCCAAGTATATCATTTCCATAAAGGCATGCCCAATTACTCATGCTTCAACTTATCTCTAAGGGTTTCTATCATACACCGTAATTTACTTGTGTTGTCACTAATCCTTTCTTTTCAACAAAGTCAAGACAAGATTAGTACATTCTCATAACAATATTCTATATAAACTCATTTGCTATATCATTCTTGAATTCTCCATTCACACTCTCATCACTTGGTATTGACATCTCTTATCAACATCTCATATATTCATCTAACCTTTCCCTCACTTCCTCTTTAACCTTTTACAAGATTCACTTTATTTCTTAAGATTTGACTTTAGCCAACACATTATTCCTTTTAACACTCCACATGTTAATTTATTTTTTAATGTAGCCATCTCAAAAACTCTCTAACTTTTCTTTCTCTTACATGCCCATATATAAGGCAATAAAAAAACTCTGCAATTTCACTCATCAACTTTATCTTAATACCTCCCCAATGCACTTAAGACTCCAACAACAAAGCTTAGCATCAAAACCAATAACCATATTTCAACTCGTGAGTTTCATCTTTATGCCACTTACAGTTTACTCTTGCTTTCTAGCCATTAGAGGTTCTTAACGCGACAGAGTTTGATAGTCAGTATTGTGGTGTTGCAACTGTTTGAATTCACTTTATCCCAATAACTCTTCCACCTTTAAAGCTACTACCTCAATTATTCACAATCGTGTGGCTTCCCTTTGAGTCCATACCACAATTAGCAAGACTAACCTTCTATCACAAATGTGCGATCAGAACATTGATTTAACGTACTTATTTTGCCACTAACATTCATATATCTTTACCATAACATTTAGTACGAGTTTGCTCAAGCAAAAATCTCCAAATTTATTCATAGCTACATGTATCTCAGATTGCCCATCACTTATCATCAGTCAATAAATCTCACTTTAGAACACTCTTTCCATATTGTATAGTAACTTCACCATATAGTATCACGACACTATATTCCTCCATTCTATTATCATGCATACTCCATTGAATTTAATTAGAAGATTTGCGTACCTTAACTAATGCCAATTCCATTTAATCATATCTTAAATACTCCAAACTTGTAAATTACAACTCCAAGTGTATGTCCATATATTGATAAGATCATATGTTTCATGATCATGAAAACTACAACTTACAAACTAGCTTTCGATCATATGCACACTAGTAGAACATTAATTTCAACATGTTTAATTCTCCTTTGGTGATATGTTAAGATCATTCCTTGATACATTTCCATATTAACATTGATATGCCTTTACCATAGCATTTAGTGAAAATTTGATGAAGGAATTGTCTCCAAATAACTCTTAAATACATAATTATCAAATTGTACACCATTAAATGTTAAGATCTTGACTTTATCCATCAATAACCAATCACATTTGTTAAGCGAAAAATTTACTTAGTTATTACACCTTGTCTTTGCGATCATAAGATCAAAGTTGTCTTAAACTTAGGATGTAGAAGTTTTCTCTCTTAGAGTATATCCAAGCATCAACATTTTCTAAATTCCTTACTCTGGGGAGATCACCTTCAAGACTGATCATTAGTATCATAAGCCATACTTTGAATCGAATAAACTTTTAAATTGATCTTTCAAGTAATTTGTAATCAGTCTCAATTATAGAACTTCATATGACACTTAGAATACATTCGACATTTTCGAGTCATTTAACCTCAAGCTGCCAATTCCACATTTAGTCCTTTAATCCCTTAGCTCCCTCTTTTTCTATGCATAGCTAAGTTCAAGCTCATCCTTAAAGCAGATTTGTTTACTAACTTCTTACTTCATGACCACACATCAATTATAGTAATCATTGATATTCACTCTCGAGTTAATTCACGTGCTTATATCCGTGAACTATAATAGGTCCAATCGATTCTTGAAACTCATAGTCCTCAAATCCTTTTCCAATTGACAACCATGAGTTCAATTATAACTCCACCAAATGAATAAATTATCACGGCCTATTAGTCCAACTCCAAATTTCTCCATCCTTAATCGGAGGGATATATCATTTCATTAATCTTTCATTAAGAGCATTCATTTTAAGAACTCTTTAACACTAGCTCGTGTCACGGGTAGCATCTTAAACGAGGACAACGACCCTACTTATGACCTTTGCATGACATTAACAAAGAGGTGGATTATTAGGAATAGGAGTTCATATAGCTCATTGTCTAACACTTATGCTCCCATAAGATCTATGAGAAGAAATAAAACGAGTCTAAACAACTCTGAATTATATATGCAGATGCACGTATTCTATTCTATCAAACCTAACTTAACTTAAATTAACTTGGGCCACACTGCCATTGTAGTTTTTAAAATAACTTTAAAACCAAAAACTCTTATCTTCAAAACCAAAAGCTCTGATACCAATAAAATTCTTCCACCCCTCTGGACACCGGTGGCATTCTATGGTAACTATCAGAGCACTCAGCAAGGGGTGCACTTCACCTTCTCGTGGCAGTCCCTTCCCTCCCTTTCCAAGCTCCTAGGCGGAGAGTCATACTTTGCCACAGATCATATGCGAGAGTTCTTAGGAATAGGGTTATCTTTCCCTTTGCTTTGATACCAATAAAATTGTCATGACCCGGTACTCCCCTCGAGCCCATCACAACCGCCGCGATGTCCCGGTAGACATTCGTTACTCGGAGTGCCAACCGAAACCTCGCAAGGCTTTAGTACCATTTTTCTCATCTCCCTTGTGACTAATCGTCGCCAAACCTTGTTTTTAAAGAATTTTAAGCTTTTTCCTTTTCAAAATCATGAAAAAATAATTTTTGCCTCACAAGGGCGTTTTCGTCATTTTTCCTCGAGATTTTCTGAACCCGACTAAAAATATAGTAGGTGAGTGGAAAACACATATTTTATTATTTAAAATAAATTTGGGTGTCTATGACATTTATTAAAAATGATAATTGTAACTATTTGAATAAAATAAAAATATTCAATAAAATATTCTAACTTCTTGTAAAACAATATTCATAGAGTCATCGGTAAATAATTTTTGTAATGTAAAAGCTAAATAAATTCATATATATTATAATATAGATAACCAAAGTATAAAATTTAATTTACAGTTACACGTGGGCCCACGAATGACTAAAAGTATCAAAAGAAATGAACCTATAGTTTTTGGATGTGGCAAGTCCAACTATAGTCTTCGCCGATATCAGTTATCTACAATCTATTCTAAGTCTGAAATGGGTGGAAAGAAGGGTGGTGAGATTATAAAATCCCAGTGAGTAAACAAATACCATCTAAACCATCTAAAGTCGAGTAAATGGAGACAATTAAAATAAGTCATCATATTGTAATTTTGTTACCTTACAACTCATTTCAACCAAATAAACAACTAGGCTTATGATTTTCTGAAAAGCTTGGCTCGTGCCAAAAATCATTTTCATACTCAGTTATCAAGGATGCCTTGATCGAGGGCTATCCCAACCGAGTCCACCAAGGCTGTTAAAAAGTCATGTACGCATAAATTATGTTTTTATTTTGAAAACATAGTCGTTCCTTGGCGTTGGTTGAGTTCACCCTCACATGGTGGTTTGGCGTGAAGTGAACTCTAAAAGTATTACCCTAAGAAGTTATCCACCTGCGCCTTTCATACTGAGGTAAGATATAATGGGGTTTACTGTGCCCCTCTAATAGGCTGGTCCACGGAAACCCACCCACTGTAGTAAGCTCATCATTATCCCACCAATAAAAAAAATTTAATAACATGATATGGCAATTATTGTAATTCACAACCTTTCAAGGCTAAATACACAGTTCATATATTTCAACACAAATACCAATTCAGTAATTCATGCAAATATTGTCATAAGCCAGTCATTTCAAACCATGAATTTACAACACCTCAAGCGGTATCCAGTTACTCTATTTTCAAAGTCATCATTCAATTTCAAGACAATTTATAAAATCATTTTATTTAAACACGTTTTGTTTGTAAAACAAAAAGATTTACCATTTAAACTCATTTTCCATAAAATCCACAAAATCGAATAAAAACCACTCTAGATAATTAAGACGATAGTAAGGTTACTCATTGTACTAGGAGTTCGATATATTCCTATTCGCGGTCTTTAGGCACAATCTCTTTACCCTTGTTAGAGGGCTCACCACCTATACATCATACGTGACATGAATTTCAATAAATTGTGTCAATTTATCATAAACTATTTCAGGCTCTCTAAATCTAAATGAATGCATGCGATGGGATGCAAAATGTTCGATTAATCACTTAAATGTGATATTCGACCTAAGTCACACTATACTCGGTCTAATCGGTTAAAATCTCCAATTTAACTCCAAATCAATTCTTCTCACTTTCTACACTCCAGTTATACCTAAATTACCTCAGTGACTGTGAATGAGATTCAATTTATCAGTCTTGGATCAATAATCACACATGTCTATACGTTAAGCAAAAATTCAGATTTTCACACCAAAATTTCCCATTTAATTCTAGCCTCACCAAATATCAAATATCACCAAAATATCATGAAATATCATCAATTTCAGCCACAATAGACTCCCTAGAAAATTCGGCCAATGATAGATAATGGGAGAAAATGAATTTTTCTTGTTGGTTTGTTTCTAGACATGATAAACTAACTAAAAACACTAACATAACTTAGAATCAAATCAATCCAACTTCATTCTCTCTCCATACTCAGTCCACCCAACCATGAATTCACCATGAAAACATGAAATCTAACCATGGAAAATGAAAAAGAAAGCATGGGTAGTGTAAATCACAAGTCAAAATCAAGAAATTTTACCTTTATTAACTTAATCCCTTCAAATCCCACACTTTTTCTTCAATTTTCCCACCTAGGGTTCTTGTTTTTTTTTTCCTTTCCTCCTTTGTTCTTCTTTGGCTGGCCATATCAATGAGAAATGGGCTGATTTTGTATTAATTTTAAAGCTAAATATTTAATGGTTATAAATATGCCAGGTGTCACCATTTCATTGATCCATTTTTATTTCTTAACTATTAAGCTTTCTCTCTCCACCATATAAATTCCTTCAATTATCCATGATAAAATTGGATAAAATCCATATGCTGGACAAGTGTTCTGGTGGTGAAAAATTACTGTTTTGCCCCTAGGGTGGTAAAATTACCATTTTACCCCTATATTCTGAAAAATACTGAAGTTACATTTTTTCACTTCTTAACCTCAAATCACACTCCGATAAGTCAAATATGATCAAAATCTTTGAAAAAAATTCCCCATTTTATCCTCGAGTGGCAAAATTACCATTTTGCCCCTAAATAGTGAAATTTTCGGTTTGACTCCAAATTGATCCTCGAACTCCAAATCACCATATTAAACCATTCTGGGACTTTAAAATTCTTAATTTCCTCTTAAATTCTCTATTTGATCTAGTTCGAGGCTTAAATCAACTTTATTGTACCTTTAGGTACAGTACCAACTTTTATCAATTTTTCGAGGCTTTCCTAGTATGTAAACATTCAGTCAATCACATGTATGTCATGACAAGTATTTTACAGAGTCAGGCTTGACATTTTCTCTCATAATTTAATCAACCATATGATCCTTCTTCATTACTGATTTCGACATCCGGCTAAATATTAATATTTTAATATTATTTCATTAATAAAATATTATTTTATTCTAAAAATTTTATCTTGTCTCTTTGGTTCCCAAAGTTCCTTATTATGCCTCAATTCGCATCCGACCAACTTTATTTATCACCATATCAAAGTATGGGGCATTTCATAAAGAGCTTAAGGATCAATTAGAAGATTTGCTGGATAAAGGCTTTATCCATCCTAGTGTATCCTCATGGCGAGCATCGGTGTTATTTGTGAAGAAGGAAGACGGGTCACTTAGGCTATGTATTGATTATCGACAGCTTAATAAAGTGATAGTGAAGAATAAGTATCATCTTCCAAGGATAGATGATTTATTTAATCAACTACAAGGAGCACAATGTTTCTCTGAGATAGATTTACGATCTGAGTACCATCAGTTGAGGATCCGAAATGAAGATGTACCAAAGATCGCATTTCGAACAATGTATGGGCACTATGAGTTTTTAGTGATGTCATTTGGACTCGCGAATGCTCCTGCAACCTTTATAGATTTGATGAACCGAGTGTTCAAGCCTTATTTGGACAAATTCATGGTAGTGTTTATTAATGATATCTTGATCTACTCGAGGAGTAGAGAGGAGCATGAGCAGCATCTTAAGATAGTGCTCTAAATTTTGAGAGAACATCGATTGTATGCCAAGTTCTTTAAGTGTGAGTTTTGGCTTGAAAGCATTGCATTCTTGGGACATGTGGTATCTAAGGATGGGGTACAAGTTGATCCAAAGAAAGTTTAGGCAATGGAAAAATGGCCAAGGCCAACATCAGTTATAGAGATTAGAAGCTTTTTAGGTTTGACTAGCTATTATAGTCGTTTTGTGAAGGACTTTTCTAAAATAATTGCCCCTCTAACTAAGCTGACACGTAAGGATACAAAATTTGAGTGGTCTGATGCTTGTGAGGATAGCTTTGAGAAGCTTAAGGCATGTCTCACCACAGCTCCAATATTAAGCCTACCGTAAGGCATAGGGGGTTATACGGTATTCTTTGATGCATCACGGGTTGCTATAGGGTGTGTATTGATACAGCAAGGGAAGGAAATTGCATATGCATCAAGGCAACTTAAAAGGCATGAGTAGAATTACCCCGCACACGATTTGGAAATGGCAGAGATCGTGTTTGCCTTAAAGATTTGGAGGCATTACTTGTATGGTGAGACTTGTGAGGTATATACAGACCACAAAAGCCTAAAGTATACATTTCAGCAGAGGGATCTTAACTTGCGGCAATGTAGGTGGATGGAGTTACTAAAGGATTATGATTGTACTATTCTCTACCATATCGGTAAGGCAAATGTAGTGGCTGATGCCTTGAGTCGAAAATCGATGGGAAGTCTGGCACATATGTCCATAGATAGAAGGTTCTTGATTAGGGAGATTCATAGCTTGGGAGACATGAGAGTGCATTTAGATGTTTCAGAGGCAAATGCATTGCTAGCACATTTTAGAGTGTGACCTATCTTAATGGACAGGATTAAAGAAGCACAAGGTAAAGATGATTTCGTAGCTAAGGCCTTAGAGGACCCTCAAGGAAGGAAAGGGAAGACGTTTACCAAAGGCACAAATAGAGTGTTGAGGTATGGAACCAAACTTTATGTGCCTGATGGTGACGGGTTGAGGAGAGAAATATTAGAGGAAGCTCACATGGCAGCCTATGTGGTACATCTAGGGGCTACAAAGATGTATCAAGATTTGAATGAGGTGTATTGATGGGAAAGACTCAAAAGAGATGTAGCTGAGTTCGTTTCCAAATGCCTAGTTTGTCAGCAGGTTAAAGTCGAGCATCAGAGGCTTGCAGGGCTATTATAGCCATTACTAGTGCCCAAATGGAAGTGGGAGCATATTGCCATGGATTTTGTAACGGGTTTACCTTGAGCTAGTAGGGGCTACGACTCGATTTAGATCATAGTAGATCGATTAACGAAGTTAGCCTATTTTCTTCTAGTTAAGACTATTTACGGGGCTACCCAGTACGCTCGAGTTTTTATGGATGAGATAGTACGGTTGCATGGTATCCCCATTTCTATAGTATCAGACAGAGGAACTCAGTCCACCAGTAGGTTTTGGGGAAAGTTGCAGGGAGCATTGGGCACTAAGTTAGACTTCAGCACAGCTTTCCACTCTCAGACTGATGGATAGTCTGAACGGACGATACAGACATTGAAAGATATGTTGAGGGCCTGTGTGATAGACCTTGGGGTCAGGTGGGATCAATATCTACCCTTAGTGGAATTTACCTACAATAATAGTTTCTAAACTAGCATCCAAATGGCACCATTTAAGGCATTATATGGATGGAGATGTAGGTCACTTATTGGATGGCTAGAGGTGGGAGAAAGGAAACTTTTGGGGCTTGAGTTGGTGCAGGACGCCATTGAAAAGATACATATGATTCGACAGAGGATCTTGTTAGCATAAAGTAGACAGAAGTCATATGCTGATAATAGACGGAGAGCTTTAGAGTTTCAAGTGGGAGATCACGTATTCTTGAAGGTCTCACCAACTAAAGGGGTAATGAGGTTTGGCAAGAAAGGAAAATTAAGCCCTCGATATATAAGACCCTTCGAGATCTTAGAAAAGGTTAGAGTGGTGGCTTATCGTTTGGTGCTACCACCAGACCTCTCGAATATTCACCTCGTGTTTCATGTGTCCATGCTTAGGAAGTACAACTCGGATCCCTCTCATGGAATACGGTATGAGACCATCCAACTAAAAGATGATTTGACCTATGAGGAGCAACGGATAGCTATCCTCGATCGGCAAGTCAAAAAGCTCCGTTCAAAGGAAGTAGCATCAGTGAAAGTGTTGTGGCAAAACCATACTAGTGAAGAGGTAACGTGGGAAGCCGAAGAGGAAATGCAGACAAAGTATCCCCATCTCTTTGACACTTAGAGGTAAGTCACCTTATAGTTTAATTTAAATTTGGAGATCGAATTTCTTTAAGTGGGGGAGAATGTGAGACCTTGACCTTTATAGACTCGTAAAGGGAAGTATATGCGATATCCCTAATCAGGGGTAATTTCATCATTTCCTTAGTAAGCCCATAAAAGTAAGATTTTTAAACAATATTATAGCCTAAGTAGGCCTAAGGCATAAATGGATGGTGAAATTAGGGGTAAAATGACAAGGAAACAAAAATTTTGATGATTTTCACAAAAGGGGAAAAATGGTCATTTTTCACCTCAGGTTAGAATTTTAAGTTTTCATGAACCCGAGCATGTCTAGACCATTATGGACCTTGTCCTAGTGTCAAAAGAGCAAAAAGATTGCATAAAAGATTAAAGGAGATTAAGCTAATTTGTGGAGGGGCAATTTGGTAATTTCAGGGGAATAGATAAGCTTGGGTTATAAATATCTTCTCCTTTCAGCAGCTTCTTGAAGTTCCAGCTGCTTGGGTTATAAATATCTTCTCCTTCCAGCAGCTTCTTAAAGTTCCAGCAGCTTGTCTTCTTCTTCTTCTTCCATCTCACGTTGCTTCCAACCTCCATGGAAGCTTGATATGGAACTTGCATGATTTTCTCTCTCTAGCTCTAGTTTTCATACCTTTGAGCCCTTTTGACTAAAACCCTTGTATTCTTTCACTTTCTCACTTCAAAACCCTTGATAAATCTTATTTTCATACTTTCTCTCACTAGTTGGGCATTCTAGAGAGAGAAAGAGAGAATTACCCCATTGATTTGGAAGCTATTGGAAGAGAATTTGACTACAAAGGAGCCCTAGGGTAAGTGATGAGCTAAGCTTGATTTTTAGTTGTGAATAATGGCTAGTAATTGGGATTATGAGCTGTTTTATTGTTGAGTATTTTCATTCATTTTATAGTGATTATGATAGTGAACATAGATAGCAATTTAAAGTGACAATTGAAAACTAGTTAAGAGATAGCTTTTAGGGTTTATAGTTTGTGAATTAACATAATGGTGATGTTAATGTGATGGTAGGTTCCAAGGAAGCCCTATCATCCCATTTGGACAATTAGGGGAAATTAGAGTCAGTGAAAGGCTCAACAATATACCGGTGAGTGGACTTGCATTTCAAACTTGTTTTGGTGAATGTGAATGATTTTATCTAACTTGACTTTGAAAATGTACCTTGGGAACAAGCCTTTGGTGAAGTGATTTTATATTGTGAAAATGTGTTATACAATGGGCTATGTGTTATCAAAATATAATAGTATGCATGATATGCATTGGGTGCTTCTTTGTATGTTGATGTGGACTTGGCTATGTGCGAGTAAGAGTGCACATAAGCCATTGCTGACCCGACTATGCGCGAGTGGGAGTGCGCATAAGCCATTGCATATGAGATGATGATGATGGGAGGGTGTATATGATGATTGATATCTATATATATATATATATATATATATATATATATATATATATATATATACATATATGGTATATGGTTGTAAATGCAAAAATGTGAGCATTTGATTTGTTCAAATTTGGGAGTTTGCATGTGTTACATGTTGCTTTTGTTATTTAGCAAGATGGCCTTGTTTTAAGGGAAAAAGGAACCTTTTTCTTGATGTTCTGATTCTCGCTGCAGCGAGAAACTCTCAGGTTTTGAAAGGGTAGGCTGGCTAAAAACTCGTTGCAGCGAGAATCCATTTTCGCTACAGCAAAAAGGTACAGTAGCTTCTCGTTGCAGTGAGAAACTTTCTGTTTTATGACCAAAATGTCGCTACAACGAGATTGAATCTTGCTGCAGCGAAAAACTTTCTGTTTTTCACCTCATTTTGATCAATTGTTACCCTAGTTTCCATTTCTTTGCTACCATATTTGAGTATGAATTTCCAACATTAAGGAATAAGTTAATTAAGCTTAATATGAGAAGGTTTAGTGAGAAACCCTCGGCTAGTCAAGAAACCCTCGGTTAGTTGATAATTGAAATCAAGTGTCACTACAGCAAAAATTCATTCTCGCTGCAGCGTAGAATGCTTTTCCGCTGCAGCGAGAATGCTTTTCCGCTACAGCGAGGACCCGCCATTTATTGACTTGATTCGCATGAATGTTATTAAGGTTTTCATTCTCCAAATCCTTTGTTGAGCATGGACTTTTTTCAATAAGTGATTTTTTTCTCATTTGGGGTTTACATGAGGGGTTTAATAAGATCAAAAACAAATTGCATTGTTTTGAAAAAGAGTGCATCATGATTTCGTTAAACATTCCTTATGGTATGCTTGTTCCCTTTCTTGTTCACTCATTGGGTTTATAGTCGCCGTTTTCAACTTCATGTTTCTAGATCACAAAGTAGCCTGTAACTAGGACACGATGTCTTTGTAGACTTATATCTATCTTTTGGTAGGTGCCTCGACATTCAGTAGCTGTACATTCGTCGAGTTTCTCTGCTGGACATCGAGTCTCTTTTGTTGTGTATAGATAAACCTAATGTAGATTATTAAGATACATGTTGTAGACAATGCATATATACTTGTTTGGTATGCCAGTGTGAGGTGGCAAATATTTAATTTTATTTTGATTTTAAGTTATGAAATAAAACTTAGCAGTTTATGATGGAATGATGAACACGTCAGATTAATAGGCTTGCTTGGGCTCAGTGGACTACGTCCATTGGGCCCACACATCGGTCTTGGCCCGAAATTTGGGTCGTGACATTTGAACACAATGTGCAATTCACTATTAAACCCAACTATAGAGTCCAAGAAAACATCATGATGACATATAATAGAAGCAAAGCAATCAGAATAAATTCAGTATATTCCATTTTGTAACCTTCAATTTTTTCTTGTTCATAAACATATGGAAAAATGGAACCTATACAATTATCTCAAAATGAAAACATCGAATGCATTTAAAAGAAGCCTCATTCCATATTATTAAAATAAACAGGATATCAAAAAATAAAAAATGGATTTAATGCTCAGGAACAAAATATCACTAATTTTTCAACATAAGAGTATACTGAAGAATGAATAAAGAAAATGAAACAAATTATGTCAAACCTAACAAAAAAGGTAAGATAATTTTGACCCTTATTTATGCATATAATGTTTCTAAAAGTTTTAAAAGTATTACCTTTACCAAAGAATAGAACCATCATTACCCATGTATAATCATTGCATGAAAACAAATAAAACAAAAAGTAAGAAGAAGACAAATCACAGATGAAAGCAAAAGTGCAGGCCGACTCCAGCTTATAGAAAGAACACAAACAAATCATTCCCACTTAATAGCACTATTTATGGATTTTAAGCAAAGCTTTGCTTTTTATTTGGTGAAAGATTTCAAGCAAAGGTTCCCTTACCAAATATTAAGGTAAAGAGGTCTTAGCCTAATAATAGACAAATTATTCAATTAGCTACTCATAGTCACAGTCCTACAAATAAATAATTTATTAAGTTGGTTCAGTGTGTCTTTTATTGTTTTATTTATTTTAAATTATTATTTTTATAATTATTTTATTCTTTTTATTAATAAAAAATAAGCCCATGTTAAATTTTTATAACTAATGAGATTTTATTGACTTGTCTCAATTACAAAGTACTTGCATAAGCTTAGAGAATGAAAGAGACATGAGTAATAAAACTTCAAACTGATACAAAAGGAAAGGCTCACTTTCAAGGCTACCAAGAATAGGACAAAAGTTAATCACAAACAAATGATAAGTTGCAACCATAACTAAATATAATTAACGACAATTGGTCAAGACCCTGCAATAATTCATAGAATGAAGAACCACCAAAATTACATAAGTAACATACTTGAGACTCTACCTTAAGTTTTCCAGATCGCTTACGATCATAGGAAAAAAAAGGTCAAATTTCTAGATTACCATCCCATCATCTTATTGATTAACTTCTATTATTGAATAATAAAGATGCATAACAAACACAATAAGTAAAATAGTCTTATGAGCATAACAACTAGAAAATTAAGTACTAAATGCAACATCGAAGAAACAAAAGCCCTAAGTTTTCTAATTATTCTCATCAGTCACAACCTGCAAATGACCAAAAATATAAGATAAAGAGAAATTTCTATTTTTACAAAGTGTGAAAAGAATTAAAGAAGCAGAACAACGATGGAAAAATGGGAAGGTTCCAAACCAACATTGTAACACCCCGTGACCTCGTTCAGCAGTCAATAAGACCTTATCGATAGTACGAAAGGTCATTTGATGTAAATCTAAGTGTCAAAAAGCGGTTACAGGTGAGAAGAATATTTTAAAATAAAATATTATTTTATGAATAAAATAATATTAAAATATTAATATTTTATTAATTATGGGAATCAGTCTGAAGAAGGATTATATAACTAATGTAAGTGGGGGAGAAAAAGTATGAATGAATTTTAGAGATAAATGACGTAAGTGAAACTGCGTGATTTTATTAAATAGAGCTAACGCAGGTAAGTCAATATTTAAATATTACGGTGATATCGCGTTGAAAAATAACTTCGATGTTTTAGTTGTACACGTGTAAGAGAAGGAAGATACAAAGAAATTATAATTTTTACACGTGTCGGAAGAACCAATTTTAAAATATGAAAAACTTGAAGATTGTGTAGCAAATACAAGGAAGTTGAAAATTAGTATGTAAATTTTATTGTTTTGAGGAAGTAAAATAAATAATTAATAAAATAAATAATAATAATAGTAAATGAATATAAATATATATATATAATAGTATAAAAAAAAGATGAGAAATGATGATGGTAGGGCCGGCAAAGAATGAGAAAAAGAAGGAAAGTAGAGAGAAATAAAAAAGATGGTGAGGAGAGAGAAAAAAGAAGGAAAAATCTGGAGGGTGTTGGCCAAAAAAAAAGAAAAAAAGAAAGAAGAAGAAGAGAGAAGAAGAAAAAGAAGAAGAAAGAAAGAAAAAAAAAGAAGAAAAGAAAATGAGGGTGACGAGTGGTGAGAGAGAGAGAGAGGAGAATGAAGTTGGCTGTGAGGGAGAAAGAGAGCAGAAAAATTCAACCAAAGGCTGACAAGAGGAGAGAAAGAAGAAAGGAAAGGAAAAGAGAGAGACGGAAGGCCGACGAGAGGAGAAGGGAAAGAAGAAAGGAAAGGAAAGGAAATAAGAGAGAAGAAAGGTCGATGGGAGGAGAGAAAGAAGAAAGGAAAGGAAATGAGAGAAAGAAGGCAGACGGAAGGAGAAGAGGAAGAAGAAAGAAAAGAAAAAAAAAGAAAAAAAGAATGGGTATGGCCCAATAGGAAGAAATTGGGGAGAGCCCATAAAAAGAGCCCAATAGCCATAAAAGAGGAAAAGCCCAAGAGAGAATAAAGGTGAAAAAATTGGACTTGGACTAACTTAGTCCAAATAGGTAAAGAAAAATTTTCTTTGCTTTTATTTCGCCTATTATGAAGTTGGATTATTCTAAGCTAGCCACTTGTTTAATTAAATTTTGGTTATTAGTGATATGAATTAAATTTAAATTACTTTAATACATTATTTAAAAATTTTATTAGGAGGTGTCATAGGACTAAAGTAAAGATGAAAATATGAAATTTACGAATAATGCTAAAATGAAGTTAAGAAATTTTAAATGATTTGTTGTGAAGAATTATTGTTGTTGGAGGAATTTATATGCATAATTTGGTTGAGAGTGTTAAGTTGAATGGTAAAATATTTGGAAGAAATGAGGAGAAATAATGTGGATTTATGATAGAATGAGAGAGAGAAGTGGAATTGATGTACTAAGTGTATTGGGTTTAAATTGTTGTTAGGAAAGTTTCTTATGGAAGCGTGCCGAACGAAGTATGTGACTGGCAAACAGGAATAATTATACACGCGTATGAATCAATAGCGATGTAGTAATCCCGTTATTATGAGGTGAGTAGGGGGTACCAATTTTAAAATTTTCGTAAATATATATCTATAAGTATGATTTATTTTAAACGCGAAAATTTGTGGATAGCATGTGCTGGTAGACATTTTAGAGAATTGTGAATGCAAATGATCTGAAAAATTGTTTTGAATATATATATACATGTATAAATTATATGTAAAGTGTTTCAAAAATCAGGAAGCAAGCCCTTCACACTGTTTTATATTAAAATTCGTGCCTTATATTTGTGCAGTGTGCGTTCACGATTATATTGCTTATTCACCATGCAAATTAATGTTTTGAAATACATGCATAAAAATATTTTGAGAAAATGATAGATTTTATCATACCCTGTGTTGAATGCTTTAGAAATAATTTTGAGACGAGCTTTTAAAGACATAAAACCATTAGAAAATGGTTTTACAAACCGAGAGCGTCGAGAGTAGGCCGGATGTCACATCGGTTAAATGTGACCCTCTTGCACAAGTGAGCTCTAGCTAGAGAACCATTGGGTCGTCGACGGATGATTAGACGTGGTTGGGGCCACGACCTATGATAGATGTATGCGTGGCTAGGCCACCAAATGATTACACGGTTGCGACCGCTTAATTCTATGATGTTGGCCAACATCGTGAGACTGCCATGGCACATGGGAATTCAGTGGAAGTGATGCTCCTAGATGTTATTAGTGGTAGCGGGACAACGGGTTTACTTTCATTCCCTACTCAAGAGTGACATCTCTGGGTTTACAAACTCATATTTCTTTGCATGGTGAAAACGAAATTTAAAGGTTTTTCTGCAGCTCCTCTTATTTTTACAGTGAAATGAATTTTAACTCTTTGAGTGCGAGGTGATTTTTGATTTATGTATGAGTTTGATTAACATTCGATTTCATGGGAGCTTGCCGAATATATTGATTTGATTGGAGTAAAATGTAAATTGATCTTGATGGCGGAATTTTCTTTATATAAAATTGTTTTAATTCAATATTTCAAATGATTAACTTGAATAAGGTTATTGATCTGTTTTGTAACAAAAATTTTTATCTACCTTGGTTGATTTACCAATTGAAGTGGTTACACTACGTAAGAAATCCTCGGTTTTTCATATAAGGCACAAACTCCCGTTTGAAATAAATTGGTTTTATAATCCTGCATTTTAATATTCAACTGATCTGCTATTTGCTTCTTTCCCATCTACGCCCTACTCATGGATCCGATGATCACTGAGTTTGTGAGACTCACACCCCTCTTTTTCCCTTTTTTGCAGATAGGGATTGGTCTAGCGTGTAATCGTTAGCGCGTACGGTCCATCGCAAATAGGTAAAGGCATCTCATAGCATTTTATCTTGAGTCGCTCTGCTATTAGAGTTTGAGTTATAGTACTTGGTTTTACTATGTAAACAAATATTAGTTTTGATATAAACGAAAATTTGAGATTTTTGAACTCAATGTATTGTGATATAATGACTTAAAGTCAAATTTTAATGGCTATGCTTGTTGTTGAATTCACATTATGAATATATATGGTTTAAACATTAATATGGTTTAGTAAAAGTGTACAATGAGTTATTGAGAAATTTCATTAAGGCTTGTTCCGGACTTGATCGGATATTTCGGAAGTCTCGGACGTCGGTAGCGACCAAGGAAGGGTCGTTACAAACATAATGAGAATAGACAAAATAAAAAGTAAGAAGAAGACAAATCATAGATGATAGCAAACGTGTAGGCCGACTCTAGCTTATGGAAAGAACATTAAGAATTCATTCCCACTTAATAAGCTCTTATGAGAAATGTTGATGGCTTAAGTATATATAATGAGCAATCATTTAGATACATAGCATACTTGATAGCTCTCATGATTTCCCCTCAGAATAGTTATCTATTAAGGGTAACGCACTTTAAGGGCTACCAAGAACTGAACAAAAGTTAATCACAAACAAATGATACGTTGCAACCAAAACTAAACATAATTAACAACAATTAGTCAAGACCCTGCACTAATTCATAGAATGAAGAACCACCAAAATTACATAAGCAACATACTTGCTTATGGTTATTGGAAAAATATGTCAAATTTATAGATTATAATCCCATCATTTTTTCTAATGGACTCCCATTATTGAATAATAAAGGTGCACAACAGACACAATATATAAAATAGTTTTATAAGCATAACAATTAGAAAATTAAGTACCAAATGTCACATCGAAGAAAGAAAAACCCAAAATTTTCTAATTATTCTCATCATTCACAAACCTAGACCTGACAATTTTGAACACGACACGTTAACACGACACGAGAAGACAAGGGTTAAATAGGTTTTGGGTTTAGCCTTAACGTGTTTCGTGTCTAATCATGTTTGACACGTTATTCGTGTCTTAACATGTCTAACACGACAAATGCGTTTAAAACACGTTTAAATACGTTTACTTAATCGTGTTATCATGTTTAATCGTGTTATCGTGTTTAAACGTGTATACGTGACATATTTATTAACCTATTAAAAATTAATAGTTAAAAACTATTTTAACCTTATATAAATAATTTTAAATAATTATTTTAATAAGTTTTTTTAATTTTATAAAGGGTATAATGTAATTATACATGCTCAACCCTAATTTTTAACTTTTGGTGATTATTTGATGTTATTATTATTTTTGTTTTATTATAATTATTTTTATAATTATAGATTTTAAAATTAAATAATAAAATTATATTTAATTATAAATATTTTTATTTAATCGTGTTAAACATGTTAAATGTGTTATTAATCGTGTCGTTTTATATATTAACACGTTTAATAAACATGTTAATCGTGTCGTGTAGTGTTACACATGTATTAAATGTGTACGTGTACGTGTTTTAAATTTAAGACACGAATATTAAACGTGTTGTGTTCGTGTTTAGCCTTAATGTGTTTCGTGTCTAATCATGTCTGACACGTTTACGACACGTTAACATGAATTGCCAAGTCTACACAAACCTATAGATGACTAAAAATATAAGAAAAAGAGAAATTTTCTATTTTTACAAAAGGTGAAAGGAATTAAAGAAGCAGAACAAAGATGGAAAAATGTGAATGTTCTAAACTAACATCATGAGGTGATGAAAAAATCTCTAAGTCCAAGCTTGCAAATTTCTCTTAGAAAAAGCAAACAAATGAGGTTAACAGCCATATCCAAACCCCAATCAATAAACTTCCAATGGAGCCATCCTTACTTAGCAATTAAATGAATCAGAAAACCTAAAATTTTCTATTCATTCATTTTTTTCCAATTTCTCATAAATCAAACAAAAACTACTCACCTTTTGGGTAAGGCTTGAACATTTAATCTAGATTGTAACTAGAACTAGGTTTATTGAGTTAAACTCTGAGTTCACTGTATTTTTGCGAGGAAACAGGGTCAATAAAATTGAAGAATAGAAAACAAAAAGAAAAGTGATGCGAAAAGCCCAAAATATCCTTTTAAAAACATTAAAAGACAAATAGAGATGTCTGACCATAGCAAGGTTTATACATCTAATTCATTATATTAAGATTGAGTAATATGAAATTCAAAAGTTCCATCAAGATTAAAATTGTTGCCCTCATTGTCCATGGATATGGAAAGTATTTCATGTTTTTCTTTCAAATTTTATTTTGAGTTATTCATGTCGAAATTCAAAGCTTCTCTTTTAGGAAAAAATGAAATCTAGAAAAAAAAAAGATCAAGGGACTAAAAAGATAAATTCCTTCCATTTTTTAAATCTCTCTAGTTTCTATATATATATGGAATGATTACTAGAACTCTCCACATTAAATTACAAGTTCTAAAACCCTTAGGCCTTGTTGATGGTGCCTCAAGAATGCAGAGAATGAGAGAGTGTGTGTTTTTGTGTTATATAAAGAAGCTTAAGATAAATTAACTAAAAATGGGCGAATTGGTTTTCAAAATAAAAATTTGATCTTTCTTAAGAATCAAGTTAAAGATTAACACTTTAAATAGAAAGTTTGAAAACTAGAGTGTGAAAGCTTATAAAAATAATGTATGGAGCAAGTAAAGAGGATAAAGAAGAAGAAGATACACATCCATGATTTTCATAGTGGTTCGACCCTCAAAGCCTACGTCCCTTGAGAAAACAAGCAGTTTGAATCCAATAAATACTACCTTTTAAATTAGGTTCAAGCATGACTTTTACAAATAATTACCTTTTAATGATCAAGCATAACCTTTACAAATCATTGCCTCTTATGGATCAAGCATAACCTTTCTACCTTTTCTATGAAGGTATAACCTTTCTACCTTTTCCAATGAATGTATAACTATTCATTACCTTTTTTAAGGGAGGTATAACCATAGTACCTTTTAAATGGAGGTATAACCACTCACTACCTTTTCCAAAGAAGGTATAACTTTTCTACCTTTGCTATGGAGGTATAACTTTATAACAGTAGATTCTTTACGGTTTACAAGGCTTGATGCCTCAAGAGGCTGGTGAACTAAGTTAAGCATAAGAAAATGAAGATCTTTCAAAGAATGTAAGCTCAAATATGGAGGCTTTGTTTTGAGAATTTCAATAAAGAGAGGAGATGTGAACTTTAAAAATCTTAGCTTTTTTCTTTCTTGGAATGATTTTCTCTTTCACTTTTCTTGTTGCTTAAGTGTTTTCTCTCACAAACGACGTCGTCTAGGAAGGTACTTATAGTGCCTTTGAACTTTTGCTCGTTTGAATGAAATTTGCCATTTCTTTAAACATTGGGACCACTTGAATTGTGCGAGTCAAACTTCAAGAATCGATTAATGGACACGTGAGGCATTGATTCTTTCACAACCTGATCCTTTTGTTTCTTGATAATCAACCTTTATACTCTTGTAATATCGATTTTTCTTGCCTCAAATTGAGTTTGGAGCTTTTTGTTTGCCAAGAATGGATCATTGCATTATTGAGTAGTCGATTCTTCTTGTCTCACTTCAAGTCCGGAGCTTTCTATTTTATGAGAATTGATCACTACTTCTTTGAGACATCCATTGTTCTCATCAATTGGGTGCCAAAAATGAAAAATCAAATTTGCCTTTTCCCTGCTCCATTCTTGTCCTATTCTCCATCTTTTATTTTTCAACAAATTTTTTAGTTTTGTCTTTGCAACTTTGTGAGTCGATCATTTAATGCTTGAGAAGTCAATTCTTGCTCTTCTAGTGCTTAGTCATATCGCTTTTGCTTTATCAGGAATCGATCTTTACTTATTTAGATATCAATTCTTTTTGTTCTAGTAGCTTCTGTATCTTCAAGAATCAATGTTTCCTTTCCAATGAAATCAAATCTTCCTATCCTAGAGTAAAAATATTACTTTTGTTTTCCAAAGAATCAATGCTTCACTTTTAGAAGTTGATTCTAATAGTTGGAACCTGAAATAAAAACTATTCAAACAAATTTTTCTTTTTGCAATCAACTTCAAAATACTTTGAGGAT
The DNA here is from genome assembly GCF_053813885.1 of Theobroma cacao. NCBI lineage: Eukaryota > Viridiplantae > Streptophyta > Magnoliopsida > Malvales > Malvaceae > Theobroma > Theobroma cacao. The sequence continues at coordinate 10,852,667 of NC_142644.1, read as the reverse complement.
TGTTTTTCAAGTTCAAAATCATTTTTACTTAGTTTTAAAGTGTATTTAGATCATTCAATTTTGTCATTTCAAAACTAGGCTTAATTTTAAAGTTAACAATCTCCCCCTTTTTGATATGACAAAATTAATATCTAAATTTGCTTTTGAAGAACTCCCTTTGAATTTATGCATACCCCTAAAAAATTAGAAAAAAAATTCAAATAAATCCAGCCATTTCAAACAAGGAAAGCTTGGAAAATATACTCTAAATATTCTTCCCCTTTTTGTTATATAAAAAAGATAGGAAAATAAAGTATAAAACAATTTTAAAGCTTAAGAGAAATCACAAGAAGATTAGTAGCACACGTATTCAAGCATTTAGCACAATAAGAATTGACACATGTACAAAAGCAAAAGATAGATTTCATTGAGGATTAAACCATATATACAAGAACATAGTAGTATACAAAGTAAATACAAAAGATATTATGAGTATGCATGCAAATACTATGAATATTAATAAGAGCTTTTAAAACTGTTAGCAATGTTTTCAAGGTTTATGATGGATGAAGAAGGTGTCTATTTTGTCATGTAAGATCTCTTAGTTATGAGGTAAGCCCCTTCGATTGTTTGTAAGTTGTACCATTGTCTGTTTAGGCTTAAGGATGGTGGCATTCATTTTGTCAATTGATTGGCAGCAACAATAAAACAAGTCTTGATATTTTAGAGCATATATAGTTCTTACTTCTTCAAGCTTTTTCTCAATTGTAGTAAAACTTTCTTCAACCAATTTGCTTTGATTATCCACCCGACCATTTACGTATTGATAAACACCTTTTCCCATGTACATGGTGCTTGGCAAGCTAGATGAACTTTGGGTAGCTAAGGGTGGATCAACCGATGATGATGGAGGTGGTGCTATGTGTCAAGCCCAACCTTATAAAATATTTTCCATGTTATTCATGTGCTTGATAATATGTTTGCATACTTGGAAAGCCTCGAAAAATCGTTAAAAGTCAGTAGTAAACCTAGTGGTATAACTAAGCTGAATTAAGCTTTGAACTAGTTCAAATAGAGATTTTAAGATGAAATTGAAAATTTTAAAAGCACAAAATGACTTAATACGGTGATTCAGAGTTTGAGGATTGATTTGGAGTCAAATTGAAATTTTCATGACGTAGGGGTAAAATGGTCATTTTGCCATCCAAGGGCAAAATTGGAATTTTACACCACCCAACACTTGTCATGCCTAAGGATTTCATCCATTAACATTTTATATTATGGATAATTGAGATATTTTATGTGGTGGTGAAAGAAAGCTTAGTTGTTAAATGTTAAACATGGACCAATGGAATGGTGACAAGTGGCACGCTTTCATTTCTTTATAATTTACATTAAAAATCAACACATGACTCTCCCATTTCACTCCCATATGTTCGGCCTCACCAAGGAAAAGAGGAAAGAAAGGAAGAATAAAACCCTAGTTAGAAAAATTCAAGAGAAAATTTTGGAATTTCAAGGAATCAAGTGACAAAAGTTAAGATTTTTCAATTTTAGCTTGAGATCTATCTTTCCTAAGCATTCTTTCTCATTTTCCATGGTTGAAATTCATGATTTCATGATGGATCCCTTGTTGGCCGAGCCTAGGGGGAGAAGATTTGATGATGAATTTAGTTGGAAAACATGTTATTTTAGTGTTTTTAGTTAGTTGGTGATGTGTAGCATGAAAAGCAAATAAGAAAAATTCATGTTCTTCCATCACCCTCATTGGCTGAATCTTCCTTATGGTATGTAGATGGTGGATTTGATTTTATTTTAAGTGATTTGGTTAGGAATTAATGATTAATGGTGTAAAAAAATCAAGTATGAAAAAACCATAATGTTTATGTACCCACCATGGCTGAATTTCATAAGGAACCTAGTGATGATGATTCTTGTGATATCTTGTGTTATTTAGTTAGAATTTAATGAATGGTGGTGATGGAAATCGAAAATGGTAATTTTAAAGTATAGTTCTTTTAGTAAATAAGTTGAATAATAATGAGAAAGTCAAGCTCATTGAGGCGTTTTGGTGTATTTTGGGACATTGGAAGTGTGATGAATATAATTGGAGTCAATTTGGATGTTTTGGTTAAATCAAAGGTGGAGAGTTCAAATTAGGTTGAAAATCGATCCATTCCGATCACAATTAAACCAACGTGTAACACCGTCTTTAAGTGACTATCCAAACAACCTCATGCATTCATATAGAACCTGAAATACATTTATAATGACATGACACAACATATTGAATTATTTGTCATGTATTGTGTATAGGTGGTGAGTCTTCTAACAAGGGTAAAGACATTGTGCCAGAGGACCAAGAATAGGAGTATTTCAAACTCCCGATATCGTGAGTAACCTTATTATCGTCTTAATTATCTAAAGTAGTTTTTATTCATTTTTGTGATTTTATAGAAAAATGAGTTTAAATGGTAAATCCTTATGTTTTATAAGTAAAATGTGATTAAATGAAATGAGTTTTATAAATCATTTTGAAATTGAATGATGATTTTAGAAATTGAGTAATTGGAGACTGCTTGATTGTGTTGTAAATTTATGGTTTGAATTGAATGGCTTATGGTGATATTGGCATGAATGGCTGAATTGGAAATTGTGTTGAAATTGTATGAATTGTTTGTTTTACCTTAACAGTCTGGGTAGTAATATAATTGCCATGTCATGCTGTCGAAACTTTTATTGATTTGGTGGGATATTGATTATTCATTGCAGTGGCGGGTTTCCGTGGACCAGCCTATTAGAGAGGGGCATAGTAAGCCCAGTTATATTTTGCCTCGGTACGAGAGGCGCGGAGGGTATCTCCTGAGGTAAAGCTTTAAAGTTCACTACACGCTAAACCACCACGTGAGAGTGAACTCAGCCAACACCAAGGAATGACTATGCTTTTAAATGTAAAAATGTGTTTTATGCGTATATGAACTTTTCTTTAACAGCCTTGGCGAACTAGGTTAGATGCCTCGGCCAAGGTATCCTTGAGAATAAGTTTTGGTACGAGCCAAATTTTTAAGAAATTCATAAGCCATGTTGATTATTTGAGTGAAATGAAATTATTTTATTTAGTTGAAATGAGTTTGAAACGTTATGAATCATAGTACGATGAACTATTTTAAGTTGTCTCAATTTACTCGACTTTATATATTTTAGATGATGTTTGTTTACTCACTGAGTTTATATAAATTCACCACCCTCCTTTCCACCCATTTCAAGCTCAGGATAGTCTGTAGATAGCTGATTTCGTCGAGGGCTACAGTTGGATTTGCATTCTCAAAAAACATAGGTTCACAGGCTTTGATACTTTTGGTCATTCGGGGGGGACCCACATGTCATTGTAAATTAAATTACAAACTCTGGCTCATTGTGTTACTATATGTACGAATTTATTTTTTTTTACGCTACCAAAATTATTTATGGATATCTCTATAAATATTGTTTCATAAGAAAATGGAATATTTTATTTAATATTTTTATTTATTCTAATAGCTATCATTTCACTTTAAATGAATGTTTTAGACATCTAAACTTATTTTTGGTTATGAAATATGTATCTTTCACTCATATACTACATTTTTAGATGGTTTCGAATTTTTTGAGAAAAAATGACCAAAATACCCCTGTGAGACGAAAAATAATTTTTTTATTGTTTTGGTTTGGAAATAGCTTATAATCTTCTAAAATATGATATTAGCAACTGTTGCTCTCAAGGGAGGTGAAAAAACTGATATTAAAGCCTTGCGAGGTTTCGGTTGGCATTCCGGGTAATGAATGTCTATCGGGATATCGCGGCAGTTGTCACAGGCTCGAGGAGAGTGTCGAGTCGTGACACTATGATTGGTGAAGATGGTGTTGTTAGTGCTTCTATTTTCTTCTGTGAAGATGGTGTTCTTGGCTACCTTGTTTTCTTCTTCCATCTACCTATTGCAACATTGTATTCATAAGTGAAATCCTACCTTGATGTGTGATGCTAAGTTAAGGAATCCTTAGGTGAGCAACTAAATGACCAATTTTGGAACATTTAAACTAAGTTTTATGCTGGGAAAGATTCTTGATTTGATGCATGAAGGTAATTTACAATGTTTAGTGTGAAAAGAAATCCAAATGGACAACTTTTTAAGTCTATTTTTGCTTATCGGAACCTATCTATCTAAAGATGTTCTTCATCTATTGATGGATATAAACTAGAAATGTTTTGAAAAAAAATTGAAGAACATTTATCGATAGATGTTCATCATCTATTGATAGATTGACATATCTATTGATAGAAAGAACACATCTATTAATAGGAAACAACCTGAAAGCTTTTTAAAAGAAACCTGTAGCTCATGTATTGATAGATGGCCACATCTATTAATAGATGACATCAATTTTTTAAAAATAAAAGGGGTAAAAATGTATGTTCATACCCTAAACTATAAATATATCACATTTTATGAGGGGTTATAGCTCTCAATCAATTTTGAAAGGTATTTTCTCAACCTTAATACTCTCTCACCTCATTTTCTACCCAAATCACCCTTTTTAGAAGATTTGAGCTTGCTTTTACATTTTAAAAGAAAAATTGACTTTTTTGTTCTTGAATCTTTAAATCTTGGACTTTTTAGCTTTGAACAATACTATTGGTTTCTCTAAATTTATTGATTCCTTCAAAATAAAGGATTTAGGTGGGTTTCTCTTTTGTCTAGAGCTCACCTAAGGTAAGGATGATGAATTTATAGATTTAAATACATGGGTACTTGAAGAGCAAAAGATTTAATCTAGAAAATTAGTTTTAAGTGAACCTGAATAGTTTTGAAATAGGCTAGAACAATTATTATGTGATTCCTAGACTAAATATTGATTACAATAATTGATGGATGTTTTGGAATGGTTGAAACTCCAAGAATTTTGCTAGATCAAAGATTCACATGTTGGTAGAAACTGACTTTTCAAAGGTAAGTGGGTGCACATTTTTAAGTATGTTTTACGGTGAAGTTAGCATGATTTATCAACTGGTGTTTATGGCATAATTTGAATGCTATGATGAAATCGATAAATTTGATTGGTTATGCATAAATGATTTTGACGAGGTTTTCAAATCCATTATGTAAGTAAATATATCTATTACATATTAGTTTTCAACAAGGTGGGAGAAACCCTTTAAAATGATTTTGTTCAAAAGTTCCTCAATTACTTTGACCTATGGGCTAGTGTGGGTAATGAAACATCTCTTTGAGGAAGTGAATGTGGATGATAAAATACCCATAAAATGTGAGAAATGTGAATGTGGATGAGTAGGTTTCCTATATTTCAAGATTTATGTAAACGACATAATTTGCTATTTGATCCTTGATCTTGTATGAAATTTAATTGTGTGATACATTTATTTAAGCTCGGTGTAGGGGTAAGAATACCACACGGTAAAGCTTGGTGAACATACCATTTCTTCCATTTATAAAAGCCCGGTGTGAGGATAAGAATATGAAAAAGTCAAGATTGATGAATGTACCATCTCTTTTTCTTCTAAAAGCCCGATGTGGGTGTAAGAATACCACAAAGTCAAGATTGGTGAAGTGTCATCTTTTCTCTTTATGAATCCCAATGTGGGGGTAAAAATATGATAGGGCCAAGTTGGGCGAACATCCCACTTTTTGCCTTTTTAAGCCTAATGTGGGGGTAAGAATACCACAAGGGATGAATTAGGCCAAAATACCCTTTCTCCCTTTGCCTTTGTTAATAGTATGTATTGACACCTATTATTGGTGACTTGATGATTACTGTGTTTATGTGGAGATGATGACATGGATCATTATTGGATGATACATTCATGTTATGAATGAATGATGTTGAACACGTGAGTCCGACAACTCCTTTCCGATTTCTCTTTACAAATGTTTTATAAGTTGAGCTTTATATGTTATTGCCTTTTTACTCAATTTGAGTTTCAAAAGCATTTATGGAAATGTAAAAATGAGATTTATGTCATTGAAAGAATTTATATGATTATCATGTGTTTTTGCAAAGTATGGTTTATTGCAAAATCTCTCCTCTTTGGTTTGTCCCCTTCTCATATCCACTCACAGAGTTTTTGAGACACACTCGTTATTTTTTCTTATCTTATTTTACAAATCAGTAGCTTGCTTGGCTAGGTGACTTGTGGAGTAGTATCCCATCTTATTCATGGTAGGTGTGGTAGAGCCTTCCTTCTAATCTTCTAGTGTCCTTACACTCCACAATGTGTCGAATGATAATTTTATTTTTATAGAATTATTTAGTCTCATTTCGTTTATAAAAGTTAGCTAAGTTTTGAGTTTAGATTAAGTTTTAGTTATTTTTCTAATTAGTTTACTTTTATTAAGTTTTCTTTTATGCTATGTTTATGTTTTTACTTTAGTTTTATTATTAATTATTAGTTTTTATGTTTTTGTAGGATCTTAAAGGAATAAGGGCTTAAATTGGTGATGAAAAATTGTTTAAAGAGCCAAGGTCCTGTTTGTACATGTTGCAATATTTTGAGCATAACCTCCGCTTCAGATTTCCAAATAATGCAACTCTTGGACCATTGGAAATCTAAGAGACAAAGCTAAAACGTTTAGGCAGATCACTTTGCCCAGTTCTGCCATGAGGATGGAGAAAATCACATTGGAAGTTGATAGAGTGTAGTAGTCAACAAGAGAAGGCAAGAAGCCAATTGAGCACCACGATGTCAATGGGTTGTGTCGCTGTGTCAAGAAGGGAAATTTCAAGAATTAGTGTGGAAAAGAAAAAGGTTTAAAGCTAATTAAAGTTTTATGCATTTTACTCTGATTTTAAGCCCATATTAAGAGCCAATTAGGCCCGATTAGGGAAAATTAGGTGAAGTCATGAGTATTTAAAGAGAGTTTGCAGATAAGTTAGCTATAAGAAGACAATCCTAAGAGAGATTCAAGAAAATAGAAATGGAGGTTGAAGATTGAAGATTAAAGCTGCCAAAATTTGTTTTTCTTCTTCCTTAGCTTTTATTATTTTTGTTACTTTAAATGGCTAAATTTCATATGTTTTAATTTATTTTTGCAATTATGAGTACCTAAATTTCTGTTTCTAGGATTACAATTGAACTCACATGTAATTTAAATTTTTGATTTCTTTCTTACTTATTTTATATGTAATTAGATTGTTTATTTTAATTTCTTCTTAATGCTTTTAATTATTTGACCACAAATTAAATTGATCTAGAAACCTAAAATAACTTGAGAAAATGGAGTTTAGAGTAGGCTAAAAATTGGAATAGCATATGATCATATTTATTTGCTTGGATGAAGAAATTGATTTATGTATAGGATAGAGATATACCTATATTAGAGCCTGAACTTAATGAATCTGTTTTAATTTTAATTCATTTAGAGATATAGTGTTTTGGTTAAAATTGTAACACCCTTGATTTTGAATATGAACTAAGTCAATTGAGAATGATTTATGAAATATATTGTGCTTTGAGGACTTTGTGATATGTTAAGCATGCCAAGTGTATGGGAGTATGCATTTGACACCTAGGCAAATTTTTATGAAAGTGTGATAAATCCTATGGTTTGAAGTTTTGATTTGTATTTGATGTTATGTTTGAGGATATATATATATGGATTTAAGCTAAATGAATGACTTGAGGTGAAAATTAAGCAAGGTAATGATTTGAATTGTTAGATTTGGATTTTTGGAAGTTGGGAAGGTTGAAAATTTGCATACAAGGGAAAATATCGATAGATTTGAAGTAGAGAGCATCCAGAGGGAAAAGTATCGATAGATTCCCCATATGTATCAATACATTTACGATAGTGAGAATTTTCCCTAAAATCTATTGATATATTACCAATGTATTGATAGATTTGGTTGAAACCCATGTAATTGTAATGATACATTCCTAAACGTATCGATGCATCATTGTGGAAAAGCAAAAATAAAAAGAGTTTTAAGCCGTCCACCCATTTTAAAACAAACCCTAACTCTCTCTACCACTCCAAAAACCCAAGCCCCAAATAGATTTTTGGAGCCATTTGGAGTAAATTGGAGCTTGGGAAACGCCTCTAAAGGTAAGATTAAACTTTTTGACTGATTGATTTTCAATTTAATCAACTAATAACCAAGATATCTAATTTTTCCAGCTTTGGTCCAGTCACGACCCGGTACTCCCCTCGAGCCCGTGACAACAGTCGCGACGTCCCGATAAACATTCATCGTCCGAAATGCCAACCGGAACCTCGCAAGGCTTTAATATCAGTTATCGCACCTCCCTTGTGAGCAACAGTTGTTAAGTATCATGTTTTGAGAGATTATAAACTATTTCCAAATCAAAACAATAGAAAAATAATCTTTTTCTCACGGGGGCATTTTGGTCATTTTTCCTCAAAAATCTCGAAATCAGATAAAAATGTAGTATGCGAGTACAAAACACATAATTCATAATCAAAAATAAGTTTAAACATCTAAAACCTTCATTTAAAATGAATTTATGATTATTTGGATATAATAAAAAATAAAAGAAATATTCAATAAAATATTCCATTTTCTTATAAAATAATATTTTTAGAGTTATACGTAAATAATTTTTGTAACATAAAAGCTACAAAAATTCATACATACTGTAATACAGATAACCAAAGTATAAAATTTAATTTACAGTGACACGTGGGCCCACGAACGACCAAAAATATCAAAAGCAGTAAACCTACAGTTTTTGAGGATGCAAGTCCAACTGTAGCCCTCAACGAAATGAGCTATTTACCGACTATCCTGAGCCTAAAATGAGTGGAAATGAGGGTGGTGAGATTATATAATCCCAGTGACTAAACAAATACCATATAAAATATCTAAAGCTGAGTAAATGGAAACAGATAAAATAGTTTAACATACTGTAATTCATCACCTTTCAACTCACTCTAACCAAATAAAATCAATTCATATAAATCAAGTAATCAACATGGCTTATGAATTTCTTAAAACTTTGGCTCGTGTCAAAATCATTTTCATACTCAGTTATCAAGGATACCTTGGCCGAAGGCTATCCCAACCGAGACCGCCAAGGCTGTTAAAAAGTTATGTACGCATAAATCATGTTTTTATTTTGAAAACATAGTCGTTCCTTGGCGTTGGTTGAGTTCACCCTCACGTGGTGGTTTGGCGTGAAGTGAACTCTATAGTATTAACCTTAGGAGTTATCCATCCGTGCCTCTCTTACTGAGGTATGAATATAATAGGGTTACCGGTGCCCCTCTAATAGGCTGGTCCACGGAACCTGTCCACTGCAGCGACTAAACCCACCATACAATAAAATTTGTAATAGCATGACATGGCAATTATTTGTTTTACAGCCTCTCAAGGCAAATCAACAATTCATACATTTTCAGCACATTTACTAAATCAACCATTCATTCCAATATTATCATAAGCCATTCAATTCAAACCATGATTTATAACACAACAATTTAGTCTCCAATTACTCCATTTTCAAAACCATCATTCAATTCCAAGACAATTTATAAAATCATTTTCATTTAATCACATTTTGCTTATAAAACATAAAGATTTACCATTTAAACTCATTTTCCATAAAATCACAAAATCGAATAAAAACTACTCTAGATAATTAAGACGATAGTAAGGTTACTCATAGTATCAGGAGTTTGAAATGCTCCTATTCTCAGTCCTGTGACACAACGTCTTTACCCTTGTTAGAGGGCTCACCACCTATATACAATACATGACACATAATTCAATATATTGTGTCATACCATTATAAATCTATTTCAGGCTCTTTACTAATGCATGAAATGGAATGTAAAATACTCGGGTAACTATCTAAATACGGTTTTCTACACAAATTCAATTGTGTACCTAAATAAAACAATATTGGCCTAATTCGATCTATCACCCGATTAATTGGCCAATACGTCCAATTCAACTCCAAATAATTTCATTTTTCTCCCAATACTCCAAATCATCAAACACAAACTAAATAACTTGAAATATGGCAAAATCATCCTCACATTTTCTCTTGGAAATTTCGACCATGGTGGGTGCATCAACATTATAATTTTTCCTACTTGATTCTCACACCATAAATCACTAATTCCTAACAAAATCACTTGAAATAAAATAAAAATCATCCTCAATATTTCACATGGAGAATTCAACCAATGATGGGTGATGGAAGAACATGAATTTTTCTTGCTTGATTTTCATGCTACACATCACCAATCAACTAAAAATACTAAAATACATTGAAATCTAACCAAATCAAGTAGCAAAACCTCTCTCTAAGTGTTCATCTAGCAAGATACCCATTGTGAAATCATGTGATTCAACCATGTAAAATGCAAAATAATGCATGGGAAAGGTAGATCACAAGTCAAAATCAAGAATTTTTACCTTTGATTGCTTGATTACTTGAATGTTCACACTTTTCTCTTGAATTTTTCCACCTAAGGTTTGTGTTCTTCTTTTCTTCCTTTGTTCCTACTTTGGTCGGCCATATGTAGAGAAATGGGCTGACTTTATGCTGATTTTTAAGCTAAAAAAAAATGGAGATAAATTTGACATATGTCACCATTCCATTGGTCCATGTGTCATTCTTAGCCATTAAGCAATCTCTCTCTACCACTTAAATTTCCTCAATTATCCATGATAATATTGGGTAAAATCCATGTGTTGGATAAGTGTTGGGTGGTGTAAAATTATAATTTTGCCCCTAGGGTGGTAAAATGACTATTTTACCTCTATGCTCGAAAAAATGCCGAAATTAAAATTTTTCACTTCTTAAACTCAAATTATGTTCTAAATAGTGAATCTTGATCAAAAACTTCTTCCAACATTCTAATTTTAACCTCGGGTGGCAAAATGACCATTTTGCCCCTAAGTCATGAAAATTCCAATTTAACTCCAAATCGGTTCTCGAACTCCGAATCACCATTTTAAGTCATTATGGAGTTTTAAAATTCTCAATTTCATGTTAAAATCTCTATTTGGACTAGTTCGAGGCTTAATTCAACTTAATTGTACCATTTGGTACATTATCATTCTTTAACGATTTCCGAGGTACCCAAGTAAGCAAACATGCATTCTTATGTAAGAATGGCATAATAAACATATTGTAGAGTCAGGCTTGATAGCACTACCCCCCTTAAAATAAAATTTTGACCTCAAAATTTCATTTACTGAACTCAGAGAAAATGTGGGGATATTGTTTTCTCATCCAATGCTCGACTTCTTATGTCCTCCCCTTTATAGGGAATTTCGATTTGTTCACCTTATTTACCTCTAATTTAACTCGAGTACTTCACTTATGTCTATTATTATCCTTTAAAATCATATCAACAGTAACCTTCACAATTATGATCTTTTATATCGAGACACCAAACATGCTTCTATTACTATCATTAAACTTGAACCATAACTTCATCTCAATCATACCAATTTCGAACGCATTTTATACTTATTTATGTATACCAATCTCTATCTTATTACTTCATTCCATATCAAACTTCTCGACTTTCATTCATTCATCCTATCCTCATACACTATTGTGTAGTTTACGGCATCATTAACACACCATACTCATTCCTGTACATATCCTCAATGTTAGGGAAGATTAATGGCTTCAATTATTTCCACATACTTCATGTTTATCTTGCATTTAGAAAATTTCCAATCTTCTTAATCCTATTAATCCATCTCATATGGCTTAATCGCACTATAGATTACATTTCCTTAACTATTTCCCCAAAATTCCTTAGGTTACCATAAATCAACTTTTGATAAGATTCTTGATTGTTACATTATCTATACAACTCATCAAATAGATTGAGTTTAAATCTCGAACCACCAAAACCATTATTCATTTTAGTTTGGTAAATCACTAACTCCACACATACGTATACACACACATTCAAATGTCCATATTTCTCATTATGTATACGGGTCTCTGTTTTCAAATGCCTTCAGATTAATTTCTCTTTGTTCATTCCCATCCACAACCAAAATTCAATAGAATAATCTTCATAATTCATACAAATTCTCATCATGCCTATGCATAGTTCCACATCATTTACATACTTATACTCTCTTCTTATCATTTCCAACTATATGTTTAAGTTTCCTTGTACTATATATCATTGCATCATAATGTCATCTCCATTGAATTATAATCTATTATGCGTGTATGCTTTATAATTCCATTGATGACTCAAAGATTTATCTTAACTTGATCATTGCATCGTATGCAATACCACAATTCCAAAGAGTCATCCTTTTTCCTCGATTATCTTTCATGCCTCTTCCATATATTGTATCCTTATTGCATTCCGATATTGATTTGTCACTTAAGACTCGGACTCATTTGAATCATGTATGCCTCGAGCATTTTTGAATTCCAATTTTCCATAATATATTAGGAAAGTTTCATTATCTGACTTCATTATCAAGGTCAACTTCAATCATCTTTTGTTCCACTCTTTCATATGAACAAAACATCATTCTCCCTTAGCCAATTTATAAATTGCACTTGAAATTGCAAAACTTGAAACTAGATTCTCCTTAAGTACCTTTCAATGTTAATATGAATATCACTCTCAGCTTACAGCTTCCTTTTTATAACCACATAACTTAGTGCTTGCTTTCACGAGATCCATGGCAGAACTTTTCTTGAATATTTCCTTGGGGATATCTATCTTAAACTTATGTCTCACAACATGTGATCACTTAACCCGTAACTTAGCCATTTATGTGGCATCCCCTTCAGGGCCCACTCTGAGGTATTGTTACATCTGGGTCCCCATCACTTGACTTACTCGCATACGCCTTGCCCAAGGGAAGTACGATAGGCCCTGTAGGACCTTCTCGCCAAGTTTCGAACCCCAGACCTCTTGTTCGCCCCCCGAAGGGAAGGCCTTTAACCATTTCAGCTTTAACTCATTCATATCGATACCTTCCAAAACCTTAAAACTCCAGTTAACAAAACTTAGAATCAAGTTCAATGACTTTAGGTTAACTCGTAAGTTCAACTTCACATCTGTCTCATTTTATTCATGCGTCCTAGACATGAAGTGTTTTTAGCACCGCGACACAGTGGCTATTGGAGTTTACTTAATCAATGTTATTCATCTATATTTAAGGTTACTACACTAGTGATTCTCAAACGTTTAGTTTCCCTCCAAGCTTACTTCACAATTTTCATAACCATTTATATCCTCATGTGCTTATCACATATAATAGGTAAAGTCGATATTTTCAAATTCATCTCATCCTATAACACTTGTCAACAATCAATAAATCCCACTTTAGAATACCCATTCCATATTGTATAGTAACTTCACCATATAGTATCACGGCACTATGTTCCTCCATTCTACTATCATGCATACTCCACAGAATTTAATTAAAAGATTTACGTACCTTAACTAATGCTAATTCCATTTAATCATATCTTAAATACTCCAAACTTGTAAATTACAACTCCAAGTGTATGTCCATAGATTGATAATCTTTATATATTTCATGATCATGAAAACTACAACTTACAAACTAGCTTTCTTTCATATGCACACTATTCGAACATTAATTTCAACATGTTTAATTCTCCTTTGGTGGTATGTTAAAATCATTCCTGGATACATTTCCATATTAACATTGATATGCCTTTACCATACCATTTAGTGCAAATTTGATGAAGGAATTGTCTCCAAATAACTCTTAAATACATAATTATCAAATTGTATACCACTAAATGTTAAGATCTTGACTTTATTCATCAATAACCAATCACATTTATTAAGTGAATAATTTACTTAGTTATTACACCTTGCCTTTGCGATCATAAGATCAAAGTTGTTCGAACCTTAGGATGCAGAAGTTCTCTCTCTTAGAGTATATCAAAACATCAACATTTTCTAAATTCCATACTCTGGAGAGATCACCTTCAAGACTAATCATTCGTATCATAGGCCACACTTTGAATCTAATAAACTTTGAAATTGATCTTTCAAGTAATTCGTATATCAGTCTCAATTATAGAACTTCATATGGCACTTAGACTAGATTTGACATTTTCAAGTCATTTATCCTCAAGCTGCCAATTCCACATCTAGTCCTTTAATCCCTTGGCTTCCCTTTTGCTATGCATAGCAAAGTTCAAGCTCATCCTTAGAGTAGATTTGTTTACTAACTTCTTACTTCATGACCACACATCAATTATAGTAATTATTAATACTCACTCTTGAGTTAACTCACGTGCTTATATCCATGAACTATAATAGGTCCAATCAATTCTTGAAATATCATAATCGCTTAATTGAAATCAACACCAGTTCCCTCTAAGTTGTTGTACCTATTCAACACATATTCACATATAAAATATTTCAAAATCCCAACACCACTTTTATATGGGCATAACAAGCTTTTATCTTCATGCACATAAGTAAGGGTTTACTCTTACCTCAATGCTTAATTTATAGACTCCAAGTGAATTACAACCATCACTATTCATTCTTATCAAAGTGCACCCCTTATTACCATTATCACACGTGCTCCTTTATATTGGCCCCAATACAATCCATAGTCCGTAAATCTTTTTCCAATTGACAACCATGAGTTCAATTATAACTCCACCAAATGAATAAATTATCACGGCCTATTAGTCCAACTCTAAATTTCTCCATCCTTTATCGAAGGGATATATCATTTCATTAATCTTTCATTAGGAGCATTCATTTTAAGATCTCTCTAACATTGGCTCGTGTCACGGGTGGCATCTTAAACCCAGACAACGGCCCTACTTATGACCTTTGCATGACATTAACAAGGAAGTGGATTACTGGGAACAAGAGTTCATATAGCTCCTTGTCTATGACTTATGCTCCGATAAGATCCATAAGAAGAAACAAAATGAGTCTAAACAACTCCAAATTCTATATGCAGATGCACGTATTCTATTGTATCAAACCTAACTTAACTTAACTTAACTTGGGCCACACTAACACTGTAGTTTTTAAAACAACTTTAAACCCAAAAGCTCTAATCTTTAAAACCAAAAGCTTTGATACCACTCTAATTGTCATGACTCGGTACTCCTCTCGAGCCCGTGACAACCGTCGCGACATCCCGATAGACATTCATCGCTCGAAATACCATCCGGAACCTCGCAAGGCTTTAATATTAGTTATCGCACCTCCCTTGTGAGCAATAGTTGTTAAGTATCATGTTTTGAGAGATTATAAACTATTTCCAAATCAAAACAATAGAAAAATAATTTTTTTCTCATAGGGGCATTTTGGTCTTTTTTCTCAATAATCTCGAAATCCGTTAAAAATGTAGTATGCGTGTACAAACCACATAATTCATAATCAAAAATAAGTTTAAACATCTAAAACCTTCATTTAAAATGAAATTATGATTATTTGGATATAATAAAAAATAAAAGTAATATTCAATAAAATATTATATTTTCTTATAAAATAATATTTTTAGAGTTATACGTAAATAATTTTTATAGCGTAAAAGCTAAATAAATTCATACATATTGTAATACAGATAACCAAAGTATAAAATTTAATTTACAGTGACACGTGGGCCCACAAACGACCAAAAGTATCAAAAGCAGTAAACCTACAGTTTTTGAGGATGCAAGTCCAACTATAGCCCTCAACGAAATGAGCTATTTATCGACTATCCTGAGACTGAAATGGGTGGAAAGGAGGGTGGTGAGATTATATAATCCCAGTGAGTAAAAAAATACTATCTAAAATATCTAAAGCTAAGTTAAATAGAGACAGATAAAATAGTTTAACATACTGTAATTCATCACCTTTCAACTCATTTCAACCAAATAAAATCAATTCATATAAATCGAGTAATCAACATGGCTTATGGATTTCTTAAAACTTTGACTCATGCCAAAATCATTTTCATACTCAATTATCAAGGACACCTTGGCCGAGGGTTATCCCAACCGAGACCACCAAGGCTGTTAAAAAGTTATGCATGCATAAATCATGTTTCTGTTTTGAAAACATAGTTGTTCCTTGGCGTTGGCTGAGTTCACCCTCACGTGGTGGTTTGGCATGAAATGAACTCTAAAGTGTTAACCTCAAGAGTTATCCATCCGCGCCTCTCATATTGAGGGATGAATATAATAGGGTTATCATGCCCCTCTAATAGGCTAGTCCACAGAACCCGTCCACTACAGCTACTAAACCCACCATACAATAAAATTTGCAATAGCATGATATGGCAATTATTTTGTTTTACAGCCTCTCAAGGCAAATCAACAGTTCATACATTTTTAGCACCTTTTACCAAATCAACCATTCATGCCAATATTATCATAAGCCATTCAATTCAAACCATGATTTATAACACAACAATTTAGTCTCCAATTACTCCATTTTCAAAACCATCATTCAATTTCAAGACAATTTATAAAATCATTTTCATTTAATCACATTTTGCTTATAAAACATAAAGATTTACCATTTAAACTCATTTTTTATAAAATCACAAAATCGAATAAAAACCACTTTAGATAATTAAGACGATAGTAAGGTTACTCACAGTATCAGGAGTTTGAAATATTCCTATTCTCAGTCCTCTGACACAACGTCTTTACCCTTGTTAAAGGGGTCACCACCTATATACAATACATGACACATAATTCAATATACTGTGTCATACCATTATAAATCTATTTCAAGCTCTTTACTAATGCATGAAATGGAATGTAAAATACTCAGGTAACTATCTAAATACGGTGTTCTACACAAATTCAATTGTGTACCTAAATAAAATGGTATTGGCCTAATTCGATCCATCACCCGATTAGTTGGCCAATACATCCAATTCAACTCCAAATAATTTCATTTTTCTCCCAACACTCCAAATCATCAAACACAAAATTAAATAACTTGAAATATGGCAAAATCATCCTCACATATTCTCTTGGAAAATTCGACTATGGTGGGTGCATCAACACTATAATTTTTCCTACTTGATTCTCACACCATAAATTAGTAATTCCTAACCAAATTACTTGAAATAAAATCAAAATCATCCTCAATATTCGACATGGAGAATTCGGCCAACGATGGGTGATGGAAGAACATGAATTTTTCTTGCTTGATTTTCATGCTACACACCACCAATCAACTAAAAACACTAAAATACATTGAAATCTAACCAAATCAAGCATCAAAACCTCTCTTTAAGTGTTCAGCCAGCAAGATACCTATTAAAAATCATGTGATTCAACCATGGAAAATGCAAAATAATGCATGGGAAAGGTAGATCACAAGTCAAAATCAAGATATTTTACCTTTGATTGCTTGATTACTTGAATTTTCACACTTTTCCATTGAATTTTTCAACCTAGGGTTTGTGTTCTTCTTTTCTTCTGTTGTTCTTACTTTGGCCAGCCATATGAAGAGAAATGGGCTGATTTTTTGCTGATTTTGTAGCCAAAAAATAAATGGATATAAATTTGACACGTCACCATTCCATTGGTCCATGTGTCATACTTAGCCATTAAGCAATATCTCTCCACCACTTAAATTTCCTTAATTATCCATGATAATATTGGGTAAAATCCATGTGCTGGATAAGTGTTGGGTGGTGTAAAATTACAATTTTGCCCCTGGGGTGGTAAAATGACTATTTTACCTCTATGCTCGAAAAAATGCCGAAATTAAAATTTTTCACCTCTCAAACTCAAATTATGTTCTAAATAGTGAATCTTGATCAAAAACTTCTTCCAACATTCCAATTTTAACCTCAGGTGGCAAAATGACCATTTTACCCTTAGGTCATGAAAATTCTAATTTGACTCCAAATTGGTCCTCGAACTCTGAATCACCATTTTAAGTCATTTTGGGGTTTTAAAATTGTCAATTTCATCTTAAAATCTCTATTTGGACTAGTTCGAGGCTTAATTCAACTTAATTGTACCATTTGGTACATTGTCGTCCTTTAACGATTTTTGAGGTACCCAAGTAAGCAAACATGCATTCTTATGTAAGAATGGCATAATAAACATATTGTAGAGTCGGGCTTGACAGGTCCCCTCAATTTGCTAGAATTTGGAAGCTTAGACTTGTGCAATCTAGCTTTTAAGGTATAAGTTTAGCTCATTATTGAAGGATTTGAGCTTGTATGTTTGATTGCTATGAATTTAGTTATTTTTCAAAAGTTGGGTATTTTTGAAAGCTTGAAAAGAATTAACGTTTCGATGTTTCATGTGTTCTATGGGGGAAAATTGAGCTATTTGACTCATTGGCATGCTAAAGGACAATTAGAGGGCTACAGTTGAGTTTGGCAGTGGAAGCACCTCCAATCTGTCATTGTGAGTGGGTATAAATTAAAATGCATGTGATGCATAATGCCTTGATAAAGGCATTGCAATGGTACTAGATTAGAAATTTATATATGTATATATATAATTGTCGAGAGGAATGTGCCTAGGCTAGAGAATGAAAATATATATGATTATATGCCGTGTTGCATGCCTTAGTGCAAGCCACCTAGTGGCCTATATTGTGTGAGCCTAGCCTAGGAAGTCTAGAGAATATGATGAATGTCTACGAGCCAATTACCCTAGACAATTAACCCTTGGTGAATTATGAGTATTCAATGCCTTGGAGAATTAAAGGCATCTTGATGAGACATTGAGATGGAGATGTCTAATGCTCCTTAAGAGTGATCTCTAATGTAAATTGTGGTTTATGTGATACCAAGGCATAGGTTTTATATTCCGTCTGAATGAATGAATTTTGGATGTTGATTTGATCTAAGGATGGAGGGGAATCCAACACCTTATGACTATGTAGGTACCTGCAAGGATGGTGGTAAATAGGGATGGTGGTATTAGTCCCACCTGCAGTGCTTTAATGCCACTTGTCTAAGAATACCCCCGATG
This sequence comes from Theobroma cacao, assembly GCF_053813885.1. NCBI lineage: Eukaryota > Viridiplantae > Streptophyta > Magnoliopsida > Malvales > Malvaceae > Theobroma > Theobroma cacao. The sequence continues at coordinate 10,833,727 of NC_142644.1, read as the reverse complement.
ATGCCATTCGTTGGGAGATTACTTTGGATGATGACTCTGATTTTTTGTCTATTGCTTTGGCACATGCATGATTGTTTTTCGCTAGTAACTTTACCCTGAGTGTGATTTGACTCCACTAGTTGGCCACCAAGCTTGATTTGATGATGTCTAAGGGAAGACTATTCAATGATTGAGATTTGGATTGCAAGCGATGTGAAATAGCCTCAAATAGGCTTAGATAAATTTGATGTGATACTTCAGCTACTAAAGTGTGTTATGGAGAATGACTTTAAATGACTTAAAGGATAAACCTAATGATTGGTATGATGATTATCCAGACTCCTTAAGGATGATGGATATGCCCTTAACTTTAGAGATGTGTGTTCAAATATTTGGTTGCATTGATAGTGCATTTCATATATAAATGTATGAATATATTTGTCAATATATATAAGCTTGTTTTATCTGCACCCTTCATTGAGTATTAGAGGACTCATCCATTTATTGTTCCATGTGCAGATAAATAGGCCACAGCATTGTGTGGCAAGGGTCGTCTATTGACAGACCACATTTTGGCATCTAGTAGGTTCCTATTCAACACATCCACTTTGTTGAGTCTGTCATGAGCTTTCGTGTAACACCCTATACCCTCATATAGAAGCCAACACAACCTTATCGATAGGACGAGGTCAATTAAAGCCAAATTAAATGCGAAAGAGTGGAGACGGGTGGAAGGAATATTTTTGAATAAAATATTTTGCATGTGAGAAATAATAATAAAATAATAATATTTTATCGGTGATGAGTTAGTAGAGTTAAAAGGTGATTTGGAAGTGAACCAAGGTAAAGTGAGACACTTTGGGACCCGAGGAGACAAGTGGAGAAGTTTATAATAAAATAATATTAAAATAATTCGACGCCAGAACAGGTCGCATCTTGCGAGAGATAAGTTAAGTCTAAGTGGGGGGGACCAAAAACAGAATTTTTGGATAACATGAATAAAATAATATTTTATTCATTTATATTATAGTATATTATTTAGATAAAGAAATTATTGGTCACATGTAAAATTGGTTGAAAAGAAAATAATTAGTCATTAGAAAAGAAGGTTATATGGAAAATTGGCATATGCATGTGATAATATTATTAGATGCAAAAGATGGCATATAAAGGTGTAGTCTTGGTGGGGAACATGTGGGACCCCCCACCATGTGACAAATAAAAGGAATGAGACAAATGCACAAGGTGAAATATGCATGTGATTTTACTAATTAAAGAAATCATAGAGAATTTTTGCATGGAAGACACTTGGTGGCAATGTTGGACTAAAAGAAAGGAAATATATATGCATGTAATGTTATTGGCTAAATGGGAGGCTAAATGAGAAATAATATGGGAGAATGCATGTCAGGCTATTGGACATAAATAAGGTGGATGAAATGGAAATGCATTAAGAATGCATGAAGATAAATTAAAGAATGGATGGATAATAAAAGTAGATTTTCAACCAATTAAAAGAGATGGAAATTGAATGCATGAAATCTTATAGGTTGGCAAGGTGGCCAAACAGAATAAAAAGGCAAATGTGTGTATGTAATTTGATTGGGTAAGTGGGTGGGCAAATAAATAGCAAAATTTCAAAGCGTAAAAGAAATGAGAATTGGCCTTGGAAAGGTTGTAAGAATCAGCCATTGTGAAAGAATAGAGAAAGAGCTTGGTTCTTGAGAGGTTCCACCCATAAAAAAATAAAAGAGAGGAAAAGAAAGAGAAATCTAGGTCTTGAAAGGTTTCACCCGAGGAAAAAAGAAAAGAGAGGAAGAAAAAAAGAAAGGGGGGAAGGCTCGAGTTTGTGAGGATTCAAGGAAATCGTGGGTTCCTTGCTCTTCATTGTTAAGTTTAACTTTTCATCACCCAAAAAGGAATCTTTAACATGCAAGAGAGGAACCGTGGAGCTTAAGGAAAGTGGAAAGCTTGGTTCCAAAGTTTCAAGAGAAACAAGGGTAAGCATTGTGGTTTTGGGTTGATTATGTTTTGACAATTGGTTGGTAACCATAAGAAATGTATTGTGGCAACAAAGAAAAGCTTGATTGGAGAGGATTTAGTGACATGGAAGCCATCAAACCCTTGGATGCATGATGGATTCAAAGTGAAAGAGAAAAGGTAATCATGGTACTATGCTTTAAGGCCTACGGTTGGTAGAATTGTTAAACAAATAATTTGTGAATAATGTTAGTAGCTTGGTGTTTGAAACTTGGAAGAATATTGGAGTGCATGCAAGGCTCAAGCAACCTCAAAAGTAAAAATGTATAATGCTTTAAGTATGGTTAGAAGATTTTGAGAAAATGGCTATTGTTGTGTTGATTGTTAGTTTGAAAGACACATAGTAAAGAATGATGATTGTTGGAAAGATCTACAAATGCATGAGCTAGTTAGAACTATTAAAGTTGCTTGCTATGTTGTTTGAAAGAAATAAGGAGGAATAATATGGATGGAAGATTGGGAAACAAAGCATTGAGAGTTAGATAGACAAATTATGCATGTAAACTTGGAAATAATTGAGTGAAATTGGATTGATGGTTGCTGCCATATATGTGATTAATAGTATGAATATAATAGTTTGAACATGAAAAATGTTATTAGAAAGATTGAAATAGGCATTTGAAGTCATAAACAAGTTGCCGGGTTTATGAAATTCAAAGTTTACACGAAGGATTTAGTGTAAACAATTATCTCTTAAGAATAAGAGATGAAAGTATAGAATTGATGGGTTTGGCTATGGATGGCATGCTCAAAATACGTAGTGAAAAGAAAATTAAAACTTTATAACTAAACAACAAAAACATGCCTCCACTCATGGATCACCTTGGTGATATTTAACACATAAAAGTACAAAATAAATTATTGTTTAGAAAGTTACCCTGCCAAGTAATTTCGTAATCACAATGGCACTTTCCAAAGTAATCCCACGAACACCACAAGGAGCAAAAACCCTAGCCAATCAAGTGCTTGGCCTCCAATGGTAGTACACATGATTGCACTTGAACCTTCGACAAAGGAGGAAGTTTTTAACTATACTTTATACTCGCAAAGAGGACAACAATTGTCCTTTTCTTCTTTTTCACAATCTTAGCCGAACCTCTCTTGAAAATTGCTTCATAAGCAATTTTCTTTTTCACACAAAGGGAGTGGTGGCAGTGAAAGAAAACGTTTTTCTTTTTCTGACAAAAACTACGTTTTCTTCAATTGTGAAAAACTCTCATATGAAAAATAGTTAAAAGGTGACTTATATAGTTAGGTTAAAATAACTTCAATTTTCCAATTAAGTCCTTAATATTATAACACATTATAATATTGGGCCCATTACTTAATTAAACTCTTTTAATTAAGTCCTTGAAAATTAAAATCAAAATTAATTTCTTTTATATTTTGCAATCAAGGCCTTATAATTATAACTATTTATAATTATGCCAAAAACTTAATTAATGTCCCGACCCAAATTTCGGGCCATGACAAGCGCATGGGCCCAATGGATGTAGCCCACTAAGCCCAAGCAAGCCTATTTATATAACCTGTCCATCATTCCATCATAAGTTATTAAAGTAACATTTCATAATTTCAATTCAAAATAATGTTAACCATTGCCATCTCGTAGTGGCATTTCCAATCAAATATACATATAATGTCTAAAACGTATATCTTAATAATTTACATCAGGTTTGTCTATACACAACAAAAGGGGATACTCGACTTTCAGCGGAGAGACTCAACTAAAGTTCAGCTATTGAATGCCGAGATACCTACCAAGGAAACAAATCTACAAGGACACCTCGACCTAGTTACCGGCTGCCTCCTGATCTGAAAACATGAAGTTGAAAACGGTGAGTATAAACCCAATGAGTAAACAAAGGAAGGGAACAAGCAATCGATAAGAGAAGTTAAGAAATCATAATGCACTTATTTTGAAAACAATGCAATTTAGTTTAATTCTTATTAAAACCCCTCATTAAACCGCTAACGATTTAATCACTTGACGATAAAGGATCCATGCTCAACAAATGATTTGAAGAGTAAAAACTTTAATAACATTCAAGCAAGTCAAGTGAAACGACGAGTCCTCTCTAGTTTAAATTATCAACTGGATGAGGGTTTCTCAACTAGCTGAGGATTTCTCTTTAAAACCCCTCATTTCAAACTTAATTAAATAAGTTCCTTAATGTTGGGAGTCCATGATCAATTGTGGTGTTAATGATATGGAAAATGGGACAGCAACCAAACAAGTTAGCATGTAGGACAGAAAGTTTCTCGTTGTAGTGAGATTCAGGCGGTAAAACAAAATGCATTCTCGCTGTAGCGAGAACCAGGCCAGTATAACACTCCAAACCCGAGAGTTTTTCGCTGCAGCGAGAAACAGGGCACTAAGGAAAAGTTTTGATTCTCTTAAAGAAAGGCCATTTTGTTGAAATGACAAAATCAACTTGAAACACTTAGAATTTCTAAAGTTCCACATGCAAGATTTTACATGCATTACAACCATATACCATATTCTTGACTTTATATAACACACACATATATATATACATACATCATCAAGTATACCATCCCGCCACACTCGGCTCATGTGCACTCCCTACTCGCACATAGCTGTGCCATCATCAACTCATGTGCACTCTCATACCGCACATAGCTGGGTCATCATCAGCTCATGTGCACTCCCACATGCACATAGCTAGGTCATCATTATCACACAAAAATGAACATCCAATGCATAATATACATATCAACATAATATAGGAGCACTTGGATTCATTTTTTTACACATTTAACATTTTCACAACATCAAAACATTTTGTCAAGGGCTTGTTCCCCGGCACACATTTTTAAAGAAAGGTTGGATAAACTCATTCAAATGTTTCATCCAAATACATTACATTTCCCAAAGAATTTTGAAATGCAAGTTCACTCACCAGTCTTTATTGATGTTTTGGTGGGCTCTAACTTTGACTAAGATTTCGAATGGAGGTGTGGGGTTTCGTTGGAACCTATCACACACAATAACATCACCATCAACTCAACTTGGAATTAATACTATTCCAAAGCTATTTTCTAAATTCAGTTCTACTAGTCATTCTTACTAGCTTCCAACTACCATTAAATGACTATTATTTGCACTACTCTAGTCACACTAAAAATGATTAAACAATCTCAACAATAAAACACTCACAATTCAAATTACTAGACATTATCAAGAACTAAAAATATCAACTCAATTTCAACACTCACCTTGCTAGATTTGTAATTGGATTCCTCCTCAAGAATTCCAAAACTATTATAGAGAGTCTTTCTTTCTCTCTCTAAAACACGTAGCTAGTGAGAGAAAGTATTGGTTTAAGACGTTGGAGGGTTTTTAAGGTGAAAGAGTAAAAGAGCACAAAGGGCTTGTGAAAAGGTGCACAAAAGCATGAAATTCGAGACTAACTTGAGAGAGTTACGAAAGCTTGAAGAGAACTCCCATGGAGGATGAAGAAACGTTAGAGAGGAGAAAGAAGAAGAAGAAGAAGCTGCTAGAAGATGATATTTATAGCTCAAGCTTATCCAATCTCTACTTAAATTACAAAAATACCCTCAACAAGTTAGCTTGTTCTCCTTCAATCCTTTGTCCAATCTTTTTACTCTTTTGACACTGGGACAAGGTTCATAATAGTTTAGAAATACTCGAGTTCATGAAAACTTAAAAATTTGACTCGAGATGAAAAATGACCATTTTGCCCCTACTTTGGAAATCATCAATATTTTTATTTCCTTCATCATTTTATCCTTATTTTCATCATTCATTTATGCCTTACGCCTACTGAGGCCTTAATAATGTTTGAAAGCATAATTCTAGGGCTCACTAAAGAAATGATGAAATTACCCTTGGCTTGGGTTATCGCGTATACACCTAGTTACGGTCCTATAGGGGTCGAGGTCTCACAATTATACTCTTTTAATTAAGTTTATAGAAGTTTATTACCTAAAATGTGATTTAAGTTTAACTTAAATTGTCACTCTTCTAATTTAATTCAAATGCAATCATTGTGTGTGACCCACTAAGTTCCCAACATATTGGCAATGGAATTGATTAATGACTTAATTGATTAATATAAATTTCAATCAATTAATTTATAATCAATTCCATAGACCAAGATTGGCATCTAGCAATGCATCATGGCCACCCAATTGTTGGGAGAGTCAAAGGGTTCTTTGACAACCTTTCAGTGTACAGTCTATTAGTGTAATTCATTCCCTCATCATATATCCCGCAGATGATAAGAGCTTGGTACAGTGTCTACTCTTATTGACCTCCATATTTGTTCTTGCAATTATAGCATTAGCTTTATAGAGAGTTATGAAACCTTTTTCATAATCTCCATGTCGCCTTAGCCAAGGACTTCAATAAGCTAATGTTAACCAAGAACTGATAGGATATGTCATCTAAAACACTTGAGGTGATGATTCCTATCTTGACCATTCATTTGCCTTCACATGCTTCATACTATACCCAAAAGCATCCTGTTTTGGCATCCTTGGTTAGGCACCCATAGAGATGAAATCAAAGCATAGCACTCCACACATAAGACAACCTGGTGTCTCAAGTCTAGGGAGTATTTACACAATTAACACATGATAAGTGTTGCATAGATACTAGAGTTTATTACCAAATGCACTTATCATGGCAAGTCATGTTCAGTGAACTTGCTCTCCTAGGCAAGCACATATATTCTAGTTCCAAGTATCTCTATACTTCAATCTATGAGATCGATTGCTTACTTTCAACGTAAGGAACATAGAATATACCAGTCTCTAAGTATCATTGATGTCCAGTCTCAATGATACATTGATCAGGAACATTTTGAGATTATGCTTTGATGCATAGGAATCTCATAACTGCAACCCATTACAGTTTCCTTGCAAGGCATATTAATCTCATGGACTTCATTCAATTAGAATTATAACTCATTGTAATTAATGTCTTATTAATGAAGGAAAACCACTAATCATTCAACATGAATGATACTATTGCATGATTAGAATCAAGCCTCAATCAATCTCAATTGGTTGCAAGGCTCATTCCAACAAGAATTAAATGCGAACAACAAGTGTAGAATATAATGGCAGCAAAGCTTATTAAATGCATTGGATTGAAATGATGTCAGGAAGTTGACAAAGCAAGGATTATTGCTGCAAACATAAAGTAAGCATTTAAGGGAATATTATTGGTGAAGTAACATCCCACCATTGTAAGGTGAGTAGGGGGTGTTAATTTTAAAAGATTCTATGCTATGTCAAAGTATATGTATAGTATTATTCAATGCCTTTGTGAAAAGCAAGACCTGGTGAAACCATAGGCAATTATGGATGCAAATTGATTTGAAAGTAGTTTATGTATACTATATATATATATATACATATATGTAAAGTGATTTAGAAACCAGCAAACAAGCCTTTTTGCAATGTTTCGCACCAAAATCGTGCCTTGGATCTTTGTGTAGTGTGCATCGTTGATTGCACTTGATAAATGGCTTAAATGCAAATTCTTGTGAGTCGGTTGTAGTATGAACTTTATGCAAATGTTTACACAATGCATTTTAGTGTGAAAAATAATTTTGAAAGGTTGTTGAACCTTGTTTTCAAATGATTTAAAGAAAAACTCTTGAAAACCTTGATTTGGTTTTGAAAACACTTTTGACAAACCGAGAGCATCAAGATTAGGCTGAATGTCATATCGGGAGAGTGTGACCCTTGTACACAAGTGAGCTCTAGCTAGAGAACCTTTTAGCTCGTCGATGGACTGTTAGACATGGCTAGGCCACGATCTATGATTATACGTGGCAAGGCCATGAGTTGATATACGTGGTTACGACCACATGATTTCTTTGATGTCAGCCAACATCGTCGAAACTACCATGGCTATGGGAATCTAGTGGAGGGGGGCTTGTCGGATGTTATTACTTGAAAGAGGGTCCACGGGTTGATCATCTATGATTACCTACTCGAGAGTCTCGAGAGTTTTTAGACTCGTACTCTTTCGCATGGTGGAGAGATATTATTTTTTGACAGCTCCCCTTTTAAGCTGAAAGCTTTCAGTGCTTTATATGTGATCATGAATTGATGTATGTGGATTTACTTGGTTATTTTTACATGCCACACTATTTGGGAGCGTGCGTGTTTTTATTTGGCCATTTGTATGTATGAAGGAAATAAATTATTTCAACGATTGAAATCTATGTTACTATGCTTTGATTTCGGCATTGTTTGTTAAGGAAAGTATTGCACAATGATTTTCACAACATTAATTTTGCAAGGCACGAATACCTTATTTGTTATTTGGTTTTATATGGTTATCATTTTTATACTCTGGTTGTCTCTTTTAAATTATCCGTTCTAAGCTTGTTTCCCATCTACGCCCTGCTCACAGAGTCTATGATCACTGAGTTTGTGAGACTAACCCCCTTATCTCCTCTTTTGCAGATAAGTGATCGGCCTAGCATGCATTCATTGGCATTTATTGTCCATTGTGGATATGTAAAGGCATCTCATAGCACTTTATTCCAAGTCACTCCACTGCTAGAGGTTGAGTCGTTCATAGTATATTTCGTTGTAAATAGACACTAGTCTTAATGTAAATGTACAATTAGAGATTATAAACTTTAATGTATCTATACAATTAATGTGGAATAAACATTTAGTCGATTTGTTCAGCTTTTCGTTTTAAGTATATTGCAAAGAGTTATATAGTTCAAAGCGATTACATAAATTGGTGGAATGAATATAATGTATTAACAAGAGTTACAAATAAGGCCTTTTCGGGACTTGGTGGGTTCTCCCACAAGATTCGAATGCCGATAGCGATCAAGGAATGGGTTGTTACATTCTGCTCTGTCTTCAGTTTAGTTTGATGTGTATGAAGGCACACTGTGCCATTTGAACTTATGTAAGGGTTGTTAAGTATGAACCTGACTTAACGACCAATGTATGGCTTTATGAATATTATGTATGGGTTATGTGCCAAGGGGGCAACATTTATGTATTTGAATTTAAATTTTATATGAAATTGTGGAATTTGGAACCTTTTGTCACGACCCAAATTCCGGGTCATGACCAACACATGGGCCTAATGGACATAGTCCACTAAGCCCAAGCAAGCCTATTAATCTGACGTGTTCATCATTCCATCATAAACTACTAAGTCACATTTCTTAACTTAGGATCAAAGTAATATTAAACATTGCCACTTCATACTGGCATACTAAACAAGTGTACATACGTTGTCTACAACATGTATCTTAATAATTTACATTAGGTTTGTCTATACATAACAAAAGAATACATGACTTCCAGCAGAGGGACATGGATGAATGTACAACTACTGAATGCTGAGACACCTACCAAAAGATGGATGCAAGTCTACAAGGACACCTCGTCCTAGTTATCGGCTGCCTCGTGATCTGAAAACATGAAGTTGAAAACGGTGAGTATAAACCCAGTGAGTGAACAAGAAAGGGAACAAGCATACCATAAGGAATGTTTAACGAAATCATGATGCATTCTTTTTCAAAACAATGCAATTTGTGTTTGATCTTATTAAACCCCTCATGTAAACCCCACATGAGAAAAAAATCACTTATTGGAAAAAAGTCCATGCTCAACAAAGGATTTGGAGAGTGAAAACTTTAATAGCATTCATGCAAATCAAGTCAATAAACGACAGGTCCTCGATATAGCAGAAAGGCATTCTCGCCAAACCGAGGGTTTCTCACCAAACCTCGTCATATTAAGCTTAATTCACTTATTCCTTAATGTTGGAAATCCATGTTCAAATATGGTAGCAAAGAAGTGGAAAATAGGGCAACAATTAATCAAAATGAGGTGAAAAACAGAAAGTTTTTTGCTGCAACGAGATTTTGGTCATAAAACAAAAAGTTTCTTGCTGCAGCGAGAAGCTATAGTACCTTCCTCACTGCAGTAAAAATGGATTCTCGCTACAGCGAGTTTTCGACCAGCCTACCCTTTCAAAACTCGAGAGTTTCTCGCTGCAGCGAGAATCAAAACATCAAGAAAAAGGTTTCTTTTTTCGTTAAAATAAAGCCATCCTGCTAAATAACAAAAGCAACATGTAACACATGCAAACTCCCAAATTTCAACAATTCAAATGCTCACATTTTTGCATTTACAACCATATACCATATATGTATATATATATAGATATCAATCATCATATACACCCTCCCATCATCATCATCTCATATGCAATGGCTTATGCGCACTCCCACTCACACATAGCCAGGTCAGCAATGGCTTATGTGCACTCCCACTCGCACATAGCCGGGTCAGCAACGGCTTATGTGCATTCCTACTCACACATAGCCGGGTCCACATCAACATACAAAGAAGCACCCAATGCATATCATGCATACTATCATATTTTGATAACACATAGCCCATTGTATAGCACATTTTCACAATATAAAATCACTTCACCAAAGGCTTGTTCCCAAGGTCCATTTTCAAAGACAAGTTGGATAAAATCATTCACATTCCCCAAACAAGTTTGAAATGCAAGTCCACTCACCGGCATATTGTTAAGCCTTTAGATGACTTTAATTCTCCTAATGATCCAATTGGAAGGATGGGACTTCGTTAGAACCTAAAATCACATTAGCATAAGTAATAGGTTAATTCACACACTATAAACCCTAAAAGCTATCTCTTAGCTAGCTTTCAATTGCCGCATTAAATGGCTATCTATGTTCACTATCTTAATCACTATAAAAGGAATGAACATACTCAACAATAAAACAGCTCATAATCCCAATTACTAGCCATTATCCACATCTAAAAACAAAGCTTAGTTCATCACTTACCTTAGGGTTTCTTTGTAGTTGAATTTCTTCCAATAGCTTCCAAACAAATGAGGTAATTCTCTCTTTCTCTCTCTAGAACACCCAACTAGCAAGATAAAGTATGGACATAAGATTTATCAAGGGTTTTGAAGTGAGAGAGTGAAAGAATACAAGGGTTCTAGTCAAAAGGGCACAAAGGTATGAAACTAGAGCTAGAGAGAGAAAATTATGCAAGCTCCATATCAAGCTTCCATGGAGGTTGGAAGCAACGTGAGATGGAAGAAGATGAAGAAGACAAGCTGCTAGAAATTCAAGAAGCTACTGGAGGAGAAGATATTTATAGCCCAAGCTTATCCATTCCCTGAAAATTACGAAATTACCCCTCCACAAATTAGCTTATTCTCCTCTAATCTTTTATGCAATCTTTTTGCTCTTTTGACACTAGGACAAAGTTCATAATGGTCTAGACATGCTCGAGTTCATGAAAACTTAAAATTCTAACCCGAGGTGAAAAATGACCATTTTGTCCCTATTGTGAAAATCATCTAATTTTTTGTTTCCTTGTCATTTTACCCCTAATTTCATCATCCATTTATGCCTTAGGCCTACTTAAGCATAATATTGTTAAAAATCATACTTTTATGGGCTTACTAAGAAAATGATGAAATTACCCCTGATTAGTGATATCGCGTATTCTTCCCTTTACAAGTCTATAAAGGTCAAGGTCTCACACCTTTGGCTTTGTATTTTTCATTTTGAATTCCGAGGCTAACTTGAGACTAGCAGGCTTTGGCTGTAGAGCTCGTGTGTCGGTCGTAAACCCCCGGATTTGGATCGTGACAAAAATAGATATTTTTATAAGAGTATTGAGAGAGCCTTATAAATAATTAAGGATTCTAGGTTTGTAATTCAATCCATTGGAATTAGTTAATGAAGAAAGATAAGATTGAAATGAAGTGTGGGTATATTGTAATCCTAGACTTGTTTGATTTGATTTTTATCCAATTATATTTTTGCTTTGATTTTTAATTATTGTTAATTAGTTTTTGTTAATTAATTTCTAGTCTAATTAGTTTTCTACTTTTTCTTGTTTGGATGAGATTAAATTGTGTTAGTTTTAATATTTAGTGTAATTTTAGATCAATTCTCTATGGGATTGATACTCTGCTTACCAATATATTAACTTTTCAATACGTATACTTGCATGGGTAAAAAAATCAATAACAAGTTTTTTGGCGTCATTGTTGGGAAATTGTTTTTTAAAATTTTACTATTATTAATACCAAGCAAATTTAGTCTTAATTCAAATTTTATCTTTCTTGTTTTCAAGAATCTTTGGTCGTTGTCTGTAGAGAAGAAACTTGAATCTTATTCCTTTTTGATCCAGAGATACAAAGAACTTTTAGAAAACTTTGAAAGGAAAATTTGCAAGTTCAAACTCTATATCAGACAATGGCTGAAGATAATAATAATAATGGTAACAATGCTGTCACTCAAGTTCTTGAAGAAAACAAAGCCTTTAGAGATTATGTTGTTCCTCTCTTACAAGGCTTGCACCAAAGCATCAAAAGACCTCTTGTCAATGCAAATAATTTTGAAATCAAGCTTGTTTACATTCAAATGTTTTAGTCTTCAGTTCAGTTTGGTGGGTTACTAGTGATGATCCTAATTCTCATCTTGTGAATTTCTTTGAAATTTGTGATACTTTAAAATATAATGGTGTAACTGATGATGCTACTAGACTGAGACTTTTTCCTTTCTCGCTAAGGGATACGGTTAAAAGTTGGCTAAATTCATTGCCAACGGATCTATTACTACATACGAAGACTTAGCCCAAACATTTTTAGTAAAATTCATCCCACCTGCCAAGACTACAAGGTTGAAGAATAATATAACCTCATTCACACAATTTGATGGTGAGTCATTAATGTTGGGATGAGCCCTGCAGCCAATTGGGATTGGTTAAGGCTTGATTCTAATCATACAACAACATCATTCATGTTGAATAATTAAAATTTTTCCTTTATCAATAAGACATCTATTATAACAAGTTATAAGTCTAATTAGATGAAGTCCATGAGATTAATATGCCTTGCAAGGGAATTGTAATAGATTGCAGTTATGAGATCCTTATGCATCAAAGCGTAATCTTAAAATGTTCCTAGTCAATGTATCATTGAGACTAGACATCAATGATACTTAAAGACTGGTACATTCTATGTTCCTTACTTGAAAAGTAAGCAATCGATCTCATAGGTTGAAGTATAAAGATACTTGGAACTAGAATGTAGGTGCTTGCTTAGGAAAGCAAGTTCACTGAACATGACCCGCCATGAGAAGTGCATTTGGTATTTCACTCAAATGTCTATGCAATACTTCTCAAGTGTTAGTTGTGTAAATACTCCCTAGACTTGAGACACCAAGTTGTCTTATGTGTGAAGTGATATGCTTTGATTTCATCCCTACGGGTGCCTAACCAAGGATGCCAAAACAGGATGCTTTTATGTATAGTATGAAGCATGTGAAGGCAAATGAGTGGTTAAGATAGGAATCATCACCCCAAGTGATGTAGGGGACATATCCTAGCTGTTCGTGGTTGATATTAGCTTATTGAAGTCCTTGGCCAAGGCGACTTAAAGATTATGAACAGAGTTTCATAAGTCTTTATAAAGCTAATGATCAAACTTTAAGAACGAATATAGAGGTCAATAAGAGTAGACACTGCACCATACTCTTATCATCTCCGGGATATATGATGAGGGAATGAATTACACTGAAAGGTTGAGTCAAACCATCTTGACTCTTCTAACATTTGGGTGGCTATGATGGATTTCTAGATCCCAATCTTAGTCTATGAACTCTAGGTAGTTAACTTGATTAATGATAAATTTAAAGCAGTTTAAATTTATCTAATTCTAAGTTTAACTTAAGAATTATATGTTGAGTTCATTGCCAACATATTAGAAGCCTACTGGGTCACACACCTAAAATGAATATTGAAAATAAAATGGCAGAGGTGATTAAGTTAGACTTAATCGAATTAGAAGTTATGTGTTTCTCAAGCACTTAATTAAAATTGTTTAATTAAGTTGTGCCTAATTAATTAAATTGTTTAATTAAGTCATTGGGCCTAATTGATTAAATTTGTTTAATTAAATCATTGGGCGTAATTAATTAAATTGTTTAATTAAGTTATTTGGCCTAATCAATTAAGTTAATCGGGCTTCTTAAGAACTTAATTAAATTACTTAATTAAATGATTAGATTAATTGGTAATTACAAAATGGTTTTGTAATTAGGGTTTAAAATTAATCCAAGGTATAAATACCTTGCTATAGCCTCTAAACAAGAAAGTGGAGAACGGCTAAAAAAAAAAAAGAGTGAACGACACATTAGAAATTCTTTTGTCTTGCCGTTCCTTGTGTGAAGAAAAATAGTTTTTCATTCACTTCATTTTTGTGTGTTCAGCCCCACAATTTTGTGTGGATTTTGAGTTTATGAAACTCATCTTTGCTACCACATTGTTAAGGCTTAGCACTCTGAATCCTTACAGAAGGATTTTCTTATCCATTGGTGTGGATCACCATTAGAGGCTGCACAAGGATTCCTTGGACAGTTTTGGTTTGCAACAACCGAGCTGAGGTGGTTGAGCTTTTTCGAAGGCTAATTTGGTGGTTTAACAAAGGATTCATCAACCTTTGTTATTTAGGTAAAGTGATATGATCATATACTTTTATTTTTAATTTAATTCTGTACTCAATTTAGAGTGAAAGAGATCCTAAGAGGGTGAGCCGTAATATTAATTGTTAAATTTATTTTTGCTACGTTTTATTTGCATTTGATGCATGATCAGCCCTCACCCAACAATTATATGAGGCTTAGGAGAGATTTAAAGATTTGCTTAGAAGATGTCCACACCATGAGATTCCTCAATGGCAACAATTTAGACATTTTATAATGGTTTGGTAAGTTCAATCAGATCTACAATTGATGCGGCAATTAGTGGGGCTTTAATGGGTAAGAATCCTGATAAAGCTTATAACTTGTTGGAAGAGATGGCATCCAATAATTACCAATGGCTTTTAGCAAGATCTGGTTTTAGAAAAATTGCTGGTGTTTATGAGATTGATGAACTTAATGCCTTGGCTGCACAAGTAACTGCCTTGACAAAGTTATTTGATACAATGAGGTTTAATGCTGTTCAAAACTCCTTTGTAACTCTTGACTTGTGTGGAGATAGCTATTTTAGTGATCAATGTCCATCTAATTCTGAAGCAGTTTAGTTTGTTGGTGTGAGACCCCAACCTTTATAAGCTTGTAACTAAGCATAGATGTAATAATATGAGCTAGAGGTAGTTTCGTCATTTTCTCTAATAAGCTCCCAGAAGAAAGTTTTATGATAATTTAAGGTCTAAATAGGTATAAGACTGCATAAATGATGAGTATTGATGAAAACACAAAGAAAATAAAAGTTTCAACAATTTTCATAACAAGGGCAAAATGGTCATTTTTCACCTCCGGTTAAAATTTTAAATTTTTATGAACCCAAGTATGTTTAGACCATTATGGACCTTGTCCTAGTGTCAAAAGAGCAAAAAGATTACACAAAAGGTTGCATGAGAACAAACTAACTAGTCAAAGGCATTTTCGTAATTTTAAGGGAATGGATAAGATTGGCTATAAATATCTTTCTTCCAGCAGCTTCTTCTCCCATTTTTCCAGCAGCTTGTCTTATTCTTCTTCTTCCTTCTCACGTTTCTTCAAAACTCCATGGAAGCTTGATATGGAGCTTGCAAAATTTTCTCTCTCTAGCTCTAGTTTTCCATACCTTTGAGCCTTTTTGACTAGAACTCTTTAATTCTTTCACTCTCTCACTTCAAAACCCTTGATAAAGCTTATTTCCAAACTTTCTCTCACTAGTTGGGCATTTTAGAGAGAGAAAAAAAGAATTACCCAATTTATTTGGAAGCTATTGGAAGATAATTCAACTACAAAGGAACCTTAGGGCGAGTGATGAACCAAGCTTGATTTTTAGCTATGAATAATGACTAGTAATTTAGATTAAGAGCTATTTTATTGTTGAGTATGTTCATTACTTTTTTAGGGATTAAGATAGTGAACATAGATAGCCATTTAGTGTGGCAATTGAAAGCTAGCTAAGAGATAGCTTTTAGGGTTCATAGTGTGTGAATTGACCTATTGTTTATGCTAATGTGATCCTAGGTTCTACTGAAGTCCCATCCTTCCAATTGGATCATTACGGGAATTAGAGTCAACTAAATGCTCAATAATAAATCAGTGAGTGGACTGCCTTCAAAACTTGTTTTGGGGATATAATGTATTTGCCAAACATTTGAATGAATTATCAAGCTTTTCATGAAAACAAGTGCCTTGGGAACAAGCTTTTGATAGATTGTCTCCATGTTGTGACATGTGACTATTATTGATTCATGCACTACCACATTGTGTTGATATATATGTATGTGAATACATTGTTGTGTAATGATATTGATTTGGCTATGTGCGAGTAGGGAGTGCGCATAAGCCGATGATGACCTGGTTATGTGCGAGTAGGGAGTGCACATAACTCGGTGATGACCCAGCCATGTGCGAGTAGGGAGTGCGCATGAGCTGGTGATGATGATGATGGGATGGTGTGCATGATGATGATGGGTATACATAAACATATATACATATGTATATATGTGTGATATAGGAAATTAATGAGTAATGGTATATGGTTGTAATGCATGTGAAACTTGACATGTTAAACTGTAAAAAATTGTTATGCGTTTCATGTTGGTTTGGACATTTTAGTAGGGTGGTTTTTCTTTGGGAAGAAGGGCAAATTTTTCATTGGTGCCCTGTTTCTCGCTGCAGCGGGAATCATTTTTGCTGCAATGAGAAACTCTAGGGTTTGAAGGGGTAGATTGGCTAGAAACTCATTGCAGTGAGAATGCATTTCGCTGCAACAAGAATGACACTGTAGCTTGTCGCTGCAGCGAAATTCATTCTCGCTGCAGCTAGAAACTTTCTGTTTCTGGGTTACAATTTTGCTGCAGCGAGATCCAATCTCGCTGCAGCGAGAAACTTTCTGTTTCTAGGTTACAATTTCCCTGTAGCGAGATTCAATCTCGCTGCACCGAAAAACTTTCTGTTTTGTCTCTTATCTTGTCCAATTGCTACCCTATTTTTCACTTCTTTGCTAGCATATTTGAGCATGGACTTCCAACATTAAGGACTAAATGAGTTAAGTTTAAAATGAAGAGGTTTAGTGAGAAACCCTCGACCAATTGAGAAACCCTCGTTCAGCTAATAACTAAATCCCAATGTCACTGCAACGAAAATTCATTCTCGCTGCAGCGAAGATTCGTTGTCGTATTTGACTTGCTTTTGTATCATTGAAGCTTTCATTCTTCAAATGGTTCGTTATGTATGGGTTCATGATTTCCAAATGATTAATCATTTAAGGGCTTGATGAGGGGTTTTTAATATGAATGGAACTAAATTGCATTGTTTTGAAACAAGTGAATCATGATTTTAAATTCTCTCTAATTGTTGCTTGTTCCCTTCCTTGTTCACTCACTGGGTTTATACTCACCATTTTCAAATTCATGTTTTCAAATCACAAGGCAGCCGGTAACTAAGACGAGGTGTCCTTGTAGACTTGTGTCCATATTTTGGTAGGTGTCTCAGCATTTAGCTGTACATTCATCCGAGTCCCTCTGCTGGAAATCGAGTATTATTTTGTTGTGTATAGACGAACCTAATGTAAATTGTTAATATATATGTTGTAGACAATGTATATACACTTGTTTGGTATGCCAGTATGAGATGGCAATGTGTAGTAATATTTTGCTTCTAAGTTATGAAATGTGACTTAGCAGTTTATAATGGAATGATAAACATGTTAGATTAATAGGCTTGCTTGGGCTTAGTGGATTATGTCCATTGGGCCCATGTGCCGGTCATGGCCCGAAAATTGGGTCGTGACAGTTGGGAACTTCAACAAGCAACAGAATAATCCTTATTCCAACACCTATAATCCTAGTTGGAGGAACCATTCAAACTTTTCATGAAATAACAACCCAAGTCCTGTAAATCCAAGACCAAACATCCTTCATGGCTTTCCACAACAAGCCAAATCTCGTGTCCCTTAAAAGAAGTCAATAATGGAAGAGATGCTCATGCAATTTATGGCACAAAATAATGCATACATGGCAAAGAATGATGCCATTATTCAAAGTCAAGCGGCATCAATTCGCAATCTTGAGACTCAATTGGGACTACTTGCTAGCTCCATCAATAATAAACCCCAATGCACTTTGCCAAGTGATACTTAAGCCAATCCCAAAGGTAAGGAACAATGCAAGGCAATCATCCTAAGGAGTGGAAATGAAGTTGAAAGGGTAAGTGAAAAATCAATTGAATCTTTAAAAGAGCATGTTGATGATGAAGAGGTAAATGTTAAAGTTGAAAAGAAAGATGATGAAAAAGATGCAAATCAAAGGACTGCTCAAGTCAAACATCCTCCACCACCTTGTAACAGTGATGATTTTGACATGCCCTATATGTGATAGGGGCTAAGTTATTAAAGAGTAAATTTGAACCTCGATGTGTATGCTTATGGAGTATGCAAGTGAACTATTATGTGTAGAGAGAATAATATTGAAATTGTTATATATTTGGAGACTTCTTGATGATATGTGGATGTGTTTTGTGTAATAAGCATGCCTTATGATACGTAAGCAAAACTTTTCTGAACATATTAGAGGAATCTAAAGGATTGATAACTTAGATTAGAGCTTCGATCTTATGTTTGAGTATTTGAGTAAAGGTTTGAGTCATATATGAATGATTTGAGGTTGTAGGAGACATTAAAATGGGTTTAGCTTTGCAAAAAATCAATTTTTACAA
The DNA here is from genome assembly GCF_053813885.1 of Theobroma cacao. Lineage (NCBI taxonomy): Eukaryota > Viridiplantae > Streptophyta > Magnoliopsida > Malvales > Malvaceae > Theobroma > Theobroma cacao. The sequence continues at coordinate 10,814,951 of NC_142644.1, read as the reverse complement.
ATCTAGACCTAAAAAGTCTATCCTAGTGCATAGAGGGTCGATCTTATGAAGTAAAAAGAAGGGGAGGTCATGCATTCTAGTCCAAGATTGACTATGGGCCCTCTATAGTCAATTTTAGGAAGGAAAAATGGGAGAAATATAAAACCTTCTGGTCTAGAATCGACTATAGACCCTCCATAGTCGATCCTGTGAAGGAAAATTGAGTAAAAAGTAGACATTCTAGTCCAAAGTTGACTACAGACCCTCCATAGTCATTTTGGTGAAGGGGAAATGGGTGAATCATAAAACTTTCTAGTCCAAGATCAACTACAAGTTACCCAGTTTGCCTAAAACTAAAAATTTTTCATTTTTCTCTCAACTTCTCATTCCTCCAACCATTTTCTCTCAAAGTTGAGACCATCGAAAACCTTCAATCACCAACAATAAATCTTGGATTCTAAGTACCAAAGGTAAGGATTTCATGCTAAAAAACTAGGTTTTGATGATTTATGTTTTCTGTATCTACCCGTTTAAAACCTTAAGTCACAAATGGATTCTTAGAGCTATTTGGAGCAATTTGGAGCTAATTCGAGCTTGGGAAAACATTATTGAGGTAAGATTAAACATTTTTACTAATTGTTTTTCAATTTAATCTATTAGATTTTAAGAAATCCAATTTCTCCAGCTTAGGTAAATCTCCCCCAATTTGATTGGAATTTGAAGCTAAGATTCATGCAATATAACTTCTAAGGTATGGGTTTAGCTCGTTGTTGAAGGATTTGAGCTTATATGTTAGATTGGCCAAGATTTACTTATTTTTAGAAAAGCTGGCATTTATTGAAAACCAAGATTTAATTAGTTTTGTGATGTTTTTATGTGCTTAAGGGAAGATTGAGCAATTTGGACATATTTATGAGTTGAAATATTGTTGGAGGCTATGGATTGAAGCTTGGCTGTGGAGTACCTCCAATTTATCACTATGAGTGGGGTTTATCTTTGAAAATACATGTGATGCATTACGTATGATGATATGCACTACGATGGTCCATTGAATTATTATGTTAATGCCTAGATGAGTATGCCTAGGCTAGTACATTATTAATATATATTAATATATGTGTCTGTTTATGATTGCTATTGAGAAGCATAAGCTGTTAGATATCTAGGTGATATATGATCTTAAAGGCTTCTGGATATGGTATGACTAAGTTAATGTGATGGCTATACCATGATGTGGGAATAGACTGCCTAATTATCGATGAAATGTTGATGCATGATTTGATGTGAAATTGCCATGTATATGCAGTTATTAGGCCATGGCTAATTTAAAAATGAGATTGTTGATGCATTTACGACCAATGAGCTATGATTATTAAGGCCTATTTGCTTGAGTATGTGAGGCCACGTATTTTGATATTTGATGTGAATTGTTTACCTATGTGAGGCTAAAGAGGCTAATTAAATGATATAACAATATGATTTATGAATTAGTATGGCACTTAGAGCTCTAACGAGCTTATAGAAGATTAAAGTTCTATAAATGTGATTTGTGATTTGTTGAGGACATATGGAAAGACAGAGGCATGATGGCCTCATTACGGATTGGTGTTCCATTTGAGGGATGAATTTCGAATGTTGATTTGACTTGAGGTTGAGTGGATTCCATTACCCTTTGACTCTATATGTGCCTCTAGGGATAGTGGTCAGTAGGGATGGTGGTATTAGTCTCGCTTGTGATTCTCGCCTAGAGTGCTTTGATGGCACCCATCTAGGAATACTCCAAGTGATGCTGACCATCAAGAGATTACTCTAGTCAATGATTTGATTCTCTACTAGCTACTCCGATGCTGTGCGTGATTTGTTTTCTACCCATTGCTTAGACACGCTTATGATTTGTTCTTTGCTAGCAGCTTTGCCCTGTGCATGATTTGTTTTTTTGCTTGTTGGCCACTAAGAAAGATTTAACTATGTCTAGGGAGGATCACTCGTTGATTTGATTTGATTTGATTTGTATATGACATAAGATAGCCTTGGTGAGGCTTAGATAAATGTGATATAAATTGATATAATACTCCAACGACTAGAGTGTGCCGTGGAGAATGATTTGAATAACTTTGATTAGCTTTGAATGTAAGTCAAATGATGTGTGTGATGATCTTTGGAGATGTTGGGAATAATGATATGGCCCCATATTAGAGACCTCGACCCCTATAGGCCCTTAACTAAGTGTAGACACGATAACCTAGACCAAGGGTAATTTTCTTTAGTGAGCCCTAAAAGTATGCTTTCAAACAATATTAAGGCCTAAGTAGGCCTAAGGCATAAATGAATGATGAAAATAAAGGTAAATGACGAAGGAAATAAAAATAATAATGATTTCCATTGTAAGGGCAAAATGGTCATTTTTCATCTCGAGTCAAAATTTTTAAGTTTTCGTGAACCCAAGTATTTCTAGACCATTATGGACTTTTTCTCAGTGTAAAAAGAGTAAAAAGATTACACAAAGGATTAGAGGAGAACAAGCTAACTTGTTGAGGGCATTTTCGTAATTTAAGTGGAGTTGGATAAGCTTGAGCTATAAATATCCTTTTATTCCAGCAGCTTCTTCATTCTCCAGCAGTTTCTTCTTCTTTCTTCTTCCCTCTCACGTTTTTCATCCTTCATGGCAGTTCTCTTCAAGCTTCCATAACTCTCTTAAGCTAGCTTCACTTTTCATACTTTTGTGCACCCTTTCATAGAACCTTTGTGCTCCTTCACTATCTCACTTTAAAACCCTTGAAAAGTCTTACTTCCATATTCTCTCTCACTAGCTAGGCGTTTTAGAGAGAGAAAAAGAGAGTTTCTATAATAGCTTGAAAATTATTGGATAGAATTTCAAATTTACAAAGCTACCAAGGTGAGTAGTGAATTAAACTTTATTTTTTTTAGTTGTTGATAATGCCTAGTAATTTGATTTGTGAGTGTTATTATTGAGATTGTTTAATCATTTTTAGTGTGACTAGAGTAGTGCAATTAATAGCCATCTAATGGTAGTTGGAAACTAATAGGAATGACTAGTAGAATTCAATTTAGAAAATAGCTTTGGAATAGTATTAATGCCAAGTTGGGTTGATGGTGATGATGTTAATGTGATGATAGGTTCCAACGAAGCCCCACCACCCCATTTGGACCATTAGAGGAAGTTGGAGTTAAGTAAAGATTTAACGAATACAGGTGAGTGAACTTGCATTTCAAAATTATTGTAGGAATGTGAATGTATTTGCACAAAACCTTTTAATGATTTTATCAAACTTTTCCTTAAAATTCTACCTAGGGAACAAGCCTTTGGTGAATGTTTCTATCTTATGAAAGTGTGCCATATAATGGTTCATGTGTTATCACAATATGTTGATATGTATAATATGCATTGGATGTTTTTTTTTTTATGTGATAATGATGACCCAACTATGTGCGTGTGGGAGTGCACATGAGCTGATGATGACCCAGCTATGTGTGAGTGCGGAGTGCACATAAGCTGATGATGGTGGGATGGTATACATGATGATGTGTATTTATATATATATATATATATAAATATGTGCATTATGGAAAGTTCATGAGTATGGTATATGGTTGTAATACATGTGAATCTTGCATGTTAAGCCTTGAGAATTTTTAAGCATGTTCAAGTTGATTTTGTCTTTGCAGCTAAATGGCCTTTCCTTGAGAGAATGAAAATTTGTGCTTAATGTTCTGTTTCTCGTTGCAACAAAAAAATCTTAGGTTTAGAGGGGTATACTAGCCTGGTTCTCGCTGCAATGAAAAACATTCTGTTTTGTAGCCCGAATCTCGTTGCATCGAGAATGCATTCTCGCTGCAACGAGAAACTTTCTGTCCAGCATGCTACCTTGGTTGATTGCTATCCCATTTGTCATTTCAGTAACACCATAGTTGATCATGGACTCCCAATATTAAGGAATTTATTTAATTAAGTTTGAGATGAGGGGTTTTAGAGAGAAACCCTCGGCCAGTTGAGAAACCCTCGTTCAGTTAATAATTTGAGCCAAATTTCACTGCAGCGAGAATGCCTTTCCGCTGAAACGAGGACCCGTCATTTTACTTGACTTGACTTGCTTGAATACTATTAAAGTTTCACTATTCAAATCCTTTGTTGTGCATGGACCTTTTCGTCAAGTGATTAACTCATTAAGGGTTTAATGAGGGTATTTAAGAAGAACTAAACTAAATTGCATTGTTTTTTTGAAATAAGTGCATCATGATTTGTTTAAACGTTCCTTATCGTTTGCTTGTTCCTTTCCTTAGTTCATTCACTAGGTTTGTATTCACCGTTTTTAACTTTATGATTTCAGATTAGGAGGAGGCCAATAACTAGGTTGAGGTGTCCATGTAGATTCGTTTCCTTGGTAGGTATCTCGACATTCAATAGCTGTACTTTCACCTTGGTCACTCTGCTGGAAGCCTAGAGTCATTTTTGTTGTGTATAAACAAACTTGATGTAAATTATTAAGATATATGTTTTAGACAATGTATGTATATTTGATTGGAAATGCCACTACGGGATGGCAATGGTTAGCATTCTTTTGAATTGAAATTATGAAATGTGACTTTAATAACTTATGATGGAATGATGGATAGGTTATATAAATAGGCTTGCTTGGGTTTAATGGGCTACGTCCATTAGGCTCATGCGCCGATCATGGCTCGAAATTTGGGTCATGACACCTAGGGATAATGATATGCCCTATATTTGGAGATGTTTGCTAGATCATGGGGATGCACTGAGAGTGCAATATTTATTACATATTTAATATATGTATGTCATTCTGATTATCTACACCACTCACTGAGTATTATAGTAGTCACCCATTTTTGTACCATGTGCAAATCAATGGGCCATTAGACAATGCATGGGAAGGGTTGTCCATCGACAGTCGATTTTAGCATCCAGTAGGTTTCTATCCGTTGTGTCATTCTGTTGTATCAGTCACGAGCTTCTGCTTTACACTTAGCTATTGCATATGTAAGCACATTGTGAGACCTCGACCCTTATAAGTTCGTAACTAGGTGTAGATGCGATAACACGGGCTAGGAATAATTTCATTATTTCTTTAGTGAGCCCTTAGAAGTATGCTTTCAAACATTATTAAGGCTTAAGTAGGCCTAAGGCATAAATGAATGATGAAAATAACGATAAAATGATGAAGGAAATAAAAATAATGATGATTTTCAAGGTAGGGGCAAAATGGTCATTTTTCATCTTGGATCAAAATTTTTAAGTTTTCGTGAACTCAAGTATTTCTAGACTATTATTGACCTTGTCCTAGTGTCAAAAGAGTACAAAGATTGCACAAAGGATTAGAAGAGAGCAAGCCAACTTGTTAAGGGCATTTTCGTAATTTAAAAAGAGATTGGATAAGCTTGAGCTATAAATATCATCTTCCAACAGCTTCTTTTCATATTTTCCAACAGCTTCTTCTTCTTCTTCTTCTTCTTCCTCCCCTTTCATATTGCTTTCATCCTCCATGGGAGTTCTCTTGAAGCTTCCATAACTTTCTCAAGCTAGCTCCACTTTTCATGCTTTTGTGCACCCTTTCATAGAACCTTTGTGCTCTTTCACCCTCTCAGTTTTAAACTAATACTTTCTCTCACTAGCTAGGTGTTTTAGAGAGAGAAAGAGAAAGCTTCTACAATAGCTTGAAAATTATTGGAAAGAATTTCGAATTACAAGTTACTAAGGTGAGTAGTGAATTAAAATTGATTCTTAAGTATTGAGAATGGCTAGTGATTAAACTTGTGAGTTTTTTTGTAGTTAAGGTTGTTTATTCATTTTAGAGTGATTAGGATAGTGAAAAAAGATACCCACTTAATGGCAATTGGAAGCTAATTAGGAGATAGCCTTTAGAATTTATAGTTGTATGAATTGAGTTAATTGTGATGCTAATGTGATGATAGGTTCCAACGAAGCCCCACCACCCCATTTGGACCAATAAAGGAAGTTGGAGTTGAGTAAAAATTTAACGAATACCGGTGAGTGAACTTGCATTTCAAAATTTCTTTGGAAATGTAGATGTATTTGGGGCGAAACATTTGAATGATTTTATCTAACTTTTCCTTAAAAATATACATAGGGACAAGCCTTTGGTGAAATGTCTCTATCTTTTGAAAAATATGCCATATAAATGGTTCATGTGTTATCACAATATGTTGGTATATATAATATGCATTGGATGTTCCTTTTTGTGTGATAATGATGACCCAACTATGTGCGTGTGGGCGTGCACATGAGCTAATGATGACCCAGCTATGTGCGGTGTGGGAGTGCACTAAGTTGATGATGACCTAGCTAAGTACGAGTAGGGAATGCACATGAGCTGATGATGATGGGATGGTATGCATGATGATGTATATATATATATATATATATATATATATATATATATATATATATGTGTGTGTGTGTTATAGAAAGTTTATGAGTATGGTATATGGTTGTAATACATGTGAATCTTGCATGTTGAACCTTGGAAATTTCTAAGCATGTTCAAGTTGATTTTGTCTTTGCAACTAAATGGCCTTTTCTTGAGAGAATGAAAACTTGTTGTTAGTGTCTTGTTTCTCACCACAGCAAGATTCATTCTCGATGTAGCAAAAAACTCTTGGGTTTAGAGGGTTACATTGGCCTGATTTTCACAGCAGCGGGAAACTTTCTGTTTTGCCTCTTGAATCTCGCTGCAGCAAGAATGGATTCTTGCTGTAGCGAGAAACCTTCTGTCCTACATGCTACTTTGTTTGGTTGCTACCCCATTTTCCATTTCAATAATACCATAGTTGATCATGGACTCCCAACATTAAGGAATTTATTTAATTAAGTTTGAAATGAGAGGTTTTAGAGAGAAACCCTCTGTAAAGCCTGACCTTATAAAATACTTATTATGACATACATGTGATGGATAGCATGTTTGCATGCTAGGAAAGTCTCGAAAAATTTACAAAAGTAGGTATTGTACCTAGACGTACAACGAAGTTGATTTAAGCCTCGAACTAGATCAAATAGAGATTTTAGGGTGAAATTAAAAATTTTACAGTCCAAGAATGATTTAAAATGGTGATTTGGAGTTCGAGGATCAATTTGGAGTCAAATCAAAATTTCACTATCTAGGGGTAAAATGGTAATTCTACCACTCGAGGACAAAATGGGAATTTTTTTGAAAGATTTTGATCACATTTGACTTATTGGAGTATGATTTTGAGGTTGAGAAGTGAAAATTTGTAATCTCGGTATTTTTCGGAGCATAGGGGTAAAATGGTAATTTTGCCACCCTAGTGGCAAAATTGTAATTTTACACCACCAACACTTGTCATGCTCATAGAATTCATCCATTGACTTTTTATGTTATGAATAAGTGAGAAAGTATATGTGATGGAGATAAAAAGTTTAAATTTTTTAAGTTTTAAAAATAGACCAATAATAAAATGACACTTGTCAAGCTTAGAATATTTTATTATTTCCTTTAAAAATCAACCTATAAACCTCTCACTTCTCTCCAAATATTTGGCCAAGCAAGCAAAAGACGGAAACAAAGAAAGAACAAACCCTCGGTGGAGAATTTCAAGAGAAAAAGTGTGAAAAATCAAGGAAAACAAGTGAAAAAGGTAGGATTTCTCAATTTAAACTTCAAATCTATTTTCCTTAAGCATTTTTCCTTATTTTTCATGGTTAAATTTCATGTTTTCATGGAGAATTCATGGCTAGCTGAATGGGTATGGAGAGAGAATGATGTTGGATTGATTTGATTTCAAGTTATGTTAGTATTTTTAGTTAATTTACCATATCTAGAAACAAAACAACAAGCAAAAAATTCATTTTCCCCATCACTCATCAATGGCCGAACCTACCTTGTATTGAGTAAGGATGAATTTAATTTTTTATTTTAAGAGAATTGGTTAGAAAATGATGAATTATGGTGTGGAAAAGTAGTAGGAAAAATCACGGTGTTAATGCACCATTATTGATCGAAAATTCTAAGAAGAAAAGTGAAGATGGTTTTGCCAAATTTTAAGTTATTTGACTTGTGTTTGGTGAATTAAGGTATTGGAAAAGAAATGGAGCAATTTGGAGCTAAATTGGACGTGTTGGCCAATTAATCAGGTGATAAAATGAATTAGGCCAATACCAGATTTAGATGGTTACCCGTGCATTTTGCATTCCATATCATGCATTAATAGTCTAAATTAGTTTAATTTCGATTTAGTACCAATGTAGTAAGTTTCTCGATTTTGTACTATGTCGAGGTGGTGAGTCCTCCGATAAAGGCAAGAAAATTGCATCCGAGGACCAGTAGTCAGAGTACTTCGAAAATTCGCACTTTAGACATTATGAGTAAACTTACTGTCATTTTAATTATCTAGGGTGGCTTTTAGATGATTTCATGAATTCTATGGAAAAATGGATTTAAAAAGGTAAATTTTCATGTTTTATGAATAAATGTGTTTCAATGAAATTAATCTATAAATTGTTTTGAAATTAATAATGATTTTGAAAAATAGAGTACTCGGAGATTGCTATTTGTTGCAATTTGATTGTTTAAATTAATTGGCTTATGATAAATCGGGCATGATTGGCTGGTTGGCAATTGTATTGAAATACGGATTGTTTGTTTGCCTTGAAAGGCTGTGGATTATAATAATTGCCATATCATGTTATTGAATTTTATTGATTGGTGGGATAATTATGAGCTTACTGTAGTAGGTGGGTTCCATGGACCAGCCTATGAGAGGGGCACAGTAACCCCATTTATATGTGCTCACCTCGGCTGTAGAGGTGCGTAAGGTAGCTCCTGAGGTGATATTTGAGTTCACTTCACGCCGAACCACCACGTGATGGTGAACTCGGCCAACGTCAAGGAACGGTTGTGATGTCCAACGAAAAATGTGTTTTATGCGAAATGTGAATTTTTAACAGCCTTAGCGGTCTCGATAGGATGCCTCTGCCAAGGTGTCCCCGAGGATGGATTTATGGCACAAGCCTAGTTTTTATGAGATTCATAAGCCTCGTTACATATTTTGAATGAAATGTGTTCTAATGCTGTGACCCAGTTTACGATGATTTACTTTATCGTCTCTAGGTACTCAACTCTAGTTGTTTATGATGATGTCTGTTTACTCACTAGGATTTTACAATCTCACCACCCTCCTTTCCACCCATTTCAGGCTCAGTATGGGCTGTAGATAACTAATATCTTCGAAGGCTACAGTTGGCTTTACTTCCTCAAAAACTGTAGGTTTGCAGCCTTCATTCATTTTTGTCACTTGGGGGTCCACATGTTACTGTAAATTAAATTTCATACTCTATTTATCTGTACTACTGTATGTAGCAATTTATTTTTCTTTTATGCTGTAAAAATTATTTTCGCAGTGTTCTAAAAAATATTATTTTATAACAAAATAGAATATTTTGTTTAATATTTTTATTTTATTCTAACAGTCATAATTTCACTTTAAATGAATGTTTTAGACATCCAAATTTATTTTTGATTATGAAATATGTGTTTTGCACCATATACTACATTATTAGCTAGTTTCAAAATTTTTAGGAAAAATTAACTAAAATACCCCTGTGAGACGAAAATTATTTTTTATTGTTTTAAGTTGGAAATAGTTTAAATTCTTTTAGAACGTGATATTTGGCAATGGTTACTCACAGGGGAAATGAGAAGCTGATATTAAAGCCTTGTGGGGTTTCGGTTGACATTTCGAGTAATGAGTGTCGATCGGGACATTGCGACGGTTGTCACGGGCTTGAGGGGAGTTTCGGGTCGTGACAATTTGATTGGTATAAGAGCTTTTGGTTTTAAAGATCAAAAGTTTTGGGTTTAAAGTTGTTTTAAAATTTACAATGCCAGTGTGGCCCTAAGTTAAGTTAGGTTAGATTGAATAGAATGCATGCATCTACATATAGAAACCTACCTACTCTTGTGATGCATGAATGATTAAGTAATTACTACTTGGTTGCGTATAGGTTTTGAGGTGCACTGGTGACACACACACCATGTCTAGAAAAGGCGGTAGTCTTGATACCCCTCATAGTGCTAGTGAGGGATCATTAGATTTCACTATTAGAAGCAAATGGCACCCTGATCCAGGTAATTCAGAAAGTGGTCCATCCCGAATTCCTATTAATAGAATTCCTCCGAACTTAGCAGAATGGTTTCGTAATAAGGAAAGCTTTGAGAGTACCGAGAGTCTTGAAAGTGAGGATAGCTCCAATACTCCAGAAACTGTAAGAAATTTTCTTTTGAAACAACCTGAAGAGTGCCATAGAGAATGGACGAATGAGGAAATTACAAGGGGACATATTCGTTCTAAGAAGTGTGTGTCAGTTGTTCGACACTATCCTCCAGGCTATGGGATGAATGTAAATGAACAACAAGAAAAGAATAAGGAGAAAGTAACTGTTGCAAATTATCCCCTTAAGAAGGTGAGCGTTGTACGACATTTTCCTCTCGGTTGTGGAAGAAATGCTGCACCGGTGAGTTATGAGGAATGTAGGAGAATACAACAAGCTTGGATTGAGGAGCAAAGGAGAAAATCACAAGAGGAGGAGAACTCGGAAGAGGATCTTAAGAAGGACTTGGAGTAGAATCTTCCGATAAGATTAGATTAAGATGATGATCCCAATGACATGTGATATTTTAGTAGGATTTTGTACTACTTTAACTCTAGGTAGATGTAGTGTAAAGGAGATAATAGTTATCTGTACAAAAAAGTTAGTAGTTTGGCTTTTAAAGTGTATGACTAGAATGGATTATAAAGTAGCTGTTTAAATGACTGGATGTGTAAGGGAATTTTTTTGTATGACAGAGATAAATTGGTAATATAATTATTGAGGAAGGGTATAGGAGGAAGCAATAAAGTTATAAATGACATTCGGAATGGATAACGTTATTAAGTTGATGATTGTAATTTAAGCATGAAGGGGATTACTCAATGATGCCATGACATTATGAGGTAATAATTGGGCACAATTATAGCCCAATGAAGTTAAATTATGGAATATGGGGAATATGAAATTTTGATTTAGTAAGGATTGCTAGAATAAAGTGAGCAGAAAGTTGAGCTGTTTTTGTAGTTAATTATTTTGAAAGTCAATAAAATTATTAGAGTACAAGACAAGGAAGATAATTAGATAGGGATGACAATAAATTTGAGGAAAGTTGTAGACAGTAAGCAACTTATGTGTGAGGTGGTATATGTGTTATGAATTTATTACACCATATGGAAATGATGTTTTAAGGTGGGATTTTATGAATGATGATGAAAGTCAAAAGATGACATGAGTTGAAAGTATTAACTTGGCTTAGTGTGTATGACAAGCAAAGAGAAGGTACCTATACTTATGGAACTCATGATATATGTCTAGAAGGGAAACCCAATGGTTGACGATGATTGATGTAGTGACTTTGAATGCAGACAAATAGCTTTGATGAGAAAATTTTTAATAGTTACAACACTGCAGCACTGACTGTTCAGCGCTGCAATGCTCTGAATACCTCACACCTATGATGCACGAGTATGATGGGAGTGGCACAATAATGAGCTTACAAATTGAATTTTGGCTATTGGTTATTGAGCTTTGTTATTTGGGAGTTTTAAATATTCTAGAGAATGTCTACCTGAATAAATTGAAGAGCTTCTTTATCGCCTTGTGTATGAGCATATAAAAAAAAAATTAAGATTCTTGAGATGGCTACCTTGAGATAAGATACCAAGTGATGAAAGTGTGAATGAAGAATTACAAGACTAGTATTGAGAACCAGTTTATATAGAGTATCATTATGAGAATTTATAATTTCTGTCTTGATTCAGTTAAACGACAAGGGTTAGTAACAACATGAGGCCAATTGTGTGGCACCCTAGAAACCTATTAAGATGAGTTGGGGATTGAATGGATGAGTAAGTATTTATATACCTTTAAGATTAACTGTTTTAGGAATGCATAAACATCTTTGAGAAGAAATTTCTAATCATACACTACAAGTACGAAATGTGAGATTTTTAAAACTTGTTGAAGAGCCTAACGGCTAAGTCACAAGTTAAGTGATCATATGCTGTGAGACATAAGTTTAAGATAGATATTCCCAAAGAAATACTCAAGAAGAGTTTTGCTATGGATTTTGTGGAAGCTAGCATTAAATTATGTGGCTGTAAAGAGGAAGCCGTAAGTTGGAACTGAAATTCGTATTGACATTGAAAAGTACTTAGAAGAATCTTATTTCAAGTCTTACAGTTTTAAGTACAAACTGCAGATTGGTCTAGGGAGAATGATATCACATTAGTATGGAAGAACAGAACAAAGGGTGAATGAAGATAATTTCGATAATGAAGCCTGATAATGAAAATTTCCTAAGGTAGTATGGAAATTGGAATTTGAAAATGCTTAAGGCATGCATGATTTGAATCAGTCTAAGTTTATTTTTTTAGGTAACATTTAGCAAGTGAGATGTGATTAATGACATTGTGATGTGAGGATATAGCATGATGAAACTCAAGCATATGATTGGAAATGATATAAATAATATATCAGTTTTTATATATAAGGAATTGGGGAAAAGTTTATAGCTTATAAGTGAATACGTGCAATTGAATTCATGTAATCAAAGGTGTAAAAATCTGCCTTGATTGGCATAAGTCCATGACTCAAAATGATTGATAATGGATTTAATTTTTTTAAGGTAAAAAAAAAAAGACTGAAGGAAGTTGATATCAGAAAAAAATTTTAATAAATGATACTTTGATTTTAAAGTGTCCGTGATGGGAGACAAATGTTTATTTTCATTTCCAGATTGATGAACTAATGAGGCCATGAGATCTAGTGTCTGGAGTAAATTTGAGGAATCACAAGTTAAATATGTTTGTTTGTGACGTATAACTAACAAGTTGATTATGACCTACGAATTTTAAGGATTGATTAAGTCCATAAGGATACATCCAAAAGTATGTTTATTTATTTAAATGTATTGTGGTAATAATCGAGATTTACTTAATAAGCACTTGATCACAAAAGTACGAGAGTTTCTTTTTGAGAATATGGTTACTAATGGTTATCAAATTTGAATTATCTGTGATGTTAAATATATATATATGGATAAATAAAAGGTGTTTGATCCTTATGTATTATGAAATGCTTGAATGTTAGAAGGTTTGATAAAAGATCAAGGTAGAGAAATTGTGGATAGTTAAGTAAACATGCATGATTGATGATTTGAGGATGATTTGACTTAGATGCAACCCGTATGTATTTTAGATCAAAAGGATCGAGTGTTGAGGAATAAAAACATCCCAATGGTTAAACGCGTACCCTTCGGGGAGAGCAAAAGGTCTCAGGTTCGAAGCTTGGCGAGAAGGTCTTGCAGGGCCTGTCGTGCCACCCTTAGGCATGGCGAATACGAGTAAGTCAAGTGATGGGGACCCGGATATAACAATAACTTGGAGTGGGCCCTCGAGGGGGATGACACAGAATGCTCGAATGGAAGAGATGACGTGGGAAGTCAAGCACTAGATGAGAGACCGATAGCCACATCTTTTCTTGGAATCTGGTAAGTGAAAATTTGAGGTCAAAATTTTATTTTAAGGGGGGTAGTGCTGTAAAGCTTGACCTTATAAAATACTTGTCATGACATACATGTGATGGATACCATGTTTGCATGCTAGGAGAGTCTCTAAATATTTACAAAAGTAGGTATTGTACCTAGAGGTACAACAAAGTTGATTTAAACCTCGAACTAGATCAAATAGAGATTTTAGGGTGAAATTGAAAATTTTACAGTCCAAGAATGATTTAAAATGGTGATTTGGAGCTCGAGGATCAATTTGGAGTCAAATCAGAAATTTCACTTTCTAGGGGCAAAATGGTAATTTTGCCACTCAGGGACAAAATGGAAATTTTCTTGAAAGATTTTGATCACATTTGAATTATTGGAGTATAATTTGAGGTTGAGAAGTGAAAATTGTAATCCCGAAATTTTTCGAAACATAGGGGTAAAATGGTAATTTTGCCACCCTAGTGGCAAAATTATAATTTTACACTGCCAACACTTGTCATGCTCATAGAATTCATCCATTGACTTTTTATGTTATGGAAAAATGAGAAAATATATGTGATGGAGATAAAAAGTTTAAATTTTTAAAGTTTTAAAAATAAACAAATAATAAAATGACACTTGTCAAGCTTAGAATATTTTATTATTATTTCCTTTAAAAATCAGCCTATAAACCTCTCACGTCTCTCCAAATATTCGGCCAAGTAAGGTAAAAAGGGAAACAAAGAAAGAACAAACCCTAGGTGGAGAATTTCAAGAGAAAAAGTGTGGAAAATCAAGGAAAACAAGTGAAAAAGGTAGAATTTCTCAATTTAAACTTGAAATCTATTTTCCTTAAGCATTTCTTCTTATTTTCCATGGTTAAATTTCATGTTTTCATGGTGAATTCATGGCTAGCCGAATGGGTATGGAGAGAGAATGATGTTGGATTGATTTGATTTCAAGTTATGTTAGTGTTTTTAGTTTCTTTACCATGTCTAGAAGCAAAACAACAAGAAAAGAATTCATTTTCCCCATCACCCATCAATGGCTGAACCTACCTTGTATTGAGTGAGGATGAATTTGATTTTTTATTTTAAGAGAATTGGTTAGAAAATGATGAATTATGTTGTGAAAAAGTAGTAGGAAAAATCACAGTGTTAATGCACCATTATTGATCGAAAATTCTATGAAGAAAAGTGAAGATGGTTTTGCCAAATTTTAGGTTATTTGACTTGTGTTTGGTGATTAAGGTATTGGAAAAGAAATGGAGCAATTTGGAGCTCAATTGGACGCGTTGGCTAATTAATCGGGTGATAAGACAAATTAGGCCAATACCGAGTTTATATGGTTACCCGTGCATTTTGCATTCCATATCGTGCATTAGTAGTCTAAATTAGTTTAATTTCGATTTACTACCAATGTAGTAAGTTTCTCAATTTTGTACTATGTCAAGGTGGTGAGTCCTCCGATAAAGGTAAAAAAATTGCATCTAAGGACCAATAGTCAGAGTACTTTGAAAATCCGCACTGTAGACATTGTGAGTAAACTTACTGTCATTTTAATTATCTAGGGTGGCTTTTAGATGATTTCATGAATTCTATGGAAAAATAGATTTAAAAAGGTAAATTTTCATGTTTTGTAAATAAATGTGTTTCAATGAAATTAATCTATAAATTGTTTTGAAATTAATAATGATTTTGAAAAATAGAGTACACGGAGACTGCTATTTGTTGCAATTTGATTGTTTAAATTAATTGGCTTATGATAAATCGGGCATGATTGGCTGGTTGGCAATTGTATTGAAATACGGATTCTTTGTTT
Source organism: Theobroma cacao (assembly GCF_053813885.1). Taxonomy (NCBI): domain Eukaryota; kingdom Viridiplantae; phylum Streptophyta; class Magnoliopsida; order Malvales; family Malvaceae; genus Theobroma; species Theobroma cacao. The sequence continues at coordinate 10,799,571 of NC_142644.1, read as the reverse complement.
GCCTTGAAAGGCCGTGAATTACAATGATTGCCATATCATGTTATTGAATTTTATTGATTGGTGGGATAATTAATAGCTTACTGCAATAGGCGGGTTCCATGGACCAGCCTATGAGAGGGGCATAGTAACCCATTTATATGTGCTCACCTCGGTTGTAGAGGCGTGTAGGGTAGCTCCTGAGGTGATATTTGAGTTCACTTCACGCCGAACCACCACGTGATGGTGAACTCGGCCAACGCCAAGGAACGGCTGTGATGTCCAACGAAAAATGTGTTTTATGGGAAATGTGAATTTTTAACAGCCTTGGTGGTCTCGGTAGGATGCCTCAGCCAAGGTGTCCCCGAGGATCAATTTATGGCACAAGCCTAGTTTTTATGAGATTCTTAAGCCTTGTTACGTATTTTGGAATGAAATGTGTTCTGATGCTGTGACCCAGTTTACGATGGTTTACTTTATCGTCTCCATGTACTCAACTCTAGATGTTTATGATGATGCCTGTTTACTCATTGGGATTTTACAATCTCACCACCCTCATTTCCACCCATTTCAAGCTCAGTATAGGCTGTAGATAGCTGATATCGTTGAAGGCTACATGTGAGACCCTGTCAAGCTCGATTAAAAGATGGTATTGTACCGAGTGGTACAACTAAGTTAAATCGAGCCTTGAACTAGTTCAAATAGAAATTCTAAGAGGAATTTGAAAATTTTAAAACCCACAGAATGGCTTAGAATAGTGATTTGGAGTTTAAGGTCCAATTTGGAGTCAATCAAAAAATTGACCAATTAGGGACAAAAAGGTCATTTTACCATTTGATGATAAAATGGAGATTTTTAGCCAAGATTTGATCACATTTGACCAAGAATAATTATATGAAATATAATTATGATTATTGGAGTATAAAATGATGTTTAGTAGTGAAAAAAAAATTGTGATTCTCGGTATTTATGGAGCACAAGGGCAAAATGGTAATTAATTTTAGGACAAAGTTAGCATCATTCGTAAGCAAAGTTGAGGTTTCCACCCACTTCAACACAGAGTCAGCAGCCACAAAGATGTAGCGATTGTTGAAGGAGAAAATAATTGGTCCTATGAAATTAATTCCCTAGACATCAAAAATCTCCATTTCAAGAATGCTATTGAGCGGTAACTCATGTCTTTTTGAAATGTTCCCCATTCTTTGACACCTATCAAAATGCACAAAAAAATTGTGAGCATCTTTAAAAGAGTTGGCCAATACTAACCTAACTGAAAAACTTTGGCTATCATTCTATCTCTTTCAAAGTGGCCCCCATACTTTGAACAATGACAATGTCTCAATACGCTTTCAACTTCTTCTTTCGAAATGCACCACTTTCCTAATATTCTGTTAGCACATTGCTTAAAAAAAAAGTTCATCCCACATATAAAATCTAACATCATGAAATAATTTCTTTCTTTGATAAAAATTAAATTTAGAGGAAGAAGCTTACTCACAATATAATTGACATAGTCTGCATACCATGGTAAACTCTTTAGACCAACAAATAGTAATTGTTCATCTAGAAAGGTTTCATTGATCAAAGTTAAGTGTTTACCTTGGTTGTCATTTTCCAACCTTGACAAATGGTCTGCTACTTAATTCTTTGAGCCTTTTCTGTCTCTAATTTCTAGATTAAATTCTTGTAGCAACAAAATCCACCTTATCAATCTTGGCTTGGTATTTTTCTTAGCAATCAAATGGTTAATTGTAGAGTGGTCAATATAAGCAATAACTTTTATGCCTACCAAATATGAATGAAACTCGTCAAATGCATAAACAACAACAAATAATTCTTTTTCAATAGCAGTATAATGCATTTGAGTTTCAGTCAAGGTTTTGCTAGCATAATATATAGAATGAAAAGATTTATCTTTTCTCTTTTCTAACACTACACCTACAGCATAGTTGCTAAAATCACACATAAGCTCAAACTGGAGTGATCAATCAAGAACTACAATAATAGGTGCAAATGTCAATTTTTTTTTCAATTCTATAAATGCAGCATGACATTCATCATCAAATTTAAATGAGACATCTTTTTCTAAGAAGTTACACAAAAGTTTAGCAATTTTATAAAAGAATACTTGATGAATCGTCAATAAAAACCAACGTGTCTAAGGAAACTCCTAATACTTTTTAACGAGGTTAGTGGTGGAAGCTTCTTGATTATCTCTATCTTTGCTTTGTCCACTTTTAATCCTTTGCTTGAAACCTTGTACCAAGAACAATGCCTTCTTGTACCATAAAATGGCACTTTTCCCAACTTAGCACCAAGTTTGTTTCTCCATATTTTTTCAAAACCTTGTCAACATTCATCAAAATTACTTCCAAAAGTAAAGAAGTCATCGACAAATACCTTTAGTGTTTTCTCTACCATACCTAAAAAAACAGCTACCATGCATCATTGGAATCTGGCTAAAGCATTGCAAAGTTCAAATGGCATCCTCCTAAAGGTGAAATTGCCATAAGGGCAAGTGAAGGTTATCTTTTCTTGATCCTCTAAAGCTATTCTAATCTCATTATATCCTGAATGCCCATCCAAGAAACAATAGTACTCTTTTCCAACTAGCCTATCCAACATCTGATGAATAAATGGTAAAGGAAAGTGATATTTACTTGTGGCCTTGTTGAGCCTCCAATAATCCATAGAAACCCTCCATCCAATTACTGTCCTTATAGGAATAAGCTCATTGTTTTCATTCGCAACAACCGTCATCCCACCTTTCTTTTGTACACATTACACTAGACTTACCGACGCACTATTCAAAATAGTATAGTTGATGCCTGCATCTAGCTGCTTGATGATCTCCTTCTTCACCACTTCTTTCATGATTGTATTCAATCTTCTCCTATGCTCAATAGTGGCTCTATGATTTTCCTCTAAAAAAATTTTATGCATGCATATCGAAAAACTTATCCCTTTTATGTCTACAATTTTTATCCACCTTAATGTCTTCTTGTGCCTTGTTAGTACTCTCAATAGCTTATGTTTCTACTTCTTAGTAAGATTAGACAAAACAATAATAGGAAGAGTAAACAAGTCACTAAGATTTGCATACCTTAGATGATTCAGAAATGGTTTGAGTTTCAACTTAAAAGGTTCATCAATAGAAGGCTTCACTAGTGAAAATGAAGAGCAAGAGAAATTCAATGATTCAAATTATGTTCCCAAGACATGGGATGGGGCATTTAACACATTCACACATTCTATGATAGCCTCATTACTTGTCTTAGACTCAACAACTAGTGACACCTCAATTAGGTCAATAGGATGACTTTTTTTGAAAACTTAACTCATGACCCTATCCACCACACTAACTACAAAACACTCATCATGATGGTTAGTAAACCTTAGAGCTATAAAAATGTTAAATGTTACCTCTTGATCTTGCATTCGTAAGGTAAGCTCTCCCATGGATAATAAAAACTTTTCTATCCTCCTCCATATCGAGTACTTTGAAATTCACTAAGAAAATGAATTTATCCACTTTTACAAGCACATCTTCCACTATACCTCTTAGATATGTGAAGGTTTTATTTACCAATTGTAGAGTCAAGTAGTGGGCTTAATCTCCTCCAAACTCGACTTGTTGTAGAAAGAAAAAGGCATCAAATTAGTACTTACCCCCAAATCACTCAAAGACTTAGTGAAAAATAATGCACCAATGGTGCAAGGAATAGTAAGCTGCTATGATGCTTAAGCTTTGGAGGAAGCTTGCTCTATATGATTGCATTGTATTCTTTAGTGAGTGCCACTGTCTCAAATTCACGCAACCACCTCTTCTTGGACAACATATCTTTTAGAAAGTTTACATATGAAGGCATTTGCTCTAAAGCCTCACCAAAGGGGATGTTGCTGTGAAGCTTTTGAACACCTCCATAAATTTCTGAAATTGGATTTCTTCTTATTGTTTCTTGAAACGCTAAGGAAAAGGTGGTCGTGGTGGAGTTGTCTTAGCTTCTTTCTCTTAACGTTGCTCACTAGAACTAGCAATCTATGTCTCACTCTCAATTGTCTTACTTTTTGGTTAACATGCTTTGGGTTACTTTCAACTTCCTTATTGTTTCTCAACGCAATGGTCTTGACATGTTCCTTACCTTCCCTCCTTGGATTTGTCTCTGTATCACTAGGTAAGGTCCCTTGAGCACTATTGTTTAATAAGTTAGCAAGTTAACCAACCTAGGTCTCAAAGTCCCTTATCGAGGCCACCTAACTATGTATGATGGAATTAGTCTTGGCCATGTATTGCATCAGTAAATCCTCCATAAATGATTTCTCATCTTGGATAAGAGCTCTTACTTGCTATTGGAATCTAGGAGGCACGTTGGACCTTAAAGCTAAAAATGATCCTTGATTGCTACCTCAAGAGAACTTTAGATGGTTCCTCTACCCAGAGTTATAGTTATTCGAGTAAGGGTTGTTTATTGTCTATTCCCCACAAATTGAATTGTCTTTGACTGCTTGGACATTGATTACTTACATGTTCATCTTCACAATATTCACAAGCTACAAAAGGACTTTGAATTGAGTTAGCACCAAAAGAATCAAGTTTCTTAGTTAGACCTATGACCTATGCTGATAACATAGTAATGGCATCCATGTCATGAACTGCAGCTACTATCCTATGCATTGATCGCTTTGCTGACCACTGGTAGTTTTTCGATGCCATCTCTTCCAGTAGGTCATATGCCTCATCAATTGATTTTGCCATTAGAGCTCCTCATGTGGTAGCATCAATGATGGTTCGAACATGACCACTCAATCCATTGCAAAATGTCTGCACTTGAAGCCACTTTGGAAGACCGTGATGAGGGCAAACACCTAACAAGATCCTTGTATCATTCCCAAGTCTCTTGCAATGACTCAGAATCTAGTTGCATGAATGATGTGATATCATTCCTCATTTTTGCTGTCTTAGCTAAAGGAAATATCTTGGCAAGAAACTTCTAAGAAAGGTTATCCCACTTTGTGATGGATCTAGTAAGGAGCACATTTAACCACACTTTAGCTTTTTCCCTCAACAAAAAACAGAAAAACCTCAAACGAATTGCATCATTTGTGACTCCATTGTGTTTAAAAGAGTCTCAAATCTCCAAGAAGTTTGAGATGTGGGCATTTGGATAGTCATTTGGAAGACCCCCAAACTAGACTGAAGTTTGGATCATGGTGATTAAGGCCGGCTTAATCTCAAAATTGTTGACTTGAATCATCGGCCTTCCAATGCTTGAGGGAATCCCTTGTACTAAAGGCATAGCATAATCTCTTAAACAACAATTCTCTTCCATTACTCACTCGTGTATTTACTACTCACTCTGTTGACCAGTTATTGTTTTAATTTGAGCAACAACTTATTGATTTTCTGATCAAAGTCTTTAGAATGTTCTCTCGATCTCTGGATCAGAATATACAATCTCCAAGCTTTTTGCTCTTCTTATACAATGATAGATTAAATTTAAAAAACAAAGAAAAAAACCTCCAACAAGACTAATCTGTTGAATTTTAATATTAGCAAATTAAATAGGAAAACAAATCCCTGACAACGGTGTCAAAAACTTGTTTCGATTTAGTACACACAAGTATACGCATTGAATAAGTAATATAAATAGTAAGTCTAGAATCATATCCCACAAAGATTTACTCCTAATCATTCAATAAGTACTAAAATTATGACAGATCAATTTTATTTAAGTAACTTAATTTCGTAAACAATCAATCAAAACTAAATTTAGTTAGAAAACTAAACAAATTAATGGAGACTAAAAATATACTAGAGAAAGGTAGTAGATTAAAACTTAGGATTATGAGTTCATTTAACACTTAATCTAATACCAACTTCTCTTATTACTTACATTCATGGGTGGTTTTGCTAACCTAGAATCTAAACTATGCACAAGTCTTTGTTAAAATGCTTGTACAAAGACCAAACTTAATTGGGTCACTATATGTCTATAGCAATCAATTAAATAAGGTTCATTAAGCTAGTGTTCTAATTTGGCTATGCATGGCATTTTGGCGTATGTCTACCCTAATTGTGAATCAAATCACCTAAATGATGTGAACGTACACTATTCAAATCTTAGTCTAATCTACAATTACTCTATCGACTCTCATCTAGATTAACAAATCTTTCAATTGTTGGCTAGACAATTAAAAGCACTAAGAACATATTTGAATAAGCAAAACTATACCCATTCATAGAAAATAAAGGAGAAACAAATATTCAAATTACATGTTAAAATTCACCATAATCCTAGAAAGATAATTTAGCTCATAATATCTAATAAAAACATTGTCCAAAGAAAAGTAGCCATTAAACCATGTTAAAGAAAATAAGAGAAAAACAAAAATAGAGAAAAAACTAATAGTTGAAGCTTTTTGTCACGACCCAAATCTCGGGCCGTGACCAGCGCAAGGGCTCAATGGACATAGCCCACTAAGCCCAAGCAAGCCTATCTATATTATCCTACTCATTATTCCATCTGAATTACTAAAGTCACACTTCAAAATTTCGAACCAAAATAATGTTAAGCATTGCCAACTCGTAGTGGCATTACCAATCAAAGTTACATGTATTATCTAAACATATGTCTTAATAATTTACATGGAGTTTGTCTATACACAACAAAAAGTACTCGACTTCCAACGAAGAAACTCAGACGAATGTACAGCTACTGAATGTCGAGACACCTACCAAGGGTTGAATATACGAAGACACCTCAACCTAGTTACCAGTTGCCTCTTGATCTGAAAACATGAAGTTGAAAACGATGAGTATAAACCCAGTGGGTGAACAAGGAAGGGAACAAGCAAACAATAAAGAAGGTTTAAAGAAAACCATGATGCATTTATCTTTAAGACAATGCAATTTAATTTAGCTCTTATTAAAACCCCTCATGTAAACCCCAAATGAGTAAATCACTTGATAAAAAGGGTCCATGCTCAACAAAGGATTTGAAGAGTGAAAACTTTAATAGCATTCGTGCAATTCAAGTCAAGTAAACAACGGGTCCTCGCTATAGCGGAAAGGCATTCTCGCTGCAGCAAGATTTCGACCAGCATTACCCCTCCGAATCCAAGAGTTTCTCACTGCAGCGAGATTCATTCTCGTTGCAGCGAGAAACAGAGCACCATGAAAAAGTTTCCTTCCTTTCAAGAAAAACCCATCCTGCTAAAATGAAAAAAAATCAACATGAAATGCATAATAATTCCCAAAGTTCAACATGCAAGATTCACATGTGCAACTCCATATACCATACTCATGAACTTTCTATAACACACATATCTATATATGTATATATATATATATATATATATATATATATATATATCCATCATCATACACACCCTCCCATCATCATCAACTCATATAAACTCCCACTAGCACATGGTTGGGTCAGCATCGGCTTATGCGCACTCTTACTCACACATAGCCGGGTTAGTATCGACTTATGAGCACTCCTCGCGCTCATAGCCGGGTCAGCATCGGCTTATGCACACTCTTACTCGCACATAACCGGGTCAATATCATTACACAACATTATTTGTATGCGCATATATATATATATTAACACAGTATAGGAGCACATAAGTCCGTCTTATTACACATTTCACATTTTCACAACATCAAAATATTTTATCAAAGGCTTGTTCCCAAGCACATGTTTTTAAAGACAAGTTGGAATAAATCATTCAATGTTTCATACCAATACAATTATGTCTCCCAAAATAATTTTGAAATGCAAGTTCACTCACCGGTATTTGTTGAATCTTTACTCGACTTCAACCTCCACTAATGATCCAAATGGAACAGTGGGGCCTCGTTGGGACCTTGGTAGCTTTGTAATTGAATTTCTTTCCCAAAAGCTTTCAAACTATCATGAAAATCTCAGTTTCTCTCTCTAGAACGTCCAGCTAGTGAGAAAGTGTAATAAGGAAAGGTTTTTTAGGGTTTTTATGGTGAAAAAGTAGAAGTGCACAGAGAACTTTGGAAAAGGGTACACAAAAACATAAAAAAACGGGGTTAACTCAAGGAAATATATGGAAATTCAAGGCAAGCTTCCATGGGGGGGTGAGAGAACGTGGGAGAGGAAAGAGAAGAAGAAGAAGAGCTGGAAATTTGAAGAACATCCTAGAAACTTAAAAATTTTTGTGGCTTAAGTTTATCCCTTTCTAGCAAAATTACCAAAATGCCCTTAACTATGTCATTTTTTTTCCATTACTTTTATGCAATCGTTTTACTTCTTTAAGACTGAGACAAGGTCCATAAGGATTTAGAAATACTCAGGTTCATGAAAACTTAAAAATTTCAACTCGAGATGTAAAATGACCGTTTTACCCTTTTTGTTTCCTTCCATTTTAATTTAGTCCTCCTAACACTCATTTAACTCCAATTTCCTTCTATTACCTTCTTCTACACATGTACAAATAAAGTATGAAGTTGTACTCCAACGAGGTATCCCCATAATATTTAAAATATTTATTTGCCCATGCTATCTTTACTTAATAAAGACACGCGGCCCCATTAACGTCATTTTTCTCCAAAATTCTCTCATTCTTCTTCTCCCCCACTTAGATTGACCATATACTCATTCTTCATGAAAAATTTTGACACTGATTAAATATTAATATTTTTATATTATTTTATTAATAAAATATTATTTTATTTTAAAAATTTCCTCTTGCCTCCTCTTGTCTCCTTGGCACCCAAAATACATTATTATTACTCAATTGACTTCCAAATCACTTTTTATCTCACAAATTCTTCTTTGATAAAAATATTATTATTTTATTATTATTTTCTCGCATGCAGAATATTTTATCCCAAACTATTCCTTAGGCCTACTTGGACCTTAATAACATTAGAAAACTACTTTTAGGGGCTCACCAAGAGAAATGATGAAATTACCCCTAGTTCGTGTTATCGCGTCTACTACTAGTTACGGGTCAATAGGGGTCAAGGTCTCACACTTTTGATCTCAATTCTCCCTCAAATTCTCTTGCTTTCTTGCTTTGTTTTTGGGTCTTTTCTCCAGAATAGTTGTTTGCCTTTTTCCCCTTGAAAACCTCTTAAAAGACCCCTTAAATAGCCCCTAAAAGCCTTAATTTCCAAAATCCTGTAAAGATTTTATTCTTTTTGGAAATATAGTTGGCATCGTGGCCTTGGTCTCCTTAGCTTTGCGACATTGTGGCCTGGAGCCAATGTATGGTGCATTAAGGTGTTGTGGCACCACTTCCTTAACTCTACGATGCTCTGGTCTTCAGTGGCACTATGGGAGATTTGATGCACCTTGGCACAGAGGCCTTCATTCCATCTGCTGTTTTGTGCAAAAACTACATCAATCAAGTCACTTCCAAAGCAATTTTCACCTCAATCTGATCTAAACTAGGCTAAGTAATAAACATGAAAGTTGTAGCTTTGTCCCTTAGTTTCCATTGGCTCAAGTATTACATCAATTGAACTTTTGTAGCTCAAGTTATCCTTCAAATACTGCAGCATGTACAAATGAAGGCTTTACATACGTGCACGATTTTTCATTAAGTAAGCCTTTCTCATTAAATTTCCTACAAAAGTAATGAGAGAAGTCAATAATAACTATATTTAAAGTAATTTAAAACAAATTAACATAAAATTAACTTAAAATAACCTAAATTAGACTGATCAACATGTAATCAAACTTAACTAAGAAAAACACCTAAAATACTAAAATCCAAACCTAAAATCTCAAAGAATTAGTTACTTCAGCCCTCAAAATGTGTCAAAATAACTATATATAAGAGAGTTATCACTTAGGCAACATTAGTGGATGGAGTTGCTTAAAAGCTATGACTACATGATATTGTACCATCTCGACAAAGCTAATGAGGTGGCAGATGCCTTGAGTTAGAAGGCTACGGGGAGTTTGGCCAACATCTCAATTAAGAGGTGATCATTGGTGTAGTGTATGCACGAGTTGCGTAATATAGGCATTAGATTTGAAGTTGTTAATTCTGATGCATTATTAGCCCATTTTCAAGTGAGACCAATATTGACGGATCGCATCAAGGAAGCCCAAGGAAAGGATGACTTTGTGACAAGAGTTTTAGAAAATCCTTAAGGGAGGAAAAGACAACTCTTCACTAGAGGCACTAATGAACTACTCAAATATAGATCCAAAGTCTATGTGCTAGATATTGATTATTTAAGGTGAAAGATTCTAGAGGAGGCCCATGTGGTAGCATATGTTGTCCATCCAAGCACCACTAAGATCTACCATGACTTGAGAGAAATGTAATGGTGGGAAGGCATTAAAAGGGATATGGATGAATTTGTGGTCAAGCGTCTAGAGTGCGAACAGGTTAAGATAGAGCATTAGAGGCCTACTAGATTATTGTAGCCTTTACCTGTTCTCGAGTGGATATAGGAGCATATCTCTATGGATTTTATGACTGGACTACCCCATACAACTAAAAGGTACAACTCTGTTTGGGTGATCATGGATAGGCTGACCAGGTCCACATAGTTTCCACCAGTGAGAACCACTTATAGTACGGCACAGTACGCCAAGTTATACATAGATGAGAGAGTGTAATTGCATGGAGTTCTAGTCACTATAATGTTGGATAGAGGCACACAATTTACCAGTCGATTTTGAGAAAAAGTTCAAGAACCTTTTGGGACTAAGTTAAATTTTAGTACTGCTTTCCACCTACAAACAAATAGGTAGTTAAAGAAAACTATTCAGACCTTAGAGGATATGTTGAGAGCTTGTGTTGTAGATTTTGGAGTTGTTTGGAACCGACACTTGCCATTGGTTGAGTTTACCTATAATAATAGCTTTCAGTCTAGCATCCAGATAGCGTATTATGAGGCTTTATATAGGCAGAGATATTGATCACCCATATGTTAGTTTGAGGTCGATGAGTGAAAGTTACTTGGACCGAAACTAGTTCAGGAAACCATCGACAAGATACATTTGATTAGGGAAAGATGTTGACGATGTGTAGTCACCAAAGTCATATGCTGACCATAGACATTGAGAGTTGGAGTTTAAGGTTAGTGACCAAGTGTTTTTGAGGGTCTCTCCAAGTAAAGGCATTATGAGTTTTGGCAAGAAAGAGAAGTTGAGCCCAAAGTACAATGGTCTATTTGAGATTCTGGAAAAGGTTAACACGATAACGTATCAATTAGCACTTTCATCGGATCTTGCTAGTGTTCATATTGGGTTTCACATTTTGATACTACAAAAGTACCAACCGAATCCTTTTCACGTGATCCAACATGAGTCTTTGCAGCTAGAGGATTGTTTGAGCTTTTAGGAGGTGTCAATAGCTATTTAGATAGGTAAGTGAAGAAGTTATGCTCCAAAGAGGTAGCCTTAGTCAATGTACAATAGCGCAGCCACAAAAGTAAAGAGGTCATTTAGGAAGCCGAGGACAACATGTGAACACAATCCCCACATTTATTCAATGAAGGTTAGTGCATTAGTTATATTTAGGGATGAATTTTCTTAAAGGGAAGAATGTGAAATCACACCCAAATTTAGGATGGCCAAGTTAAAAAATCCTTAGATGAGTAAGTTAAATTGTATTTCAGACACTTGAAATTTAGTTTTATACTTAGAAAATTTCATGTTTTAATGTTTTAAAATGAATATAAAGGTTGGTGTGAAATGGAGTCCAATTGGACAAGGTTTTGACTTGATTTTTAGCTATTAGAGATTATGTATCGATAGATGTTCTTTACGAAACCCATAAATGCATTTTTATGAACATCTACTGATATATGTTTATAATTTATCAATTGATTGTCTATCTATAAACCCAAGAACTTTTAACAGGGTTTATACCTCATTTATCGATAGATAAGCCTGATCTATTGATAGATTACATTGGTTTTAGAAAAAAAAATAAAGGTAAAAGGTATGTTCATAACCCATACTATAAATATACCACATTTGTCAAGGTTTTTCAACCCTCAATCACATTTTGAAAGGTAAGCCTCTTCTAAAACCCTCTCAACTCATTTTTGAGCAAAAATCATTCATTTTAATGATTTTAAGCTTGGATTTAAGATTTAAGGATAAAAATGAAATTCTTAAGCTTTGAAAACCTTAAAAGCTTGTCTTTTAGTTCTAGAAATTTTGTTTCTTGGCTAGAAATTCTATTGGAGGATTAAAGTTACAGTCATCTAAACTCATCCAAGGTAAGGGTAAAAGATATACTAATTTTAGAATGGGTTTAGTGAGAGAAAATAGACTTAGTCAAAAGTGAATAATTTTTGAAAGCTCTTAGAATGATTATTCCGAGGTTATTAGGCTAGTAGTTAATTGCTATGATTATTGTGTGATAAGAATGATTGAAAACTCTGAGGAAATCACTAGAGATAGGCTATGATTGAGTCTTCGATCGAGGTGAGTGAATACAACACTTTCAAAACTATTTTGATAAGAAAAGTTAAGGCATGAATTTTATTGAATATGGATTTTTGCATATACTTGTGAACTTAAATAAATTATGGGTTAGAAAAATATTTTGAAATTTGTTTTCAATCTACTATGTATATAAATATTCTATTATGTATTAGTTTTCAACAAGGGGGGACAAGTACCTTTATGTTTGAAGTCCATTTGATTACTCTAGTCTTCGAACTATTATGGGTACGAGATATGATTTATGATTAATGCATGAATGCTATGATGTGTATGCTAGTTATGTTAGGGCATGAAACATGTGATGGATTACATGATGTGTATTCCATATACTATATGAGATGATTGGGAAAACATGATGAATGCCGCAAGATTATGTATATAGAGTATGTTTTACATACCACATCAGAAAATGGAGTAGGCACGAGGAATGCCATGAGATGTGTACATGATGTAAATTCCATATACCATATGAGATGAGTAAGTATGTGAAGAACATTCCACATATCAAATATTATGAGTACAAAAATTCATTGACTGTGATTGATTCCACTTTCACGGGGTGTACATGACGACTTCAATCCTATGATGCATCATAAAATCCCAAGGTGCAATAGGGATTATACATTGTTAACCTAAGGAGCAATGTGGATTATACATTGTTGGCCCAAGGTTTATGGGGATCAAACCATCACAATGTAAGAGTTAAATTTTATTTGAATGATGATGATTGAATGTTATTGAGGAATGTTGCATGTTAAGTTCATTTGAGTATTGTTTATGATTTATACTCTATATTGGCTTAAGAATGTGCTTGGAAATGAAACTAAGCCCTAAAGATAGTTCCAAGGACTTAAGGAATGGAAAAAATGTAGAATTTTGTCCAAAAAATAAAGTTTAGAGGCTATCTATCGATACATGTAGAACATTTATTAATAGATAGCAGACTAAATGCAACAGGAAGCATTCTACATCAAATCTATTGATAAATGAGTTAAAGAATTGTATTTATTGGCTTGTTGAAAGGCTTTTCAAAGGTAAAAAGGTTTCTAAAGGCTAAGTTAATTTGTTTCCATGAAATGCCATTTAAAACGGGTTTAAATACCATGTTTCTTGAACTTTATGATTAAATGGTTTATGAATGTCATGAGATTACAAGTGCACGTTTACAAAATACTTTTATCCCCTAGCTTGTCCCCTTCCCGTATCCACTAACAAAATCTTTATAACTCAAATGTTATTTTTCCCATATATTTTTGTTGTTGATCAATAATAGCACTCTTGATAGCAACCAGTGTTACGGAGACATGATTCATTCCTCTTTTGGTAGGTGATCTAGCAACCATTTGCAACGTAGAAGTTGTATCATGTTTCGCTGACAAGTTGGTTTTTGTATTTTAGTTTCTTTATATACATGTTGATACTTAAATGTTAAGCCTTGAAATGGCGAATTATTTTTATGAGATTATCTGAATATTGTGAATGATGGATTGTAAGCCTATATGAGCAGCTGTGGTTTCTTTACAGATTTGGTGTTAAATGTACTGGGTACATATTTTATGAATGAAGCGTGTACACCTTTTATGTTGATAAGTCCATAATCGTGTACTTACACCTATGCATGGATGCTTATATTTACATTTATTTATGCTTTAAATGTTATTCATGATTTATTGAGATTGAGAAACTTGCTTAGGCCTAACAAGCCATACTCGTCTAAGTCCATGTGCTGGTCACAATCCCTCAAGGATTGTGAGCCTCTTCTAATATCTCATTTCTTAAACCATCCAAATTTGGCACATAAACTTGTGATCGATATCTAAGTAAACCTTTAGTGCTGTAAACAAAGTCATAAGCTTTCTTTTCACTATTGTCTCCAAAAATTTTCACCAAGAATTCATCATGATCCTGGGCATCTTTAAATCGATCTAAAATAATTGGTCGAACTTTAAAATGTGCCACTAATGCGTCTGAATCATTAACCTCAAAGTGATCACCCATATTGCCAAGATCATATAAACTCTACACCAAGGTTCGTTTCTCCACTATCACATGTGTTAAACTCCCCATCGATTTCCAGCTCAAAGCATCTGCCACAACATTCGTTTTGCTGGGATGGTAGATTATGGTGCAGTCATAGTCTTTCAACAACTCTAACCACTTATGCTGCTTTAAATTCAAATCTTTCTATAGAAATATATACTTTAAACTCTTATGATTAGTATATATTTCACAAGTTTCACCATACAAATAATGTTGTCAAATTTTCAAGGCAAATACGGTCACTACCATCTCCAGATCGTGCATAAGGTAGTTCTGTTCATGTCACTTAAGTTGTCAGGACGCATATGCTCTAACTCTCCCATGTTGTATTAACATGCAACCCAACCTAACCCAATCCATGACACATCACAGTACATGGTATAGCCTTTTTATTCACATGGTAAGCTTAATACAGGTGCAGAAGTAAGACAAGCTTTAAACTTCAAAAAACTTGTCTCACATGCATCAAACCAATCAAATTTAACTCCTTTCTAGGTTAATCTTGTCAAAAGGAATGCGATCTCGGAGCAGTCTTGTATTAATTGTTTGTAATATCCAACTAATCCTAGAAAACTTCTAACTTTCGTCACAGACGCTGGCCTTGGTTAATTCTCCATAGCTTTTATCTTACTGGGATCAACTTGCACCCCTTGTTCAACACAATGTATCCCAAGAAACTAACTTTATTTAGCCAAAATTCACATTTCAAAACTTGGCATATAATCTATGATCTCTGAGCATCTAAAGAATGATTCTCAAGTGTTGCGCATGTTCTTCCGAGCTCTTAGAATAAAATCAATATGTTGTCTATAAATATGACCACAAATCTATCTAAATATGCCCAAAAAACTCTGTTCATTAAGTCCATGAAGGCTGCTAGGGTGGTAGTGAGTCCAAACGATATCACTAAGAATTCGTAATGTCCATAATGTGTGCGGAACGCTATCTTGGGTATATCACTCTTCCAGATTCTTAATTGATGATACCCAGAGTGTAAGTCTATATTAAAAAAGCGCACTGCACCCTGCAATTGATCAAATAAACCATCTATTCTTGAGAATGGATATTTATTCTTTATCATCACTTTATTGAGTTACCGATAGTCGATACAAAATCAAAGGCTACCATCTTTCTTTTTCACAAATAGTACCAAAACTTCCCAAGGTAAAACACTTAGGCTAATGAAGCCCTTCTTCAACAAATCCTCTAATTACTCCATAAGTTCCCTTAACTTAGTTGGAGCCATTCAATACGGAGGAACAGATATTAGCCTCATCTCTAGAACTAAATCAATACAAAATCCAATCTCCCTCTTAAAAGGTAATCTAAGTAATTCATCTGGAAACACATCCGAATACTCACCTACTATCGATACATAATCCAAACATCCTTTGCCCATCAAAATGTCTCCCGTCATCACTAGATATCCTTGGCCTTCTTTCCTTGGCATTCTTCTAGCAGCCATAATTAACATAACTTTCGTAAACATTGGACTACTATGCCCATAAATCAAAAACGAAGGTTCTCCTGAAAACATAAATTTCACAAACTTATAATGGTAATCCACTTTAGCAAATTGAATGCTAATTAGTCCATTTGCAAGATTACATCAAAATCCAAGGTCAAAAGCAATACCAAGTCTGCTAGGGTGTCTTTGTCCTTAATATGAACCACAAAGACTTGAACACATATTCCTTCATAAACACTTCCTCTGAAGGAGTAATTGTCACGACCCAAATTCCGGGTCATGACCGGCGCATGGGTCCAATGGACGTAATCCACTAAACCCAAGCAAGCCTATTATTTATTTTACTTATGATTCTATTTATTATCACTAAGTCGTATTTCATGACTTTGAGTCAAAATAGTGATACACATTGCCAACTCGTACTGGCATTACTCTTTTAAAATTTACATTTAAGTTCATCTATACATAACAAAATAATACTCGACCTCCAGCGGAGTGACTCGGATGGATATACAGCTACCGAATGCCGAGACACCTACCAGAAGATGTACACAGATCTACAAGGACACCTCGTCCTAATTATCGGCTACCTCGTGATCTGAAAACATGAATTTGAAAATGGTGAGTATAAACCCAGTGAGTGAACAAGGAAGGGAACAAGCAACAATTAGGAAAAATTTAAAATCATGATGCACTTGTTTCAAACAATGCAATTTAGTTCATTCCTATTTAAAACCCCTCCAAACCCCAGAGTTTTTTTTTTCGCTACAGCGAGCATGAATTTCGATGCAGTGAAAACAAGGCAACAAGATAAACATTTATCCTCACTCAACAAAAGCCATCCTACTAAACTAATAAAATCAACCTAACATTCATGAAAATTCTCAAAGTATAATGTGTCAAATTTTACGTACATTACAACCATAAATCATTGTCCATCAATTTGCTATATCACACACATTTACATATGTATATATATATACGTATATACCCATCATCATCATCTCACCAACCCATCATCATCATCACCAGCTCATGCGCACTCCCTACTCGCACATGGCTGGGTCATCACCGGATTATGCGCACTCCCTACTCGCACATAACCGGGTCATCCTCGGCTTATGCACACTCCCTACTCGCACATAGCCGAGTCAACATAATTACACAACATTATATTCAAGCACATATGTATATCAACATAATGCAGCCACATAGAAATCCATAATAACCACATTTCATAACATAAACCTTTTCTCAAAAGCTTGTTCCCAAGGCATTCATTTTCATGAAAAATTGCATAAAATCATTCAAACACTTTGTTCAAAACAGTCATATTCCCAAAACAATTTTGATAGGCAGTCCACTCACAGGTGTCGAAAATTCAGATTCCGGGTGAACTCTGACTAATAGTCCTCAGGCGTAATTCCTTTGCCTTTTCCGGACGTCTCACCACCTTGACAAATAACCAAGTCGAGGAATTTACTATATTGTCCCTAAATTGATATAAATTAATTTAAACTACTAATGCTTGATATGTAAATGCACAAATATACCCGATTACCGCTTAATCACGGTATCGATTAAATTCGACCGATCACCCGATTAATCGACGATTGTGTCCAAATCACCTCTAAATTAATTCATTTCTCCTCTAATACCTTAATTTACCACATACATTTAAATAAAGCCAAATTCAGCATTAGAACCCTCACAATTCCTTATAGAAAAAAAATTTGGTCATTTGGTGTACTAGCATCGAATTTTTTCTACATAACCGTTTCACCTTACTTCATCATTTTCCATGCCATTTTCCTTGAAATAAAAACAATCCCCCATTGATATTCAGCCCTCATGGTTCAGCCAACAAGGAACCCTAGAGAAATTAAATATTTCTTTAGTGTTTTTGTTCATAACCATGCTTAACTATCTCTAAACACTAACATAGTCTAAAATCAAATTATTCCAACAACAATTCCTCTTCCATACCCATTTTTCAGAATTGAATTCATCATGATAACTCAATATTCAACCATGGAAATCAAGAACAAAAGCATGGGTAAGCTAGGTATCAAGGAGAATTAAAGAAATTTTAACTTACCTAGCTTGTTTCCTTGATTTCTTCACTTTTTCTTTGAATTTCCACCTAGGTTTTCTTGTTTTTCCTTTTGTTCTTCCTTTTTTCTGGTTGCTGGATGTCTAGGCCGAATATGGTGAGGGAATTGGGGATTTAATGGGCTGATTTCTATAGAAAATAATAAAATAATCAAGCATGCCATGTGTCACATGCTTATTGGCCAAAATTTTAACTTTTTGACTTTTTCTTCTTAATTTTCCACCACAAATATTCTGGTATTTATCCAATCCTACCACAATTAAAATCCCTTGGTCTTGACAAGTGCTGGGCCGAAAATTTTACTGATTTGCCCCCGAGACAAAAAAATTACGATTTTGCCCTTATACTCCGAAATGTACCGGAATCTCATTATTTCTACTTTTCAACCTAAAATAACACTACTATTGATCAATATTAACCAAATGGGGCAAAAATTGTTTAAAAAAATTTTCGTTTAGTCCACTAGTGGTAAAACTACCATTTTGCCCTTCTACTCTATAAATACCGGGAATCACAATTTTTCACTACTAAACATCATTTTATACTCCAATAATCATAATTATATTTCATATAATTATTCTTGGTCAAATGTGATCAAATCTTGGCTAAAAATCTCCATTTAATCATCAAATGGTAAAATGACCGTTTTGTCCCTAATTGGTCAATTTTCTGATGGACTCCAAACTGGACCTTGAACTCCAAATCACTATTCTAAACCATTCTGTTGGTTTTAAAATTTTCAAATTCCTCTTAGAATTTCTATTTGAACTAGTTCAAGGCTCGATTTAACTTAGTTGTACCACTCGATACAATACCGTCTTTTAATCGAGCTTGACAGGGTCTCACATTCTCCCCCACTAATAAAAATTCGGTCCCCGAATTTAAATTCAATGTAGAGTGGCTTACCTTTACATATCGAAGAGGTGTGGATGCTTTGTCCGCATCTCATCCTCAGCTTCCCACGTTACCTCCTCGCTAGTGTGATTCCGCCACAACACTTTCACTGAGGCTACATCCTTTGAACGGAGCTTTTTAACTTGCCTATCAAGGATAGCTACCGGTTGTTCCTCATAGGTTAGATCATCTTGCAACTGAATTGTTTCATACCGTATTACATGTGATGGATCTGGGTTGTACTTCCTAAGCATGGACACATGAAACACGGGATGAATATTAGAGAGGTCTGGTGGTAATGCCAAACGATAAGCCACCGCTCCAACCTTTTCTAAGATCTCGAATGGCCCTATATACCGAGGACTTAACTTCCCTTTCTTGCCAAACCTCATTACCCCTTTAGTTGGTGAAACTTTCAAAAATACATGATCTCCTACTTGGAACTCCAAGTCTCTCCGTCGGTTATCAGCATATGATTTCTGTCTACTTTGTGCTGTTAACATCTTCTGACGGATCATGTGTATTTTCTCGGTTGCATCCTGCACCAATTCAGGCCCCAAAAGTTTCCTTTCTCCCACCTCTAGCCATCCAATGGGTGACCTACATCTTCGTCCATATAAGGCCTCAAATGGTGCCATTTGGATGCTAGTTTGGAAACTGTTGTTGTAGGCAAATTCCACTAAGGGTAGATATTGTTCCCACCTGACACCAAGGTCTATCACACAAGCCCTCAACATATCCTCCAATGTCTGTATGGTCCGTTCAGATTGTCCATCAGTCTGAGGGTGGAAAGCTGTGCTGAAATCCAACTTAGTGCCCAATGCTTCTTGCAACTTTCCCCAAAACCTACTAGTAAACTGAGCTCCTCTGTCAGATACTATAGAAATGGGAATACCATGTAGTCGCACTATCTCATCCACATAAACTCGAGCATATTGGGCAGCCCCATAAGTAGTCTTAACCGGAAGAAAATGAGCTGACTTTGTTAACCGGTCCACTACTATCCAAATTGAATCATATCCCCCACTGGTTCGAGGCAAACCCGTTACAAAGTCCATAGCAATATGTTCCCACTTCCACTCGGGTACTGGTAATGGCTGTAGTAGCCCTGCAGGCTTTTGATGCTCGGCCTTAACCTGCTGACAAACCAGGCACTTGGAGACAAACTCAGCTACATCTCTCTTAAGTCCTTCCCACCAATACACCTCTTTCAAATCTTGATACATTTTTGTAGCCCCTGGATGTACCACATAAGCTGCCATGTGAGCTTCCTCTAATATTTCTCTCCTCAACCCGTCACCATCAGGCACATAAAGTCTGGTTCCATACCTCAACACTCCATCTGTGCCTTTAGTAAACATTTTTCCTTTCCTACCCTGAGGATCCTCTAAGGCCTTAATCACAAATTCATCTTTACTTTGTGCTTCTTTAATCCTGTCCATTAAAATAGGCCTCACTCTAAAGTGTGCTAACAAAGCATTTGTCTCCGCAACTTCCAAACGCACACCTATGTCTCCCAAACTATGGATCTCTCTAACCAAAGATCTCCTACCAATGGAAATATGTGCCAAGCTTCCCATTGATTTTCGACTCAAGGCATCCGCCACTACATTGGCCTTACCGGGATGATAAAGAATAGTACAATCATAATCCTTTAGCAACTCCATCCATCTACGTTGCCGTAAGTTAAGATCCCTCTGCTGAAATATATACTTCAGACTTTTGTGGTCCGTGTATATCTCGCAAGTCTCACCATACAAGTAATGTCTCCAAATCTTTAAGGCAAACACGATTGCTGCCATTTCCAAATCGTGTATGGGGTAATTCTGCTCATGCCTTTTAAGTTGCCTAGATGCATACGCAATCACCTTCCCATGTTGCATCAATACACATCCTAAACCAACCCCCGATGCATCACAAAACACCGTGTAACCCCCTGTGCCTTGCGGCAGGCTTAACACTGGAGCTGTGGTGAGACATGCCTTAAGCTTCTCAAAACTATTCTCACAAGCATCAGACCACTCAAATTTTGTATCTTTACGTGTCAGCTTAGTCAAAGGGGCAACTATTTTGGAGAAGTCTTTCACAAAGCGACGATAATAGCCAGCTAAACCCACAAAGCTTCTAATCTCCGTAACTGATGTTGGCCTTGGCCATTTTTCCACTGCTTCAATTTTCTTTGTATCAACTCGTATCCCCTCCTTAGATACCACATGCCCCAAGAATGCAACACTTTCGAGCCAAAACTCACACTTGGAGAACTTAGCATACAATCGATGTTCTCTCAAAATTTGGAGCACTATCTTAAGATGCTGCTCATGCTCCTCTCGACTCTTTGAATATATCAAAATATC
Organism: Theobroma cacao; assembly: GCF_053813885.1. Classification (NCBI taxonomy): domain Eukaryota; kingdom Viridiplantae; phylum Streptophyta; class Magnoliopsida; order Malvales; family Malvaceae; genus Theobroma; species Theobroma cacao. Next base: position 10,778,271 of record NC_142644.1, on the reverse strand, counting down.
ATCAATAAACACCACTACAAACTTATCCAAATAAGGTTTGAACACTCGGTTCATCAAATCCATAAAGGCTGCAGGAGCATTCGTGAGCCCAAATGACATCACTAAGAACTCATAGTGCCCATATCTTGTTCGAAATGCGGTCTTGGGTATATCTTCATTCCGGATTCTCAACTGATGGTACCCAGATCGTAGATCTATCTTAGAAAAACATTGTGCTCCTTGTAGTTGATCAAATAAATCATCTATCCTTGGGAGAGGATATTTATTCTTCACCGTCACTTTATTAAGCTGTCGATAATCAATGCACAGCCTAAGTGACCCATCTTTCTTCTTCACAAATAACACTGGTGCTCCCCATGGGGATACACTAGGTCGTATGAAACCTTTATCCAACAAATCCTCCAACTGATCCTTAAGCTCTTTAAGCTCTGCAGGTGCCATTCTATATGGGGGTATGGATATAGGTCTAGTGTCGGGAATCAAATCTATGCAAAACTCAACCTCCCGTTCAGGAGGCAAACCTGGTAGCTCTTCAGGAAATACATCCACGAACTCCTTCACCACCGACACTTGAGTTACATCTCCAATCTTTGCCTGACTATCCTTTACAACAGCCAAGTAACCTATACAACCCTGTCGTAATAATCTTCTGGCAGATATGACCGATATCAAATTGGTTGGAGCATTACTCCTATCCCCTTGAATACTAAATGATGGTTCACCGGGGAAATCAAATCTAACCAATTTATGATAGCAGTCCACACTAGCATGACAGGGTGATAACCAATTCATCCCCAAGATTACATCAAAGTCTAAGGTGTCTAGCACCACTAGATTCACCGAAGTGTCTTTATCCTTGACTCGCACTACACAAGACTCATATTCCCACTCGGCCACAAATATCTCCTTTAAAGGAGTAGACACCACTAATTGTTCCTCTCTCCTAACACGACCTCTACCCAACCGAGATGCAAAACATGGAGAGATAAAAGAATGGGTAGCACCAGGATCAAATAGTACTCGAGCATTCATATTACAAACGGAGAGAATACCTGAGACCACGGCATTGGATGTTTGAGCCTCCTGCTGTGTTAAAGCAAACACCCTCGCTTGGCCTCTACCAATAGAACTTTGATGTCCGGACCCAGATGGTCTGCCTTGAGAGGAAGTACCCGCACCTCTACCTCTCGATCCACTAACCTCCCGGCCAGATGAGACAGCAACTGACGGAGCAGATGAAGCTGGCTGAGTGGAACCACGAGCAGAATCTGGTGATTGATGTGCCATCGGACAATCCCTCCTAATATGCCCAGGTTGACCGCACCCGTAACAAGTTTTTGTAGTAAGGAAGCACCGTCCACTATGTCGTCTCCCACAAGTATCACAAGAGCGAATGACTTGACTACTCTGTCTAGAATCTTGCTGCCTCCTAGAACTAAAGGTTCTCTGTCCCACCCTAATATTAGCACCAGGTGCGTCACTCCCCTGCTGCGGTAACCGTGAGTCCCTCTGTGGACCCTGACGGCTAGAAGATGAACCACCACTGCTGAAATCTCTACGGCCCTGATAACCCTCTGTCTTGCCCCTTTTTGCTCTATCTCTCGCAGCCCTACTCTCATTGGTCCTCATCTCGATGCGTTGAGCACGATCCACTGCTGCAGAATAGGTAGTGAAATCTCGGGATGCCACAGCCCTAAATAATGGCTCCACTAACCCATCCACAAACCTCTGAATCTTCATCTCCTCAGTAGAAACGAGATAGGGCGCATAACGAGCTAGCTGCGTGAACTTGATGTCATACTCAGACACCGTCATGCTTGAAGTCTGTACCAAAGTCTCAAACTCTCTAGCTCTGGCATTACGCACACTGAGTGGTAAGAATCGATCTAAGAAGGCTACACTGAACTCACTCCAGGCCAACGGTGTTGCATTAGTCGGTCTGCCTCTACATAAAGAGCTATACCATTCCTGCGCCACATCCTCTAATTGGAAGGCGGCTAGCTCAACTGACCGAACACTAGAACATCCCAAGGCTTTACAAATTTTTTCCATCTTATCCAAGAAAACCTGGGGTTTCTCCGATGCATCAGACCCTGTAAATGTTGGAGGCTTAAGCTTGAGAAAGTCAGGAAGAGAAATATCTAGATGTCCCCTCTCCTCCTCATGATGTTGGTGATCGGCCTGTCCTTGGGAGCTAGGGGATTCTTGTACTGTAGGTCTCCCCTCTACTACCCTTTGTATATCTTCCATGCGGGTCGCCATCATCTCTACAACCCGGTTAACTCCCTGTAGGCCTGCCGCCAAATCCTCAATAGTAATACCCCTAGCTGGGTGTCTATCTACATCACCTGAGGACTGTTCCTCTTCTTGCCTACTCACAGGCGTATCCAACCCCACCGGCCTAGTGACCCTGCCACGTCTACCTCGGCCTCTCTGGGTGGATGCCCGTGGTCTATCTGCCATCTCAATGGGAACATCTTGCTCCCTTGCCCGTCTTGAGGCGGCTCGTGTCTTAGGCGGCATTCTTACCTAGACAAAAGCAAACGCCTGTTATTAAACACATATTATAATCATACTTAAAGCAACAGGTGGTTTCTAAGATAGGGAATCTATGCGGTCATTTGGTTGTAAAATGTGCCGCGGTTCACACTTTACAACTGAAGTTCCCACATAAAGACCCGACTCTCCGCTGGACTAACAAAAAGGAAGTTCTAGGACCTAGACAAACCTAGGGCTCTGATACCAATACTGTCACGACCCAAATTCCGGGTCATGACCGGCGCATGGGTCCAATGGACGTAATCCACTAAACCCAAGCAAGCCTATTATTTATTTTACTTATGATTCTATTTATTATCACTAAGTCGTATTTCATGACTTTGAGTCAAAATAGTGATACACATTGCCAACTCGTACTGGCATTACTCTTTTAAAATTTACATTTAAGTTCATCTATACATAACAAAATAATACTCGACCTCCAGCGGAGTGACTCGGATGGATATACAGCTACCGAATGCCGAGACACCTACCAGAAGATGTACACAGATCTACAAGGACACCTCGTCCTAATTATCGGCTACCTCGTGATCTGAAAACATGAATTTGAAAATGGTGAGTATAAACCCAGTGAGTGAACAAGGAAGGGAACAAGCAACAATTAGGAAAAATTTAAAATCATGATGCACTTGTTTCAAACAATGCAATTTAGTTCATTCCTATTTAAAACCCCTCCAAACCCCAGAGTTTTTTTTTTCGCTACAGCGAGCATGAATTTCGATGCAGTGAAAACAAGGCAACAAGATAAACATTTTTCCTCACTCAACAAAAGCCATCCTACTAAACTAATAAAATCAACCTAACATTCATGAAAATTCTCAAAGTATAATGTGTCAAATTTTACGTACATTACAACCATAAATCATTGTCCATCAATTTGCTATATCACACACATTTACATATGTATATATATATACGTATATACCCATCATCATCATCTCACCAACCCATCATCATCATCACCAGCTCATGCGCACTCCCTACTCGCACATGGCTGGGTCATCACCGGATTATGCGCACTCCCTACTCGCACATAACCGGGTCATCCTCGGCTTATGCACACTCCCTACTCGCACATAGCCGAGTCAACATAATTACACAACATTATATTCAAGCACATATGTATATCAACATAATGCAGCCACATAGAAATCCATAATAACCACATTTCATAACATAAACCTTTTCTCAAAAGCTTGTTCCCAAGGCATTCATTTTCATGAAAAATTGCATAAAATCATTCAAACACTTTGTTCAAAACAGTCATATTCCCAAAACAATTTTGATAGGCAGTCCACTCACAGGTGTCGAAAATTCAGATTCCGGGTGAACTCTGACTAATAGTCCTCAGGCGTAATTCCTTTGCCTTTTCCGGACGTCTCACCACCTTGACAAATAACCAAGTCGAGGAATTTACTATATTGTCCCTAAATTGATATAAATTAATTTAAACTACTAATGCTTGATATGTAAATGCACAAATATACCCGATTACCGCTTAATCACGGTATCGATTAAATTCGACCGATCACCCGATTAATCGACGATTGTGTCCAAATCACCTCTAAATTAATTCATTTCTCCTCTAATACCTTAATTTACCACATACATTTAAATAAAGCCAAATTCAGCATTAGAACCCTCACAATTCCTTATAGAAAAAAAATTTGGTCATTTGGTGTACTAGCATCGAATTTTTTCTACATAACCGTTTCACCTTACTTCATCATTTTCCATGCCATTTTCCTTGAAATAAAAACAATCCCCCATTGATATTCAGCCCTCATGGTTCAGCCAACAAGGAACCCTAGAGAAATTAAATATTTCTTTAGTGTTTTTGTTCATAACCATGCTTAACTATCTCTAAACACTAACATAGTCTAAAATCAAATTATTCCAACAACAATTCCTCTTCCATACCCATTTTTCAGAATTGAATTCATCATGATAACTCAATATTCAACCATGGAAATCAAGAACAAAAGCATGGGTAAGCTAGGTATCAAGGAGAATTAAAGAAATTTTAACTTACCTAGCTTGTTTCCTTGATTTCTTCACTTTTTCTTTGAATTTCCACCTAGGTTTTCTTGTTTTTCCTTTTGTTCTTCCTTTTTTCTGGTTGCTGGATGTCTAGGCCGAATATGGTGAGGGAATTGGGGATTTAATGGGCTGATTTCTATAGAAAATAATAAAATAATCAAGCATGCCATGTGTCACATGCTTATTGGCCAAAATTTTAACTTTTTGACTTTTTCTTCTTAATTTTCCACCACAAATATTCTGGTATTTATCCAATCCTACCACAATTAAAATCCCTTGGTCTTGACAAGTGCTGGGCCGAAAATTTTACTGATTTGCCCCCGAGACAAAAAAATTACGATTTTGCCCTTATACTCCGAAATGTACCGGAATCTCATTATTTCTACTTTTCAACCTAAAATAACACTACTATTGATCAATATTAACCAAATGGGGCAAAAATTGTTTAAAAAAATTTTCGTTTAGTCCACTAGTGGCAAAATTACCATTTTGCCCTTCTACTCTATAAATACCGGGAATCACAATTTTTCACTACTAAACATCATTTTATACTCCAATAATCATAATTATATTTCATATAATTATTCTTGGTCAAATGTGATCAAATCTTGGCTAAAAATCTCCATTTAATCATCAAATGGTAAAATGACCGTTTTGTCCCTAATTGGTCAATTTTCTGATGGACTCCAAACTGGACCTTGAACTCCAAATCACTATTCTAAACCATTCTGTTGGTTTTAAAATTTTCAAATTCCTCTTAGAATTTCTATTTGAACTAGTTCAAGGCTCGATTTAACTTAGTTGTACCACTCGATACAATACCGTCTTTTAATCGAGCTTGACAGGGTCTCACAGTAATCATAATCAAAGATTCTTCCATATTACAATAGAATCTATCTAACTTTGGCACAAAGTGTGGGGACACAAAGGAATGTGTTGATCGGGATCAAACAAACTAATGCTTCGATAACACAAATAGAAAGTGTACCTTTGACTACTACATTCAAAGTCTAAGCGTCTTACGGTGTTAGAGCAAACACCATGCTTGACCTTCACTCTCAGTACCCAACTGTACTGATTTACCTCGAGATGATGAAGTTACTCCCTTACCTTTATAACCTCTAACATTTCTTGCAGATGATGCCATTCTAGGTGAGGTAGTGCCAACTGATCACACATATCTACAATAAACTTCTACTGCCTACCTCTACCTCAAGCAATCTCTCATCAAATGTCTAGATGGACAACACCCAAAGGATAATTTAGCTGCTTTGTGGCATGGTCCACCGTGTGCTTTCCCATAATAGTTACACAAAACACCTCCTCTGTCCGAGGCCTAAGTTAAATGCTCCGCTGGGCTGCTCTCGCCTATTATGTGGGCTAAACAAGTCACTATTTCTTTATGGCCTGTGTGTCAGAGTGGTTCCCTCACGGCTTTAATGGCATATAGATACTGGACTTTTGGTCGCACTAGAATCTCTATAGCCTTATTGGCTTTATGTTCGAGCTCTTTGACCCTTGTTTCTTTCCATCCTAGTTTTCTTTGTCCTTATCTTAATCAATCTGGTTGCATCCCCCATTGTAGAGTAAGAAGTAAAGCTCTAGGTGGCAAGAACTCTATATAAATGCTCAATCAATCCTCTAACAAATCTCATGACCTTTTTCTCCTCAATTAGGAGCAAATATGGAGCATAATGGGACAATTGGGTGAATCAAACTTCATACTCTATCACCGACATCTTTAGGGTCTTAACCAATGTCTCAAACTCCTGTGCCTTTACGTCTCTAATGCTCTTTGGTAAGAAGCAATACAAAAAGGCTTGCACAAATTCTTCCCAAGTCATCAAGGCTGAACTAGATGATCTATTTCTCTTGAGGGATATAAACAACATTCGAGCCACATCTTTTAATCTAAATCCACCAATGCAACTGATTGATTAGTGGAGCATCTCAATGCAAAACATTTGCATTCCATATCTTCCAAAAATCCTACGGATCTTCTTTCGCATTTGATCCAATATATAACGGAGGCTTAAGTTTCATGAAATCCATTTAGTTAACATCAATAGCCACTCTTTGATACTCACACTGAGGTAAGTACTCTAGGTCTTGTGAACTTGAACCAAGCCGTTCTTCGAAATGTGCCTCACCTCTACTACAGAACTTAGCAAACTCATATGCCAAATTTTGCAATCCTTATCCCATGGTCGGTTCTTATCTTCACCCAACAGATATTTTCTTCTTCTCCTTCATGCTCCCACACCATTTCACCTTGCCACCATGCATTTGAAAAGAAAAATGGCTTTGTTTTGCAAGGAAAACCATACTCTTGGAAAGAAAATAGATGAGATCAGTTGGAAGAAAGAAGAAAGGAAAGAAAGAAAGGAGAAAGAAAAAGAGAGAAACGAAGAAAAAAAGCTTGGATTTGTGATTCAAGAAAAGAAAGGTAAGGATTTTTGTATTTTAAGCTCCCGGTTGGTTAAATCTTTAGAGATATAATGTGTGAATCATTTTGGCAGCTTGATAATTAATGTTTTGAAGGAACAGTGGAGTGCATTTACAGGTTGTCACGACCCAATTTTTGGGCCATCACTAACACATGGGCCCAATGGATGTAGCCCACTAAGCCTAAGCAAGCCTATTTATATAATCATACTCATTATCCCGTCAACTATTCTTACATTTACATTTCATAATCTCAACCTTTTAAGTACTTTAATAGTAAATTATGACAATCAAAACTGCATTTATATTATCCCAAAATAACATTAATTATTGCCACTCATGGTAGCTTTACCAATCAAAATGTACATATATGGTCTAAGGTATACATCATAGTACTTTACACCACAGGTACGTATTTACAGCAAAAATGACTATGGGCTTCCAGCGAAGTGACCAAGGTGAAGGTGCGGCTACGAAATGCCAAGATACCTACCAAGGATACGAATCTATGAGAACACCTCGACCTAGTTACCGGCTACCTCTTGATCTGAAAACATGAATTTGAAAAAGGTGAGTTTAAACTCAGTGAGTGAACATAAGAAGGGAACAAGCGATCGATAGTAAGAATTTGGGAATCATGATGCATTTGTTTCAAAAACAATCCAATTGATTTAATTTCTTACTCAAAAACCCTCCTTTCAAACTTTGATTAATAACCTCATAGTGTTGTAAAAACCCATGATCAATCCATGAAGTTAAATGGGTACAAAATATGTCAAAATCAAGCTAGGTAGCAAGCATGGCAGCAAGTTTCTCGCTGTAGCGAGAAACAGTGTTAATTTGCATGTGTTTTAGTTTTTCTAGCATATCTTCCACTACAAAAGTCCAATTGACCTGATTTTTGAAACATTAAAAACCTAAAAGGTAGGAATACAACTTTTATGTTTACCATGTTTCCCAGTTCGAAAGGTAATGTGGTCAAAATCTTCATCGAAATGAAAGCACTACACTAGAACCCGAGAGTTTCTCGCTGCAGCGAGATTTATGCTCACTGCAGCGAGAATTAGGCCAGTGTAACCCCCAAAACTCTAGAGTTTCTCACTGCAGTGAAAATGAATCTCGCTGCAGCAAGAAATTGAGTATTTTAAGTGAAATGGGTCTTGTTACATCAAAAGCCATTTTCTTGTTGAAATGGAAAGCAATTTGGGAGCAATTAACAATGCCAACACACAACACAATCACAATAATTTTCATAGACTTTCTATAACACATATATATATATATATATTTGTATATACATACATCATCATGCATATCATCCCACCACACTCAACTCAATGCAATATCATCATCATGTGTGCACTCCCTACTCGCATACTTCAACATCATCATGTGTGCACTCCCTACTCGCACACTCTATCATCATCATGTGTGCACTCCCTACTCGCACACTTCAACACCATCACACAACATTATTCATCAATACAAAACATACACTCATATATATACCTACCAACATAATATAGAAGCACATGGATTCATCCTTTTACACATTTCACATTTTTCACAGCATCAAAACATTTTATCAAGGGCTTGCTCCCTGGCACACATTTTTAAAGAAAAGTTGGATAAAATCATTCAAATGTTCATTCAAATAAATTACATTTCTTAAAGATATTTTGAAATGTAAGTTCACTCACCAATCTTTATTGATGTTTTGGTGGGCTCTAGCTTCGACTAATGTTCCGAATGAAGGTGTAGGGTTTCGTTGGAACCTATCATACACAACAACATCACCATCAACCCAACTTGGCATTATTACTATTCCAAAGCTATTTTCTAAATTAGGTTCTACTAGTCATTCCTAACTAGTTTCTAACTACTATTAAATGGCTATTATTTGTACCATCCTAATCACTTTAAAATGAATAAACAACCTCAACTACAAAACATTCCCAAGTCTCATCACTAGCTATTGTAATACCCCGCACCCTCGTTGGACACAAATAAGACCTTATTGATCAAACGAATGATCATTTGATGCAAACTAGCGTGCTAAAGAGCGACAAAGGATGAAAGGAATGTTCAAGAATAAAATGCTTCGCGCGTGCAGAAACAATAATTAAATAATAATATTTTCGTTGGAGAGGAATTAGTAAGCTAAATGATGATTCGAAAGTAAACCAAGATGTAATGATGTGTTTCGGGACCAAAGAAGGCAAGTGAAAATTTTTGAAATAAAATAATATTTTATTTAATAAAATTAATATTAAAATATTAATATTTTATATGTTGTCGAAATTAGTCATGAAAAATGGAATATGACTAATTTCAGTGGGGGAGAAAAAGTAAAGAAGAATTTTGAAGGAAAACGACGATAAATTGTGTCAGCGTGATTTTATTAAGTAGAGTTAACGCGGGTAAGTAAATATTTAAATATTATGGTGACACCACGTTGAAATGCGATCTCGATATTTTGATTATACACGTGTAAGAAAAGGAAGATAGAAGGAAATTAGAATTTTTTTTACACGTGTCGGAAGAATTAATTTTAAAATATGAAAAATTTGAGAGAGGTGTATCAAATAAAATGAAGTTGAGGAATTACATGTAAATTGCATTATTTGGAGAGAATAAAATAAATAAATAATAAAACAATAAGGAAATAAAAGGGATGGGAATGATGTGGTTTGGATGGGAATGAAGAAAAGATGTTGAAAAGTCAAACCAAAGAGTCCTAAGGTGAATGGCTGGCCATACAAAAATCAAAGGAAGAAAGACAAAAGAAAAAACAAAGGAAACAAAAGAGAAGAATGTAGAAATGTAAGGTGGGGCCGGCTGAACAAAAGAATAAAGGAAAGAAAAAAAGAGATAGAAGAGAGAAGTCGATTATGAAGAGGAAGATAGAACCAAAAGCTGAGCAAAAGAAAAGAAAGGAAAAAGGAAAGAAAAATCGTGGGAAAGGAAGAGAAAAGGAATGAAAATTTTGCTCTTTTCTTGGCACGATTTTACTGCACTTTGAGGGAGGAAAAGAGAGCTTTTTGCTGTAATTTTTAGAGGAAGAAAAAAGCTGAAAATTATGAGGTAAGAAAGCTGATTTTTTTTAGGTTAATTGCTGGAATTTTTGAGGTTTTTATGGCTGATTTTGGTGCTGAAAATTCAAGGTTTTTGCTACTGAAATTGTGTGAATTTGCTGCTGGAAATTTTTGGAGGTTTTTGCTGCCATTGAAGGACAACTTTGGTTGTTGAAAATTTGAGCTATTTGCTACCAATTTGTGCAGAAAAATTTGAGCTGTTTGCTACCAATTTGTGCAAAAAAATTAGAGCTATTTGCTGGTAGTTTGTGCAGGAAAATTGTACAGCTTTGTGCTACCAAAATTGAGAAGTTTTGTTGCTAGAAATTTGAGCTGAAAATTTACTAATTTTAAAGCAGAAAATGGCAGCAAAAAGGGTAAGAAAATGAGGCTTTTGGTGATCGATTTTAAGAGGAAAGGAAGAGAGGAAGCCACGATGGTGAAGAGAGGAAGAAACAATGGTGAAGGGAGTGACGGGCTGGAAAGAAAAAAAAAAGAAAAGAAAAGAAACATGGAAGAGAGAAAAAGAAAGAAAAAGAAATAGAAAATAAATGGGCATGACCCAATAAAAAATAAATGGGCATGGCCCAATATGAAATAAAAAATAAATGGGCTTAGCCCAAATAGGAAAAATGGAGAAGCCCATGGAGAAGGCCCAAAGGTCATAAAGGAATGAAAAAGGCCCAAAGGTCATAAAGAAATGAAAAAGACCCAATAGTAAGTTAATGTTATATTTTAATGTTAATGGGTAATTTAATATTGTGCATATTTTGGATGAAAAATATGCAAGTTGCTTAAGAAATTTTTAATTAAGTTGCTACTCATACAAATGTGTGATTAAGTATACTGAGCTTAAATTGTTGCTAGGAAAGTTTGTCGTGGAGGCGGGTCGAACGAAGTATGTGATCGACAAATAGGAATAATTATATACGCGTACGAATCAATAGTGAAGTAATATCCCACTATTATGAGGTGAGTAGGGGGTGTCAATTTTAAAAATTTCGTATATATATACATGTACGTATATTTTACGTGAAGTGCAAAATTTATGGAAAGCATGCGTTGATAGAATTTTAAGGAATTGTGGGTGTAAATTATTTTTAGAAATCATTTGAAATATATATATATTAGATGTAAAGTGTTTTAAATCGAGAAACAAGCTTTTCAAAAAGATTTACATCAAAGAAAATTGTGCCTTATTGTTTGTGTGGTGTGCATTCATGAAATTTATTACATATTCACCATGCTATTTTGATACAAAATATCATGCAAATATTTACAATGAACATTTTACGAAAAGAGAGTTTTAACATGATGTGGGGATCGATATTTTGAGAAAGATTTAAAATATCCCCTTGAAGATCAAATTTGAATTCTTTTAAAAGGTGATTTCATTATAACCAAGAAATTCAAGAGTAATTGGGAGACTGCTACTTGTTGTGCTATAAATTATATTTTGAATCGAATGGCTTATGATAATGTGGGCATGATTGGCTGGATTGGTAAATGTGTTGAAAATGTATGAACTGTTGATTTGCCTTGAGAGGCTGTAAAATGAAATAATTGCCATGTCATGCTATTGCAAATTTTATTGTATGGTGGGTTTAGCTTGCTACAGTGGGTGGGTTCAGCTTGCTACAGTGGGTGGGTTCTGTGGACCAACCTTTTTAAGGGGCACAGAATCCAGGTATATTCTTACCTCGGTTGGAGAGACGTGTAGGGTAACTCCCGAGGTACAACTTTAGAGTCCACTTCACGCCAAACCACCACGTGAAGGTGAACTCAGCCAACGCCAAGGAATGGCTATGTTTTCAAAATAAAAATATGATTTATGCATACATGACTTTTTAACAGCCTTGGCGGATTCGGTTGGGATAGCCCCAGGTCAAGGTATCCTTGACAACCGAGTATGAGAATGATTTTAGCACAAGCCAAGTTTTTAGGAAAGTCATAAGCCATGTTGTTTATTTTTGACAAAAATGTAATGGTTTTATATGAGTTGAAATAAGTTTTAATATTATGAATTATATTTCTCTGCATTGTGAAAATGGAATTAAAAGGTTTTTCGCAGCTCCCCTATTTGTTTATCTGTGAAATGAATCTGTAATTTCTCGCATATGGGGTGAGTTATGATTTGTGCATGATTTTAAATATTATTTGGTTTCACGGGAGCTTGCTAAATTTTATTGATTTGATTCGAAAATTATTATTAATATATTTTGATGCAAAAAATTTTATTACCTCGATTATTTATACTTTATAAGAAATTCTTGATTTTTATATAAGGCACAAACCCTTGTTTGAAACGAACTACTTTTATAATCTTGCATTTTTATATTCAACTGATCTGTTGTTTGCTTGTTTCCCATCTACGCCCTACTCACTGAGTCGATGAGTATCACTGAGTCTATGAGACTCACACCCCTTTATTTCCCCTTTTGTAGATAGGGATCAGCCTAGCATGTAGTCAGTGATGCGTTCGGTCCACCGGGAATAGGTAAAGGCATCTCTTAGCAATTTATTCCGAGTCGCTCCACTGTTAAAGGTCAAGTCGTAGCATTTTATTTATTAAGTTGTAAACGAATTCTAAATTTTTATATAAGCATTAATTTGAGATTATAGATTTTAATGCATATACTTACGAATAAAAGGAAAAAGTTTGTATTGATTTTTATATTTATGGTTCAATTTAGTATATGAAAGTATCAATATTATATGGTGACTGAATGTCATGGATTAATGAGCAAATTCTAGACAGGCTTGTTCGAGACTTGGCGGGTCTTTTTCGAAAGTCTTGGACACCAGCAACGATCAGGGAGAGGTCGTTGCAGCTATTCTCAACACTTAAATATCAAATTATAATTCCCCACTCACCTTGATAACTTTGTAGTTGAATCTCTTTCCAAAAATTTCAAGCCATTATGGAAGCTCCCTCTTTCTCTCTCTAAACACCTAGCTAGTGAGAGAAAGTATGGAAGTAAGATTTTTTTTTCAAGGGTTTTAAAGTGATAGAGTGAAGGAGCACAAAGGTTTAATGAAAAGGTGCACAAAAGCATGAAAAGTGGAGCTAGCTTGAGAAAGTTATGGAAGCTTGAAGATAACTGCCATGGAGGATGAAGAAACGTGAGAAGGAAGAAGAAGAAGAAGCTGCTGGAAAATGTGAGAAGAAGCTACTGAAAGATGACATTTATAGCTCAAGCTTATCCAACTCCACTTAAATTACGAAAATGCCCTTAGCAAGTTAGCTTATTCTTTTCCAATCCTTTGTGCAATCTTTTTACTCTTTCGACACGAGGCCAAGTCCACAATGGTCTAAAAATACTCGGGTTTACGAAAAATTAAAATTTTGACTCGAGAAGAAAAATGACCATTTTGCCCCCACATTGGAAATCATCATTATTTTTATTTCCTTCGTCATTTAATCCTTATTTTCATCATTCATTTATGCTTTAGGCCTACTTAGGCCTTAAAAATGTTTGAAAGCATACTTCTAGGGGCTCACTAAAGAAATGACAAAATTACCCCTGGCCCGAGTTATCGTGTTTACACCTAGTTATAAGGCTATAGAGGTCAAAGTCTCACATTCTCCCCCACTAAAAGAAATTCGGTCCCCGAATTTAAATCCAACTATAAAGTAGCATACCTTTATGTATTAAAAAGGTGTGGATACTTGGTTCGCATCTCTTCCTTAGCTTCTCATGTTACCTTTTCACTGGTGTGGTTTCGCCATAACACTTTCACTGAGGCTACATCCTTAGAAAGGAGCTTTTTGACTTGCTTATCAAGGATAGCCACTAGTTGCTCCTCATAGGTTAAATCATCTTGCAACTGGATGGTTTCATACCATATTACATGAGATGGATCTGGGTTACATTTCCTAAGCATTGACACATGGAATACGGGGTGAATGTTTGAGAGGTCTGGTGGTAGCGCCAAATGGTAAGCCACTGCTCCAACCCTTTCTAAAATCTCGAAGGGTCCTATATACTGAGGACTCAACTTTCCTTTCTTGTCGAACCTCATTACCCCCTTTGTTGGTGAGACCTTCAAAAATACATGATCCCCCACCTGAAACTCCAAGTGTCTCCGTCTGTTATCAGCATATGATTTTTGTCTACTTTGTGCTGATAATATTCTTTGTCGAATCATGCGTATTTTCTCGGTGGCATCCTGTACCAATTATGGCCCCAAGAGTTTCCTTTCTCCTACCTTTAGCCATCCAATGGGTGACCTGTATCTCCATCCATATAATGCTTCAAATGGTGCCATTTGGATGCTAGTTTGGAAACTGTTGTTGTAGGCAAACTCCACTAAAGGTAGATATCGATCCCATCTGACCCCAAGGTCTATTACACAGGCCCTCAACATATCTTCCAATGTTTGTATCATCCGTTCAGATTGCCCATCAATCTGAGGGTGGAAAGTAGTGCTAAAGTTCAACTTAGTGCCCAACGCTTCCTCTAACGTTTCCCAAAACCTACTAGTGAACTGTGCTCCTCTATCAGATACTATAGAAATTGGGATACCATGCAATCATACTATCTCATCCACATAAACTCGAGCGTATTGGGTAGCCCCGTATGTAGTTTTAATTGGAAAGAAATGAGCTGATTTCATTAACCGATCTACTATGACCCAGATCGAGTCGTAACCCCCACTAGTTCGAGGCAAACCAGTTACAAAGTCCATTACAACATGCTCCCACTTCCATGCGAGCACTGGCAATGGCTATAGTAGCCTTGCAGGCTTTTGATGCTCGGCCTTAACCTGTTGACAAACCAAGCACTTGGAGACAAACTCAGCTACATCTTTCTTAAGTCCTTCCCACCAATATACCTCTTTCAAATCTTGATACATCTTTGTAGCTCCTGGATGAACCACATAGACTACCATGTGCACCTGCTCCAATATTTCTCTCCTCAATCCATCACTATCGGGCACATAAAGTTTGGTTCCACACCTCAATACTCCATCTGTGCCTTTAGTAAACATATTTCTTTTCCTTCCTTAAGGATCCTCTAAGGCCTTAGCTACGAACTCATCTTTACTTTATGCTTCTTTAATCCGGTCCATTAAAATAGGCCTCACTCTAAAATGTGCTAGCAATGCATTTGCTTCCAAAACTTCCAAATGCACACCCATGTCTCCCAAACTATGGATCTCCCTAATCAAAGATCTTCTATCTGTAGAGATATGTGCCAAACTCCCCATAGATTTTCAACTTAAGGCATCTGCCACTACATTTTCCTTACCGGGATGGTAAAGA
The DNA here is from genome assembly GCF_053813885.1 of Theobroma cacao. Classification (NCBI taxonomy): domain Eukaryota; kingdom Viridiplantae; phylum Streptophyta; class Magnoliopsida; order Malvales; family Malvaceae; genus Theobroma; species Theobroma cacao. The sequence goes on along the minus strand of NC_142644.1, from coordinate 10,762,887 downwards.
ATAGTACAATCATAATCTTTTAGCAACTCCATCCACCTACATTGTCGCAAGTTAAGATCCCTCTGCTGAAATATATACTTTAAACTTTTATGGTCCATATATATCACGCAAGTCTCACCATACAAGTAATGTCTCCAAATCTTTAAGGCAAACACGATTGCTGCCGTTTCCAAATCGTGTGCGGGGTAATTCTGCTCATGCCTTTTAAGTTGCCTTGATGCATTCACAATCACCTTCCCATGCTGCATTAATACACACCCTAAACCAACCCCCGATGCATCACAGAATACCGTATAACCCCCTATGCCTTGCAGTAGGCTTAATACTGGAGCTATGGTGAGACATGCCTTAAGCTTCTCAAAGCTATCCTCACAAGCACTTGAACACTCAAATTTTGTATCTTTACTTGTCAACTTAGTCAGAGGGGGCGACTATTTTGGAAAATTCCTTCACAAAGCGACGATAATAGCCAGTCAAACCCAAAAAGCTTTTAATCTCTGTAACTGATGTTGGCCTTGGCCACTTTTCCATGCCTCAACTTTCTTTGGATCGACTTGTACCCCATCCTTAGATACCACATGTCCCAAAAATGCAACGCTTTCAAGCCAAAACTCACACTTGGAGAACTTGGCATACAATCGATGTTCTCTCAAAGTTTGGAGCACTATCTTAAGATGCTGTTCATGCTCCTCTCGGCTTTTTGAATAGATCAAGATGTCATCAATAAACACCACCACGAACTTGTCCAAATAGGGCTTGAACACTTAGTTCATCAAATCCATAAAGGCCATAGGGGCATTCTTAAGCCCAAAAGACATCACCAGAAACTCATAGTGCCCATATCTTGTTCAAAATGTGGTCTTTGGTATATCTTCATTTCAGATCCTCAATTGATGGTACCTAGATCGCCGATCTATCTTAGAGAAACATTGTGCTTCTTATAGGTAATCAAATAAATCATCTATTCTTGGAAAAGGGTACTTATTCTTCACCGTCACTTTATTAAGCTGTCAGTAGTCAATGCACAATCTAAGTGACCCATCTTTTTTCTTTACAAATAACACCGGTGCTCCCCTTGGTGAGATGTTATGATGGATGAAGCCTTTATCCAACAAATCTTCTAACTGATCCTTAAGCTCTTTAAGCTCTGCAGGTGCCATTCTATATAGGGGTATGGATATAGGTCTAGTGTCGGGAATCAAATCTATGCAAAATTCAATCTCCCGCTCGAGAGGCAAACCTGGTAGTTCCTCGGGAAATACATCCATGAACTCGTTCACCACCGACACTTGGCTTATATCTCCAACCTTGGCCTGAGTATCTGTCAAACCCGACCCTATAAACACATGTCATGACATACATCCACTGAGGAGCATGTTATTATGCTAGGAAAGTCCCTAAGAATAGACGAAACTCGATATTGTACCTAACGGTACACTTGAGTTGATTTAACCTCGAACTAGTTCAAATAGGAATCGTATGATGAAATTTAATATTTTACAGTCCAGGAATGACTAAAAATGATTGTTCGAAGTTTGAGGGTTCATTTGGGGAAAAATTGAAAATTTTGATGTTTAAGGGTAAAATCGTCATTTTGCCACCTAAGATAATAATTTGATCATGGAGTGAAATTTTTGGCCAAGATTAATTATTTGGAGTATAATTTAATGATAGAAAGTGAAAAAGTTTAATTCCGGTGATTTCTGGAGTGTAGGGGCAAAATCGTACTTTTACCACCCGCGAACAAAATTTGAGATTTTGAGAGAATTTAGATCAAATTTGACAAATTGGAGAATTGTATGAGTATAAAGGATGAAAAATATGTCTATGGGCAATTTTTCAATTTTTGGGGTAAAAATGTAATTTTTGACTTTTACGGGGGTAAAAGTGTAAATTTTAAAATTACTCCACCAAGACTTTGGATAAGTCTGAGAATTTTATCTAAGCTATGGATATGTGGGACAAGTGTATGGTGAAAATTTGGAAACAAATGGATGGCTAGAATTTAAGGAATTAATAAAATATTAAAAAATGAATAAAATAATATTATATTATTTTAGCCTTTAAAAAGGTCAAAATTCCAGAATTCTCATCTTCTTCAAGCCGTCCAAATCAGGAGAGAAAAGGGGGAAAATAAATAAGAACCCTAGCTAAAAATTTTGGGAAAAATCAAGAGAAATCAAGAAATCAAGCATTAAAAAGGTAAATTCCATTTATTTTCCTTGTGATTTTCACTACCCATGCATTTTTTTTCTCATTTTCATGCAAAATTAGAAAGTGGGTATGGACACCCATGCAGGCCAAAACTCCATGGATGAGTTTTGAGCTTGAGTTTTGGTTGATTTCAATTGAATTAAGTGATTTTAGTTAGGTTATATTGAAATATAGCAAAAATAAGTTAGAGAAATAACTTTCTCCCATTGAAACCCATTATGCCGAATTTTCTAGGGGAATATTGGCTGCTGATCTTGATGTTTATTTGAGGAATTATGATGAATAATGATGAATTATGAGCCTAGAAAAATAATGGGAATTTTTGGAGCAAAAATATGAATTTTTACCCATTAGGGGTATTTTTGTAATTTTCTATAGAGACTGATAATTTGCACCACACTAAAGGACATTAAGTCAATTTGGGTGCAATTGAGGTATAGAAACTGAAAAAAATTAATTTGGAGTTTAAACGGACGCGTATATCGATTTATCGGGTAAAAGATCGAAATAGGCTAACACCGCGTTTAGGCAAAATTTAGACATTTTTGCATTCCATATCATGCATTAGTAGTCTAAATTAGTTTAATTTCAATTTAGTACCAATGTGGTGAATTTCTTGATTTTGTACTGCGTCAAGGTGGTGAGTCCTTTGATAAAGGCAAGGGAATTGCACCATAGGACCAGTAGTCTGAGTATTTCGAAAATCCCCACTCTAGACACTGTGAGTAACCTTATTATCATTTTAATTATCTAAAGTATGTTTTTATTTGGTTTTGGTAAATTTTATGAAAATGAGTTCAAATGGTAAATTTTTATGTTTTGTAAACAAAATGTGTTTAAATAAAATGATTTTATAAATCGTCTTGAAATTGAATGATGATTTTGAAAAACAGAGTAATTGGAGACCACTGATATGTGTAAAATTTATGATTTGAATCGAGTGGCTTATGACAATATTTACATGAATGGCTGAATTGATATTTGTGTTGAAATATATGAAATGTGTATTTAGCCTTAAAAGGCTGTGAATTACAATAATTGCCATATCATGTTAGTGAATTTTATTGTATGGTGGGTTTAACTTGCTGCAGGGGACGGGTTTTCTGTGGACTAGCCTATTAGAGGGGCACAAAATCCCGAGACATTTTACCTTGGTTGAAGAGGCGAGTAGGGTAACTCCCGAGGTATAACTTTTAGAGTTCACTTCACGCCAAACCACCACGTGAGGGGAAACTCGGCCAATGCCAAGGAACGGCTATGTTTTTAAAATAAAAACATGATTTATGCGTACATGACTTTCTAATAGCCTTGGCGGACTCAGTTGGGATAGCCCTCGGCCAAGGTATCCCAGATAACTGAGTATGATAATAATTTTTAGCATGAGCCAAGCTTTTTAAGAAATTCATAAGCCATACTGATTACTTGCTTTAAATAAATTGATTTCATTTGGTTGAAATAAGTTGAAAGATGATAAATTACAATTTGATGAAATATTTTAATAGTCTCCTTTTACTCGACTTTAGATATTTTGAGTGATGTTTGTTTACTCACTGGGATTTTATAATCTCACCACCCTCAATTCCCCACATTTCAGGTTCGGGATAGCCGGTAGATAGCCGATTGCATCAAGGACTTCAGTTAGCCTTGCATTGTCAAAATTATAGGTTCACAGACTCGCATCTTATTGGTTAGTTGATGGCCCATGTGTCATTGTAAAAGTAATTTTATACTTTAGTTATTTGATTTAAAATATGTATGAATATATTTAGCTTTTACACCATGTTTTTGGCGGGTTTTGGTATTTAAAAAAAATGACAAAAAATGACCAAAATGCCCTTGTGAAGTGAAATTTATTTTTTCACTATTTTAAATCGAAAAAAGGCTTAAAAGCCTCTAAAATACGACATTTGGCAACGATTAACCACAGGGGAGATAAGAAACTGATACGAAAGCCTTGCAAGGTCTCAATATGGTATTCGGGGGATGAGTGCCTATCGGGACATCGTGACAATTGTCACGGGCCCGATGGGAGTTCCGGGTCATGACAGTATCCCTTACCATAACCAAATAACTTGAACAATCTTGTCATAATAACCTTCTGGTAGACATGACCGATATCAAATTGGTTGGAGCATTGCTTCTATCCCCTTGAATACTAAATGGTGGCTCATTTGGGAAATCAAATCTAACCAATTTATGATAACAATCCACGCTGGCATGGCAGGGTGATAGCCAATCCATTCCCAAGATCACGTCAAAGTCTAAGGTGTCTAACACCACTAGATTCAGCAAAGTGTCTTTGTCCTTGACTCGAACTACACAAGACTCATATTCCTATTCGGCCACAAATGCCTTCTTTAAAGGAGTAGACACCACTTATTGTTCTTCTCTCCTAACACGATCCTTACCCAAACGAGATGCAAAGCATGGAGAAATAAAAGAGTGGGTAGCACCAGGATCAAACAAAACCCTAGCATTCATATTACAAACTGAGAGAATACCTGATACCACTGCGTTGGATGTTTGGGTCTCCTGCAGTGTTAAAGCAAACACCCTTGCTTGACCCCTACCGGTTGAACTCTAACATCCAAACCCAAAAAGCCTACCCTAAGAGGAAGTAACAGCACCTCTCCCTCTTGATCCGCTAGCCTCTCGATCAGATGAGGTGGCTACTGAAGAAGCGGACAAAGCTGGTTGGGTGGAGCCACGAGTAAAACCTTGTGATTAATGAGCCATTGGGCAATTCCTCCTAATATGTCCAGATTAACCACACCCATAACAAACTCTCGCAGTATGGAAACATCATCCACTTTGCTGCACTCCATAATTATTGTAACGATCAATAGCTTGACTACCCTGCCTTGAATCTTGCTGTCTTCCTCAACTAAAAGTTTTCTGCCTTGATCCAACACTAGCACTAGTCCAGTCACTCCCCTGTTGAGGTAATCGTGAGTCCCTTTGTGGGCCTTGACGGTTAGAAGATGAAACACCGCTACTAAAGTCCTTACGACCCTGATAGCCCTCTATCTTGGCTCTTTTTACTCTATCCCTCGCAGCCTTACTCTCACTAGTCCTCATCTCAATCCGCTGAGCTCAATCCACTATTGTGGAGTAGGTATTGAAATCTCAGAATGCCACAGCCCTAAACAGTGGCTCCACTAGTCCGTCCACAAACCTCTGAATCTTTATCTCCTCAGTAGAAACTAGATAGGGCACATACCAAGCCAACTGTGTGAATTTGATGTCGTATTTTGACACCATCATACCTAGGGTCTGTACTAAGGCCTCAAACTCCCTAGCCCGTGCATTACGTACACTAAGTGGTAAGAATCGATCTAAGAAGGTTGTATTGAATTTCTTCCAAGTCAACGACGTTGCATCTGTCAGCCTACCTCTAGGCAACGAGCCATACCACTCTTGCACCACGTCCTCTAATTGAAAGGTGACCAACTCGACTAATCTAGTACTAGAGCATCCCAGGGCCTCACAAATTTTCTCCATCTTATCTAAGAAAATCTGGGGTTTCTCCGATGCATCAGACCCTGAAAATGACGGAGGCTTAAGCTTTAGGAAATTAAGAAAGGAAATCTCTAAATGACCCCTTTAAACCTCATTATGTTGGTGATGGGCCTATCTTTGGGAGTTGAGGGATTCTTGTACTGTAGGTCTCCCTTTCACTATCCTCTGTATATCATCCATACAGGGTTTCCATCATCTCTACAACCTAGTTAACTCCCTGTAAGCCTGCCGCCAAGTCTTCGACGGTAATACCCCCGGTTAGTTGTCTACCCATATCACTTGAAGACTATCCCTCCTCGTGTCTACTCACAGGCGTATCCACCCTCACCGGCCTAATGACCCCGTCATGTCTACCTCACCCCTTACGAGTGGATGCCCGTGGCCTATCTATCATCTCATTAGGGGCATCTTGCTCCCCCATCCGTCTTGAGGCAGCTCGTGTCTTAGGCGACATTCTTACCTAGACAAGAGCAAAGACCTATTATTAAACACATTTTTCTATAATCATACATAAAGGAAAATGTGGTTTCTAAGATAGGGAATCTATGTGGTCCCTTAGTTGTAAAATGTGTCGTAGTTCACACTTCACAATCGAAGTTTCCACATAAAGACCCGACACTCCGTTGGACCAACAAAAGGGAAGTCCTAGGACCTAAACAACCTAGGGCTCTGATACCAAGACTGTCACAACCTAATTTTCAAGCCATGATCGACGTATGGGCCCAATGACGTAGCCCACTAAGCCCCAGCAAGCCAATTTATATAATCGTACTCATTATCCCGTCAACTATTCTTCCATTTACATCTCACAATCTCAACCCTTTAAGTATTTTAATAGTAAATTATAACAACCAAAACTGCATTTATATTATCCCAAAATAACATTAACTATTGCCACTCGTGGTAGCTTTACCAATCAAAATGTACATATATGGTCCAAGGTATACATCTTAGTACTTTACATCACAGGTACGTATTTACAACAAAAATGACTTTAAGCTTCCAGCAGAGTGACCAAGGTGAAGGTGCGACTACGAAATGCCAAGATACCTACCAAAGATATGAATCTACGAGAACACCTCGACCTAGTTACCGGAAGCCTCTTGATCTAAATACATGAATTTGAAAAAGGTGAGTATAAACTCAGTGAGTGAACATAAGAAGAGAATAAGCAATCGATAAGAAGAATTTGGAAATCATGATGCACTTCTTTCAAAACCAATGCAATTGATTTAATTTCTTACTAAAAACCCCTCCTTTCAAACTTTGATTAATAACCTCATAGTGTTGCAAAAACCCATGATCAATCCATGAAGTTAAATGAGTGAAAAATATGTCAAAATCAAGCAAGGTAGCAAGCATGGCAGCAAGTTTCTCGCTACAGCGAGAAATAGTGTCAGTTTGCATATGTTTTAGTTTTTCTAGTATATCTCCCACTAAATAAGTGCAATTGACTTGATTTTTGGATCATTAGATATCTAAGAGGCAAGGATACAACTTTTATGTTTACCACTTTTCCCAGTTCGCACAGTAAGGTGATCAAAATCTTCATCGAAGTGAAAGCACTGCACTTGAACCCAAGAGTTTCTCACTGCAGCAAGAATCAGGCTAGTGTGACCCCCAAAACCTAAGAGTTTCTCGCTGCAGCGAAAATGAATCTCGCTACAGCGAGAAACAGAGCATTTTAAGTGAAATGGGTCTTGTTACATCAAAAGCCATTTTTTTATTGAAATGGAAAGCAATTTATGAGCAATTAACAATGCCAACACACAACACAATCACAATTATTTTCATAAACTTTCTATAACACACACATATGTATATATATATATTTGTATATACATAAATCATCATGCATATCATCTCACCACACTCAACTCAATGCAATATCATCTCATGTGTGCACTCCCTCCTCACACACTTCAAAATCATCATGTGTGCACTCCCTACTCGTACACTCTATCATCATCATGTGTGCACTCCCTACTCGCACACTTCAACATCATCACACAACATTATTCATCAATACAAAACATATATTCATATATATACCTATCAACATAATATAGAAGCACATGGATTCATCCTTTTACACATTTCACATTTTTCACAGCATCAAAACATTTTATCAAGGGCTTGTTCCCTGACACACATTTTTAAAGAAAAGTTGGATAAAATCATTCAAATGTTCATTCAAATACATTACATTTCCCAAAGAAATTTTGAAATGCAAGTTCACTCACCAGTCTTTATTGATGTTTTGGTGGGCTCTAGCTTTGACTAATGTTCCGAATAGAGGTGTAGGGTTTCGTTGGAACCTATCACACACAACAACATCACCATCAACCCAACTTGGCATTATTACTATTCCAAAGCTATTTTCTAAATTAGGTTCTACTAGTCATTCCCAACTAGTTTCCAACTACTATTAAATGGCTATTATTTGTACCATCCTAATCACTTTAAAATGAATAAACAAACTCAACTACAAAACATTCCCAAGTCTCATCACTAGCTATTCTCAACACTTAAATATCAAATTATAATTCCTTACTCACCTTGGTAGCTTCGTAGTTGAATCTCTTTCCAAAAATTTCAAGCTATTATGGAAGCTCCCTCTTTCTCTCTCTAAACACCTAGCTAGTGAGAGAAAGTATGGAAGTAAGATTTTTTTTTCAAAGATTTTAAAGTGAGAGAGTGAAAGAGCACAAAGGTTCTATGAAAGGGTGCACAAAAGCATGAAAAGTGGAGCTAGCTTGAGAGAGTTATGGAAGCTTGAAGAGAACTCCTATGGAGGATGAAGAAACATGAGAGGGAAGAAGGAAGAAGAAGAAGAAGCTGCTGAAAAATGTGAGAAGAAGCTGCTGAAAGATGATATTTATATCTCAAGCTTATCCAACTCCACTTAACTTACAAAAATGCCCTTAGCAAGTTAGCTTATTCTTTTCCAATCCTTTGTGCAATCTTTTACTCTTTTGACACTAAGGCCAAGTCCACAATGGTCTAAAAATACTCAGGTTTATGAAAAATTAAAATTTTGACCCAAGATGAAAAATGACCATTTTGCCCCTACTTTGGAAATCATCATTATTTTTATTTCCTTTGTCATTTAATCCTTATTTTCATCATTCATTTATACTTTAGGCCTACTTAGGCCTTAAAAATGTTTGAAAGCATACTTCTAGGGGCTCAGTAAAGAAATGACAAAATTACCCCTAGCTCGGGTTTCGTGTCTACACCTATTTATGAGGCTATAGAGGTCGAGGTCTCACACGGGTCAAGAAACCATTAAGGCAAAAATGAATGATGTTTTAAGTATAGTTGAGAAATCTTGAGAAATAGTTATTGTTGTGTAGTTGAAAAATTGTTAAGTTTGTATGGCATGTTGTTTGAAAGAAATGAAAAAGGAAGGATGTGGATGGAGGATTAAGAAGCAAAGTATTGAAAGTTAGATAGATAATGATGCATGTAAACTTGGAAATAATTGAGTGAAAGTGAGAATGATTGTTGTTGCCATATATGTGGGTTATGTGTGAAAATATAAGATGAATTTGAATGAAAATGGCTGAAAAAGGTTAATATAGGTGCTAGATTCATAAATAAGTTGTCGGTAATTATAATTTAAAGAATTATGCAAGTAAAGGATAAAGGCAACTTTGGTAAAAATGTGTCAAGATATAAGTATGTTGAATAAGGATTCATGATTGAATGAAAAAGAAAAGTAGAAATGATGTACACTAAAGATATTGAATTTGGATTATTGCTAGCAAGTGCAAAAGTAAAGATAGTGTACTGTCGTGGAGTGCCAGAGGAAAAAACAAGTGACCGGTAAGTAGAAATAGCTAGATACACCTCCAAACTAATAGCGATGTAGTATCTCGCTATCGTAAGGTGAGTGGGGGTTCCTATTTCAAAATTTTCCATAGCCATATAATGTTATACATTTTATAAACGTTGTCGAATTTCATGAAATGCAATTATGGAAAACATGAGTTGTTACCCTCGATAGGCAATTTGTAAATGGATTTGTAATGATTTATACACTATTATTATGGAAAGCATGAGCAGGTAGAACTCATAGGAAATTGTCGATGCAAGTTGTTTTGAAAATTGTTTCGAATATATCTATAGATGAGCTATATACGTAAAGTGTTTTAGAAACCAGGAAACAAGCATTTGATACTATTTTGCATTCGAAATCTATGCCTTGTATTTTGCTGTGATATGCATCGTTTAAATGCAATTGTTAAATGACTTCAAATGCAAGTTTTGAACACCGATTTTGGTTCGATCTTTGTATAAGAGAATACACCATGCATTTTTATGTGAAAAGTAATTTGAAAGGTTATTGAACCTTGTTTTCAAATGGTTTTAAGAAAAAAACTTGGAAACCTCGATTTGATTTTTGAAAATGGTTTTGACAAACCAAGTGTGTCGACAGTAGGCCAGTTGTCACTTCGGTTAATTGTGACCCTTGTGCACAAGTGAGCTCTAACTAGAGAACTTTTGGGTCACCAACGGGCGGTTAGGCGTGGCAAGGGCCACGACCTGTGATATTATATATGGCTAGGCGACTAGTGATATACGCGGTTACGATCGCTTGATTCTCTTATGTCGACCAACATTGTGGAGACTACCATGGCTATGGGAATCCAGTGGAGTGAGACTCCCAGATTATTATTACGTGGAAGTGGGTCCACGTGTTGATATTATACTTTCCTACTAGAAAGTCTTGTGAGTTTTTTGACGCGTACTTTTTTGCATGGTGAAGGGTTCAGATTTTCTTTGTAGCTCCCCTTGTTTAAATAAAAGCTTTTTGTGCTTCCTTAACAATCATGAGTTGGGTTATGTGGCTATACACTTTGATTTCTTTACATGCCACACATTTTGGGAGCGTGCATACCATTATACCGTATTTCATATTTTGATGGCAAATGATATTTTCGGTAATTGAAACTCTTTCTGTTGCACTTATTTTCGACATTGTTTTGCCAAAGAAAGCATTGTATTATGATTTTATGATATTATTTTCAGAAGGCATAAATATCCTTCTTGTGGTTTGGTTTATAAGATTAGCATTTTGTATTCTGGTTTTATTATTCAAATGATCTGCTTATTGCTTGTTTCCCATCTACTCCCTACTCACGGAGCCGATGATCACTAAGTCTGTGAGACTTATCAATGATCTAAAAGGTAAGGCATTTTAGAAGATGTTGATTTTTGGATATGCTTTAAGAGGGAGTTTCTGCATCCTAAGTTTAAGAAACTTTGATCTTATGACCGCAAAGGCAAGATGCAATAATTAAGTAAATTATTCACTTTATAAATGTAATTGGTTAAGAACTGAAGAGTAAAGTCAAGATCTCAACGATAAGTGTTGTACAATTTGATATATATGTACCTAAGAGTTATTTAGAGATCATTGCTTAACCAAATCTGCACTAAATGTTATGGTAAAGGTATATGATTGTTCGTAATGAAATATGCCCAAAGGATGATTTTGGCATACAAAAAAAAAGAGAGATATGTTGAAATTAATGTTCTAATTGTGTACTTGTGATAGAAAACAAGTTTTGCAAATTGTGGTACAGGCTTAAAGGAAGGCCATATGGTTGAGAATGATTAATGTAGCAGCCTTAAGGGTAGAAGAATTGCTTTGATAAAGTAAAATTCCAGCAGCTACAGCACCATAGGGCTGACCGTCCAGCGCCGCAGCGCTAAGAACATCTCATGTCTAGGGGGGCAAGGACAAGATGTGGATGGCATAAAAATGAACTTGCAAGTTGAATTATGGTCGTTGAGCTTGATGTTAAACCTTGTAATTGGAGTTTTAAGGTTTTGGAAAGTATTTATATGAATGAATTGAGGAGTTTCTAAATTATCATGTGAAGTATTAAGATAAACATTATGCAAATTAAAGTCAAATCCTAAGAAATAAGGGAGACAAGAGATTAAGCCTTGTTAAAGGCTAAGGAAAGAGTGAATGAAAAGTAAGATAAATGATGGGAGAAGTGTGGATGTTGTTACGACAAGCATAAAAAGATTAAGGATAATAGATGCAAATATACTAAATTAATTTTGAATGGTCCGAACTAAGGACAAGGACACCTTGGGAGATTTGAAAATAATGTCCATTGGGACCAATAAGCTAAAATGCTATTAAGCATACATTAAATTGTTAAGGTTATGAGTGGCTTTGAAGATAAGCCTTTGATTGTTTAAGTTCCCAACGAGATTGTATTAAAGGAAATGTTTAAGTGTTTTGGAAGTATATGGAAAAGCATAAGAGAATACGCTAGCTTAACTTACTATAAGAGGACGAAATGGGATGTCCATGTGTCACGACCTGGAACCTCCCTCGGGCCCATGACAACCGTCGCGACGTCCCGATTGACACTCATTATCTGAAATGCCAATCGGAACCCCGCAAGGCTAACGAATTAGTTTCTTGCCTTTCCTGTGAGCAATCGTTGTTAAATATCGAGTTTTAAGAAAATATAAACTATTTTAGATCGAAAACAATCAAAATAAAATTTTCGCCACATAGAGGTATTTTAGTCATTTTTACCAAAAAATTTTGAAACTTGATAAAGATACAACGTATGGTAGAAAAATATCCACTGCCGATTAAAAATAAATTTTTGTAATCTAAATCATTCATTTAGAGTGAAAAGTTGGCTAATTAAACTAAATAAAAATATTTGATAATATATTTCATTTTCTTATAAAACAATTTTTATAAAACTATACATAAAAAATCTTTGTAGCGTGAGAATAAAATAAATTCATACATACAATAATTTACAAAGTTATAATGTACAATAATAATTACAATGACAAGTGGCCCATAAATACACCCAGTATTGGTGATAGTAACCTATTGTTTGTGGGATAGAGGGGTCAACTGGAATCCTCGACAAAATCGCATATCTACAAGCTACCACAGGCCTAAAATGTTTGGAAATGAGGTGGGTAAGATTTTGCAATCCCAATGAGTAAACAGACATTATCATAAATATCTAAAGGCGAGTAAAATGGAGGCAAGTTTAAACAACAAATTACAAACCATTTCATAAGGTTTTCAATTTCTTTCTTAAACCATAAAACATTTGTAATTTACCAAAATAGTTGTCAAGGCTTATAACCTTTATTAAAAACATGGCTCAAGCCAAAATCTAGTCCTCAGGGATACCTTGGTCGAGGCATCTAACCGAGTCCGCCAAGGTTGTTAAGATATTTACATGTTAAACACATTCTAGTTTTGAAAACAAGCCGTTCCTTGGCATTGACCGAGTTACACATTCACGTGGGGGTTCGACGTGAAGTGAACTCTAACACTACCCCGGGAGTTACCCTCCTCGCCTCTACAACCGGAGTAACTATGAAACCGGGTTTACCGTGCCCCTCTAATAGGCAATCCACGAAAACCCATCACTGTAGTGACTAAACCCACCAATTTTAATAAAATTTCGATAGTATAACGTGGCTTTTATTTATTTATCCAGCCTGCATAGTAAAAGACAGCTTACATTCTATTCCCAATGCAATTATAAAATATAGCCACATATACTCATATATCATAAGCTATTCATAAGAAAATATATTTTTCAAGACAATTGGTAGCCTCCAATTACTCAATTTCATAATCAACATAATATATTTTTATTTGTCACATTTATTTCTAAAATATCAAAAATCCCGTTTTAATCTCACTTTTGTTTCATAAAATACATAAAGAGCATTTAAAAATAAACTCTAGATAATTTACAATAATAATAGGTTTACTCACCGTTTATACAGATGAAATGCTTCCTAGGTGCCCCGATCACTGTTGGTCGGGTACGACTTCCTTGCCTTTACTGGAAGGCTCTCCTCCTTGACACATTGCAAAATTTACCCAATTCACCACATTGATGCTAAATCACTATATAATTGACTTAAATCCTATACTAATGCATGGTATGAAATGCAATAGCCTAAAACGGCTTAAATGCAGTATTAACCTATTTTTGGTACTTTACTCGATAAATTGCTAACGCGCTCCATTTTAGCTCTAAATCATCCCATTCTCTCTCCAACATTTCTAACCATTAAATATCAGCCAATAACTTTCTAAAATCACCAAAATTGGTTCACTTTCCTCCTTGGAAAATTTGGCCAAAAATGGGACATTAACTCGGTAAATTTTCTACTTTGTTTTTCTATCACATTTAACCATTTTTCATCATTTTCTCTTCATTTCTCTTAGAATAAAAATCAGATCATCATCATTGTACCTCATTGCAGATTCGGCCAAGGGTGGGTATTGTGAAAATTTAATACTTTCTTGCCCAATTTAATTTCTAAACACATTTAACTAACTAAAACTATCAATTTAACTAAAAATCAAAACCTAAAAATTTCAATTTCTCCCCCCTTGAAATTCGGCCAGCCCTTGATGTCACTTTTAGATCTCTCTCCTCAAGCATGCTAAATGGAAACAAAGGCATAGGAAAGGTAGAAATCAAGCTAAAGTCGAAAAATCTTACCGTTAGACGTGTAAACAGGCGAAAAACACGAATTCCCCTTTGAATTTTCTTGTTTCTCTTTGGTTTTTCTTTTTTTCTTCCTTTCCTCTCTATTTTCTCTCTTGTTCTCCCTTATGGCCGGCCATCACTTAAAATGGGGTTTAAATGGGCTGACTTTTCATTAAAATAATATTAAATCATTAAAAAGTGCCATGTGTCACTTTCCTAGTAGCCTATTTTTAAACTTTCGTCTTTTAAACTTCAATTTTTCACCACTTAACATACCATAGTTGTTCATACCAAAAATAAATAAATCCTATGATTTTGATAAGTTTTTGGTGGTAAAAATTACGGTTTTTACCCCGAGATGACAAAATTACGATTTTGCCCCTATGTTTCGAAAATTGCCAAAATTGAAAATTTTCACTTCCTATCATTAAATTATACTCCAAAAAGTTAATCTTGGTCAAAAATTTCACTCCATGATCAAATTATTATCTTAGGTGGCAAAATGACGATTTTTGCCTCTGAACATCAAAATTTTCAATTTTACCCCTAATGAACCCTCGAACTCCCAACAATCATTTTTAGTCATTCCTGGACTATAAAATATTAAATTTCATCCTACAATTCCTATTTGAACTAGTTCGAGATTAAATCAACTCAAGTGTACTGTTCGGTACGATACCGGGTTTCGTCTATTCTTAGGTGCTTTCCTAGCATAATAACATGCTACTCAGTGCATGTATGTCATGACATGTGTTTATAGGGTCGGGTTTTACACCATGAGTGGCTCGTCAGCAACAAAACAATGCACAGGTAAATGTGCAAGGGAGCTATGATTGGTAGATAAGGGTAGAACTTTAGCAATGAAATTGTGTTCACTGCTTTAGGCATTAAACTGTAAGGTATGGACTTGTATCCACCTTGTGAATACCCTGGTGAGATACATTCGTGAGATTTTCACAATGAGAAAACATTAAAGCCCAAGGACCAAATGTTGGTCCCAAAATGTGCTAGAGGGGGGGTGAATAGCACTTTTTGGCTCTTACTAAACTTGATTTCGAATTAGAAGCAAATTGAAGATCAATGATGGGAAATTTGATGCAAGATGAAGAAACGATTTTAGAAAGAATGAAAATGAAAAATAAAACAGAGGAGACAATACTCAACGATTTATAGTGGTTCAGTCAAAGACCTACATCCACTACCTTGATTGTTCAACCAAGGATTTTTCAAACCAAATCACTAAAATGGTTGAATTCCCAAGCTCCCACCAAGCTTTTACAATGGCTTTTCGTAAGCTCAACCACAACCTTTAACAATGGTTTTTACTGGGATCAACCAAAACCCAAAGTGGCTTTTCAAAGGCTCAACCACAACCTTTAACAATGGTTTTTCACGGGATCAACCAAAACCCAAAACAAACTTTTCTAAGGCTAAGTTAGAACCTACCACAACAACCTAGCTGACCCAAGCTTGATCAACCGCTTAGAGTGCCTTGCACACTCTAAGTAATCAAGAAATGAAGAAAATATGAAGTACAATTGATCACCTAGCTGATCTAAGATGTACAAAGCTAAGCTTAAACACTTTTTCAAAGGATAGGAGTGAAATACAAGTGGAAAGAGAAGGTTTTTGGTCTTTTAAGCTCAAAATCACTTTGGATAACTTCCCTCTCTTCTTTTTGACTGTTAGAGAGGCTTTAAATACTTGCAAAATCAATTCTGGCCATTGGAGACAAAAACTAGCCGTTTCTAGCCATTATTTTGTCTTCTAGTATTCAATTCAATTTTTCTGACAGAATGATCTTAGTCGACTAAGTTGTCTCTGTCTTCTGAACCCAGTTATTGGTAGTGAGCTTTTAGTCGACTAACTTCCTTCTTAGTCGATTAAGTTGTTTCTGTCTTGAAGTCTAGATTTTTGGCAGTAGGTTTTTGGTCGACTAACTTACTTCTTGGTCGACTAAGTCTTCTCTGTCTCTCAATCCTCTTGTGCCCGTCAACTTTTAATCTGAATTATAGTTGACTAATACCCTTCATTATCCAATTAAAAAGCTTCTATTTTGTGACTCAATTGTAGCTCTTTCTTCTTTGCTTGTTTAACCAATTAACCCATCTTACAACTGAACAAACATATTGACTTGCTTACAATACCAAATATATTAATGATTTAAGCTTTCTCCTGCACACTTAAACAATATAATTAAACATCAATGAATGGGAATATTTTGTTATCATCAAAAACATATAGAGTCAACATTCTCTATCTCTTATTTTTTATGATCACAAAACACTCCAAGATTAAGATGCAATGTCTATGCTCAATATGAATGCTTCAAATCTTTATGCATAATGAGGTGCTCCCCCTTAGTCAATGCATCTACTTTTCTTTACATAATATTCAACAAAACCAAAATTGAGCATCACACACATAAATTAAACATGAAGACCTATTTAACTCTATTTGATTTAGTCTTCCTTCTCTCCTTTTTCTTTTTCATCATTAAACAAGATATTCAAAACTCCTCCTTAATGAGTGTATCAAGATTTTTCTTTAATCTTTAAATCAAACTTTAATGAATAAGAATCATAAGCACTCATACACCTAAGTCATACAAGCTTATAGATATAGTTCAATAACTTCAAGAGTCAAGCTTGTTTCAATGTAAGAACAAGTGTATGGGATTTCAATCATTTCAAGAAATTGTCAAGGATTACTCAAATAATGCTCAAGTAAATTTGATCATTTTGTCATAATCAAAACTATAATAATTTTAAAGCTAACAATCTCCCCCTTTTTGATATGACAAAACTATGAGCATAATTTGCATTTGAAATGATTTTAAAATCTCCCCCTCAACATATGCATAAAATTAAATTTGCTCACAAACCTTCTCCCATTTTTTGTTATATCAAAAAGGTTAAGAAGAGTGAGCATTAAACACTTAAGCTCAAGAAATAATGGTTAGCAAAATCCATCAAGAATATAAGCATGAAGACCATGAATATGTAACCATAAAGTCACCAAGTCATCATATATATGCACTTAACCACAGGTATATATACTATAAGCAAAATGTGCGCATAACGATTATGAAGTCTAACAAAGATGATCATAAAGATGTTCAATAAGCACATAAGCTATAATACCCCGTACTTTGATATGGTGACTAATAAAGATTATCGGATGCCAATTGAGGTTAATTATAATGTTCAGAAATGATGAAAGATGAAAGGAATAGTTTAAGATAAAATATTTCACACACGAAAAAATAATAATAAAATAATAATATTTTTATCAGAGAAGAATTTGCAAGATAAAAAGTGATTCGGAATTTAATTGAGGCATAATAAGGTATTTTGGGTACCAAGGGGATAAGAGGAGACAAAAGGAAATTTTTAAAATTAAATAATATTAAAATATTAATATTTTATTCAGTGTCAAAATTTTCCATGAAGAAGGAGTATATGGTCAATCTAAATGGGGGAGAATAAGAATGAGAGGATTTTTGGAGAAAAATAACGTTAATGGAGTCGCGTGTCTTTATTAAGTAAAGATAGCGCGGGCAAATAAATATTTTAAATATTATGGGGACATCGTGTTGAAGTACAAACTCCATACTTTGTTTGTGCATTTGTAGGAGAAGGTAATAGAAGGAAACTGGAGTTAAATGAGTGTTGGGAGGACTAAATTAAAATGGAAGGAAACAAAAAAAGGCAAAACGGTAATTTTTATGTGAAGATTGGTTTACTCTAATTTTTTTAGGCCAAGACCGACCTTATCCTTTCCCCCAGCAGATTTTTCTTCTTCTTCATCCATGCTCCATGCCATTCTTGAAGCTTCCATGCCATTTTCTCTTTATCCACCATGAAATCAAGTTTTTTTCACTTTCCTTTCCATGTTTTCTTTTCCTTTCTTCTCCAAACTTCTTGAGCATTAAATTTACAGCCTTTAACCCCAATTTCCAGCACACTAAATCCCTTGAGGACAAGAAAGAAAAAGCTTTGTTTTGGTAATTCAAGCAAGGAACAGTAAGAATTCTTGTTTTTGGCTTGAGTAGTCTTTGAAAATGAGTTAGTGACTTAAAGAAATGTCTTGTGGCAGCAAAGATTGGCTTGATTGGAGAAAAATTGGTAACATGTAAGCCAATAAACCCATGGGTACATGAAGGACTCAAAGTGGAAAAGGAAAACAGTAAGCTTAACACTATGTTTTAAAGCCTACGGTTAGTTGAATATTGTGAGGAATTATGGTTGTTGAAAGGATTTATTTGCCTAAGCTAGTTGAAAATTGTTAAGATTGTATGGCATGTTGTTTGAAAGAAATAAAAAAGGAATATTGTGGATGAAGGATTGAAAAACAAAGTATTGAAAGTTAGATAGATAACGATGCGTGTAAACTAGGAAATAATCGAGTGAAAGTGAGAATAATTGTTGCTACCATAAATGTGGATTATGTGTGGAAATATAAGATGGATTTGGGTGAAAATTATTTAGAAAGGTTGAAGTAGGCACGTGACATCATAAATAAGTTACCGGTGATATAATCTAAACGTGACATCATAAATAAGTTGCCGGTGATATAATCTAAACGTGACATCATAAATAAGTTACCGGTGATATAATCTAAGGAATTTCGTAAGCAATGGATGTAAGTAATTTTGGTAAAAATGTATTAAGATGTGAGTTAATTGAAGATGGTTTCATGATAGGATGAAAATATAAATTTGAGTAACGATTAATTGATTGAACTGCTGCCCATATATGTATGTAATTAAATATATTGAGTTCATATTTTTGCTAGGAAGTGCAAAGATAAAGTTAGAGAAATGTGGTGGCATTCCAGAGAAAATAACTAGTGACCGACGAGTGAAAATAGTTAGAGACACCTCCGAACAAATAGCAACTTAAAATCTCATTGTTGCCAGGTGAGTGAACTTGCATTAAAATGTCTTGGGATATACACGTTTATGTTTGATTGAATCCTCTAAAATGTTTTATTGGTTTTTCTTCAAAAACTTGAATGGGAACAAGCCCTTATGAAATGTTTTTATGTTATAAAATGGATAGTGTGATGAATTCATATGTTTCTGTATAATGATATATATATATACTATGTCATAAATGGTACCATTGTGTGACAAATACAACCGTGCATGTGCGGAGTGGGCAGTGCACATGTCGGTAATGATGATGTCGTGATAATTACAACCGTGCATGTGCGGATTGGGCAGTGCACAAGCCGATAATGATGCTGTCGTGATAATTACAACAGTGCATGTGCGGAGTGGGTAGTGCACATGCCGATAATGATGCTGTTGTGATAATTACAACCGTGCATTTGCGAAATGGGCAGTGCACATGCTGGTAATGATGCTGTCATGATAATTACAACGTTACATGTGTGGAGTGGGCAGTGCACATGCCGGTGATGATGTACATGAGCTGGATGAGGTGTGGTGGTATATTAATTGATATATGCTTAAGCATATGTATATGCAATAGAAAGATTATGATTATAATATATGATTGTATGGCATGATAAATCTTGAAAATTTCCCATTTACATGTGAATTGATTTTATTGCAACAAGAACATTCTGTTTATACTGCCTTGCTTGGATGATTGCTGGAAATTTCCTCTCTTTTCGATTTCCTACTAAATATGGTTCCTTTATTATGAAATGATTTAATAACTCGGGGTTGATGGAAAGATTTTAATAAGAACTTGAACTAGGTTGCACTGTTTTCGAACTTAAGTGCATCAGGATTTCTAAATCATTCCTTGTAATTGCTTGTTCCCTTCCTATGTTCACTCACTGAGTTTGTACTCACGTTTTTAAATTTCATGTTTTAGGTTTCCTGAGTTAAAGGTGGTTGGATCTTAGGATGAGGTGTTCTTCCCTATACATCGCTCGGTAGGTTTAACGTGACACTAAGTGTTATCAATCGTGCCCAGAGTCACTCCGCTGATGGTCAAGTTCTAATTACATGTATATGACTATTTGTTGTGAAATGCTGAGATTCACTTGTCAAATTATATGTATGTATCTAATGGTTGATGATGCCATTATGAATACATGACTGGGTTTTATGAGTTGTTTTCAAAGGAATTGTAATTGAGCATTATGAATTTTGAATTCTAAAGGATATGGATTAATGTATAAGATCATGTAAGTAGGCTTGCTTGGGCTTGGTGGGCTGAGCCCATTGGTCCCTTGAGCCGGTCATGGCCTGAAAATTGGGCTGTGACATAAGCCATGTTTGAACTCCAATACCAAGTGTTAAAGCTCAATTTACCAATTGATAGATATAAGTAAAATCTATCCCTTTGTAAAAGCACAATATTAATTATGAGAGATGGAATCATTTTAAAGCTCATTATATCAATTGGTAAAGCACTAGTAAAGACTGCCTGTATCACTCAGCATTCCAAGCATATCAACTTCAAGGCTTAAAACATTTAAGAAAGATATGATCAATTTAAAGCTCAAGAGATAAGAGACAATTATAAAGCTTGATGCTAATTTTAAAGCTAGACGCTAATTGAGAAAACTTAAGGCTTGATACCAATTATGCATTTCAACATTCAAGTTTAAGTGAGAAGCAATATAAGGCACAATATCTATTTTGGTGTTTAGAAATATGTTACCGATAGCGAAGAACACCAAATGTTGAATCTCACCAAACCTTGTTGTTAAAGATCTGAATTCCTTATGATATCAAGGACAATGATTGACTCGCCCTTAAGAAATCATAAGCTCAACACAAATTGTTAAAGATCCTTTATAGATCAAATATTAGGAAAGAAATCATGAGCCTAGAATAAATGAGCATTCAAATGGATATTCAATTTATTTCCCTAATACTCAAGTATTCATGAACATGAATAATTGATGATTATTCATATGAGCCTAGAAATCATGAGGAATTGTGGATGGTTATGTGACCATGCATAATTGATGATTTAAGGATGATTAATTGAGGTGTGACCAGGATTTATATCATATTTGAATTCTCTTTATAAGATGAAGAATAGTGTTGATGTGATTCAAGAAGCGTAATACGCATAATTGTATATACTATGGCATTGTCAAGTTTTCTATAAGGATTGGAAGACGATATAATGTATAAACTAAGATACTATGTTAGGAATGTCCGACGAAAGTGAAGTGGTAGAATCTTAGAACTTTGACTATTCACCTTATGTTGATTTGAATTAGATGATGAATTTATTTTAAGTGGGGGAGACTATAATACCTCGTACTTTGATATGTTGGTAATAAAGCTTATCGGATGCCAATTGAGGCTAGTTAGAGTGTTTAAAAGCAAAGAAAGGTGAAAGGAATAGTTTGGAGAAAAATATTTTGCACATGAAGAATAACAATAAGATAATAATATTTTTATTGAGGATGAATTAGCGAGATAAAAAGTGAATCGGGGCATAATATGACGTTTTGGGTGTCAAGGAGACATGTGAAAAAATTTTAGAGTAAAATAATATTAAAATATTAATATTTTATTTAGTGTCAAAATTTTCCATGAAGAAAGAGTATATGGTCAATTTAAGTGGGGGAGAAGAAGAACGAGGAAATTTCAAAGAAAAATGACATTAATGGGGCCTGCATGTCTATATTAAATAAAGCTAGTGCGGATAAGTAAATATTTAAATATTACGATGATACCGCGTTGAAGCATAAACCTGTTATTTTATTGGTACGAGTGTTAAGGAAGAGAAATGGAAAGAAATTAGAATTAAAAGATTGTGGGAGGATACAATTAAAAGGGTTGAAAACCTTAGAAGGTAAAATGGTAATTTTGCATTAGTTTGGTCAAAGTGTCCAAAGGAAGCTTTGACTTTTCATCCTTCTCCCATGGCCGATTCTTATCTTCACCGAACAGATATTTTCTTCTTCTCCTTCATGCTCCCATGCCATTCAACCTTGCCACCATGCATTTGAAAAGAAAAATGGCTTTGTTTTGCAAGGAAAATCGTACTCTTGGAAAGAAAATAGATGAGATCAGTTGGAAGAAAGGAGACAGGAAAGAAAGAAAGAGAAAGAAAAAGAGAGAAATGAAGAAAAAAAAGCTTGGTTTTGTGATTCAAGCAAGGAAAGGTAAGGTTTTTTGTGTTTTAAGCTCACTGTTGGTTAAATTTTTGGAGAAATAATGTGTGAATCATTTTGGCAGCAGCTTGATGATTAATGTTTTGAAGGAACAATGGAGTGCACGTACGAGTCAAACAACCATGAAGGTAAAAACGAATTATGTTTTAAGTATAGTTGAGAAATCCTGAGAAATAGTTATTGTTGTGTAGTTGAAAAATGGTTAAGTTTGTAT
Source organism: Theobroma cacao (assembly GCF_053813885.1). Taxonomy (NCBI): domain Eukaryota; kingdom Viridiplantae; phylum Streptophyta; class Magnoliopsida; order Malvales; family Malvaceae; genus Theobroma; species Theobroma cacao. Next base: position 10,740,306 of record NC_142644.1, on the reverse strand, counting down.
GGCATGTTGTTTGAAAGAAATGAAAAAGGAAGAATGTGGATGGAGGATTGAGAAGCAAAGTATTGAAAGTTAGATAGATAATGATGCATGTAAACTTAGAAATAATTGAGTGAAAGTGAGAATGATTGTTGCTGCCATATTTGTGGGTTATGTGTGAAAATATAAGACCAATTTGAATGAAAATGGCTAGAAAATGTTAATATAGGTGCTAGAGTCATAAATAAGTTACTGGTAATTATAATTTAAAGAATTACGCAAGTAAAGGATAAAGGCAACTTTGGTAAAAATGTGTCAAGATATCAGTTAGCTGAATAAGAATTCATGATTGAATGAAAAAGAAAAGTAGAAATGATGTATACTAAAGATATTGAATTTGGATTGTTGCTAGGAAGTGCAAAAGTAAAGATAATGTACTATGGTGGCGTGCCGGAAAAAATAACGAGCGACTGGTAAGTAGAAATAGCTAGATAAGTCTCTGAACTAATAGTGATGTAGTATTTCGCTATTGTAAGGTGAGTAAGGGGTGCCTATTTCAAAAATTTTCATAGTATATAATGTTATACATTTTATAAACATTACCAGATTTCATTAAATGCAATTGTGGAAAGCGTGAGCTATTAACCTCGACAGGTGATTTCTAAATGGATTTATAATGATTTATACACTATTATTGTGGAAAGCATGAGATGGTAGAACTCGTAGGAAATTGTGGATGCAAGTTGTTTTGAAAATTGTTTCGGATATATCTATAGATGAGCTATATACGTAAAGTTTTTTAGAAATCGGAAAACAAGCCTTTTATACTGTTTTGTATTTGAAATTTGTGCCTTGTATTTTGATGTGATATGCATAGTTTAAATGCAATTGTTAAATGACTTAGAATTCAAGTTTTTAGCACCGGTTTTGGTTCGATCTTTGTATAAGAGAATACACCATGCCTTTTTATGTGAAAAGTAATTTGAAAGGTTATTGAACCTTGTTTTCAAATGGTTTTAAGCAAAAGACTTGGAAACCTCAATTTAATTTTTGAAAATGGTTTTGACAAACCAAATGAGTCGAGAGTAGGCCGGCTGTCACTTCGATTAATTGTGACCCTCGTGCATAAGTGACCTCTAGCTAGAGAACCTTTGGGTCGCTGATAGGCGATTAAGTATGGCAAGGGCCACGACCTGTGATATTATACGTGGCTAGGCCACAGTGATATACGCGGTTGCAACCACTTAATTCTCCAATGTCAACCAACATCGTGGAGACTGCCATGGCTATGGGAATCCTGTGGAGTGAGACTCTCAGATTATTATTACATGGAAGTGGGTCCACGTGTTGATATTATACTTTCCTACTAGAGAGCCTTGCGAGTTTTTCGACGCGTACTCTTTTGCATGGTGGAGGGTTCAGATTTTCTCTATAGCTCCCCTTTAAATAAAAGCTTTCCGTGCTTACTTGACAATTATGAGTTGGGTTATGTAGCTATACACTTTGATTTCTTTACATGCCACACATTTTGGGAGCGTGCATACCTTTACACTGTATTTCATATTTTGATGGCAAATGATATTTTCGATAATTGAAACTCTTTCTATTACACCTATTTTCGGCACTGTTTTGCCAAAGAAAGCATTGTATTATGGTTTTACGATATTATTTTCACAAGGCACAAATATCCTTCCTGTGGTTTGGTTTATAAGATTAGTGTTTTGTATTCAAATGATCTGCTTATTGCTTGTTTCCCATCTATTCCCTGCTCACGGAGCCGATGATCACTAAGTCTGTGAGACTCACCCCCTTATTTCCCTTTTGCAGATAGTGATCGGCCTAGCATGCAATCATCGACACTTACAATCCATCGTAGATAGGTAAAGGCATCTCATAGCATTTCATTCCAAGTCACTCCGCTGCTAGAGGTCGGGTCGTAGCACTTTGTTCATTTAATTGTAAATGGATAGTGGCCTTGGTATAAGTATTAAACTGGAGACTTTAGACCTCATTGTATATACTTATGATTATATGTTTTAAAGGTTAAATTGATTATTATAATTATGGTTCAAGTTATGATACGAAAGTATATGGTTTAAGCACTAATATGGAATGGTGATCGTATATAGTGAGCTAATGGGTATTTCTAGTAAGGCTTGTTTGGGATTGGATGGGTTTACTCGCAAGTCTCGGACACCGGTAACAATCAGGATAGAGGTCATTACAAAACCAATTAGTTTCTTCACATCTTTTAAGGACTCTATCAAGATTAAATAGACAATCATCAAAATTATCCCCAAAAACTGAAAAATCATCCATAAATACTTACAAGCAATTTTCAACCATATTAGAAAAATTACCATCATACATCTTTGAAAAATGGCTGGAGCATTCTAAAGCCTAAAAGGCATTCTTTGAAAAGCAAAAGTCCCATAAGGACAAGTAAAGGTGGTTTTTTCTTGGTCTTCAAGAGTAATGGCAATTTGATTATAACCAGAATAACCATCCAAAAAGAAATAAAAATCCTTACTTGCTAGTTTATCAAGCATCTAATCAATAAAAGGGAGTGGAAAGTGATCTTCTCTAGTGGCGTTGTTCAACTTTCCATGGTCCATACATACCTTCCAACCAATCACAATTTTAGTAGGAATGAGCTCATTATTTTCATTAGAAATTATAGTCATACCTCTTTTCTTTGGCACACATTAGACTAGACTTACCCATGAACTATCCAAAATAGGATAGACAATACTAGCATCTAACCACTTGATAATTTCTTTCTTTACCACCTCTTTCATTATCAGATTTAATCAATATTGATGCTCAAAGGTTGCCTTGTGGTTTTCTTCCAAAAGAATTTTATGCATGCAAATAGATGAACTAATTCCTTTGATGTCAACAATGGTCCCTGCAATTGCTTTCTTGTATTCTCTCAAAACATGAAGGAGTTTATTTTCCTGCATATTACTAAGAGAAGAAGAAATAATTACTGATAGATGAATTTCCCAAAAAAGCATACCTTAGATGGTTAGGCAATGGCTTTAGCTCAAGTGTGGGAGGTTCTTCGATAGAATGCTTGGTTGGTAAAGTTAAAGTTGGTAATTCCAAATACTCAAATTGAAATTTTGGGAGGACGTGATGAAGCATCCAAATAATTAGCATGTTCAAGAACTTTGTCATCAATAATATCACAAGAAGAAATTAAAGATGCTTCAAGTGGATCATTAGAATAATTCTCAATAAACACATCATTGGTAATGCTCTCCACCACATTAATTGAAAAACACTCATCATTCTCATTGAAAAATATTAAATGTTACCTCTTGGTCTTCAACCCTTAAGGTAAGTTCACCTTTTTCCACAACAATGAGAGCTCTAGCAATGCATAAGAATGGTCTCCTAAGAATGATCAGTATTTCATGATCTTTTTCCATGTCAAGTACAATAAAATCTACTGAAAAAATAAACTTACCAACTTTTACCAAAACATCTTCCACAATGCCATAAGATAAGTGAGGGATCGATCAGCAAGTTGTAGAGTCACAAAAGTAGCCTTAATCTCTCCAAAACCGAGATAAATGAAAAGCCTCATCAAATTTATACTTACACCCAAATCGCATAAAGCTTTACTAAAACAAAAAGAATTAATAGTGCAAGGAATAGTATAACTTGGCATTTGTTCCAAAGCTTCAACAAAAGGAATAATAATATGCAGCATTTTAAATACATCAAGAAACTTCTATAATTGTTTGTCAAGTTTTTCTTTTTGAAAACGTTAAGGAAAAAGAGGTGGGGGTGCTTATGAAGGCTTTATTTTTTATTTTTTTGCGCTTAATTTTTCACCAGAGTTTTCAACCATAGCATCTTTTCCAACATCTTTTTCAAGTACTTTTTCAATGTCTTTTCTAGTTTCTTTTTTAGCAAACTTAACCAAATTTTCAGAATTTAAATTTGTTTCACTTAGCTCTTTTTCCCTTATCTTTTTTCCACTACGAAGAGTGATTGCCTTACAATGTTCCTTACTTTCTTTTCTTGGATTAGGTTTAGTGCTAGTTGGTTAAGTGGCTTAAGGTCTACTATTGAGAACATTGGCTAACTATCACATCCCATTCTATGATGAAACATGACCGACGCATGAACCTAGACTAGTATAGCCCGCTAGGCCCAAGCAAGCCTCTTTAACATTCATCATTAAACATTCATCAATGCGAAAGCATACTTAAACATCTATAAGCATGCAATGTCAACTCATGAATACCATCATATGCAACATTACACATATATGGCACTTCTCAACATATTACTGTAATTGCAAACATTTCATGTATCATTAAAGTGCCACGTTCTCAATGCACCATATCATTTACATGTCTCAACATCCTCAGGTGTCCATATCGGCTATCGAGCCACTTTATACATTTAACAGAACATTCATAATGTAATATGTGTAAACATTTGGCTACATTATCATAACATACTCATAATCCATAAAACACATTCATAGTCTATAAACATAAACATAACATAAATTGACTCATCAACAAAACATGACTTGACTTGTTAAGCATCAAGAGGCTGCTAGACACCTACCAATGAGGAATGAATGGATCACATCTCTGTGACACTGGCTGCTACCAAAGGAGTGCTATAACTGATTAGCAACAAAAATAATGAGAGAGAATAACATATGAGTCATAATGACTCCATGAGTGGTTACAAGGAAGGCAACAAGCCAAGAGAGAGAGTTTTTTGTAACCATGCTATTGTAAATACATATGATTCTTAAATTCTTCCTCATTGCCATAATGGTTATGTAACATAGCATTTAAACATCATTTAAATTACATTGCATAGAAATCAACTTTGCTTAAGTCATTGAAACTCATTCATTCTTGAAAACTCTTTAAAACCATATGGAAATCCTTTACTACAATAGATCTATCGATACACTCTGGAATGTATTGATACATACAAGAAATCTATCAATACCTTTGAAAATGTATCAATACATTTCACATAGAACACCTCTTGTAGCATTCTATTGAAAATGTATCGATACATGCTCCATATGTATCGATACTTCTACCACAAAATCCAATTTTCTAGACAATATCATGAACCTAAACCATTCATAAGTCCTTCTAACATTGAGGGATCATTCACTAGGCTAAGGTTCTGCCTAACCAAGCCAAAATCACCACATTTCAGTGTGAATGACATTATCAATAATAATTTAATCATAAGCTAAGCATTTAAACATAAGCATCAAACAATATTCATTCATTCATTTCTCAAACTCATTAACCTCATTCATCATATCATTCTATCAATGAGTGGATCCTCCCCATTTAAGCAAATAGTGGTTTAACCCATACTATCTCGAGATCCTAGAGTGCTTTCATGAATGACACATCGGTCTCATCCATGATCTATCGAGTGGCCCCACCCCACTCAGACAATTAATGGACAAAGTCCTAGCTACCATCTAGTCCACCTTGCATAAACAATCATTATAGTTGTGTAATTGGCACATTAGCCTCACCCACAATCATCATAAGATCTCTTGAGCTCAAGATCGTTCACATCCTTAGTTTGCATCATGAACATACAACATTTTCATAATCATAACCAAGCATAGCCCATAGTGTACATGAATTTCCTTAACACATACAACTCATGGCATACATCTCTTATCTTATCTTGAAAGGGAATTCGTACCTCCTCTACACATATTGATGTCATACGTATATGTGTCATATCATTAATTTCATCATAAATGGAACCTCATATATCCACCATACATCAACATCATGATCATGCCTATTCTCATAAATGGACACTCATGCATCTAACATTCTTACCATGCTACATCATATCTAACATGCACATAATAACATTCATCCTTTAACCATAGAAATATCTTTTACCCACACTAGCCCGAAGGTTAGAGTAATCGAGTGGACTATAAATGTAAAAGGACTTGTCCCCTTTTGTTGAAAACTAATATATAATAGAGTATTTATGTACATAGTAGATTCGTAAATGATTTGAAAATCATTGTATCAACACATCACAAATCAATATCAAATCTAATCCATTGATAAACCATTTATGAAAACATTATTTCAACATGCTAAAGCAATCATTTCCATAGAAATCATGCTAGCTTTACATATCAAAATACTTGAAAAGGTGTATCCACTCACCTAATTGTTGAGTCGATTCCTAACTCCAATCACAACTCTTTTTCGGTGAAATTCGTGGAGTTTTCAAGCATTCTTATCATACCACAATCATCACAATCATTACCGAAAATTATAATCTCATAATAATCACTTTGGGTGCTTTCAAAACTATTCAAATTCAGCTAAATTTCAATTTCTAGCTTAAACCCACTGCAACTCAACCAAATAAATGCTTAGAAACCCATAAATCCTTTATCCTTACATTAAATGAGCTTAGATGCTTAAGAAAAACACAAAGTCTTGCACATTAGCAATGCATAGAAATATCTAGGCATTAAAACAACCATTTCAGTTCTAGAAATCTAATACTAAAATATTTCAAAACTAAAAATGTCATCTTTTTCCATAAAAACCCAAAACTTAAGCATTAAAATCATAAAAATGGAATTTTGAGCTAAAAATGGGTTTGGAGACCCCTAGCGTTAAGGTTTACCTTGCAAATGTTGCTAAGGGCTATTAACCCTCAAAAAATGTGAGCTATTTATAACTTTGAGTGTGAAAATACCATTTTGCCCATTTTATTTTTCTGAAAACAACAAAATTTATTGATACATTTGGGCCATGTATCGATACATTTTTGTCTTGAAAACATTCTATCAATACATTTGGCTATATATCGATAGATGTTCTTAAAAATCAAAATCTATCGATACATTTTTACCTGTATTGATATGTCACAGCACAATCCCAAGCCATGACCGGCGCATGGACCTAATAGGCAAAGCCCATCGGGCCCAAGCAAGCTTTTCTATGAAAACTTGTTCATTAGAACATCTGTTCTTCTTTTACCTCTAAGGTTCTTAATTCATAATTATCAAAAATAATTTATTCTCAAGAATAAATCATGGCAACTAAACATATACCATTCACAAAATAATATTACCATTTGTCAACCTATGGCGATATTACTATTCAAGCCAAACATGCAATGCTTACAACAAATCTCATGAATTACATTTAAATAGCCATATACACATACAAAAGACCTTGACTATCAGTGGAGTGACTCTGGCGTGGATACTATCATGGGGTGTTCTGGTAAACCTGCCATAAGATGAACAGGAGGAAGTGCCTCTACCTAAGATCCAACTATCTTCGAACCTGAAAACTAAAACATGAAGTTGAAAATGATGAGTATAAACCTAGTGAGTGAACATAGGAAGGGAACAAGCAAATGATAAGGAAAGTTTAAGCAAGCATGATGCACTTATATTGAAAACAATGCAATTTAGTTTAATTTCTTGTTAAAATCCCTTAATTCAACTCTTGATTATTTGTGCCTTAGTATGGAAAGATTCATGATCAATAATGAAGTTAAGGTGTGAAAACTACAGTAGAGTTCAAGCAAGGCAAGCATAGCAGAGCGAATCTCGCTACAGCGAAAAGGCATTCTCGCTGCAACTTTGTTATAGAGAGAATGAATTTTCACTACAGCGAAATTCAGGGCAAAATTTTGAACCAACCACCCAAGAGTTTCTCGCTGCAGCGAAAATCTAGACTAATCAAGCCTCTAGCACCAAATAGTTTCTCGCTGCAGCGAGAATGAATTTTGCTATAACGAGAAACAAGGCAATGAAATTAAAAGAATTCTTGTCACAACGAAAATCCATTTTTGCTACAGTGCAAATCAATTGGAAAGCATTTGTCAAATTTTAACATTTAATATTCAATGCAAACACATAATATTTTCCCTAACCTCTCTATGGTATGTGTACACATGTATACAACTCCCGTTCCACCAGCTCATGTGCACTCCCACACTGCACATATCTAGAATCATCATGTGCACTCCCACACCGCACAAGGCAATATCATCATGTGCACTCCCACACCACACATGGCATATATCATCAGTGTGTGCACTCCCACAACACACCACCATCACCGTCATGTGCACTCCCACACTGCCCACGCACAATTACAATTATCACACAATAGTGCCATTCAATGCATAACATACGCATCAACATAATGTAGAAACACATGAATTCATCACATTCATATTTCACAACATAAAAACATTTCATCAAGGGCTTGTTCCCATGCATATTTTAAAGAAAAGACCAATAAAATATTCAAATGATTCAATCAAACACTTATGCATCTATCCCAAAACACTTTAATGCAAGTTCACTCACCTTAACAATGCCACTTAACGAAACTAGCGCCCACAAGATCTTAATCTAGGTAGTCCCAAAATACCATTAAAACCTATATTTACCAATAAACCATAACAACCTTAATTGAGTCATAATCTGAATCTAATAATTCTAATAAATATATACTACATAATCTACACTCTAACCTAACACTTAACTTAGAATTTTAGTCTAATTCACAAACCCCTTAAATTAATTGTTCAAGCTTGAAGTTTTCTTTACCTTGGTGCTTGAAGGCATGAAGATCAACAAAACCTAGCCATTTCAAGGAAAGAAAGTTTGAAGAAAATTAGAAAATAAAGTCTAAAAATTACAAACCCATAAATCCTAAAATTGAAGAGTTGAAAATATATACCTATTGGCTTTAAAATGAATATTTGCAGCCAAAAATTCAAGTATTGGTGGAAGTAGAGTAGAAATAGAAAAGGAAGAAAAGAAAGAGAGATTTTTCTTTCTCTCTCCTAAGGTTTAGATGTGCTAAAAAATGGGGTTAGAAGCTATGGTTTTGGTGCCTAAGAAGTTAGGGGAAGGAAGAAGTAAGAAAAGAAAAGAAAGGAAAAGAAAACAAGGAAAAGAAAATGAAAAAGCTTGATTTCTTTTGGTGAAGGATGAAAATGGCGTTGGGAGGAGAAGAAGATGGAAGATGATGCCTTGAACATGATGGCCGGCCATGGGATAAGGATGAAGGGTCAAAGCTTCCAAACTGATGGCAAAATTACTATTTTACCCTTCAAGGTTTTCACCCTTTTTAATTAAGTCCTCCCACAATCTTTTAATTTCAATTTTTTCCTATTTTTCTTCCTTAACACTTGTACCAACAAAATATCAAGTTTATAGTTCAATGCGATATCACCATAATATTTAAATATTTACTTACCCGTGCTAACTTTATTTAATAAAGACACACGGGCTCCATTAACGTCATTTTTCTCTAAAGTTTTCTTGTTCTTCTTCTCCCCCACTTAGATTGACCATATACTCCTTCTTCATGGAAAATTTTGACATTGAATAAAATATTAATATTTTAATATTATTTTATTCTAAAATTTTTCCTGTGTCTCCTTAGCACCCAAAATGTCTTATTATGCCCCAATTCACTTCCGAATCACCTTTTTATCTTGCTAATTCATCCTCAATAAAAATATTATTATTCAATTGTTATTTCTTTGCGTGCGAAATATTTTTCTCCAAACTATTCCTTTTACCTTTCATCACTTTTAAACATTCTAATTAAACTCAATTGGCCTCCGATAAGCTTTATTAGCCACCTTATCAAAGTAGGGGGTATTACATGATACATGTTCTTCAAATCCCCCTTTTAAAAGCTTTGAATTAAATTTATCGATACATGAAGGTCATGTATCAATACTTTTGCTATAGTATGCAAAAATATACTTTGAAACTTGTTCAATTAGACTTCATTTTAAACATCAACTTTGGTAAACATCATAAAACATTAAAACATAAATTTTTTTTCAAAGGTTAGTAACCAAATTTAGTGTTTCGAAAAAAATTTCACTTGCTTGCTTAAGGATTTTTCTTAACTTATCATTTTACTTAGGGTGGGATTTCACACTAACTAACCTAATTGTATCTCAAGATTTTTGAAAGATGATTATTGGCTTTCGAATTAATGCAAATTAACATTGAATGAGACCATCATTCTTTGCCATGTATTGCATGAACATCTCCTCCATTTTTTGTTTTTTCTCTAACATAGGAGCTCGAGGTTGTGGTGGAAATCCTGGAGGAAAATTTGGCTCAGAAGCTGATAATGATGCTTGTTTGTTGTTCCAAAAAAATTAGGATGATTCTTCCACCTTGGATTATATGTGTTGGAATAAAGACTATTTTGTGGCTACCTATTTCTAACATAATGAGTTGTTCCAATGTAAATAAGACAATGGTCATTGGAATGTCTTTCCCCACATAAATCAAAAGTCACAAAAGGGCTCTGAATCGCACTAACACTCAAACTATCAATTGTTTTGGTAAGAGAAGCCAATTGTGCAATCTAAGCATTAATTACATCAAGCTCATGAATATCAACAATTTTTCTTGCCCTTAATCTCTCAAATGCCCATTGGTAATTATTTGAAGCCATTTCTTCCAACAAATTATAGGCCTCATCAATGGATTTACTCATAAGTGCACCTTTAGCTGCAACATCAATTATGGTTTTAATTGGTCCTAGCAAACCATTATAAAATGTCTGAACTTGTAATCATTTAGGTAACCCACGGTGTGGACATCTCCATAGCAAATCCTTATATCTTTCCCAAGCCTTATATAGTGTTTCAAAATCAAGTTGGACAAAAAGAGGTGATATCATTACACATCTTTGTTATTTTAGCAAGTGGAAAAAATTTTGCCAAGAATTTCTGAGCTAAATCATCCCAAGTATTAATAGACTCAGCTGAAAGTGAATTTAACCAACTCTTTTCCTTATCTCTCAATGAATATAGGAAAAGCCTTAATTTAATGGAATCATCAATATCGCCATTATTTTTTAAAGTATTGCAAATCTCCAAAAAATTCACAATATTCGCATTAGGATCATCATTCGACAATTCCCCAAACTGAACAAAAGTCTTAATCATCTGAATGATTGATGGCTTGATTTCAAAATTGTTAGCATGGATGGCAAGTTTATGAGTGCTAAAATGAAGGCCTTGAACGAGAGGTACCGCATATTCTCGTAAGGACTTATTTTTTACCTGATCAGCCATTGTGTTAGATTAAGTAAAAACTTGCAAATTTTCCCTCTTGACTTTTCGAAAAGTCTTTTCAATTTATGGATCAAAAAGAACAACTTCCAAATTTCTACCTCTTTGCATACAATGACCAAAAAGTTCTTGAAAACAAAAACAAAATTTGAAGTAAGTTTAAATTGCTTAGTATTAATATTAACAAAATTGTAAAAATTAAAAAACAAAACTCCAGGCGTAACGGTGCCAAAAACTTGTTTATCGGATAAAGCGCACAAGTGCACATATCGCAAACAAGTAATATATTAAAACTAAAGTTCATTCTCATGGAGAATTGTACTTAATCCACTACTATTCGTGCCAAGTACTAAAATTGACACAATCTAATCTTATTCAAACAACCAAAAGTAAATATACTAAAAGTTAAAGAAAACTAAAACTAAAAGCAAGAACTAGAGCAAAAATAACTAGAATCAATTAATTAAAAGTCTAAAACTACAATAGCCCCTCAATGTTTCATTTGATTTTTTTCTATTCTTTCATTACTTACAAAATAGTTGAGTTGTTAACCTAGAGTTCTAATTTTTATAAGCCTCCATCAAGTTTCTTATAAAATTATCTATCTCAACCAATTTACTATATGTACAGACTTCAAGAACAAACTAAAATTAAGAAAGATTCATTAAGAACAGACTTTAATTTTAGCTACATATGACATGTAAGTGTATGTCTACCCTACACGCGAATCAAATCAATCATCTCATGCAATTGCTATTGAATATATGTTACTTCATCCAAAGCTTACTCTAAACCCTCTCTTTCAATTCCATTTAGGTTTCCAAATCAATCTAATTAGTATCCAATCAATCAAACACATTAAGAACAAGATTGAAATAAACAACTTAAACACCATTAATCATAAGCAAGAAATAATGTTAAAAATTCAAACTACGCATTACGTTCAATTGTGATTCTAGATTAAAATGCTTAGCTCAACATAATGTATGTAAAAATCATCCAAAAAAGTAAAAACATTAAAACTAAACAAGAAAGTATAAAGATAAAAAGAAAAGAAAGAACTCTAATATTTATCGAACTTTTGATCTGCAATGTTCCTTGCTTTCCTTGCTCTCTTGCTAGCTTCAATGCTTTTTTTTCCTTCAAAAAACCTTGCTTAATTCATGTTCAATCATGCTCTTGCAAAGGAATTAAATAGAGCTTGAATCCAAGGCAAAATAGAAGTCAGTTAGCTCAATAACTCTTCTTTCTTCATTAGGTGCCATGGCCAGACTTGCTTGGGCGCCACGGCACCATGGCCTCATCATATTTTTTTTCTCATTCTTCTTTTGGGCTCCGCAGCGCTAGGTGCTTAGTGGTAGTCATGCCAAAGGTCCTGTGTGCTGTGAAGTGTCCTTCTCAATTAGGGTGCCATGACACTAACTCTTTCCATGGCCATGGCACTCAAAGCTTCACATTGCTCATTCAAGTTTTGCTACACTACTTTGACTTCTAATGCGATTCTCTTCTATTTTGAGGCTAAACTGAGAAAAGTGTGAAATAAAAGTTGTAGCTCTACTTCTTAGGTTTTTAATGATCAAAGAATCATGTCAATTGGACTTTTGTAGTAGGAGATGTTCTCAAAAAATCGTAATATGTGCAGTTGAAGTCTACACCTAAAATGCATCTTCTTCACAAAATAGGTCCTCTTTCAAAGCACACCTATGAAAACATAAAACTTAACTTAAATAATAACTAAACTTAAAGCAAAATAAAAAAAAAATAGCCTAATGCAATTGACCCTGTAATAATTAATTAAAATAAAATAAATATTAAAAACAACTAATACTAAAGCTAAATTTCAAAAACTTAGAAAAAATATATTAAAAATTAAGACCAAATAACTCTACAAAATAAAGTTATCACATTCCCAAACTTCATATTTTGCTAGTCCTCCAGCAAACACAAAATAAACTAAGCAAACGCAAAATCAATTTAAATGATAAAAGTAACATAAATAAACAAACTAACTAGAGACAAATAGCACCAACTTAATGATCTCCACAACTTCCTCAAAAATATATTTATAAATCCTCCAACTCAAGGCCAAATATAGGCATCATTCAAGTTCATGTTTCAATTCAATTGTAAGCATATTCTTGGATGCATGTTTATGTCTTTGTGAAATCTTTTACAAAAAATATTATCATATCCAAATGAGTTTTGCCAATGCAAAATTCCAAATTAGTTCTAGAGCTCCATAAGTTTGCTTTTCATCCCTCTCTCCACTATTGTAGACTAATACTAAGTCAAGAATCAATAGGTCTTTATTAAGCTTGTAATGTATGGCTAGGGTCAACATAGGATAAAGGTCATTTATGTGGCTCGAATCACCCTAAGCCAATAATCATTTTAAGACTTATATTGAGCTCTTATTCTCAATCTCCACATACACCCTTTGTTCAACTTTTTAACTTTTCTGTTGTTCAATGTTTTATTCTTCTTTTTCTCCTTCTTTTAATATATCACAATTTTGCACCCCTAAACTTATTTCTTTTATAGTAAGTTGTGGGGTGAATACTCATATAATTTCAAACTTTTCATCACAACGTCACCTTTCTACCATATGTATTTAGCTTAATATATTCCTAAAATGATACTTAGATACTTAGAGTGAGGGATGCAAAATTGGAAATTTATTTAAAAGGCTAGGGTAAAATAATTATTTGGTTAAACAAATAAAAGGAAAAATTAAGCTCAAAAGGGTATACAAAGGATAAAAATATAGCAAAATTGGCTTGAACGACTCAAACGGTCCAAAGATGGCCTAAATCATCTCCCTAACTAAGTATGTCTAGGATTTTGCCTCTAGAGAGAATCGAACAAATTCTAGAATACATGACATAATTCATAATTCACGTCATCATAAACCTTTTCTACACATGCACAATGATTCAAAGCGAAAAATATAGTGTTCAATATATGTGAAAATCACATTCTAACAATGATACTAAACAAAAGAATTTAGCACAAACCAAACAATATCTTTATTTATCAAAAGCTAAAGACACAAGGCAACTAAATTCTCATCATTGGATAAGGAAATCATTGAAAAATTTGGCACTAATTACTCTAGATCCTAAAATTTTCAAACAATCATAACGAAAAGTAAATGATAAACTATCAACAATCATAACGAAAAGTAAATGATAAACTATCCTAATTAACTTAAAATTTAAATAAGCATGCAAATAAAATAAAATCCTAAGTTCTCATAGAATATCCATCACCAGAAAAATATGCTCTCCCCAAACGTAAATCAAACATTGTCGTTAATGTTAGAAAAATAAATAGAAGGTAAATAATACTCCCCTGGTAGGTAGATGATTTCGAAAAAGCTTTAGTTTTCCTTCTCATCTTCATCTGCCTCATTATCACCCAAGTTCGTAAGAGGATCCGGTAAGGTTGGAAAAAAGTCCATGTCCATGCCTACGAAGCTACCATAGGCTCTCAGCATCTACTCAATCTGTTGATTGCATTGAACTTGATAGGATGACTATTGGGTAAACCAAAGCTCCAACTGTTCAAGCCTCTAAGGCAATTTTAGAGTTTGGGCTCTAGGCTGAGGAGCTTAAAGATGTGGTGCGGATGAAGAGTTGCCACTAGCTGAAGGTTAAGAGTAATGATAAATCAATCCTACATTAATTGGGACCTTTAAGTGCAGCAACTCCTTACTAGAATGCCATTGGACACTGACTCTCTTGCACAAAGCAATGATCAAGGACAAGAACCATAAACCATCTCTATTAGTGCTAGTTGTGTGTAGCATGGCATGGTTGATCACATGGCCAAAGTTGATGGATCTTTCAGTCACTATGGCATAAAGAAGAACAGTTCTGTCCCTTGTAACATCACTAACGTCTAAGCAAGAGAGCATCTTGTCTGCCACAAAATACCACTACACTCTGGTAATTTATTTTAGGACACTCCTTTTAAAAGAGACTGGTTCATCCTTCGAGATTTTCCACTAGGCCTCTTATTCACAAAGTATTGAAATTATTTCAACCCAATCTTATGTTCTACCAAATACAATCCATAGCCATCATTCTCAATATCAAGCACTTCATAAAAATCATTGATGGCTTGGTTAAAGAATGGCACTTGTTTACCTTGCTTAAACACAAACCCATTAGCATGTTCAAGTAAACTGCATAAAAATTCTCTTACCAATGGGATAACAGTTGTTTCTGGAATAATACAGAATTTCTACCAATGTCTCTCCTCAATTTGGTCTTGAATGTCGAAATGATGAATTAAGACAACATCAAGTCCTCTATCAGGGATTGGCACCTTATTGACAAGGGAACTTGTGTGCCTTGTTATGGCATCAGGAGACACAAATCGTGCCCTATCAAAAGAAATACTCGTACCAATCCTTAATCTCTTTAGGGCCATGAGTAAATTCTCTACAATAAATTCAACTAAAACAAAACAAAACCAAATCCAGCCAAATATGTCAAGCCCAGCCTTATAATATACTTGCCATGTCATTCATGTATTTGACAACATGCTTGCATACTTGAATACCTCGAAAAAATCGTCAAAAGTCGGTAATGTACCTAGTGGTACAACTAAGTTGATTTAAGCCTTTAACTAGTTCAAATAAAGATTTTAAGATGCAATTGAGAGTTATTGAATCTTAGAATGACTTAATATGGTGATTTGGAGTTTGGGGATTGATTTGGAGTTAAATTGAAATTTTCATAACGTAGGGGTAAAATGGTCATTTTTTCACCCGAGGGCAAATTTGGGATGGTGGATGAAATTTTGATCAAGTTTGACTATTTGGAACATAATTTGAGCTTGAGAAGTGAAAAATTTTAATTTCGATAATTTTTCGAACATAAGGGTAAAAAGGTCATTTCACGTGTCCAAATGACGTAATTAGAATTTTTGGAATTTTACACTACTTTGACACTTGTCAAACCCATGAAATTCATTTTATACTTTGGATAATTGAGGGATTTTATGTGGTGGAGAAGAAATGCTTAATTATTAAGTTTTATGCATGGACCAATTACATGGTGACATGTGGTAAATTTTAATCTTTTTATAATTCCCTTTAAAAATCAGCACACACTCCTCCCATTTCATTCTTCATGGCCGGCCAAAACAAGGAACAAAGAGCAAAGAATAAGAGCAAACCCTAAAGAAGAAAATCAAGAGAAAATTCATGGGATTTCAAGGAATTAAGCAAGTAAAGGTAAAATTTCTTAATTCTAGCTTGTGATCTACCTTTCTTATGCATTCTTTTTCAATTACCATGGTTAAAATTCAAGATCTCATGAAGGATTCATGGCTGACCCAATTTAGGGAGAGAATATGTCACAACCCAAAACTCCCCATCAGGCCCATGACAACTGCCTCGACAGACATTCTTCACCCCAAATGCCAATCGAAACCTCGCAAGGCTCTTGTATCAACTTTCGCACTTCTTCGGTGAGCAATAGTTATCAAATATCGTAATTCGAAGGATTACGAGTCATTTTCAAATCAGAACATAACATATTGTTTTCTTGCTTATAGGGGCATTTATGTCATTTTTCATCGAAAATCTCAAAACTTGCTAAAAATGTAGTAGGTAAGCAGAAAAAATATATTTAGTGATGTAAAAATAAATTAAAAATTTATTTCTATCTCATTGGGGTATTTTAGTCTTTTTTTTAAAAAAATATTGAAACCCGCCAAAAACATGGTGTAAAAGCTAAATATGTTCATACATACTTTAAATCAGATAATTGAAGTATAAAATTACTTTTACAGCGACACATGGGCCCACAACTAACCAAAATGCATCGAAACCTAAAAACCTACAACTTTTGCCGATTCAAATCCAAATGAAGGTCCTTGTCAAAGTCAGCTAACTATGGAATTCTTCGAGCCTGAAATGTGAGGAAATGAGGGTGGTGAGATTATAAAATTCCAGTGAGTAAACAATTGCCATCAAAAGCATTTAAAGCCGAGTAGATGGAGACTATAAAAACGTTATATCTCAATAATGTTCATAACGCAAAATTTGTTTCAATCTATACCAAACAATTTCTTTTCGTCAAAATTTCCCGGCTTATGAATTTCTTAAACATGACCCCTGCCAGAATCATTCTCGCCGGTACCTTCATCAAGGTATCCCACTAAGACCGCCAAGGCTGTTAAATGTCCCATACGCATAAACATGTTTTCACATCTGACACACAGTCGTTCCTTGGCGTTGGCTGAGTCTCACTCTCACATGGTGGCCCGAACATGAGGTGCACTCAAATCTTACCTCAGGAGATACTTCATCCAACATCTCCCCCCCGGAGGTAGGTATATAATTGGGTTACCGTCCCCTCTCATAGGCAGTCCACGGAAACCCCCACCACTGCAGTGACCGTTTAATATACCACTAGACCCATAAAATTTTCAGTAGCATAATATGGCGAATAAAATTTAATCCAGTCTACCGAGACCAATCCAAAACTGTTCATATATTTCATGCCCACCCCAAAAATTTAGCCATCATGCTACCATAGTGTCATAAGCCACAATTTCAATAACATCTAAAATCATAAATTTAACACAGACTCCATATACTCAATTTTCCCAAAACAATATTTGATTTCAAAACCAGTATAAATCTCATTTTTATTAAAAAACATTTTAATTGGAAAACATAATATTTTATAATTTAAACTCACCATTCAATAAAAGCATCAAACAAGTATAATTACTCTAGATATTTAAGATGATAAATTGTCCACTCACAGTTCTAGGAGTTGATGTACTCCTAATCCCAGTCTTCAAGCACAATCTCTGTACTTTTACCAGTGTAATTTGCTCACCACCTATCCACAATGTACAATACATAATTCACCACATTAATGCTTGACCATTATAAAATCAATTCAGGCTCGGTGTATATGCATGATATGATATGCAACTTATCCAACTACCGCTTAAATGTGGTGCTGACCTAATTCGGCCTATTACCCGATTAAATGACAACTGTGTCCGATTTAGCTCCAAATTGCTCCATTTCATTTCTAATATTTCAATTCACTAAATACAATTCCAATAATCTAAAATTCAGCCTAACAACCCTCATAATTCTTCTTGAAATTTCGGCCATTGTGGTGCACTATCATTAAAAATTTTCCCATTCCAGTTTCTCACCATAAATCATCATTTCATCAATTTTTCAACCAATTCACTTGATCACAAAATCAATTCATTACTTCTACACTTCACATAGGGTTCGGCCATTGAAGGTTCATGGGGAAAATGGATTCTTTTCTTGTTGTTTTGTTTCTAAACATGCTTAACTAACTCTAAACACCAACATAAATCAAAATCAAATAATTCCAACATCATTTCTCTCACCAAACCCATTCGGCCAGCCATGATTTCCCCATGTAAACATACAATCCAACCATGGAAATTAAGGAGAAATGCATGGGTAAGGTAAATCACTAGCAAAATCAAAGAAATTTTACCTTTGCTTGATCAAATCCTTGAATTCCAACACTCTCTTTGATTTTCCCCATCTAGGGTTTGTTCTTCCTTGGTTTCTCTTCTCTTCTGATTTGGCCGACCACTATGGGAGAAATGGGCTGGTTTTTATGCCTTTTTATAAAGAAACAATAAAATAATAAAAGCACGACACATGGTATTTTCTTATTGGTTCATATTTTAAGTATTTGACTTTTAAGTCTTTAATTCTCCACCACACATTTCTCATGTTTATCCATTTCCATGATGAATAAAATCCTTTGGTCTTGACAAGTGTCGGGGGTGAAAATTTATCGTTTTGCCCCCCGGGCGGTAAAATTATCGTTTTTGCCCCTATACTCCAAAAACACCGAGAATTAAAATTTTTTTTTCACTACTAAACCTCATATTATACTTCATATGATCAATCTTAGTCAAAAATTTCATCAAATACCCAAATTAAATTTTTAGGTGGCAAAATGACCATTTTACCCCTAATTGGTCAATTTTTTTTATTGACTCCAAATCGGCCCTCGAACTCTGAATCACCATTTTAGGTCATCCCTGGGCTGTGAAATTCCCAATTTCACCCTAAAATCCCTATTTTAATTAGTTCGATGTATAAATAGACTTACTTGTACTTCTAAGCACAATACTGATTTTTAAATATTCTTTCGGGGCTATTCAAATATACAATCACTCTATCAGTCTCATGTGTAACATGGTAGATAATTTAGGGCTGGGCTTGACAGAAGATTTGATGATTTATTTGGTTAGATTTCAAGGTATCTTAGTGTTTTTAGTTGTTTGGTGATGTTTAGCATGAAAAACAAGCAAGAAATGTCATGCCCTTCACCCACACTCCTTGGCTGAAATTTTCAAGAGAGAAATTGGATAACTTTGATGAATTTCATGCTATTTAGGTGTTTTTAGTTGTTTTATGATGTAAGGTGTAAAAATCAAGCATGAAAATTACATGTTCTACACTAAACCTTCAAATGGCTGAATTTTACAAGAAAGATATTGATGATGAATTTTTGTGATATTACATATTATCTAACTTGTAATTGATGACTTGGAGTGTTGGAAGTGCAATCAAGTTAATTGGAGTTGAATTGGATGTATTGGCCAATTAACCAGTGTATAGATCGAATTAGGCCAATACCATTTTATTTCGATACATAATTGAAGCTACGTAGAACACTATATTTAGATAATAATCCGAACATTTCGCATCCCATTTCATGCATTCATATAAAGCCTAAATTAGTTTTATAATGATTTAGTACAAATATAGTAAATTGCTTGTTATGCATTATGTTTAGGTGGTGAAACTTTCGATAAGGGTAAGGAAATTGTACCCGAAGACCGGGACTAAGAGTACTTCGACTCCCGATATTGTGAGTAACCTTATTATCGTCTTAATTATCTAAAGTAGTTTTTATTCGTTTTTGTGATTTTATAGAAAAATGAGTTTAAATGGTAAATCCTTATATTTTATAAGTAAAATGTGATTAAATGAAATGAGTTTTATAAATCATTTTGAAATTGAATGATGATTTTAGAATTTGAGTAATTGGAGACTATTTGATTGTGTTGTAAATTTATGGTTTGAATTGAATGGCTTATAGTGATATTGGCATGAATGGCTAAATTGGAAATTGTGTTGAAATTGTATGAACTGTTTGTTTTGCCTTAACAGGCTGGGTAGTAATGTAATCGCCATGTCATGCTGTCAAAATTTTTATTGATTTGGTGGGATATTGATTAGTCACTGCAGTGGTGGGTTTTCGTGGACCAGCCTATTAGAGAAGGGCACGATAAACCCAGTTATATTTTTCCTCGGTACGAGAGGCACGGAGGGTATCTCCTGAGGTAAAGCTTTAGAGTTCACTACACACTAAACCACCACGTGAGGGTGAACTCAGCCAACGCCAAGGAACGGCTATACTTTTAAACGTAAAAATGTATTTTATGCGTATATGAACTTTTCTTTAACAACCTTGGCAGACTCGATTGGATGCCTCGGCCAAGGTATCCCCGAGAATGAGTTTTGGCACGAGCCAAGTTTTTAAGAAATTCATAAGCCATATAGATTATTTAAGTGAAATGAAATTATTTTATTTAGTTGAAATGAGTTTGAAATGTTATGAATCATAGTACGATGAACTATTTTAAATTGTCTCTATTTACTCAACTTTAGATATTTTAGATGATGTTTGTTTACTCACTAAGTTTATATAAACTCACCACCCTCCTTCCATTCATTCTAGGTTCAGGACAGTCTATAAATAAATGATTAAGTCGAGGGTTATTATTGGACTCGCCTCCTCAAAAATTGTAGGTCCACAGCCTTTGTTACCTTTGGTCATTCGGGAGCCCACACATCATTGTAAATTAAATTACATACTCTGATTATCTGTGTTACTGTATGTATGGATTTATTTTGCTTTTACGCTACAAAAATTATTTACGCAAAGTTCTATAAATATTGTTTTATAAGAAAATGGAATATTTCATTTAATATTTTTATTTTATTCTATTAGCTACAATTTCACCCTAAATGAATGTTTTAGACATAAAAACTTGTTTTTAGTTATGAAATGTGTATTTTCCCCTATAAAAATTTTTAAGAAAAATGACCAAAATGCCCTTGTGAGACAAAAAATATTTTTTTATTATTGTTTTGATTTGGAAATAGCTTATAATCTTTTAAAATATGATATTTAGTAATTATTACTCACAGGGGAGGTGCGAAAACTGATATTAAGCCTTGCGAGGTTTCGGTTGGCATTTAGGGTAATGAATGTCTATCGAAACATCGCGGCGGTTGTCACGGGTTCGAGGAGAGTACTGGATCGTGACAAAATATGTATTTCATTATTAACATTACCCATTATGATGCAATATAACATACCTCTTTCCAAATGGAGTCAAACACACCCTTTGCTCCAAAAGCATACGTAACCCTATTCTCCATTGAAGTTATTCGCAATTGTCATTTGTGTGGATCACCATTAAAGGCTAGAAACTTGAACAACTTGTGGTTTGCTACAACCAGCTTGCTGTATGTGGATTGAATTGTGTCGAAACCTTGTGATTTCAACTCAAAGGCTTTAAGGTGTTATGACCTTTATCTGCTAATCAGGGTTAATCAAGGACAGATGTCCAAAGATTGATGCTACCTACGGTAAAAGTTTTAAATTTTTGTTGCATAGTGTAATATGACTGCATGCCTTTTCCCAAACAATGGACACCGTGAAAATGCATGTTGAGCCAATCATACAGTGAATAAAGCCAACAGCTCTGTGAGACCTCGGCCCCTATAGGCCCATAACTAGGTGTGGACGCGATAACCCTAGCCAGAGGTAATTTCATCATTTCTTTAGTGAGCCCTTAGAAGTATCCTTTCAAACATTATTAAGGCCTAAGTAGGCCTAAAGCATAAATGAATGATGAAAATAAGGATACAATGACGAAGGAAATAAAAATAATGATGATTTTCAAAATAGGGGCAAAATGGTCATTTTTCATCTCGAGTCAAAATTTTAAGTTTTCATGAACCCGGGTATTTCTAGACTATTATGGACCTTGTCCTAGTGTTAAAAGAGTAAAAAGTTTACACCAAGGATTGGTGGAGAACAAGCCAACTTATTAAGGGCATTTTCGTAATTTAAGTGGAGTTGGATAAGCTTGAGCTATAAATATCATCTTCCAGTAGCTTCTTCTCACATTTCCAGCAGCTTCTTTTTCTTCTTCCTACTTCCCTCTCACGTTTCTTTATCCTCCATGGGAGTTCTCTTCAAGCTTTCATAACTCTCTCAAGTTAGCTCCATTTTCATGCTTTTATGCACCTTTTCATAGAACCTTTATGCTCTTTCACTCTTTCACTCTTTCACTTTAAAACCCTTGAAAAGTCTTACTTTCATATTCTCTCTCACTAGCTAGGTGTTTTAGAGAGAGAAAAAGGGAGTTTCTATAATAGCTTTAAAATTATTGGAAAGAATTTCAAATTCACAAAGCTACCAAGGTGAGTACTGAATTAAAATTACTTTTAGTTGTTGATAATGTCTAGTAATTTGATTTGTGAGTGTTTTAGTGATGAGATTGTTTAATCATTTTTAGTGTGACTAGAGTAGTGCAAATAATAGTTATTTAATGGTAGTTGGAAACTAGTAGAAATGACTAGTAGAACTCAATTTAGAAAATAGCTTTGGAATAGTATTAATGCCAAGTTTGGTTGATGGTGATGATGCTAATGTGATGATAGGTTCCAACAAAGCCCCACCACCCCATTTGGACCATTAGAGGAAGTTGGACTTGAGTAAAGATTTAAATAACACCGGTGAGTGAACTTGCATTCCAAAATTTTTTGGGAAATGTAAATGTATTTGGACGAAACATTTAAATGAGTTTATCCGACCTTTCTTTAAAAATGTGTGTCAAGGAACAAGCCCTTGACAAAATGTTTTGATATTGTGAAAAGGTGAAATGTGTAAAAAGATGAATCCAAGTGCTCCTATATTATGTTGATATGTATATTATGCATTAGATGTTCATTTTTGTGTGATAATGATGACCCAGCCATGTGCGTGTGGGAGTGCACATGAGCTGATGATGACCCAGCTATGTGTGGTGTGGGAATGCACATGAGCTGATGATGACCCAGCTATGTGCGAGTAGGGAGTGCACATGAGCAGAGTGTGGCAGGATGGTATGCATGATGATGTATGTATACATATATACATATATGTGTGTTATAGAAAGTTCATGAATATGGTATATGGTTGTAATGCATGTGAAATCTTGCATGTTGAACCTTGGAAATTTCTAAGTATTTTCAAGTTAATTTTGTCATTGCAGCAAAATGGTCTTTCCTTGAAAGAATGAAAACTTTTTGTTGGTGTCATGTTTCTCGCTGCAGTGAGAATCATTTTCGTTGAAGCGAAAAACTCTCGAGTTTGGAGGGTTATATTGGCCTGGTTCTTGCTGCAGCGAGAAAGTTGCTGATGCTTCTCGCTGTAGCGAGATTTGTTCTTGCTGCAGCGAGAAACTTTTTGTTTTGCCTCCTGAATCTCGCTGTAATGAGAATCCATTCTCACTACAGCGAGAAACTTTTTATCTTGCATACTATCCTATTTGGTTGCTGCCTCATTTTCCATTTCATTAACACCACAGTTGATCATGGACTCCTAACGTTAAGGAATTTATTTAATTAAGTTTGAAATGAGGGGTTTTAGAGAGAAACCCTCGTCCAGCTAATAATTTGAGCCCAAATTTCTCGATTGCTTGTTCCCTTCCTTGTTCACTCACTAGGTTTATACTCATCGTTTTCAACTTCATGTTTTCAAATCAGGAGGCAGCCGGTAACTAGGTCGAGGTGTCCTTGTAGATTTGTGTACTTGGTAGGTATCTCGGCATTCAATAACCGCACCTTCACCTTGGTCACTCTGCTAGAAGTCTAGAGTCAATTATGTTTGTAAATACATACATGTGATGTAAAGTACTAAAATGTATGCTTTAGACCATATGTGTATATTTTGATTGGTAAAGCCACCATGAGTGGCAGTGGTTAATGTTTTTTTGGATTAATATAAATGCAGTTTTTTATGGTTATAACTTACTATTAAAGTACTTAAGGGTTAAGATTGTGAGATGTAAATGTAAGAATAGTTGGCGGGAGGATGAGCAGGATTATATAAATAGGCTTGCTTGGGCTTAGTGGACTATGTCCATTGAGTCCATGCGCCAGTCATGGCCTGGAATTTGGGTCATGACAAGCTCATGCTAGTTTGGGTATTCAAAGGGGCATCTCTCAACTCCTTTAATGCTGAACTTTTTAGAATATAGCCTTACCTAATTGGAAAACCATGCAAACTTATAAGTGCTACCTTAACTTTTGATTTGATGAAGGAAAAAATTATCAACATACTCTTCTTCTTTAGAAAGCTTGATAGAATGAAAATCACCATTTCCCATACAAGGAAGTTTTATAAGAATATGCATATCCTCCATAATGAAGTTAAATTCCCTTCATGTTGTAATCATAGTATGAGAATAAGTGTTCCACCTTGCAAGAATGGCACGTCATATATCCATCCTTTTCTCTTTCCAGATGTTAAGCTTGAAGTTGACTTATACAACACCAAGCATTCTTGAAGTTGATAGGATTTTAACATGAGAAAAAGTCTTCAACACCTTGTTTACCCGTTCATCCCAAACATGAACAAATTGAGAATTATATACAAATTTAGCAATGGAAAGTGGAAAATCGCCATGCTTGAACTTCAAAATTAACTGCCTTGGAATATACAAAATCGTTTATGAGCAAGTGTTTCAAAGCATAAGCAATCCCATTCATATCCAATTGGTTCAAAAAGATGTTCATCAACCTATCTAGCACTAACTTGTTCCTTAAGGTGATCTTCACTTCTTTCTCTAATAATGTCGTCTTTCTAGCTTGTAAGAATAAGAGGAACTAATAACTCTATATATAAAGTTATTTTGACACATTTTGGGAGCTTAAGTAGTTAGTTCTTTGAGATTTTAAGTTCAGATTTTAGTATTTTAGGTGTTTTTCAGTTTAAGTTTGATTACTTGTTGAGTAGTTAATTTAAGTTATTTTAGTTAAATTTTATGTTATTTTGTTTTAAATTACTTTAAGAGTAGTTATTACTAGTTTCTTGTATTGCTTTTGTAGGGAATTTGATAAAAAATGCGCATTTGATGAAAATCTGTGTAAGTATGGTGATGACTTTATTCATATATGTTGTGGTATTTTGACCATATCTATCTCTACAGAAGTCAAAATGACATGATTCTTAGACCACTAGAACGTTAAGAGGACGGGATACAACTTTTATGTTTACTACTTTGTCCAATTCTAATTGGATCATGGTCAAAATATTTGTCAAATTCATAGCACTGCAGTAGTATGCATGGACTGAATATGATGTGGTATTTGGAGCATATCTTTCAATCCAGAAGTCCAATTAACGTGATTCTTGAGCCATTGAAAATTCAAGAAACAGATATAAAACTTTTATGTTTACCACTTTTCCCATTTCAAAACAGATCAAGATAAAAATGACATTCAAATTTGATAGACTGCAGCAGCAATGGGAGAACAAGGCTGCAGCACTGGTGAAAGGAAGCTCACCATACATTTTCTCGAAAGCTCAGCGCCACAGCATTGGAGAAGTAGTGCTGCAGCACTATTGTAGCAAAAATCTAGCACGGCAGCACCTAGAAATCAATGTCGTGGCGCTGGGCTATTTTTAAAAAATAAAAATTTGATGGAATTTTGAAAATTAGGTTACTTGGAGCTTATTTAAGAGACCTTTTTCAGAGTTTAAAAGAGGCAGCAAGCTATTATTCTAGAGATTTGGAACCAAGAACAAAGCAAGAAAACAAGAGAATTGAGATCATAAGGCTTCAATAATTAGTTTCTTTCTCTACTTTTATGTTTCTTTTATTTTCTTTAACTTGGATTCATGGCTAAATTTCTTTGGATGTTGTTTTTATTTGTTATTATCAGCTAAATTATCTTTCTAGGATTGTGGTCGATTTCAACATGTAGTTTGAATATTAGTTTCTCTTTTATTTATCATGAATGGATATAGTTTTACTTATTCAAATATGTTCCTAATGCTTTTGATTATCTGGCCAACAATTAACTGATTTGTAAATCTAATTGAGACTCAACAAAGAGATTTTAGATTAGACTAAGGTTTGAATAGTGTATGTTCACGTCACTTAAGTAATCTAATTGGCAATTCGAGTAGACATACGTCAATTACCATATATAGTCACAATAGGACATTTACTTAATAAATTTAATTTAATTGATTCCTATAGACATATAGTGAACTAATTAAGTTAGGTATTTGTACAAGCAACTGGACGAAAACTCGTCCAAACTTTGGATTCTAGGTTAGTAAAACCACCCAAGAAAGATAAATGACAAGAAAAGTTGATCTCAGATAAAATATTGAGTGAACCTATAATCCTAGATCTTTAATATATTGCTTTTCTCAACTTATTTAGTTTGTTAGTTAATTTAGGATTTATTTTAATTTTGTTTTAATTAATTTTCTGTAAATTTTGATTATTTAAATAAGATTGATTTGTTATAAGATTTTAGTACTTACTAAAAATTTAGGAACAAATCTCCGTGGAAACTATACTTTATTTCAGCATTATATAACTTGTTCAATACGTATACTTGCATGTGCAAAATTCGACAACAGGAATTTCAACAGTCTTTCTTACTCGGATATTTTTAGTAGGAAGAACTTCAAAAGCAATATTCTTCCTATTACTTGCAATCGTCTTTATCCTTTTTACAACAAGAATGGCCATACCAAGTTCACTATAGTGGATATGTGGAATGAAACACATCTTAATTAATGATAAAGGAAAAAAGAAAAGAAAGCCTGTGGACATAGACATAAAAAATGAACTAAGTATATATATGCAATAATATTATTATTAGCATAAATATTAATTTCCAAAATATTAAAAAACTTGTTTAAAAGAAATTTTTTTCAAAAAAAAAAAAAGCCTTGCACGGACTTGTGCTCAACTAGTCCCACGTGTAATTGATCCTTACGCACAACAAGTCCTGCGTGTGGGTGATCTTTGTAGATAGCAAGTCCAGTGTATGCGATCCTTATGCGAGGGAGCTATGTACAGGCTTAAAAAAGGGGACTCCTACATGCAAAATAAAAATATATATTTTTAAAGCAAAACATCTATTTAAGCTTTAGTATTTCTATTTTTCAAATTTTGATTTATTTCTATTTCTCTAGTATTTATTTCTCTTTTAAAATCTTAAAATTTTCTTACTTTTCAATAAAAACATGCAAGGAGCAACAAATGGAGAAACAAAAAAAAAAGAAATCAAGCAAAAAGGTTTAGGTCCTAATGATTTTCGATCAAAATAAAATAGAAGAAAAAAAAAACGAAAAAAAAAAGAAGAAAAACTTACTTGCTCAAACAAGATTCACAAAAAAAAAAAAAAAAACTAGTACTTTGCTCTAAGCTACTTTTAATACTACTTTACTTTGAATGAAAATTTTTTTTCATAACTTTGTACTAGGGGATAGAGAATTAAGGTTTTTATGAAAAAAATTCACTTTCCTTTTAAAATTAATTTATTTATTTACCTTGAAAATCTTATTTTATCTTACACATGGAAAATATAATTTTTAATAAAATAATTTCAAAGAAAATTTCGGTCACATAGAAACAAGATATACACAAAATATATGTGGCACATAAGATACTGGCATGACGTTGTACACGAGGCATTAGCATGCTGCTAATTAGGAGTACATGTTGTGCCAGTATATTGTCACACACAAGACATTTAGAGCACAAAATATGACTTTTCCTAAGTCAATGCATAAAACTTCTCAAGTTGAGAATTCTCATACATAGGACAAAATGTAGATATTTGACTTTGGCTACTAACTTATTATTTCTTTTAGAATTTTTACAGCAAAGATAATGCTATACAGAGATTAATGAAGACAACTAGAACAAGTGGAATAATTACATGCAAATAGTAGTAACAGTAACTTGAAACAAGTGTTAGGATTCACAAGTTAGTTTTAGAGAGTTTGGTGGCTCGGATATGAAAATAATAAAAAAATCCCTCGTAATCTTATTTTGAAATACAAGTGTTTCTCTCTCACACATTTTTCCTTTTACTTTGTTCTCTGGTATCTTTTCTTGCTTACCTCCAACTCAAGAACAAGTATTATTATATTATTAATCTATTAGAAAAACCCATTACTTCAATGGCTTAATGGGTTTAGTAACAGCTATCCATTATGTACAATGAAACTCTTTTTAGTAACTACAATTTATTATGTACATTAAAGTTTTTTTGAGTACTATTATTCATAATTCTTAAGTAGCTGTTTTTTAGTACAATTTATTTTGAGATAAAACAAGATTTCTTAAGCTAGTGCATATATATATTCTCTCTCTCTCTCTCTCTCTCAAGATTTTTTCTCAAACTCTCTTATACTTAGTGTGGTTTCATCTTATTCTCAACCTTACTCTATTGCTTACCTATTCTCTTCCATCTGTCATAAGAACTGTTCTAATATTTCTCTCGGCCACCTCCACACATTTTTTCACTTTTTCGCAACATTTCTTCTCTCCATATCACAAGCATAATCAAGGAATAATGATAAAATTATTAAACTACCCTTTATTATAATAGAATTTAGTTTCATCAAAAGCAAAAATTCCCTTTATTATAATATAGTAAAATTTATGTAAAGGACAAAATTACTAATTACTATAATTTAATAATATCTTTTCTTTTTTACTCTTTTAATTTCTACTTTCATTAAAATTTTTAAATTATTAATATGATTTTTTATTCTAATTTCCTTTTTACTCTATTTGCATTTTTCATTTTTTAATCTTTTAATTTCTATTTTCATTAAACATTTAAACATTAATAATTTAATAATTTTATTATTAAAATTATTAATTTAATTTTTTTAATTTTTTTCTTTATTTTAAATTTTCTTTTTTCTTCATTTTCTTTTTTTTTCTTTTCTCATATCTGTCACCAGCAATCGGAGATACCGTCACAAGCTTGCTGAAAGAGAGAAGGGAAAGAGGCAAATCAAGAAGAGAGAGAAAGAGAAAAAAAAGGAAAATGAAAAAAAAAAACCTTTTATAATGTAAGGTTGTATTTATTTCTAATAAACAAGGGCATTTTTGTGTAATAAATTTTTGACCCTATTCCATCAAGTATGGAATAGCCAATTATATCACGGGGGAGTGCAATAGAAATTTCGAGATTTTGAGGAATAACCATTCTTTGGAATGGCTATTCTTTCCCCTCAAAAACAAACTAAAGAGAAGTATATATAGTTTGATTCATAGAATAAAATAGGGCAAGAATTGTTATTATGTAGTTTAATTGGTAAAAATAATTTTAGAATAAATAAGGAGTAAATAATAAAATGATAAAATTATTCTTTATTATAATAAGATTTATTTTCATCAAAAACAAAATTACCTTTTATATAATTTACTAAAATTTATACCAAAAGAAAAAATTACCTTTTAATATAATTTAAATAAAATTTTTCATTTTAATCTTTTAATTTTAATTTTCATTAAAAGTTTAAAATTTTAATAATTTAATAATTTATTATTAAAATATTAATATAATTTTTTTCAATTTGCTTTTTTCATTTTTTTAATATTAACCCATAGTAATTTTTCTATAGCAAAACAATAAAATTGCGTAATTTTAAAAAAAATTAATATATGTTTTCAATAAAAATTTAAAATATGAATAATTTTATAGTTTAAAAATTAACATTTTTAAAATATTAATATTTTATTTATAATTTAAACATTGTTATGATTAAAATATTAAAATATTAATAAATTTAAATTTTAAAGTTAAAATATTAAATTTTTACAATTTGTAATTAAAAATTTAAACTTTTTTATTTAAATTCTTCTTTTTATTTTATAATTTATTTTAAATTAAAAGAGAAAAATATTTATATGTCTAGGTTTATAATTTTTTTAAGTAAGGGTATTTTAGTTTAAAATGTTTTAGACTCTATTCGCATATATGTGAAATAGTTAATACCATTGAAAAGGATAATAGAAATTACAAGGTTTTGCAAGATTTCGAACAATGACTATTCTTTCTTTCAAAAACAAACCAAACAGAAGGAAAAAGTTTTTTTTTAAGAAAAAGTCATTCTTCCGATCAAACATGGTATAAAAGTGCAGCCACACAGCACCAAGAATGTTGTAGAAGAGGTAAAAGACAGTTGTCGTAACTTGCTGCTTGTGTCACGGGGGTTTTCTCTTGCAGCCGTGTGGCGCTCAACCACGCCCCTTCCTGGTCGCTTCAGTGGCTAAGCCAGCCTTGCCCGGTCAAGGATGGATCTCCCTGACAAGAAAACTGATGCGGAAGCGAATTCTCGAATGCTGGAGTGCTCAGTCAGCCGAGCCCCGCTCGCTAGGTCTCCAATCCCCACACTCGGGACGCCCGCGTATCGAGCCCTTGCTCGAAGAGCACTCCCTCTCGCAGCCCCTCATCTGGCTACACACTACTCTCGGGTGCCTTGTCTGGCCCGCACGCTCACTCTCGATGCAACCGGCACGAATTAGAACGCTCACACGCAACAAGGAAGCAAGTAGGGAAAATGGATTTTGTATTTACACTCAAAGAATACAATTTACAAGGGTAGCCTAAGCCAATCACATAATGTGCCGTACCACCCCATCCTGGCAGCCTTGGCTGACACTCACTCTAGCCCCCACAATGGCCCCCAAGTGCCCAGCCCTCAGCCCCTAGGTTGCCCAGCACAACCCACTCTCACAGCACCAAGCCATCAGCTCTTGGCTCACAATGCCCACTCTCAACCCTCATTCAGCCAACCAACCATCCAACCCTTGGCAAGGTCCCCTAAGGTCCCTTTTATAGTGGGGAGCCTCCCCCAACAGTCCCAAGGGGTTCCCAACGGTCCTGGTGCCGTTTGGAGCCGTTCTGTCCACTCTGACGTGCCCCTGGGCGGTTGGGCAACGGCTAGCCCGCCTATAGGGCTGGTCGGTCTTTCCCGCGCAGTCTAGGCCCTTCTTGCGCTTCTCGCGCATTCTCTGCGCACCATCGCGCTGCCAGTCTGTCTGCACACCAATTCTGCCTGCCTGTGCGCCAACTCTACCCGCCTGCGCCCCATAGGGGTTCCTGTGCCTACGCGCCATGCTCTGCGCGCCAATGCTGCGTGCCCCACTGCCTGGGCCTCCTGTGGGCCAAAACTGCCTGTCCCAGCCATCTGCGCGCCCAAGCACGGTCTGATGGCGGGAGATCAGCCCCATCTGCGGGCCATGCCGCCCCCCATCGAGCCAGCATGGCTAGGGAAACAAAAGGGGCGTGACGCTTGCCTATAAATTGTTATTTCTCTCCCACCCGAGACAGTAGCCAAACGCACTCCACGCTGCAGGTAGAATAACTGAAATGAGGTCCCTCTCCTGAGCTTGTTTAATGCAGGAGAATGCTTGATTAATAAACATTTTATTTTATTTGAATAAAATAATTATTTTATTTTATTTGAATAAAATAATTATTTTATTTTATTAACCCAACTTACCCTTTAAAAGTAAAAATTATTTCTTATGATTATATAAATAGGGACCTTTATGATGCTTAACGCCCAAAAGATTCTATGCTCATCAAGTGTTTTTAAGTATACTATCTCCTGCAGCCTGTTGTACTTACCACTTTTTACTGCTTTTTAGGTCATACAAGAAAATATTAAGGAAACTAAATCTCAATTACCATCTGGAGTATGTATCAACACCAAAATCTTTTTTAAGGTCAAAAAAATCTCATTAAGTGAAGTCACATAGCAGAAGTAGAATAAAAGGCAACACCTTGACATTTTCCATGCTCTTGGAAAAACTGTATCTAACTTCCAAGAGAAATTTAGAGGAAAAAAGAACAAAAAAATCCTTACAATAAACAAAAGGTAACTCAAACGTTGACAAATAACAGACATCTATCTAGTTCATTCTCCTAATAAGCTCGTTGATGTAATTCTCACGGTTTCCAGCATCTCCTCCTTCAACATAGTGGTTCCTCTTCTTTTTCAGACCACCCAATGGGGCCTTGAGCTTAAATGGCCACAGGAAGTTATTTGCCTCCTTAAAATGGGGCCCCACTGTCATAATCTCATGGATAAGATCTTCCACGCAGATAATTCCATACTGGCCCAAGGCCTGTGATCATGGGAAAATCATTAGCAAGAACATATAATACTATCTCTTAAGCACCAATAACATAAGCAATTCTACAGACCTGCTCAACAACTGAGTTGTCAGTCAAAGCAGTTCTCTGCTTGTTTAACTTCCCGTAACCTCTCTTGTAAATCAGCTCTCTCACACTCTTATGATTGGGATATCTAGAAACATGCACCGCTAACAAATAAGAACTGACACATAAATAATATCAACAAAAGAAGAGGCCCCTTGGGAGGGAGGGAGAAGCGAGAGAGAGTGAAAGATACCCATAAGTAACATATGGTTCAACCAGGTGAAGCATGTTCATTGTTGCCTTGTTCACTTTAAGAAAAACTCCATTGAAAATCTGCATCAAAATGTGAAGCACAGTAAGATATTAAAACAATGCCTAATTTAGATTTTCCCAAGGAGAAGGTGAATAATTTCCATCATAAATACTACAAGTCTCTTGAGGTGCTTTAGACATTCTATGGATATAGCATCTAAGCTAACATACTTAAGATTTGATATCAGAATGCTGAAATAACAGGAACTGCTCAACAATGCCACAGCATCAAATTATACACAATTTATGGTACATATAGAACTGATCTAATACTCAAAAGACGAAGTAAAAGACTACACATTCAAATTTGACTGGAAAATCTCTTCACATAACAAAATGAAATGCCAAAATTAATATATTTATATCACACATTTCATGAAAATATCTTAGAACACCTCAGCCTTTAAACAGAAACACTTTGACACAAAAAAAAAATAGGGGAAAACATATCTCGGCCATCTTTCTCATTAAAAAGATTTGATAAGCTACCTGTCTTAGACGCAAAAGCTGCAAGATTTTCCTTGTCCTAGGATGCATGGCATTGATACTGCAAACAGCAAAGTTGACGGCATAAGAACCAGCTTATTAGCACTTGTGTATACTGACATAATATCATAGATGTCACATACCCACGAATGCGAATGATAAACAGAAGCTTCGCCTCAGGGTCAACATAAAATCCTCCTTTCAACTTTGCCTCACGCTTCAATTGAATGAGCTCCTTCTCCTGAAGAAAGGACAGCAGTCAATAATTCAGAAGCTGCAATGTTGGAAGTAAATGAAAATGTAGCAGAACATAGAGACAATATATTTATACCTGTGTCTCATACTCCTTTGCGTATTGCTTAGCTCTATTGTAAATCACCTTACGGTCCTCAGCTTTCTTCTTCTTTGCAGCTTCAAGCTCCTGCTTTTTGGCAAGCTCCCATTCTTCATTCCTCTTCTGCTTCTTCAAGAGTGACTCGGGAATCACAGCCTTAACTTCCCCACCCATGTCTAAGCAAATTACCAAACCAAAGTAGAAATCAGAAAACAAGTCCTGGATTTGTATAGACTTTTTTAACCCAAACAAACAAACTAGTTAAACAACCATATACACAAATCATAAACACAACCGCACATTACAAAAATGAATGATTCATCTCTTTTCAGTGTGATAAAAAAAAATCAATAGTACCAATTAAAAAGAAAAAAGACCCTTAGTTCTACCAAGCATCCAACATCATTTTCTTTGATTTGAAGGGAGATTCAAACCCAGCTCCTTTAGCAGGGATACTTGCAACATCCATCGTTTCAAGAACACAACAAACAGTAAATTAATACAGAAATGGGGACTTGAAAACAGTTTGACCCAAAAGATTATTTTCAAAAAATGGGTGAAGATGGGATCAAGAGTACACAGCCAGGAGTGAAAGATTTCTCAAATTATTGCAAGTGAAGATCACTAATCAAACAGAGTCAGCAAATACGAAGAAAGGTATCGTTTAAAAGGTTAATCGATTCATTTTCTTAGCAAATAATAGAGTTTAGAGAAAGAGAGTAACCTCGAAAGGTTTCGGTCGGTCGAAGGTAGGATGCGGCAGCCAACAAGGGTTAGGGTTTCTTCGAAGTTGAAGCTTTAAAAGAGGAGGCCCAAGCTGACTGAAAACAGGGTTTTGTAGGGTTTGTATTTCTTGTTGCTTCATTCGACGGCTGTGATTACTTTTGGCACTAAACGATTATCACCATCGTTGATGTTCTATTTTGGACATAATTTAAAAAATAATTAACTATTATTTCACAATTTTTTTTGTTTTACTTTCATTTATATTAAATTAAATTTAAAAACATATATAAATGATTTTTTATAGTTTTTTATTAAAAAGTAAAAAAGAAATTATTAAAAATAGTTTTGAACTCTAAAAAGTAAAAATATTTAAACAAAGAAAAGATGGAATAATTTTAAGATATCTAAAAATATATAAAGATGGAATTTGTTAAGTTTATTAGTTTTAAAATTATTATAGTTTTGATATGACAAAAGTGATTTAAATTGCTTCAATAATTTTTGAATTTGTTTGAGTGATCCTTGAACTTGCTTGAATGATTTTTGAAATTGTTTGAATATGTTTTTTAGCTTAATTTATTAATGTTAAAACTTTCATACATATACTCTTGAAGTGCATAAGTGTATTTTTTTTTTCCTCAAGGCCCAACTACCTTGATAAATTTTATTAATTAAAATAAAAAGTACATAAAGGAGGGAGATATAAATCGTATCTCCAGAATTACATGAGAAACAAGAAATAAATTAAGATAGTCACCTAAAAAAGACATTACTTTCCAAACATAGTAGTTTAGAATGCAATTGGAAACTAATAGTACTTTAATGCAGGATTCTATGAAAACATAAATTAGGAGTACTATTCCTTTACATTTATTTAAATCAAACATATGGTAAATTTAATCTGTCTAGTTTAAGAATACCACGTAATTCACCTTGTGTTTCAAAAAAGACACAAAGATCCTGATGTGTGTAGCCCTGATTAGACAAGAAATCTGCTGCTTGATTACCTTCCCTATAAATATGTGAAATTCGATAAGAAATGTTCAGCAAACATTTTCTTATAGATTCTAATAAATACCATATGTCATGGGATCCTTTCTAACATTGTTGGATCATTTGAATTACCACTAATGCATCCATTTCTATCCATAATTTATTAATATCGCGTTCTTGGCATAAAACCAAACCTTTGAGTAATGCATGTAATTCCTCCTGCAAAGAGTTAGAAGGACCAAGATTTTTTGAGAAACCAAATATGAGCATACTTGTGTGATCTCAAAGTAATCCTCCATTTGTCGCGTTTTGATTGTTCTTGGAGCTCCCATCCATGTTCAACTTATATTCACCTATGAATGGATTCACTCAATTTACTATTTGAAGAGTTGCAGAATGTTTGATGGGGAATTTAAAACCCCATGTAGCGGCTATGTTGATGTCTCTTTTCCACTGCCATTGTTTTAGAAGGTTGCCCTCATATAGCTATCTCAACAATTTCATAATTCACTATACAATTCTATCAAGGTACGTACCCAAGTTCCTATGTTTCGTATGATTTCTTTCCAACCATAGAAACCAACATATAAATAATGGAAGTAAAACTCTAATATGACCCTGTTTAGTGTAATCTCTAGAATAATACCATGCCAGATACTTTGAATAACATTTTGGGGGTTCAAAACATAGATTTGAAAGAATTTTGCAAAAAGATTCCAAACCTATTTTGCCATCGAGTTGTCTCACAAAACATGTAATAAACACTACTCAGAGTTGCAACATAAGCATTTAGAGGCTAATTGGATGCCTTTATTCTTCATCCGTAGCTCTATCGATATCCAATTATTTACGACCCTCCATAAAAAAATAGAAATCGTTAATGGAATGCTTTTATGCCAGATGAGCTTACCCATAGTAATTGTAGGTTGCCATTGCCTAACAACCTCCCATGCACTTCTGGTAGAAAAATCCCCATGAGATGTAAGGGTCCAATAAGCTACATCTTCCTTTGAACTATCAAAAGGAATCTTCAAGACATCATTAATTAACGTAGCGAGCAGTAATAATTTCAACTTATCCATATCCCACGCATCACCACTATAA
Organism: Theobroma cacao; assembly: GCF_053813885.1. Classification (NCBI taxonomy): domain Eukaryota; kingdom Viridiplantae; phylum Streptophyta; class Magnoliopsida; order Malvales; family Malvaceae; genus Theobroma; species Theobroma cacao. The sequence continues at coordinate 10,703,932 of NC_142644.1, read as the reverse complement.
AAACTATTAACTATAGACATATCATTTTGAAATGAAAGGAAAGAAGTTACTAGAGGTTTTTCTCCCATCCAACAATCATGCTAGCAAAAAAGCTCCCCTTTGCCAATCCGCCACCTAGTATGCTAATTAGTAGAAGTCCTACCACCAAGCATCTTCTTCCACACTTGGGAATCATGTAGTTTAGGTTGAACATAATGAGGTAGGCAACCACAATAGTATTTTGCTCTCAAATAATGTGTCCATAGGTTGTCACACGTTTGAAATTGCCACCATAATTTCATTGTGAAGGTGTTAAAAACATCTATCGACTTTCAAATATCAAGCCCCCTCTTCCAAGCATGGAAAACTAATTTTACTCCAAGCAACCCAGTGAGTCTTCTTGCATGCAATCGAGCCAACCCATAAAAAACTATTGAAGAGCCTTTCTATTTTCTCAATGACAGTCATCGGAGGTTTAAGGATTTGTAATAAGTAAATTGGCATCGAAGATAGAACACTCCACAATAGAGTAATGCGACCACCAGGTGATAGAATCTTATTCTCCCATCTTGAAATACGATCTCTAATTTTGGTAATTAAAGAATCAAATAGGAGTATCTTTATTAGACCTTTGAAAAGAGGAGCTCCGAGATAGATAACAAAAAGTGTCTTATGCAAAAAATAGGTTGTCTGTGATATGATCTACCTTCTAGAAATTACAATGCTATTACTTGTGATGAAATAGTTTTTCAGACTATTTATTTGCTGCCCAAATACCTATTCATACTTCTGTAAGAAATTCAAAATTTTCTACAAAGCCGAGTGGCATCCATTAGTAAAAATAATAATATCATCTGCAAATGCAAGATGACTAATGTTCAATGAACGGCCGAACTAATAATGCAAAGAACTATGTTGACGAAATAACTGATTAAGTCCCCTAGATAGATACTCTGCTGCTAGTATAAACAAGAAGGGGGAAATAAAGTCCCCTTGTTGTAGCCCCTTCTTCAATTTAAAATAACCCATCGAGGCACCATTAATTAATAAATATAACTAACAGTTGGATATACAGGTCTTCATCATGTTTATCCAATGCCCATTGAGGCCAAAACTCTCCATCATCAATTATAAGAAATTTTAGTTCAAGCGATTATATGCTTTCATCATATCTAATTTTAGAACTACATTATCTCCCCTCGATTTATGATCAATTTTTCTAATCAGCTCCTGCACCAATAAGATGTTGTCACTAATAAGCCAGCCACTGACAAATCCACTTTGATTTTCTAAGATGACGGAAGGGAGAATTTTAGACAAACAATTTTCCAACAGTTTAGTCACTATCTTATGTAAGATAGTTAATAAACTAATAAGACGAAAGTCACTCCATTGGCAAGCCTTCGATTTTTTTGGCAGCAAAACTATCGTGGTAAATGTAACTCCTTGTGGAAGGGATGCCCCATTAAAAAAATCCTGCACTACATCAAAAAGGTCCTGTGCAATTATCCCCTAACAATGTTGGTAAAAAAATGATGAAAAACCGCTTCTTTTTGTCACTCCATCAGGGCCTGCCACACTATTTTTGTCAATATTTAAAATTGCTTCTTTCACTTCCTGTAGCATGGGAGCTGCACATAAACAATTATTATCAGTAGAAGAGATAATCTATGGGATGAGAGAGGGATCAAAACCGGATCTATTGCAGTTTTCTGCCTTTAACAGGTTTTGAAAAAAATCAATTGCAAAAGTTTGAATTAAATGTGGATCCTCAATAGCGTTTCCTTCCCAGTCTTCAATCCAAAATGTGATTTTTCACCCTATTTTTCTGCATTCTTATATGAAAGAATCTTGTATTTCTTTCTCCCTCCACCAACCATTTGACACAAGATTTTTGTTTCCAAACAAGCTCCTCAATACTTAACTGTTGGTTTAGTTTAGCGTAAGCTCTGTGCATTTTGTCTCTATTAATTCTTGAAGGTTCCTGTTGAAAAATCAACTTTTTTTCTTCAGCTTCTGCTTTGGCCAACAGTAGGTTTTTAAAGATACCACCAAACACCTGTTTATTCCAAAAAGCCTTCATTCCTGTAGCTTGTATGGGCATTTTCCAACTCCTGTTGACAAAAGGAAGAAAATCATGGTGTTTTGCCCAAGCATGTAAAAAAATGAAATGTTGAAGGGCCATTATGAGTTATATTGGAGCATGATAGTAAGAGAGGACAATGATCAGACTCGTCTCTATTCAAATGTTGAACTCTAGTGTAGGAGACACATTCTGCCCATTCTTGATTATATACTACTCTGTCAAGGCACTAGAACATATGGTTATTTGTCCAAGTATAACTATTACCCTTAAAACCTACATCAATGAGACCACAGTTAAGCAAAGCAGTAGCAAAATCCTCCATTGAACCATCATGGGGAGAAGCACCATGCAACCACTCATCGCTGCTCAAGATGGAGTTAAAATCTCCACCCACCATCCACAGCCCCTACATGTCCACTGACAATAATTGAAGGGTATTCCAAAGCTCCATTCTTTCTAATCGGGTACACTTTGCGTAGACAAAAGATGCAAACATAGGATGAGAGAGCCAAGGTAATGAGAGTTTCACATGTAAACACTGAATATGGTTCATCACAACTTCACAACAAATTTCAAAAGAGCAAACAACCATATTTTGTCAGAAGAATTATTAATCACTATATCAAAACCCAATCGCCTTCTAACATACTCCATGTTGCTTATATTAACCATAGTTTCTAAAACTACTAGCAACTTAATTTGATGCATCATTTTTAGTTTTTTCAAACGTCTTTAGATCACACTACCAAAGACACCTCTAACATTCCAAATTAAAGAGATAATCATGGATAACTTTGAATTGAAAGGTTCATTGAGATAAAATCATCATCATCAATTCTATCTTTTACCTCCAAGGCCACATCATCACCTACTGAGTTCAAAAATTCTGCAGAATAGAGAACACTGTCAGAGTTCTTCCACTTGGAGATATAAGTTTCTAAGTTGTAGTTACCAAAATCTGCATGGGATTGCATGGGGGGTTGGTTGTGGATGGTCTGCCTCGTTTCTTGGGTTGTCCAACTACCAATATCAGCCTACAACGGGATAGAGTTATTGTCCATATTTAAAGCATACTCACCTGGTTCGGAGCGAAGAGCGGTTAGGAACTCATCACTACTCTCCACTTCTTTTACTGCCTCAATTTCAAGCAGATCCCCAAACCCAAACTTTTTTAAGTCTCAACCTTTTATTGCAGTGCTATTAAGTAAGATTATTGGTTGTTCATTTTCCCCGATCAAAAGCCTTACCTCCTACTGATCGTAACCATTCCCGTCCACCACCGCGTGCAGCGACTTTGCAACATGCTTTCCATTTTGCTTCAATTTATTTTTTCTTTCTGTGATATTTTGATTATTCTCCAATGCCCATTGTACATAATCATGGTCTCCAGTAAATTGAACACTTCCAAAAAGCTTATACCTAGTTTCAGTGCTTTCATTCACCCTTCCTTCAGTAGAAAATTGAAGTTGATTTGCTCTAAGCAAATTATGTTTTTCATGAACCACATTATCTTTTGCCTTTATAACAAAACGATCACCCTCCCATAGACCTTCCTTGGCTTGCACTTGGATCCCATAAACAGCTTCTTCGTTATGCTAGCCATTGATAGGGGTTGTATAATTTTCAAGGGCACTTGTATCACTATTCACCTATTCTGTTCACCCTTGTCTTCCATGAATTTTTTGTCCATCCTCCTTTATTGCTCTGATCCCATCAAAACGGTTAAAGGTCATCACTTGCACATTCCCATATTCCTTGCTGACGATTTCAACTCCTTTTGAATCATTTGCTCCACTTTTCTCAAGATTCCCTACTATCTTCCATTACAGACTTTGTTTTGGATCCTCCATTCAAATCACTTCCTCTCTTTTATCTCCCTTAGAGTCTAGATCCCTTCTTTGTCTCTTCTCACCTAATTTTTCTTCATTAGAACTCAAAATCTGAACCCTAGAAAGGTCATCTGATTGTTTAATAATCCTTAAAGGCAGTGGCTTCTTTACACCCGAGTTCTCTGGTTTGTTTCCAAGAACCATACAGATTGAAATACTATGGCCCACATGCAAACAATGAATACAATAATCCAGAAGCTTTGAGAACTCCACTCGTTGTGAAAAACCTCCAATCATAGCACCAGTCTTTCTATCACGACTCACGATCCATACATGATATAATGGGGCCTTTTGATAATAGTATTCTACACAAACATGAGCCATAATAGGATGACTCCCATTTGTCGTTGCTTCCTCAATGAATAGAGGCTTTCCCACTGTCATTGCAATCATCATCAAAGTCGATTTCTCTTACAAATGAGCTTGTAGATTATGAAAGAAAATCCATACAGGAACTAGGGAGGATTTTTTTTTCTGGTTGAAACTTCTGGGTCCACTTGAATACTCTCATCTTCTGGTTAGCTATAAACCATACTTGCAAGATCCAGATCTTGTTTAAATCATGCTCATTTGTGAGATGTATATGGACGTATTTATAGTCTAACCAACAAATCTCATATGCACTAACCAATTCGATTCTTGTAAATGTCGAACAGATCTCTTGCATGTGTGGCATTCGGGAAAACTCTCTAATGATGGAATGCTTGAAAAGCTGAGCAAGGACCTCCAACTCATCATCAAAAAATGACACACTAAGTCGATCTTTGTACAAAGAAATGTCACAGGTTGAAGGAATGACGGACAGTTTATCCCCAACCGCTACAAACAAAAAGGACTTTTTGATTGTGTGTGGGGAGACATGAAGTTCCTTTGGGGGCTGCATGGCTTGCGGTAAGCCATGAATGGGTGGTGGCTACATCATTGCACTAGTTGGGGGGTTTTGGATGACTGTCGATTGGCATGGGGGGCCAATATCAACCGGTGGGGGGCAAAGAAAAGTCTAGAGGTTGGCCAACCACCAAACCGTGGGGGTTTAAGAGGGGGGAAGGCATGGGAGTTTAAAGCGTTTTCCATTACAAATTATATTGTCTAAATTTTTGGTTAGTTTAAGTGAATAAGTGTTAACTTGTTTAATTAAGTTTTGAAAATCCTAAGTGTTTCCATGTGAAGAAGTTTAAAATTGCTTGAATGAGTTTTGGAATTGCTTGAATAATTTTTGAACTTGTTTGAATAGTTTTTAGACTTGTTTAAATTATTTTAAAACCTCCCTTGCATTTGATTTGGAACTGTCCAAGTATTTGGCATCAAATTGGGTTCAAAAAGACGAATTTTCTATGTTTTAAGTTACAAGTATCGATACTTTGATCAAAAGTATCAATACATTTTAAATAGAATGGTTCTACCCAAAATGTATGGATACATTTCCAAAATGTATCGATGCATTTCAAAATGTATCGATACATTTGATCCAGAACTAACCATTACACACAAAATCAAACAAAAAATGGTTATTTTCTTCACCAAACATTCTCTAACAGCTTCAAAACTTCTCCAACTATAAAAGGACTTCTCCAACACATTTACAAGGCAAGAGCAGTGGAGAAAAACTTCTTGTGATCAAGAATCAAATCAGATGAAGAAAAAGAAGAAAAAAAGAAAGAAACCAAGATAGAGCAAGCAATTCATGTTCTTCCACCAAGCTTTTAAGTTTTCTTGTGCTATAATTCCTTTATGCCTTCATTCCCATCTTTTGTAATCATCCTTATCAATATCATACTCTTCCAACTTTGTACTTACTTAGCAAAACCTACCTTCTAGAGGTATCCTTGCTATTCAAAATTGTATTGAGAGATTGTACTTGATCTTTGAAAGGCGTTGTAAAGGTTATGCTTAAGCCTTAAAAAGTATTTTTTATAGTGGATTTGAAATTCCTTAATGAGCTAAATGAGAGAATGTAGGAAAAAAGGCTGAATTCTATAAAAATATTATGTCTTCTCTCTTTATTTTTCACTCCTTGAATTTATGCATTTACATTAAAGAATTTAGTAAATTTGCTCTTAACTTGTTTATTCTTTAATTTACTCTTCCAATTATTATTGACACACTTTGATAGAAAGACAAATTTATGAAATTTATTTTTAGCTTGACTTGATTAGAAGCTTGTGAAAATTTTACACTAGTGCATTTGGCCTTAAAGAGTTTGAAAATTTATTTTCAACTTGTTTGGTCATTACTTTGCTTAAATTACTTTTGGCATGTTCTAAAGTGAAAACAAATTTGAGAACTTGTCTTCAAACTTGCCTCCATTAAAAGTTTAAATTTGTTGAAAACAATTTTTCAAAATCCAATTCACCCCTCTCCGGGATATTTTTCTCATTATTATAGAACTAACACTTTTAACCATTAGTATCAGAGCTTGGACTCAATTTTGTAGGTTTAATAGCCTTTGGGTGATCCTTGTTAGTTCCAAGACATGGTCGTGAACTCTATTACAACAATTATTGGTGAAGGGCAATCAATTATATACCCTCTTTTATCTAGTGGTGAGAACTACACCTATTGGAAAATTAGAATGAAGTTCTTTGTTCAAGCCAACAATTATGATGTTTGGAGTATAATTGTTGATGGTTCATACAAGCCAACCAAGGAAGAAAGAGAGTGAGATACAAATGGCATAAACATGGTACAACTGAATGCTAAAGCCATGCACATTCTCCTTTGTGCACTTGAGGATAAAGAATACAATAGAGTTTCTAATTGTAAAAGTGCCAAAGAGATTTGGGAGAAATGAGAAGAGTTGTATGGGGGAGCAAAGAAGGAAGTGGAATTGGATGAAAAGAGCTATGAAGGTCAATGCTCAACATGTGGCAAGGCAATTAGAGATGAGGAATCAAGTGAATTTCAATCTTCAATCCAATTCGAATCATGCCTGATGGCTCTTAAAGAACTCAAGGTAAACTTATCACTTTGTGAACCCTTTTTATGTTCTTTTGGTGAATTGCAAAATGCCTTTGAAAAATTAGCTTGTGAATTTGAGAAAATGAATTTAAAACACAAGAAAATAATTTCAAAACTTAGCATTGGAAATGAATTTTTAATGAAGGGAAAAGATGATTTGAAAAAGAAAGTGAAAAATTGAAAATTAATTTTGAAGCTTGCTAAAAAAAATTGACGTTTTAAAAAAAAAGAGAATTTAGATGCAAAAATGAAGCTTGAAGGATTGACAAATGAAAAGCAAAAATTTTTCACAAATTTCACATTTTTAAAGATGACCAGATGCAATTATTGCAAATTTTATGGTCATTATTCGTGCACTTGTCCAATTAGAAAATGTTTATCTTATAGGATTAGACACGTGTGGATTCCAAAAGGAACTATGTGTAATAAGACTAACTTTCAAGGATCTAAAGAAATTTGGATACCAAAAATCAAATGAGAATATTTCTTGTAGCTGTGCTAGAGAAAGGAGGAACAAACTTTTGAAGATTGAAAGCTCTCTAGACATACAAAGAAAAATGGGTGATTTCTTTACTAAAAGTCCTTTATTTGTTAAATTATGAACTTTGATTGTTTGCTCTTTTTTTTTTTTATTGAATTAATTTAACTTGATTTCTCAAGTTGTTTGCTCATTTTTTTATTGAGAATTTTGGTTGTCTATGTTGACTCCATGAGTTTTTTATGATAACAAAACATTCTCATTTATTAATGTCTAACTATATTACTTGAGTGTGCAAGATAAAAATGAAAGTCACTTAGTTGAATAATCACTTGGAAACAAACATCAAAACTCATCAGAATAAGAGATCACAAAATGAGTTACAAACAGAAGCCTTTTATTCAGACAACCAAGGAAGTTAGTCAGCTAAAATCCAAAAGTGAAGTTAACTACTCCAAAGACAGTAAGCTCTTAATTGGTTAACGTCTTACTTAACCGATTAACAGAGTAAAGCAAACTGTGAGACAGAAAAGATTTAATCGACAAAAAAGTATGGTTAGCCAGCCAAAAGCTCACTGTCAGAAAATTTGAATTTGAATATCTGAAGACAAACTAACAGCTAAAAAGGATTTTAAACTGTTTCCAACAGTCTGAAGCTATCAACATCAATCAGAGTTTATTTTTCAAGTATAAAAGACATTTCCAATGGCTAAGAAGATCATGAGATGCTTCCAAGAACAAAAAGAGCACAAAAATAGAAAAATCCTCTCAATTCTTCTTGTGCTTCACTCTAATCTTTGTAATAGTTTTTAACACCTCATTTTGTACCATTCAGATCAACTTAGTGATCATAGTTACACCTTCAAATCTATATTCCTTGATTACTTAGAGTGTGTGAGACACTTTAAGGGAATTAGTCAAGCTTAAGTTAGCTTGGTTGTTTTTAGGTTCTAACTCAACCTTAGAAAAGTTAGATTTTGGGTTTTGGTTGATCCCATGAAAAACCATTGATGAAAGGTTGTGGCTGAGCCTATGAAAAGCCATTGTAAAAGCTTGGTGGATGCTTGGTAAATCAACTAATTCTAGTGAATTGATTTGAAAATCCTTGATTAGAACAACAAGTTAGTTGATGTAGGTCAAAAAGACTAAACCATTATAAATCTTTGTGCATTGTCTACCTTCTTTTATTTCTTCATTTCATTCTCCTTTAAATCATTCTTCCATCTCGTCCTCAACTTTTCATCATCTACCTTTAACAAGCTTTTAATCAGAAGTTAAGTTTAGTGACATTTGAAAGTGCTATTCATCCCCCCTCTAGCACACACTTAGGGACAACAGCATATTCTTGCTTGAATATTAAGAACATAGCTCTTTGTTTACTATCCTTTAAGCTTTATTGATAAATCTTGATTATGCAAAATTGATTTTGTGCTTAAAAGAAGCATAAGCCTAAAGATTGATTATGTGCTTATGTTTGATCTTGAATATATCATCGTGCTTACTTTTGGAAAATTGCTTTGTTTTTCCTATTTATTTGAGTTTTATTGCTAGTGGAAAATTGATTTGATATAATTTCCTCATGCTTTGTGAAAATAATTTCATATTATTATGTTTGAACAATAATGATTTTTGACCATAAAAGGTTTCATGTTGATGAAATGTGAAGTGGCTAATATGATTAAAATATTGATTTACAAAATTGCTTACTCTAGTAGCATAAACAAGAAAAATTGAGTTTGAAGAGTTGACATTTTGATTTCCTTGTATCTAAAATAACTTAACCACTCGAACAACCTTGCTTTGTCATTTAAGTTTTGTTTTTTTAATGTATCAAGTTGATTAAAATTGAACATGACAATTTTTGACTACTTGAATTGGTTTTTCAAAAGCCAAATGAGCTTATATGAGAAAAATGTTTTTCATCCTTGTGTTTATAATGATTTATAGTTTGAACAAGTTGACTTGTTTTTAATGGATGTGCATGCTTGCTTGTAAGTTTAAATGGTCAAAAAGGCATTTTCGGTACATAATTGTTGGATATTTGAAAATGACCCTTGGCATGTATAAATATAATTCATTATGCTCAGTACAAATTTCATAAATCATTTAAAGTATAATTGAACAAAATTGAGTGACATTGAGCTCATGATTGTACACAAAGCATGTCTAACTCAAACCTTGTGTATTTCATATGTAAAACCTTTTGTTCCCTTTGATTTAAGTTTGTTTATTAATTCCTTGATTTTGTTAATATAGCTTGCTTGAGCAAAATTGGTTTGATATATATAAATTGCACAAATTGCTTTTTGCTTAGTATTTTTCTTATGATTTGTGAAATTGATTGAAAAGGTTTTCTTGAGCATAATATTGAGTATGAAAAGCTAACATTGATGACATGTTTCAAGCAAAATGAACAAATTTATTTACAATGCTTGTCATCCTTGAGGTTACAATGATTTCAATAATATAAAACTTGAACAAGTGTGCCTTGTGTTGAAAATGATATTATAACTTGTTCTTGTTGCAAATGAATGCATGATTAAATGCTTAAATGACCTCGAGGACATTTTTGTTCATATGTTGAAAAATGTTGAAAATGTTAAATTTGATGCTTATTATGCTTAAACAACTCCCAAAATGTGTGTTGTACATTTTTACATCATATTCATGCATCATGATGAAAATTGAGCATGCTTAAGCATATTAAAGGCATAATGTTTAAATGAGCTATCCAACGTCTTAGTGTTTGAGCACAACGAGCAAAGATTAAAAACAAAATAAAAGCCAAATTTTGGTTTCACATTTTTTATCAAAGAATCTTAGGCTATACATGTCCAAAATGATGTTTCAAGTGTTTTTACCAAACATTTCAACTCTATTTTACTCAAAAGTCAATTCTTGACCCTGTCACAAGTCTTTGGAAGTCAAAAAATCTAAATTCTTAAGCTACAGCAGGTCATGTATTGATATATCCTTACATGTATCGACACATGCAAGAGCATGTATCGATACATATCAAAATCTATCGATACATTTCGTTTAGTAGCCAAAATGGATAAGTTTTAAAGCCGTAAAATGCCTCATTACTTCATTTCTTGTTCTTGTACTAAATTCTTTCATGAATTTATTTTCAAAGATAATTCTTGGTTTCTTAAAACATGCATTATGAACACTCTCATGATAATTTGGTGCAAACACATGTTTTATGAAGCTAAAATTTAAGTTGATAATGATAAGCTATTGAATTGTGCTAGTTAATGAACTAATGGTTGAATAGTGCATATTTTTAACAATGAAAAATGCTGAAAATTAATAATCATTGATAGTATGTGCACTTATATCTCAATGCTTGAAACTTGGCTTAAATTAAAGCATTTAACTTTCTTACCTCAAGTCAAAAATTATTTAGACTTATAACTGACATAGTTGAATTTAAAGCACATTTACATGTTAATTATGTCTTTCTTGAGCTAATGAATGCTTGAATTGATCTACTTCTAAACATGGTACTCATATTGATCTTATAATTTCTCATATGCTTACAATGATAAAATTGGAAAATGAGAAATTGCTAGCGACTGTAGAATTTATTTTTTTATCATTTCTCATATGCTTACATTGAAAAATCATTTTTTAAGAACTAAAATGTTTAAATACTTAATGTCACGACCCAGAACTCCCATCGAGCCCGTGACAACCATCGCGAAGCCTCGACAGACATTCTTCACCCCGAATGCCGATCGAAACCTCGCAAGACTCTCATATAAGCTTTCGCACTTCCCCGGTGAGCAATAGTTATCAAATATCGTAATTTGAAGGATTATGAGTCATTTCCAAATCAGAACATAACATATTGTTTTCTAGCTCACAGGGGCATTTTCGTCATTTTTCATCAAAAATCTCAAAAACTTGCTAAAAATGTAGTAGGTAAGCAGAAAATATATATTTAGTGATTTGAAAACAAATTAAGTATCTAAAACGTTCATTTGAAGTGAAAATTTGACCATTTGAATATAATAAAAATATTCAATAAAATAAACTATTTTCTTGTAAAATAATTTTTTATAAAGCTATCGGTAAATAATTCTTATAGCGTAAAAGTTAATTATATTCATATATACTATAAAGCAAATATTCAAAGCATAAAATTTCTTGTACAGCGACACGTGGGCCCACATCTAACCAAAATGTATCGAAAACTGAAAACCTACAGCTTTTGCCGATTCAAGTCCAAATGAAGGTCTTTGTCAAAGTCAGCTAACTATGAAACTTCCCGAGCCTGAAATGTGAGGAAATGAGGGTGGTAAGATTATAAAATCTCAGTGAGTAAACAGACACCATCTAAACTATCTAAAGGCGAGTAAATGGAGACGAATTAAAATAAGTCATCATACTGTAATTTCATTACCTTTCAACTCATTTCACCCAAATAAACAAATAGGCTTATGATTTCCTGAAAAGCTTATCTCGTGCCAAAAATCATTCTCATACTCAGTTATCAGGGATACCTTGATCGAGGGTTATCCCAACCGAGTCCGCCAAGGCTGTTAAATGTCTTTACATCCGAAATTTTAGTCATGCCTTGGCGTTGGCTGAGTCTCACTCTCACGTAGTGGTTCACGTGAAGTGCACTCAAATCTTTACCTCAGGAGATACTTCATCCAACATCTCCCCCCGGAGGTAAATATATAATTGGGTTACCGTGCCCCTCTCATAGGCAGTCCATGGAAACCCCCATCACTGTAGTGACTATGGATTATTTTATCTACCACCTGATTTATAAAATCTTTTTCTACATGACATGGCAACTTATCTAAACCTAGCCTCTCAAGGCTAAATACACACAGTACAAATAATTCTAACACCAAAAATCAGTTGAGCCATTCATGCTCATATATTGTCATAAGCCATTCAATTTAAAACCATAAATTTACAACACAAGCAGACAGTCTCCAATTACTCTATTTTCAAAATCAGTATTCAATTTTTCAGAAAATTTATAAAATCATTTTATAAAATCACAGTTTCTCCTAAAATATAGCAATTTACCATTTAAACCCATTTTCCATAAAATCACACAATTGTATAAAACTACTCTAGATAATTAAGACGATAATAAGTTTACTCACAAGTCTAGGAGTCGATGTACTCCTAATCCCAATCTCCAAGCACAATCTCTGTACTTTTACTAGTGTAATTTACTCACCACCTATCCACAATGTACAATACATAATTCACCACATCAATGCCTGACCATTATAAAATCAATTCAGGCTCGATGTATATGCATGATATGATATGCAACTTATCTGACTACCGCTTAAATGCGGTGCTGACCTAATTCGGCCTATTACCCGATTAAATGACAATTGTGTCCGATTTGGCTCCAAATTGCTCCATTTCATTTCTAATATTTCAATTCACTAAATATAATTCCAATAATCTAAAATTCAGCCTAACAACCCTCACAATTCTTCTTGAAAATTTCGGCCATTGTGGTGCACTATCACTAAAAATTTTCCCATTCCATTTTCTCACCATAAATCATTATTTCATCAATTTTTCAACCAATTCACTTGATCACAAAATCAATTCATTACTTCTACACTTCACATAGGGTTCGGCCATTGAAGGTTCATGGGGAAAATAGATTCTTTTCTTGTTGTTTTGTTTCTAAACATGCTTAACTAACTAAAAACACTAACATAACTTAGAATCAAATCAATCTAACATCATTCTCTCTCCATACCCATTCCAACCAGCCATGAATTCATCATGAAAATATGTAATTTAACCATGGAAAATGAGGAGAAATGCATGGGAAAGGTAGATCACAAGTCAAAATCAAGAAATTTTACCTTTTGTCACTTGTTTCCTTGAATTTTCACCAATTTTCCCTTGAATTTCTCCACCTAGGGTTTTTGTTTTTCTTTTCTCCCTTTGTTCTTCTTTGCTCTTGGTTTGGCTGGCCATATGAAAGAAATGGGCTGATTTTCATGCCTTTTTTATAAAGAAACAATAAAATAATTAAAACATGACACATGGCATTTCCTTATTGGTTCAAATTTTAAATATTTGACTTTTAATTCTTTAATTCTCCACCACACATTTCTCATGTTTATCCATTTCCATGATGAATAAAATCCCTTGGTCTTGACAAGTGTCGGGGGTGAAAATTTACTGATTTGCCCCCGGGTGACAAAATTACCATTTCACCCCTATACTCCAAATTATACCGAAATTAAAATTTTTTTCACTTCTAAACCTCAAATCATACTCCAATAAGTCCAATGGGGCCAAAAAAATCTTTTCTAAAATTTTCATTTTGTCCCCAAGTGGTAAATGACCATTTTGCCCCTAGATAGTGAAAATTTCGATTTGACTCCAAATTGATCCTCGAACTCCGAATTACTATTTTGAGTCATCCCTGGGCTGTGAAACTCTTAATTTCACCTTAAAATCCCTATTTTAATTAGTTCGAGGTATAAATCGACTTACTTGTACTTCTAAGCACAATACCGACTTTTAAATATTCTTCTAGGGCTATTCAAATATACAATCACTCTATCAATCTCATGTGTAACATGGTAGATAATTTAGGGATGGGCTTGACACTTAATCTAGGAACAATCCTTGAAATATGCTTTATGTGTGTGCTTAAATGATTATTTCAAAATTAATTTTCTTGATTATGCATATGAATTTGATTAGGATGAACTCATTGAACTTCATGAAAAATATTTTTGGTTCATCTATTGTTTTGGTCAAGTTACATATTTACATGATTTTAGATCTTGCTTGACCTCAATGATTGAAGTCTACAGACTTGACTTAAGTGATAAAACTACTTCTAATGCTTAATTTCATAACTCAAGTCAAGTTTGATAACGAAATATATTGTGTGTTGACATAGTTAAAATAATTCTTAAATATGTACTTGAATGTTGACTATGTCTTCCATGAGCTGTATTGTATACATAATCTAAAAGGTGGATGCACAGCAATTGGTCACTTTAGCTTATAAGTTATCCTATAATGACTTAGAACTTCAAATGAAATATGACCTATAGCTTGAGTTTGAAATGGATGCCTAATGTGCTTAGAGTGAGTACTCATTTCTTGAATCTTGAAAATTGGTATTCATTGATACTTGGATGTTCACCTTGAATATATTTTTAAGTTGAGTGCTTTACTTTTTAATATTCCATAACAATTGGTGTCACTCATGAATTATGAGAAATAACATGTACCACATTGAATTTTAATGCTTATATAATTTTTGATTGGTATATGTCTAATTTAAAAAAAAAAAATTGAACTTATGCTTGCATTTCGTAAAACAAATTGGAATCATGATTAACGAAGGAAGTCGTATTTTTTTCTTGTAATCATGCTTGTGCTTAATTCGTCATAATACTCTCTTACATGATTGCAACAAGTGTAAAATGCATTGATTAATAATGATATTTTTTTGCTGTGAAAATTCTTCTTAAATTGCTTGTGTAATACATGATTTAAAGAATATTTCTTGGCATGCTTGCTTGATAATGACTTGGAAGAATGCTTGCTAAAGAATCATTTGATGGTGATTAAGAATGTTTAATGATGATATTTGTTTTGGAATTTCTCCTTGAGTTGCCATTTTTATATGAATTGGAGAATTCCTTGAGAATGCTTGATTAATATTTCTTGGTAATGCTTGATGATGCTAAACGATTGATAATGCTTGATGAAAATTTAAGAATGTTTAATGAAGCTTGAAAATGATTAGGAATGGTGCTTGATGACTGATGATACCTTGGA
The DNA here is from genome assembly GCF_053813885.1 of Theobroma cacao. NCBI lineage: Eukaryota > Viridiplantae > Streptophyta > Magnoliopsida > Malvales > Malvaceae > Theobroma > Theobroma cacao. Next base: position 10,688,739 of record NC_142644.1, on the reverse strand, counting down.
CATGCTTAGGAACTACTTTGCTAATATTTCTTGAAAATATGAGTATTTGATGCATATGTTGAACATCTATTTAAATGCTCATACTCATTTAGTTTCATGAATACTTGAGTACTAGATAAACATGTTGAATATCTACTTAAATACTCATTTATTATGGACTCATGATTTCTCTCCTTACAATAGGTCTTTTAACAGTTGGTAACATATTGGTATAGACCTTAAGATCTTATGTTTTATTAAAGAGGAGTTTATCATTGACATTTAAATATGTGTTGTCCAATGTTTCATTCAATCAAAATTGGTGTCATTAACACTTGATATCTTGAACAAGAATTTATGGTGAAAATCCAACATTTAGTGTTTTTCATCTTTGGTAATATCTTTTAACACTACAATTGATATTGTGCTTTACATGAAATCTATGCATCTCACTTATGCTTTAATTTTGAAATCAACAATTGATATCAAGTTTTTAAGTTCATTTCAAAATATTGGTATCATGCTTTAAGCTTGCTCAATTGTTATCTAGCGTTAAATTAGCATCAAGCTTTATGTTGTCTCTTCTCACTTAAGCTTTAGAAATTTATTAAATCCTTCTTAAATGTGTTTGAGCCTTGCAATTAACAAATTGATATGCTTAGTACGCTCAATGTCTTTTTTAAAAAGGAGCCTTTACTAGTGTTTAGCCAATTGATCTAATAAGCTTTAAAATGATATTGTCCCTCACAATTGATATTATGCTTATTTGTTTTTACAAAGAGGGAGCTTTTACTTATATCAATCAATTGGTATATTGAGCCTTATATTCATTTCTAACAATTGGTAATGGTCAAAATACTTGAAAAATCCTTGTACTAAGGTGTTTTCTTTAATTTAGTCCCTTTACTCAAAATCGTAATATTTTAGTCCCTTGATTTTGAGAATTGCTTCAATTTATTCCTTCTAACATTTTTTATTTAAATTAATTGTTACGGTACTGACATCAACACTAACATGGTGCTGATGTAGCACTTAATGCTGACATCGTTTTTTAGCCTTCTTTCTTAGAAAAGAAGGCTTCAAAAGGTTTTTATAGCTAGGGTTTTTCGAAGTGTAAAAATACTTCAAAACGATGTAGCTTTGAGGAAAGAAAGAAAAAAAAATAAGAAAGAAAAAGAGAAAAGAAAAGAAGAAATAAAACACAAGCAAATTACAACTGTAATTAAGGGTTTGGGTGTGGTGGTAAAGGCTTTAATATAATTACTGGAGGTTTTGAGTTCGAACCTTAGCAAAAGCACATCTTGTTTTGAATAATAATAGTGCCACATGATAGCCTCCTAGTGTGCCACGTGTCAACATCATGATGTGCCGCATGGAACCCTCTTGTTATGCCATGTGGCATCTCGAAACCAAATGTTGACATGAGCTTGTCAGGGTAACGTGGCAATGCCATGTCAGCACTTGAACTCAAGTGTGATGTGGCAATGCCAAGTCACTTTTTGTGATGACGTGATAATGCCACGTCAGCACCGTAACGGTTAATTTAAACAAAAAATGTTAAAGGGACTAAATTGAAGCAATTTTCAAAATCAAGAAAGTAAAATGTTGCAATTTTGAGTAAAGGGACTAAATTGAAGAAAACACCCCAGTACAAGGACTTCCTAAGTATTTTGAAAATCGGTGTTTATGTTAAATATTTGTGATATTATATCTTTCAAAATTGGTATAGTGATTAATGCACTTATTGAATATTCACTTTTAACAATTGGTATGTTCCTTATTGTGCTTATTGTGTTTTGCAAATTGTGCTTACTGTGTTTCTGTCTTCCTTTTTGATATAACAAAAAGAGGGAGAGATATTGAGAAAATCTGCATTTTCCAAAAGGAATGATTGATCTTGTAGCTTGACTCCAGTTTTGAACCTTGCAACTATTAAGGGGGAGTTTTTGAATCTTTCAAAATATTTTAACCTTTCTCAAAGTTTTATAAAAGCTTAACATTTAAAACCAAAGTACTTCATGATTAAACTAATAGGGAGTATTGTTTTACAAACAAATTTTGCTCAAAGTTTTGTCATATCAAAAAAGGAGAGATTGTTAGCTTTATTAGCTTTAAAATGATTATAGTTTTGATATGACAAAAGTGATCAAAATTGCTCCAATGATCTTTGAACTTGTTTGAGTGATCCTTGAACTTGGTTGAATGATTTTTGAAGTTGTTTGAATATGTTTTTGAGCTTAATTTATTAATGTTAAAAACTTTCATACATATTCACTTGAAGTACATAAGTGTTTCCATGTGAAAAATTATCAAAATTACTTGAATGATCTCTGAACTTGTTTGAATGATTTTTGAAGTTGTTTGAATGAGTTTTTTAACTTGTTTGAATAGTTTTTTAAACTAGCTTAATTAAGTTTTGAAGATCCTAAGTGTTTCCATGTGAAGAGGTTTAAAATTATTTGAATGAGTTTTGGAATTTCTTGAATGATTTTTGAACTTGTTTGAATAGATTTTAAACTTGTTTAAACTATTTTTAAACCTCTTTTGCCTTTAATTTTGAAATGTCCAAGTATTTGGCATCAAATTGGGTTCAAAAAGATGAATTTTCTATGTTTTAAGCTATGAGTATAGATACTTTGGTCAAAACTATCGATACATTTTAAACAAAATGGTTATGCCCAAAATGTATGGATACATTTCCCAAATGTATCGATACATTTCAAAATGAACTAGCAGTTTCACATGAAAATAAAAAGAAAAATAACTATTTTATTCACCAAACCTTCTCTAACAGCTCCAAAACCTCTCCAACTATAAAAAAGACTTCTCCAATAGATTTACTAGGCAAAATAAGTGGAGAAAAACATCTTTTGATCAAGAATCAAATCATACAAAGAAAAAAAAGACAAAAAGAGAGAAACCACACTAGAGCAAGCAATTCACGCTCTTCCACCAAGCTTTTAAGCTTTCTTGTGCTATAATTCTTTTGTGCCTTCATTCCCATCTTTTGTAATCATCCTTATCAATATCATACTCTTCCAACTTTATACTTACTTAGCAAAACCAGCCTTCTAGAGCTATCCTTGCTATTCAAAATTATATTTAGAGGTTGTGTTTGATCCTTGTAAGGCATTGTTAAGGTTATGCTTGAGCCTTAAAAAGTATTTTTTACAATGGATTTCAAATTCGTTAGTGAGCTAAGGGAGAGGACATAAGCAAAGAGGCGAAACCTCTATAACAATATTGTGTCTTCTTTCTTTATTTTTCACTCCTTAAATTTATGCATTTACATTAAAGAATTTAGCAAATTTCTTCTTAACTTGTTTATTCTTTAATTTACTCTTCAAATTATTATTAACACACTTTGATAGAAAAACAAATTTATGAAAATTATTTTTAGCTTGACTTGATTGGAAGCTTCTGAAAATTTTACACTAGTGCATTTTGCCTTATACAGTTTGAAAATTTATTTTCAACTTGTTTGATCATTATTTTGCTTAAATTACTTTTGGCATGTTTTAAAGTGAAAACAAATTTGAGAAACTTGTCTTCAAACTTGCCTTCATAAAAAGTTTAAATTTGTTGAAAACAATTTTTAAAAATCCAAGTCACCCCCCTCTTGGATTTTTTCTCATTATTATAGAACTAACACTTTTAACAAAATTAAATTGTTTATTCCAAATTATTCTTAAGGGTAAAATACCCTTACCCCCTAAGGTTTAATTGAAATTACACAAAGATCCATTAATTTCCGAAATGGACACTCTACCCTAAAAAAAGATTTTACGCTGGACACGTAGGTCCAGCCATTAGTCAATCCTTAATAATTCTCTCAACTTGCTGACATGGCAAGGCTAAAAAGATAATTTTACCATTGCTTAATTTTTATAATTACTATTATATAATTTTATTATTTTTTATTAATTTAAAAAAGCTCCCATCTGGGGAGTATCAGAACTCCCCTAGGGAACCCGATCAGGACTCCCTAAGGGATCATTAGGGAGCCCCAATCGGGCCCAAAGTGAGCACCGATCTGGTGCTCCCCTCTCCCTTGGCCGATGCTCCCTTTTCTTAGTGAGTTAGGGAGCACTGATTAGTGCTCCTTTATTTTTATTTTTTTAAAACATATAATAATAATTTTTTAAATTAATAAATAAAGAAAGGGCATTTTAGTCTTTTTATACTTTTTATTGATGGTGTTTGCACTTTTGGGGTAGAGTGTCCATTTCGAAAACTAATAAACTTTCGTGTAATTTCAATTAAAACTTAGGGGGGTAAAGGTATCTTACCTTATTCTTAATGCTTTTAATTATTTAAAGACCAAATAAATTGATTTAGGAACCTAAACATAACTCGAAAGAAGGAGTTTCGTGTAGACTAAGATTGAAATAGCATATGATCATATTAATTGATTTATGTATAGGATAGGGATATACCTATATGCCATTTATAGCCAGAATTAAAGCATGAACTTAATGAGTCTATTTCAATTTCAATTCACATAAGGATATAGTGTTTCGGTTAAAATAAATATTTTTATAAGACAAGCCGGGAGACCTTTATAAATAATTGAGTACTCTAGGTTAGAAATTAAACCTATTGAAACAAGTTAAGGAAGACAATAAGATTTAGATGAAGTGTAAGCGATATTGTAATCATAGGTTTATTTCTATTGATTTTTATAAGATTTTATTTCTGCTTTGATTTTTATTCTTATTAATTAGTTTTGTTGATTTTAGTTTAAATAATTATTTACTTTAAGACCATTTGGATAAAATTAAATTGTGTTAATTTTAATACTTGGTAAAATTTTTAGAAAAAGTTTCTGTGGAATCGATACTCTATTTATAATTATACTATCCTTACGATACGTATACTTACGTGAGTAGAATTTTAACATATATAAAAAAAATATTAAAAAATGAAAAAATAAGACAAAAGTGTTTTAATTTAATATTATAAAAAAATATTAAAAGAATAATTGTGTTTTATTCTTAGTTATGTTTTCTTCCCCTATAAATTTGAAGATGAAAGATAAGCAAATTGAATTACTAACTTTTTCTTTTTTTGGGAGAACTAAATATGCTACGGAAATCTCAATCTTCAAAAAAGATAATAAAATTATGCTGTGCACTTTGAAACTTACATGTGAGAGGAATAACTCAAGTTGTAGTATAAATTTTGTTATGATACCCAAAATAATTATGTATCCATTCAAATTTATAAAATAGTTAAATTTTTGTTGAGCAATGAATTCACAATATTTAAAGTGAAAAGTGAAATTTAAATACATTTCTCATATACTTTTTTTAAATATATATGTATATTGAACTATTACTAACATTTATGTGAGGATGAAAATGGATAGCTTTCGATCTTCAATTAAATTCAATTACCTATGATTTGGGATAATTATATATAGATGTGGGTAAGTTTTTGAAAATAAAATTAATAGTCAACGTGATTTCGAGTGGGGTTCTAGTTTGGGGATTATGACACCCTCTATTCGAAATCATTTATATAATAATTGGTTTTGACTAAGTACTAGGATAAAACACATTTAATGAAAGGAATTTACTTTTCTTAGTTTTTTTTATTTCTCTAAGTTCCTATTATTGTATTTTTAAAACAATTTTATGAATTCTATAAACAAATTTTGTGTAATTTTATGCGTGTTTGGGATTACAGTTATAAGTTTATCAAACTTATTTTTTTTGGTTGATGAATGATGAATTAGACTAGACACTATTGTAATGTGCAGATTCAAGAACTAACGGTTAGACGTGAAAATTTAAAAGTTGCCACTAATTTTTTTTATCTAGGTGCAATGGCCACTTATTAAATTTGTTCTATTCAACGAAATCTTAAATTGATTTTAGATCCCTCTAAAGAACAATAACTTGGTTTACGAATTTTAAAGTTAGATTCAGTAGCACGGTTACACAGGAAAAAAATTAGCAACCCCGTAACGCCCATTCCTCGATGTTGACTCCATATGTTTTTTATGATATCAAAACATTCCTCATTTATTAATGTCTAACTTCATTATTTAAGTATGTATTTAAGTGTGCAGGATAAAGTAAATGAAATATATGATCAAAAGCAAGATTATATAATAAAATAGGCTAATCAATTAAAGTGAAAAGTTAGAAAGAGTTAGTGAAGACATGGCTTTTATAACTGATTATCAAAATGCCTTGATCAGTTAAGGAATGGCTAGGCTACAAGATAAAGTGAAACAAAAAAATCTTAATCAGTTAGAACTAGGCTTAATTGATTAAGTAGGTGCTGGATTAAATCTTGATCAAATAGTGGATTTCAAACTTCTTAGTGAACCTAAGGGAGAGGATGTAGGCAAAGAGGCCATACCTCTATAAAATTCTTGTGTCGATTTCTCTACTTTTCTTTTTACTTGAAATTTAGATTTCTTCTATTGATCAAAAGATCAATTAATTTGTTTATTTTCAAATTGAGCATTTGAATCAAAAAAGGAATTTTGTTTTCTTAAGAATTTTAAAAAGTTCTTCCAAACTTTCAAAACAGTCAAATTCACCCCCCCTTTTTAGACTTGTTCATATTGAGCTTACTAATCTAACAATTGGTATCAAAGCAAAGACTCAATTCTGCAGGCCTAACAGCCTTGAGTGATTCAAAAAACAAAGCTCACCATATCAAATGGAATCCACTTTAGTTGTTCTTGGTGAAGGGCATTCAACTCAAAAACCTCTGTTTTTCTCAACTAAAAGTTATCCCTATTAGAAGAAAAAAATAGAGATGTTCATTCAATCAATTGACCTTGATGTTTGGAATGTAATCTTAGATGGCCCCTATGTTCCCACTAAGGAAATAGATGGAAAAACCATTGTAAAAACTAGGAAAGAGTGGGATGACAAAGAAAAGAAGTTAATACAAACAAATTGCAAGGCATTCAACACACTTCTTTGCTCTCTAAGTGCTAATGAATTCAATAGGGTATCCATGTGTGAAACCGTTAAACAAATTTGGGACAATTTAAAGACAACATATGAAGGAACAAAACAAGTTAAGGAATCCAAGATAGGACTCCTTACACATGATTATGAGCTATTTAGGATGAAAGAGAATAAGACCATAAATCAAATATATGAAAGATTCACACACATAGTTAGAGGATTGAAGGTCTTAGGAAAAGATTTCCCAAATGCTCAATTAGTCAAAAAGATACTCTATAGTCTTCCTAAGTCATGGAAACCAAAAAGTAACAGCCATAAAAGAAGATAAAAACTTAAATGATTTCAAGCTAGAAAAACTTATAAGATCTTTACTTACATATGAGATGACGTTAAAACATGAAAATGCTCTACATGATGAGAAGAAAAATGACAATAAAAAGAAAGGAATAGCCTTAAAATCTAAAATAGAAAAAGAAGAAAAAACATAAGAAATGAGAGTGAGGAAGATGAAGACATAGCAATGCTAACTAAAAGATTTAGTAAATTTATAAGAAAGAACTATAAAGGTGGGAGACCTCTTAGAAGAGATATGCCTAATGGGGAACATAACGAAGACCATGAGTGTAGAAAAATAGGACACATTAATTATGAATGTCCAAACAAGAAGAGTGTCCCAAATAACCATAAAAAGAAAGCCATGATTGCCACTTGGAGTGATAGTGATGATTCTCAAGGTGAAGAAGGTGAAGTTGCCAACCTTTGCTTCATGGCACTTAAAGACTCCAAGGTATGTTCTATCTCTCATCACTTTAGTTCATACACTTTAGATCAAGACTCATATTCATTTGATGAACTACAAAACACATATGATGACTTGGTATTTGAATTTGAAGAAAAGGCATTAAAATACAAGAACATCATATCCAAACTTAAATAGAAAGTGAAATCTTGAACAAGACAAAGGTGGAACTAGAAAACATAGTCAAGGACTTGGAAATTGAAAGATATGAGCTAAAAATGAGGAATGAGAATTTGCATGCTACATTTTCAAAGCTTAACATGAGTCAACAAAAATTGAATGACATGCTAGAAACACAAAGAACCTTCTTTGACAAAGAAGGAATAGGCAATGATGAAACTCAAAAGGAAACTCACTTTAAAAACTTCTTTGTTAAAGAAAATGTGAAATTAGAATATTTCATGAAATGCATTTATTGTGACAAAGTAGGACATTCTACTTGCTCTTGTCTTTTAAGAACTACCACCTTTAGAGCAAAGAAAATAATAAGTGTCTGTTTTCCAACAGGAATAAAACCTCCACATGGCAAGGTAATAAAATTGGAATGGGTCCAAAAGGAACAAAAAACACTAACTTATATGGACCCAAGAAATTTTGGGTACCAAAGTCAAATGTTTGAATTTCATATTTGTAGGAGGAGCTTATTTGCTTAAAGTAAAGAGCACAAGAAAAAGAAAAATGGTATCTTGACAGTGCATGCTTTAGACACATGACCGGAAGCAAGGAATTCTTCAAGGAGTTAAGACCAAAGAAAGGAGGAAATGTAACCTTTGGAGACAACTCAAAAGGCCACATGGAAGGTATTGGTACCATTGGTAAAAATTCTATCTCTCAAATTGAAAATGTCTTATTTGTGAGTGGTCCAAAACACAATTTGTTAAGTGTGAGCCAACTTTGTGACAAAGGGTTTATTGTCATTGTTGAATCATTAACGTGTCATGTTGTTGACATTAAAACAAATAAAACCTTATTTGTTCGACATAGACAAGGTAATACATATGTTTTGCTTTTGGATGACTTATCTTCTAACAATGTATGTTTCATGGTTAAAAAAATGAGGATAGTTGGTTATGCCATAGGAAACTAGGATATGCTAGCGTGAACAAAATATCAAAACTACAATCTCTAGATCTTGTGATAGGGCTTCATAGGTTAATTTTGAAAATGATCAACTTTGTGATGCTTGTGCTAAAGGCAAACATAAGAGAAACTCATTTAAATCTAAGAAGGATATCATAACCATTAAAGCTTTACAATTACGACACATAGACCTATTTAGACCAACTAAGACCACTAACTTAGGTGGAAAGAATTATGGCTTAGTAGTTATGGATGACTATACAAGATTCTCTTAAGTTTTCTTTCTTACACACAAGGACAAAGCTTTAAAAACCTTTACTTCCTTTTGCAAAAGAATTGAAAATGAAAAAAGATATAAAATAACAAATGTTATGAGTGATCATGGAAAAGAATTTGAAAATCTAGGTTTTGAACAACTTTTTGATGAAAATGGAAATAGCTATAACTTTTTAGCTCCAAGAACTCCACAACAAAATGGAGTCGTAGAATTAAATAAGACTTCCAATGATAGTTTATCTTGCATTGTTAATAATGCGATTGGATTCTCTTCAGGCATAGGAATAGAATTAAATTTTGGCATGATTGTTAGTCTGATGGTTTACCTCTTAAATCAGCTTTCCTCGAATTTTCGCTATCTCTTTATCTAAAAATGGCTTTCTTAATAATTATGGTGAGTGGGATGATGAATCTTGGTGCTGGAATATTCCTTTAAGAAGAGTGCACCTTGATTGGGAAAATGGACAATGAGATCTTTTTATGAAATTATTATGTAATTTCTCCTTTGTCAAAGAGGAACCAGATAAAATAATTTGGAAAATTGAAGTGGTGTTTACTCTGCTAGTAGTTTTTATCAATCAGCTTATTGTGCTCTTGGTGCCTCTGATGGGAAAGTAAATTTTAGAATTTAATATGGGCTAATCTTGCACCACCTAAGTGTTAGATGTTTGTTGGCAAGTCATGAAAGGTTGTGTTGCTGTGAAAGCTGAGTTACTAAGAAAAGAATTATCAACTGTAATGCTACCCTTTGTCCAATTTGTAGTTCTGAAATTAAGTCTATTGACCACCTATTTATTGAATGTCAATATGTTTAGAAAGTATGGACTTTGTGGCTTAAAGCTTAGGGCATCTCATAGGTTTTTCCTAATAAGATGTCTGATCTTTTAATTGCTTAGAATGATATATTTTCTTGTCATAATCGCAACTTTGTTTGGTGACTAGCTTTTTTTTTATCCTTTAGACTATTTGGATTCACAAAAATAATTTTGTTTTCAATGGTAATCATTGGGATCATGGTTACATTTTGATATTGTGAAGCTTAGAGTGAGCTGCTGGGTTAAAGCCAAATGGCCACAAGTTAATTCTTCTATTAATGAGATGTTTTCTACACCAACTTGTATTAATGCTCCATGTTCTTTGTAGAAATCTAGGAAAAAGTGTGATTGGTTTAAACCTTCGATGGGTTTTATGAAGTTCAATGTTGATGGCGTTGCCCATGGTTGCCCCGATCTTTCTAGTATGGGCGGTACAATGCGTGATCATGAAGGACATGTTAAAATCCTTTTTTCCAAATCTTTTGGCAATGGTGATTCTAATATGGCAAAAATCCTTGCTATTAAGGAAGCTTTTTATCTTTTTACAGCTTCTTCATGGTGCTCTACTCATTCCCTCACTATTAAATTTGATTCATCTAATGTTGTTTTATGGGTCAACCAACTAGCTTATGTTCCTTGGAGATTTAAAGGGATCATGAACCATATCAGTTGTTTGAAGAACAAAATCAGGAATTGGTCTATTATTCATATGTCAAGAGAGGCTAATCACCTAGCTAATAGACTTGCCAAACTGGTAGTGGATCGCTTAACTGATAATCTTCATGTCAAGCCCGACTTTATAAAATATTAGCCATATTATACATGCGATTAATAACATGTTTGTTTACTTGGGTACCTCGAAAATCGTTAAAGGACGGCAATGTACCAAATGGTACAATTAAGTTGAATTAAGCCTTGAACTAGTCCAAATAGAGATTTTAAGATGAAATTGAGAATTTTAAAACCCCAGAATGACTTAAAATGGTGCTTCAGAGTTTGAGGACCGATTTGGAGTCAAATTGGAATTTTCATGACCCAAGGGCAAAATGGTCATTTTGCCACCCGAGGTTAAAATTGGAATGTTGGATGAAGTTTTTGATCAAGATTGACTATTTAAAACATAATTTGAGTTTGAGAAGTGAAAATTTTTAATTTTGACATTTTTTCGAGTATAAGGGTAAAATAGTCATTTTACCACCCCAGGTGCAAAATTGTAATTTTACACCACCCAACACTTGTCCAGCATATGGATTTTACCCAATATTATCATGGATAATTGAGAAAATTTAAGTGATGGAGAGAGATTACTTAATGGCTAAGTATGACACATGGACTAATGGAATGGTGACATGTGTCAAAATCTCATCCATTTATTATTTAGCTTAAAAATCAGCACATAAACTCTCCCAATTCATTTCTCATGGCCGGCCATAGTAAGAACAAAGGAAGAAAAGAAGAACAAAAACCCTAGGTGGAAAAATTCAAGGGAAAAGTGTGAAAATTCAAGTAATCAAGCAATCAAAGGTAAAATTTCTTGATTTTGACTTGTGATCTACCTTTCCCATGCATTATTTTGCATTTTCCATGGTTGAATCACATGATTTCATGATGGGTATCTTACTGGCTGAACATTTAGAGAGAAGTTTTGATGCTTGATTTGGTTAGATTTTAAGATATTTTAGTGTTTTTAGTTAGTTAGTGATGTGTAGCATGAACATCAAGTAAGAAAAATTCATGTTCTTCCATCACCTATCATTGGCCAAATTCTCCATGTGGAATATTGAGGATGATTTTGATTTTATTTCAAGTGATTTGGTTAGGAATTAGTGATTTATGGTGTGAGAATCAAGTAGGAAAAATTATAGTGTTGATGCACCCACCATGGCCAAATTTCTCAAGATAAAATGTGAGGATAATTTTACCATATTTCAAGTTATTTAATTTGTATTTGATGATTTGGAGTATTGGGAGAAAAATGAAATTATTTGGAGTTGAATTGAACGTATTGGCCAATTAATCGAGTGATAGATCGAATTAGGCAAATACCATTTAATGTAGGTACAGAATTGAATTTGTGTAGAACACCATGTTTAGACAATAATCCGAACAATTTGCATCCCATTTCATACATTAGTATAAAGCCTGAATTGGTTTTATAACAATTTAGCACAATATTGCAAATGGTTTATTGTGCATTATGTCTAGGTGGTGAGCATTCTGGCAAAAGTAAAGAGATAGTACCTGAGGATCAAGAATCGGAGTACTTGGAATTTGACTCCCGAAATAGTGAGTAACCTTAGTATCGTTTTAATTATCTAAAGTATGTTTTATTCGATTTTGTGAATTTTATGGAAAATGAATGAAATGATTAATTTTTTTTCAATTTTATAGACAAAATGTGATTTAATGAAATGATTTCATAAAATTGTTTTAAAATTGAATGATGGTTTGAAAATAGAGTAATTGGAGACTGTTTTTGTGTGTTGTAAATTCATGATTCTAATTGATTGGCTTATGGCAATATTGGCATGAATGGTTGATTTGATAAATGTGTTGGAAATGCATAAATTGTTGATTTACCTTGAAAGGCTGTAAAATAAAATAAAATAAAATAATTGTCATGTCATGCTGTTGAATTTTTATTATATGGTGGGTTTAACTTGCTACAGTGGGCGGGTTTTCTGTGGACCAGCCTATTAGAGGGGCACGGAATCCCATTATATTTTACCTCGGTTGGAGAGGCGAGTAGGATAACTCCTGAGGTATAACTTTAGAGTTCACTTCACGCCAAACCACCTTGTGATGATGAACTCCGCTAACGCCAAGGAACGACTATGTTTTTAAAATAAAAACATGATTTATGCGTACATAACTTTTTAACAGCCTTGGCGGACTCGATTGGGATAGCCCTTGATCAAGGCATCCTTGATAACTGGGCATGAAAATGATTTTGGCACGAGCCAAAGTTTTAAGAAATTCATAAGCCATGTTGATTACTCGATTTATATGAATTGATTTTATTTGGTTAAAACAAGTTGAAAGGTGATGAATTAGAGTATGTTAAACTATTTTATCTGTCTCTATTTACTCGGTTTTAGATATTTTAGATGGTATTTGTTTCCTCACTGGGATTATATAATCTCACCACCCTCTTTTCCATCCATTTTAGGTTCAGAATAGGCTGTAGATAGCTGATTTCATCAAGGCTACCATTGGATTTGCATCCTCCAAACTGTAAGTTCACAGTCTTCCTTACTTTTAGTTATTCGGGGGCCCACTGGTTATTGTAAATTAAATTAAATACTCCAGCTTGCTGTATTACGATATATATGAATTTATTTTGCTTTTACGTTGTAAAAATTATTTATGTAGTGTTCTAAAAATATTATTTTATGAGAAAATTGAATATTTTATTCAATATTTTTATTTTATTCTAAGAGTCATAATTTCATTTTAAACGAATGTTTTAGACATCCAAATTTATTTTTGATTATGAAATATGTGTTTTGCACCGGTATACTACATTATTAGCTGGTTTCAAAATTTTCAAGGAAAAATAACTAAAATAACCCTGTGAGACAAAAATTATTTTTTTTATTATTTTAAGTTGAAAATAGTTTAAAATCTTTTAGAACATGATATTTGGCAACGGTTACTCACAGGGGAAATAAAAAACTGATATTAAAACCTTGCAGGGTTCCGGTTGACATTCCAAGTAATGAGTGTCGAACGGGACATCGCGGTGATTATCACGGGCTCGAGGGGAGTTTCGGGTCGTGACACTTTAGGTGTTTTTTGAGTGTTTTTTTTTTTAACTTATGGGTTCCCCTGGTGCTATTTCTATCTCCTCTCAATGACTTTTCACCTGTTTTTCTTGTCTTTGTCTTTCTTTTATTTTTGTCCTATGTTGGTCTTGAGAACTTTTTCAATTTGTTGTCTGTTACTATTTGTGGCACCTTGTATTGAAGAGTTCTCATCTGCTGATGAGGCTCTGTCATTTTTATAATATACGATGCCATTCAAAAAAAAAGGAAATAGGAGAAGGAAAGGAATCAAAGAGTGGTTTTTTTTTAATAATATATGATCCTATTCAAGAAAAAGGAAATAGGAGAAGGAAAGGAATCAAAGAGTGGTTTTTTTTTTTTTTTGGTGCTTCTAGTGTGTTAATCAACAATTGACAATTTTGGGTTTTCGTCTTGTTCATGTGGTCATGTCATTAAGCCATATGTACAGAAAATACTAGTTAGCATTGGATCAACGGCAGTTAATTTTCTATTAAGGTTAAGTGCTTGTTTGAATGTAATAAAAGGTGATGGGCTTAGTTAAATATACAAGTATAATAAAGGTCCTTTTTTAAAGTTTAAGCCTAACTAAAACTAATAAAGTATATATTAATCAAAATTTTCATTAACATGTAAAGTTTATCCAATAAGCAAAATATGTCAAATTAACATAAATTTTATTACTTTCAACATTAATGTGAAATTAAAACTTCGAAGATAAAAATATTTAAAATCTAAGCTTTAACTCTTTTTTGTTTATCAAATAAATCCATTTAACAAACGTCTTTCAATAGAATTAGAATTTTTATTTATAAATGGAGTAAATCTTATTAATATTTATAATATAAAATATTTAAAATGACAATTTAAAAATATAATAAACAACCATGTTAACTCAAGTGCCCATAAGTGATCCAAAAAGGTTGAATTGGATTGAGTCCATATTTCTCAAAATTAAAGTTGAATAAATATTTATGAGAAAATAACATCTAAGAAATATATATAGAAATTTAAGAACAAGTTACCTTGAAACTAAATAGAGAAAAAGAGATACAGAATTCAAACACAATGATTTATAGAGGTTCGATCCTTCCTCATGGCACCTAAGTCCTCTCCTTGGTTTCCTCTGGCCAAGAAGTCCAATTGATAACTCTATTTCATAGAGTTATTTTGTTATATTTTGAGTATTAAATTGGTTAAGTTCTTGAGATATAGGTTTGGGGTTAGGTGTGTTTAGTTGCTTTTCTTAGTTTAGTTTAAATCATGTTAAGTTGTTTTAATTCAAGTTGTTTTAATTTAAGTTGTTTCATTTTAGTTTTATAATTCAATTGCTTTTAGTTTAGTTAGTATTGAATTAGTTTTATGCATTTGTAGATGTACAAATGGAAAGGCTTCTATTGGTGAAGAAAAGTGCATAAATGGTCAATGCTTCTCTCATATATGTTTCAGTATTTTGAACATAATTCTCATTCTATTTGTTCAATTGATGTGATTCTTCAGTTATTAGAAAGCTAAAAGATAGAGCTACAACTTTTATGTTTACCACTTTGCCCAATTCAACCCAAATCTATGAGAAAATCATGTCACAACTTGATTAAGTGTAGTATAATGCACATTGGAGACAGCAAAGGTGGCCTCACGGCACCAAGAAAGTGAGGCCACGGTGCCGCACTAATATCTCAAGAAATTTGTTCCAAACTTTATCAAAATCAGGTCTTTTTAGAGGCTATTTAAAGGCTCTTTTAAAGTAATTGAAAGACAAGTTTAAACTAGGGTTTCTCTAAAGAAAAGTGGCCACCAAGCACCCAAGAAAGTAAGAAAGATTGTGAAATATTAAAGATTGAAGATCAAACCAATATTTAGTTTTCTATTCTTTTCTTTTCTTCTTTTTTTGTTCTTGAATTGTTACTATGGTTAAATTTCTTTGGGTTATGTTTTTATTATTCATCATGAACTAAGTTTCTTTATCTATAATTGCAATTGAACTTAATATGTAGTTTGGATATTTAATTTCTCTCTAGCTTATGATTAATGGAATACGAGTTGTTTATTCCAATCTTGTGTTTAATGCTTCTGATTGCCTGATCACCAATTGGATTGATCTAGAAACCTAAATGAAACTTGGAAAAGGGAGTTTAGTGTAGGCCATGAATGGAATAGCATAAGTTCAAATTCACTTAGTTGATTAGTTAATTTGATTTGCGTATAGAATAGGAATATATCTATATGTCTTATGTAGCCAAGATTAAAGCTTGAGCTTAATGAGTTTGTCTTCAATTCAATTCTCATAGGAATATAGTGAATTGGTTAAGATAAATATTTTTATAAGAACATCGAATGAGACTTATAAATAATTTGGAAACTTTATATTAACAATTCAATCTATTTAGAAAGTCAAGAGAGAGAAAGATAAAATTCAAATGAAGTGTTGAGGATATTGTAATCTTAAGCTTGTTTATTGATTAATTGTGAACTACTCTAATAGAAAATAAGGTTACTTATGCTTCCATGGCCTAGTGCTAGCTAAAGGTGAGACTTTTAGATTCCTTGTTTCCCAAGGAGGAACCGAAAGGCTCAACAAAAGAAAAAGTAAACTAAAACCCAAAGTTAGAAGGTTTAAAATTGATATCCAAGAATAAGGAGCTTTGCCAATTTCCAAGGTTTGTCACACAAGCCCGAATTTTCTCCTCACTTACCGCAGAGAGTTTTGGATGTGTTGTAGGTTTTTTCTCATGGGCAACACGAGCATTATGGTTATAGGCAATTGTATTAATCCTAATAGGATTTGTATAACTTTTATGCTAATTGCAAAATAACCTCTTAACTAAATTGAACCATTCAATTAAGTTCTTGAAGTTCTTAACTTTTTTCAATTAAGTCCAACCTAATTTTCCTATTTGACATTTTCAATTATCATTCTTTAATGTATATGGCCTATTAGGTTTTTAATATATTTGTAATAAATATAAAGTACGTATAATATACAAAAAAACCCCTTAACTATTCAAGAAAATTTAAATAAGCCTTTATATTTTTATTGTATTCAATCAAGTCCTTATACTTTTATTTTGAACTAAATAAACCCTTATACTTTTTATTTTGAGTCAAACAAATCTTTAAGACTAATGATTGACTTAGTTAAAATGTCATTTGTTATTCTATATCGTGTGACGTTGATGTGACATAATAAAATATCATAATTGATTATGATATGATATGTTGGCATATCATAATTGATGATGACATGACATGTTAATTTGACATGATAACAGGATCATATAACATTTTTCACCCTTCACATTAATGTTATGTCAGTGCCATGTAGATATAAAATGATAAATGACATTTTTACTAATGAAAATCAGTCAATTATTAGTCTTAAGGGTTTATTTGACTTAAAATAAAAGTACAAGAGTATGATTAACGCAATAAAAGAATAAAGGCTTATTTGAATATTCTTGAATAATTTATAGACTTTTTTGAGCATTATGCCTATAAACTATAATCTAAACTGAACTAGGATTAGATGAATCAAACTCCTCTAGAATTATATGAATCAAACTCATTTGCATTCATCATCAATTCCTTAATTGGTTGGTTCATATTTATAAGTTACGATTGGTATCTAGTAATGTATCATAACTACTCAAATGTTAAAAAGAGTCTTAATGATTGGTTGATTCGTGTAATTATTATCTTTTAATCGTCTAATATCCCAACAAGATATAGAGCATAGTTCAATATCTACTCTATCTTATCTTTACCACTTTAGCACTTGAATCTAGTAAACAAACTCATTATGAGTGAGTGCATAAGCCCTTTTGTTGAATCTCCAATTGCCTTGCAAAGGACTTCCTTAAGTTATTACTTTTCATGTTGCAATGGGATATTCTTCTTAAATCCACTTAAGGTGATGACTGCTTTATTGATTATTGACTTACCTTTATGTGTTTCATGGTATACCCAAAAACCATACATTTTCAGGCATCAAACTAAGACCACTTTAGATAGTATCAAACAATAGCATTCCACACATAAGGTAATCTTATAATATCAAAATCAAAGATAACTTACATAATTGTCACATAAAAATTTATTCCATAAATACTAGCATGATATGCCAAATGAAGTTCCACAGACATTAGTCTAAGGATTTTATTTTCACATACAGTTTCTCTTTTTCAATGCAAATTTGATGCATTTACTATATACTAGTATATCGTTGTGTGTGTTGAATGTGAATGTTTTTTTTTTAAACATATGTTATTAGTATATTTTAAAATTATAATTATAAAATATAAATAAGTGAATTATTTTATTTAAAAAATCCTATTTTGTGAAATTAAGAATCTTGTATTAAAAGAAAATTTAATTATAGAGTGAAAATTTTCATCAAAATAAATTAAAACATAAAAAATATAACAAATTTCAAACATATCAATGCAAAGACACATATTGTTAATTGAAGAACATGCAAACTAATTTGAGAGATTAATTGAACATATTTTAAATTCAAAAACCCCTCATAGTTTTGAAATCAATAAATCATTATTATAAAGACAAATTAAGAGTACCATTATTTAGCAGGAGAATGACTTAGGAAGGCATTTTCCTTATTTTCATGCGTTCTCTCCAACCAAGACAAAAGCACTGATCTGTTTTTTTCTCCAAAATTTGCTACTCAAGTGAAATATAAATTTGACAAAAGCATTATGTTTTCTTCCCTTTTCAATTTTCTTTCACAGATTTTTTTTATCAAGAATAATTTTGGTCTAAAAATAATACAAACGTATTACTTCAATCACATATAAAATTATCTACATATTGTATAAATATCCAATTTAGAGACATTTTTTATATTTGGTATAGATTTTTTTGTACTGTTTTATCATTAAAATTGTTTGAAAAATTAATCTTTATATAAGATTTTTTTTTTTTGAATTCTCTCAACCCTTAAATGGGACACATTAAATTGTTCATCATTTTAGAATTTTTTTTTGAGAAAATATTGTCACAAATTTTCATGAAAATTCTATCATTGAGAAATTTTCAAAAAATCATATCAACCAATATTAATTAAAAATATAGAAAACACAGTTTTTTTATTAATTGGGTTTGACTTGAACTTAATTTGAATGAACACCAAGAGAGGGAAGGAACACTAAAGAGTATGCTGCTGTGTTTTTGAATTTTTCGGAAGGAAATTTTGGAACAATTTGTGGTGGGATTGTTATTATGAGATGGAAATGAATTCAATCGAATATAATTTAATTTATGGCCTTAAAGATTTAATGGTCTCTTGAATAGAAGAAGTCTCTCTTTAGCTGGCTTTTGGTCCTACATTTGGCCCATTTTTATGGGCCAACCAGAATAGGATAAAGTAGGGCATAAGAAAATTACTAATTTGTTAATGATAATGAAAAATGCATAGTTCAATATAATAACTTGTGGGCTTGGTTATGTTTCAAATGCTTTATGGATATTTATCCACATTAAGAATTCGTGAAAAATTTAAATGATAATAATAATTTTCAAAAATATATTTTTTGAAAAAAATCTTCACTTACCAAACTTTTTGAAGTTGTTATGATATTAAAACCAAAGTTGTAAATATATATAATGATACGAGATTATTAGTTACTCATAAGCAATGGCGAATTTAGAATTTTACATGAGAAGTGATTAAGAGATAATTATAAAGATAATTATATTATATTATATTATATATATAAATATATATCAAGTTTTACACATATAATAAAAAAAATTTTAAAATTGAGAGGTGACCACTGCTTATAAGTTTTAACCTCAAATTGTTTGATGAAATTTAACCAATTAGGAGTTATCTAAAGATTTCGCTAACTCATTATTCAAAAAAAATTTATTCTAACGACAGCAATTTAATATAATTAAAATTCTTTTATATCTATAAAATAAACCTAAGAATCATACATTATAATAAAAATAATTTAAAATACTAATTTAGAAATTTAATCAAGGTGAGTGTTCTTATTTGTAAATTAAATATCTTACCAACATCCGTACTTATATAAAATATAGATAAACTATAAATTATAGATTAATTCAGTGGAGGCATGATATTGGGTTGAAGAAATCAAGATATGTGTGAATAGAATATGAGGTTTTTTATGCTAATCTTACTTAAAGTCAAGACTTGAAATTGATATAATAAAAATATAAGTAACTCATTATCAACATTTCAATCAAATCTTTTCCATGAAATTGTCTTCTTTTTGTAAAAAAAGAAAAACCCACGTATCGTGTGTACTAATGGGACATACAATATGAAAATGAAATGATACACACATATACAAAAGTGACTAATGCCAATCAATTGTCTTCCTTTCAATCAAATTAAGTTCAACTCAACTCCAATTAAATAAAAATAGTATAGATCCTCACAAGAAAATTAGTGCAAATGTGATTTAGTCACCAAACTTTACAATATCTTTTCACATACTATGCTTTGTACCGAATATTCTTCAAAATGAAAAAGCAAAAGCACTTCATAAAAGAATCTGACATTAATTCAAAGATTCTTGATTTCTTGCTTGGAAAATAAGCAGCACAGTATCCTTTCTTACTTAATTTTATTCTGTCTTTGTGTCTATGCAATGACCAGAGGATTTGCAAGGAAGTTTACAGTGATTTACTAAGCTATTTTCTCTTTCCTATACAAGGATTTTGTGATACTTATCTAATGCCAGCATGCGGCAAATCAACTAAGGATAAAAGATTTAAGCTATACACTAAGGAGATAGTTGTTCTCATCTCATTTATCTCATCCTCTTCCCTTGGAGATGATATCCCTTAGTTGTAGGAAAGGATAAGTCCCCTAAATTTTTTAAAACTAGTTAATTTATTCATTAAATTATTTTAACATTTTATTTTTATATATTTTTTAAATTTTCTCATATTACTCACTTATTAGTCACCTTTTTCTTCTTTTGATCTCTTTGCTTAATCCTTACATATTCTGCAAAATTTTGATACAATCATAGATATTTTAATTTTTGAAAAATTCATCTTATAAATTATTCATTTTGGTTCTCTAATAATAATAATAATAACAATAACAATAACAATAATAATAATAATAATAGGTACATATAGAAGTACAAATGTATGTCTAAGCGTCAATTTTTGTAATGGATTGTGGTATCTTATTTGATGATTAATGTGAATCATGAATTATTGATTGCTAATATTTAAGTGAGTAAATGAAATCTAAGTTGTTACCCCCAGTTTATCTCCAACGGTATTTTAAACAAATGGCAGATCTGATCCAAATCAGAAAACAATATGAACAATGTGTTTTTAGATAATAATTAAGCTAGTTTTACAATAATTTTATCACAATATTGAAGAATATATATTGGAGCCCCTTTTTCACGTTTAGGAATACAACCATTGAATCTTAACCTTCGTCTTTGATGTTTTCATAAAAGTAATACGCGTATGTTAAAGATGGAGTGTTTGTGTCACCATGCAAGCGTACAACTTCTTTGTATACATCAGAGCACGAAGGATGAGCTTAAATGGCTTTAATCCAAGCCGAGAAGAATGAGCACGAGCAAAAAGTTGACTGAGTAATCAATTTATTCTCAGTGTGTGTTATTTCAAGGATAATGCTACTGCTATAACTTTCCTATATTTAACTTTGTGTATTGTGGTAAAATTAATTTATAATTTATAATTTTATATAAAAAGAAGTCTCAATGGGATTCTCAAATAATGCCACATGGATAAATCGGTAAGAGAGTGCTGCAGATTAAAAAAAGTGATTTAAGTTTTTCATATGAAACCATCAAGGAAAAACTGTTATGGGATTTGACCTTAGGTGGAGATCACATCACTGTGATCTGTACGAGTGTTGGGTCACAATTGACAAGATTTGCCGAATCAAATTCTAATTAGCTTAATTATTATTTGAAAACACATTGTTGGGATTATTTACTGATTTAGATTTACTGTTGCAGATGTGTAACAGCTCCCTCCATTAAGAGAATTTTTTTTTTTAAAAGGAAAAAGAATGAACTTTATTTTATGATCAAAAAGTTACTTTGTAATTTAGCATTCACTTTCGAGGCATGCAGCATGCATCAGATTGAGACGACATACAGCATGCCTGTGGCCCTCCTTACACGTCGCTTTAATTGCTTTGAATTGCTTCAATCATTAGAACTACTTTGTAATTTACCATTCATTTTCCTTGCAAATTTTTTTATGAGTTTATATGTGATGCACTTGTAGGAGATGTTGTCACCTTATTAATTATCAATTCTTTAATGTAAATAAATTTTTTTATATATTTTTCTGAAACTATTGCAGTGGACAAGTTGGAAGAGAACATTTTTGTTGATAAAAACAAAGGTTTGTTTTAACCAAAGCCAGCCAAAATTTAGTAAATAATGAATAATCCCAATTGCCTTCAATGATTTTTATTTTTTGTAAAGTATTTGTTTCTACCAATAATAATTAATAATAATAAATTTATTTACTGATTTTTATTTTCTTTTTGGTATATAAGGATTTTGGCAATATCTAAAGCCAGGATGTGGCAAATCAACTAAAGCTAAGGATTTAAGCTATGCACAAAGGAGATAGTTTTTTTCTTTTTTTTTCATCTCATTTTATCTTATCTTTTCCCATTAGAATATTTTCATTTGAGATTTCAAAATGAATAGTCAACTTCCACTCTTTGAGGTGTTCCCTTGGGGATGGTATCTATTAGTTGTAGCAAAAGGAGAAAGAGTTTTTCTAATGGTACGTTTGGTTGGCGGAATAGACAGGAATGGAATACAATAGTTATTATGTGGGAATAGAATGAGGTGAGAATAGAATAGAATAGTTATTACTTAGTTTGGTATGACAAAGGGAATAGAACAGGAATAATTATTATGACTTATTGTAGTGTTTGGTTGGTAACAACAATTTTGGAATAAGAAAGGAATAGAAAATAAAAAGACAAAAACACCTTTTATTATTTATGTGACATTTTATTTTTATTAGATTTTTTAAATATTAATAATCTAGAATTTAATTAAAATATTAATAATAAATCATTTAAATATTAACATTTATTTAATTTAAATATTATTATGATTAATTTTTATTTTATTTTATTTTTAAAATATTAATAATTGATAATTTATTTAAAATATTAATAATTGATAATTTCAATATTAATAATTGATGATTTAATTATTAATATTTTTTATCTAATTTAAATGATATTATGTTTATTTATTTTTAATTTATTTTGTTTTTAAATAGGAATAATTTATAATTTATTTTATTAATAATTGATAATTTAAATATTAATATTTTATTTATAATTTAATATTAATATTTTATTAAAAATTGGAATCAAGTGAGAGAAAGAGGAGAGAGAGAAAAATAATATTTTATACTAATAAAGTTGTAAATTTTTAAACTTGTAAGGGGTATTTTTGTCTTTATTAATTTTTAAATTTATTCCTCAACCATGGAATAGCTAATACCATGGGGAGGGTGGTATTAGCTATTCCTTGGTTTTGAAGGATTTTGAAGAATAATCATTCCATAGGAATGGCTATTCCTTGGATCATTTTGCAACCAAACAAAAGAATAAAAATTTCATGGGAATAAAGGGGGAATGGCTTAGCCATTCCCCCAACCAAACATGCTATAAAGGTTTCATTAACTCATTATCCAAAATATTTTATTCTAATGACAACAATTTAATATAATTAAAAATTTATTGTATGATAAAAATAATTTTAAATGACAATTTAGAAATTTGATTATGAAAATGTTTGTTTTCATAAAAAAGAAATTTTACCCACATCCATACTTTTAAATATATTATATAGATAAACTATAAATTATAAATCAATTCACTCAATGCATGATATTTGGCTGAAGAAATCAAGATATGCATCAAAATACTATCACCCTCTTTTATGCTATAATCTTACATAAAGTCGAGCCTCAAAATTGATATAAGAAAAATATAATTAACTTATTATCAACATTTCAATCGAATCTTTTTTATGAAATTGTCTTCGTTTTTATTAAAAAAAACCATAAACAAACAAGGTGAAAATGAAATGATGCACACATATCTAAAAGGTGAAAATAAATTTTATTTTTTTATTACTCAATCAAACTTTTATACTGTAATTACTCAATCAAACTTTTATACTTTTATTTAGATTAAATAAATCATTATAATTAACAGTATCATTTGTTATGTTATGTCATATGACATATCATAGTGGATGATGATGTGATATAATGATATGACCATATGATATTTTCACCCTTCACATAACGTCACATAAATATAAAAATAACAAGTAATATTTTTTATTAATAATAGTTCATCAACCATTAATCATAGAGATCTATTTAGTTTAAAATAAAAATATGAAAACTTGATCAACTATAATAAAAATTAAAAACATATTTCAACTTTCTTAAATAATTAAAAACCTTTTAAAAGCATTCTGTTTTATTAAAAATGGGAATACCCTCTGTCAAAAAAAAAAGGGGAATAACCCACTATTGTCATGTGATAAAAGATTTAACCATAATAACTATTAATCATCAGCTTTTCTTTTCAAATTTTCTTAATTAGACAAATCTAAAATGATAATTAAGATCTCAAATTGATAAAAAAAAATATAGATCCTCACGAGAAAATTAGTGGAAATGTGATTTAGTCACCAAACTTTACAATATCTTTTTACATACTATGCATTGTACCGAAGACTATGCAAAAAGAAAAAGCAAAAGCATAAGCGCTTTATAAATATCTGACATTAATTCAAAGATTCTTTTATCTCTTGCTTGGAAAATAAGCAGAAAATAAGCAGTGCAGTGCCTTTTCTTTATAACTTGGATCATTCAAAGGACTTTTTTGATTAATTTTTTTCTTTCTTTGTGTATATCTGCACATGCAATGAATAAAGTGTTAGGCGATTAGCAAGTAATATATTTTCTTTTTCCTATACAAGGATTTTGTGATATCTGTTGCTAAGGATTTAAGGAGATAATTCTTCACATCTCATTTATCTCATCCTGTTCCATTGGAGATGATATGTTAGTTGTAGGAATTGAGAAGTCCCCTAAATTTCTTAACTTTTTAATTTATTCATTAGATTTTTTAAAGAAAAATCTTATTTATTTTTATTTGTTTTGAAATTTTCTCATATTAGTTAACCTTTGGTTCTCTCGATCTCCTTGCTTAATTCTTACATATTTTTCAAAATTTTGATTCAATCATAAATATTTTTTTTGATACTGGGGAATAAAATAAGAATTAATTACATCATTCTAAGTTAGAATGGACAAAATAAATAATCCTAGTAGGCGAAGAATCAAAAATATGAAGACCTGGAGATAAATCCTCATTGTGTATCGCCATCCAATCAGCATGTTGATTGGCTTCATGATGAACCTGGGTTAAAGAGCACTCCCAATTATTCTAATATTTGTGTAATTTAATCCAGAGAACAAAGCGAGTAATTTTTTTTTTCAACACACACTTCTTACACGAGATAATAGATGTGATATAGAGGTATTAAATATCTGTTTCATTCGTTGTCTCAATATCATATCTATTTAGACGAATATCTTTAAAACTTAATAAACAATAAACTTTTTTAAGACTTAATAATACATCTTCTATTACAAACTTTATTCCTCAAGATAGTAAAATATTAGCTCTTTCGAAACCTTCAATTAATCTTATACTACTAGATATTGTATTGACATTGGTTTTATCTATTGTCAAGAGAGAAAAATATTTCTTGCCATTAAATATAGTATGCACTATAGCAATGTCTGCTAAACATATATTTACATCATAGATCTTGGATCCAACAATATGAATATTCATATTTTTCTTCAATAATAAAAAAGTAGGTATATACAATAAGAAAATTGTAAATTAACGTAAAAGAACATTAAATATAGAATTAAAACTCATAATAAGAACATATCATTTAAATATAATGAGAATATATAAAAGCATCTTTATAATTGAGTAATACTAGAATGTACCAACAAATTATTAAAAAAAAATTATTCTTAATATTTTCATTACCAATTAAATGATCAATTCCTCTCTCAGGGTGGATAAGAAAATCAACAACGGATATTTCCATTATCAAACATATGATCAATTCCCTTTTTAGGGTGGATATGAAAATTAACAATATATCAACTTGGCCATGGTTAAAATTATCACAATATGTTTTAGTTTTTAGTAATACTTTATAAAATTCAAGATATACAACAGGTACGTGACCAATGATCTTTCATGCCACATTAATGACAATACGTTTTTTATATTCTTTTTATATATTCTTTTCATTTTTGTCTTTTCATTATTTATTTACTTTTGATAGGATAAAAGTTTTCATCTACTTTTGGTAGGTTACAAGTATTTACCCATTTCTTGATGGGTTATCCATTTATGGTGGGTTAGTGGGTTAAGGTATCCATCCACTTTTGATGATAAAATTATCCATCCACTTCTGGTAGTAAAATTATCTATCCACTTCTGGTATCAAAATTATCGATCCACTTTTAGTAGCAAAATTATCCTTAGAATTAAAATAGTGAAACCTCTTCTATGTCCATAAATCATAATTATTAAATGATGTTGCGTTTATTTCATGAAATTCATAGATTCATGACTATGACCATAATTATTAAATGATGTTGCATTCACTTCAAAGAATGAACATTCATGATTTTTCATTAATAGCTATATAATAGCAAATTCACTTTCTGATCAAGGGACAAAATATAATATATACTACATGATAGCAAAATTCATATTAAGGTTGATTTTTAAGGAATGAAAATACTAAAGGGATATCAAGTCACTTACCTAATTTGTTACAATCAGAAATTAAAGACCAACTATTAAAATCCTTTTAAAGCTTAGAGATGATGAAAACAAAATAATTTCAAAATTTTAGAGATCATATGATAGTGCTAATAACGTGTTATGAAATATAACTGAAAAAATAACTATAAGAGAAAGTATTTAGAGGGAGTAAAAAGATTTTATTTAAGTGTGTATTTACAAATTAAGTGATGGACCTATTTATAAGTTAATAACCCTTTATCTTGATTGAATTTACAAGATGAAGATAATATTAAGGGATTAGATGAATCAATTAAATCATAATGTTCAATCAATCAAATTTTCATCTAAATCTAAATATACATAGTATAATTAAATATTCATAATATATATATATAGAAGTACAAATGTATGTCTAAGCACCAATTTTTGTAATGGATCGTGATATTTTATTTGATGATTAATGTGAATCATGAATTATTGATTGCAAATATTTAAGTGAGTAAATGAAATCTAAGTTGCTATGGTCGGGCTTTTAAAAATGTTACCCCTGATTTATCTCCAACAACATTTTAAATAATTAGCAGATCTAATCCAACAACCGAAAAAGTAATCATGGCGACACAAAATACTTCATCTTCAAAAGATAATGCTTCTTTGTAATAATTTCCTGGATGGTTGTAGCAAAAGGTGAAAGAGTTTTCTAAAGGTTTCATTAACTGATTATCCAAAAAATTCTATTCTAATGACAACAATTTTAATATAATTAACAAATTCTTTCATGATAAAATAATAATTTAAAAATTTAATCAAGGTGATCCATACTTTTAATAAATTCTTTCATGATAAAATAATAATTTAAAAATTTAATCAGGATGATCCATACTTTTAGTAAATTCTTTCATGATAAAATAATAATTTAAAATTTAATCAACGAAAAATTACGTTGAAAATAGACTGTGTTTTTGTAGTGAGTCAAGAAGTTTTTAGAGCATTTTACCTTCTATCATGTGGTAAAAGATTTAAACATAATAATTATTAATCACCAGCTTTTATTTTCAATATTTATTAATTAGACAAATCTAAAATGTTAATTAAGATCTCAAATTGATAAAAAAAAGTAGAGATCCTCACGAGAAAATTAGTGCAAATGTCAGTTAGTCACCAGACTTTACATCATCTTTTTACCTACTATGCATTGTACCAAATATTCTGCAAAATGAAAAGGCAACGCTTTATAAAAGAATCTGACATTAATTCAAAAGATTCTTGATCTCTTGCTTGGAAACTTTTGATTATTCCAAAGCCCTTTTTTAATTTACCAAGTCGTCACACAAGTTAAGTCCTAATCGCCAACGCAGCATAATTTTATTCTTTCTCTGTGTCTATCTGATCATGCAATGAATAGAGAATTTCCAAAGAAGTTTACAGATTAATTACAGTGATTTACTAAGTTATTTTCTTTTATCCTGTATAAGGATTTTGTGATATCTAAAGCCAGGTTGCCAGCAAATCCACTAAAGCTAAGGATTTAAGCTAAGGATAATTGTTCTCATCTCATTTATCTCATCCCCTAAATTTCTTAAAACGTTTTAATTTATTCAATACAATTTTTTTAAAAAATTCTTATTTATTTTTATTTGTTTTTAAATTTTCTCATATCACTCGCCTTTTTCTTCTTTCTATATCTCTCTTTGCTTAATTCTTGCATGCTCTTCAATTTTTTGATTCAATCATAAATATTTTAATTTTTGAAAAATTCATCTTATAAATTATTCATTTTGGTTCTCTGATAATAGTTACATATATATTGTTAGAATTGTTGTTTCAATTTAATCCTTAACTTTGAAATGACAACAACAAGTGATCAAAATGGTTTTTCACATGTTTAAACAGGTTAAAAAGATTCTTGATTTGATTAAGTAATCAGTCTAAGTGTTGCAAAACAAAAAGCAACTCAAAAAGACTTCCAAAAAGCTTTCTACCACAAATCTATAGATAGATTGCCCATATCTATTCATAGGTACATGTATTTAACGATAGATGTTCTTCTAAAAGTCTGGGTTTTAAGATTCTAAAGCATCTATGAATACTTTTCTCAAATTCAAATATATTGTAGCACATCTATCAATAGATTACACAATCTACCAATAGATGGTGACTATTGGAGCTTGAATTGAAAAGATAGACAACTATTTTTGTATTAAATGCACCTCCAACTACCTCAAGAAGTTTCAACAAGTATAAATACCAGCCTCTATCATATTTATAAAGGTTGGAAGATTTTGAAACATAAATTTAAGAAAGTTTAAGCTTCCAGCATTAAACATCTTTATTTCCTTCAGGTATACCGTTTGTTGTGCTTTCAATTCTTATTTCCTTTTTACCGAACAATTGTACTTATCTTACTATGAGTCTTTAGAAGACATTCTAGCTTTTCACTTCTTATTTATTGTAAACTCCTTGAGTGGTTATACCTCAACTAATCAAAAAAGTTATATTGGGAAGTTACACCTTTATCTAAGTAAAAAATAGAGTAGTTGTACTTGATCCATAAAACGTATTGTATTGAAAGGTTATACTTGATTCTTGAAAGGTATTGTAAATGTTATATTAAGTTTTAAAAAGTATTTTTCGTAGTGGATTTTAAACTCTTTAGTGAAATTAAAGGAGATGAAACAGGTGAGGAAGCTAAACCTTTATAAATTCTTGTATTCTTGTTTCTTTATTTTCTTAAGCAATTTGTGTTTTGAATTCTATTTTCATTGCAAGAGATTTATTGCTTTATCTATTTTAAAGAAAGGATCTAGTTAAGAAAATTCTATTTTCTCAAATTTGACAAGAATTTTAAAAAGACTCAAATTCATCCCCTCTTAGAATTATACATAGTTAGATTATTGCACTAACACACATATATAGAGAAGTACAAATGTATGCCTAAGCACCAATTTTTGTAATGGATTGTGGTATCTTATTTGGTGATTAATGGGAATCATGAATTATTGATTGCAAATATTTAAGTGAGTAAATGAAATTTAAGTTGTTATGTTTGGGCTGGAAGTGGATGTCTATTTCTTTACTAGATAGAGCTAAATGTTACCCGTAATTTATCTCCAACAACATTTCAAATAATTAGAAACTCCGATCCAAATCCGTAAATAATCTCAACAATATATTTTTAGATAATAATCAAATTAATTTTATCACAGTACTCGAGTATAAATATCTGAGTCTTTTTCAACTTTATTCTCCAAGAGCACGCTTGAGAATAAAATGATTGCTCAATCAACTTTGTTCATGTTGTAGGCTTGTGCTATAATTTCTTGGATGGCGACACAGACACCCCCCTGATCTTTGGAGTGAAGCAACGCGGCTGAAGAACTCAGTCAAATGGAAAAAGTGATCAAGAAGCAATATGACAATGCCTTCAGAGCATGAGGGTTGAGATCAAACGGCCCTAATCCAAGTTGATATTGATAGGGAAAAAAGCTCCTTTAAAAATAGTTTAATTGTTATCAAAATACACTCTGCTAATATTTATTCGAGAATTGGAGATCAAATAGGGTTAACATTTAGCTCCTCCATTAGGAGAATTTTTTTTTTTCAAAAAAGAATGAACTTTATTTTATGATCAAAACGTTACTTTGTAATTTACCATTCACTTTCGTTGTAAAAAAAAAAAAAAAAACGCTCGAAGACATCCCTGCAACAAAAAATGAAGAAGAATATATAATTATAAAATTTAAACAAAAGCAAGCATTCTTTGGCTCATGAAACAATGGTTTTATGCAGAGGAAAAACCTCCCAAACCCAGCAACCCAAGGATGATAAGAACGGAGACCCCATGGCTGAGCTTGCTTTGGAAGCTGGTGATGATTTAAGGGATCTCTGCAACCCTCCAACAAAGAAATTTGTTCCTTTGTTCCTTGCCTTTTGTGTAGCCTTGTTTTCGCGAGGAATCTTTGCAACGGTAGGCTGATATGGAGGTACTGTGTGAGTGACAACTATCCATAGTTTTTTTTTTTTTTTTTTTTTCTAAGAGGGTAATGATCAGGTCTGCGCTGTTTTCAGGTAGATTCACAAGTCTAAATGCTAGATCAAATTTTATAAAATACATATAAATCAAGTATTTACGAGATATTTTAATTATAAAAAATGAATAAATTGTATGTTTATAATATGAAAGATATTTTTATTCTATAGACCAATGGTCATTCCAAAGAAATAGTTATTGTTAAAAAAATGAAGAATAGGCGAATGACTGTTCCAAGTGTAAGAATTCCTAAATTGCGGAGCGAAGTCAGTTGTTGGTACAAAAGTCAATGCGGTGCCTGTGAGTGGGTAAACTCGTATTATTATGCACTATCAAAATCGCGAGGTAATGGTACTAATGTCAGGACTAATGTTGCCTCTTTGGTCAAGCATCAAGGAAACTTCGCAGAAACTTCGTGTTTCCCTTTTGGAATTAATTAAAAAAAAAAAAAAAAAAGAGTAGTTTTCTTGCACTCACTCGCGGTCGGGCGATGACTCGTATGGGAAATCAACTCCAATCTCTTGACGTCGTTTCTTTCATCTACGAACCCATCGGGAATCTTCCCTGCGTTTCTGGTAACTGTCTTTGAATTTTTTTTTTGGTTCAATCACTAGGGAGTAGTATTTTTGTTTTCCCTTGCATACAAAATGAGATCAGTTTGTCCACAAAAACGATGCTATGGTGCGCTATCCTCCGGGGTTTGCGATTCCCTGAAACCACAGGATTAGGCATTTTCTGTTATTGCCACCGAATGGTAACCGAAACAAAATCCTCCGCCTTTTGTGGATTTCCCACCAATAGGAACACGCATTTGGGAAATACGGTTTGGAGGCGTTTGATTTTCTTTTTTCTTATTGATTTTTATTTTGTTTCTTTTAAATTTTATTTTAGTTTAGTTGGAGTATTTAACATAGACATAATATAGATTTGGGGTGTGATTCTGAGAGCTCTTGGCTTTTTCTGCTTGTGCTCGAGGTGGCCCACCTCCGTATAAGGCGATTGCGCCGTTGTTTTGTGCGGGTGTGCCATCTCCCTTGCGACAGTTGTCTCGTGTTTTTGGGTGATTTGGGATCAACATCGCCATGAGTAGTGTTTCATCGGGCAATGGTCTACTCCACCTGGAAGACATGGAGGCCGGTCCTTCCAAGGACAATGATGACCTCAACAATCACCTTGATCCCGATGCCGACCCCTCCAATCCCTTCGACATCGCTCACACCAAGAATGCTCCCCTCGAGACGCTCCAACGCTGGCGGGTAATCTCTTTTTCTCCTCTCCTTCTTCTTCTTCTCCTCTCCCCTGCCTGTGTCCTTCTCACTGTAATAACAAAGAAAGATTAAGGGAAAAAATTGTGATTTGTATAGGATTTAATGGTTTTTAAATGGATTTCCGTTTCAATTCTATATGTAAGCTGTTGTCCTTTTCTCTTGCTATTGGTTGCAATGGATGAGGGGGATTCTTTAGTGATGGATTAAGCAATGGTATCATCACATTGCAGATTTGTATCACTTATTTCGATGCCTGGATGAACATGAGAATAGAGGATGCATTATGTCTGGCATTTGCCTTTCTTTTGTTTTTGTATGAAACTTTTGCGCAATGTGCCGTCATTTTATAAATTTATATGTGCAGCCAGAATGAACTGAATTGTGGGTGAAAAAGTGCGGCTATTTTCTTGATATTGGGCTGCATTTTTGAATCAATCATTGTAATGAGCAGTTAGTTTGCAAAAGGATGCTATACGATCAGTCTGAAAAGTGGTTGGTTTACAATTAGGTGGCCTTTTTTTCCTGGATAATTGCAATTTTATTTATCCAAAGAAAGCAGAATGCCCCATGACAAAGTTAAACTTCCCGCAAAAGCATTGAAGCAAACAGGATAGAAACAAATGTAGGTCAACCGACAGCAAGCATACAACTGACTACTTGAAAAAAAAAAGAACTTTGATTATTCTGCTATGGTTTCTTCTGCTAACCCCATTTATGGCATAGAAGCTTGTTAGCACATTTGCAGCATTTTCCGCGCAGTTAAGCTTGAGCTTGATAACCTCTTCTAAGTATGCCGTTGAAGCATTAACAGATTGAGGAGCTTTGCCATGCCATTTGTTGTTTCTTTCCCTCCAAACTATGTAGTGACCAAGCTAGTGTTACAATTGGGATGCAACTGTAATTTAACTTAAGTTTCTCCCTTCTCAGCTTTGATGTGCAGTTATGAGGATGTAAATCTATGTTAATTTTTTTCGAAGTGCATTTCTAAAGCTTAAGGCTATCTGGGAATATCTCGTTATTGAATCATCTGATGTTCACTGAGAAATTTTATAAGTGATTGTATGATGACAAAAACTGATGATGTTATTGGAAGTTGGAAACTTGACTATGCAAGGTTTGAGATTGAGATACTCAATGAACTCAATTCATGCACTACTTTTAGAAGTAAAATTAGAAGATTGCCTTTTGTTGTTTTAGCTTTGCAATGTCTAGCAGCTAAGCTAAGATTCAATTTTTGTTTTGGATGGGAAACAAGCAAGTCATCCTTGCAATTTTGTCCCCCTTTCTTTATGAGTTATTGATAAAGAGAATGAGCCTCTATGCTTTGCAAGGTGCTTAAGAAATTTTTTGGTCTCAATGAGGTGCACCTTGCAGCTCAAAGAAAACTTTAACTCACAGATATAGTGAAATTAATCTGAAAAGATAATACAAGAATAGTGAGTAATAACAGAGTGCATTTTTAAGGGAGTCAATAAGTCCCATGTAGCATATGGCGCTTTGAAGTAGGCAGACTTGAGGGAGGGTGTTGAAGTCGGTATGCTACAAGCAGGAAGCATCTTAATGTGTCCTAGAGGACCTATCATGAGATTGTCGGGGAACTCCTGAGTCTTTACTGTGTTCAAACCCTAGGAATTAAGCAACAATTTCGACAAGTGCTCGTTGTCGATATTGCTTTATGATACTCTCCATAACCTTGCAACTTGGGGCAGTTATCAATTGTGGTCATTTATCAGTAATCCTTCATGTGTGTGTAGAATGCTCCCTGACCTTGTTGTAGAGTGTAACTTTTAATATTTCGTAAGTGATTGGCAAAAGATACACATGCAGCCAGCGAAGGAGATCATATCTTTATGTTCAGTTACCTCATTTTCATTTGTGTATGGTAGACCCAACTAAATTTTTATTCATCGAAGAAGGTAGTATTTGTTTGAACTATTAGGGTGACATTATAAGTACAGTCCTAGTTATTATTGAGGTACAATCAATGTTTCTAGCAGAAGAGCAACCCCTAAAGGCTGGATTCTTTGCTAATCCACTGGAATTAGTTTTCTGAGGATCTTCCTTTTTCTTGCAAGTTTCGGTATATTTTAGAAGGTGCTGGTATTGCTCCTAAGTTTGTGACTCTCTGTCACCTTGAGATTTTTCTTACAGGGTATGATTTTAATTATTTTGTTTGAATTGGGTGTCCTTTTGGTTTGTTGTTGCATAGATCATTGAAAGGGTGGCATATCTTGTAGTTGCAATCAGTGACAAGGTCTTCTTGAGTATCTTCTGTATGATGTGGTTGTGTGTTCCTTGAAATTTTTGAATATTTACCTCATATTCCAGAAAAGCGGTAATGGGTAATTGTAGGTTTGGTTGGCTGATTTGATTATATAAAGGTAAAATATGTGGGAATGCCTTATGCAATATTGTCCTCGTAAATCTGCATCAACCATTTGTGTCAGGCATGTTGTGGACCTCAACAATATTTCTTAAGAAGCTTGCAAATAGATCATAAACGTTGCTCTCTTGAATTACGGTATTCATGTTTGACAATTGGGTGTGTTTTGTATTATTATTATTGTCAATTGACCTTATGTTATGAAATAGTGCTTTTGACCTTTTTTGTTATTTTTTGTAACATAAGGATTTTGAACAACATAATGGGACGTAGCACTCTCCCATCCCATGATCCCACCTCATCCCTCCTAGGATTCTAACTTGAGACCTATAACTGGAATCCCAAGTTCTAGTGGTTGAGGTGTCTCCTTGCAAATGACCTTTAGGTTATTAGATATCTTCTTAAGAACTTTCTGACTTAGATGGACTTGATGGGGCCTTTAATTATGGATGCCTTATCTATTTTACCTACAAAAATTTGATGCCTTTATAACCAAGCATTACTAATTAATCTAGCTTTTTGTTATTTGCAATGGTCGATGTTGAATTCATGGTTTCTCTGTATGCACTAATTGGTTTTTTATATATGTTCTTTGGCGAGATGAGGAGGGGGGACTTTTTTTTTCTTAGTTTGGACTAATTTTTATTTTCTTTTATAGCAAGCGGCGCTTGTGCTAAATGCTTCTCGTCGATTTCGGTACACTTTGGACCTGAGAAAGGAAGAAGAAAAAGAGCAAAGAAAGCGTATGATTAGAGCCCATGCGCAAGTCATAAGAGTAATGCTAAATACTTTGATTGACATTTCACTTAGATATTTTTATTTCAGTCAATGCTACTGACGTGTGCTTATTGCTCCAGGCAGCGTTGCTCTTCAAATTGGCTGGGGAAAAACAAATTGGTAAGCTGCTTTGCAAAAAATATTTTGCTATAGTTTTACTAACAATTCTATATTTGAGCACTTTCTTTGTCTATATTTTCAATCCATTTTCCTATTTTGGGAAAATAGTAGAGATATAGTGGTGACCTAGAAGTTCAGCTTGCATTGTTTGGAAAGTGATTGGAGAAATATGAATGTGGTATAGCATATAGGATAGAAGAATCTTTTCATATTAGAAATTCATAGCTCAATTAGAAAGAAATCGATTATGACTTCTCCATTTATCGGTTGTGGTATAGTTGGACTCTTATAGTATCTAAACACTTCCCTTCTTAAGTTAGAAATCCTAGCTATAGCTATGTATTTTTGAGTGGAACATTAAGATAATTGAGAGCTATTTGGGCTTGGCCTAATATAAACTTGAGCTCAATTGATGTACCATTAAGTCGAGCTTGAGCTCAAGTACCTGCTCAAGTACTTGCTAAATGAGTTGAGCCAAGTTCAAGTATTTTAATACTCTTCTTGAGTAGCTTGCAAGCCTAACTTGACTTCTGATTTTTATATTTTCAACGTGGTATACATATATGTACCAAATGCAAATACCCCTCCAATCCTATTTCCTTTATTTGTCTCCTCTTTTTTGATGGCCCAAAACCATGCTATATTTCCATTTTTTTAACGTAATACTCTTGTTTTTTTTAATATATATTTCAAATTTTATTGTTGTGATTCATTTTTTAGCATTAAGAACCATGAAACATCATTTTAGAAAAGGAATTTTAATGTAAAATACACTAAAGTCAAAGATTTTTCCTTGATCTCTGTAAAAGCTAAATAGGGACATACATCATGGATTGAGTGAGTATAATATACACACACACACACACACACACTATAATATATATATATTTTAATTGGGAGAAGAGGGATTCGACCTCTGTTATTTAGACAGGGAGACCATGCAGTAACCAATGAGCCAAATGCTCAGATGCCACATGCACTATAATATTTATTTTACTTTTTTATATAATTTTATTTGAGTGAATTTGAGTTTGACACCGATCTCTAGTCAAGTGTTGGTCCCTTATTTGAATTTGATGTTCTCCGGTAGATGCACTTTTCATTTTGGGTTAGTGTGTTGGTGTCGGCAAGACTTTGACACTAATATGGGTAGGATATCTGTGATTGATTGGGCATTGAAAACATGGACACGGCCTTTGTTCCCTTTGGCTAGCTGTAATTTGTTGCTAGAAGAAGAAGATAGAAATTCAAGTTTGTAATGTGCTGTTGGCTCGCAAAAAAGAATAAGATAAAGGAGGAGAAGAAGAGAATATAGTGTAGCCATAGCACTAAAGAAGAGGTAGAGAAGGAGAAATTAGGGCTCTCTTTTAATCATAACTTGGACGTCTACAAGGAGCTAATATTTAGGCCCACATTCCATTGCTGTTAGTACCCAAAACGCAAAAGGGTTATGTCTTGGGCTTTTGCCAAGCTGATACTAATAATATGGGTTTGAACCTTGAGATCATTAAAGTAACAATTAATTATTTTTTGACGGAACAAAACTATTTAAAATTATTACTTGTAATTAAAAATGAATTTAATTTGATTAAAAATTTTTAAAAGAAAAGGTTATTTTTTGGTTTTTCTTTTTTATATATCTTCGTTATAAAATGTCCCAATGTGTCCAATTCCTACATTTTGGATCATTTTTAGCCCAAGCCATGAGTCTAAAACTCTGAGCAAAAGGCAAGCCAAACATTTAGACACATACTGGTGTAGGGTACTCATAGCTGAGTTTATGTTCTTAATTGATGCTAATCAAGTCGACCAATCAAGTTGAGTTTGAGTAGCACAATTATCTTTTGACCTAACCTTTAATATAGAAAATAAAGCTTGCTTGAGCTTGAGCTTGAGCCTTGCCTTGCATTGGCTTGGCTTGATTACACCTTAATTCTTGAACATTAATTCCTTAGAATCACGAAATAAATTCTTAGTCAGGTGAAGTAGTTGATGCTTGACTAAATTGAGTATGTTATAAGTCTTACATGTTTCTCATGTGGTTGCAAAGTTGCATGCAAAAACTTCTTGTCATATTTGGTGTCTGTTTTTGACAAATTAGCTATTGTTTGGTTCACCTTTAAGCGGAATGGCTATTCTTATCAAAGCAGCTATTGCCGTCAAACTTGGAATCTCAATTCCCCTTCAACCCTGTGGGAGAAACTATTCTTGGTTCACTAGGAATAGAAGCATTCTTCATTTAATGTTTTATTATGTATATTTGAGAAAATTCTAGTGTTGTCCTTTGTCTAAGACGAGAAACTTTTTGATGTCTATTGGTGTATGATTGGCGCTAGACCAAATTTGGCTGTGATGGTTCCAGGAGGCTTGCTGGTGGTTAGGAAAACCATAACAGTGCGCCAACAACTAGATAGTGATGTCGGTGGCTGATTGGAGAGGAAGGAAGAGTCCAAGGTAAAAAAGTGAAAGTAAAAGGAAACGGGAAAAGGGAGAAAGGGGAAAAAGAAAAGAAGAAGAAAAAGAGAAAAATGAAAGGGGAAAAAATGAAAAGTCAGGCAAGAGAAGAAGGACAATAAATAGGAAAGACGTATTGGAGTTTTATGAATAAATTGTTATTTTCTATTAAACGTTAATGGTACTTTTATAATTATTCCCTTCATATTCCTTGAAATTATTCTAATGAATCAAATATATTAACAATGTTTGTACTCTATTTTATTTCCATGAACGTTGCTGAAATACTTCCCATGGATGTGCTAATGTAGCTTTTCATCCATTTTCTCTTTGTATAATTTTTGGGCATTTTTCCCTTGGGACTCTTAACTTAAAATTCAAACATAACTTGACTTTCATTGCGATCTCAATAAAATTTTTTATTGTGATTTTGTTTGGTATGGAGGATCATATTAACTCAATTCTATGATAGTTTTCTTGGCGTTATTCCTAAGGTTTCTTTATCTTCATGTTAACCTATTTATGCTATTTCAGTGCCTGGTACACCAGTTGCACTGCCAGTTGCTGGTGGTGATTATGCAATTGAACTAGAACAACTTGCTTCAATGACCCGGGATCATAAGTTATCTGCTCTTCAACAATATGATGGGGTAAGTTACCTATGAATGTTTTTTTCTCATTTTCCTTCGTGTTTCTTTTATCATTAATTTCTGTAATTCATGGTGGATTTCTCCATCAGGTTAAAGGGTTGTCAGGTCTATTGAGAACAAATTTAGAGCTAGGAATTAATGAAGACGAGGCTGATTTGTTAAAGCGGAGGAATGCATTTGGATCAAATACATATCCACGGAAAAAGGGACGGAGTTTCTGGGTATATTATTTGCTTCTTAGTTCTTATTCCCTCTTCTGTTCCTGCAATTATGGTAGGAATTTATTGCTTGCTGGTATTGATTCCTATGCTGTTTCGCAGAGGTTCCTTTGGGAGGCATGGCAGGATTTAACCCTTATCATATTGATTATAGCCGCTGCTGTCTCATTGGGGTTGGGAATAAAGACAGAGGTGTGATTTGTCTTCTTATCATTGTATTTACCTATGTTTGTATCTTTGGCAGTGGTATCCTTGCTAGGGTGTTAACTCCCCTCTTCTTCTTTGGGTGCTAAAGTTTTAATGATTATAATTGGTTTTTGTCTTGACTAGGCTCTTTGTTTTATGCTATGACATTTTATCACAACCAAAGAAGTTAAAATGTAAAAGCCGTAGAAGTGCTAAATATCTGTATGGTGTGAGTGATTATGTAT
The DNA here is from genome assembly GCF_053813885.1 of Theobroma cacao. Lineage (NCBI taxonomy): Eukaryota > Viridiplantae > Streptophyta > Magnoliopsida > Malvales > Malvaceae > Theobroma > Theobroma cacao. Next base: position 10,649,859 of record NC_142644.1, on the reverse strand, counting down.
GGCAGAAGTGTAATATTAAATTTTATATATTTTCTTTCAGCAAAAAATTTTATATATTTTCTGGTCATATCTTAGATCTACTTCATGCGATGTTGTGAATGAATTGCAGTGTTCTGGTTTTTCTAGATATGCAATTTTGCATCTCACAGTATGTAATGTGTTATGATGTTCATATGGATATCAATGCATGTTAATTTGGTAGGGGTTTATTCTTAGTTCACAGGTTCCAAAGTGAAGAAATCTGTTTTGGTCCAATTCACTCATATGAATATCAAATACAATCCCTACTTCCATTTCTTCCACTTGAAATTTATTATTTTGTTTATTTTTGTTTACTACTTTTTTACTAGTAACTTTATTACCTTTTGCTGGTTGTCTTGGTCTACTTTGCCTTGACTTTATTTTTCTTTGTTTCTCTGTTTCTTAGTTCTTCTTTGTTGCCCCTGTCTTTTCATACTGATACTCATTTCTCTTTTTCCTTTTTTTTTTAAAATTTTCTAATTGATATTCTTTCTAGGGTTTGGAAGAAGGATGGTACGATGGAGGTAGCATTTTCTTTGCCGTTTTTCTTGTTATAGTTGTTACAGGTATGAAATTTGGTACTTCTCCATATATAGAATGCAAGTAGTATCTAAGCCCTTTTTAAAAAAGAAAAAGTATAATTTAAGCCCTGTGTTCCATTGCAGCATCCTGTATTCAAAATTTGCCTTGTCTTATAAAATATTGGTGCTTTTATAAGCAATGTAATTCATTCACTGCAGGATGATCTTTCCTTACCTTTTTTTTACGTGTTTAATAGCTACTAGTGATTATCGTCAATCTCTTCAGTTTCAAAATCTGAGTGAGGAGAAGCGCAATATCCAGATAGAGGTGTGTGTTCTTGTAGTATGACAACATACATTTTTATTGTTACCTTAAAATTTGGTATATATATTGATTTTTTTTAAAAAAAAACCTTTCAAGGTAATGAGAGGTGGCAGAACTGTGAAGATTTCAATATATGATGTTGTTGTCGGTGATGTTGTGCCTCTAAAAATAGGTGATCAGGTGGGTCATTCAGTTTATTCTTCAGGGTTGTTGATATTCATGTGCACTTGTACTAAATAATAGTTGGATGCTTTGGTTAGGTCCCGGCTGATGGAATCTTAATTACTGGCCATTCTCTAGCCATTGATGAATCTAGCATGACTGGAGAAAGCAAGATTGTAAGTTGCTTGGTTTGGAAATGCATTCATCTAATGCTCAGGCTTCATTGTTTTCAAGCACTAGGTTTTCTTGTAGGTTCACAAGGATCAGAAAGAACCATTTTTGATGTCTGGCTGCAAAGTTGCAGATGGTGTTGGTACTATGCTGGTAATTTATATATTGCTCTTTTCTTTTCTTGGTGCCCGTGTTATGCATTCTTATGATCACTGGTAATTTATTAGCTTTTATGGATGTTGTTTGCCATGTCCGCTAAACTGTTTATTTTTGCTTGTTATGGAGATTGTGGAGAAATAATAGGAATTGATCTGTGAACTGTTACAGGTTTTTGTTTTGGCATTGCACTTGTGTATTTCTTACTGTTACTTGAATCTGTCTGTTATATGGTGATGTGTTTAGTTTCTGATTCGAGATAATGGTTCTTTTTATCTTACAATTCAAATAATTATTTATGCTTCAGTTCATTATCTGATATGAATCTTGTTTAGAGATAGTAGTTTGAGAAAGACTGTTAGTATTGCTTTATGATTGCGAACTAGATTTTGATTGTTTGTGTGTGCTATCACAATGTTTTTGTTGGATTTGAAAAAAGTTTGGTTGGCCTGCCAATAAATGTACAAGGTTTATAGGATAAAATGTGGAATGCTGTTTCTTTTCCCTGTTAAGAAGAGCAAAATTTCAACAAACTGAAGCACCAGATTTTACATGCTCAGACATGTGGCACCTGTTGGTCTGTGTCAATACACAGCCTTTCTGGAGTTTGTCTTGAGAAGGGATAGACTCTTGTAGATTCTGATATTCGTAATCCCTTTCTTTATTGTGGCTCTATTTGATAACCAGGAAAACAAATTCCAGGAACAAGATATTTTCTATGGAAGGCATTTTTCTTAAAGCATAGTACTTTTCTGTTGTTCGGATAATACTATAAAAAATATTTTTTATTGTTTGGTATGTAATGGAAACTTATTGAATTTTATTGGAGATTATATGCCTATGTAAATAAAAAATAATACTCCATACTGTCATTATAATTTATATTACATCCCTAATTTTATATATTTATATATTATCCTTTATTTATCACTGTTTGGAATTATATTTTAATTTTTAAAAATTTATAATTGAAAATTCAAAACTTTATAAATAATGCAATAACATAATATATAATAATATTGCAATATATACAAAATATTATATAAAATGATAATATATTAAACATTGTATAGTATAATTGTCTTCTTTCCTCAAATTTGGGCGACACTTTCCATTGTTTTTCATGTTTTCTTTGTTGACGAGAAAATTTTTGTTGACCAAATTTTCTTGTGTCTGTCAAATATCAGAAAATCCAGAAAATAACTCTAGAGGTCATTTTTCTGGTTACCAAACAGAGTCTGTATATTTGATCTTTCGTTATCAACTTGGATAGTTTACCCAGGTTCACTTTTGCACTTTCAAACCATTGAGAAGTCATCTTTGTTAAACCATTTGTAGGTGACTGGTGTTGGAATCAATACTGAGTGGGGATTGTTAATGGCAAGTATCTCTGAGGATACTGGTGAAGAGACCCCTTTGCAGGTTTCAGCTTAATGTTCCTTAACTGAACCTAGTTCTAATTCTTATGATGCATCCTTAAGCTTATTATTGATAACACACTATAGGTGCGCCTGAATGGAGTTGCAACTTTTATAGGCATAGTTGGGCTTGCTGTAGCTGTTTCTGTGCTTGCTGTTCTTTTGGCCAGGTATGTTAAAAATCAATAAATTATTACTTTCTTGATAGATTAATTGTGATGTCACCTAATGTCTTACTATTGATTGGTTTTCTAGATATTTCACTGGGCATACAGAAGATCCAAATGGGAACCGTGAATTTATCAAAGGACAGACTACAGTTGAAGATGCGTTTAATGATGTTGTTAAAATTTTTACAATTGCAGTAAGTATGCGACAGTCCCTTAGGTCATGTTTGTATTGAGAGGGAATGAGTTAGTTATCATAAAAAATAGAATACAGTGAGAATAGAATCGTATGACTATTACTTAGTTTGGTTTGTTAGAAAGAAATACATGTATACTTTCATAAGATGGGAGTAATAGAGTATGATGTCTCAATTTAAGTAATACCAATTCAGTTGGTGAAGTTACTAAAAAACAAATAAAGTAATAGTAAATATACAAAATTAAGGATATAAATGTTAATTTACCTTCCTATAAATGAGGATTTGGGTCTCATTTTTATTTAATTTTGTTTTCTAAATTTCATTTCTACATGCAACTAAAAAACTACTCATTTCATATTTTATGTGATTTGTTGTCTGGTTCCACCTAAAATCTAGTTGGAATAGTATTAATATGTGTAGTTACTTAGAATAATGTTAAGGAATATGCAATAATAAACATAAAAAAACCATTTTACTCTTTAATAAAATCATAACAATTCATTTATAATTATTTATTTGTTCCCTTCTCTCTTTCTTTTCTTTTTGCTTTTGTTTTTCTCTTTTCTTGCTTCTTCTCCCTCTTGCTGGGACCAGATCTAGTGTCCGGTGCACTATTTTGGCTCTGCCACAGGCCAGATCCAGCCCCAGGCATGCCTTAACATGTAGCCATGGCCAAATGTAGGCACGGCTGACTGGCTCACCTTTATGATATGCCTTTGTGGCATTGCCAGGGCCAACTTTGGTCACTGTTGTGCCATTTAGGTGCTGCCAGGAGCTGGATCTCACTGCTTGGCATGCCTTTGCAGGGCAACCACAGCTAGAATCATTTTTTGTTTTCTGGCCACCGTCTGCTGCTGGATTGTTACCACCCGGTGATTTTCTCCTGCCATACTATTGGAAAAAACTTAATATTTCAAAATCTTGTGGGGTAACATTATCAACAAAATAGTGTTTTCCAGTGCTAATGGGCCAGGAATAGCTAAATACGATGGGGGAGTGGGGAAAAGCTATTCCAAAAGTGACCGAAATAGACTTTGTGTCTGGAAAAGCAATAGCTATTCCTATTCCAAAGTGGGAATTACTAATCCATCTGAATTAGACTTGGAATGGAGTAGCTATTCCCATGAAGCAAAGATAGTTTTAATATTTTTATGTTAATTTAACTGGAAGTCCAAGATTTTCTGACTCCAGAGTTGTTCAGGTTACAATTATCGTTGTTGCAGTGCCTGAAGGGCTTCCTTTGGCTGTTACCTTGACGTAAGTTTAAGTCACAGCTCTTGGTTCCTATTGAACTAACAATTCAGCCATGCTGTTGAGTACATTTTCCTATACTTTCCTTACTCTTTGATTTATGGTTTTGTTCTCTACTTGAGAACTTTTACAGTCTGGCATACTCAATGCGGAAAATGATGGCAGATAAAGCTTTGGCAAGTTCATTAGTTCTACTTTTTATGTGTTTTATTTTCATGATTGCTTCTGTATCAAAGTTTTCTGGTTTAATAGCATCTTTATCTAACAGACACAGATATACAGGTGCGTCGGCTTTCAGCATGTGAAACCATGGGCTCTGCAACAACAATTTGCAGTGATAAGACTGGAACATTGACTTTGAATGAGGTTAGTTCTACCATAAAGAGCATGGATGTGTCTGAACTTGATTGAATATTAAGTATTTTAAGACCAAAAGAATGGGTATCTTTTATGTATGATGATAGATATTCATATATAAGGGTTGCAAGCTGATCCTCCATAATCTATGCGCCGTTTCTTTTCACTACTATGATTTTGTGCTTTATATTTTCATACTTGATAAATGGGCATGCGGAAATGTTTCAAAATATATTAAGCTCCTTTCATTAGTAAGAGAGTTACAGGAGGGAAGTGGCAAGTGCACCATTTGTAACAAAATTATTGCTTCCTTTTTATTAAATGAAATAGGGTTAAGACTTACATAACCTTAGTGTTCTAAGATTCTTCTCTAGTTCAAGTTTTAGTTAAAATATATTGCAACTTAGTAAATCTTAAGTCTAAACTATTTGGATTCTACTAAATAAATCGTTTTCTTCAATTCTGCTTTATTTTATGGCCATACATTCTGAAAGGCATTGGCTTACCTAATCTTTCCTCATTCTTCACAACCTATGGTTTATTTTCTCCCTCTACGCGATTCGTTTCTATGTTTAAATCACTCTTACTTTAAAATGTTTTCTTATGTCTGTGGTGTATGCCTTAAAACATCTAATTATTCTTTGTGTATCATCGATAGGCCCTCTTCTATGTTCTTAACAAAGGTTTCATTTCTTATTCCATTTTCTTCCATCACCATATTTCCTGCCACTCTAATTTGAGCTACACTATCTTGTTGTTAGCTGTTTCCTAATTGCCTAACGCATGGATTGATAAGTATAGTTGATCTTAATGTTTTTTTTTTTTTTTTTTAATTTTCCCTTTCTGTTTTTTTTTTTATTTAGTTATTTAGTTATCTTCTTCATCCACTGTACTCTCATTCATGAACAACAGCCTATTTGTTACTCCTTGTGGATGATCAATTGTCTAGGGACTTCTTGACTATGAATTCTCGCTCAAATTCTAATCCATGGCTCTAAATTTACTAAATTGCTTCCCATGCATTTTATTATGAATTTTCTTAAATGAAACAGGTGCTAAATGTAAAAAGTTTCTACATTTGCGATACTTGATTGCAATATTTTCATCCCTTTCTCATCTCTATCTTTTACCCTGTTTTATGATTTTGGCTACATGATTGACATATTCTTCTTATTGTGCCTTATCTTTTTTTTTTTTTTTTGCCATATTTCTATCCTTAATACATGGTTTTGCCTCATCAGGATTGCTCTTGTTTGGTTAAATTTTTTCTCATGGTCTTTCCTAGAAGTTTGGGTTTCTGAAATTTGTTTAGCAGTTACAAACCAGTTGTTTGAAAGCTATTAGATATCAGTCTGATTAACTAGTATCACAGATGACTGTTGTTGAAGCTTTTGTTGGGAAAAAGAAGATAAATCCACCAGCTGATTCTTCCCAGTTGCACCCATCAGTTGTGTCCCTGTTGAGCGAAGGAGTTGCACAGAATAGCACAGGGAATGTTTTTGTGCCTAAGGTGAGATTAGTTCTGTTATTTATTCATCTAATTCTTTATGCTAAGGTCAAGAGATAAAAATTTATTGATGCATAAGAAAATATTTTTTGTTTCTAAGCTTAACTGTTTTGCATAGGAAATGACTGTTCTTCCAATAAAATATTGGTGTGCATGATTTTTGGATGAGGTCTAAGTAATGGGTAATGAGTTATTAGGAAGCATTTTTTTCCTGTTGTGTCACATAGTTTCCTAATGGAAATGTATTTTGGGGTCTTTCTCTGTACTTGTTGCTTCAGTTGACTTAATTTCCTTAGTGTCGTATTTTCTCAAGTATCTACATTTTCCATATACTTTTGTGTGTCTGTTTTTTTATTTAAATAATTCTGGCCTATAGCATACCTTTAGCCTCTTGCGACTTAGCAACTGGTTCTGCTGATTGCCATTGTTATTGCTCATAAGTCACAGGAAATCACATTGAATTGCATTCATTTTTCCAGGATGGTGGAGATGTTGAGATTTCTGGATCTCCCACAGAAAAAGCCATCCTTTCTTGGGCGGTCAAGGTACCCCCAGAACTTGTTCCATTGTCTACTGTAGATGTACTTTTGTTTGTACATACTAGTCATTGAAAATTGTGTTGCAGCTAGGGATGAAATATGATGTTATCAGATCAGAATCTACTGTTCTTCATGTTTTCCCTTTCAACTCAGAGAAAAAGCGAGGTGGTGTTGCATTACAACTGGTAGTGGCTTTAGTCTCACTTCTTGATGCTTTTTTACTTTTTTGATCCTACTATATTGGGAAGATTTAAAATGCAATTATCAAAAGTTATTAAACAAATTACATTCTTTGTTCATGGGAAAAACACTAATGACATTACGAAACAATTGATGATTTCTGTCCTGGGAATATTGAAATGATTGTGCATGATTATTGTACAGATATTGGATGTATATTTCCTTAATTCTGTTTTTTTTTTTACTTTTTCTGAGAAGATGAAATTGGTCAAACTTTTGACAGACTGGTTTTATTAAAGCATGGATTTGAATAAGCAGATTTGGCTGCTGTATACAACACCAGTTTCTGGTTTCAAACATATCAAAGAAAATTTTGGCCTCTTTTAACTTTAGTTCAGATGGTGGTGTATCCATGATATTGATGGCATCTTGCTGTATGATTTCATATCATGGTTAGCCTCATTTTCAAAATTTAATTGGTACCCTATAACATTCTTTAAATCGTGTAGAGTGACAGATTTTTATTTCAGTTTATATTTCATTTCAGATGGTGATGAATTTGAATGCTGGTGGTAATTAATGTTGTCTTGCTATATGAAAACATATCCTTAGTAATTGTGTTGCATCAACATTTCAGTGGTACCCTAAAATATTCATCAAATCTTGTGAGCGACAACATTTTCATTTCTATTGATAGTTGATATTGTTAGTGTATTATCGGACTGGATTAAGGACATCACTGCTTGGAAAATTTGTTGTCCAAACTTTTTGATTGGGGTATGCAGGCTTGCCTTTTGTTTGTTCAGCTGAGGGATTGGGAAATGAGTTGGCTAAATGTGGGCTCGTTTATTTAATATATTTTGGGAGTCATAATCTATCTATTTATACTAAAAGTGAATAGTAAGTCCTCTGCCTTTACTTGATAGTTTAAACTTGTGTAATCTATTTTGGTTTTTTTTGTCTTTTTATGACCCCTTTTTTCGAGTTTTCAGTGTTAAAAATTTTAGAGAGAAAAACTAGGAGAGAGGAGAGAGTGAAAGGGGTGGCAAAGCTTGAGAGGTGGCCTAAGGAGAGGGGAAGGGAGTGGGGAGAGGGCTAGGAGCTGGGGGAAGGAGGTCCAGTCACTGGTGGAAGAGGGAGGAGAGGAGAAAAAGAGAGGGAGGAAGAGGAGAGAACTCTTGCAGGGGAAGTCTAATCTGGAGCTCCTTATGTCGAACTGTGCTGGGCAGAGCTGGATCAATCTAACCCCTGCTGTGCCGATGAAGGTGGGAGCCAGATCTGGCCCACCCGCCAGTGGAAATGAAGGAGGGATAAAGAAGAAAAAAAGAAAACTGAAAAGGAAAAAAACAGAATAGAAAAATGGAAAGTGGGTTTTGAACTTTTGGGAAGAAAGAAAGAAAAAGGAGCGAAAAAGGGATAAGGAAAAAGTAGAAAGAAAAAGTGAAAAAATGAAACTAAATATGAAAATTGTTATTATTCTGATTTCTTTCTGATTTACCTTGTTTTCCCTTTATTTTTTCTTTGCTTTTTATATATTTTCTTATAAAATATTTATAAATTTAAAATAATTTGAAAAAATTACCAAATCAAAAAATTTATTGATTTATAGTTTTAAAAATGAAGAAAAAATTTTCCTGCCACAGCGAAGAGAGTGGTTAGTATTTATTGATTATGCAGCCTATGTACGAGATATGGTAGGAAAACAGTGAATTCTTAGCTGCTCTAAATATTGAACTTGCCTTCGTACTTTGATGCTTACTTGATCAAGTGTTTTAACTTGGTGGGAATATTGCTGAAATGTCCAAGTGCCTTTTGGTAGAACTTATTTAAGGTGCTGCAGAATGTTTAAAAAAAAAGGAAGCTTTTTTTGCCTAATATTTTGAACTTGCTGGACTATTGATATTAATTTATACAATGTCCTTTAGCGTAATGAATTTTTGCTTTTTGTCTTTATGGCAGTCTGATTCTCAAGTTCATATACATTGGAAGGGAGCAGCTGAGTTAGTTTTAGCCTCATGTTCTAGATATCTTGATTCAAATGGTTGCCTGCAATCGATCGATGAGGAAAAGGTTAGTGATTATGTAGATGCAGGGTAAATTTTTTTGGGAAGTCATTAAACTTATATCCTTTTCCCACTTTACTCACCAAACTTCAATTTGTTCAGATTTGATCACTAAACTTTTTAAATTGTAGTCAATATGGTTATCTTAACTGATTTTATATGCAAATAAGTGATGTAGTTATTAGGTAGTAACCATCGTGTCACTTAAAAATTTTTTTGAAGTTTTTTCCCCTTTTTTGTCTGCTCATTATTCTTTCCTTCTTTTTTGTCTATTTTATTCATTATATTTATAGAATTGTCATTTTAGCAAAACTAAGAAACAAATATGGGAAGAAAAATAGGTCACAAAAGTTAACATGGATTTTTTAAATGATATGGCCATTATGTCATTATTTTGTTATTTATTTGGATGAAAGCGCTTATAGTGACCACATTTGGTATGCTTAAAAAGTTAGTGACCCAATTGAGACGAATTGAATTTCAGTGAGCAAAATGAGAAAAGGGTAGAACTTTAGTTTTCACCCATGAAGTTTACTTTTTTATATTCACGCACACAAAAACACACAAACGCTTTGAAAGATCTCCAGGGAAAAAATGTTATGGGAATTTTCTTCTCATATTTGACACACATGCACACACTTTTCCAGAATTAACTTTAGCTTTTAAAATTGTTATTTGTTTAGGCTTATTCCTTGTTGTATTGGTAGATATAGATGATATGCAGACTGATTATTAATGTATGGAAACCGTGCGTGAATACATTATGAATTAATGGTTGTTCATTACAACCGTTAAACCACGTGTATAATGCATTAAAGAAAAATGATTCTGTTATCCAGAAATATATTGCATGGTTCATAATATGTCTACAATTTACTATTGTATGATCGAAAACTGGGACTTTGTGTCCTCCGATTCCTTCCAGAATACATAATTATTTTATTATTATACATGTCCACACAATACTGTTGTAGAGTTGTTTCTGATTCCTACATTCCTTTTATCTATTTCGTAATTATTGCTTGAAATAAATCATTTTCTGCTATAACTACACTCATGATGCGGCCTATTTTTATACCAGTTTCATGGCTATTTACATGCTTCAGTATCAGCATTGCATTTGGTAATCTGTTTTTGAGACAATTTGTTCAAGGCATCAGTTTGACATGCGTGTCCCTTTAACCGTAAACAATGGGCAGTGAGTAAATATCAGCATAAACCAATTTTATTAATTTCTGCCTTTTTACAGGATTATTTGAAGGCTGCTATTGATGAAATGGCTACAAGTAGCCTGCGATGTATTGCCCTTGCATACAGATTGTGTGAAAAGGAAGAAATTCCTACTGATGAAGAGAGCTTTAATAGATGGGTCTTACCTGAAGATAACCTTGTCTTGCTTGCTATTGTTGGTATAAAGGTACCTATCTTTTTTAGTTATGGTATCAATATCCACTATTGGTCTTTTACCAAATGGTATTTGTACACAGCTGATTATTATTCTGTTACTAGCCTCTCTACCTTTTTACCTTTGACTTTATGTTTGATATCTATAAATGAATTTATGTGAGGCAGCTCTAAATGGCAATATAAAGCTTGTGTCAGAGACTGAAACAACTCCTCTTTTCCCTTTGAGTGTGAATTTTTTAGTGAGATATATCACTAAACAAAGTCTTTCATGCATAGATATGCAAGCATGTCGATCTGTCGTTAGAACGAAAGTCACTCTTTGAAGTTTATTTAGGTAGATTAATTCTGCCAAAGAAAAAAAAAACAGAAAATTTGGCAATGGTGCATTTAACCTTCATACCATGACATTTCTCCCTGTTTTTTCCCCACTTTATAACATTATAGTGCCATTATTTGTGTGCGTGTCCGAATTTAGGAGTGCATTATGTATACTTTGTGCCGCACAATGATTGAATGCTTCTTCTATCTTCAAATCATTGAATATGTTTCTGTCACTAGATTTTAATACTCAGAAAGACAACCATTGTTGAGACTTTGGTGAGTGCAAAGAATTTAGTGACCCATCAATGGTTTTATGCTTGTAAGAAAAGAAGTCTTACATTTGATTCACACAGATCCTCAAGTTTAATGAGAAATATGCCAATAAATAAATAAATGGTGTGCTCCTGTATTAGATTATAATTATTTATGGAAAAAAGGTGGTCTCCTTATACGCATAAAAGAAGAAAATTTTTTTTCTTATAAAGCTGAACTATGCTCTTCCATTTTTTTTATGGTTATTAGTTTGGATGCATTGTTCAAATCTGTATGTTATTTTTAGTGCCAAATTCTAGACTTCTTTTTTCCTTTGTAGAGATTGAGTTAGGAAGCTTTCCATCTTCTTTGGATTTAATTTGCAATTGAGCAAAAGCTGTCCCTTGGGGGGTTTTGCCATTTTTCTTCAATTATTTTAATTAATCATGAATAGTCCAGCTTAATTGTGAACTAGATTTCTTCACAGTGAAACTGCTGCCATTTTTAAGCTAATATAATTTTCACCTGCAGGATCCTTGCCGTCCAGGTGTAAAAGATGCTGTGAAAATATGCATGGATGCTGGTGTTAAGGTAATTTGATGGCTTCATAAGATTAGCTTCAAAATTAATTCTACCCTTGGTACCTAGCAAAGCCTTTACTCTAATTAGTATAATTGTAAACAAATACTTGATTTGTTGATGAATGATAATGATTTGTGCAAAACTATCTATTTTCATATATTATGATTAAATTACTTGACAAATCACTAATTGGAACCATAAAGTTATGAATCTTTAGGTACGCATGGTCACTGGGGATAATATCCAAACAGCAAAGGCAATAGCTTTGGAGTGTGGGATACTTAGTTCTGCTGAAGATGCTACTGAGCCTACTATCATTGAAGGAAGGGTGTTCCGTGCTTTATCTGAAAAAGAAAGAGAACAAGTGGCCAAGAAAATAACGGTATCTGTTGGCTATAATTTTTTGATTTTTACCTTTAGTTTCTGTTACTTAGTCTCAAATGTCAGTGACATGTTTTGTTGATTCAAACATGAAAAAATGGCTATTTTGGAGCGATGTGTAGGTAATGGGGAGATCGTCTCCCAATGACAAGCTTTTGCTTGTTCAAGCCTTACGTAAGGGAGGGGATGTTGTGGCTGTGACTGGAGATGGTACTAATGACGCTCCTGCACTTCATGAGGTTCGTTGTCTCTATATCTCTTAAGTTTTCTAGGTTAATGCCGTTAGAAGTTGTTTTTTGGTGTGATGGTGCTTTATGATACATCTTATACTATTTACCCTATCTGCTAAGTATTGGCTTAGTATCTATGTGTATCCTCAGTATATTTGCATATTCCACTTTCATACTCCTTTAGAAATGCCAAATTGGTATGCCCTTACCACACTAATTTTGGACCTACACCAATATTATTCTATAAAAATTGTGTGAATGTCAGTGATAAGTCATCAAACATGGAAAATAGTTCTAGTGCTTAGTACCAGCTATGTGAACTATCATGGACCGATTCTCTCCCATTCAAACAGCTTTGTTTGTATATGTAATGAACCCTTTCTCTGCCTTTGATACTGCATGGTGACTACACCATGTTTTCCATCCATCCCTTTGCTTATCTCCCCTTTTTGCGTGTACTTTTTCTTTCCCATTCAATGTTGATTGCATTTTTACTTGTTCTGTATTTTAGGCAGATATAGGTCTGTCTATGGGTATTCAAGGTACCGAAGTTGCCAAAGAAAGTTCGGATATCATTATTTTGGATGACAATTTTGCTTCCGTTGTGAAGGTTAGTATACATATTGCATGCTTTTACGTGGATATTATTGTTACCTCTCTTCCAGTATCCTACTGCTTAAATTGAGGAAGGCTTGTATCAAATTTCTAGCTATTGAGGCTCACCTTTGTATCCTTAACGTAGGTTATTCGCTGGGGTCGTTCTGTCTATGCCAATATTCAGAAGTTTATACAATTCCAGCTTACAGTTAATGTTGCAGCTCTTGTAATCAATGTTGTAGCAGCAGTATCCTCTGGTGATGTTCCTTTAAATTCAGTGCAGGTACAGTTCTTTCTCTGCCCCTCTAATGTCCCTACATCTTTTTTTTATATAATTTGACTATAGTTCAAAAGTTTAGACCTTAGTAAATGTTCTCTAATTTTTCAAAAAAAAATAAAGTTAAATAGAAAATGGTTAATACCCCAAATTACCCTGACTTTTTGCCTATGAAATTTGGTTTTTTCTTAACTGTCCCATAGATTGATGAAAGTTACACTTTTCACATTAGTACCATTTTGTCAGCATAGGGGGTGTGAATAATCTATGTATTTCTTTTGTTGCATGCATCCTTGATGGTGTATGTTTTGTAGATAGGCAGGTTTTATCAGAAACACTTTGTATGTCTTGGTTTGTGATATGGAAATGGGAACTGGGTATGCTAGTTAGCTAATTTTGTAGTATGAGGGGTGGGGGGTAGGCTTAATTGGTAGCTATTTTGGGTCGTGGTATGTGGTTGCCTATACTTTGATTTGGTTGATTATAAGTGATTATAAGCGATATTCTTTTTGGAAGAAATAAGTGATTTAATATATTAGAAAGAAGCTGAAGTGGGAAAGAAGTGGTTTTTTCATTTAAAAATGAAATGAGCTTTTCTTTTTCTAGAAAATTGTATGTGGGCTTTTAAATTATTGATTCAAAGGTAAGCTTTCAATGTCTTTAAAATGGGTATTACAGTTTAAAAGCCTGAATAACATTTATTTTTTCAAGTTCAGACTACGGGGAGATAGACAGCAGAGTGGAATTCTGTTTTTATTTAATTTACTGAAATATTCTTTTGGGGGTTAGGCCATGAATTAAAATTTTTCACTTCTTGTCTCTGTCTGTATGTGATGATGAAACCACAAAATTAGTGGAGTTTGCATGTAGAATTAGAGTTCAGACTTTGTGTTGTTTCTGTTGGGGTAAAGAAAGGAGAAAACCAAAAGTTACTGTTATTTGGTCAACCTAAGGAACTATGTACATTAAAATGTCTCTTTATGATGACTGAAGTTTGAATGTTTTAACTTTTTTTGGTACAGTTATTATGGGTTAACCTGATCATGGATACCCTTGGAGCACTTGCATTGGCTACTGAACCACCAACAGACAACCTTATGCATAAGACACCAGTTGGTCGAAGGTTTGTTACTTGTTTGCTTATGAGAATATTTCATAGCTAGTTTGTAGTTAGTATCATGTATGCTGTCATAAATGTTAGTATCATGTATGCTGTCATAAATATGGCAACCATCTATTGGCTTAATTTTTGATTAGCAGACATTTTTCTGTTCTGTTTTGTTTGATGGGTAAAATACCATGGTTTTCTGGTTCTTGAAAAAAAATTAATCTGAGAAAATATTCTAAGGTCTTTTTGGGGAATTTTAGAAACTTTTAATTTTTTGGTTATCTTTTCCAATATCACTGTGCTTGACATTCTAAATCTTTGATGGTTTTAGAATTATTCTTTTTTAATTCTTCTCAATTCTGGGATTATCTGGTTTGAAAGTAATCAAAGTTTCTGGCCTCAGGTCTTCATTCAATGTTGTCAAATGTTTGAGGCTTTTTTTTTTTAATTATTATTAAAGGTTGCCAACCCTCACTTTCTGGTTATCGAGCATATACTGAAATGCTACTGATTTCATTCGCTATAACTTACTTTCTCAAATTGTCAAGTGGTCCTGTCTCCTTTCATTGGAATCTTTCTGGTGATTTCAGTTTAGCAAGTAAGTTTCCAGCTAAAGAAAAAAAATCTTTCGAGGTAGCAGTATTTTTCTCTAAAATTGACTTAAAAATGCAAGCATGTTTGCTTCTGCAGACATTTCTGAGAGGGTACAATTTTTAGCTTGTTGAAGAGGAAGGGAATTCAGTGGACTGAAAGGGAAGGGCTGCTGAATCACCTTGTTTTTAAAAGTCTTTCTTACTCTTTCTCTGCTCTCTTTTCAGCTTGTTTACTCTTTCAAGCTCGTGTAACGATTGTGGTCTGGTTTACTTTTAGAAAATTGAAATGGAGTGGCTCCTTGAATGATTTGAATGCTTTTGCAAACATAAATATTTATATGATTTGATGGAGCTAAATTTACCATTGTTTAGTTGATATATATATATAATGGTCTTGTGGTGTTCATTTGAATGTTTTATTTTCTCAGGGAACCTCTGATTACAAACATCATGTGGAGAAACTTACTCATACAGGTATTTGTTCTCTTGGGTCCTCACAATATGACTAATTATTTTCTCCTGTTAACTTTGCACTTTTCGTAGCAGTCTGTTCTCTTGCAAGTTTATTTGATCAAGAGTTGTTAACTCAGATAGTCTGGGAATATTGCTTCATGATTCCCTGTTGTCTTATCATCTTTTCACGTCTTTTCAGGCTTTGTATCAAGTTACTGTCCTCCTTGCGCTCAACTTCGCAGGCTTGAGCATTCTCCATTTGAAGGATGATGGTAACAGGGCACATGCTTTTGAAGTGAAGAATACTGTGATATTCAATGCATTTGTAATGTGTCAAGTAAGTACTGGGTGACAAGCCTGAAATTCTGGGGGTCGATATTTGGATTTACTGCTATTAATTTTACTTCATTGATTAGATTAAAGGCCTTCTTTATTCCAATCTTATTTGATTATTTTTATGAGGCTTTGAATTAATGCTGAAGCATACCTATTTAAACCATATTTGCATTTAGTTTTAACTAAAGCTTGAGTTTGATAACTGTTGAAATCACAGATATTCAATGAGTTTAATGCTAGAAAGCCAGAAGAAATCAATTGCTTCAAAGGAGTGACTAAAAACTATCTCTTTATGGGAATAGTTGGATTTACATTCATTCTTCAGGTGATCAATCTTACTTTTTTTTATTATTATTATTTTTGCTTTTCGTGGGCTGTGATGTTTGATTTGAGGTAAAACAATAAAAATATCTTTTATTCAACATTTATCAACTTAAAAAATAAAAAAGAGACATATAAGGATGAGAAAAGGAAAAATTAAAAGAAAGAAATAAATTATTTAGGATTATTTTAAATTCAAAAAATATTCATAATGTTTGAAGTGAAAAAAAAAATCTAAAAAATTTTACTAATAATAAAATCGTATGGAATATTTCAACCAAAGCATTTCAATAAAAACGTGTGTTAGAGCTCAAGTTCGTGATTCTCTTACCCCAAAAACAGCAAACCCAGATAGATTTGTCTCACTACTACCCCAAGTTTCCTTTACCAGAAACAACCCAAAACTCAAAACCAGCATATCCTTGTTCTTTATAAAAAAAGGCAAAAAAATTCAATAGCTAAGACCTCAAAGATGGTGTTTTGGGTATCTATGGAGCTTGAAAACCAGAGGATAATGGGTACAGAAAGCAACTGGCAATGTTCATTATCTGACATATTGAACGTTAGGCTAGTTGAAATTAATTTCCTGTTTGTGTACAGAATAAAAAAAGAGAAAAACACTCACTTTGATGGTTAAGAACAAGGAGGAAAACAAAACAAGAAAGGGAGAAAAGTAAAAGTTTTTATATATTAATGTAGTATCTTTTGCCATTATCAAGAAATGGAAACTAAGTTTAATGAACAATGAAGAAGAAAATTCAAGAAAGATTATGACTTTTCATATCTCTAAATAACTGTTGATTAATGGTAATGAATGGTCACAGGGTCTAATAGTGCGTTTTGAAACAAGAGGGGCCAAAGTATATTCAAGGGGGTTTTTGTATTTTACCCGTTTTATCTGTACTGATCTTTTTTTACTTGGTTTACTCAAGATACTAAGTTGAAATGTTTCATAGATAATCATCGTTGAGTTCCTGGGAAAGTTTACCTCAACAGTTAGACTTGATTGGGAGCTATGGCTAGTATCGGTTGGCATTGGCCTTGTCAGGTAGGCTCTGTTCCTTCCTCTTGTCAATTTTAGTCATCCAAGTAGCTTGAGGGAGTGTCGAAATGTCCATATTACTCTATATTGCTTGTGGTAATTGATGTGAGTTAAGATTTGACACAACTCAAAAGTTTGTTTTTTCATATATTTGGGTTATTGCAAGAATGGTTGAAGTTTGGAAAATAGCCACCAGTTTTTGAGCCCTAAGCTTGAAAACTATCTAGTTCTGATTAGTTTTTGCATGGCACATGCTTCACAAACTTATTGGCCATAAAAAAAAAAAAAAAAAAATTGAAAATAGAACCGTCACTGACTGCTGTTATCTTTTGAAGCTGGCCTCTGGCGATGGTGGGAAAGCTGATTTCAGTCCCCAAGACTCCACTTGCGGCATACTTGACAAAGCCATTTGAACGATGCAGAGGATCTCAGAATGCATGAATTCGGTGTTTCTGTTGTTCCATGCAATAAGTAAAAATTTGACAAATTGGAGGATTGTTAATGCTTTGTAGATAGGGTTGTCAAAGAGCAAGGAAGGCGGTGGCACTAGTACCCTTACATGGCTTCAGGCTAAGCACAAGCTAAGCCTGTGTGAAGGCACTAACTAATTTTCGAAAGATAATTAATATTATTTAAGGCAAAGCAACTCAATGAATTGTATCATACAAGCTCTGGGTATATGATTTTGTTCATAAACCTCTAAAAGAGTTTGGTCATGAAATAACTTCATCAAACGTGCTTCAATTGTATCCATCGGTTTTATTCTTTTAGAGAGAGCTTGAGAATAATAGAGCAGGTGAAGTCAATCCTGTTTCGTAAGAGGACACTGGGGTCTCTTTCATTTTAAAATGATATTTTAGAGTCTAGTCTTTTGACTGGTCCAAAAAAATTGTAATCCAATATTGCATAAACATTTTAGACACAAATATCCTCATTTGCTTAAAACAGATATGCTCATCTCCTTTTCTCTTCCAAAAACTTTTATAAAAATTAAATAAAGACATCTCGAATTTTTTTCTCAACTTTTTATTTATGGCGTTTCGGTCATCCTGAAGAACGTATGTTCTTCGAATATATTTTTGTTTTCTGTCGCAGGAAGATTCTTTTTCTCTTTGAATTTTGATTTTTTTTTTATTTTTTTCACATTTAAAAGAATTTTGATTGGAAAAGAAAAAGAACATAAAAAATTTGTTGACGTTTCTTGGCCACTGCTATTTGAAAAGAAGATTCACTAACATTGATCTCATGGAAGCTGCATGCGTCAAGGTTTTTTATTTTTTTCTTTTATGTTCTTTTTATAATTTTTTATCCATTTTGGGTTCCAAATCTTATTTTTAATGATTAATTATCTGTTTCGGGTCAAAATTTTTTTTAAAATTTATTATTTTTTTGGGGTTCAAAATTTGTTTAGATTTTTCTTTCTAATCAAGGTTTTTGGAGGATGAACAAGTTTTTTTTTTTTAAATAGAATATGCCAAAATTGAAAAAAATGATGGGTATTTGTATTTTAAAATATTTATGTGGTAGCAGACAGATTGTCAAAAACATCAATTTAAAACAAGAGAGGTTAAAGTGTCATTTTCAAGGAATTAGATGGATTTTTTAAAAATATTTTACCCAATTAAAAAAACTCTTTTGATTTATTCGAATTTGAACTTATTTAACTCGATCTAATTAACACTATAAAAAATTTTGCTTATTTTGATGAAATAATTTTCATTGGAAAATTTTCATGGATTTCCAATGAATTTCCAATGGAATTAAATTTGACATTCTGTCCAAAATTCATTAGAATAATATATATTATTATTATTATATAAATATTTTCAATATAGAGATAGAAACATTCGCAAAAGGCCTGTGGGACAAGCTCAAAAGTATTTGTGAAGGCAAGTCTTTGGTGAACAAAATCTTTTTAAGGCATCAGCTGTATAACTTGAAGATGAGAGATGGAGATTCTGTGCAAGAATCTTAACCAGTTCAATTCACTTGTTAGTAAGCTTTAGGCCTTTGATATTAAGATTGATGATGAAGAAAAGCCAAATATCCTACTTTGTTCTATGCTTGATTTTTGGGATAATATTGTGAGACATCGACCTTCACAGACATATAATGGAGGTAGACCCTATGATGTGGAGTTAAGTAGTTTGGTCATTTTCTTGACGAGCTCCTAAAAGTGAGTTTTTTAATATTATTAAGGCCTAAGCAGGCCTAAGACATAAATGAATGATGAAAATAAAGATAAAATGATGAAGGAAATAGAAATAATGATGATTTTCAAGGTAAGGGCAAAATGGTCATTTTTCATCTTTTAAGTTTTCGTGAACCTGAGTATTTCTAGACTATTATGGACTTTGTCCCAGTGTTAAAAGAGTAAAAAGATTGCATAAAGGATTGGAAGAAGACAAAGCCAACTTGTTAAGGGCATTTTCATAATTTAAGTGAAGTTTGGATAAGCTTAGGCTATAAATATCTCATTTCTCTAGCAGCTTCCTTATTTTTCCAGCAGCTTCTTGTTCTTCTTCCTCCCATCTCACGTTTCTTCATCTTCCATGGAAGCTTCCTTTAAAGCTTCCATAACTCTTTCTCTCTAGCTTCAATTTTCATGCTTTTGAGCACTTTTTCATAGAACTTTTTGTGCTCTTTCACTCTCTCACCTTAAAACCCTCAAAAATCTTTTCTTAACACTTTCTCTCACTAGTTAAACATTTTAGAGAGAGAAATAGGAGACTTTCCATGATAGCTTGAGTATTCTTGAGAAGGAATTCAACTACCAATCCACCAAGGTGAGTAATGAATGAGGATTGATTTTAGGTTGTTGATAATGGCTAGTAATTAGAGTTGTGAGTTGTTTTGTTATTGAGGTTTGTTTATTTATTTCTAGAGTTACTAGAGTAGAGAGAATAGATAGCCATTTAATAGTAGTTGGAAGCTAGTTAGGGATGACTAGTAGGACTTGATTTAAGAAATAGTTTTTAGAATTGCATTTATGCAAATTGGGTTGGTTGTGATGTTGGTGTGTGGTAGGTTCTAACAAGACCTCACATCTTCATTTGGAGCTATAGTCAAGGTTGGAGTCGAGTAAAGATTCAACAAATACCGGTGAGTTTTTGGGGAGTGTCCACATGTTTAAATAAATCATTTGAAAGTTTCATTTGTTTTTGCTTCAAAAATATACTTGGGGAACAAGCCCTTGATGAAATGTTTCTATCTTGTGAAATGTGCAATATGAATAGTTCATGCGTTATCACATTATATTAAAATGTGTATTATGCTTTGGATGCTCCTTTGTGTGATAATGATGACCCAGCTATGTGTGATGTGGGAGTGCACATGAGCTAATGATGACTTGGCTATGTGCGAGTAGGGAGTGCGCATAAGTCGATGATGACTCGGCTATGTGCGAGTAGGGAGTGCACATGATGATGAATGAAGTGGGGTGATGTACGTGTTTATATATGTTTATATATGTATATGTGATAGAAAGTTTATGATTATAATATGTAATTGAAATGAATAATGAGAAACTTGATTATTTGTCAATGTGTTCACTTTGATGTGCAATATGGTCGGAATGGATTTTGTGTCATGTGAAAATCTCTTAATTGTCATTTGCCTTGAATCTCACTGCAGTGAGAAACTCTCAGGTGGTGGGGGCACAAACCAACCCTGTTTCTCACTACAGCGAAAAAGAATTCTCGTTGCAGTGAGGAATTTCGTTGCAGCGAAAATGGATTTTCGCTGCAGTAAGAAATTCTCGGGTGGTTCTAAAATTCTGATGCAGTTCTTTCACTTTTAAACTTCATGTTTTCAAATTTGGAGGCAGTTGAGACCTAAATTAAGTGTCCACACATGCTCATCTTCTTGGTAGGTACTATGGCATCTCAGTAGCGGTACCTTCACTTAAAGTCACTCCGTTGACGGTTGAGAGTCTTTTGTCTGTGTACACGTATATGTAATGTAAACTACTAAGAGTCATGTTATAAATGAAGTATGTATATGTTGGATTGATGATGATGCCTTTATGAGATGGCAATGAATGTTAGTACTTTGAGATAATACAAATATGAATATTCAGTTGCTATAATATATTATTGAAACATTCATCGTTGAGAATTACAACACATGGTTTTAAAGATGATGGATGGAATGAGGAACAAGATCTCATACAGAGGCTTGCTTGGGCCTAGTGGGCTATGCCCACTGAGCCCATGAGCCGGTCATGGCCCAGGATTTGAGCTGTGACAAATATGATTATGAATATAAGCCATGTGAAGGTTCTTGATGTGGATTCCATTGTAGCATCACTACTAACAGAGGAAATGAGGCATAAATTTACTTAATCTAATCTTGGTGATGCTATGTATGCTCTAGGTAGATCCATTGAAAGAAATTTTGGTAACAAAGAAAAATCAAGATCCAAGTCAAAGGGCAAGAAGAAATTGACAAAGTGTTGGAATTGCGGCAAGTCAGGGCATGTGAAGAAGGACTGCAGACACTAGAGAAATGAGAATCTTGCGACAGGTAATTCTCATGGTAACATGGTAGAAGACACTTCAATAGTAGAATATGGAAATGCATTAGCATCAACATTATAATAACCCGTACTTTGATATGGTGACTAATAAAACTTATTGGATGCCAATTGAGGTTAATTATAATGTTTAGAAATGATGAAAGATGAAAGGAATGGTTTGGGATAAAATATTCCGCACATGAGGAAATAATAATAAAATAATAAATTTTTTTTTCAGAAAAGAATTTGCGAGATAAAAAGTGATTCGGAAGTCAATTGAGGCATAATAAGATATTTTGGGTACTAAGGGGACAAGAGAAGACAAGAGGAAATTTTTGAAATAAAATAATATTTTATTAATAAAAAAATATTAAAATATTAATATTTTATTCAGTATCAAAATATTTCATGAAGAAGGAGTATATGGGCAACCTAAGTGGGGGAGAAGAAGAATGAGAAAAATTTCGGAGAAAAATGATGTTAATGGGGCCGCGTGTCATTATTAAGTAAAGATAACGCAGGTAAATGAATATTTTAAATATTATGGGGACACTGCATTGGAGTACAAACTTCATACTTTGTTTGTACATATGTAGAAGAAACTTAAATTAAAATGGGAGTATTGGGAGGACTAAATTAAAATGGAAATAAACTTAAAAGGTAAAATGGTAATTTTGCATAAAGTTTGGTCAAAGCTTCCAAAGGAAGCTTTGACTCTCATCTTTATCAGCCCAAAACAGTCCTTATCCTCCCAACAAGATATTTTCTTCTTCATTCTTGAAGCTTCCAACGTCATTGTCTCATTCTCCCATAGAAAGCTAATTTTCTTTCCTTGTTTTCTTTTTATTTCTTTTCTCTTCTTGCTTCATTCTTCTCCCAACTTCTTTTGCACCAAAGTTACAACTTCTAACCCCAATTTCCAGCACATATAGACTCTAGGAGAAGAAGAAAGAAAAAGAGAGAAAGGAAGAAAAGGCTTGGTTTTGGTGATTCAAGCAAGGAATGGTAAGAATTCTTATTTTTGGCTTGAGTAGTCTTTGAAAATGAGTTAATGACTTAGAGAAATCTCTTGTGGCAGCAAAGATTGCCTTGATTGGAGAAAAATTGATAACATGTAAGCCAATAAACCCATGGGTACATGAAAGACTCAAAGTGGAAAAGGAAAATGGTAAGCTTAACACTATGTTTTAAAGCCTAAGGTTAGTTGAATATTGCGTGGAATTATGGTTGTTGAAAGGATCTATTTGCATAAGCTAGTTGAAAATTGTTAATATTGTATGGCATGTCGTTTGAAAGAAATGAAAAAGGAATATTGTGGATGGAGGATTGAGAAACAAAGTATTGAAAGTTAGATAGATAACGATGCGTATAAACTAGGAAATAATCGAGTGAAAGTGAGAATGATTGTTGCTGCCATATATGTTGATTATGTGTGGAAATATAAGATGGATTTGGGTGGAAATTATTTAGAAAGGCTGAAGTAGACACGTGACATCATAATTAAGTTGCCGGTGATATAATTTAAGGAATTACATAAGCAATGGATATAAGTAATTTTAGTAAAAATGTATTAAGATGTGAGTTAATTGAATATGGTTTCATGATAGGAGGAAAAAAATAAATTTGAGTAAGGATTAATTGATTGAAGTACTGCTCGTATACATATGTAATTAAATATATTGAGTTCGTATTATTGCTAGGAAGTGCAAGGATAAAGTTAGAGTATTGTGGTGGTGTGCCGAAGTAAATAACGAGCGACCGGCCAGTGAAAATAGTTAGAGACACCTCCGAACAAATAACAACTTAATATCTCGTTGTTGCTAGGTGAGTGAACTTGCACAAAATGTTTTGGGATTAAGGCACATATGGTTGATTGAGACATTTTAATTATTTTTCTATAAAATGCATGGGAACAAGCCTTTAGTGAAATGTTTTTGGTGATGTGGAACATGATTGTGATGAATCTTTGTACCTTTATTTGATGCTGATATGTATATAAAAATATATGATATGTATTGCTAAGTAATTTTGTGTAATTGATGTAACCGTGCATGTGCGGAGTGGGCAGTGCATATGCCGGTTGAATGACGATGTTGTGACAACTACAACCATGCATATGCGGAGTGGGCAGTGCACATGCCGGTCGAATGACGATGTTGTGACACTTACAACTGTGCATGTGCGGAGTGGGCAGTGCACATGTCGGTATGATGCTGTCGTGATATTTACAATCGTGCATGTGCGGAGTGGGCAGTGCACATGCCGGTAATGATGCACATGAGTCGAGTGAGGTGATGGTGGTGTATGTGCTTATATATATATATATATATATATACATATTTACTATATAGAGATGCTTGGATTTAATATGTGATTGCATTGACTGTTGAAAACTTGAGTATTGTCAAAGTGTTCAATTTAATGTGCAATGTGACATGAGTGGATTTTTTCGGTGGCAATGAGAGCCCCTTGGATTTTATTTGGCCAGAATTTCGTTGTAGCGAGAATGCATTTTCCCTGCGGTGAGAGTCAATCTATTATGCTTGACTTGCTTGAAATCAACTAAAATTTTCACTTCTCAACTTCTTTGTTGTTCATGAGTCTTTCGTCATCAAGTAACTAAACAACCAAGGGTTTGAATGAGGGGTTTTTAAATAGAAATAAATTAAATTGCATTGTTTTGAACTTAAGTGCATCATGCTTTCTAAACCTTCCTTAACGTTGCTTGTTCCCTTCCTATGTTCACTCACTGAGTTTGTTCTCACGTTTTTAAAATTCATGTTTTAGGTTTTCCTAAGTTAAAGGTGATTGGATCCTAAGATGAGGTGCTCTTTCCTATACATTGCTCGGTAGATTTAATGTGACACTAAGTGATATCAATTGTGCCCAAAGTCACTCCGTTGACGGTTAAGGTCTAATTATGTGTATATGAATATTTGATGTGAAACATTATGGTTCATTTGTTAATCTATATATGTATATAATGGTTGATGATGCCATTATGAATGCATGCTTGGGTTTTATGAACTGTTGTCAAAGGAACTGTAATTGAGCAGTGCGAATTTCGAATTCTAAAGGAATATGGATTAATGTATAAGATCATGTAAGTAGGCTTGCTTGGGCTTAGTGGGTCGAGCCCATTGGGCCCTTGCTCCGATCATGGCCCAGAATTGGGCTGTGACAAACATCAGAAAAATCAAAAGTCCTAAATCAATGGATTCTTGATTCTACAACATCTTTTCATATAACTCCACACAAGGAATGGTTTCACACTTATAAACCATGTGAAGGTGGCATTGTTTAGACATGTGACAACAAGGAATGTCAAGTAGTGGGAGTTGAAGAGATGAGAATCAAGATGTTTAATGGATGTGTCTACACCATTTCTGATGTTCAACATGTACCTGCCTTGAAAAAGAGTCTTTTGTCCCTGAAGATGTTTGACAAACTTAATATGAAATTTGTTAGGGAGAATCATCATTTGAAGGTGATGCAAGTCATCATGGTGGTAGCCAAAGGAGAATTGAAGGGCAATTATATAGATTGATAGGTGAAACCTTAGTTGGAGAAGCTGCAGTTGCCGTGGTCAAGTCAAGCCTCTACATGATTTGGCATAGGCGATTGGGGCACATGAGTGATCGTGGACTTTAGGTACTTACAAACTGAAAGTTTGTTCCTAGTTTCAAATCTATTTCTACAAGTTTTTGTGAGGATTGTTTGTATGGAAAGCAACATAGATTGGCTGTCTCTTTGTCTACAAAAAGAAGTTTGAATTTTCTTGATTTAATCCATGCAGACACTTAAGAAGTACCTTCTGTTTCTATTGGCGGATGTTCTTACTTTGTGACTTTTATTGACGATTTCTCTTGCAAGGTATGGATTCTTGTGCTCAAAAGAAAGCCAGATGCTTTTGAGAAATTCAAGAAGTTCAAAGCATTGGTTGAGAATCAAAAGGTTTTGAAAATTAAAGGTCTCCAAACTGATAATGGAGGAGAATTTAGCTCCAAGGAGTATAATGTTTTTTGCAATGAACATGGTAATAAAGGACAACTAATAGTGCTAGGAACATCATAGCAAAATGGTGTTGCAGAGAGAATGAATCACACTCTCCTAGAATGTGCTAAAAGTATGATGAGCACTGCAAGGCTAGGTAAGGAATTCTGAGCAGAAACTATAAGTACTGCTTGTTACCTAATTAATCATTCTCTTGTAGTGTCTATTGATTTGAAAGTTCTAGAAAAGGTTTGGACATGGAAACTTGTAAATTATTCTTTCCTGCGTGTTGGTTGTGATGCTTATGTTTGGGTTCATAAGGAATAGAGAACTAAAATTGATAAGAATTCAACAAAATGTTTTTTTCTTAGCTATGAGGCCATTAGAAAGGGGTACAGATTGCCGGATCCTATTGCTCACAAGATCATTTTTAGCTAAGATGTTACTTTTAATGAAAATGCTTTTGAAGGTACGATTGAAAAGAATGAAGTAAAGAAGATATAATTGAGCAGGAAGCAAGTGTTGATGAAGAGGAAATGTCTCAAAATGAACCTGAGTCAGAATTGTCCAGTGAAGAGCTTTCTTTTGTAGACCCTCATGAAGTGCCAACACATTCTTGAAGGACAATTAGGCCTTCAGTTAGGTATAATGATTTTATCACTCATTTAAAGTCTCAAACTAATTGTGTTAGTGCTTATGTTGCATTAGCAGAAAAACAAGAGCTTACATCCTATAAGGAGGCTTGTTATTCCATTTATTTAGACAAATGGAGATGTGCCATGGAGGAAGAGATGGAGTCCTTGCATAAGATGAGACTTGGGACCTTGTTCAGTTACCTAAAAGTTGGAAAGCTATTGGTTGTTGATGGATTTAAAAACTGAAAAAGGATTTAGTTGGGAATGTGGAAAGATACAAGGCTAGGCTTGTGGTAAAAGGGTATGCTCAAAAACTCGGT
This sequence comes from Theobroma cacao, assembly GCF_053813885.1. NCBI lineage: Eukaryota > Viridiplantae > Streptophyta > Magnoliopsida > Malvales > Malvaceae > Theobroma > Theobroma cacao. Next base: position 10,623,457 of record NC_142644.1, on the reverse strand, counting down.
ATTGATTTTGATGATGTATTTTCTCCAGTTATTCATTTGACTACTATTAGAATTGTTTTGGCTTTTACTATACTTATGACTTTGAGTTAGAACAATTAAATGTGAAAATAGCTTTCTTACATGGTGATTTGAATGAAGAAATCTATATATCACAATCAGAAGGCTTCTTGAAGAAAGTAAAACAAATCTGGTTTGTCGACTAAACAAATCGCTTTACGGTCTTAAGTAGGCGCCTAGGTGTTGGTATAAGCGATTTGATTCCTTTATTGTGAGCTTGGGTTTTAAAAGATGTGAAGCTAACCATTGTGCTTACATTTGTAATTTTAATAATGGCTGCTTTTGTATCTTGTTATTATATGTGGACGATATGATTATTGTGGGGAATAGTTTGGAACAAATGTCTACATTAAAAACTCAATTGGCTGGGGAATTGGAAATGAAGGATTTGAGAGCTATGAATCAGATTCTTGGGATGAAGGTACTTAGAGAAAGAAAAGACAGAAATATATGGTTATCTCAAAAGAGTTATATAGAAAGAATTCTGTTGCGTTTCAATAGGCAAAATGCAAATTAGTAAGTACCGCATTTCCTATTCATATTAAATTGTCTTCATAATTATCTCCCAACACTAAAGCTGAGAAGGTAGCAATGTCTCGAGTACCATATTCTTCAGTAGGAAGGTGCTTTATGTTTGCCATGGTATGTACAAGACTAGACCTTGCACAAGCAATGGGAGTAGTTAGTAGATATATGGCAAATCTAGGTTGTAATCATTGGATGGCTGTTAAGTGGATCCTTAGATATCTAGGAGGCACACAGAATGTCTCATTGTGTTTCAGACACATAAAGCACTAGTGCATTGGTGTTGTTGATGCAGATTTTGCTGGTGATAAGGATAAAAAGAAATCTACTACAAGTTATACTTTTACCATAACAGGAGGCGCAATCAGCTGGGAATCAAAACTACAATCAGTTGTATCATTATCAACAACGGAGGCAGAAGACAGGGCAGCAATACATGCTTGCAAGGAAGCTATATGGCTACAAAGGTTTCTTGAGGAATTGATGATGAGATAATAGAAGGTTATTTGTGCTAACAGTGATAGCCAAAGTGCTCTTCATTTGGCTAGAAACTCAGCTTTCCACTCATGTACAAAGCACATTGATGTTCGTTATCACTTCATTCGAGATGTGGTTGAAAATGGCAAGATTATCTTGAAGAGAATTCACACAGACTTGAATCCTACAGACATTTTAACCAAGTCTGTGACAAAAGAGAAGTTTAATCCGTTTTAAGAATTTTTAGGGCCTTGAAGCAGTTGGTTGTGATAGAATCGTGTCTTCAAGTGGGAGAATTGTTGAAGATTGAGTCAATATTATCCATTAGTAGAGTTTTAAAAAAATGAGAGTCAAAGTAACAGATTCCTATAATCTATAAAGCCACGATTTTTAGCACAAAATTAGGAAATAGACTCCTCTATAGATAACGTCAAGTCTTTTGTTTTTATTATCAATTTTCAGATCTTTATCTACTCTTTAATCTTGTATTGTTTCTTTTAATACAAAGGTCATTTATTCATTACATATTTTATTGTGTTTATCTTTCAATTTCCTGTTTCACTTTATTTGACTCTCTGTTCTTAAGCCATTTTCATTAATAAATACTTTCATAATTAACATATGATATCATATATGAATTATATATATATATATATATATATATATATATATATATTTGAAAAGTATGTTATTTTTATTGCAAAATTGCCAAAGCTAAAAAGTAACATTTGGACTTAATAAATATGAAAGGTTAAAATAAAATAAAATAGAACCCCTATACAACCTAAGGCTAGATTTAAGAATGTTGAAGCCCATACTAACCAATTCTTAAGTAAAGTGAAACTCTAATACACACCCTCACAGTTGCTATCCAAATAAAACCAACTACATGTCCAGGACATATCAAATGAAATGTCGTTGTCTTAGAACCAATAGAGACATTGAACTTAAAACTCTTCCCATAATCCAAATTAAAGACCATTGCTCCATTACTATTCAAAACTTCAGCCATAACTTATGTATCACGTTTCCAAACATCCAAGTAATAATAGTTGTCCAAGATCATAACAAATTAAAGCAAAATAGCCATAAAATCATATTACATCAAATCCACAAATCATGTCCCTCATAAAAAAAACATGTAATTCTTGAATTAAGGATGGCCACTGTAAGTAGTTTCAGATATTGAGGACATCATTAGTAGAAATGTTGACAACACCACAAAAGACTCTAACCGGCAAAAGTTAAACCACAAATTGTGCACTTTTTTTATTCATAAACTCCAAAGAACAGAATTAACTCCTTTTTTTTCGACTCCTCTAGCAAGTAAATAAGCATTTCCATTAACTTCCCTCAACATGTGTATAACCTTCCATTGATGAAAAATTTTCTGGAGTTAAACTATTTGCACCAAAATCTACCTGCATTGCCAAGGAGCCTTTGAGTCACTCTTTACCCATAGTTGTTGGAGATGTGAATTTCTTAAGAATTTTATGAACAAGATAAAAGATTATTTGATGGCTAAAACTTCAGCAAAATTAGCATCACATACCCCCATTGACTTTGAATATCTAATAATAACATCACCCTTAAAATTTCGCAATATTCCCCCAATTCCCACATTTCCTGAATACCAGTCGATGAACCATCCACATTAAATTTTACCATCCAGCTGAAGGTGCCTCCTACACAATTCTTTCCTTGGCCAACTTTAACGTAGGACCTAAGGATATAGGATTCAGATTTCTAAATATATCTTCCTTTGACTTTAGTAAATCCAGCCACTTAGCTTTACTCCACACAACTATCCTTAGTCAAATCAATATCATACAACTATTTACCATTCCACCTTTTTCCATTAAACACAATATCATTCCTAAACAACCAAATTGACCATGATATTGCATAAAAAGCAAGTGACTAAATTTTCAATCTATCCTTGTTAAAACACACAACGATCCATGCTAGGAAAAAAGTTTGAGCACTACAAGGAAAAACCCACCCAAGATTCCACTTTGATAACTATAAGGCCCATAGAGACCATGAATTATCACAAGTAAAAAACAAATGATTCACAGTCTCAAGATGCTGTTCGCATAAAACACACATCGATTGATCCTCCCCAATCAAATTTCTTTTAAGTAGTTCAATTTTCATTGCCATTTTTTCCCACATCAGCTACCGAAAAAATGTCTCAACCTTGTATGGAGCATACCCTAGCCAAATCTTTTTCCATAGATTCATATCAACATAGTAAAACATACTAGAAATTTGACAAAAAGACTTTGCAGAAAACATACCACTAGAATTAGCTTTCCAAACCGCACCATCATTAACTCCATCCACCAAAATGAAGTCCCTTAAGTAACTCCACAACCGTGTCCATTATCCATATTCCCATCCAAATAACTGCATCCTAAGTTCAATATGCCATTGCCACCCATTATTTGTCCATTGACCAAACTCACAAAGCCTTTCATCTTTATGTTGAGCCAATGCAAAAAATTTAGAAAATTTAGCACAAACTTCCTTTACAATTGTACCATTCAGATTGCTTGCATTTTCAGTAATGATTCTTTCCAGAAGTCCATATTGACATATTATCTATTTCTTGATGAACTTGCATATTACTTGTTGCATTACATTGGCATAGGAAGCTGCTTCTACCCATTTTGTGAAGTAATCAATGGCCACCAATGTAAATCGATGTCCATTAGAAGCCTTTGGAGTAAAGAGCCCAATCACATCCATTCCCCACATCAAAAAAGGCCAAGGTGTCATGAAAACATGTAATGGAGTTGGTGGAGCATGGATTTTATCTACATAAGTTTGACACTTGTGGCATTTATGAGCAAAGTTTATGCGATCTACTTCTAATGTCAACCAATAATATCCACCTCTCATAATTTGTCTAACCAACATATATCTATTGGCATGGGCTCCACAAGTTCCCTTGTGAACTTTTTCCAATATTTTATTGGCTTTGGCAGTATCCATACATCTCAAGAGCACTTGGTCTCAACTTCTTTTGTAGAGTATCTTTCCATTGAGAAAGAAACCCATTGTTAATCTTTTGAGAACTTGTTTGTCATTTTCTATGGCATTATTGGGATATACTTGTTGCTTGATGTATTGCATGATATCGTAATACCATGGTTTCCTATCAACCTCATCTTCAACATCCAAGTAGTGTACTAAGACTTTTTCGATTCCTAAATTAAAAGGATGCACATTGACCCTTTTATTTATTTTGAACATTGCTACAAGGGTGGCTAAAGCATCAATAATCTGGTTCTCTTCTAAAGGTAAATGGTTGAAGTTGATTTTCTTGAACTGTTTCCTTAACTCTATAACCAACTTTTGATATGAAATCAATTTAGAGTCTCTTATTTCCCATTCCCCTCGTATTTGGCATATCACTAAAGTGGAATCTCCGTAGACTTATACTATGTAACCTTCATGTCAATTGCTACTTGTAATCCCATTATACATGCCTTGTATTCTACTTTGTTATTGGTATAATTGAAATTTAATCTTGCAGTGGTTGGATAATGCTTCCCATATGGGGAAATCAAGACCACCCTATTTTCATGCCTCAAAGCATTTAATGTCCCATCAAAATAAATTTTCCCAATGCTAGGTTCACTAGACTCTTTGTTCATATGCAAGATAGACATTAGATCTTCGTTTGAAAAATCAAAACTTACAGGCTTATAATCTTTAGTGGCTTAATCTACAAGGAAATTGGCAATGGCATTCTTTTTGATCAATTTTTAAGACACATATACAATATCATACTTAGACAGTAGAACTTGCCATCGTGCTATTCTCCTGGACAAAGATGGCATTTTGAAAATGTATTTGATGGGACCTAATTTTGCCACCAATTATTTTTAATGAAACAACATGTATTACTAGAGCCTATGAGCACTCTATGCCAGTGCATAACACATTTTTTCAAGCGCAAAGTATTTGGACTCATACTTAGTGAATTTCTTGCTTAAGTAGTACATGGCATGTCTTTTCTTACTTGTTTTATCATGTTGCCCCAGTACATATCCTGTGGAGTTCTCGTTCATTGTCAAATACAAGATAAGAGGTTTTCCAACCACTAGTGGTACTAACATCGAAATATTTGCAAGATATTTTTTGATTTGATCAAAAGTTGCTTGACACTCTTCATTCCATTCTTTTGGGTCATGCTTACGAGGGAGTTTGAAAATCGGATCACATTTGGAAGTGAGTTGGGATATAAATTGAGCAAATATAATTTAACCTTCCCAAGAATCCTCTCACTTCTTATTGCGTTTAAAGAGGTGGTAACTCTTGAATAGCTTGTATTTTTTCTGGATCCACTTTAATCCCATTTTTTTTACTATGAATCCTGACAATTTCCTAGAAGTGGCGCCGAAGGTGCATTTCGTAGGGTTTAATTTGAGTGAAACTTTCATAATCTCTTAAATAATTTCTTAAGATTAACAATATGATCTTATTCTTTACGATATTTTGCAATCATGTCATCCACATATACCTCTATTTCTTTATGCATCATATCATGGAACAAAGTTACCATGGCTCTTTGGTAAGTAACGCCTACATTTTTTAATTCAAATGGCATGACTTTGTAACAAAACGCTCCCCACATGGTTATGAACGTTGTTTTTTCCATATCTTCAAGCACCATAGTAGTCTGAATGTATCCAAAGAAACCATCCATGAATGAAAATAAAAAGTGTCTAGTTGTGTTGTTCATAAAAGTGTCAATATGCAGTAAAAGGAAGCTATCTTTTGGACTTGTTCCATTCAAATCCCTATAATCTACACACATTCAAACATTTTCATCATTTTTTGGAATTGGGACTATGTTAGCCACCCATTCAAGATACTTGGCCACCTTTAGGAATCTAGCATCAAATTGTTTATTTCCCACTTGTTTAATTTTTAGCAACATGTTTGGCTTCATCCATCTCAACTTCTACTTAATGCGTTTGCACTTCGATTTCAATGGTAATTTGTGAACAATGATTTTGGTACTAAGACTTGGCATATCCTAGTGTGACCATGCAAATACATCCACATATTCACGAAGTAGCTTTTTCAACTTTTGTCGTTTAGTGAGTGATAGTGAAGTACCGATTTTAACTTCCTCTTTATTTCCCAAGTTAACCATTTTTGTGATTTCTGGTGAGGTAAAATCTTCTTTTTCCTATTCTTATCGAAATATGCCCTTGAGCCAATTGAATTGGTCAAGGAATATAGATTGCCATTAATGCATACTTAATTGCATAACTATATGTCATAGAGATTTTCCTTTATGTTAATGTAGTAATAAGGAGTTATTAAGTACTAATTGGATGAAGCCCATGGAACATAAAGGCCTTGCGAGAGAATTGTAAAGTTATTACAATTATGAGATCACTATGCATCAAAGTCATGTTTCTAAAATTGTTTCTAGTCATTATATTATCAAGACAAGGCATTAACAATGCTCAAAGGCTAGTATATGTTAAGTCTCCTTACTTGGAAAGTAAGCAATCAAACTCATAGATGGAAGTATATGGGGTACTTGAGGATAACATGTAAGTGCTTGTTAAAGAACAAGTTCACTGAACGTAACCCGTTATGAGAACTTTATTTGGTATTTCACTCAAGTGTCTATGGAATATGTTTTCATGTGATAGTCGTGCAACTAGTCCTTGGACTTGAGACACCATGTCATCTTGTATGGGGAATGACATACTTTGATTTTACCCTTACAGATCTAGAGACGATTAGATGCCTAAACAGGGTGTTTTTGGGTATGCCATGAAGCATGCAAAGGTGAATGAGTGGTCAAGAACGGATTCATCACCCCAAGTGATATGAAGGGATGTATCTCACTTGTTCTCAATTCTTGATTAACTTGTATAAAGTCTTTGGCCAAAGCATGATGAATTTGAGGAAAGTTAGTTTCCTAAATTCATAACGTTAGTCATGAATTATGAGAACTAAATACGGAATGTTATAAATAGATACTGAGCCATGCTTTATGACATTTTTGGGATATTTGATGAAAGGACCGTATTGCACTTAGAGGCTTATCACTGAAGGGCTTTGTCAAATTCTTTAATTAAATCTCTAACATTTGGGTGGTCATGATGTATTGCTAGATGCCGCTCATGATCTATAAATGTAAATCAATTATCAAATTGATATTTGATTAGAATTTGTATTTATTGCCAATATGTTAAAAGCCTAATGGGTCACATACATTAACATTAAGTGACATGATTGAGATTAAATAGGGATAACCAATTAAGTTGGATTTAATTGGAATAGACCAAAATAAAGTGGAAAATTAATTAAGTTACACAAGGACTTAATTGAATTAAAACACAACTGTTGTATCTAGGGTTACAACTTAGTTTGGCTATATAAATATGTTATGTTAGCAAACTAAAACTCTAAGCCTCCAACGACTTCTCAGCCATTTCATAATATAAGAAAAGAAAGATAGTTTTTTTTTTGCTTGACAAAAATAAGATTCGGCAAGAATTTGTGGTCTTTTTGTTTTAGAAACAAAACTTGCTAGCACAACTAAAATCCTACCTTTGAGAAGTTCTTATTCGGTCACTGTGTGGATTACTGTTAGAGGCCAAACACTTGGGTGGCTGAAGATTTGACAAATTTTAGTTGTAGGATTTTAGACCATCTTATTCTCTTTTCAAGATTTCTTGTTTTTTCACAAGCATTTTTTATTAAATTGGCTTTTGATTGCGATATCTAGAATAAGGTATGTAACTCTTAACCTTATGAATGTTCATAACTAATTTGAAAATTACATGAAAAACACAAACATTGATCCCGTAAGATTCGGTTATTTCTTTGATTAAATACTAGTTTATTATTTCGCTGCATTATAATATTTAACTTTTTAATTACTTTCAGATTTGAGCATGAGGTCAAATCCCAGCAATTCCAACAATCTTGACAAATCAGGGGGTAAGTCATAGCCATTCAACTCCTTTTCATTTTTCAATTCATTAATGCTTGGAATTTCCTCGAAATCAAAATTCAAATTACTCTTTAGATTGTCTCCATGTTCATTAGTTAGAGACCTGCAAATGGGTGAAATTAGACATATATATATATATAGGAAAAACATTTATTGGCTAAAAGTAGATATGAATATAGTATGTACAAGAAAAGGTGATAGATAACAAATGAGAAGAAAATATACTTGTCATTTATTTGAATGATTAAAGTAATAGAAAGCCCATATTAAGCAAGGAACTACTTCGAATGACCTTGAGCATAGGCATTTAGGTAAGATTGTTCATTAAATTTTCCAAGACTTAAAGATGATATGTAATTCGGTGATTGTCCAGTTGGTTAGCTCTTCTTTTGGTGAGATCGTGTACACCAAAGGAACATTTTCTCTATGATTTTCATCCTTGATCATATAAATTGATACCTCTTCAAATGCCTCTTTTAGAGTCCCAATAACTTCATTTAGTATTTCGATATGAATGTATCCTGCAAAGTGGGAGGTCTCATACAAGTATGGTATTGTCTTTTTCTCAAACTTTTCTTCTTTCTCTTTGAACTGAGCCATACTTTTCATTTTCTTCTAGGCCACTAGCTTTCTTCTTTCTTCTTTGGTAAGCTTAAACCCTAAACCAAACTTTTCCTCATTCTTGACTGGGATTAAAGGTCTCTTGATTCCTTGCAGATTCTTTCCTAGCCCAAACCCAACGCTACACTATTTTCCAACTATTTGCTTGATCTCTATGTTAATTACCCTTGACAAACATGGAGTTGGTATTACTGCTCCCTCTCTCGCATAGGTAACGTCAAAAAACTCAAAAGATCTAAAAGAGCACCTTGGGACTTCTTTTGTCACCTATACATAGGGAGCAGATGAGGATTGAATAGCTAGTATGTCTTCTCCATAGAGATGCTTACCAATTGGCCTTTAGTTATGATTTAACTTTTTTATGAAGGGAAGACGGTATAGCTCTTGCCATATGGATCCATAGATGCCCTAGTAAACACTTGTAGGATGGAGCAATGTCCATGACTTGGAATTAGATATCAAAGATGCAGGGGCCAATTTTTATTGGTATTTCAATACCACTTCCTGTTTAGTCCCATCGAAAGCTTTTATGATCATATGACTAGTTCTCATATAAGACATATCAATTGGCAACGTAGTCAGCGTAGAACGAGGCATGACATTTAAAGCCAAACCATTGTCAATTAACAATCTGGGTAAGGCATGGTCCTTGCATTTGATGGTTATATGAAGAGCTTTGTTACTCCCTCAACCACTTGATCAAATTTTTTCATCACTAAAAGTAATGAAGTTCTCCATAGTGATATTCCCCACAATATAATCTAGCTTTTCAACTGATATAACATGATCCATATAAGTTTGATTTAAGACTTTAAGCAATGCGTTCTTATGTGACTTTGAATTTAGAAGCAAAGATAGCATTGAGATACGTGCATGCATCTTCATCAATTGCCCCACCATACTGTATTCACTATGCTTGATGAATTAAGGAACTCACCTACCTTTTTTTATCTGACAAGCCTTTTGATCTCATTGTCTCGAGTAATTGTGGGTCCATTAGTTTGGTCCTTGGAAAGAGTGTTCACCACTTTCAGACCCTTCTCTCATTTTTTATCCTTTCCTTTTTTGGCCTTTTCCACCATTTCAGGAAAGTAACATCGCCCAATTTGAGATATGCCTCTCACACTAGTCAGATCTGCAGAAAATGCTTAGGTGATAGAGGAAGTAATGCCAAGAACATTACAGTCATAATTCCATGGGATGGTTTTATCACTCTTGTATAAGAATGGACTGAGAATTTTAATGGTGACTTCAATTCTGACATTACCATGGAGCTTGTTGGTCATCAGACTTTTTTCTTCTTCATAAAAGATAGTATGAGATTTGGGTTTACTTTTGCCAGATGAGCTTAACACTTCTTTAGTTAAGCTATCTTAAGTTATGGCTCCAACTAAATCCTCTCTACCTTTTACATAAAATTTGATTACTGACAAATCCATCAACTTTTACAACTTAAAACAAAAATCATCACAATTTTGAATAGAATGTCCAGTCGCACCCACATGGAATTTGCAAGAAAGATTGGGATTGTGCCCCACTTTTGTGTTTATCGATATTGGAGTAATGGCATTGACTTTGAGGAAAGCATCATACACTGTCCTCGTCGATGCTTCTTTTCACCTTACAGGTCATTCCATCATGCACAACATTTACTATCAACCTTGCATGATCAGGCCACGGGTTCCCAACAACATTCGAACCTTTTTTGTTAGCAAAATTTATGAGTCTCGCTTCGATAAGTGCTTAGACCTTATGTTTCAACGTGGTAGAATTCTTCATGGAATGTCCTTGAACTCCAAAGTTGTAATCACAGTGTGTATTTGGGTCATACCATTTAGGAAAAAAAGGTTGAAGTGGTTCTAAAGGGGTTCAAGTAAGAAGTTGATTTTTTATGAGTTGTGGCAATAATGCAATGTAGGAAATTGGAATGGGATCAAACTTGGATTTCTCTTGGGTCATTTTAGATCCTATTTGACCATTCCCAAAGTTGTTGGTTGAAGTTGCAAGTCTTGGTGCTGAAGCTTGTGGGAAAACATTGGTATAAAATACTGGTTGTGGGGTAGGTTGGTAAACATATGGATTCTGAGCGATGTTACCTACATTCGGATAAAAAGGTTGATACAAAGGATATGGGTGATATAGGCTGAAGCTATGGGCTTGTTGCCTGCTATAGGCGACTGCTTGTACATCCTTTCTTTTTTCTTGAATGTATTCCTTTGTTTTGAGAAATTGCTTCATCCCTTCAACTTTGCCATTTTTGATAGGTCCTTTTATTATCTCTCCAAATAAGACCAAATCTGTGAAGTTTTTTTGTGATGTTGCCAATCAATTTCTCATAGAATCGAGCTCAAAGTGTGTTGATGAACAACATAATCATTTCTTTGTCAATGAGAGGTGGTTGGACTTGCGTTGCTGTATCTCTCCATCTTTGGGCATACCTTTTGAAGCTCTTATTGTGCTTTTTCTCCATGGTCTATAATGACAATCGGTCCAGAGCCAATTTAGCCACATGCTTATATTGTGCTATAAAAGCTTTTGCTAAGTTTTAACACGACTCCAATCTAGTTGTACGTACCATCGAGGCAGTTGATCTAGTAAGACTGTCTTGGAAGTAATGGATCAGTAGCTTGTCATAATGAGACTGTGTGGCTATCTTTCGACAATACATGGTAATGTATGCCATTGGACACTTGTTCTATCATATTTTTCAAATTCTAGAACCTTGAACTTGGTTAGGATCACTACATCTAGCACTAAGCATAGTTTGGTTGTATCCATGGTATCAAACCTATCAACTCCTTCAATATCATGAAGGTGTTTTTCCAACAAATCATACTACTTCTTGACTTTCTCATTTTCCTTATCTCCGATGAACTCTTTTTTAACATTTCTTGCTCTTTTAGGCCGTCTAGATTTGAGATGTGTATTGGTTTGATGGAATTTATTCTCGAGTTCGATCCAAATTACCCATGAATCGATTGAGGACCTATTAGAGGTTGTACATTGTAATAAGTATAAAAGAACCCATTGTTGAGTGGTGTCACTTAAGGGTGAACCCTTTGAAAAGTTTGGGCATGAGGTGGAGTGAACCTCGAGGGATGAGGCAGATTATCCCTTGGGTTGTCAATGTCTTATGTTAATGGGTTTTTTGGTGAAGTTGACTCTTTAACCACTCTTTATCCTTTGCTTGAACTAGTCATCAATTCCATCATTCTTGTTAATTGTTCCTTCATTTCTTCTTGAGCTTTCTCCATTTGATCCTTTTGCTCCTCTTCCATGATTCTTACTTGTCGACAAGTATTATGAGCACGCTGGTGACAAGGCTTAGGTGGTCAAGCTATTTTGGAAACCTTTTTTAACCATGAACATAAATTTGATGCATTGCTATTGTTGGAATGTTATGAAAAGACTGAACTTGCCATTGTCTTGTTTGTAAGAAATTTATTACTATCATTATTTTAAAACTTCATTTTTTTAAAAAAAATCCAAAAATTAAGAGATGCAAATGTGATGCCAGTGCAAGTGAAAAGTATTAGCCATCCAACAATAATTTCCATAAGAAATCTTGATTCATAAAAGTTAAACATCCAATTACACCCATCCTTAGAATATTTACATCATTGGTTTTCAAAAAAATAAAAGGCCAACTCGATCATATTAGTTTCACACTATCTTGAGGTGCTTCATTAAATGTTCATTAAGCTCGTCTTTTGGAAGAATCTTTTGCCTAAGTGTCTAAATCTTGTCTGTCATCTCCCTCGCTTTGAAAACCACTTCCCTCATTTGCATCAATATCCATTCCATTTCAGATTGTTTCCTTCGAAGGTCTTGCTTATACTGTTAAACCATTTCTTGCATGGCATTCTTGTTGAAAGACCTCAGATTGCTCTTTGTAACCCTTCAGGGTTGCCTCAGCTTGGCTGTAATAACTTTTGAGCACTTATATTATTTGTTATCGCAATTATACTTTGTTTTGCAAGTATCATTAAAGGTTTGGGAAATTCATAGCGCTTTTTGCATTTCTTGAATCTTGCTAACCAAGGATGAACATGCCTCATTTGAACTCTTAAACTTGTTTCTCCAATTGTCCCATTCATTAAAAGCTCTTTAAACCTTCTTTGTCGTTTCCTTCTTTACCCCTTCAATTATAGCTTCATATCATCATTTCATATTTATCATTTCTGTCTCAATCTTTTTCTTGGCCAATGCACTTTCTAAAAGAACATCTTAAGGCTATAGCCCAACAGGGAATTTAGAAGTACTTTCTGGAGGGCATACGACATTTTTCACTTTTTGGGAATGCCATGCTAAATATCTGTGGTGACCTCATCTATGTACCTTCCTTGATCCACCTTACTTGTTTTTTTCCAAGTCTAAATGATATCTTGGATCTTTTTAAGGGTTCCCTATTCTCTGTATGTAAACTCCAGTTGATTAAACCTGTGTGTCATTGGCATAAATTGTTTAGACCCAAATTGCCTCCATACCATTATTGGAACATAATTGATTACTCCCCTAGGTCCCATCAATGGTATCCATGGTTCATCTTCACACTTGTACATTACTTGAATCCTAAGCATCCAAGGAGCTCTCCAAGTCACCTTCACACTTATAAGCCTTCTAAGTCTTGCAACCCATTCGTCTTTTTTCTTGCAGACTAGCTACTCACTTTCACAGAATTCACAGATAAGAACACTTGATGGCAAGAAAGGCTTTGGGAATCTATCAACTTTGCATTCAAAGTGGCTCTTAATCTATATAGTGAGAAGTTGGGCACGCCCAATGAAACATCCTTCACTCTTCTGACTCAATAGTTTAAAGACCAGAATGTCTCAATTATAACAGCAAGAGCTGGATTGATGTTCCTCGTCACTTGGACAAAGAAGTCTATGATTAAGACTTCAACATACCCTAAGATTTTTGGGAAAACCACTAACCCATATATTGCCAAAGCAAAGGCAAGATGACCATGTTCATTTTCTTTATGCTTTCTAATATAATCATTGAAAAAACTTCATGAGAGGCATTCAGTATCCCTTTTCTTTCTCAAGTTCTTATCAACCTTTTTACTGGTGATATCTAATAACTTGGCCAGTTTCCTTCGATGCCTTGTCTTTTGAGCTCTCCAATATATCTTGTCTGGTTGCATTTGCTCTACATGAAGCAATGATGAATACTCTTATATTGTTGGTGTCATATCCACTTCATTGAACACAAAACATCAATAAGAAGGATCCTAGAATTGAGTGATAGCCCTGAGCAATTGATCATCTACGTGTACATAAGAAAGCCACATAATGTGCCTGAATTTGCTATAAAAGTTATCCTGACTATTGCATCTCTATTGCTCCGAGATACTTACCATTTCTATAAAATCATTTTGTCTAAGATCGAGGTGAACCTTTTCTAGGAGGATCGAGATATGTCTCTTAGCCAAACAACCCCCCTATTTTTGCGAGGCTTGTTTCATCTGTAGTTCCAGATCATAGTTGTTTCTATCCTTGTTGAGTATGCTTGACAATGATGATGCCATAGGTGTAATAAGGATTTCCTTAGTCAATTGTTGTTGTATAGCCAATACTTTCTCTATATGCAACTTGATGGATGCAAATACATGCATATGAAATGACAATGAAAATAAATCAAGTTAGTATAGTGAATAAAATTAAATTGACTTGCATTTAAAAACAAAAAACAGTTACTAATATTATTTTGGTGTGGAATTTAAAGTAAAGGGTGTAAACATTGTTCCTTCACATGTGCCTAACTGAAGAGTACACTCTATACAAGTGAAGCTCTATTTAGGGGAAAGTTGCTCATGGCATTTTATATACAGAATAACAAATGTTCAAAACAATAATGCTCGAAACTAAAGGAAACATTAAATTTTTTAAGGCTTAGGGTAACTTATAATTAATTAATGGCTCAACTCTCTAACTTCCCTATTGGAGTCGTCAAATTGTCATAACGTGTGGGTTTGAGAACCTGATTGCTAGACATGAAAAATTAAGAGTCGTTACCAATTTTTTTTATCTAAGTATGATTGGCCATCTATTGAATTCATTCTATTTGATAAGGTCTTAAATTAATTTTAGGTTCGTTTAATGAACAATAATATGGTCTTCGAGTTTTGAGTTAGGTTCGAGAGTATGATTATCCATGAGGAAGGTATTAGCACCCCTGCGACGCCCATTCAAAGAATAGTACCAATTAATCATGTGATATCTTTACTTAGCCTTAATTCTTGATTTTATCCTATTTCCCTTAATCATCATTTACTGTTTCATTAATTCTATTTTTGGTTTTATTCATGACCTAAAGTCTATTATTCAGCTTATTTGTATAATGTGCTTGTAATGCAATTATGAAATATATGGTATAATTCTCGATAAATGTCAAATGAGAACCTTTTATTGAGAATACTTCTCAAATCCACCCATCATACTAGTGTGACCTAGGGATGCTTTCTCACCTAGGAATTACTCGAGAAAACTCACCTTCGCAAGTTTATCAAGCAAATCCCATCTTTGGAGATTCCATTTGTTCTCAAAATATATTGTTAACATGGAATGACAAATAAACAATGCATGTAATGATGCATAATGAATTAAATCATGGTTGTGTTTCATTTTTGCAAACTTGTTTTTATTTATTTTAATGGTTTTGTATTGTTTAATTAAATGTTTTAAGTTTCATTATTTATTTACTTATTTGTCTTTTGATAAATTTTACTTGAAAATATTCCTTTGGGTTGAGATAATTCATGGCATAAGATTAGAACCCTCCCATCATTCTGGTGGTGTCCTAAGTTGATTTTTAAAGAAAATTTCCATTTATTTATTTACTACTCTTTCCCTAATAAATTCTATCAACTTTGTTATTTGGAATAAATTTGTTTTGAATAACACTAGTTCATTAAAATTGAGACCTTCCCATTGTTCTGGTAAGATCACTAATTTTTTAATTAAAAAAACAAATAATTAAATATATTTTAATTTTATATTTTATATTTTAACAACTGTGCTTTACATTTCTCCTAACCTTTTTCACTTTTGCTCAAGACATTTATTACAAGATTTTAACTTTCATTATTTAATTATCATACGCAATAAGCATTTTTACCACTTTTTCTTAGGAAATCAATTTCTAAACATAACTCCATACCATTTTAAAACTACATATACTCCACCTATTATCTTTTATTTTATGTTTATTATTATTATTATTATTTATTGTATTATTATTTCTAGTTTTAACTTTTAATCTATGCTTTTTTATTTTGTTATTATTTTTCATTAATATTTTAAAGACATATTTATTTGAGATTGAAATATTAGGACTCAAAAGTAAAACCCTGCCATCATACTGGTGGAGTTTTAACTAAAATCCCTTACCTAGGAAAATTAATTCGAAATCATGACCTCTCGCATCCCGAGCAAATATTCCATCATTGGTTAATTCAAATAATATTTTTCCTTTGTTACTATTTTTTAAAAGTATAACTATTCTATTTCTTTGAGTATGGATATTCTAATTTCCTTTTTTTCTTTTTTTTTAGTATCAAGATTTTATATAATTTAAGCCATGTAGTTATTTTTATTTTTCATATTATATTTCTTATACACACACACACACACACATATACACATGTATATATAAATCTTTACTAACTTTTATTTTTATATATTTTCTTATACGCATATCTCTTTTTTTATGATGCATGTTTATGGACATACATATCTTTCATTAACTAATCTATTTGTTATTGTTATTTTTTTAGAAAAAAACTATTATATTAATTAAAACTACCAGCAAATACATAGCAAATCCATGCATACAACCAATTACCCTAATCAACAAAATAATTTGCAAGAACGCCCATACCTTTGTTTAGTTGACCTGACCCAAGTAATTGTGGTTTGGGTATAACCCAAAATCAATAGCTATTGGACTACATGGGGGACAAGGGCCAAGCTTGGCCTGGTTCTACTATGATGTGGCCACACACATGACTTGCTACAAGATGGCCTAAGCTCCACGAGCTGAAATTGTGCTAAATGCACTAGCCCTTGCCTTTTTTCTCGTCCAAGCAGCTCCTTCTTTCTCTATGTGGCTTCCTTTCTGTTTTTTCTACCCATGCACATCAGCCACCGTGAAATCCATCATCTAAACCACCAAAGCCCTCTATTCGTTTCTCGATTCTCACTCTTCAGTCTTCATCCTCATCTCAAAACCCTAGAAATCAAGAAAATCAAATGAAGAAAATCCCTACAAAGCACTGTTTTGCTGTTGTTTCTTTTTCTTCCTTTTTGCTATTGTGGTATGTTATCGGTTGCTAGAAATTAGGTGTTTTTTTTTTGTTTTTTTATCTTCAGAACCAACAAAATCTTTTCTTTTCATTGTGCTTCTTTCCTAGTTTTTATAGTCACGAGAAGAGAAGGCTATTTTTTAAATATCTCCATTGGTAATGCACAAAAGGCTTGCTTGCTGCCTTTGGCAGTGTGTGATTCAGCCTTTTTCCATTTTTTTTCAGCTTCATCAGCTCTTAGATTGCATGTCTCTATTGAACTGACAATTTTAGGAGGGATTTAGAGAGTCTAAAAAAGTGTTTGGGCGAAAAGGTAAAGAGGTGAGGCTCAAAGGTGGCAGCTACCTAGTGAACTGCCATGACAGGTTACTACAACCGCCACCTTCCTCTCTTCTTTTATTATTATTATTATTATTTATTTTTTTTTTTATTTGAGATTCATGGGTCTTAAAATTATGGGTCTATTGTACAATAGCCCAAGTCATTCTTCAAAGACATCAAATAAGCCTAGCTTTTAATGGGGCTTAAAGGTAACCCATTACAAGAAAGCAAAATAAAATAAAATAAATAACCATTAATGCTTGGATAAAATTACGATGTCTACATTATGGTTATTTACCCTATATTTTATATTTTATATATAAACTATCATAAATGAAGACTATATATATTTAGTTAACTTATATTAAGAATTTAATATGTTATTATTTTATATAAATACTTTCATAAATGAATAAGAGGTGACTATATTATTGTATATAATTAACATATTATACCATTATATTAATTATATTAACTATATATATATTAAACTTGTATTAAGCATAATAACTATATATATGCATATTATATATACAAATATATATATATATATATATATATAATTGTATACAAGGGCAGATTTACATAAGAGCAAGGGGGAAGTGGACCCTTTTTGAATTATTTTAGTTAGTATTATATATATGATATATTTTAGATATTTTAGGGGATTTAGAGAAGGGAAAAAAGGGTAGTAGACCCTTTTTGGTTTTTTTAATTATTTTTGAAATTTAGAGATTCATTGTTAAAATATATTTTAAATTAATATTTTGTGATATTTATTTAATTTTAAATATCACTATACAAATATTATGTGTAATATGGCACGTCAAACTCCAGGCTGAAAACATATTTATGCTTGAGCCCAAGTTTAAATAACACTATACAAAATATTATGTACAATACAAAATGTTAAACTTTCCCTCAACGCCTCACTTCTTTTCTTTCCCTAAAGGCCTTAATGCCTCACTTTCTCTCTTTCCTTTAATGCTAGTTTCTCCATCCTCAAGAAAGTATTGATATTCAGTAAGCATTTATTTAGTTTAATTAATTTTTTTATTATTTCTTTGCTTATTTCTAGGAATTTAACAATCCACTTTATCATTTTCAATATTATTACTTTTTTTTCTTTTTCTTTAGATTTTTGCTTGCATTTGCTATCTGGGTTTTTTTTTGTTTTGCTTCAATAAGAAATGTTAGATTTTGAGACTTAAATTTTGTCAAGCCCAATCCTAAATTATCTACCATGTTACACATGAGACTGATAGAGTGATTGTATATTTGAACAACCTCAGAAGAATATTTAAAAGTCGGTATTGTGCTTAAAAGTACAAGTAAGTCGATTTATACCTCGAACTAATTAAATTAGAGATTTTAGGTGAAATTAAGAGTTTCACAGTTCAATGATGACTCAAAATGGTAATTCGTAGTTTAAGGATCAATTTGGAGTCAAACCAAAATTTTCACTATCTAAGGGCAAAATGGTCATTTGCCACCTGAGGATAAAATGAGAATTTTAGAAAAGATTTTTTTGGCCCCATTTGACTTATTGGAGTATGATTTGAGGTTTAGAAGTGAAAAATTTTAATTTTGGTATAATTTGGAGTATAAGGGCAAAATGATAATTTTGCCACCCCGGCGGTAAATCGGTAAATTTTCACCCCCAACATTGTCAAGACCAAGAGATTTTATTCATCATGGAAATGGATAAAAATAAGAAATGTGTGGTTGAGAATTAAAGAATTAAAAGTCAAATATTTAAAATTTGAACCAATAAGGAAATGCCATGTGTCATGCTTTTATTATTTTATTATTTCTTTATAAAAAGGCAAAAAATCAGCCCATTTCTCCCATAGTGATCAGCAAACCAGAAGAGAAGAGAAACCAAGAAAGAACAAACCCTAGGTGGGAAAAATTAAAGAGAAAGTGTTGGAATTCAAAGATTTGATCAAGCAAAGGTAAAATTTCTTTGATTTTGCTAGTGATTCACCTTACCCATGCATTTTCCCTTAATTTCCATGGTTAAATTACATGTTTTCATGATGAATTCATGGCTGGTTGGAATGGGTATGGAGAGAGAATGATGCTAGATTGATTTGATTCTAAGTTATGTTAGTGTTTTAGTTAGTTAAGCATGTTTAGAAACAAAACAACAAGAAAAGAATCAATTTTCCCCATGAACCTTCAATGGCCGAATCCTGTGAGAAGTGTAGAAGTAATGAATTGATTTTGTGATCAAGTGAATTGGTTGAAAAATTGATGACATGATGATTTATGGTGAGAAAATGGAATGGGAAAATTTTTAGTGATAGTGCACCACAATGGCCGAAATTTTCAAGAAGAATTGTGAGGGTTGTTAGGCTGAATTTTAGATTATTGGAATTGTATTTAGTGAATTGAAATATTAGAAATGAAATGGAGCAATTTGGAGCCAAATTGGACACTATTGTCATTTAATCGGGTAATAGGTCGAATTAGGTCAGTATTGCATTTAAGCGGTAGTTGGATAAGTTGCATATCATATCATGCATATACACCGAGCCTGAATTGATTTTATAATGGTTAAGCATTGATGTGGTGAATTATGTATTGTACATTGTGGATAGGTGGTGAGCAAATTACACTGGTAAAAGTACAGAGATTGTGCTTAGAGACTAGGATTAAGAGTACATCGACTCCTAGAACTGTGAGTGAACTTATTATCGTCTTAATTATCTAGAGTAGTTTTATACAATTATGTGATTTTATGAAAAATGGGTTAAATGGTAAATTGCTATATTTTAGGAGAAATTATGATTTTATAAAATGATTGTACAAATTTTCTGGAAAATTGAATACTGGTTTTGAAAATAGAGTAATTGGAGACTGCCTGCTTGTATTGTAAATTTATGGTTTTAAATTGAATGCCTTATGACAATATATGAGCATGAATGGCTAAACTAATTTTTGGTATTAGAATTATTTGTACTGTGTATTAAGCCTTGAGAGGCTAGGTAGCGATAATTTACCATGTCATCCAGAAAAAGATTTTATAAATCAGGTGGTAGATAAAATAATCCATAGTCACTGCAGTGGTGGGGGTTTCCGTGGACTGCCTATGAGAGGGGCACGGTAACCCAATTATATATTTACCTCCGAGGAGAGATGTTGGATGAAGTATCTCCTGAGGTAAAGATTTAAGTGCACTTCACGTGGACCACCACGTGAGAGTGAAACTCAGCCAATGTCAAGGCATGGCTAAAATTTTGGATGTAAAGACATTTAACAGCCTTGGCGGACTCGGTTGGGATAACCCTCGATCAATGTATCCCTGATAACTGAGTATGAGAATGATTTTTTGCACGAGCCAAGCTTTTCAGGAAATCATAAGCCTATTTGTTTATTTGGTTGAAATGAGTAATGAAATTACAGTATGATGACTTATTTTAATTTATTTCCATTTACTCGCATTTAGATAGTTTAGATGGTGTCTGTTTACTCACTGGGATTTTATAATCTCACCACCCTCATTTCCTCACATTTCAGGCTCGGGGATTCCTTAGTTAGCTAACTTTGACAAGGACCTTCATTTGGACTTGAATCGGCAAAAGCTATAGGCTTTCAGCTTCCGATGCATTTTGGTTAAATGTGAGCCCACGTGTCACTGTAAAAGTAGTTTTATGCTTTGATTATTTACTTTATAGTATATATGAATATAATTAACTTTTACGCTATAAGAATTATTTACCGATAGCTTTATAAAAAATTATTTTACAAGAAAATAGTTTATTTTATTGAGTATCTTTATTATATTCAAATGGTCAAATTTTCACTTCAAATGAACGTTTTAGATACTTAATTTGTTTTTAAATCACTAAACATATATTTTCTGCTTACTTACTACATTTTTAGCAAGTTTTGAGATTTTCGACAAAAAATGACGAAAATGTCCCTGTGAGCCAGAAAATAATATGTTATGTTCTGATTTGGAAATGACTCGTAATCCTTCGAATAACGATATTTGATAACTATTGCTCACTGAGGAAGTGCAAAAGCTGATACGAGAGCCTTGCGAGGTTTCGATCAGCATTCGAGGTGAAGAATGTCTGTCGAGGCTTCACGACGGTTGTCATGGGCTCGATGAGAGTTCCGGGTCGTGACAAATTTCCATTCTTTTTTCATATTTTTAGGTTTAATCTATGCTATGGTTTTAATTTTTGTTTAATTGTTTATAATTATTTTTATTCTTTTAATACATTAGGCATGTATAAGTTTGTTATGAGAACTAAACATGCTTGAGCTGAATCTCAACATAACCAAAACCATGGGTCTAGAAGTGCTCCTACAAAAGAAGCTAACCAAAGTTCCTTTATTCGAGAATAGCTTAGTCAAAGTATCTCTTAACAAGTTGTGGTTGATCTTGGTCTAAAACCTTCTATTTCTAGTATTGTTCATAATGCTAACGAGAGAAAGAATATCCGAATAGCATAATTAATAAAGAGCCCTTGTCAACTAAAACTTACTTACTTTGCTCTTATTGATTTTTCGAGAAGAAAACGTAAGTTTAATCCATTATGGTACAAGGAATATGGCACTCAGTTGGAATATAGTGAAAGTAAAGATGTTGTTTCTTGCTTATGTTGTTATCTTTTCAATATTGAATACGATGATCATCGAGGTGGACATGATTTATTTGTTGGCAAAGGGTTTAGAAATTGGAAAAAGAAGAATAAGTTGGATGTACATGTAGGAGCGCATAACAGTAGTCATAATAAACGTTTGAAGGCTTGTGAATATTTGATGAAGCAAAAGGAATACATCAATATCATGGTTGTTGGGATTTTAAGTCACACAACTTGATTATCGAGTTTGTTTGAATGCACACATAGCCTTTCTGTGGTCACTATAAGTTAAAGCTTTCAAATAATCGACGCAATTTTCTTGGACTTTGAAAATTTCTTTGCAAACAAAATGAAAAAATAAGTAGAGTTTCTTTGAAAAATGCTCCAAAGAATCACAAATTGAATGCACCTTCAATCCAAAAGTATATTTGCAATGTTACTACTTTTCTAACTACAAAAGTAATCATTGAAGATATTGGAGATGATTTCTTCTCTTTGCTAGTTGATGAGTCTTGTGATTCCATTGTCAAAAACAAATGGTTATTGGTTGAGATATGTGAACAAACATGGGTGCATCATTAAGCGTATTCTTGGCATTGTGCATGTTCTTGAAACCATTTCTCGGATCGTAAAAGATGTCGTTGACTCATTTTTTACTACATATGGTTTGAGTACATCACGTATTCGTGGTCAAGGTTACGATGGGGCTAGTAATATAAGTGGAAATGTTGGCAATCTTAAGAGTTTGATTTTGGGCAAGAATCAAATTGCTTTCTATGTTCATTGTTTTGCTCAACAACTTCAATTGACACTTGTATCAATTGCAAGAAAGCATGAAAAGCTTAGTTCATTCTTTGATTATTTGGCAGCCTTAACATATTTTGTTGGGGCTTTTTGCAAAAGGAAGGAGCTACTTTGGATGAAACAAATTGAAAAAATAGTTGAAGAAGTTTGTCGAGGTAATATGGTGACTATAAGAGGTTTGAATCAAAAAGCTACTTTGAAATGACTTGGAGACACACATTAGAGTGCACATTAGGGTACAATTCTTAGTGTGATTTCTTTGTTTTCTCCAACACTTGATGTGCTTGAGGCTATAAAAGATATGCTGGTGTTTTTGGATAACAAGGGTGAAATAAGCAGACTCATTAAAATAATGAATGATTTTGAATTTGTATTCCTATTACACTTAATGATAAAATGTTGGGAATCACAAATGATTTATCACAAGCATGACAAAGAAAAGATCAAGACCTTCTAAATGCTATGAGTTTAGTTAATGTAGCCAAAAGGAGGTTACAAGAATTTAGAGAAGATGGTTAGGATGATTTATTCGTAAAAATTTGTAACTTTTGTGATAAGCATGAGATTGATCTTCCGGACATGTATGCTTTCTTTATGCACTGTGTGAGATCACAACATAGATTTGAAAAATCCACAAATCTTCACCACTTTAAGGTTAATTTACTTTACATTGTGGTTGGTTTTCAACTTCAAAAGCTGAGCGAGCGTTTTGATAATGTTAAGACGGTGTTGCTTTCAGGCATAGCTTGTCTTGATCCATACCATTCCTTCTCTACTTTTGACAAAAAAAAATTGATTCAACTTGGTAAGTTTTATCCGTTGGAATTTGATGATGTACATCTCTTGGCACTTGATGATTGACTTGATAATTATATTGCAAATATGAGGAGTAATTCTGACTTTGATGATCTAAAAGGAGTTGCTGATCTTGCTCAAAAAATGGTTCAAAAGCAAAATTATATTGGGTTTCCTTTGGTTTATATGTTGGTGAAGTTGGCATTAGTCTTGTCAGTTGAAAGAGCATTTTCTGCTATGAATCTCATTAAAAGTATACTCCATAACCGAATGGGAGATGTTTGGTTGAATAATTGTTTAGTGACACATATTGAAATGGATGTTTTCGAAACTATTGGAAATGAAGCAATTATGAAAAGGTTTCAAGACAAGAAGAATTGAAGAGCCATATTGTAATATTAGAAATTAATTTGAAGAACATCGTATTTTTGGTTTATATGTTCATCATAATTTTAGATCTCGTTTGTTTGTGATTTCTTTAATTAAAATGGTGACTCCCCTTGATTAACATCCTAGATCTACTATTGATTGCATAATTGTATATATCTATTAATTGTAATATATAAATATTTAATTTACATAAAAGCAATTCTATAACTTATAATAAATTTTAATTATATGATTATACACTTAGTAACTTTATTAGTTATATTGTTTATACGATATATAGTTTAGTAGTTATTATATATACAACCCTCGTAACATATAAAATTATAACATATATTAAGTTGATATAATATATAATATAAATATATAACATATATATTTATATTTATGTAATTTATATTTAACAAAATAATATTTTTATTTAATAACTAATAAACAATATATTATATAAGTAACAAAATAGTATTATATATTTTATAGCATAAATTAATATATAATATATAGTTATTATCTATAAATGTTGTTTTATATTATAGTTTATATAGTAAAGTTTATTATAAGTATTTTTTTTAAATATACGCAATTTTATTACTAAGAGCTAAAGAAATTTCTTTGAACTATATTGTTACAAAGAAAAAAAAAAGAAATAATGTAACGACCCCTCATCGATCACTACCAGCGTCCGAGACCTCCGGGAAAGTCCCGCTAAGTCTCGAACAAGCCTTACTCACAATGCCCGTTAGTTCACTATATATGATCCCATTCCATATTGATACTAAAAGCAATATACTCTCATACCATGATTTAAACCATAAACATAATAATCGATTCAAACTCTAAACCATTTAATCACAAGAATATACATCAAAATTCACATTCTTCAATTTTTTACTTATAACAAAATCAATATTCGTTTACAACATAATAAATAAAGTGTTACGACTCGACCTTTAACAGTGGAGCGACTCAGGATAAAATGCTATGAGATGCATTTACCTATTTGCGATGGACCATACATGCCGATGATTACACGTTAGGCCGATCCCTGTCTGCAAAAAGGGGAAAATGAGAGGTGTGTGTCAAACCCTGCTTTGTAAAATAATTATGATGTCATTCACATGCTCGATAGAATGTTTGTATATTGAAGAAGCTCGAGAAATTGACAAAAGACGGTATTGCCCTTAGAGGTGTTGTGAAGTTGATTTATACATCGAGCTAGTTCAAATGAAAAATTTAAAAGGTATTTGAGAATTCTGAAACCCCAAAATCTACTTAGAATGGTGATTCGGAGTTCGAGGATTAATTTGAAATCAATCAGAAAAATTGACCGGTTATGGGGTAAATTGGTAATTTTACCACCCAAGGATGAAATTGAATTTTTCGAGAGAATTAAGATCAAATTTGATTAAATGGAGCATGATATGAGTATAAGGAGTGAAAATTATGCATTTTGACAATTTTTCAATTTTTGGGGCAAAAATATAATTTTTCACTTTTACGGGGGTAAAAGTGTAATTTTTAAAAATTTACTCCACCAAAACTTTGGAAAAGTCTAGAAATTTCATGGAAGACATGGATAAGTGAAGAGGATTGAGTGGTAGAAAAAGAAAGTAAAAAAGATGGCTAGAAAAAAATAAAATAATAAAATATTCAAAAGATAAATAAAATAATAATATTTTGTTAAACCTATTAAAAGGCTTGAAAATTCGAGAATTCTTCATTGGGAGGGTCAGCCAAAACCAGAAGGAGAGAGAGAGAAATAAGAACAAACCCTAGAGTGAGAAAATTCAAAGAAAAAGTGTGATTTTTCAAGGAATCAAGTGTTTAAAGGTATGATTTTTCAAGCTTAGCTTGAGATTTATCATTTTCATGCATTTCTCCTTATTTTCTATGGTTAAATTATGTGTTTTGATGATGGATTCAAATCTGATCATATGGGTTTAGAGAGAGAAAGTTGTTAGATTAATTTGATTTTGAATTATGTTAGTGTTTAGTGTTAGTTTAGCATGTTTATGAGTAAAACAACAAGAAAAATATTCATTTTCTCCATGAATTTCTCTAGCCCAAATCTAGCCAATGGTGTGTGAGGATGAGGTTGACTTTATTTTAAGAGAATTAGATGGAAAAATGATGAATTATGAGGTTGGAAATTAAATGGGAATTTTTTGTGCAAAAAAAAAATTAAAATTTTTACTCACTAGGGGTAAAAGCGTAATTTGTGGTCCGAACTGATAAATTGGACCACATTCACAGTCATTGAGATATTGTGGATATAATTGGATAATTGAAATTGAAATGGATGGAATTGGAGTTGAATTGGAGATTTTAGAAATTTACATCGTGTATAGGCGAGTTAGGTCAGACACTGTGATTAAGCGATTGTCCAAACATTTCACACCTTATCTAGTGCATACGCATGGATAAGAGCCTGAAAAAATATACATTGATTTGACACAAATTATTGAATTTTTTGTGTCATGTATTGTGGATAGATGGTGAGCTATCTGATCCGGGTAAAAGACTACACCCAAGGACCGAGAATAGGAGTATATCTACTCCTAGTACAGTGAGTAAACTTACTATCATCTTAATTATCTAGAGTAGATTTATTTAATTGTGTGATTTTATGGAAAAATGGTTTAATTGGAAAATTATTGTGTTTTATGGGAAAATGAGATTTTATAAAATAATTTTATAAAATTTTTGAAAATTTAATAATGATTTCAAAATAGAGTAATTGGAGACCTATACTATGATTGTGTTGTTTATCCATGATTTTACATTAAATGGCTTATGATAAATGTGGGTATGACTGGTTATTTTTATGATTTAAAAAATATGTGAACTGCTTTGATTTGCCTTGAATGTGTTAAGTGAGTCATGTCATACTATTGTGATTTTATTGGTTGGTGGATTATAAAGTGGGCACTGTAGTGACGGGGTTTCTGTGGGTCAGCCTAATTAGAGGGGCACGGTTCCCAATTATTGAGCTTACCTCGATTGGAGAGGCGCGTAGGATAACTCCTCAAGTAGGATTTAAGTACACTTCACGCTAGCCACCACGTGAAACTGAGACTCAGCCAACGCCAAGGAACGGTTGTGTTGTCAGGGGTGAAATGTGTTTGTGTGTGTGACAATAAATAGCCTTGGCAATCTCGGTAAGATGCTTTCACAGGGTATCCCCGAGAATGAATTTTTAGCAAAGGCCAAGTTTTTGAAAAGTGCATAACCCATGTTGAGTAATTGGATGAAATCCAATTATTTATATGGGTTGGGATGAATTATTTTAATTGTCTCCTATTACTCAGCTTTAGATTATTTTGATGATGTCTGTCTACTCACTAGGATTTTGTAATCTCACCCCTTCTTCCTATACATTTTTCAGGCTCAGAATAGGCAGTAGACTGTCAATTGCATCGAGAAGTAAATTTCGGAGTTGCATCCTAGAAAGCAATGTTATAGACTTAAACCTTCTCAGTTATTTGGGAGCCCACGTGTCATTGTAATTTAAATTGCATACTCCAGTTTTCTATATTACAGTATGTATAAATTTATTTTGTTTTTATGTGTAGTAAATTAATTTTTGATGTTTCAAAAATATATATATTGTTTTACATTAAAATAGATTATTTTAATTAATATTTTTATTTTATTTTATTATTCAAAAAAAAAAGAGAAAAAAAGAGAGAGGAATGGAAAAACTAGTACAAAAGCCTTGCGAGGTCTCGAAGGGCATTCGGGGGAAGAATGTCTGCCGAGGCTTCGCGACGGTTATCACGGGCTCGATGGGAGTTCTGGGTTGTGACATGTGAGTCTCACAGACTCAGTGATCATCGGCTCTGTGAGCAGGGGATAGATGAGAAATAAGCAAACAGCAGATCAATTGAATATAAAAATGTAAGATTATAAAAACAATATATTTCAAGCCAGGGTTTTGTGCCTTATATGAAAAATCGAGGATTTCTTACGCATTATAAACATTTCAATTGGTAAATCAACCAAGGCAGATAAAATTTTCGCTACAAAACAGATCGATAACGTTATTCAAGACAATCATTTGAAATATTGAATTAAAACAATTTTACACAAAGAAAATTTCGCCGTCAAGATCAATTGACAATTTACTCAAATCAAATCAATATATTCGACAAGCTCCCATGAAATCGAAAGTTAATCAAACTCATACATAAATCACAAATCACCTAGCACTTGAGGAGTTAAAATTCATTTCACCGTAAAAATAGGGGAGCTGCAGAAAAATCGTTAAATTTCGCTTTCACCATGCAAAGAAATGTGAGTTTGAAAACCCAGAGATGCCACTCTCGAGTAGGGAATGAAAATAAACTCGTGGTCCCGCTACCACGTAATAACACCCGGGAGCATCGCTTCCACCGGATTCCCATGTGCCATATCGATCTCAACGATGTTGGTCGACATCGAAGATATCTGGCGATCGCAACCACGTAATCATTTGGTGGCCTAGCCACAAATATCACAGGCCGTGGCCCCAACCACGCCTAACAGCCCATCGGTGACCCAAAGGTTCTCTAGCTAGAGCTCACTCGTGCACGAGGGTCACACTTAACCGATGTGACATCCGGCCTACTCTTGATGCTCTCGATTTATAAAACTATTTTAAAAATCACTTTATTTGCTTGAACTCTCATTTCAAAATTATTTCCAAAGCATTCAACATAGGGTATGATAAAATCTATCATTTTCTCAAAACTTATTTACACATGAATTTCAAAACAATAATTCGCATGGTGAATAAGCAATATAACCATGAATGAACACTGCACAATATAAGGCACAGATTGTGAGGCAAAACAGTGTGAAGGGCTTTTTTCCCATTTTTCCAAAACACTTTACATATAATTTATACATATATATATTCAAAACGATTTCTAAGCGTAATTTGCAACCATAATTTCCTAAGATTGCTACCAGCACATGCTATCCATAATTTTCACGTTTAAAATAAATCATACGTATAGGTATATATTTACGAAAATTTTAAAATTGGCACCCCCTACTCACTTCACAATAGCGGGATTACTACGTCGCTATTGATTCGTACACGTGTATAATTATTCCTATTTGCCAGTCACGTACTTCGTTTGGCATTCTTCCACAACAAACTTTCCTAGCAACAATTTAAACCCAATATACTTAATCACACACTTATATGGGGAGCAGCTTAATAAAAATTCCTTCACTAAATTGCATATTTTTCATCCAAAATATGCACAATATTAAACCACCCATAAACCTTAATATAATATTAACTTACCATTTTTTTCTCTCTTTTTTTAACTCTCTTGGCCGGCCTCTCCATCATTTCTTCTCTTTCTTTCTTCTCCTTCCTTTCACTCACCAATCGACTACTCTTTCTTCCTTTCTCCACCAGCAACAAGTTTCTTCCTTTTCTCCCTCAAAATTGGCATCACAAGTCTGCTATCTTCTCCCTCAAAATTGACGGTCAAAACTGTGAATTTCTTCCTAAAAAAATCAGCGCTTTCTCTCCCTTAAAATTGGTAGCAAAACTAGCTCTTCTTTCCCCTTAAAATGACAGCAAAACTCTCCTCTTTTTACTCTTCTAAGTGGCAGCACATAACCTCCATTTTTTCTGCACAAATCGGTAGCAACACAACCTCTCTTTCTCACCCTCTTGCTGCCATTTTTCTGCTCTCTCACCAGCACTCTTTCTCCCTTTTCTTTGCCTCATACACGACACTCTCCAACTGCCATTTTCTACTCTCTCACCAGCTGGCGATACTGGCTCTTTCTTTCTCCCTCAAAGCCGGCTTCTTTCATTTTTTTTTCTTTTTCTTTCTTCTTTTCTTTTCTTCTTCTTCTTTGGCCAACACTCTTTAGATTTTTCCTTCCTTTTTCTCTCTCCTTTTCATCTCTTTTATTTCTCTTTACTTTCCTTCTTTTTCTCATCCTTTGCCTGCCCCATCATCATCATTATTTCTTTTCTTTCTTTTGCCTTCACTCTCTATGGCCGGCCCTTACCCATTCAACACAAAAATATTGGTTTAGCTTCTTATTTGACCACATAGGCGGCTGCCCATGTTGGTCTTTCCCTTTTTTTTTTACAATTATATATATATATATATACATTTTTATATTCATTTACTATTATTATTATTTTTATTATTATTTATTTTATTTTTTTAAAATAATAAAATTTACATATAAATTTTCATTCCTTGTATTTGCCACACAATCCCTAAGTTTTCGTATTTTAAAATTGGTCCTTCCGACATGTGTAAAAATTCTAATTTCCTTCTATCTTCCTTCTCTTACACGTGTACAACCAAAATATCGAAGTTGTTCTTCAACGCGGTATCATCATAATATTTAAATATTGACTTTTCCGCGTTAGCTTTATTTAATAAAATCTCGCGGTTTCACTTACGTCATTTATCTCCAACATTCATTCGCACTTTTTCTCCCCCACTTAAATTAGTTATAGAACTTTCTCTCATGACTAATTTCGACAACCAATAAAATATTAATATTTTAATATTATTTATTTATGAAATAAAATAATTTTTTTTTTCAAAATGTTCTTCTCACCCGTACTCGTTTTTCGACCTTTAATTTACATCAAGTGACTCTTTGTTTTATCGATAAGGTCTTATTGATGGCTAAACGAGGATACAAGGTATTACAATCTCCCCCACTTAATTAGAATTCGTCCCTGAATTCACGTCAGCATCAAGTTACTGATGTCACTTTACAATCGTACTTCACTTCCTTCTTCATAGGGATT
Source organism: Theobroma cacao (assembly GCF_053813885.1). NCBI lineage: Eukaryota > Viridiplantae > Streptophyta > Magnoliopsida > Malvales > Malvaceae > Theobroma > Theobroma cacao. Next base: position 10,592,789 of record NC_142644.1, on the reverse strand, counting down.
TTAATCTTTCCACCTCATTTATTTTTGTTTCAACTAAAACACGTTACATAGGTCCCTTATCATCTTAAAAATCAAAACCACGATACTCTTCACAATTGTCTTCTATTATCACCATGATACAAGTATGCCTTGAACTCCATTATTAATTTTTAAACATATTTCCATCTCAATCCTGCCAATTTCGATCACAATCATGGTTACTTATAAATGCCCAATCATTATATATTTACTTCATTTCGTGCTAAACTTCTCGACATTCAATCATCTTGGTCCCATATACTACTACATAACTCAAAACACTATAAACACACCATTTTCATTCCTGTGCATATTTTCAACATTGGGGGAAGTTCAAGCTTTCAATTATTCCCACATACGTCATATTTACTTTGCTTCTAGGCAATTTGATTCTTTTTAGTTTTTATGTAACGTGCACACCTTAAGATTAACACTTTAACCTCATTCTTAAGCCAATGAGATTTACATCATGCAAAAAGGCAACTCACTTGCCAACCATTGACTTTGATTGAAGTTCTTTCATTCACCATCAATTTCTTTTCATTAGGTCAATTCCTTCATGTCTCAAAGCATGACATCATTATTAACAAAGTTAAATTTCATCTTTTAAATCAACCCCTCCAAATACTTGCATTATAATACTATCATCATTTATTCTCCATTCGTGGCTCTATCGCCACATAAAAAGTTTAGCATAACCATGAAATAACACTTCCTTAACTTCTACATCTCGATCATATTATTCTTTCTTTCTTTTTTTTTAACACCTGTAGTTTAATGTATTCTTTTCAAATTCTGTGCATTTCCAACACTTAGTTACTCACGTATTCATTAATCCCTCAAACACGTTCAGTTTCAAAGCATACACTTATCCTCTGAGATATTTGGATGTGTCCTCATCCATTCATACCTCTATTTACATTCTTAGGTTTCGAGTACACCACATAATTGAACTTGTCTTATTACTAATCTATTTTCTTCGACTATATCATAATAAAATTGTAGATCCTCCCAATGATACTAGAAGTTCATTCTGTTCTTATGCCAACTTCAAATTCCCTTCATTCACAATTTCCTCAATTGGCATTGGCATTTCTTTATAACTTTGAGTGCATCTTTAGTCCACTCAATATTCCTCTTAATTCATCACATTGCAGAATATCTTAGTAACTTTCTAACTCCCCTTTTTCTTACATACCATGATATATATAAATCAATAAGGAAAACTTTCAATTCATGTATCGTTCTCCTAATCGATTAAATCTCCACATAACAACGTTCAATACCAAGGTCAACGACACGAATTTAACTTTATATTCATTTTTCATACTTTCCACACCTTGCTCATGTGTCTAATGCAGGAGATGTTCCTAATGTCGTGGCGCTGGACAGTTAGTATTGTGGCAGTGCAACTTGATTAAGCAATGGTCTCCAAATAACTCTTAGGTACATAATATCAAAGTGTACATCACCTCGCGTTGCGATCTTAACTTTACTCACCAATCCTTAATCAATTACATCTATACGATGGACAATTCACTTAATTGTTATATCTTGCCTTTGCAGTCATAAAATTAAAATTTCCTAAACTTAGGATGCAGAAGCTCCCTCTTAGAGCTTATCCAAAAATCAACATTTTCTAAATTCCTTACTCTGGGGAATTCATTTTCAAGACTGATTACTTGTTTCATAGGTCACACTTTGGACCAAATAGACTTTTAAATTGATCTTTCAAGCAATTCATATATCAATCTCAATTATAGAACTCCATATGGCATTTAGACTAGATTCGACATTTTTAAGTCATTTGAGTTTAAGCTACCAAATCCACAACTAGTCCTTTAATCCTTTGGCTTCACGCTAAGCATAGCAAAATTCAAGCTCTTCCTTAGAGTAGATTTGTTTATTAACCTTTTTCTTCTTGACCATACATTAATTATAATTATCATTGATTTTTACCCTTGAGCTAATTCATGCACTTATAACTATACCCTAGCATAGTTCAATCAAACCTTGGAATCTCATCGTCACTTAATTGAATTCAAAACCAACTCCATTTAAGCTGCTATACACATATTTAGCACATATACTTTTATAAAATATTCCAAAAGTCCAACGCAATTTATATATGGATAGGGCAAGCGTAATCAACACAGTGCACTTACCTCCTTGCAGATGAATACCAGTTTACACCTCCCTTAATACTTAAATGTATAAACCCCAAGTTAACCTTAATGATCACTATTCGTTCCGGTCATGGTATACCCCTTATTACCGTTATCACATGTGCCCTTTTATATTGACATCAAATACCATCTATGGTCATCAAAATTTTGACCATTGACAATCATGGCTCAATGGTTAACTCCACCAAATAAATAAGTTATTTCGGACCTATTAATCCAACTCCACTTTCCTCCATCCTTAGTCGAAAGAATACGTTATTACAATACCCGTTCATTAAAAGCATTTCACTTCAAGATCATTCTAATAACGGTTCGTGTCTCGAGTGGCATCTCAAACCCAGACAATGGCACCATTTATGAATTTTACATGATGATAGTAAAAAGGGTAGGTTACTAGGAATAAGAGTTTATATAGCCTTCTGTCTATGACTTATGCTGTAGTCACAAACCATAAACAAGACTCTACATTAACTCCGACAACTTTGCTAATTGACACAGGAATCCCTAGGACTCGACTAAACGTAGTGCTCTGATACCACCTTTGTAACGACCCCTCCTCAGTTGCTACCGACGTCCGAGACCTCTGGAAAAGACCTGCTAAGTCTCGAACAAGCCTTACTCACAATGCCCGTTAGTTCACTATATATGATCCCATTCCATATTGATACTAAAAGCAATATACTCTCATACCATGATTTAAACCATAAACATAATAATCGATTCAAACTCTAAACCATTTAATCACAACAATATACATCAAATTTCACATTCTTCAATTTTTTACTTATAACAAAACCAATATCTGTTTACAACTTAATAAATAAAGTGCTACGACTAGACCTTTAACAGCAGAGCGACTCAGGATAAAATGCTATGAGATGCATTAACCTATTTACGATGGACCATACATGCCGATGATTACATGTTAGGCAGATCCCTGTCTGCAAAAAGGGGAAAAAGAGGGGTGTGAGTCTCATAGACTCAATGATCATCGGCTCCGTGAGCAGGGGATAGATGGGAAACAAGCAAACAGCAGATCAGTTGAATATAAAAATGTAAGAATATAAAAATAATATATTTCAAACGGGAGTTTTGTGCCTTATATGAAAAATCAAGGATTTCTTACGCATTATAAACACTTCAATTGGTAAATCAACCTAGGCAGATGAAATTTTTGCTACAAAACAGATCGATAACCTTATTCAAGACAATCATTTGAAATATTAAATTAAAACAATTTTACATAAAGAAAGTTCTGCCGTCAAGATCAATTAACAATTTACTCAAATCAAATCAATATATTCAGCAAGCTCCCATGAAATCGAAAGTTAATGAAACTCATACATAAATCACAAATCACCTCAGACTCGAGAAGTTAAAATTCATTTCACCATAAAAATAAGGGAGCTGCAGAAAAATCGTTAAATTTCGCTTTCACCATGCAAAGAAATGTGAGTTTGAAAACCCAGAGATGCCACTCTCGAGTAAGGAATGAAAATAAACTCGTGCTCTTGCTACCACGTAATAACACCCGGGAGCATCACTTCCACTGGATTCCCATGTGCTATGGCGATCTCAACGATGTTGGCCGACATCGGAGATATCCAGCGGTTGCAACCGCGTAATCATCTAGTGGCCTAGCCACACATACAAATATCACAGGCCGTGGCCCCAACCATGCCTAACCGCCTGTCGGTGACCCAAAGGTTCTCTAGCTAAAGCTTACTCGTGCACGAGGGTCACACTTAACTGATGTGACATCTGGCCTACTCTCGACGCTCTCGGTTTATAAAACTATTTTAAAAATCACTTTATCTGCTTGAACTCTCGTTTCAAAATTATTTCTAAAGCATTCAACATAGGGTATGATAAAATCTATCATTTTCTCAAAACATATTTACGCATGAATTTCAAAACAATAATTCGCATGGTGAATAAGCAATATAACCATGAATGCACACTGCACAATATAAGGCATAGATTTTGAGGCAAAACAGTGTGAAGGGCTTCTTTCCCGTTTTTTCAAAACACTTTACATATAATTTATACATATATATATTCAAAACGATTTCTAAGCGTAATTTGCAACCACAATTTCCTACGATTGCTACCAGCACATGCTATCCACAATTTTCACGTTTAAAATAAATTATACGTATAGGTATATATTTACAAAAATTTTAAAATTGGCACCCCCTACTCACCTCATAATAGCGGGATTACTACGTCGCTATTGATTCATACACGTGTATAATTATTCCTATTTGCCAGTCACGTACTTCATCCGGCACGCTTCCACGATAAACTTTCTTAGCAACAATTTAAACCCAATATACTTAATCACACACCTATATGGAGAGCAACTTAATAAAAATTCCTTAACTAAATTGCATATTTTTCATCCAAAATATGCACAATATTAAACCACCCATAAACCTTAATATAATATTAACTTACCATTTTTTTCTCTCTTTTTTTTTAACTCTCTTGGCCGGCCCCTCCATCATTTCTTCTCTTTTTTTCTTCTCCCTCTTTTCACTCACCAACCGACTGCTCTTTCTTCCTTTCTCCACCTGCAACAAGTTTCTTCCTTTTCTCCCTCAAAATTGGCAACACAAGGCTGCTCTCTTCTCCCTCAAAATTGACGATCAAAACTACTAATTTCTTCTTTAAAAAATCAGCTCTTTCTCTCCCTTAAAATTGGCAGCAAAACCAGCTCTTCTTTCCTCTTAAAATGACAGCAAAACTCTCCTCTTTTTAGTCCTCTAAGTGGCAGCACACAACCTCCATTTTTCCTGCACAAACCGGTAGCAACACAGCCTCTCTTTCTCACCCTTTTGCTGCCATTTTTCTGCTCTCTCACTAGCACTCTTTCTCCCTTTTCTTTGCCTCATACACGACACTCTCTAACTGCCATTTTTTGCTCTCTCACCCGCCGACAATACCAACTCTTTCTTTCTCCCTCAAAGTTGGCTTCTTTTTTCTTTTTAATTTCTCTTTCTTTCGTATTCTCTTTTCTTCTTCTTCTTTGGTCGACACTCTCCAGATTCTTCCTTCTTTTTCTCTTTCATTTTCATCTCTTTTATTTCTCTTTACTTTCTTTTTTTTTCTCATCCTTTGTCGGCCCCATCATCATCATTATTTCTTCTCTTTCTTTTGCCTTCACTCTATGTGGCCGGCCCCTACCCATTCAACACAAAAATATTGGTTTAGCTTCTTATTTGACCACATGGGCGGCTGCCCATGTTGGTCTTTCCCCTTTTTTTTTTTACAATTATATATATATATACATTTTTATATTCATTTACTATTATTTTTTTTTTATTTTATTTTCTTAAAATAATAAAATTTACATACAAATTTTCATTCCTTGTATTTGCTACACAATCCTTAAGTTTTCGTGTTTTAAAATTGGTTCTTCGACATGTGTAAAAATTCTAATTTCCTTCTGTCTTCCTTTTCTTACACGTGTACAATCAAAATATCGAAGTTATTTTTCAACATGGTATCACCGTAATATTTAAATATTGACTTACCCGCGTTAGCTCTATTTAACAAAATCTCGCGGTTTCACTTACGTCATTTATCTCCAAAATTCATTTGTACTTCTTCTCCCCCACTTAAATTAGTCATAGAACTTTCTCTCATGACTAATTTCGACAATCAATAAAATATTAATATTTTAATATTATTTATTTATAAAATAAAATAATTTTTTTTTTCAAAATGTTCTTCTCACTCGTACTTATACTTGTCAAAATGGGGTTGACTCAATTTTCATTTAATATAGGGTGGGCTGGGTCATGAAAATTTAGGCCAATATTTAAATTGGGCCTAGATGGGCCGGCCCACCAAATCAATGGGCTGGGGTGGCTTGGGGCGGGCCAACCCTATGAGTCAAAAAAATTAATAATTTTATATATTTAATTATATAAAATTAATAATTTAATTATCAATAATATTACTTATTTTATATATTTTAATCTATTTAATCTTTACTTATCAAATTAATAATTTTAATTTATGAATTAAATCATAAATAATTTTGTTAATAGAAAATTTATTAACTAAAATTATAAAAATGAATTTTTTTTTGAAAAAAACAAGAAATGGGCTGCCCAACCCATCCCATGGGCTAACAAGGGGTGGGCTGGGTTGAGGATTTCATAGCCCATATAAAAAATGGGCTGGCCCGGCCCGACCCATTTTTTTTCAACCCACAAGGGCTAGGGCTGAACTGGCCCATATTGACAAGTCTACCCATACCCGTTTTTCGACCTTTAATTTACATGAAGTGACTTTTCATTTTATCGATAGGGACTTATTTATGGCTAAACGAGGATACGGGAAGTTACAAATAACACCCTTAAAGTACATAAAGATTGGATGTAGGGATGTCCAAGCACCAAGAAAACCAGTCCAAGGCTATTAAGACCATGTATTAATTTCACAACACATGTCCAAATGCAAGGAACAACATTGTCTTGTCTAAAAATGTCACGACCCAAATTTCGGGCCATGACCGGCGCATAGGCCTAATGGACGTAGTGCACTAAGCCCAAGCAAGCCTATTAGTCCGACGTGTTTATCATTCCACCATAAACTGCTAAGTCATTTTTCAAAACTTAGAATCAAAATATTATTAAACATTGCCATCTCATATTGGCATACTAAACAAGTGTATATACATTTGTTTACAACATGTATCTTAACAATCACATTAGGTTCGTCTATACACAACAAAATAATACTAGACTTCCAGCGGAGGGACTCGAACGAATGTACAACTACTGAATGCCAAGACACCTACCAAAAGATGTGTACAAGTCTATAAGGACACCTTGTCCTAGTTACCGACTGCCTCGTGATCTGAAAACATGAAGTTGAAAATGGTGAGTATAAACCTAGTAGTGAACAAGAAAGGGAACAAGCATACCGTAAGGAATCTTTAATGAAATCATGATGCATTCTTTTTCAAAACAATGCAATTTGTTTCTATTCTTATTAAAAACCCCTCATCAAGTCCTTAAATGATTAATCATTTGAAAATCATGAACCCATATATAACGAACCATTTGAAGAATGAAAGCTTTAATTATACACAAGCATGTCAAATACGACAACGAATCTTCGCTGCAGCGGAAAGGAATTCTCGCTGTAACTGCAGCGACGTTGGGATTTAGTTATTAGCCGAACAAGGGTTTCTCAACTGGCCGAGGATTTCTCACTAAACCTCCTCCCTTTAAACTTAACTCATTTAATCCTTAATGTAGGAAGTCCATGCTCTGATATAGTAGTAAAGAAGTGAAAGATAGGGCAGCAATTGGACAAGATAGGAGACCAAAACAGAAGATTTTTCGCTGCAGCGAGATTCTTTCTCGTTGTAGCGAAATTGTAACCCAAAAACAGAAGGTTTCTCGCTGCAACGAAATTTCACTAATGAAACAGAGAGTTTTTCGCTGCAACGAGATCCCTTTTTCGCTACAGCGAGAAGCTATGGTGACTATCTCGCTGCAGCGAAAACCAATTCTGGTGAAGGTTCTCAAACCCGAGAGTTTCTCGCTGCAGCGAAAACGGAGCAACAAGAGAAAGTTTCCCCTTACTCAACAAAAAGGCCATCTTACAAAACCAACAAAATCAACATACAGCACATGAAAATTCTCAAAGTGCAATGTATCAAATTTCTCATATATGTCAATCATATATCACATTCATAAGTTTTCAATTCATAAGTCTAGATATGCATAATTACATAGATAAACATCAACATCATCATAATCACACCCGGCTCATGTACATCTCCCCACATCGTGCACATAGCCGGCACCATCGTGTGCATCCCCCCACATCGTGCACAATCAGTGCCATCATGTACATCCCCCCACATCGTGCACACGAGCACTATCATCATTCACCTCTCACGCCACCATCATCACCGGCATGTGCATCCCCCCACATCGTGCACATACACGGTTACAGTCATTATACACAATATCATTCATCATGCACAACACACACATTTATATATCATCATGCTACAATAGTGAATGAATCCATAGCATTCACATATCACAATATAAAACCATTTTGCAAAAGCTTGTTCCCAAGGCACTTGTCTTTATGAAAAACTTGATAATTCATTCAAATGGGTGGCAAATACATTATATTTCCCAATATAAGTTTTGAAAGCAGTCCACTCACCAATTGATTGTAGAGCTTTTAGATGACTCCAATTCCCCTAATTGTCCAAATGAGATGATGGGGCTTCCTTAGAACCTAGGATCACATTAGCATAAGCAATAGGTCAATTTACACACTATGAACCCTAAAAGCTATCTCTTAACTAGCTTTCAATTGCCACATTAAATGGCCATCTATGTTCATTATCTTAATCACTAAAAGTAATGAACATACTCAACAATAAACAACTCATAAATCCCAATTACTAGCCATTTTCTGCTGCTAAAAACCAAGCTTAATTCATCACTTACCCTAGGGCTCCTTTGTAGTCAATTTCTCTTCCAATTGCTTCAAAATCAATGAGGTAATTCTCTCTTTCTCTCTCTAGAACGTCCAATTAGTGAGAGAAAGTGCAGAATTGAGATTTATCAAGGATTTTAAAGTGAGAGGATGAAATAGCACAAGGGTTTATGGAAGGGTGCACCAAAAGCATGAAAATTGAAGCTAGAGAGAGAAAGTTATGGAAGCTTGAAGAAAACTCCCATGGAGCAATTGAAGAAACGTGAGAGAGGAGAAGGGAAGAAGAAGACCAGCTGCTGGAAATTTCAAGAAGCTGCTGGAAATTCAAGATATTTATAGGCCAAATTTATCCATTCCCTTAAAATTACAAAAATGCCCTTCCACCAATTAACTTACTCTCCTCCAATCTTTTATGAAATCTTTTTGTTCTTTTGACACTGGGACAAGGTCCATAATAGTCTAAACATACTCGAGTTCATAAAAACTTAAAATTTTAACCTGAGGTGAGAAATGACCATTTTGCCCCTATCGTGAAAATCATCAAAATTTTAGTTTCTTTTCCATTTTACCCTTAATTTCACCATCCATTTATGCCTTAAGCCTACTTAGGCCATAATATTGTTTAAAAACTTTACTTTTATGGGTTTACTAAAGAAATGATGAAATTACCCCTAATTAGGAATATCGCGTATATTTCCCTTTACAAGTCTATAAAGGTCAAGGTCTCACAAAAAAAAGTATAGCCAGCCTTCAAGCAAATCGAGACATCAAACCCTTGTCTAGACACAGACTTATGTCTGACGTCTACGCAACCCATGACATATGCCTACATCCAATTTAACTTACCGTCCACTCATGTAGTTCCCAATGCTAATGTAACGATCGCTCCTTGAACGCTACTAGCGTTTGAGTCTTGCGGGAAAACCCGTCAAATCCCGAACAAGCCTTATTTGAAACCTTAGTTATTTCTTCATATTCGTGCCATCAATCTATGAAATTATCTCGAACCATATAACTATTGTAATAAGATTTGAATATAAATCATAATAAACCATTTTAACCTTTATTCACCATAATCGTAAGAATACATTAAAATCTATAATATTCAATTGCACATTTACATTGACACTACTTACAATTAACTTGTGCTATGACTGACTCGACCTCTAGCAGCGGAACGACTCGAAACAACTAATAGATGCCTTTACCTATCTGCTGTAGACAATAGATGTCAGTGATTACACGTTAGGCCGATCACTATCTACAAAAAGGAAAAAGGGGGGTGAGTCTCACAGACTCAGTGATTATCAGCTCCGTGAGCAGGGTGTAAATGGGAAACAAGCTTAAGACAGATCATTTGAATGATAAAAACGGAATAAGAATAACAATCTTAGAAAAATCAAATCACAAGTAGAGTGTTTGTGCCTTGTAAAAAAATGGTGCCGTAAAATCAAAATGCAATATTTCACTTGGCAAAACGATGCCAGAAACAAGTGTAGTAAAACAAAGTTCAATCATCGAAAACATCACTTGCCATCAAAATACGAAAAATAGTATAAAATATGCACTCTCCCAAAATGTGTGGCTTGAAAAGAAATCAACGTGTACAGCCACATAAACTAACTCATGATCATCAAGTAAGCATTGAAAGCTTTTATTCAAACAAGGGGAGTTGTAGAGAAACCTTAACTCTCAACCAAGCAAAAGAGTACGCGTCGAAAAAATCACAAGGCTCTCGTGTAGGTAAACATAGTAATCACCCAAGGACTTATTTCCACATAATAATAATTCGGGAGTCTCGCTCCATCGGATTCCCACAACCATGGTAGTTTGACGATGTTGGCTGACATCGAACAAATCAAGCAGTCGCAATCGCCAATATCACTTATGGCTTAGCCACATATAACAACCTGTGGCCTTGCCACGTATAATCACAAACCATGGCCCTAACCACATCTAATAGCCAGGCCGTGACCCAAAGGTTCTCTAGCTAGAGCTCACTTGTGCACAAGGGTCACACAATCTTGATGTGACATTTGACCTATTCTGGATGCTCTCAATTTGTCAAAACTGTTTTCAAAACCAAATCTATGTTTTTTCAAGACTTTCATTTAAATCAGTTGAAAACAAGGTTTGATAACCTTTCAAATTGCTTTTCGCATTAAAAAGGCATGGTATAAATACTTGTATAAAAATTGGACTAAAACCGGCACTCAAAAACTTACATATAAATCGTTTAACAAATGCATATCACACAAAAATACTAGGCACAGATTTTTTATGCAAAACAATATAAATGGCTTATTTCTCAGTTTCTAAAACACTTTATGTATATAGCTTATCTATATATATACATAAAACATTTTCAAATATCATGGCATCCATAAATTTGCCTAGCATTTTGACTAGCCCATGCTTTCCACAATAGCAATATATAAATCATTGTAAATTCATTTTAAAGTTACCTATCAAGGCTAACAGCTTATACTATCCACAATTGCAATTAAGAAAATCAGCAACGTTCATTAACGTAAATCCATATATATAGTACGAAGATTTTGAAATAAACACCCGCTACTCATCTTACAATGGCGGGATATCACTTTGCCACTTATCCGGTTACATTTCCTCCTTTAGTTAATCGCCACGGTATTTTTTTCACTTGCACACTTCCTAGCAATAAACCAAGCTTAATATACTTAATGTGTATCATTCCCATTTTTCTTTCTCACTTAACCTTGCATATTCATATACATCTTGACACATTTTAACTAAAGGTATCCATATCCTTTGCCTGCATAATTCTTTAAACTACACGTACCGGCAACATATTAATAACATCAAGTGCCCATTTCAACCTTTCCAAAAAATTTCCATTCAAATCCATCTTATATTTTGACAACATAAACCACATATATGGCAGCAACAATCATGCTCAATTTCACTCAATTATTTCCAAGTTTACATGCATAATTGTCTATCTAACTTTCAATGCTTTGTTTCTTAATCTTCCACCTTCATTATTCCTCCTTATTTCTTTCAAATAACATACCATGCAAACTTAATGTTTTCAACTAGCTTATGCAAATAGCTTCTTTCAACAACCATAATCCCTCACAATGTACCATTTCAAATTCCAACCACACAACAGTAACCATTTCTCATGATCTTTCAACTGTACTTAAAACATCATTCGTTTTTACCTTTGTGGTTGTTTGACCCGTAGATGAACTCTAATGTTCCTTCAAAACATTAATCATCAAGCTGCCAACATAATTCACGAATTATTTCTTCAAAGATCTTTCCAACCATGAGCTTAAAACACAATATTATAGTTACCATTTATCTTCCATTTTGAATCCATCATGCACCCACAATTTTGATAGCTTTGCATGTCACTAAATCCTCTCCAATCAAGCTAATCTTTGCTGCTACAAGACATTTCTCTTAGTCACCAACTCATTTTCAAAGATTACTCAAGCTAAAAACCAAATTTCTTACCTTTCCTTGCTTGAATTACAAAACTGAGCTTTACACCTCCATCAACACTCCACGGCTTCTCTCTTGAGTATTGAAGACTCCTTGGGTGATGAAATAGCACAAATCTACAAGATGAGGGAGGAAACCTCATGGTTCCTCTTGATTTTGTGCAAAACCGAGCCTTTCCTTCCTTTCTCTCTTTTCTTTCTTCTTTTTCTTCCACTCGGGTGGAATCCTCTCAAGCTCCCTTTCCTTTCTTTCCTCCTCTAAATGGTCGGCCCTCAAGTCTCACCAAAGTCCTATTCACTTTTCTCTTTCACTCTTGCAACTTAATATTTATATGGCCGCCCATCGGAACCAATCAAATTTCATGCACAAATTTTCCTTTGTTTCCATTTGGCCACCCTCATGGACCAATCAAAACACATGCATTCTTATTCTTCTTATTTTATTTGGCCACTTTGCCATCCAATGGTGCTTCATGCACCAATTTCCTCCCTTGTCCATTGGCCTAATATCTATCCTCACTACACTTCTCCATCCGCCACCTTCACTCTCCCATTTAGTCTCCCTTTATTATTTATTTAATGCACCAGCTTATTCCTCAAATTACATTTCATGCACAAACTTTATTTTATATGTTATTGAGTCATTTATCAAACCATTCAAGACACATGCATCTATGTTTCCCCTTTCCTCATTTGGCCATCTAATGCACCAATCTCTTTACATGCAAACAAGTTTAAGCCTATCTTTTCTTTTACTTCACATGATGGGGGCCTCACATGTTCCCCACTAGCTTTTTTTTTTTTTTTTACATGCTATCATTTGCATGTAATAGTAATTTTACATGCACATCCCATTATCTCACATAATCTAACTTCCTTTAGTTAGTTAATGTCCACTTAGCTTCAAATATTGTCATTGCACATAAGTCCCAACTTTTCTTTATTTACCATTCGACCCTCCATACTTTTCATCTTTTACAATTTGGTCCTCAATTCTTTCTTTTAAGTCCAATTTTCTTCTATCTTTCTTCCTTTACACGTGTACAAATAAAATATGCAATTTGTACTTTACCACGATATCACCATAAATTTAAATATATACTTACTCGCTCTTCCTTTATTAAATAAAGGAATGCGGACCTCACTTATGTCGTTTTTCCTCAAAATTCGGCTTTACTCTCCTCCCCCACTTAGATTAGTCATATAATCATCATTTGTGACTAATATCAATAATTAATAAGATATTAATATTTTAATACTATTTTATCAATAAAATATTATTTAAATCCAAAATCTTTCACTTGACTCCTCGAGTCCCAAAGTGCCTCACTTTATCCTAGTTCACTTCCAAATCACCTTTTAACTAGCTAATTCATCCTCAATAAGATATTATTTTTTAATTATTATTTAATTATTTTTCTCTCTCGTGTGAAATATTTTATTCTAAAATATTCTTTTCGTCCATTACCACTCTTTTGCACTTAAATTTACGTCCATTGACCCTTCATCTCGTCAATAAGATCGTATTGGCTCCTATACGAGGGTACGGGGTGTTACAGCTAAACGGTTCAATTTAATTTGAAACTTGAAAATTCAAAAATACAAACTCAATCCACATCAAACTATTATTTAGCTACATGGTATTTTTATCAAAATCAAAGAGATAGAGCCCAACCCCAATTAGAACTCGTAGATATGTTGATCTCAATCAACTCTTAACTCAAATTCAAGACTCCAAAATTTCAAAGAATCCCTCTACCCAGGCCAACACCTTCGTTGGCAAGTTTATACGCCTCCTTATTTCCTTCTCTCATAATTTGAGTAATTTTCCAAGTCTTCAATAATGCTTGAAAGGTAGAGATCTGTAGTAAACGCTACCTACATCTCCATGAGATGTCTCTAAATTATTAAACCAATATATAACATTTTTGGAATCACTTTCTAACTAGAGATTTAAATTTGAGTCTCTCATGTAATTGGTGAAAAGATTAATAGCCTGTAACTCACTATATAAATATAATCACATTCACCAATTAATAAATCTCGTTATGATCACGCAGCATCCAACCAATTCTAGCTGATCTTAGGTTTCCTGAAGGAGCACCATTTACACTAAATTTAACCCAACCTTCAAGAGGGGTTATCCACCGAATATCTTTTCTTACTATAAAGTTGGCTTTATGTAAAAATGCTAATCTATGAAGAACTCTAAACACATCATCAATTTTTTCTACTATGTTTGGCCAATTAGCTTTACTCCAAATTGTCACACATAATTTAATGAGATCATAGACTTGTAAAATATCCCATAATTTCCCATTAAATAGAATCTTATTTCGAAAAAGTCATATTGTCCATGCAATAGCATAAAAAGCCAATATCCATACCTCATGATTTTCCCCTAAAGCACATAAGGACCTCCACGTCAAGAAGAAATGTCTTGGATTTTCATGAGTTACCCATTCAATTCCCCAATCCCGACACCACATACTCCAAACTCTCCATGTTGCATCGCAGGTGAAGAAGAGATGAGAAACAGTCTCTAAACCAGCTTTGCACAAAACATAATTCTCTTGATTATCTCCAATTAATTTCTGTTTAACCGATTTTAATTTGACAGTAACTCTTTGCCACATTAATTGCCAAACAAAAACCCCAATTCATATATTTTTTCACAATTCTCTACTTTTAGAATACTGATTGCAAGTAAAATGGCAGAAGGATTTAGATATCAACTTACCACTTGATGTAGGCCTCCATAGGGGCGGAGCTAGCCACATTTTATTGGGGGGATCAAACACAGTTGAATAAGAGTTAAAAAATTTTAAAAAACAAATACGTTAAATTCAATCAACAATAAAAATATTGATAATAGAAATATGAAACTAAATATAAAACTATAATTTGTAAAATATAAATAGTTAAAAACGATATATAAGATTAATAGTTTCTTCTTATATAATCAGAATTATTTAAATAATATATATTCAAGATAATTTCATTTCAATTAAATATAAAATGTAAAGCATATAAAAAAAATACTAAAGTTAATTTTCTTTTATATAATCAGAATTAATAAAAAAATGATACATTGATGAAATTTTAAGTAACAATGTAACATTACAACTTATATTTGAGAACTATATAATAATTTATTAATTTTTAAAGATTAAAATTATAGAAAATAAAATTTACGTAACATAGAAAAGAAAAACATGACAAGTAGAAGGTAGGTACTACATATTATATAACAAAAAAGAAAGAAAAAAATATATAGTTAACAATTTGTAGAAATTTGAGAAAAAAAATTATAAAAACTTATAACATATGAACAAATAGAATAGAAATGAAATAAATAAATAAGTATAAATAAAAATAATAATATAGATTGAAAAAAAAATTAAAATTGAGTGAGATATGTGAAATCATTTTATTATATTTTATTTATATTAATTATTAAATAAAAAATTATTTTGAAGAGGTCATTAATAGAATATATAAAAAAAATTTAAAAATTTTTATATGTTATGAAAATATTTTTAAAAGTTGTCCCCCCACCACATAAGGAGGCTTCGCCCCTGCCTCCAAATAATTTAGTACTAATGGTTCATTAAATAATATAATATAAAAGATAACATATAAAATTATAACATATATTAAGTTGATATACTATATGATATAAATATATAACTTATATATATTGATATTTAAGTAATTTATATTTAACAAAATAATATATTTATTTAATAACTAATAAACAATAAATTATATAAACAACAAAATAATATTATATATTTTATAGCATTAATTAATAGATAATATATTGTTATTATCTATAAATGTTAAATTATATTATAGTTTATATAATAAAGTTTATTACAAGTATTTTAAAACTAACAGTTCATTAAATAATATAATATAAAAGGGTATATATGTAAAATTCTGATTGTGGTAGGACCCAAACTCAGGGATAGAAGAAAAACACTCCAAACATCTGCCAACAGTTCCGTGATATAAATATAGAAACTATATCCTTTGTAATATGAAGCACAAATCAAACACTAAATTGCTCATCTTTTTCCCAAAGCCTTCCCCAAATTTTCAATTTTCCCCGCCCTAGGCTCTGCCCCCACCCTTTGCCGTCCCTTGCTGACGGTTGGTGACCTCGGCAAAGCGCACTGATCCTCTGCTCCTCTGCTTCTTTTAGAAAATACCGTAAAGGTCAGTGACTCAATGAACACAGCACATTTTTCTTATGTTTATATTCGTGCTCTTGTTCTTTGTTTTAGTTTAGATCTGTTCTATGTAAATTAGAATTAGACCTAAAATGATTTTAAGGTTTTGGAAGTTGTTAAGTTGTTGAGTTTATCCTTTGAAGGTGATTTTGATGAACTAAACTATTCAAAAATCGATTTCAAAAGTCCATCTGGGATTGAGTATCTCTCGGACAGTTTAGAGTTTTTCTTCTTTCTGCTCATACATAGTCATTGCCTCGGAGAAAAGTCCCATTGTTCTTTGCATCTTCTGATGATTTCCAGTAACTATCTTGGTAAGCTCTCTTCTTCCCCTGTTTGCAATTGTTACATTTAGCCATGCTTTTATTTCATTCTAATAATAGAGGCATGATTATTGCCAACAAGAAAAGATAAAGAAAAAGCGCTTTCTAGCTGCGGCTAGGAAGACACAAATCGGGTTTATTTGGTCGCGGCAAGTTTTTTTTTTTTTTTTTTCATTTCTTCCCGCATTTGATTTGTTAAATTGGTTAGGAAATTTTTGTCGGCTATTTTCGTCTTTCCCGACGAACTTACATTAAAATAATTGAAAATATAGTAGCTTTTTTTATGGAATTTTGTACCTTTTTCCATCAGAATTTTGAGAAAAATGAATGACAGTCGACGAATTTACATTAAAATAATTGAAAATATGGTACCTCTTTTCAATGGAATTTTGTAACTTTTTCATCAGAATTTTGAGAAAAAAGAATGACAGTGTTAATTATTAAGTGAAAAAAAAGAAGTTGAAATTAAAGTATGATTCTAATTGTAGCAATCCAAGTCCAAGCACCAATGGTCCAGCAACTTTTCAAACTTAAACCACGTGATCTTTAACTTTTTAAACATAAACCACGTGATTTTTAAAAACTTAAATTCAAGTTATTTGTAGTGATGAATTTGGATCATTATATAGATCTTAACGATTACATTCACATCTAATATAGATGTGGTATTATAATTTCACTCACTCAAATCTTTAATGTTCTCATCAAGACTACATATCACAATAAAAGCTCATTTCACAAGATCAAAATCTCACCACACAGTGCCACCTACTCAAATTTTTGTTGTCTTATCAAAATCTCATTGACGTAATGTGAAAGTCCATATCGAATTAACGCATGCTTTAAGATTATTTGTAACAATCCAAGTCCAATCATCACTGATTTAACAACTTTTCAAATCTAAACCACATGACCTTCAAAAACTTAAACTTAAGTTACTAATAGTGATGAATTTTGATCGTTATATATATATTAGTAATTACATTTACATCTGATATGAGATGTAGTATCACAATAATAAGTATGATTATAATTTACATAAAATTATATTCGAATTGATTAAGATCAACACCATTATATATTTTAAGTTGTTGTTCATCAAAATATGAATTTTCTTTGATCGTATTATGTTGCAAAGCAAATAATATTGAAAATTTAATTAAGAATTTTTGTATTGAAAAGGAAAGAATTTGAATTTGATTTTTGAATACCTACCGTTGAGCTATTTATTCCTTTTTTTTTTTTCAAGTAAAATGAATAATAACTTTTAGCAATCAACCTAATTGTCTTTGTAGTATATGTGAGTATTTAAATTGAAATCGATTGATAAAAAGTAACAAATTTGACTTAAATATAAATGCATGCTAACCTTAATGTAATTTTGGGTTTTAAAATAAAATCACTAAAACAAAATTTTGAAATCGAGTGATAAATGTTGTAATAATAAAATTCCATTCTTACAAAACCTAGAATAAAGAATTAGGATTACATTAAGGTTAATTTTGATACTTTAAAAGTTATAAGTTATAACATCATGTAAGTGTGAGAAAAATTTATACAATTAAAAGAATATATAAAATAAGTTTAACTTGAGAAGACTAGTTTTTAATTAATCATCTCTCTCATTATATAAAAGAGAAAGTAAGATACAATAGAATTTAAAATTTATTTAATTGATCTCAATTTGTGCAAATATATAATAATTATATTTTTACTTGGACAATTTCATAAAGTTTTTTCCTTCTTCCACTCACTCCTCTCCCATTGTTTTTTAAATTTCTTATTCTTCTTTTGGTGAATAATTGAACCACTACATATTATGTGCGAAATCAAAGATTATAATCTTGAAAAGTAGGTGGCAAATAAAGAAAATAATAAACTCTTAAATTAAATATCCACATTAAAAGAAGAAACTATTAAATATACAAAAAAAATGGTGAATTCAATAAAAAAATGTTTGACTCCCCATTCTGTAGTTAAACAGTGAACTACCAAGAATGAAAACAAATGGCAAGTCACAAACCAAACTACGAAGATATCAAAAGCATAACAATGAAGAAAACATACACAGCAACACTAATTAAATATTGGACTACGATTGGACTAATTGGCATACATGTAACTATTATAGATAGAGAAATAATAATAATAATAATAAAAATAACAACAATGAAAAGAAAAAAAAAACAAAAAGAGAAGAAAAAGAATAAAAATGAGTAGGAAATGGAAGAAGATTTCGAAACGATGAGGTAAAAAAAAAAGGAAAAAACCATGTAAATATTATCGAAATTCAAAACTAATTTTAGCAAAAAGAAGACAATCAACATAACAAAATCAAAACACCCCCAACATCTTACAACACACCAAAAATACTAAAAAAAGGTTCCCTACCATATGAAAGCCATAAGTATCGAAATGCCTTCGTTAGTATCGTCAAAGGAAAGAAATTCTAAGACCCCCAAAGCTCACGAGTGAAAAAAAAATATATCACACAGTCATCCTCCCACGTGTCAATCCACTAAAGCTCCACTCGATGGCTCCACTCGATGCAAAATTAAAACTCCACGTGGCACAAAGATAAGGTCTTAAAAGACTCCCTTATATATATTAGAATATGACCCGTGTATTGCACATGGGTCTCTTTGCCCCTCTCTGTGCTTGGACATTTTTTTTTCTTTTTCTTCTAAAATGGAGGAAGTAAAATAATCAGAGAAGCTGCGGATATCCTTTTATCTCTTTTCTTTTTCAAAATTGAGTTTTTGTTGTTGTTGCTGTGTTTTACAAAAATTTTACCTTCTGTTCGGAAAGAAAGAGACTGACTCCAGTTCTATTTGTTTTTACTCTCATTTTTTTCTGTGTTAGAAAATACTCAAAAGAAAGAACAAAAGTCTAACCCTTTTGTGGGTACTTGTTGTAAATTCATCTTCTTCTTCTTCTTCTGTTTTCTCTTCAGATCTGTTACCAACTCTTTTTTGCTTTGTTTCAGAATCTACTATTCTACTCTGGTAGAATTGTTAAGGAACATTTTTAATTTTTTAATTTTACTCTCACACCGGGCAATTTAAGAATTCTTTTTTTTTGAAAACTTGTTAGAGCTCTAAAACCTCTTCGCACCTGTTAGAGCTTTAAAATCCCCTACTTAAAACCTTACACGTGGCAAAATGAGAAAGCTCGTTTGAGGCTTCTTTCTAATAATGTCATAGATAAAACGGTGTCGTTTGAGGCTTCTAATATAGACTTTATTTAAATGGTGTCGTTCTGTATATATTTTTTTTTTTAATTTTTAGTTGTACGGTGTCGTGCTGGACAATATTTGTTTGTCCTTAATTTTTGGTAAAACGGTGTCATGTTAGGCTATTTTTTGTATTTTTTTTATTAACGTGGAGAAGGACGAAAAAAGTGGTTAAGATTTTTTCAGGTTGTGTAGCGTATCGTTTTTTACTTCTGAATTAGTTTTTAGTTTCACTTTTTTTTTTTATCTTTTTTCTTTAACTTTTTAATTTATATTTAGTTATTAAAATTAATTATTTTGATTAAATGACCAAGCAATCCATAAATTAATTATTTCTTGTACATTCGTGAAATTGAATAATAAGAGTGTTTGATTAGAGCGGAACATGAAATTTGGGTACGTTGCATGATATTCTGGCTTCTTTTGAGGGCGCTGTTTTACTGAAAATATCCTGATATATGAATAAATAAAAAGCCATATAAGTAAAACCAATTCGTTTAGTAAAACTTATCCGCTTCAATAATTTTCGGAATTAGCTTGAGAGTTTGAAACCCATAGGGATTAAGGAAGTTGTTGCTTAAAATAAAATGATGCTTGTATTGTTGGATGGGAAAAGAAAAGAAAAGAAAATCAACTTGAGAAAGGGTTTCTCTTTCACCTATATTCATCCTAACTCTCCCCACATTTTTCTGGATTCTTATTATTTTGTTTTTATTTTATTTTATTCTATCAAGGATTCGAAGAAGTCAAAGCAAAATGCAAAGTTCATTTAATTGACTTCAAGATTATTATAAACCCATTAACAATATTGGAGGAGGAGGGATTAAGGAAGATGTTGCTTCAATACTTGATTGCTTGTATTATTCGTTGAGTGAAAAAAAAATCCAAAATCAACTTGAGAAAGAGGAATAAATCTGATTAGGAATTTTATTTTATTGTATGATTTGTCAAATCTTTACCTTAGACATAAGTTTATACTTTTTAGCTCAGTAAATATTAACTGTTAAATACACCAATTTAAATTTGAAATAGTTGATCTTTTTAAAAAAAAAAAAAAACAGAATGGATTATATAGCATTATCCAAAAAAATTAAATTAAAAAAAATCAAAATGAAGATACATAATCCAGTCCTGTCCGTTTCAACCTCTCAACCTACGCGAATTATCTGCAAAAATTACTACCAAATCCAAAAATGGTTAGAGTTATCTTGATTTGGATAATTCCAATCCAATTTGATCTTTCGCTTTTAAAAAGCTATAAGTAAGGAGATCGATTGAAGCACCACTCAGTCTTCTTTACGAGAAAACACAAAAATGGTTGCAGCAAACGCAAAGGAAGCAGTGTGCGTGACCGGAGCCAACGGTTTCATAGGTTCATGGCTGGTCCGCACCCTCCTTGAAGACGGCTACACCAGGATCCACGCATCGATTTATCCAGGGTCAGACGCCTCACATCTGTTCTCTCTTCCTGGCGCCACTTCCCCAAACGTGCGGCTGGAGGTCTACGAGGCAGACATCTTGGACTACACCTCCGTCCTCAAGGCAGTGGAGGGATGCCAGGGTGTGTTCCACGTTGCCTCTCCCTGCAGTCTGGAGGATCCCAAAGACCCACACAGGGAGCTGGTGATGCCAGCCGTGCAGGGCACACTGAACGTCCTGGAGGCTGCCAGAACGGCCAAGGTCAGGCGCGTGGTGCTGACTTCCTCTATATCAGCAATTGTGCCTAACCCCAATTGGGATCCTGAAACGAAAGGATCCTTTGATGAGTCATCCTGGACAGACGTGGAATACTGCAAGAGTAGACAGAAATGGTATCCGGTGTCAAAGACGCTGGCTGAGAAAGCGGCATGGGAATATGCTGAAAAGCATGGAATGGATGTAGTGGCGATCAATCCAGCCACATGTCTTGGCCCTCTCCTGCAACCAAGCTTGAATGCCAGCAGTGCAGTGCTACAACAGTTGTTGCAGGGCTCCCAAGATACCCAGGAGCATCACTGGTTGGGAGCAGTGCATGTTAGAGATGTGGCCAAGGCACAAATATTGCTGTTCAATGCTCCCGCTGCTTCTGGTAGATATCTTTGCACTAACGGCATCTATCAGTTTGCTCATTTTGCTCAAACTGTCTCCCATCTCTTCCCTCACTATCCTGTCCACAGGTTTTGCTCCCTCTCTCTTTCTCTTGCTCTCTCATACATAAATATATAATGCAGGGTTTGGTAGCTGCCATTTCCTTTTATTAGGAAAATATTACAGTGAAAAGCATTATGGCAGGGCAATGATCATGTGTGATAGTTAAAATCACAAATCTAGGATCAGTGCCGTTATTTAACTTACTGTGCACTATCTGTTTTTTCTCTGTGTCATGATAAAAAATCATAATTTGTTCTTGATTCAATCTACATGGACGCGGTGAAACTGTTGGCGACTGCTCTTTTGGAGAGAAAATATATGTTAAAACGTTTGTTGTTTTACCTCATAATTTATAGCGACTGACATCATGTTGTTTTGGTGATAATTCTGCTTGCTCTCTGCCGTTAATATATGTAATTATAGGATAAAGATACTGAGAATTGTTGGTTGGCAGCAGCAGGAAGAAATTGACTTGGTAACTGTCAATAACAAATTTACACTTCCTGTGGTGTAAAGTTGGACTTGAAGTTAACTTATTACTTCCATTAAAACTCTTTAATGGTCTCGAAGTTAACTTGGTTCTTGATGGCAATGGCAGAAGATTCTTTATATAAATTTTATCATTTCTATCATTGTGTGCAATTTGCATCTTTATCTGATGCTTTATGCTTGGTCCAATCAAGCTTTATGATTTCATATGCTCTGCTATCTATGTCCAATTTAAGCTTCACATGCATACATGATGTAAGGTTTTACATAATCGGTCCATACGCACCACTTCACATTCTCTTTCAAAATTCACTTTTGTGGTAATTTAGAATAAACGGTATTTAGATTTAAGCTTTTGTAAGTCATTTACTTGTTTTCACTTAAAATACAGGTTGAGGTTGTCTCACTATCTTTAGCCTTTAGGCAGCATCCACGTGGCTCTCACAGGCAGATAATCATATTCCCAATTTATACTTGTTCAGGAAACTTCTTTGATCTAGTGACCTAAAGTTTGAAGAATAAGGCATCAATGTTGCTAAGGGTTTCATCTTCGACTTATTAGCATGTCACTTTTGTTAGTTTTACTGCTTGTGATCAATGGAAAATGCGTCATATCCCTAAAGTTTTAACATGCTCTATATGTACCTAGTCGGTGATTACTTTCCACCATTAATCATCTAAATTCTAGTTCCTGCATTTTAAAAATAAATTAGTTTAGATTACATATCATCTCTTGTTTTATGATAAAGCTATTAGTTTAAGGGAAATGATTTCATAAACCTCATTGTTGTAAGATCAAGTTGTTTCAGTTGGAGAGGCATCCAGCAAGGGAACATGAGAACCTTGATTTTCTGCTTTTCACAAAGCATAAATGATAAACCCTTGAAATGAAATTGAAAATAGAAGACTCATCATTGGTATCATCAGTTCATTTCAAGATTAAGAAATCTTATTTAGGACTGTTGTCCTTTTCGGTTCTTGCCAGGTTGTCTTGTGTTTTATAAATAATATGTATTCTTTATCTGTTGTATTGTGGTGCAAATTTAACCTAGTTAACATATTCAGGTTTACTGGGGAAACACAACCAGGCTTAGTTTCATGCAAAGATGCAGCCAAGAGATTAATGAAGCTGGGTCTAGACTTCACCCCAGTTGAAGAAGCTGTCCGTGAGGCTGTGGAGAGTATGCAAGCCAAAGGTTTCCTGAAGCCGCCGCAGATGTTAGAGTCTTAGAAATTAAGTGTGTTCTGTTATTTCTTATAGTTAAAAGTTTTTCAATAATTGGTTGTGTTTATTGAACGGTCAGTAAGCATGGATGCAATAAGAAGACTTGTGCCTTAAGGTCGTGTACTTTGATTTCTCTCATATTATCCTTCTGTCAATCACCTGAAGGAAATCCTATATTGTTCGGATTCTAGGGTGGAAGAGTCCTACTCTGAATTGCTTTAACTCCCAAAATTCAAATCAAAGTAAAACTCTTATTTACCTCGGCATCACAACTCCATTAGCATCCAGACTGCTATTCAAAAATTTCGGGGAATTCTACTCTTTTAGCCAATTTGTCCGCTTCACAATTATCTTCTCCCAATGTATGCGTGACTCTCCACCTTGGAATGACGTTTTGAAACTTTCTTTCTGTATCGAACACTGTCTAAATCTTCATGGAGGCTTATGAGAATTATTAATCTATGTAACAGCATGGTTGGAATCGCACAACTCACTTGCTCTCAAAAATTTTATTAGGAATAAACCCTCATGATCACGCAGCACTCCTCCGATTCGTGCCGCCGCTGGTTAAGCCCCATCCGCACCAACATACTTGTGGAGCCTGCCATTAGCTTCCTTCCTCTCTACAATTGGTTTCTGCACCGTGGACAATGTGCAATTGTCTAAACATATCTTCAATTGGCTCAGACAACTCAGGCCATTTTGCTTTACTCCATAATGTTGTATGTATCTTAATTAAATCATACAATTGCATAGCATCTCACACCTTACCCTTGAAAATAATCTCATTTCAAAACAACCATAAAAATAATCTCATTTCAAAACAACCATATAGACCAAGAAATTGCATAAAACGCTAACATCCAGATTTTATGATTATCTCCACTTGCACACATTGATGTCACGACCCGGAACCTCCCTCAGGTCTATGACAACCGCCGCGACGTCCCGATTGACACTCATTACCCGGAATGCCAACCGGAACCCCGCAAGGCTTACATATCAGTTTCTTTCCTTTCCTGTGAGTAATCGTCGTTAAACATTCCATTTAAAATAATTACCGGTCATTTCCGGCTCAAATAAATCCAAAGATAATTTAAAAAAAAAAAGATTTATAGACAAATATCACTATTCAAAATATTGATTAAAATATAGCATTTTTATATAAAACAATATTTATAGAAACACGTGTAAGAAATTGTAAAACCTGACCCTATAAACACATGTCATGACATACATGCACTGAGTAGCATGTTATTACGCTAGAAAAGCACCTAAGAATAGACGAAACCCGATATTGTACCTAACGGTATACTTAAATTGATTTAACCTCGAACTAGTTCAAATAGGAATTGTAGGATAAAATTTAATATTTTATAGTCCAGGAATGACTAAAAATGATTGTTCGGAGTTCGAGGGTTCATTTGGGGTAAAATTGAAAATTTTGATATTCAAGGGCAAAATCGTCATTTTGCCACCTAAGATAATAATTTGATCATGGAGTGAAATTTTTGATCAAGATTAACTATTTGGAGTCTAATTTAATGATAGGAAGTGAAAAAGTTTAATTCTGGTGATTTCTGGAGTGTAGGGGTAAAATCGTAATTTTACCACCCACGGACAAAATTTGAGATTTTGAGAGAATTTAGATCAAATTTGATAAATTGGAGAATGGTATGAGTATAAGGGATGAAAAATATGTCTATAGGCAATTTTTCAGTTTTTTGGGCAAAAATGTAATTTTTCACTTTTACGGGGGCAAAAGTGTAAATTTCAAAAATTACTCCACCGAGACTTTGGATAAGTCTGAAAATTTTATCTAAGCTATGGATATGTGAGACAAGTGTATGGTAAAAATTTGGAAACAAATGGATGAAATTTTAAAAATGGGCCAATGGGAAAGTGACACGTGGTATTTTTTTAATAAAATAATATTATTTTAATAAAAGGTCAGCCCATTTAAACCCCATTTTAAGTGCTAGCCGGCCATAAGGAAGAACAAGAGAGGAAATAGAGAGGAAAGGAAAAAAAAAGAAAAACCAAAGAGAAACAAGAAAATTCAAAGGGAAATTCGCGGTTTTCAACCGTTTACGCGTCTAACGGTAAGATTTTTCGATTTTAGCTTGATTTCTACCTTTCCTATGCCTTTATTTCCATTTAGCATGCTTGAGGAGAGAGATCAAAAAGTGATATCAAGGGCTGGACGAAATTCTAGGGGAGAGAAATTGAAATTTTTAAGTTTTGATTTTTAGTTAAATTGATAGTTGTAGTTAGTTAAATGTGTTTAGAAATTAAATTGGGTAAGAAATCATTAAATTTTCACAATACCCACTCTTGGCTGGATGCTCAATGCTGTACAATGATGATGAATTGATTTTATTCTAAGAAAAATGAAGAGAAAATGATGAAAAACGATTAAACGTGATAGAAAAACAAAGTAAAAAATTAACCGAGTTAATGTCACATTTTTTGCCGAATTTTCCAAGGAAGGGAGTGAGCTGATTTTGTTTTTTTTAGAAGGTTATTGGCTGATATTTAATGGTTAGAAATGTTGGAGAGAGAATGGGATGATTTAGAGCTAAAATGGAGCGCGTTAGCAATTTATCGGGCAAAGTGCCAAAAATAGGTTAATACCGCGTTTAAGCCGTTTTAGGCTATTGCATTTCATACCATGCATTAGTATAGGATTTAAGTTAATTATATAGTGATTTAGCATCAATGTGATGAATTGTGTAAATTTTTGTAATGTGCCTAGGAGGAGAGCCTTCCGAAAAAGGCAAAGAAGTCGTACCCGACGAGTAGTGATCGGGGCGCTTAGAAAGCTTTTAGTTTGTACAAACGGTGAGTAAACTTATTATTATTATTGTAAATTATCTAGAGTTTATTTTTAAATGCCCTTTATGTATTTTATGAAATGAGAACGAGATTAAAACGAGATTTTTGATGTTTTAGGAATAAATGTGACAAATAAAAATATATTGTATTGATTATGAAATTGAGTAATTGGAGGCTGCAAATTGACTTGAAAAATATATATTTTCCTAGGAATGGCTTATGAGAAATGAGTATATGTGGCTATATTTTGTGAGTGCATTGAGAAATTTATGTAAGTTGTTTTTACTATGCAAGCTGGATAAATAAATAAAAGCCACGTTATACTGTCGAAATTTTATTAAAATTGGTGGGTTAGTCACTGCAGTGACGAGTTTTCGTGGACTGCCTATTAAAGGGGCACGGTAAACCCAGTTATATAGTTACTCCGGTTGTAGAGGCGATGAGGGTAACTCCCGGGGTAGTATTAGAGCTCACTTCACGTCGAACCCCCACGTGAATGTGTAACTCGACCAACGCCAAGGAACGGCTGGTTTTAAAAATAAAAATGTGTTTCACGTGTGAATATTTTAACACCCTTGACGGACTCGGTTAGATGCCTCGGCCAAGGTATCCCCGAGGATTAGTTTTGGCTTGAGCCTTGTTTTAATAAAAGACATAAGCCTTAACAACTGTTTTGGTAAATTACAAATATTTTATGGTTTAAGAAATAAATTGGAAACATTATGAAATTGGTTGAAATTTGTTGTTTAAACTTGCCTCCCTTTTACTCGCCTTTAGATATTTATGATAATGTATGTTTACTCATTGGGATTTTATAATCTCACCACCCTCCTTTCCATCCATTTCAGGTTCAGTATAGACTGTAAATAGCTGATCTCATCGAGGACTACCATGGGATCTGCATTTTCCAAACTGTAGGTTCACAGTCCTCTTTACTTTTGTTTATTCGGGGGCCCTCTTGTTATTGTAAATTAAATTAAATATTTTGGCTTATTGTATTTCAGTATGTATAAATTTATTTAGCTTTTACGCTATAAAAATTATTCACGTATAACTCTATAAATATTGTTTTATAAGAAAATAGAATATTTCCCTTAATATTTCTTTTATTTTCTTATTATATTCAAATAACCGTAATTTCATTTTAAATGAAGATTTTAGACTTTTAAACTCATTTTGAATATGAATTATGTATTTTGTACTTGTATATTACGTTTTAGCCAGTTTTGAAATTTTTAAGAAAAAAAATGACCAAAATACCCCTGTGTGGCGAAAATTTTATTTTGATTATTTTTTATCTAAAATAGTGTATATTCTCTAAAAACTCGATATTTAACAACGATTGCTCATAGGAAAGAAAAAAAAACTGATATGTAAGCCTTGCGGGGTTTCGATTGGCATTCCGGATAATGAGTGTCAATCGGGACGTCGCGGCGATTGTCATGGGCCTGAGGGAGGTTCCGGGTCGTGACAATTCTATTGGTATCAGAGCTTTTGGTTTTAAAGATAAGAGTTTTTAGTTTTAAAGTGGTTTTAAAAAATTACAATATCAGTGTAGCCCCGGATTAAGTTAAGTTAGGTTGAATAGAATGCATGCATTTTCATATAGAGCCTAAGGTTCCCTAAGCTTGCTCATTTTCTCTTATAGATTATTATGCCTCCTCGACGCAGACTCCCACCTCTCACTAGATCGGTTGGGAGGGAAAAAGGTCGTTCCCAACGTCGTCAGCTAGATGCAGTAGGGGAAGAATCCGTTGCGTCTACCATTCGGGCAGCACTTGTTGCTGAGCAGGCTGATAGTCCTCCACATCCTCCACCTCCTCCGCCACCTACGGGTATTCTCACCATGCCTACTGAGGCAGCACAAGCATTGGCAGCTTTCTTTACCGCAATGGCTGGTGGAGCTCCTACTGGTCAAGTTCCACCTATAGTACCACCAGTTACTCCTTTAGTTCCACCACCGGTACAAGATGTATCCATTTCCAAGAAGCTAAAGGAGGCTAGACAGCTCGGTTGTGTGTCTTTCACGGGTGAGTTGGATGCCACTATGGCAAAGGACTGGATTAATCAGGTTTCAGAGACTCTCTCTGATATGAGATTAGACGACGACATGAAACTGATGGTGGCTACGAGATTATTAGAGAATAGGGCTCGTACTTGGTGGAATTCAGTGAAGTCTCGTTCCACTACTTTTCAGACGTGGTCCGATTTTCTCAAGGAATTCGATGGTCAGTATTTCACTTATTTTCATCAAAAAGAAAAGAAGAGAGAATTTTTGAGTTTGAAACAGGAGAATCTAACTGTAGAGGAGTATGAGACTCGTTTTAACGAGTTAATGTTATATGTGCCGGATCTGGTGAAATCTAAGCAGGATCAGGCCAGTTATTTCGAGGAAGGGTTTCGTAATGAGATTAGAGAGCGGATGACAGTGACTGGTAGGGAGCCGCATAAGGAGGTGGTACAGATGGCTTTACGAGCTGAGAAGCTCGCGACTGAGAATAGGAGGATTCAGACTGAGTTTGCAAAAAGGAGGAATCCTGGTATGTCTTTTAGTCAGCCAGTAAAAAGAGGCAAAGACTCAGCGATTTCAGGGAGTACTACTTCTGTTTCCGTGACATCTCCTCGACCTCCATTTCCACCATCACAACAGAGACCTTCGAGGTTTAGCAGATCTGCTATGACTAGTTTTGGGAAGAGTTTCGGAGGTTCTGACCGATGCAAAAATTGTGAGAATTATCATAGTGGGCTATGTAGAGGGCCAACAAGATGTTTCCAATGTGGACAGACGAGTCATATTAGGAGTAATTGCCCACGATTAGGACGAGCCACGGTAGTTGCATCATCTTCACCAGCTCACACTGATATGCAGATGAGAGATTCTTCTGGGTTGCCACCGAGACAAGGAGTGGTCATACGGTCCGGTGTGGAAAGTAATACCCCGGCACATGCACCTTCGAGACCACAGACTCGTACCTCGACAAGAGTTTTCACTGTGACGGAAGATGAGGCACGGGTCCGACCTGGAGCAGTGACAGGTACTATGTCTTTATTTGATAAAGATTCTTATGTTTTGATAGATTCTGGCTCAGGTAGGTCTTATGTGAGCACCACATTTGCATCAATTGCTGATAGAAACCTGTCACCATTAGAGGAAAAAATTGTAATTCACACCCCTTTAGGAGAAAAGCTAGTTAGAAACAATTGTTATAGAGACTGTGGGGTAAGGGTAGGCGAGAAAGAATTTAGGGGCGACTTAATTCCTCTAGAGATCCTAGATTTTGATCTAATATTGGGTATGGACTAGTTAATTGCACATCGGGCGAACGTGGATTGTTTCCGAAAGGAAGTTGTTCTTCGAAATTCGGAGGGAACAGAGATTGTGTTTGTAGGGAAACGTCGAGTATTACCGTCCTGTGTAATCTCGGCCATCAAAGCTTCGAAATTAGTGCAGAAAGGGTATCCGACTTATTTGGCATACGTAATTGATACTTCAAAGGGGGAACCTAAGTTAGAGGATGTCCCGATAGTAAGTGAGTTTCCTGATGTATTTTCTGATGATTTATCGGGACTGCCTCTTAATCGAGAGCTTGAGTTCCCTATTGATTTACTTTCGGGTACCGCACCTATTTCTATCCCTCCATATAGAATGGCTCCGGCAGAGTTGAAGGAGTTGAAAGTACAATTGCAAGAGTTGGTGGACAAGGATTTTATACGCCCTAGTATATCTCCGTGGGGAGCACCAGTTTTATTTGTGAAAAAGAAAGACGGTACACTTCGGTTATGTATCGATTACCGACAGCTTAACAAAATGATCATTAAGAACAAGTATCCGTTACCGAGGATTGATGATCTTTTCGATCAATTACAGGGAGCTACAGTGTTTTCCAAGGTTGATCTAAAGATCTGGGTACTATCAGTTGAGGATTAAGTTGCAGGATGTACCCAAGACTGTTTTCAGGACTCGTTATGGGCATTATGAGTTTCTGGTGATGCCGTTTGGTTTGACTAATGCCCCGACAGTTTTTATGGATCTTATGAACAGGGTGTTCCATCTACACTTGGATAAGTTTGTGATAGTATTCATAGATGACATCCTGGTTTATTCGAAGAATGATGATGAACATGCTGTCCATTTGTGCATTGTGTTGCAAACTTTGCGCGAGAGAGAACTCTATGCCAAGTTCTCTAAATGTGAATTCTGGTTGAAGGAAGTGGTTTTCTTGGGACATGTGGTGTTTGGAGCTGGAATTTATGTCGATCCCAAGAAGATTGAAGCAATCTTACAATGGGAGCAACCGAGAACGGTAACTGAGATTCGTAGTTTCCTTGGCTTAGTTGGTTATTACCGGAGATTTGTTCAGGGATTTTCTTTGATAGCAGCTCCTTTGACTCGTCTAACTCGTAAGGGAGTTAAGTTTGTGTAGGATGATGTTTGTGAGAATCGATTTCAGGAGCTAAAGAACCGGTTAACCTTCGCTCCCGTTTTAACACTTTCTGTTAATGGTAAGGGATTTGTAGTATATAGTGATGCCTCAAAGTTGAGGTTGGGGTGCGTATTGATGCAGGATGAAAAAGTTGTGGTTTATGCTTCTAGACAGCTAAAGAGGCATGAAGCAAATTACCCTACCCATGATTTAGAGTTAGCAGCAGTGGTGTTTGCTTTAAAAATCTAGAGGCATTACTTGTATGGTGAGCATTGTCGGATATTTACGGATCACAAGAGTTTAAAATATTTGCTCACCCCAAAGGAGTTTAATTTGAGGCAAAGGCGATGGTTGGAGTTGATAAAAGATTATGACTTGGTGATAGACTATCATCCGGGAAAGGTGAACGTTGTAGCTGATGCCTTAAGTCGTAAGTCTTCATCGTCTTTAGCAGCACTTCAGAGTTGTTATTTTTCAGCATTAATAGAGATGAAATCTCTTGGGGTCCAGTTGAGAAATGGTGAGGATGGATCCTTATTGGCAAACTTCATTGTGCGACCTTCGTTACTTAATCAGATCAAGGACATTCAGAGGTCTGATGATGAGTTAAGAAAAGAAATTCAAAAACTGACCGATGGGGGAGTTAGTGAGTTCAGATTTGGACAAGATAACGCCTTAATGTTTAAAGATCGAGTTTGTGTTCTTGAGGGAAACCAGTTGAGACAGGCGATCATGGAAGAAGCCCATTCATCTGCCTATGCATTACATCCCGGAAGCACCAAGATGTATAGGACTATCAGGGAGAATTATTGGTGGCCGGGTATGAAGCGAGACGTAGCAGAATTCGTAGCAAAGTGTCTCGTATGTCAGCAAGTTAAGGCGGAGCATCAGAGGCCAACAAGTACACTTCAGTCTTTACCTGTTCTCGAGTGGAAATGGGAGCATGTAACTATGGATTTTGTTTTGGGATTGTCGCGGACACAGAGGGGAAAGGATGCGATCTGGGTGATCGTAGATCTGTTGACTAAGTCCGCTCACTTTTTAGCTATCCATAGTACATACTTTATTGAGAAGATGGCTCAGCTCTATATAGATGAGATTGTGAGGCTACATGGAGTTCCCGTTTCTATAGTGTCAGACCGAGATCCTCGATTAACTTCTCGATTCTGGCCAAAATTTCAAGAAGCTCTTGGAACCAAATTGAAATTTAGCACTGCTTTTCACCCACATATGGATGGTCAGTCAGAGAGGACTATCAAGACCTTGGAGGATATGTTACGGGCTTGTGTCATTGACTTTATTGGGAGTTGAGATAGACATTTGCCATTGGTGGAATTTGCTTACAACAATAGCTTTCAGTCTAGCATTGGTATGGCACCGTACGAAGCTTTATATGGAAGAAAATGTCGTACTCCACTTTGTTGGGATGAAGTGGGTGAAAGGAAGTTAGTGAGTGTGGAATTGATCGAGCTAACTAATGACAAGATCAAGGTTATACGAGAGAGGCTAAAGGTAGCCCAGGATAGGCAGAAGAGCTATGCAGATAAACGGAGAAAAGACTTGGAGTTTGAGATCGATGATAAAGTTTTTCTTAAGGTTTCTCCTTGGAAAGGTAATAATTTGAATACTTTGAAGTATTAAATCTTATTGATTATACTATCATGATAAATTATGGTGTTTTATTGGATAATGAAAGGTGTGATTCGATTTGCGAAGAGGGAAAAGCTTAACCCGAGATATATTGGACCATTCCGAATCATTGAAAGGATTGGACCAGTGGCTTATCGGTTAGAATTACCTCCAGAGTTAGATCGGATCCGCAACGTTTTTCATGTCTCCATGCTTAAGAAATATGTACCAGATCCCTCTCACGTCCTCGAAGCACCTCCGATCGAGTTGCTGACGATTTGAAGTTCGAGGTACAACCTGTGAGTATCTTGGATCGAAAGGATCAAGTACTGAGAAACAAGAGTATTTCAATGGTCAAAGTATTGTGGAAAAGTGCTCGAATGGAGGAAATGACATGGGAAGTAGAAACAAGAGTATTTCAATGGTCAAGATGATGAACCAATACCCGCATCTATTCGTCGAATCTGGTAAGTGAAATTTTGAAGTCAAAATTTTATTTTTAGGGGGGTAGAGTTGTAAAACCTGACCCTATAAACACATGTCATGACATACATACACTGAGTAGCATGTTATTACACTAGAAAAGCACCTAAGAATAGACGAAACCCGATATTGTACCTAACGATACACTTAAATTGATTTAACCTCGAACTAGTTCAAATAGGAATTGTAGGATGAAATTTAATATTTTATAGTCCAGGAATGACTAAAAATGATTGTTCGGAGTTTGAGAGTTCAATTGGGGTAAAATTAGAAATTTTGATATTCAAGGGCAAAATCGTCATTTTGCCACCTAAGATAATAATTTGATCATGGAGTGAAATTTTTGACCAAGATTAACTATTTGGAGTATAATTTAATGATAGGAAGTGAAAAAGTTCAATTCTGGTGATTTCTAGAGTGTAGGGGCAAAATCGTAATTTTACCACCCACGGACAAAATTTGAGATTTTGAGAGAATTTAGATCAAATTTGATAAATTGGAGAATGGTATGAGTATAAGGGATGAAAAATATGTCTATAGGCAATTTTTCAGTTTTTTGGGCAAAAATGTAATTTTTCACTTTTACGGGGGCAAAAGTGTAAATTTCAAAAATTACTCCACCGAGACTGTAGATAAGTCTGAGAAATTTATCTAAGCTATGGATATGTGAGACAAGTGTATGGTGAAAATTTGGAAACAAATGGATAAATTTTAAAAATGGGCCAATGGGAAAGTGACATGTGGTATTTTTTAATGAAATAATATTATTTTAATGAAAAGTCAGCCAATTTAAACCCCATTTTAAGTGCTAGCCGGCCATAAGGAAGAACAAGAGAGGAAATAGAGAGGAAAGGAAGAAAAAAAGAAAAACCAAAGAGAAACAAGAATATTCAAAGGGAAATTCGCGGTTTTCGACCCTTTACGCGTCTAACGGTAAGATTTTTCGATTTTAGCTTGATTTCTACCTTTCCTATGCCTTTATTTCCATTTAGCATGCTTGAGGAGAGAGATCAAAAGTGATATCAAGGGCTGGACGAAATTCTAGGGGAGAGAACTTGAAATTTTTAAGTTTTGATTTTTAGTTAAATTGATAGTTTTAGTTAGTTAAATGTGTTTAGAAATTAAATTGGGCAAGAAATCATTAAATTTTCACAATACCCACTCTTGGCTGGATGCTCAATGCTGTACAATGATGATGAATTGATTTTATTCTAAGGAAAATGAAGAGAAAATGATGAAAAACGATTAAGCGTGATAGAAAAACAAAGTAGAAAATTAACCGAGTTAATGTCCCATTTTTGGCTGAATTTTCCAAGGAAGGGAGTGAGCTGATTTTGTTGTTTTTAGAAGGTTATTGGCTGATATTTAATGGTTAGAAATGTTGGAGAGAGAATGGGATGATTTAGAGCTAAAATGGAGCACGTTAGCAATTTATCGGGTAAAGTGCCAAAAATAGGTTAATACCGCGTTTAAGCCGTTTTAGGCTATTGCATTTCATACCATGCATTAGTATAGGATTTAAGTTAATTATATAGTGATTTAGCATCAATGTGATGAATTGTGTAAATTTTTGTAATGTGCCTAGGAGGAGAGCCTTTCGGAAAAGGCAAAGAAGTCGTACACGACGAGTAGTGATCGGGGCGCTTAGAAAGCTTTTAGTTTGTACAAACGGTGAGTAAACTTATTATTATTGTAAATTATCTAGATTTTATTTTTAAATGCCCTTTATGTATTTTATGAAATGAGAACGAGATTAAAACGGGATTTTTGATGTTTTAGGAATAAATGTGACAAATAAAAATATATTGTATTGATTATGAAATTGAGTAATTGGAGGCTGCAAATTGACTTGGAAAATATATATTTTCCTAGGAATGGCTTATGAGAAATGAGTATATGTGACTATATTTTGTGAGTGCATTGAGAAATTTATGTAAGTTGTTTTTACTATGCAGGCTGGATAAATAAATAAAAGTCACGTTATACTGTCGAAATTTTATTAAAATTGGTGGGTTAGTCACTGCAATGACGAGTTTTCGTGGACTGCCTATTAAAGGGGCACGGTAAACCCAATTATATAGTTACTCCGGTTGTAGAGGTGAGGAGGGTAACTCCCGGGGTAGTATTAGAGCTCACTTCACGTCGAACACCCACGTGAATGTGTAACTTGGCCAACGCCAAGGAACGGCTGGTTTTAAAAATAAAAATGTGTTTCACGTGTGAATATTTTAACACCCTTGACGGACTCGGGTAGATGCCTCGGCCAAGGTATCCCCGAGGATTAGTTTTGGCTTGAGCCTTGTTTTAATAAAAGACATAAGCCTTAACAACTGTTTTAGTAAATTACAAATATTTTATGATTTAAGAAATAAGTTGGAAACATTATGAAATGGGTTGAAATTTGTTGTTTAAACTTGCCTCCATTTTACTCGCCTTTAGATATTTATGATAATGTCTGTTTACTCATTGAGATTTTATAATCTCACCACCCTCATTTCCACTCATTTCAGGTTCAGTATAGACTATAGATAGCTGATCTCATCAAGGACTACCATTGGATCTGCATTTTCCAAACCGTAGGTTCACAGTCCTCTTTACTTTTGTTTATTCGGGGGCCCTCTTGTTATTGTAAATTAAATTAAATATTTTAGCTTACTGTATTTCAGTATGTATAAATTTATTTAGCTT
Organism: Theobroma cacao; assembly: GCF_053813885.1. Lineage (NCBI taxonomy): Eukaryota > Viridiplantae > Streptophyta > Magnoliopsida > Malvales > Malvaceae > Theobroma > Theobroma cacao. The sequence continues at coordinate 10,556,924 of NC_142644.1, read as the reverse complement.
TTACGCTATAAAAATTATTCACGTATAACTATATAAATATTGTTTTATAAGAAAATAGAATACTTCCCTTAATATTTCTTTTATTTTCTTATTATATTCAAATAACCGTAATTTCGTTTTAAATGAAGATTTTATACTTTTAAACTCATTTTGAATATGAATTATGTATTTTGTACTTGTATATTACGTTTTAGCCAGTTTTGAAATTTTTAAGAAAAAAAATGACCAAAATACCCCTGTGTGGCGAAAATTTTATTTTGATTGTTTTTGATCTAAAATAGTGTATATTCTCTAAAAACTCGATATTTAACAACGATTGCTCACAGGAAAGAAAAAAAACTGATATGTAAGCCTTGCGAGGTTCCGATTGACATTCCGGATAATGAGTGTTAATTGGGACGTCGCGGCGATTGTCTTCCGGGTCGTGACAGAAATCTTTTGTAATGTGTAAGTAAAATAAATTTATACATACAAAAATTTACAAAGTTATAATGTACAATAATGGTTACAATGACAAGTGGCCCAAAATACACCCACTGTTGGTGCTAGAAACCTACTGTCTGTGTGGTAGAGATGTCAACTGGAATCTTCGACAACATAGGGTATCTACAAGCTACCACAGACCTGAAATGCTTGGAAAGGAGGTGGGTGAGATTTTGCAATCCCAATGAGTAAACAGACATTATCATAAATATCTAAAGGCGAGTAACAGGGAGACAAGTTTAAACAACAAATCACAAACCATTTCATAATGTTTTCAATTTATTTCTTAAACCATAAAATATTTGTAATTTACCAAAACAATTGTTAAAGCTTATGTCTTTTATAAAAGAAAATAAGGCTCAAGCCAAAACTAATCCTCGGGGATACCTTGGCCGAGGCATCTAACCGAGTCTGCCAAGGTTGTTATAACATTTACATGTGAAACACATTTTTATTTTTAAAACAAGTCGTTCCTTGGCGTTGGCCGAGTTACACATTCACGTGGGGGTTCGACGTGAAGTGAGCTCTAATACTACCCCAGGAGTTACCCTCCTCGCCTCTACAACCGGAGTAACTATATAACCGGGTTTACCGTGCCCCTCTAATAGGCAGTCCACGAAAATCCGTCACTACAGTGACTAACCCACCAATTTTAATAAAATTTCGACAGTATAACGTGGCTTTTATTTATTTATCCAGCATGCATAGTAAAAATAGCTTACATAAATTTCCCAATACACTTACAAAATATAGCCACATATACTCATATCTCATAAGCCATTCATAGGAAAATATATAATTTTCAAGACAGTTAACAGCCTCCAATTACTCAATTTCATAATCAACCCAATATATCTTTATTTGTCACATTATTTCTAAAACATCAAAAATCTCGTTTTAATCTCGTTTTCATTTCATAAAATACATAAAGAGCATTTAAAAATAAACTCTAGATAATTTACAATAATAATAAGTTTACTCACCGTTTGTACAAACTAAAAGCTTTCTAGGTGCCCCGATAACTACTCGTCGAGTACGATTTCCTTGCCTTTACCGGAAGGCTCTCCTCCTAGACACATTGCAAAAATTTACTCAATTCATCACATTAATGCTAAATCACTATATATTTGACTTAAATCCTATACTAATGCATGGTATGAAATGCAATAGCCAAAAACGGCTTAAACGCGGTATTAACCTATTTTTGACACTTCACCCCATAAATTGCTAACGCGCTCCATTTTAGCTCTAAATTGTCCCATTCTCTCTCCAACCTTTCTAACCATTAATTATCAGCCAATATTCCTCTAAAATCACCAAAATCAGCTCACTCTCTTCCTTGGAAAATTTGGCCAAAAATGGGACATTAACTCGGTAAATTTTCTACTTTGTTTTTCTATCACATTTAACCATTTTTCATCATTTTCTCTTCATTTCTCTTAGAATAAAAATTAGATTATCATCATTGTACCTCATTGCAGATTCAGCCAAGGGTGGGTATTGTGAAAATTTAATGCTTTCTTACCCAATTTAATTTCTAAACACATTTAACTAACTAAAACTATAATTTAACTAAAAATCAAAACCTAAAAATTTCAAAATCTCTCCCCTAGAATTTCGTCCAGCCCTTGATGTCACTTTTAGATCTCTCTCCTCAAGCATGCTAAATGGAAACAAAGGCATAAGAAAGGTAGAAATCAAGCTAAAGTCGAAAAATCTTACCGTTAGACGCGTAAACGTGCGAAAAACGCGAATTCCCCTTTGAATTTTCTTGTTTCTCTTTGGTTTTTCTTTTTTTCTTCCTTTCCTCTCTATTTTCTCTCTTGTTCTCCCTTATGTCCGGCCAGCACTTAAAATGGGGTTTAAATGGGCTGACTTTTCATTAAAAAAATATTATATCATTTTTAAAAATGCCACGTGTCACTTTCCCATTGGTCCATTTTTAAAATTTTATCCATTTGTTTCCAAATTTTCACCATACACTTGTCCCACATATCCATAGCTTAGATAAAATTCTCAGACTTATCCAAAGTCTCGGTGGAGTAATTTTTGAAATTTACACTTTTACCCCTGTAAAAGTGAAAAATTACATTTTTACCCAAAAAACTAAAAAATTGCCCATAGACATATTTTTCATCCCTTATACTCATACCATTCTCCAATTTGTCAAATTTGATCTAAATTCTCTCAAAATCTCAAATGTTGTCTACGAGTGGTAAAATTACGATTTTGCCCCTACACTCCAGAAATCACCAGAATTAAACTTTTTCACTTCCTATCATTAAATTATACTCCAAATAGTTAATCTTGGTCAAAATTTTCACTCCATTATCAAATTATTATCTTAGGTGGCAAAATGACGATTTTACCCCTAAACATCAAAATTTTCAATTTTACCCCTAATGAACCCTCGAACTCCAAACAATCATTTTTAGTCATTCCTGGACTGTAAAATATTAAATTTCATCCTACGATTCCTATTTGAACTAGTTCGAGGTTAAATCAACTCAAGTGTATCGTTAGGTACAATACCAGGTTTCATCTATTCTTAGGACTTTCCTAGCGTAATAACATACTACTCAGTGCATGTATGTCATGACATGTGTTTATAGGGTCGGGTTTTACATTGATCTCCATGCTAAGAAAAAATATTTTGGATTTTCATGAGTGACCCAATTAATTTTCCACTACAAGCACCACATACACCATATCTTCCAAGTCTCCCCACACATGAAGAACATATGACTAACAGTTTCAGATTTCTATTTATATAAAGACACATTTTGTTTATTCCTCCCTTATTAACTTTTTTTTTTTTTTGCTAGTTCAATTTTGGTAGCAATTTGTTCCCACATTAATCGCCAGACAAACACCTTAACTCTATATGGTGCATAACCAAGCCAAATTTTTTTCCACAATTCACTACTTCCTTATTGATAGTTACGCGCTATTTGACAGAAAGATTTAGAGAAAACTTACCACTGGAGGTAGCTTTCCAAATAATTGTTGGGATTCGACCTCATGCTCAAATATGAAAATAATCAATAAATTAAAAATATAATGCAGTTGAATAGTAAACTAGCATTTAATCAGAAAAATAATCAAATCCTACAAGATCAATGTTTATGTCTTTCATGTAATTTTCTAATTAATTATGAACATTCATAAGCTTAAAAGTTACATACCTTGTTCTCGATATCGTAACCAAAAGCCAATTAAATAAAAAACGCTTGTGATGAAGCAAGAAACCCCGAAAAGAGAATAAGATGGTTTAAAATCTTGCAAACAAAATCGTTGCTTCTTCACCTTTAGGATTTGTCAAATCTTCAGCTACCCAAATGTTTGACCTCTTATGCTAGCAAGTTTTGTTTTTAAAACAAAAAGACCAAAAATTCTTACTGAATCTTATTTTTGTTAGATAAAGAAAACTATTTTTCTTTTCTTATTTTATGAAACGGTTGAGAAGTGACTGGAGGCTTAGAATTTTAGTTTGATAACATAACATATTTATATAGTCAAACTAAGTTGTAACCCTAGATACAACAGTTGTATTTTAATTCAATTAAGTCCTTGTGAACTTAATTAATTGCTCACTTTATTTTGATCTATTTCAATTAAGTCCAACTTAATTGATTATCCTTATTTAATCTCAATCATGTCACTTAATGTGTGTGACTCATTAAGCTTCTAATATGTTGGCAACAAATATAAATCCCAATCAAATATCAATTTGATAATTGATTTATATTTATAAATCATGAGCAGCATCTAACAATACATCATGACCACCTAAATATTAAAAAGTCAATCAAAGAATTTGACAAAGCCCTTCAATGATTAACCTCTTAATGCAATACAGTCCTTTCATCAAATATATCGGATATGTCATAAAGCATGGCTTAGTGTCTACTTATAACATTCCATATTAGTTCTCATAATTCATGACTAACTTTATGAATTAGAAAACTAACTTTCTTCAAATTCATCATATTTTAGCCAAAGGTTTTATACAAGTTAATCAATAATTCAGAACAACTGAGATACATCTCCTCATATCACTTGGGGTGATGAATCCTCTCTTGATTACTCATTCACCTTCACATGCTTCATGACTTATCCAAAAACACTCTGTTTAGGCATCTGGCTACCTACAGACCCGTAGGAGTGAAATTAAAGTATGTTATTCCCCAATGAAGATAATCCGGTGTCTCAAGTCTAAGGACTAGTTGCATGACTATCACATGAGAACATATTCCATAGAAACTTGAGTGAAATACCAAATGGAGTTCTCATAGCGGGTCATGTTCAGTGAACTTGTTTTTTAAAAAGCACCAACATATTATCCTCAAGTATCCCATATACTTCAAAATATAGGATCATTTGCTTACTTTCCAAGGAGGCTTAACATGTACAAGTCTTTGAGCATTGTCAATGCCTTGTCTTGACAATACAATGACCAGGAACAATTTTAGGAATATGGCTTTGATGCATAGTGATCTGATAATTGTAAAAACTTTACAATTCTCTTGCAAAGCCTTTATATTCCATGGTCTTCATCCAATTAGTACTTAATAACTCTTTATTATTGCACTAGCATGAAAGAAAACCTCTATTACATATAGTTATGCAATTAAGTATGCATTAAATGACAATCTATATTCCTTGACCAATCCAATTGACTTAAGGGCATATACCAACAATCTTCCACTTGCATTTAAGTCAATTGTTAACGTATCCAATATCAAACTTTTCCACTTAGCAACTGTGTCTCTTCTAAGACAACTCAAATTGTAATATTTGAGAATATGTTAATTTATATGTTTGACAATCTCCATTGTCATAACTGAAATACTAATTTAGATCACAACGAGACCTTGATTCCATTATTATGGCTCTTGTTGTTAGTTTAACAACTCAAAATCATTTATTGGTTCATTAAACTAATGATATAAATATATCTTCTTTTGTAGCCTAAACAAAAGGTTTGTATCTGATTATAAGTATAATCATGCAGTTATCTCTTATTTTGGAACCATTCCAATACAACTACTTAATCATGACTTTATATTACTTTTAACATTTATGATTCTCTTTATGTTAAACTCTTTTAACATGTCATCTTAAATTTTGTTGTTAAGTTCCCCTTTTAGGCTCTAACTCTTTAGTCCCATTTTGTTTCTCTTAGACCGGCAAATGTGTTTTATACACTTTTAATGAGTAACTTATCTTACTCCCACTAACCTTATGATGTGCATAAAATATATTTATCTTATTCAATGTATTCAACTATTTTGAATTTATTACATTGAATAGAGATTATTATCCAATCATTCATGTTAGATTATTTAATAGACTCATCTTATATGAGTAGTGCATCAATATGCATCCTACTAATGGTTTATTTTTAATGGATGAATTATGCATCTTTATGCAACCCATTAAATCAATCTTTGTGCATTGATCTTATTTATTGAATTTTATAATTTCATGACCCTTGACCTTTAAAGCGTCATTAGCTCCCACTATTTCTATCATGTATAGAAATCTTACAAAGTAAACTTATTTACTTTCCTTTGGGGTGTTATATCTATAACTTTTATGTATACTTACATGTCATTAGTCATTCATCATTGGTTACGGGATGAAATCTTCTTGAAGGTTAGTTCACGATATTAACTGGGTTTGGAATGCTTTGTCATTCATCTCCTATGAATTCAATATGATAATCAATTGTTATTTAGTTCTAAGCAATCTTAATTTAGATCTAAGATTTCAATAAGAATGCTCCTTGACTAAATATGTTCATAATCATATTATGAATTCATTGAGTTAGGACACAATTTTATTTAAGTCATCTCTTTAATTTCCTTTTTGATTCATAATCAAAAGAAAAATAATCTCACAATGATTTTATCAGTATGACTTAGTATTGATTATCATATAAACAAGGTTATACTTAAGGATAAATAATTTAGAACAATTATAAAATAAAATGAGATGTACTATAAATATATAAATATATATAAGTTAAGCATCTCGTGCCAGCAAAATATAAATCTATGTTTCCTAAACATAAAATAAAATATTAGCCATAGCCCAAAACCAAAACATCTCATCTTGACAATCATGTCATGAAAACATTCAATGTTCTAAAATTATTTATTGTTCCATAATCTAATCTAGGTCGACAAGCTTGATCACCATCAACTAAGGTTGTCCCCTTCATGATCCTATTCTTCACTGTTCCTTTTCATTAGTTCCTCTAATATGTCATACATATTAAAACTATTAATAAAGAGTAAGGTATCATATACCAAGTAGTGAAAAATAAATCATCATATGATTCATACTTGATGTGAAAACTTCCTTTTGTTTCTTCTCTTTAATGGATTCAAGATAATCCTTGCAATTGCGCCTCCAATGCCTTAGTTTGCCGCAAAAATGGTGTTTGTCATTGTCTTTGTCCTTTTTCACTCCTCTAGTAGGCTTCATACCTTTTGAAGTTGATGTCTTTTCTTCTTTGTTATTTTTAGAAAATTTTCTTTTCTTATTTTTATTTTTCTTAAAACAGACAAGATGAACTGAAGGCTTCTCCTTCGTAATAGTGTTCTCAGCCTGTGTGAGCATATTCAATAAGCCCGAAAGAGTTACCTCAATCTTGTTCATGTTGAAGTTCAACACAAACTGTGGATAGCTTTCTGGTAACGAAGAGAGTACAAGGTCTATGCTTAAATCATGATTCATAACCCAACCCAAATGCTCAATTCGAGTGATATATCCTATCATTTTAAGCACATGAGGCCTTATTACGCTTCCCACAAACTTCTTACATCGAAACAATTCCCTTGAAATATTGAATCTCTCTGTGCGACTTTCCTTATCGAACATTTCTTTATGGTTTAGGATAATATCCAGAGCATCCATAGCTTCATGTTGCTTTTGAAGATTTGTAGCCATACTAGCCAACATCACACATGTGACTTGATCGAGATCATCCATATAAACTTTATAGGCCTCTTTTTCCTCATTTGTAGCATAATCGCTAGGTTCCTCGGGAACAAGAACATTTAGGATATAAACCTTTTTCTCTTGTTCAAGAAAATCTTGATATTGCAAAACTAGTCAATGAAATTTGGGCCTATCAAATTGTTTGCATCAAGCATGCTTCTAAGTGACAAATTATTCACATTGATAGATTTATATCTTATATAAACTAACATTTATGATTATACGCAAATTATATAATCATAAAGATAAGGTTTTAGAATCTTATATGATTATTCTAAATATTTTATCAAAATAATAGTTATCTTTTACTATCTCGAGAAATTTAACCTTTAAACTTATTATTGAGCTAGGACCCTTTTCATCCCACCATGACCTTGAGTGACTCAACAAGCCATGATGACAATAATTAGGTAGATAACTTAACTTACCAATTGTATCTTATACCACTCCTAGATCAGTTAGGAGACAACTCTTTGTCTAAATGCATCATATATATTTTGCCAATTTATACCTCTAATACTATGCAGTCATGTGTGACACATCTAAACAACATGATATTAGTTAAGTAAGATCTACTAATAACTCAAACATACTCATGTAAAAGTTTGGCCTTGAGTGACTCAATAACCCTCTAATTAAAGGAGCAATCTATTTATCTTGTTATATGGTGGAAGGTAACTTTTGGACTTAATATTTTAATGAGAGATTTTATTTATTAATTCATTAATTAAGGTCTCATTGATTTGGCGTTGTTGACATGCATAGCATTTATCGCATTTTACATATATCATATAGATACTAAAAAATAAATCTATCTCATGTCATATATGAGGATGATTATGAACTTTACTAATTCTAATTTCCTCGAGCCATTAAGGAAATTAATCGATTAAATTCCTAGGGGATTTACACAAACATCGTCTTCAAACTTTACTTGTAATCTCCTTGAATCTCCATGACACCTTTAAGTCTCCATCTTCAAGTTACAAAAATTTTTCTATCTAACCCTAGTTTTACACTTTGATGTAACTAATTACATTTATAATCAAGAAACCTCGAGTTACATTTGAGGGGAGTTAGGTGAGAAAAGAACCCAGAGAAAATAGATATAAGGCAAGGTGACCAGACCCTATTTTAAAATAAATACCATGAGAAATAAGTTTAACCATCCATGACCTAATCTTCAAAGGTCTAAGTCCATAATCATTTTCATGCTTTATAATCACAATCAAAAGCATAGAAATAAATGCAAACTCAATATCACTTGGTGATCTTGTGTGTTATTTGAGAAACGCATCAATTAATTCACTTAAAGTGCTAGATTCAAATTATTTGGCATTGTTTTATTTCAATTTAATGTTTAAGAAATTCCCATTTTCAAAACACTTAAAGTAAACCTTTTTACTTCTTATTTCTTATTAGAAATTCATTGAAATAAAATTTTCTTTTTTAAGACTTTCCAATTTAACTCTTTCCATAGTTAAAACTCCTTTTAATTTTGGAAACCTCTTTATTTTAGATAAACTTACTAAAATATATCTAAGACAACATTTTAATTTCTGGCATTTAGAACATGGATTAGTTTCCTAAATTGTATGTTGTTCAAGTTACCTAAATAATGACTTAACAAATTTTGGAAACTTCTAGTCAAACCAAAAGTTTAGGAATTTCTTCTAAAGTAGGAAACTATTTCCTATAAATTTCTCAAATTAAAATATATCCTTAATTTTAGGAATTTCTTTCAAAGTATGAAACAATTTCCTATTTTTCATGAATCACCCAAAATTAAAATTCTATCATTAATTTTAGGAATTACTTTTAAAGTAGGAAATAATTTTCTATTTTTTATGAATCACTCAAAATTAAAATATATGGCATTTAAGTGCTCTTAAAACTCCATAAATCATGAGTCAAACTCATGAAAACGTTGCTGAAAATTTCCAGCAAGTGTGTTTAACAATTAAACACAAAATTCATGAAGAATTAAGCCACCAAAACTGATCATAGCTACCTAAAATTTTCTACATTAAATCTTTGTTGTTTTGGAACTCGAAAACATGATTTTTATGAACCTTTTTCATACTAAATCAAGTTTGGCCGAAGCATGTAGTAATTTAATTTAATAAACTAATTTTTAACAATTAAAAATTGCTCATAACACTACCCAATGTTAGCAAAAAATAATCGCCATATTAGTCTCCAAAACACTTCAAAACTATTCAGTTTCAACTTGGCTTTGCTAGCTTTTTAATTCAATTATTAATTCTTCAACTAAACATAATTTTAAACCTCTTAAAACATGTTTTAATGAATTAATTACATGCTGTTCAGATTTGAATTAAAACAAAAAAAATAGATTTTAAAGAAAACCTTCAAAACTGATATACACCTAATCAACACACGAATCAATCCTATTGATTATCACTAAAAATAAAGCATGCATGTTATATGAAAAACATCAAACAAAGACTTTGATACCACTGCTGGGATTCGATCTCAAGCTCAAATATGAAAATAATCAATAAATTAAAAATATGACACAGCGAAATAATAAACTAGCATTTAATCAGAAAAACAGTCGAATCCTACAAGATCAATGTTTGTGTTTTTCATGTAATTTTCTAATTAATTATGAATATTCATAAGTTTAAGAGTTACATACCTTGCTTAGATATCATAATCAAGAGACAATTAAATCAAAAACACTTGTGATGAAGCAAGAACCACAAAAAGAATATAAGATGATCTAAAATCCTGCAACCAAAATCTTTGCTTCTTCACCTTTAAGATTTGTCAAATCTTCATCCACCCAAGTGTTTGGCCTCTAACAATAATCCGCACAGTGACCAAATAAGACCTTCTCAAAGGTACGATTTTTTACTCGTGCTTAGCAAGTTTTGTTTCTAAAACAAAAAGACAAAAAATTCTTACCGAATCTTATTTTTTTCAGACAAAGAAAACTATTTTTCCTTTTTTATTTTATGAAATGGCTAAGAAGTGGCTACAGGCTTAGAGTTTTAGTTTGTTAACATAACATATTTATATAGCCGAACTAAGTTGTAACCCTAGATACAATAGTTGTATTTTAATTCCATTAAGTCCTTATGAACTTAATTAATTTCTCACTTTATTTTGGTCTATTTCAATTAAGTCCAACTTAATTAATTATCTTTATTTAATCTCAATCATGTCACTTAATGTGTGTGACCCATTGGGTTTTTAACATATTGGCAATAAATATAAATCGTAATCAAATATCAATTTGATAATTAATTTATATTTATCGGTCATAAGTGGCATCTAACATTACATCATGACCACCCAAATGTTAAAGAGTCAATTAAAGAATTTGACAAGCCTCTTAGTGCAATACGGTCCTTTCATTAAATATCCTGGATATGTCATAAAGAATGGTTTAGTGTCTACTTATAACATTTTATATTAGTTCTCATAATTCATGACTAACTTTATGAATCAAGAAACTAACTTTCCTAAAATTCATCATGCTTTGGCCAAAGACTTTATACAAGTTAATCAAAAATTGAGAACAACTGAGATACATCCCCTCATATCACTTAAGGTGATGAATCCTCACTTGACCACTCATTCACCTTCGCATGCTTCATAGCATACCCAAAAACACCCTGTTTAAGCATTTAGTCGCTTCCAAACCCGTAGGGGTAAAATTAAAGTATGACATTCCCTATACAAGATGACTTGGTGTCTCAAGTCCAAGGACTAGTTGCACGACTATCACATGAGAACATATTCCATAGACATTTGAGTGAAGTACCAAATGGAGTTCTCATAGCGGGTCATGTTCAGTGAACTTGTTCTTTAACAAGCACCTACATGCTATCCTCAAGTATCCCTTTTACTTCAATCTATGAGATCATTTGCTTACTTCCTAAGTAAGGAGGCTTAACATGTACTAGTCTTTGAGCATTGTCAATGCCTTGTCTTGACAATATAATGACCAGGAACAATTTTAGGAACATGGCTTTAATGTATAGTGATCTCATAATTATAACAATTTTACAATTCTCTTGCAAGGCCTTTATGTTCTATGGGCTTCATCCAATTGGTACTTAATAACTCTTTATTATTGCACTAACATGAAGGAAAACGTCTATCACATATAATTATGTGATTAAGTATGCATTAAATGACAATCTATATACCTTGACCAATCCTATTGGCTCAAGGGCATATACCAACAATAACCCCATCTTTGACCCCTCTCCAAATGTGTGTTCTCAAAGAAGGCTCCATAATCTTATCCATTGTTTGAATTCTTATCAAAATAGTTATCTTTTGAGCTCAAATTTCCATTGCAACCCACTATCAATCCAAGCTCCATGCTTGCATACTCTCTTTTCTTTATGAACTGCCGACGTAAACAATCTTGGAAACTCTTTTTTTAGGATCATGTCCTCTAACCATACATCATGCCAAAATAATATCGATTTTTCATCACCTATAATAACTCCCATGTTGGCTATTAATTGCAAAAAGAATTTGTAAGTAGGCATTAAAAGAGATATTTTGTTTTGCCATGCATTTGAGCATTTACAAGTTACATTACCATTAGGTATCAAGGCACGTGGTTCATAGTGATTCTTCATTACCACAACTTGTCTCCATAAGCTCTCTTGCTCATACCAATATCTCCATAATCATTTGGTCAAAAGGCCCATGTTTTTTGTTTCTAAATCAATAATTCTCAAACCTCCATCTTTTTAGCATTGTACACATTATCCCACTTTACATACTGCACCCCTTTGTTAGTGTTGGAACCCATCCAAAAGAATCTTCTTTGAATCCATTCTAATTCATTCCTAATCTCAAAAAGCATTTTGAACAAAGACATGAAGAATATATGTAAGTTATAGATTACTTACTTTAATGGTGTAACTCTGCCTTTACATGATAACAACTTAAACTTCCAACCTTTCAATTTGGCTTCCACACCTTCAATCAGTGGCCTCTAAATTTTTAGTAATGGTTGGTAGGTTTCAAGTGGTAATCCCACGTAAATAGTTAGTAGAATTCCTACTTTACAGTGAATCTTAGCAATCCAATTACGCAATACTTATTCTTTGACTCCAACACCAAACAAACTACTTTTTTGGAAATTTATCTTCAATCCAGATATAATTTGAAAGCAATGTAAAACTCTCTTCATATTCAATAATTCTTCAATGCTTAGTTGGTAAAACATTAATTTATCATCCACAAACTGTAAATGAGTGATTTGTAGCCCATGATCGTCAATTGGAATGTTAACACCGATCTTTTTCTTGTTTTCCTTTCCCATTATGCAACTAAACATCTCAACTACCATGTTAAAGAGAAAAAAAGATAAAAGACATCCTTGCCTTAGTCCCTTTTGCAATTTAATTAGCTTGGTAGGTGTTCTATTCACAAGCATGGAAATAAAAGCTACCAACACACTCCATAATCCACTTTCACCACTTATTTCCAAAACCCATCTTTCCTATAGTAAAATTGAGAAATCCCCAACATACGGTATCAAACGCTTTCTCAAAATCAAATTTCAACATTAATTTTCCCTCTCGATTTTTATGCATTAAATCAACCACCTCATTCGCTATCAAAGTTGAGTCTAATAATTGTCTACCTGATATAAAAATAAACTGAGAATCCCCTATGACCTCACCTATTACTTTTTTGAAGTGGTTAGCTAACACTTTGACAATGATTTTATAAATACAACCCCCAAGACTAATAGGTTTGTATTCTCTAAGTATACTAAGATTCCAATTATTTGGAATCAAGGTTAAAAAACTTTCATTCACACCATGGCCAAGATGCCCAGACATATAAAAGTTATTAATAAATACCATTACCTCCCTTTTCACCACTGCCCATTATGTTTTAAAGAAGTTGAAGTTAAAACCATCTGATCCAAGAGCCTTATTTCCATCATTTTCTTTAATGATTTCCTATACCTCAAATTCTATAAACGGAGATTCTAACACTTCCATTAACTACATTTTCAATCTATATATTTCACATCTCATATTCGCCAATCTCATCAGTCTTATAGCATGTATAATTTGCGAAAATGTTTCACAACTTCTTTTTTAATTTACATTAGCTTTTCAATAGAATCATTGTTCACCTTTATACTCACCATACAATTCGATCTCTTCCCTGTTGATGTCATTGCATGGAAGTATTTGGTATTCCTATCTCCCTCTGCAACCCACTTAGTCCGAGATTGTTGTTTCCGTTTACACTCCTTAATTCTATACAAAGACCATAGCTTAGCATGTTTCCTCATTACCTTCTCCCAATTATCAAACTTATTCCCTATGTCTTGCCATTCCATCTCCAAATCTTGAATCTTATTTCTAAACTTTCAATTTTACAAGAAATCTCACCATACTACCTCTTATTCCAATCCTTGATAATTGGTTGTAATTTTTTTAAACCCTACCATAATGTCAAATTTCTTTTATTTTCGACCTTAGCAGTCTCCTAATTATTTTTTTATCAACTTCTAAAACATTTTATCATCTAGCCAATAATTAAAAGAGAAAATTATGAGAAATAACCCTCTTCATAAGCCCAATTCAAAAATGCCTCTCATTATAATTTTAACTGTTTTACCCAAGTTTTAGCATGATTTGACAATAATGCCCTTTGAACAATTTCAGACAAATTAAATGGTCTTGATTTTCTCTATCCTGCCATCCAGGTAGAAATTTCAAAATTAAATTATAATTTCTCTCTTGCCAAATATTGTCTATCTCATTAGCCAACTTTCTCTCGCCATCCCAAAGAGCAAAGACAACATCAAGGTATGTGTTTTGAGTTCTTTGGTTTATTAATTTATATTCATAGAACCCCAAAGTTAAGGGATTGAAATTGATTAGACATATCTGTAAAATAGAACACTGTATGACTTTGGCAACTTAACATGATTGTGAACAAGCAAATCAATTAATTATTAGGCATTGAATTTATGATCTTTAAGCATTGTGTCACTGATTTTTAGGCATTGCAAGAATGGTTTTTAGGCATTATGTGACTTAGGCATTGCGAGACTGGCTTTTAGGTATTAAGTCACTAGTTTTTGGTATTGCGTGACTCATTTTAGGCATTGCGCAATTGGTTTTTAGGCATTGTGTGACTTAGGCATTGCATGATTGAAGCATTGCATGATTGGTTTTAGGCATTGTGTGACTTAGGTGTTATGAAACTGCCTTTTAAGCATTATGTGACTTAACCATTGCATGTTAAGTTTTTAGGTATTGTGCGACTAGTTTTTAAGTATATCATGAATAAAGCATTGCATGACTGGGTTATAGGCATTACGTGACAGTTTTTAAGCATTGTGTGACTTGATTTTAGGCATTGTCTGACTGATTTTTAGGCATTGCGTGACACATTTTTGATAAATTGATTATGACACTTATTTTTTGTTAAATGTCAACGACATGCCAAATGTGAAGCTTATGATAACATACGGTGGTCATTGGGTCGATAACATTTACAAGGGTGGTGAGACATAAGTGAAGGGTGTTGGGAGTGATTTGTCATTTTCAGATCTGATAAAGCTAGTTGAAGATGTTGTTGGGGTAAACTCACAGAATCACAAAATCAAGCTACATGCATTGCTCAGTCATGTCACAGAGGTGTGTTCAGTCATGTCACAGGGGTTTCACACCCAATTGTCAAGGACGATGAAGATTTAGCAAGTATTCCACAAAATGATAGGGGAATTATAGTGTTTGTGACCGTTAAGGAATGACATACAAATGTTATGCCACATGAACAAGTTGTCTAACATAGTAATCACCTAAATCAAATTTATACTACTTCACACATACCATACCATGCAATCCCTAACCAACAACAATGGTAATCACCATCAACATATGTGTTTGACTTTGAGTAGCCCAGTACACAAACGAGGTGTCTGCAAATGTTGTTTGCGCAAATTTGATCAACATATGTATCAAACCACATACTTCGTTCTTACTAACAAATGTAACCGTTGCCCGAAACTGCAATGGGTCCATTTCCATTCTCAAATGAAAGTCTATGGCATTCGATTATTGATACCAAATAGGGGGGAATAATTTGAGCCTTATTCCTTATGATTCGAGGGGTATGAGAGTTTTTAATATATAGAAAAATATCACTTGTGCACTTACCCTTTCAGGGAGTTTTACTTCTTTTTTGTGTGTAAGTATATGCATATTGGTTGGAGATGGCGCTCAAATTAATTTTTGGGATGACAAATGGATCAAAGGAACCATCCTTCATTTTGTTTTTCCCTATATCTATGCATTGACCATCAACAAAATCAACAAGATTAAGGAGTTTGGCTTATGGGTGGATGATGCGTGGGTTTAGAATGTTCAACTTAGAAGAGACATGTTCGAATGGGAGTTAGAGATTTGGGAACAAATCAAGGAGTGCATTAGCCAAGCCTATCTTGATAGAGAACTTTAAAACAAGCTTATATGGAAACACACTTTAAGTGAAAGTTACTCTTTTAGTTCCTTTTTCCAAACAGTCTAGAGCACTAGTGCGGCTAATGTTGAGATGTTGAAAGTTATTTAGGTTGAACTTGCTTCTTCCGAAGTGGAGGTTTTTATTTGGAAAGTCATGAGAGGTAAGCTCTCGGTCAAAGAGGAATTGGTCAAAAGAAACCTATTCCAAAAGGATTCGACCATTTACCTCTTTTGTAACAAAGATGTTGAATCTGTCAACTACCTTTTCTTCACTTGTCCAAAGTCATGGAGAATTTAAGGTTGTTGGATGGTTGAATGAAGTGTTCATGGGTGTATGCCGGACAATGCCACGGCTTTTTCACGACTTGGAATGATATGTACATTGAACCATGTAAGAATAAGGTATGGAAAATGGCTTTCTATATTATTATGTGGTCCTTATGGTTGGTTAGAAATGAAATGTTGTTTAATGGCAAAGCTTGGGATATGATGCAATTATATGAGCTCATGAAGGTTAAAGTACCTTGGTGGGTCAATTCTTAGTGGCTTAAGGAGAACCTATTCATTTCTTATATAAGTAGGCTCCCTTCTATTACTTGTGCAGCTATGAAAAGAACAACAAACAAAGCCTTGGTGTTATGGGAAACCCCCCCCCCCCCCCCCCAAGGGTGGTTGAAATTTACTATGAATGTTGTTGTAAATGGTTACCCTAGACAGATTGGTATAAGGGGGTACTACGTGATGATGTTAAGGTAAGGAATATGGTGTTCTCCAAGTTAGCTGGAAGGGGTGATGCTAATCTAGTTTAAATTTTAGTTGTTAAAAAGGCAGTGGTTTTGTTTTTAGCTTTATGTTGGGCTTCAAAGCTTGGACTCATTCTTGAGAGTGATTCCAAGAATGTAGTCCTTTGGGTTTCAAAGCCAACAAAAGCTCCATGGATGATTAGAAATATTGTATCTCAAATTAAGTCATTAAGCTCAAAGTTGCTGGGTTGAGAAATCAAACACATTCGGTGATTGGGCAAAGATATGGCCAACAACCTACTAAGGATGAGGTGGGGAGTAAGTGATCTTATACATATTTATTCTTATTGATGCTACTTTGTCTACTATGAACTTGCAGACTTTTCCTTCAAATTTATACGAGTAAGGAATGGAAACATGATGTATTTTGCTTCCACTACTTACTAGTATTTGACTTTTGTTTTCTAGTTACGGAGAAATTGGATTTTTGATACTGTATAGGAAAGCATCTTTTGTATATTTCTCTTTGTATTGTTCGTTTTTTTGAAGCCAACTTGGCATCTAACCATAACACAAAGTCAGAGCCCTTTGTAAGTTGCAAGGACTCTCCGATTGATCAATTAATCTTCTCATTACTTATTCGAAAAGACAATCTAAACCAACCACTTCATAATTTGAATTTTGAAGAATTTTATTTCCCTTAAACCTCTTCATTAGAGCAACGTTAGCCAACTTTAAATTTGCCATATGTGTATCACTTGTATCCAAACATCATTTAATCTCCATCTTTCTATTCCTATTCATCTACTCGGACTTATCATGGTTGGCCGGATTCAAAGCTGGCTATGAAGCGACAATAATCACTTCCTTTATTGTAGTTTGTATAGCAAACATCTCTTCCCTTACTCGTATATGAGTATAATATGGAATCTTTCAAAGACTCTGAACTTTCACCTATATCATTCCATAATTGAAACAATTCATGGCTAATGTCCTTTTATCCACTTTGACAAAATTTCCCCAACTGTCTCCTAAAACCTTGAAGAGATTCAAAGGCCAAACATGAATGGGTACCACCTTAATTCGAACCCAACACAAGTACTCGAATTATCATAGGGAACCAAATTCGTAAACCACTCATTGAAACAATCAAAATAATCCACCAACAAGACCTTTAGCTCTTCTTAGTTAGTAAAAGTTATTAACACTCTAGGACTTTCAGCTAGCCTTGCACGGACCTCTATTTGTTTCTCTACCAACTCATTTTCCACGACACACAAATAACATCCTTCTTGGATGGTTCCAATTACAGTTTTATTCAATCACTCCTAGTTTGTCTTACGGATAAAAATTTTTAAACCATCCTTACCATTATCTATCTTCTTCACCATTTTCACTTGTAACCATACTAGCTCGACGTTAACCACCTTATTGCTTATCAATGCTTCCTTGAGCGTACTTTACTTTGGAGGCACAGCCTTTGCACGAATAGTCAAAGGTACTACATTGGATTTATCCCTTGTGCCAAATACATACCATCACCATGTTGAATGGCCAAATCGATTCCCTCTCATACCGATACCGCACAAATGCAAAGCTAGACCCTTTTTTCCAAAAACTCTATGAAACAAACATATCCACCGTCACTCCATAATATAATTACTTTTTTAAAAAAATCATATTATTATATTTACCATTTAAAACTATACAATATTAGCATTGTTGCTATTTTATTTATACTATCAAGAATAAAATGAAGAAAACCTGAAAGACTATGAAATTAATTATCATTTAATTTAATTTACACATTAACTAGGGTTGTCAACGGTAAGGTACCTGCTAATTTTGAGGTACCTAAATCCGAACCCTATTAACAACTATAATACCCGAACCCTACAACTATCCAAATATTTTGAAAGATTATTACCCTAATACATACCCATTACTCGATAATTATCCTAACCCGTTTAAAAACCTGATTATATAAAAAATTATTAAAATGCTCAATCTTCTTCCTCTTTGTTTTCTATTGCTAGTTAATGTTCTAATTGTAGCCATGGCTTGATTTGCTACAGCTTTTAATTTCTTTGGAGAAATCTTATGCACACTATCAGTTGAAGTATCTAGTTTCATTCCATCCTTTGCTACTTTTGAATTGGTAGGGACAAAGCCCTTATACATAGAGTGACAACATGAAGCTTTAAAACACCTAGGTCAAGTCCAAGGAAATGAGCCAACGATTTGAGCACTCATGACTAGAAAAAAAAAAGAGTTATTACGAAGCAAGTTGAGCACTAACCAGAACCAAGAACTACTAAGAAAAGAAAGATAAGAAAAAGGAACAACTAGGGGAAAAAAAAAGAAAACAAGATGAACAATTGAAGGAGCGTTTGTGACTAAGGGAAGAAAAGAAAAAAAAAAGAGTGGCTATGGCTAGGGAGGGGAAAGGAAAAAGAGAATAAAAAAAAAAGGATTAGGGTTTACATATTAATATATCAATATTATTAAATAAAATCAATATAATTGGGTTCAGCTAGTAGGTTTCCAATGAGTGATACCTAAACTCGATATGGTAGTGAAATCACTACTTATACTGCCTCAAACTCGATTATAGGGTATCTTAACCTTATATAACTGAGTAAAGTATCAACGGATACCCTATAATAGGGTATCCATTGTCATCCCTAGCATTAAAATACATTATAATAGTCTAAACCATATGCAATATAATATTCTAGATTTTGAAAATTTTTTAATCTTTTATTTTTTAAGTCTCAAAGTAATTATAAAATTATCATCATATGTTTAGAAAATTGAAATTTTAAAAGTAAAAGATAAAGTGTAAATTTATTACTTTACTTAAGATGATAGATCAAATTTGTCACTCATATTTGAAGGATGCAATTTTACATTGTACTTTTAATTTAGTTTAAAAATGGTTAAAACAGTAAAACAAATATTCCATAGAATATAAAAAGAATATTCTAAAATATATCTTATAGAATACTTCTTTACAATTAATTTTTTATATTCTTCAAATAAATAAATATTAAATATTAAAACTACATTTATTCAAAGATTCTTGTAATTCTAATCCATCAGTGTAAGTAAAATAATAAATTTAAGTCTTACCCCTAAAAATAACAATGAAATTGTTAATCACTTTGCTAATCATCTCCTTTTTCCCTCATTTTAACCTTTTTTTTTCTCATTTTCCATTTTCCAGCCAATAAGTGCTTTTCCTGACACTGGTAGGACAGATCTGGACCATGCAGCATGTTGGCTGGCCTAATCTCCCTGTCATTGCACATGCTAATGGTTTCTTTTCTTTTTCCCCATTTCTCTTACCAGCCTTTACCAAAACTCTATACACAAACAAAATTCACCATTAATCTCCTGGTTGATTGGTTAAACTAAAATGCCTAATTCCATGATCTATGTAGTATAAATTACTCCTGTAGGAATTCCACTCAAAGCTCCAAAATTCCCATGCTTATAGCTCATCAGATTCTTGTACCAAGTATGACTTAAAATAGCTGAGATTCTGAGACATACCTTAAGTGAAAATCATGTTATCAATCCTACATGGGAATTGTCTGCCACATACTTTTCCAACAATTTCAAAGGACCTAACAGCTCCTTACACAGCTATAGCTACTAAATATGGCTTTGCATTTCATCTAATTAATCACCTTCATACAAAAATAATCTATTTCTTTGATCATTAAAAGGAAGGAAATTTATAAAATGTGCACCCTTATAACAATGAATAAATCATAGAAATGAAGTTTGGCATCACATCAAACAACATATTGACTCAAAGCCTGTAACATTTCTACCCAAATCGAAAAACATATTAAAGAGAAAACAAAAAATCATCTTAACACAAACTTTTTATCTAGGGTACTTCACACCCAAATGAACTATGAACAGCAAAGTTGACCTGTCCATCTGCTTATCCAAAAAGGCTAGTCTGAGATAAATGGGAAGGCCCAAGAACCTTTTATGAAGGCTTCCACATATGCATGTTTCGACACCCTTTTTTAAGTTTCTTCCAAAGGGAGAGGTTAGCAAAAACATGAATAAGCCAAGTGGTTCTTCTTGGAAACATAAGGAGAGAGGTAGTTGGTGATGGCGGCAGAGGTACCAGGTATATCAGCTGGAACAAGGATTTGAGGCTTCCCTGAAGCTATTCTTTTTCCAGCTACGTTGGCGTAGAACAGGCCAGAGATGGCTGGAACAAAAACGTCACTCTGAGAACATATGTAGAAGTCTATAACCTTTTCAAATTCTGAATCTTCTGATTCAAGGAACTTCCCCTTTTTCTCCTCCGGCATTATGCTTTCCTACAATAGTTCCAAGAGCAAATAAGGGTTCAGAATGATAGGAACAGCAAAGTTTCAAGACTGAGCTGCTAGTGACCATCGTGTATTTGCAATAATTAAACATTGTACAAAAATTGCATGCTAATGTTTCGTGCAAAAGATTTTAGAGAAAACTTTTGAAGTTCCAAGTTGGACTGTCAAAATTTACGACAGGTAATTCCTTCCAGCAAGTCCCCAATCAATATTACTTGAGTTTAAAATTGTTATTCTAGGAAATTGAACCTAAGACATGCAGATCTTTATCAGACAAGTCCCCAATTCAATGTTGCTCTTTAGCACCAGGATAACCCCAAGCCAGTTAATAATCAAAGTCAAGCATTGCATGTAATAGTTCAATAAGCACATTGAAAATATAATCAGTAGAACCTTTATCAGACAAGGACAATATCTCACCTTTGTGTATGTTTTAGGGAAGATATCCTTCAGGACACTAAGGCTGCTATCCCACCTTGATTGAGTCAGGTATATGGTGGTGTCTGTATCAAATCCAACCTTCCTCAAAAATAAAGCAATCTCCTGTGCATTGTAACAACTTTTTGCCCCAGTAGAACCACTTCCGTGACAATTCTTATTCTCTAGTATCTCAACCCTCAAGTCCACTGCTATAAACTGGCCATCTGATTTGCGACTCAAGGTTTTAAGCCGTTCGATCATTAAGTCAACAACTTCATTAACCTGTGGTTGCAACTCTAAAGTTCCAAACATCCCCAAACATGCGACTGAATCAACACTACTCTTTTGTGCAGTTTTTCTCATATTTACAGTAGGGAAGTAGGTTGCAAGCCTTATGTTGCCCTTTGATTTAAATATTGGCTCTACATTTTCCACAATGTGATCCTCAGTGACTCGATTGGGAACCTTCACAGCAGCAAGATCCCGGATTGATATTTCATTGGGCAACTCTTTTGCTACCTTGACAACTCCATCCAGGCTTTTCATAAACTTCTCAACATCATAAATATCTTGAAAGTTGCTGAAGATTTTCAATTATGTTAGTACAATTCAGAATTTTTCACAAAGATGATCTCAAATTTACACTACTCTATATTCTTCATTGGATAACAAAAATAACAAAATAAAAATTTCACTATGAGAAACAGTTGAAGAAAATGGAGAGGAGAGAATAAGAGATTTTCAAAATTAACACGATAGCTTACTTTACATCACCAGGTTTGCTTCCTCTAATGTCAGGAAGTACAAGAGTTGCTCCTAGATACCTTGCCACTACTACAGCATCAGCTATCTGAACGGAGCAATCACCACAGATTAATAACATATGAGATGGAGAACTAGAAAATGGCTTTCAACAGATTAGTATTCACAAACTGCTGGCACCTTGTGCCATTAGATTACATGTAAAATACTGAAAAATAAAGGTGCTGTGATGCATCGATAAGGTGAAACCAACGACCCTCTAGAAAACCACTCCCCCCACCCCCTCTCCACCCTTCATCTCTCTCTCTCTCTCTCTCTCTCTCTCTCTCTCTCTCTCTCATACATACATACATACACAAAATTCTAGCAACAATTTCAATCATTAGGCTTATATGCTACACTCACAATTCAACATTCCATTTCTAACCTACATACTTAGCAAATCAAAATTGTCAGCAATCAGCAATAAACATCAATATAATTAAATAGGGTAAATAACCAAAAAGTATCATGTGGTATGAGATATAATAAACTTTCCCTTGAGGTTTAAAACCTGACATTTAACTCTTTTTTTTTTTTTTTTGTTAGAATTTTCTTGACACCGTTACGAATAGAATGATTAGAATATCCTTATTTTGTTAAAATAATACTAATAATAAAATAAAAACTAAAAAATCCAGAAAGTTCTTGAAAATAAAGTTAATGGTGTTAAGTAGAAAAGTAACGGGAATAAACACAAGGTAGTTAAGTGCCATATTGTAAAGTTCAAGGGCAAACTTTTTCTACTTCAAACCACAGAGTATTTTCTGTAATTTACTCAATTAAATTTTATTTAGTCAGCTCAAGAACTGGAATTTAAGGTTTTACTGTTATCAGATTCTCAGGGGAGGTAGAAGCGTTAAATTAATTTTTAAATATCCAAAATAACTAGCCCTCTCAAAAAGGTGTGCAAACTTTAAGAGAAACCCGGAAAAGATATAATTGAACAAAGAAAAGCAAACTTTGTAGAAATTTTATAAACAAATTGGAAGGCAATGTGTGCAATTAATTGGTGAGCTCATCAGGGTAGGGTATTTAGTGATGAAAAACTCCTCGAGGCACTATCCTCTAGCTTCCTGAAATCCTTGATTTCACATCAACATGCTACAGAACTTGGCTACAGTTCCTCCTTCCTTATAAACAGTAGATAACATATTGCTTTAGTATACAGAACACCTCATGAGCTGATGGCAAATTGGCAATAGTTCTCATTTACTCATTTTTACTCCTGTAAGTTTTCCATGACCAGCGGTTTGAAAAATTACATACAGTTTGATCTATCAATTTATTTTCAGATAAACAATACAAAGCTAAAAATTCAAAAGGACGCAATGGAAAGGAAATTTTCATGCTTTAAAGACAGGTTCTTTGCGAGAACAAAAGTAAAAAGGCAACAACAAAGCTAACTCAATTAGATACCTTTATAACTAAAATAGATACTTAATATACCTGAGAGACATGATACTCCGGACCATTAGTCAACGAAAAAGTAACATATCCTCTTGGCTGCTCTATCTCATCTGTTAGCCAAGTAAGAACTCCATCAGAGAAAAAGAAGCATTAAGATAAAAGTCTGTCTTTGAGTGCACGATAATGAATGTGGACATCTCAACAAGGATAAATGTATGGCAAGATTATAAAACATTTAGTCAATTTTCAAGAGGTCAAGTGAAGTTAACCAACCAAAAGCCGTCTTGCTCCAACATGGTTTTAGCTCTTGACTATCGTCTATCCAAGGCCCTTTGCTCCTCTTAGAAAGCTTTACAAGGCCGTCATTCTCTATAACATTGGTATTATCAAATTGAGAATCCTGAGCTTCTCCTGGAAGTTTATCCTTCATAACAAGAGCAGGAAAAAGACTATGTAAATTCCAAATACATAAACGAAAGCTGTATAAGGAATGGATATGAAGTCAAACAAACCTTGCAAGATTACATTTTTACACTATAAATTAAAAAGATAGGCATAAATATATCTACAATTTCCACTAGTTGGCTTCAGAGGATTGAGAACATGAAAGAAGGCCTGGGATGGAAATTATAAATCTGACAGAAGCAAAAACCTTCACTGATCTAAACTTGGAATTCTGAAGTAACCATTTAACTCTCCTGACTAAAGTTAACTCCAAATGGGTTGTCTTTTATTCCGAATTCAATCTATTTCCAAGAAACTACACCCGGAAAATAAATTAGCTTTCATGTTTTCAAGATAAGATTAAGTTACAAGCAAAGCCATAATTTCTTATTCATGAAATTGAACATTTCTTGTGAAGAAAATCTTAACTAAAATTATACACAAACACCTTCCAAAGACAACGCCTTTGAAGATGGTCAGAATAATGTTCTTTCTTTTCTTAAAGTTGCAGATTTGATGTGAAGCGAAGCTTAACAACAAAGACATGATAAGTACAGATAAAATGGAAACTAGAAGTGAAGAGTAAACTGAAGCAACTTGCTTCAGATTTACTTGCACAACATCAGAGATTCAAAAAACCAAGAAACAACTAAACAAATAAAACAATGTTTACTAAAAGTAAGAGTTAAATTGGGAACTGGGCTTGGTATAAAAGTTCAATCTTTTCACAACATAGATAGAAAAAAGAGATAAACTTGAGATCAAAAGAGGAATTACTTGAAGAGAATCAAAATGGTCTCTCTTGATCATTTGGCCAAGCATCACAAACATGGTGAGAGTGAGTATAGCAGCCACTACTTGCCTCAAATCAACTCCCATTTTTGTTCTCTCTCAAAATTCAGAGAAAAAATTTCAAAGATCAAAAGAAAAAAAAAGGGAAAAAGTGGGTCGGGCCAAGAATTCTAGACCTAGAGAAGAGGTTTAAGTAGAAGCTCAAGTGCTGAAAGAGGAAGTTCAACAAGAGAGAGAGAGAGAGAGAGAGAGAGAGAGCTAACTGCTAAAAACAATAAAACCTTGTGTTTTGGGTCTCATTACAACACCACCGACACTTGCCCTGAAAATGATGTGCTGCCTGTTTTCTTACAAGAATAGTTTTTGTCCTCTGTTTTAGGCTTTTTACTTTTCCCTTTTTTTTATTTTTTTTCTTTATTGGACAACTAAGATATTTGATTTAGGATAACTCTATTATTTTTTAGGTGCTTTGGATTATTATTATTATAGTATAATATATAATCTTTTCTTATTTCACAAATCTTACCTCGACATTTAAACTCATAATTCATCATATTAATATCTAATTCTAATTTATTTTGATTTTCTGAACCAACCCATGAGTTTAAACGTTCATGGCTTGGTATGTCACTGTCTATTTTGAGCCTTAGTTAGTCAGAAACATAAGCCTCTTAACATGTGTAGATGTGACACTCACAAACATGCATCTTCCCTTCAATTTTCTACCACTCTCAATTTCTATGTTGATTCACTTGACATTTCTTTTCTTGATAAAAAAAAAAGAAAGATTATTATATTTTTTGTTAAATCATCTTAACAAGTTTGAAACTTGTGAATCCAACTTGAATGTCGATAAAAAAGATAAGATTTTTAAAATAAAAAAGAGTTCATTTTCATTGTATAACCTAATATCACATTTATGATATGTTATAAAAAATAAAATATAACCATCCCATTTATCTTCTTTATACATATATACATATACATATATATATAAAGAAGATAAATGGGATGGTTATATTATATATATAAATAAAGAAGATAAATGGGATGGTTATATTATATATATATAAATAAAGAAGATAAATGGGATGGTTATATTTTATTTCTTATAACATATTATAAATGTTAAAAGGATAGAAAGGTGTATATGTTTGTGGTTTATTGTTGCATATGAAAGTTGAGAGTGCCCACAAGGATGACATTGACATACCAAACAAGCTGTCCATAATTATGCAAACTTTGGCACCACTTCTTATATGTCATGATTTGGTTAGTAAATTAGAAGCGCCATTGTTTAGTTCAACTGTAATTTGAATCAAGCTCATATTCTTTTTTATGGTAACTCTCGTGCTTGGAAAGATAATCCTTTTTTAGTTGCGGAATCAAGTGATGACAAAGGTGACCGTTCGTCAACACTTAATTTTTAATTTTTTTAGGTTAAATTATATAATTAATCCTTATGCTCTACAAAAAAAAATAGATTTAATTCCTTTATAATAATTTGTATAAATTAGATCCTTATACCTTATGAATTTATTAATTACAGTTTTTGACTCTAACACCGTTAAATTTAACGATTAAGTATGCTAACATGATGTTGACTATGTGTTGATGTGGGACAAATGTTGAGATTGTACAATGCTAACATGGCATAATGTTGAGGTGTCCACATGAATTTAAAAAAATATAACTAAAAGCACCCTAACCCTACATTAAATGAGATTTATCAATAAAGAAAGAAAGAAAATTAACAACCCAAAAGGGAGAAACATCTGGTTCCAGAATTGAATAATTAAAATTTAAGAAAGGTATGATCATGATTCCTAGCCTTATTTTGAATCTTAATTTTCAGGGAACATAATTTTGACAGAGCTTTGGACAAGTTGAGAGATTTTGGTGGAGAAAACAACAAACAAGAATAGGAGATTTTCTAAGGTTTTGTTGATATGTTTTGGGTTTTGAATGGTACAAGGCTGATTGGGCATGATTAGTTATCTTGTAATTCCTCCGGATTCTTGTCTATTTTAACAAATTGCAAACATATTTTACTTTAGTTTTTTTATGGGTAATTTTCATTATTGGCTTTTGTTTTGTTTTGCAAACTAAAACTAGCATTTTGGATTGGTTCAAGAAAACCTTTAATACCCAGTTGAATATAAAATAGTTTTTTCAATAATAAAATTTTTTCTTGTTTTTCTTATTTTTTTTCCTCTTTATTATTTTCAAAAATTTTCCTTTTTAATTTTATTTTTTTTCACTTGAATTAAAAAAAATAAGGTGGTTTCCATAGGAGAAGATAGATTCATGTAAGGGTGTTTTTGGTGAGTTGTTAAATTTCTTTCTTTATTTGTTTGTAAATCTCATTTAATTTAGGGTTAGGGAGCTTTTGTTATTTTTTTTAATTCATGTGGACACGTCAACATTGTGCCATGTCAGCATTGTGCCACATCAACATAATCATGCCACATCAACTCATAGTCAATGCCACGTCAGCATACTTAACAGTTAAATTGAACAATGTTAGAGTTAGAGACTGTAATTAACAAATTTACAAAGTATAAGAATCCAATTTATACAAATTATTATATAGGGATAAAATCTATTATTTTTGTAAAGTACAAGAACAAATTGCATAACTTAACATTGTTTTTGTTATTATATGTATAAAATTATATATATATATATATATATATATATATATATATAGATTTATGACCTTGTATGATTACCCTTTAACTATGTCTCATGTAAAATTCTGAGTCCGTCCCTACTTCATGCATACCAAAATTACAAACAACTCATAGAAGATTCGACAATATAACCTTTTGGGTTTTAGAGTGGTGGTCTAAAAGTCTACACCAAATTAATATATTGATATCTGCAGGTGGTTGAATTTATATTATGAAAATTGTTGTTTGTTGTACTGCTAAACTGACACATCATTTCTATAGATATTCTATCTCTTATATAAGAATTTTTTTTTTTTTGGATTTGGAGGAAAGAGGATTCAAATCTTACTTTTTTAAGTAAAAGGATCATGTATCAACCAATGTGTTAAATGTTCTAATGATATATAAGAAAATAATATTAATTTCATGATAAGCAAATTCTAAATAACATATGCATTTTCATCACTTTTTCAGCAAATCATATGAAATTGAGGATTTTCTTGATTTTTAGTAAAATAAATTAAAAATTCCAATTTTTGCCCTACTTGCAATAAAACTAATATTGGTAAATCATGTGAAAAACATAGTATGTTTACTAAAAGGAAAACAAACTTAAATTGTGTAACAAACATAAACTGAATGTTTTTAGATCGAATTCACAATTAAATATTACTTTAAATTGAAAATCATGACATATCAATGGATAAATCTTATTTATATATATAATAAAAACTTCATCAAATTGATATTTTATAATTAAATATCATAATTTTTTCCAAAATTTCATAAAATTTAATTGAATTCTTTTTTATGGAACAATTTACTTAAAGTTTTATCATAAATTATTAAATATCATGAGTCCTGACACTCTCCCCTCTTTCTCCCTTTTTCCTTTTTTAATTTTTTGTTAGATACTTATGTCACGTGATTAGCGGATGGTCAAGATATCCATCACATAAAATCTTAATATACGTGCACTAAGTTTGACTTGGAAAGTAGAAGTTTGATTTTATATTTTATGGAATTATATTTAATGCATACACATTATATAATTTTTAATATTAAATCAAGAAAAAATAATTAATTCTTTATTTTTATTTTATCTCTCTCTTTCACCTCCTTCAAATTAAAAATAAAAATCACTTGCAACCAAAAAAAATTATTTACTTTATCTGCTCCCGAGTTGCAATCTTTTTTTCTGAGCAATTTTAAAGGTGCATTCTTTCGTATTAGCTTGGTGTAATCGAGATTTTACTTTCAAAATGCTTTCCATCAAAATCAAACCTTAGTTAACAAGAACAAAAATTTTTGTAAAACAAAACAAAACAATTATAATTTTGTTTTAACAATTTATGTTTGAATATCGAATTTTTGTTTTTTTTTTTTTTTGAGAGGATGGAGATTTAAATTTTAAATTCTTTTTTATCGCTTATATTTTCTCAAATTTGTCATACTTAATTGTATTTTATTTTCTGAAAAATGATTTAGGTATTATAATATATACATGTTGAAGCACTGCTCTAACTCGACAAAGATCCCTTAGCCATCCACAAATAAATTAACAAATAATATATAGTGGTTTCGGAATACTTATATCAATTTTATCTATTCGAATTTTTTTTATTCTCAAATCATATATATATATATGGAGGAATTAAGTTAATATTGTCATGTATATAAAATTTTAAGTCAATTTGGTGTTCAATATCACATCGACTAAAAATAGTATTTTAGTCAGTTAACCTTGAAATTTTTTTTCAATACATATTTAACTGTTGAAACTTTATTATCAAACAAAACGATTAGATATTTTTAATTAATTTGATATTTGACATGCATAATTTATGTGAATAAATAATGAAATTCAACAACTGAATTGACAAAACATATAAAAGGGATGTAAAATTTAAGTAAAGATAAATATGAAGGATCACATACATGATGTTAAATTAATTAAGAGAATTTACATTAGACATGCGACGGTTGATTTCCTAAAATATTATTCTTACAACAAATTATAAAAAGGTTTAAAATATTCTTTAATTTTACATTCGAACAACTTCATCCTTAGTTTCTCGTTTATATATTTTTGGTATACGAATTTATTCCAATTCCCTGTTTTCAAGATGAAAAAGAAAAGAAAATTTGACATTCTTTTCAATAAGCTTATTGGTAAGCCTTCAGTTTTTTTGTTGGCTAAAGGGTATATTCATAGTTTAAGAGTGATCGAGCATTGACCATAGCAAGTGTGGTTCATCAGTCATTATCTTGAAAGAGCTGAATGAAGACTACCTAATAAAATAAATTAATATTACAAACTTCAATAGATAAACAAGTACCACTTCCAAGTAATTAAAGGAATCTAGCTATATACAAACAATTTGCTAATTAATACAATATTTAATTGTTACAAGAATCTAAGGTGAGCTCCCAGGGATTTTAAATGTAGGGCATCCATGGGATGGGACCCCTTAGAAATTACAATATTTTGGTAGGAATTGGCCCGCAAATATTATTTTAGCTTTAATCTCTAGGTTAGGTTACTTGTTCAAAAATCGTTTCTTCTACATTCGAGTATTTGATTCATTAATTGATATATGATTTCTTTACTTAAAAAGTAGGATTCAAATCCCCCTTCCCCTAATTAAAAAAAATAATTTCTTCTACATTTTTTTAACATGTTGAGAGTTATGATTGCAGATTATTTAACAGGAGATAACTCTATTATATATATAATTTAAAAAAATTGCTACCTATCCATGGAGGATAGGATGATAACTCTATTATATTTATAGCATTAAATTTTACTCCTTTGATTTCAAATTTAAATTCAAAATCTTCAAATTAAATAATATATACAAAAAGCTCCTGAATTATTTTAAAAAATTAAATAAATCTTAATTCTTTTATTGTGTTTAATTATGTTGTTATACTTTTATTTTAAATCAAATAAGTTTTTATTATTGATAGTTAACTAAATGTTGTTAATTAAAATATTCTTTGTCATTTTATGTCACGACTCGGTACTCCCTTCGAGCTTGTGACAACCGCCGCGGTATCCCGGTAGACACTCATTACCCGAAATATCAACCCAAAACCCCGCAAGGCTTTACTATCAGTTTCTCTATTCCCTTGTGAGCAACCATTGTCAAATATCGTGTTCTAAAAGATTTTAAACTGTTTCCAACTAAAAATAAATAAAATATTAATTTTTGTCTCACAGGGGTATTTTGATCATTTTTTTCTCAAAATTTTCGAAACTGGCTAAAACGTAATATACAAGTACAAAACACATAATTCATATTCAAAATGAGTTTAAAAGTCTAAATTCTTCATTTAAAATGAAATTATGGTTATTTGAATATAATAAAAAAATAAAAGAAATATTAAGTAAAATATTCTATTTTCTTATAAAACAATATTTATAGAGTTATACGTGAATAATTTTTATAGCGTAAAAGCTAAACAAATTTATACATATTGAAATATAGTAAGCCAAAATATTTAATTTGATTTACAATAACAAGAGGGCCCCAGAATAAACAAAAGTAAAGAAGACTGTGAACCTACGGTTTGGAAAATGCAGATCCAACGGTAGTCCTCGATGAGATCAGCTATCTACAGCCTATACTGAACCTGAAATAGGTGGAAATGAGGGTGGTGAGATTATAAAATCTCAATGAGTAAACAGACATCATCATAAATATCTAAAGTTAAGTACATTGAGACAATAAAATAAATCATCGTAAACTGGGTCACAACATAAAAATACATTTCATTTAAAATATGTAAAACTAGGCTTGTGCCATAAATCCATTCTCGGGGACACCTTGGCCTAGGCATCCTACCGAGACCGTCAAGGCTATTAAAATTCACATTTCACATAAATCATGTTTTTGTTTTGAAAACATAGCCATTCCTTGGCGTTGGCTGAGTTCCCTCTCACGTGGTGGTTTGGCGTGAAGTGAACCCTAAGCTTTACCTCAGAAGATACCCTATGCTCATCTCCGTTCGAGGTAAGAATTTAATGGGGTTTACCGTGCCCCTCTAAAAGGCTGATCCACAGAAACCCTCTACTGCAGTGATTAATTAATATATATAATCCACCATACAATAAAACTCAATAACATGATATGGCAATTTTGTAATTCACAGTCTTTCAAGGCAACCAAACAATTCACATTTCAAAACAATTGCCAACTAGCCAATCATGCCCGATTTATCATAAGCCAATCAATTTAAACAATCAAATTGTCACAATTAACAGTTTTCGTGTACTCTATTTTTCAAAATCACTATTCATTTCAAAACAATTTATAATTTAATTTCATTGAAACACATTTATCATAAAACATGAAAATTTACCTTTTTAAATTTCTTTTTCCATAGAATTCATGAAATCATCTAAAAACCACCCTAGATAATTAAAATGACAGTAAGTTTACTCACAATGTCTAGAATGCAAACTTTCGACGCACTCTGTCTACTAGTCCTCGGATGCAATTTCCTTCCCTTTATCAGAGGACTCACCACCTTGACACAATAAAAAATCGAGAAATTCACTACATTGGTACTAAATTGAAATTAAACTAATTTAGACTATTAATGCATAATATGGAATGCAAAAATGGACTGGTAACTATCTAAACTTTGGTATTGGTCTAATTCGTCTTATCACCCAATTAAATTACTAATGCGTCCAATTTAATCTCAAATTAATTTTTTTCAGTTTCTATACCTCAATTGCACCCAAATTGACTTAATGTCCCTCAGTGTGGTGCAAATTATCAGTCTCGACAGCAAATTACAAAAATACCCCTAATGGGTAAAAATTCATATTTTTGCTCCGAAAATTCTCATTATTTTTCTAGGCTCATAATTCATCATTTCTTAACCAATTCTCCTAGAATAAAAATCAAACTCATCCTCACTCATACATGGTAAATTCGACCATTAATGGTTGTGGGAGAAAATAAATTCTTTTCTTATTGTTTTGTTTCTAAATATGTTAAACTAACTAAAAACACTAACATAACTTAAAATCAAATTAATCTAACAATTTTCTCTCTCCTAACCCATTTTGATCAGCCAACAATTCATCATAAAAACATGTAATTTAAGCATGGAAAATAAGGAGAAATGCTTAAGAAAAATAGATTTCAAGCTTAAGTTGAAAAATCCTACATTTTTCACTTGTTTTCCTTGATTTTCCACACTTTTTCTCTTGAAATTCCTCACCTAGGGTTTGTTCTTCCTCTCTTTCTCTCTCTTCCTTGCTTGGCCGAATATTTGGAGAGTAATGGGCTGATTTATGCTGATTTTTTAGTTAAATAATAAAATATCCTAAGCTTGACACATGGTATTTTCTTATTGGTCTATTTTTAAAATTTTAAAAATTTAAACATTTTATCTCCACCACATGATTAGTCAAGGGTCAAAGATGAAGATAAAGGAAGACCATGTACTGGAAAAAATGTCATGATGGTGGAAAATTATAATTTTGCCCCTAGAGTGGTAAAATTACCATTTTACCCTTTTACTCCAAATTATACCGAAATAAAAAATTTTCACTTCTAAACCTCAAATCATACTCCAATAAGTCAAATTATACTCCAATAAGTCAAATGGGGTGAAAAAAATCTTTTCTAAAATTATCATTTTGTCCTTAAGTGGCAAATGACCATTTTGCCCCTAGATAGTGAATATTCTGATTCGACTCCAAATTGATCCTCAAACTCCGAATTACCATTTTGAGTCATCCTTGGACTGTGACGATCTTAATCTCACCTTAAAATTCCTATTTGATCTAGTTCGAGGATTAAATCAACTTTGTTATACTTATAGGTATAATACCGACTTTTGTAAATTTTTTGGGACTCTCATAGCATACAATCATGCTATCATCACATGTACGTCATGAATAGTATTTTATAAGATCGGGCTTTACATTTTATGTCACATGATACTAATGTGAGATGTTAAATGTCATAATCGATGATAATATGGTATGCAAATATGATATGATAACATGACTACATGATATTTTTTTATCTTCTACATCAACCTAATATAAATATAAAATGATAAGAGACATTCTGTGTCACGACCCGGAACTCCCATCGAGCCCGTGACAACCGTCGCGACGTCTCGATAGGCACTCATTACCCCGAATGCCGATCGAAACCCCTCAAGGCTTAGCATCAACTTCTGCATCTCCCCAGTGAGCGACAGTTATTAAATCTCACATTTCAAAAAAAATCATAAGTCATTTTCAAATCAAAAAAATAAAATATTATTTTCTGGCTTACAAGGGCATTTTCGTCATTTTTCTTCGAAAATATCGAAACTCGCCAAAAACATGGTGTAAAAGCTAAATATATTCATATATATTTTAAATTAAATAACTGAAGAATAAAATTACTTTTACAGTGACATGTGGGCCCCCAATTGACTAAGAAAATGTAGGGTTATGAACCCTTACTTTCTAAGATGCAACTCCGAGATTAATTCTCGTCTTAATCAACTATCAACAAATTGTCCTGAGCCTGAAAAATGGATAGGAAGAAGGGGTGATATTATAAAATCCCAGTGAGTAGACAGACATCATCAAATAATCTAAAACCGAGTAATAGGAGACAATTAAAATAATTCATCCCAACCCATATAAATAATTGGATTTCATCCAATTACTCAACATGGCTTATGCACTTTTCAAAAACTTGGCCCTTGCCAAAAATCCATTCTCGGGGATACCCCGTGAAGGCATCTTACCGAGATCGCCAAGGCTGTTTATTGTCACACACACAAACACATTTCACCTCTGACAATGCAGCCATTCCTCGGCGTTGGCTGAGTCCCAGTTTCATGTGGTGGCCAGCGTGAAGTGTACTCAAATCCTACCTCGGGAGTTATCCTACGCGCCTCTCCAATCAAGGTAAGCTCAATAATTGAGAATCGTGCCCTTCTAATTAGGCTGGCCCACGGAACCCCCGTCACTGCAGTGCCCACTTTAGAATCCACCAACCAATAAAATCACAATAGTATGACATGGCTCACTTAACACATTCAAGGCAAATCAAAGCAGTTCACATATTCTTTAAATCATAAAAATAACCAGTCATACCCACATTTATCATAAGCCATTTAATATAAAATCGTGGATAAACAACACAATCATAGTATAGGTCTCCAATTACTCTATTTTTGAAATCATTATTAAATTTGTAAAAATTTTATAAAATTATTTTATAAAATCTCATTTTCCCATAAAACACAATAATTTTCCAATTAAACCATTTTTCCATAAAATCACACAATTAAATAAATCTATTCTAGATAATTAAGACGATAGTAAGTTTACTCACTGTTCTAGGAGTCGATATACTCCTATTTTCAGTCCGCGGGTACAGTCCTTTACCCGTATCTAATGGCTCACCACCTAGCCATAATCCATGGTACATATTTCAATTAAATTGTGTCTAACAGTCATAAGCTATTTCAAGCTCGATATATATGCATGATATGAAATGAAAAATGCACAGGTAGCCATCTAGACCCGGTATTGACCTAAGTCAATTTTTCATCCAATAAATTGGCCAATGCGTCCAATTTCACTCCAACTTTCTCCATTTCTTTTCCAATCCCTCAATTCACCAAGCACAACTAATTAACACACAATTAGGCAAATTTATCTTCACTTTTCTTCTTGGAACTTTTGGCCATTGAAGGTTCATGGGGAAAATGGATTTTTTTCTTGTTGTTTTGTTTCTAAACATGTTTAACTAACTCTAAACACCAACATAACTCAAAATCAAACAATTCCAACATCTTTCTCTCTCCATACCCATTTTGACTAGCCATAATTTCATCATGAAAACATGTAATTTAACCATGGAAATTAAGAAAAAATGCATGGGTAAGGTAAATCGCTAGCAAAATCAAAGAAATTTTACCTTTACTTGATCAAATCCTTGAATTCCAACACTTTCTCTTTGATTTTTCTCACCTAGGGTTTGTTCTTCCTTGGTTTCTCTTCTCTTCTGGTTTGGCTGATCACTATAGGAGAAATGGGCTGATTTTTTACCTTTTTATAAAGAAATAATAAAATAATAAAAACATGACACATGGCATTTCCTTATTGGCTCAAATTTTAAATATTTGACTTTTAATTCTTTAATTCTCCACCACACATTTCTCATGTTTATCCATTTCTATGATGAATAAAATCCCTTGGTCTTGACAAGTGTCGGGAGGTGAAAATTTACCGATTTGCCCTCGGGGTGGCAAAATTACCATTTCACCCTTATACTCCAAATTATACCGGAATTAAAATTTTTCACTTCTAAAATTCAAATCATACTCCAATACTTAAATCATACTCCAATAAGTCAAATGGACCAAAAAAAATCTTTTCTAAAAATTCTCATTTTGTCCTCAAGTGGCAAATGACCATTTTACCCATAGATAGTGAAAATTCCAGTTTGACTCCAAATTGATCCTCGAACTCCGAATTACCATTTTGAGTCATCCATGAACTGTGAAACTCTTAATTTCACCTTAAAATTCCTATTTGAACTAGTTCGAGGCTTAATCGACTCAATGGTACCATTAGGGGCAATATCGTCTTTTAACGATTCCTCGAACTTTCTAAATCTGCAAACATTCTATTGAGTATGTAAATGACGTCGTAATTATTTTATAGAATAGGGTTTGACATTCTGACTAATAATAGTTAGACAACAGTTACTCATAAAAAAGGTTATTTAACTAAATATAAAAATACACGAACTTAATTG
Source organism: Theobroma cacao (assembly GCF_053813885.1). NCBI lineage: Eukaryota > Viridiplantae > Streptophyta > Magnoliopsida > Malvales > Malvaceae > Theobroma > Theobroma cacao. The sequence goes on along the minus strand of NC_142644.1, from coordinate 10,520,509 downwards.
AACTAATAAAAAATAAAGATTTATTTAAATTTTTTTAATAGTTCAAGAACATTAAAAGGTGTTTTTGTTTTTTTTTTAATTTATGTGGACACGTTAGCATTGTGGCATATCAACATGACCATACCACATCAACATAACCATGCCATATCAACACACAGTCAACGCCACGTAAGCATATTTAATGATTAAATTTAACAGTGTTAAAGTTAGAGACTATAATTAGCAAATTCACAAAATATAAGAGTTCAATTTACACAAATTATTGTATAAAGACAAATTCATTATTTTTGTAAAGTATAGAGACTAATTGCATAATTTATTTATTTTATTATTATATATATAAATTTTATGACCTTATATGATTACCCTTTAACCATGCTTTATGTAAAATTCTAAATTTGACACTACTTCTTCGTGCATACCAAAATTACAAACAACTCATAAAAGATTCACACAATTATTACCTTTTGGGTTTTAGAGTGAGGGTCTAAAATTCTATACAAAATTAATACACTAATATCTATCAGTGGTTGAATTTTTATATTATAAAAATTATTGTTTGTTGTACTGCTAAAATGACACATCATTTTTATAGATAATCTATCTCTTATATAAGAAAATAATATTGATTTCATGATAAGCAAATTCTAAATAACATATGCATTTTCATCACTTTTTCAGCAAATCATATGAAATTGAGGATTTTCTTGATTTGTAGTAAAATAAATTAGAAATTCCAATTATTTCCCTACTTGCAATAAAATTAATATTGGAAAATCATGTGAAAAACATAATATATTTATTAAAAGGAAAACAAAATTAAATTGTGCAACAAACATAAAGTGAATGTTTTTAGATAAAATTCACAATTAAAAATCATTTAATATTACTTTAAATTGAAAATCATGACGTATCAATTGATAAATCTTATATATGTCACGACCCGGTACTCCCCTCGAGCCCGTGACAACAGCCGCGGTGTCCCGGTAGACACTTATTACCCGAAATGTCAACCCGAAATCCCGCAAGGCGTTACTATCAGTTTCTCTGTTCCCTTGTGAGCAACCATTGTCAAATATCGTGTTCTAAAAGATTTTAAGCTGTTTCCAACTTTAAACAAATAAAATATTAATTTTTCGTCTCACAGGGGTAATTTGGTTATTTTTTTCAAAAATTTCGAAACTGGCTAAAACGTAATATACAAGTACAAAACACACAATTCATATTCAAAATGAGTTTAAAAGTCTAAAATCTTCATTTAAAACGAAATTATGTTTATTTGAATATAATAAGAAAATAAAAGAAATATTAAGTAAAATATTCTATTTTCTTATAAAACAATATTTATAGAGTTATACGTGAATAATTTTTATAACGTAAAAGCTAAATAAATTTATACATACTTAAATACAGTAACCCAAAATATTTAATTTAATTTACAATAACAAAAGTGCCCCCGAATAAACAAAAGTAAAGAGGACTGTGAACCTACGGTTTGGAAAATGCAGATCCCACTGTAGTCCTCTATGAGATCAGCTATCTACAGTCTATACTGAACCTGAAATGGGTGGAAAGGAGGGTGGTGAGATTATAAAATCCCAATGAGTAAACAGACATCATCATAAACATCTAGAGTTGAGTACATGGAGACAATAAAGTAAATCATCATAAACTGGGTTATACAATTAGAACACATCTCGTTCAAAATACGTAAAAAGGCTTATGAATCTCATAAAAATCTAGGCTTGTACCATAAATCCATTCTCGGGGACACCTTGGCCGAGGCATCCTACCGAGACCTCCAAGGCTATTAAAATTCATATTTTACATAAATCATATTTTTGTTTTGAAAACATAGCCGTTCCTTGGCGTTGGCTGAGTTCCCCCTCACGTGGTGGTTTAGCATGAAGTGAACCCTAAACTTTACCTCAAGAGATACCCTACACGCCTCTCCGTTCGAGGTAAGAATATAATGGGGTTTACCGTGCCCCTCTAAAAGGCTGGTCCACAGAAACTCCCTACTGCAGTGATTAATTAATATATAATCCACCATATAATAAAACTCAATAACATGATATGGCAATTTTGTAATTCGCAGTTTTTCAAGGTAACTAAACAATTCGCATTTCAATACAATTGCCAACTAGCCAATCATGCTCGATTTATCATAAGCCAGTTAATTTAAACAATCAAATTGCCACAATTAACAATCTCCGTGTACTCTATTCTTCAAAATCATTATTAATTCCAAAACAATTTATAAATTAACTTCATTAAAACTCATTTATTCAAAAAACATGAAAATTTACCTTTTTAAATTCCTTTTTCCATAGAATTCATGAAAGCATCTAAAAACCACCCTAGATAATTAAAATGACAGTAAGTTTACTCACAATGTCTAGAATGCAGACTTTCGAAGCACTCTGTCTACTGGTCCTCGGATGCAATTTCCTTGCCTTTATCGGAGGACTCACCACTTTAACACAGTACAAAATCAAGAGTTTCACCAAGTTGGTAATAAATCAAAATTAAACTAATTTAGACTACCAATGCATGATATGGAATGCAAAAATGCACTGGTAACTATCTAAACCCGGTATTGGCCTAATTCGTCTTATCACCCGATTAAATTCCTAATAGGTCCGTTTAAACTCCAATTTAATTTTTTTAGTTTCTATACCTCAATTGCACCCAAATTAACTTAATGTCCCTCAGTGTGGTGCAAATTATCAGTCCCAACAGCAAATTACGAAAATACCCCTAATGGGTAAAAATTCGTATTTTTGCTCAGAAAATTCCCATTATTTTTCTAGGCTCATAATTCATTATTCCTTAACCAATTCTCCTAGAATAAAATCAAACTCATCCTCACTCACTACATGGTAAATTCAGCCATTAATGGTTGGGGGAGAAAATAAATTCTTTTCTTGTTGTTTTGTTTCTAAATATGCTAAACTAACTAAAAACACTAACATAAATTAAAATCAAATAAATCCAACAACTTTCTCTCTCCTAACCCATTTTTTCAGAATTGAATTCATCATGAAAACATGTAATTTAATCATGGAAAATAAAGAGAAATGCTTGGGAATAAGAAAACTCAAGCTTAATAGAAAAAATCTCACCTTTTTCACTTAATTTCCTTAAAAATTCACACTTTTTCTTTGATTTTCTCTCTCTAGGGTTTTGTTTTTATTTTCTCTCTCTTCTTGCTGGTTTGGGCGTCCATGGGGTGGAAGATGGGCTGATTTTGTGCCTTTTAAAAAAGAAAATAATAAATTAATAAAGGCATGACACATGGCATCATGTCATTGGCCCCGTGTTTAAAATTTTAAAAATTTAAACATTTTTTCTCCACCACATGTTTAGTCAAGGGTCAAAGATGAAGACAAAGGAAGACCATGTGCTGGAAAAAATATCCTGGTGGTGGAAAATTACAATTTTGCCCATGAGATGGCAAAATTACCATTTTACCCCTATACTCCAAATTATACCGAAATTAAAATTTTTCACTTCTAAACCTCAAATCATACTTCAATAAGTCAAATTATACTCCAATAAGTCAAATGGGGCCAAAATTTTTTTTTCTAAAATTCCCATTTTGTCCCCAAGTGGCAAATGACCATTTTACCCCTAGTTAGTGAAAATTCTGATTTGACTCCAAATTGATCCTCAAACTCCAAATTACCATTTTAAGTCATCCATGAACTGTGAAACTCTTAATCTCACCTTAAAATTCCTATTTGATCTAGTTCGAGGATTAAATAAATTTTGTTGTACCTCTAGGTACAATACCGACTTTTGTAAATTTTTCGGGACTCTCCTAGCATGCAATCATGCTATCATCACATATATGTCATGAATAGTATTTTATAAGGTCGGGCTTTACATATATATATATATATATATATATCATAAACCCTTCATCAAATTGATATTTTATAATTAAAAATAACTATTTTATCCAAAATTTCATAAAATTTAATTTAATTCTTTTTTATGGAAAAATTTACTAAAAGTTTTATTATAAGTCATTAATATCATGAGGCTTGACACTCTCCCATCCTTCTCTCTTTTTTTTTTGTTTGATACTTATGTCACGTGATTAGCGGATGGTCAAGATGTCTATCACATAAAATCTTAATATATGTGCACCAAGTTTGACTTGGAAGTAGAAGTTTCCTCTTTCTTCTAAAAAACTTTTATATTTTATAAATATTTATATATAATGCATACACATTATATTATTTTTAATATTAAATTAAATAATTAACTCTTTATTTTTATGTTTTCTCTCTCTTTCACTTCCTTCAAATTAAAAATAAAAATCACTCCTAATCCAAAAAAAAGGAAAATATTTTCTTCATCCACTCAGAATTGCAATCTTTTTTCTGAGCAATTCTCAGGGTGCATTCTTTTACACTAGCTTGGTGTAATCAATATTTTACTCTCGAAATACTTTTCATTAAAATCGAATCTTAGTTAACAAGAAAAAGATTTTTTTTAAAAAAAATAAAACAATTTCTTTAAAGAAAACAAACAACTTCTATTATATCATAATTATAATTTTGTTTTAACAATTTATATTTGAATATTTGATCATTGTTAATTTCTTTTTTGAGAGGATCAAGATTTGAATTTTTAAATTCTTTTTCATCGCTTATATTTTTCCAAATATGTCATTCTTAACTGTATCTTATTTTTTTGGAAAAAGATTTAGGTATTATAATATATACATGTTGATGCATTACTCTAACTCGACAAAGATCCCTTAGCCATCCGCTAGTAAATTAACAAATAATACATAATGGTTTCGGAATACTTAGTTTAATTATATATATATATATATGAGTCAATTTAATATTTATATCACATAGACTAAAAATAGTTATCTAGTCAGTTAACAATTGAATTTGTTTTCAATACATATTTAACCGTTGAAACTTTATTGTCGAATAAAATGGTTATATATTTTTAATTAACTTGATATTTGACATGTATAATCTATGTGAATAAATAATGAAATTCAACCTTGAATAAAATGGTTAAACATCGGACTGTTGATTTCTTAGAATATTATTCTTACAACAAATTATAAAAAGGTTTAAAATATTTGTTAATTTTACATTCGACCTTTCTCATTTGTATACTTTTTGTATAATAATTTATTCCAATTCTCTGTTTTTAAGATAAAAAAGAAAAGGAAAAAAAAAAGAAAATTTGTCATTATTTTCAATAAGCTTATTGGTAAGCCTTCAGTTTTGTTGGCTAAAGGGTATATTCATAGTTTAAGAGTGATCGAGCATTGACCTTAGCAAGTGTGGTTCATCAGTCATTCTCTTGGAAGAGCTGAATGAAGACTACCTAATAAAATAAATTAATATTACAAACTTCAATAAATAAACAAGTACCACTTGTCATTAATTGTACATCTAATACAATTGGTGTTTATTTTTATGCAATTAAATCCCAGTAGTTATAGGAATCTATATACAAACAATTTGATAACTAATACAATATTTAATTGTTACAAGAATCTAAGGTGAGCTCCAATGGATTTTAAACGTAGGGCACCCACGGGATGGGACCCCTTAGAAATTACAATAATTTGGTAGGAATTGGCCTGCAAATATTATTTTAGTTTTAATCTCTAGATTAGGTTATTTGTTCAAAATTAAATCATTTCTTCTGCATTCGACTATTTGGTCCATTAGTAAGTATATGATCTTTTTACTTAAAAAGTAAGATTCGAATATCCTTTTTCTAATTAAAAAAAAATTGTTTCTTTCGCTTCTTTTTTAACATATTGAGAGTTATAATAACATGATTACGTGATATTTTTTTGTCTTGTACGTCAACTTTATATGAATATAAAATGATAAGAGACATTCTAACTAATGGCAGTCAGTCAACAGTTACTCATAAAAAACTTATTTAAATAAAAATAAAAATACACGAATTTAATTAAACTAATAAAAAAAGATTTATTTAAATTTTTTAATAGTTCAAAAGCATTAAAAGTTGTAATGAAAAATAAAAATTTATTTAATAATTCAAGAACATTAAAGGCATTACGCCAAATATTATATTCTAACCATCAGAAATTTTTTTTCCGGAACATCTTCTCACGTTTTGTTTGTTTAACGTAAAAGCAATTGTAAAAGAGAATACCGTGAAAGAAAATCTAAACGAAAAAAATGTTTATTTCAGTGTAAAAATGTGATTGTCTTACAAAAATAAAAAATTAAGAAATATTGAGAAGCTGTAATGCTGAACGTCCACGTTTCTAAATTCTATTACTTGAAAGGAGAAGACATTTAAACCCTTTTATAGTAAGATAGTAGGTATCATTGGTAGTAAGAATTTAGTAGTGTGGGTTGGGGGAAGTGGGCGGTCCACGTGGGGCGATTTGGACGCTTGCACTTCCTTTGTTGACCCATGACTGATGAGCCTTAGCCCTTACTCACTTCGCATGATTTAAGGCGATAATCATTGCTTTATTATAGCCAACACCTCACTTACCTTAACGTATCTTTCTCCCAGAAGCCTGACAAAGATATCACAAGCCTAAATTCTTTCTTTCCTTTTTCTTTAGTCAAAACAAAAGAAAATCAAAGACAAACTGGTTCTTCTTCTTTGCTTTAAGAATAAAACCTCCTTTCTAAATTTCCAACTGTTTTTTATGTTTCTATTTACGAGAATCTAAGTCAGCAACATCTTTAACATACAATAAAATCTTGATAAATTAATAATTTCAATTAAATAATATTTTTTATTAATCCCGACTTAAAACCAAATAGTAAATTGATAATTTATTAAATTTATAAAATAATATATTTTTAAAAAACACATAGATCTCACTTGATATATAAATTAATAATTTCTTTATACATTAAAATTATATGTACACTTGACTCAATTAGGAGCTTTTTTTTAAATATAATTTAATTGTTACTTTTTTTTCTTAAAATTAATATCTCTTTAAACCTCATTTCTAACTTTTCTTAATGTATTAAGAAACTCTGCTGTAATATTCTCTTATTGTAAGAGAATGGTATTTGATATTATTACTTGGCTCATTTGCAAGTTAAACTTTTTGACACCCACTGTTGTAATTAGTTTTGAGTGTAATGTGGATTTTCTATGTTGTATTCACACATTGCGTTACACATTTTATCTATCCTTGTTGATTTTATTACACTTTTAAAATGAAAAGTTATTGTGTTTAGTTTTACCGTTTGTGATACTGTACTTTTGTAAATGTTTTTACTTAATTTAATGTTCATGAGTATATTATTTAAGTGTACATCAAATGTGATTTTAGTTTGTTGTAAAAATAGATAAATTCATGACTTCTATTTAATAAGACTAATTACATTCAGAAACTTGTTTTAGTTAAATAAATATATAGAATAATGATAATTCGTAATTGATAATTAAATAATATTTGTATAATCATAATACACCATACATGTATTAAGTTCAATGTTTTGAAAAAAATAAATAAAGAAAATACTGATAATTTAATTTTTTATTAATTAAAGTATAAATTAATAAATCATTAATTTATTGATAAAATAATATTATGATTAATTAATAAATTTCCATAATCCAAAGTGTATTAATTTATAGAGATTTCACTGTATATTCACATATATATATATATATATATATATATTAAAATGAGAAAAGTATAAGAAAATAATGAATAATGATTTAATGTGTTGATGCAACATAATAACATATCCACTCAACATTTTCATCATTCACCACAACGTTACGTAACATAAAAATAAAGATGACAAGTGATGTTTTGATTAATGATAACTAGTTATCTGTTAATCATAAGAGATTATTTGATCATAAATAAAAGTACAATGACTTGATTGGCCGTAATAGAAAAATAAAAATTTATTTAAAAATTTTTGAATACTTTAAAGTTTTTTTTAAAAAATATTATACCTTTATTTTTTTTAAATTTTTAAAGGTTTTGGAATCGTTTTGTACTCTTTTCTAAATGCATTTTGTTTTTGAGATTATGTATCTTTCTTTCAACACCTAATCATTATTCAATTTTTAAATACCTAATACTTTTTATAGACTAAATTTGGTGTTTCTAAAATTTATTATTTACTTTTTGGATATGGTAAATGTTGGTTTATGAACAATAAAAGCTCCTTTTAATTGGTGTTTTTATTATTTGTTCGCTTCCGAAAATCCAAAAGATCATACAAAAGCAAATAAAATTTTTGGAAGATTATAAATAAAAATATGTAATTTTTTTCACACCACAATTTACATTATATTACTTTTATGTAAATCTACGTTACACTTAGTGTTATATTTTAATTATTTTTTCATTTTAAATTAATTGTGATATTACTTCATATATATATTACGTGTACTTTTATATTAACTTTTAGAGGAAAAAAAAGACAAAAAACCAAAAACAATCAAAGGGAATTGAAGTTGAGGAAAGACAAATTTGACTTTACCTAATTAGTTACATTGATTTTCCTAGTCCAGGTTGCTTTTGTTTGTTGTTTCCTATTCAAATTGCTGCAAATAGGAATATTCCAAGTATAATTCTATTCTTTATGTTAATTTTCTTTTCAATTTTTCTACATGTTGTTGCTTTTTTGGTGAGAAAACATGCCCACCCTAGTGTTACCTTTGCAATATGCTCACAAAGACCATGAGGATAAGGGAAAATCAAGTGTAAATATGCAGTATTTTTATCGGCAAGATATTCTAAAAAAATTTTGAATTATCTTAAAAAAATTTAAATAATTTTTTATTTTTCGATTGCGTTTAATTAAACCCAAGTAGTTTATTTTAGACTAAATATACTCTTATGATTAATGGTTTACTAATTGTTATTACATAAAATGCCACTTGCCCTTTTATATCCATGTGACGTTGATATGAAAAGTAAAATTGTCACATGATCATGTCATTATGCAATATTAACATACCATTTCATCATCTATTATGAAATGTAAAAATATTATATGCAAGTCACGTGATATAGAATAATAAATCATATTTTGACTAACAATAGTTAATCAACTATTAAACACAAGAATTTATTTGATTCAAAATAAAAATATAAGAATTTGATTAAAAATAATAAAAAAATAAAAAAATTATTTAAAGTTTTCTAAATAATTCAAATTTTTTTTAAAAAATATGATACCATAAAGTCACGTGTTTATCATTTACCAAAAAAAAAGAAAAAGTCTTAGATGATAAAATACAAAAGATTAACTATTTATCGTGAAGCCAATCAGTGCACCGATTGGATAGCCACCCATATTGCAATTTAAATTTATGATTACATAATTTTGATGTTTCTTCTTATAGTATTGTTACATGTTTATTTGCATACCGTGTAGGCATAATCCGAGTTAGAATGGTGCAAGCTATTTTAAATTTTCTCCATAATATATAAAAAAGAAAAACTACTTTCATAATATAATGAAAAGATGAATAGGATCTAAAGGAGCAATTGCCCCATTACAGTCGTCGTGGGTCCTCCGCTGATTTGACGATCAGGATTTTTTTTTTTCTTCTCTGTAAAAGTCAAATGCATACAAACTAACCCATAAATGCTCTTACTAGTACAATAAATTAATATATATATATATGTTTAATATATATTTTTTTCCTATATAATACACATAATAGCCATTCAAAAAAAATATATAATACACAAGATATAATACAATAATGAATTTTTTATTTGATTAAATCTATAATATATATAAAAGTAACAATGTTAATAAACCTTTTAATTGACGAAAATGAATATTATCATCTATTATTTTTATAAAGTCATTAAAAATCAATTTTTATTATATTTTTTTATTTTAATTAATTAGTCTATAGAATTTTAATTTATATTAAATTACTTTTTTTTGTGAAATTCTGATTTAGAATAAAAACCACTTAAGTAAACCTTAATTTGTGTGTGGTTTAGCAAAAACAAAAACAAAAACAAAAACATATAACCGTTTCGGATCATACACAAGGCTTTATTTTAGGCAAGACTTGTACAACAATATACTTCTTTGACTTGACTTCCAAGCAAGGAATTTTTTTTAAAAAAATTATTTTTGGTGATGATAATGTAAATATTGACATTTGGTAAAAAATTTAGTGAATATTTTAATTATTTTTTATATGTAAATAACAATAAACTAATTAATTTGGATGGGATATAGTTAAGCTTGAGCTTTAAAATCTTAGCCGAAGTCTGTCTTGAATTAATTATTGGGCCTAAACTTTTTGTCCAAATCCGGCGGTGTTTGAAGTCTATATCCACTTCAAAGGACAGGCAAGTCTGCGGACCATCGACTCTTTAATTATTTGAGAAAATTTAAATTTTTATTTTTTTATTGAATTCAGTTAAACTCTTATTGTATTTTTATTTTAAGTTAAATAAATTTTTATAATTAATGACTGATTAATTATTAGTTAAAATACTACCTGTTATTTTATATCACGTGATCAAGGACGGAGTTAGCCTAATTTTATTGAGGAGGTCAAATATAGTTGAATAAAAGTTAAAAATTTTAAAAAACTAATATATTAAATTCAATAAACAATAAAAATATTGATAATAGAAATATGAAACTAAATATAAAACTATAATTGGAAAATATGAATAGTTAAAAATAATATATAAAATTATTGATTTTTTCTTATATAATCAGAATTATTTAAATACTATATATTCAAGATAATTTCATTTTAACTAAACATAAAACGTAAAACATATAAAAAATATAATCAAGTTAATTTCTTTTTACATAATCAGGATTAATAAAAAAATGATACGTTGATGAAATTTTAAGTAACAATATAACACTACAACTTATATTTGAGAACTATATAATAATTTATTAATTTTTAAAGATTAAAGTCATAAAAGATAAAATTTATGTAACATAAAAAAGAAGAATTTGGCAAGTAAAAAATAGATACCCATATTATATAACAAAAAAAAAATATGGTTAATGGTTCGTAGAAATTTACAACAGAATATTTATAGAAACTTATAATATATGAACAAATAGAATAGAACTAAAAAAATAAACAAATATAAATAAAAATATAAATATAAATTAAAAAATGCAAAGTTGAGTGAGATAAGAGAAATCATTTTATTATTTTTTATTTATATTAATTACTAAATAAAACATTATTTTGAGGGAGTTAATAATAGAATAACAAAACTATTTAAAAATTTTTATATGATATGAAAAAATTTTTAAAAGTTTTGGGGGAGCCTTAGCCCCCCATTACTAGACTTGGTAATTTTGGACACGACACGAGAAGGCACTGGTTAAATATGTTTTGAGTTTACTCTTAACATGTTTCGTGTCTAATCGTATTTGACACGTTAAAACACGAAAATTTTCGTGTCTTAATGTGTCAGACACGACAAACATGTTTAAAACACGTTTACTTAATCGTGTTATCGTGTTTAAACGTGTATACATGACACGTTAATTAACCTATTAAACATTAATAGTTAAAGACTATTTTAACTTTATATAAATAATTTTTAATAATTATTTGATGTGTATTTTAACCTTATATATGATACTGAATTTTATGTATGTTATTTATATTAAATTTTATTATATTTAATGTTATTATTATTGTTATTTTGTTATAATTATTTTTATAATTATAGATTTTAAATTTAAATAATAAAATTATATTTAATTATAAATATTTTTATTTAATCGTGTTAAACGTGTTATTAATCGTGTCGTGTCGTATATTGACACGTTTAATAAACGTGTAAAACATGTTAATCGTGTCGTGTCGTGTTACACGTGTATTAAACGTATACGTGTACGTGTTTTAAATTTAAGACACGAATATTAAACGTGTCGTGTTCGTATTTAGCCTTAACGTATTTCGTCTCTAAACGTGTCTGACACGTTTAAGACACGAAAACACGAATTATCAGGTCTACCCATCACATAGGGAGGCTCCGCCCTTACATGTGATGTTGACGAAATATACTAACATGTCACAATAGATGATAATGTGGTATGATGACATAACTATTAGATATTTTTACATTCCATATCAATATTACGTCAACATTATGTGAACATAATATGGTAAGTGGTATATTGACTAATCACAACTAATAAGAGGTTAGTAATAAAAGCTAATTTGATCGAAAATTAAAACATAAAGATTTGATTGAACGAAATAGAAAAATGAGGACTTATTTGAGTATTTTTAAATAGTTTAAAAACTTTTTCAAGTATTATGTTAAAAGAAAAAAAATCTCGTCTGACTTAAACTTTTATCAAATGGTGGTTTAAAAAATGGGATTGAAGTATAGTTCTTTGAAGAAGGATAGATACATTTATTGTTAAATTAAATGCTTAAATAACAGTACTTGGACCTAATGAACGCGAATTGAGGTTTCACACCGTGGAGGTTTATTTACCCACGTAAGGTGCTTGTGAACAACTCCTCGTGGTGGATGGGGACGGTTGAGTGAAGGCTTTTGAAATTGAAATGTGAAGACAGCAGCTTCCTTACAAAAATCAGAATACTCTTTTAAACTTCCAAGTTGGGTTTCTTTCTTTCTTTATGTACCAAGAAATGTTGAGGTATGGTAGTTGAAGTTTCCCATTCAGATATTTGTTTTGCAAGTGAGGTTTGGTTTAGCTCTCATTAGTTGGGTGAGAAAAAAAGTAAATGAGTGATACAGAAGAAACCATGGGAATCAATTAATTCACGACTTTTCAGCATTGTGTTTTGAACCTATAAAAAGTGGAAATAGTGTTGTGTTGGCCCTCGGGAATCCTGAGATTAGGACTTGTTTGGACCATGGCTGAGGTGGAGAGCTTTGACAATCTTTTGGCTAGTAGGAAGTTATTGGAAACTAGCTTGGAGAATTCAAGAGCTCTTGCCTTGGCCTTGGACAAAACTGGACCAAGATTAGTGGAGATAGACAGAAAGTTGGCATTTTTGGAAGCTGCTATTCGGCCTAGCTCTTCCAAGAATTGCACATTTGCTGCTATTAGAGATCATGTCAGCCTTGCTCTTGGCCCTGCTGTAGCAGTTCTGAAGATCTTCAATTCCATTCGCGAGCTTGAGAAGTCGCTGTTCTCAGGCCCATTTTCTGATCTATCCTCTTACCTTTCAACCATTAGACAGCTTGAAGGAGCACTAAAATTTCTCACAGGCAGCTGCAACCTGGCAATCCAATGGTTAGAAGGAGTTATGGAATTCCTGGAAGATAATTCTGTTGCCAATGGTAAGTACATCGTGAACCTTAGACGATCATTAACAATTTTACAAGAGTTGCAAGCAACCGGGGAACATGCTTGTCTCTCTGGTGCATTTGACAAGCTGGAAATTTCATTCAAGCAGATTTTGGCAGATAATAGTGTTCCACTTGCTTTAGCCTGTCTAACAGCAGAGCAAGCCTGTGATGCAGCAACACCTTTTCCGGTGCCTATACTTCAGAAGTTACAGGCGATTGTTGAGAGACTGAATGCCAGTAACAGGCTTGAGAAGTGCATGTCCATATTTGTTGAAGTTCGGAGTCTGAATACTAGAAAAAGTCTGCAAGCTCTTGATTTGGCGTACCTTGAGAAGGCAATCACAGATTTTGATGACGTCCAGGATATGGAAAGGTGCATAGAAGAGTGGAGCAAGCATATGGAGTTCATTGTGAAGCATGTGCTGGAGCATGAGCACAGGCTCTGCAAGGAAGTCTTTGGAAGTACTGCATCAGGCGTTTGGATGGACTGCTATGCGAAGATTGCAGCCCAGTCTGGAATTCTTTCTTTCCTCCAGTTTGGAATGAGCATTGCTGAGAGTAAGAACTGTCCTATCAAACTCTTGAATTTGTTACGCATTTTCTCAGTTCTAGAAAATTTGAGAATGGATTTCAACAAGCTTTTTGGAGGGGAAGCTTGTGTTGAAATCAAAACCATGACAAGCGATCTGGTCACGAAAGTTGTTAATGGCGCCAGCGAGATTTTCTGGGAACTTCCAGTACAGGTGGAGCTGGAAAGACAAAGTTATCCCCCTAAAGATGGAGGCATTCCAAGGCTGGTAAGCTTCGTGACTGGCTACTGTAATCAGTTGCTCGACGACAAATACAGACCAGTCTTGACCCAAGTACTGAAAATCTGTCACGGTTGGAAACATGAAAAATATGAAGAGGGACTTGTTACCAACCAGATTTACAGCATAGTAAGAGAAATCGCGGTTAACTTGGATGCTTGGTCAAAAGCCTATGACCAAAGGCCATTGTCCTACATATTCATGTTGAATAATCATTCTCATTTCCACAGCCTGAAAGGCACAGAGCTAGGGAATCTGATGGGAGATTCTTGGCTAAGTGCTCATGGACAGTACAAGGAATACTATTCAGCTCTCTACTTGAGAGAGAGCTGGGGGAAACTTCTTACTTGTCTAAGCCAGGATAATCCAGTTTCATCTGATTTGCCCAAGAGGCTGAAGGCATTCAATGAAGCCGTTGATGATATGTACAACAAGCAGTCCAATTGGGTCATCTTCGACGAAAGCTTGAGACAGAAGATGCACCAGCTTGTAGTGCAGGCTTTGGTGCCTGCTTATAGAAGTTACTTGCAGAAACATAGCCTTCTAGTCGAGCACAGTGATACTACTTCTAGAACTGTAAAATATACGGCGAAAAGCTTGGAAAACATGCTTAACACCCTCTTTCAGCCACGGCAGATAAAATACCGGAGCACCATAGACTCACATTTCACCGGTAAACAGAGAAATACAGAAACCAACCAATTTCGCTTGACACTTACAGCTGTGTAACAGCAGGGCTCCGTATGTTTTCATCAAATATAAGATTAAATTCACCCTTTCTTCCTCCCTGTTTACCTTGTTGAATTCATGTTGTTGGAATGCCATATGGATGACTGCTATCCATCCTAACATTTGAAAAAGGGTAGGCCATTTACAGTTGACAATGGTGGTTGATGAGGCAGTTCAAAAATTTAAATATTTACTGACATCTGATATCCGCCACCTTTTTTCCAGAAAGTCTTGTTACTGTTTGTTCGGCAAGAGAGTTTAAGGAATTTCATCGAACTCATGTCTTATGCTCTGAAATTAGATTCTAAAGCAAGAAATCGATGTTGCTTGGCGGTTCCTTTTGCCTTAAAAGGTGAGGTTTCTTGCTTGGATTGATTGCGGTTTTGTTCTGTTTTACTTGATATATGGTGGAAGTTAGGTGAGAACTTAGATGAGCTGACGGAACGAAGTAAACCAAACAAGTAACGACATTTAACAGCCTGAGGCCTCTGACCTTTCCTTTTTTTCTTTTATTTTGAAATGCCTCCGACCTTGTATATTCTTCATTTGACAGTCGCTGTCCCGAGGCACTAATGAGAAGTAGCTACCAAACTTCACAGCCAACAATGTCTTAGCACCTCTCAAACTTTCAAAATTTGTTAGAAATGTTAGAATTGCAATGTTGTGTCACAGTTATAATGTGAAGTTGTAAATCCCACATCGACTGTACATTAAAATACAAATTAAGTTTTTAAGTGTTCACACAATGTAAGATGGACCAAAACGTAAGCCTTTTGAATCCTAGTGATGACAATGGACCTTAATATCTTAAAGGATAACCGTGAATTTCACATCTACTATATATTAGAATATTAACTTTTTATGCAATAAAATCAAAACTGAGAAATTCAATGAATCAAAACGAACAGGAATTTCTTTTTGCACACATTATTGTGGTGCGGACAAAATAGCAACCTTTGCACTACAAGTTTTCTTAAACCATTAGGTGATAATTTTCAGTTTACATGCCATTTAGATTTCATTCTCTTCATTAGCTGCCAAACTCATCAGATTTTCCAAATTTGGAGGGATAGTTGGACATTCAAACGACAGAACTGTCCCAAACCAATTGGTTAACAGCATTTTACCGAAGGTGCTTCATTGTTTGCAGACCGGGACCAACCATAACTACTGAATCAGTCTCCACCAATTCAGAAACCTACTCAGATTTAGGCTAAGGGTTTAATTGATGGCATTATGCATAGCTCTATGACATCACTGTGAATTGTCTAATACCATAATAGACCATACATCCTGGTCCAACTTTCTACCATAATCAAGATCGAGAAAAGTAAGTTTTCCAATCATCAAATCATTGACTCAAACCCATGTCAAAGTCCGCGCCGTGGATTAAGGGGGATACATCATACCCATAAATCCCATCCTGCCTGTCCTAACACCAAACTTGAGACTTCCAAGATGATATTCCAAGTTCTAACCACTAGGGTAAAAGGCAGCTGTTGGTTAAAAAGGTACAGTTCGAGACTTTTTGAGGTTTTGAATATGAACAAATTTACACGAGCTATCAAAAAACAAACAAACTTACATGATTTGCTTTGAGCAGCATCTGAGCAGAGTGCATCATTTCGAAGAAAAATGAGACTGAACAATAAACTACAAAACAAGTATCATCTTCCGCATGAGAGTAAAGTGAAGATGCATTAAAAAATCTAGCATTTCCTGTAGCTATTAACAACAATTTAACTAGAAACAGAACCTAAAAAGAAATGTCACTTGAATATACAGAAAGCCTCTTAGCGTATAAAACTAGTATCCTTTTTGTAAGTGGAATCCGAAGGAAAGATCCTATTCCTATCTCATACGCTATTAGCAGCAGAACAAGAAAAAAAATGCTTTATAAGTGGCAACAAAAAATGGACCAGAAACACTAGCAAAAGAATTATATTGCATCCCAAAATTTTACAAGGTTTTTCAAAGAACTCAAAAGAGCTTTCAGTTAGAACTTAGAAGACTATTGAAAATATGAGAGAGCACAGACTTCCAACTTAACATCAGAGGTCTAAGATAAATGGTTATAATGGAAAAAGAGGGAATTAGAAGTTAAAAGTGGGGAGGGAAAAGAACTAGAGTCCATAGAGAGAGCATCCTAGTTACAGCCCAACCTATGCTCTCGAAGGCTACCCTCCAAATTTAAATTTGCAATGGTGATCTCTTGCCGTATTATTCAAGTATACCCAATACCTTCAATTCATGGACACCTGTAACTAGTTTCACTCAGTCAGGTTAATCATATCACACGCTTCATAGCATAATTCAAAATGCTTCCTTGAGATGGAACCTCCTTGCTATATCCCTAGCACTGTCATACTCATTGCGCTCAACCAACATTTTCTTCAACCGACGAGCTAGTCCACCAGTCTCACTTTCAGTCACACCATATGCAAGCCTTCTCTCCAATGTTTTTCCTAACAACAACACACAATCCACCAGCGGCTGCAACTTGTGACTGCACAGGTTTCTTTAAAACAAATAATCATGAGACAGAAGCAGGGGGGAAGATTCAGACTCAGAGTGAAAAGACGTCATTTTTAATTAAGTCAAAAATTATCAAACCAGTACACTTGCAGTATATGTCCCTTAAAAAGTGAAAGCAAAGGAAAACTGCTGCATTTTATGTTACGAATTGTACATGTATAACTTCTGAGAGTGTGTGTGTGCATGTGTATATTTCAAGAGGTGTACATAGTTTTGAAAAGATGAGTAAAAAAATGTTTGCAGCACAAGACAAGGAGAAAGAAGAAAACACAGATGAAATAAACAATAATCCACAGTTGGGAGGGGGAAGGGGTTTGCAGGGCCGGGATGTGAGACATTTAATCAAATTTTGTAGATTATACGGCAGTGCCAAGTGTAATTGGACCATGCTTGCTCAAATTTACTTAGTTCAATAGGCAAACAGATGCACCATAGTGATTACAGCAGGTGAAGATAAAGTGATTAAGGAGACTTAATGCAACCTGATTAACTAGATTATCCATTATTAACAACTAGGGTGTCCTCTCAAACAGACATTATTAATACCTGGAATCTTGTGTGGCATTTGTGCCTGCCCACACCCTGATAGAGAAGCTACAATGCGTTCTGTTCTTTTGACAGCATATTGAACATCTGAAGTAATATTACGAACATGAGGCAAAATTTTACCATACAAAAGGTCATCAAGAGCAAGCTTCTCTAAAACTGGCAATGCCAGGATTTCCTTCCAGAAGCAAATATTTCTCATCAAACGAACAGACATCCCAAACTGATATGCAGCAACTAGTGCAGCATTTGGCTCAGCCTTCATCACAAGTGGGCTCCATGTTGGGACCTTTGAAGTAAATATTAAAGAAAAATAACATTAACTCTCTAAATTAACACAACATTTATTCCCATATAAAAGCAGGCATGTACACAGACACAGATATGACAGGCGCATACAGGCACTGACGCATTTTGCAGATGTGCGCACACACAAATGACAGAGAGTTAAAACATCCAAATACCATAATATAGGCAACAGCTTCGCTTAGACCAGTGCGGATGGTAACTAATAATTCTGCTAAAGCCTCACTAGAAGCAGGAACATAATCTATAATCAAACTGATTTAGAACCCATATATGCTAACTAAAACCAATGCGCGCTCTGGCTTTGATTCAATTGAGTCTTACGATGCAGCAATCCCCTTCATAAAATCTTTGCAAGGAAGCAAAGTAAAAACCACTCCAAAAAAACCAACAAAATAAATCAATTCCAGATTTAATTTAGCAAAGATTATTTATTCTTCAGATCACTTATTGCAGAAGAAAGAAACATGAATGCATAAAGAATACAAACAAAACTAAAATTAAATGAGAATTATTGATTTAAAATTACCTGATTCAATGGATTATTAGAGAGAAAGACAAATATGTTTTCTTTTTTTGAGAGAGAGAGGTGGGTGATACGGATAGGATAGATTTCGAGGTATTTATACAGTTTTTAGAGTGAAGGAGACCTTGCACTCCGAGAAGAAGAACGGTGGCAGAAGGAAGGGGAAGAGAAGAAAAGAAGAAAAAAGTAAAGGGAAAGAAAGAAGAAGCCGCTGCCTGAAAGGCCTAGGCCGGCGAAGGCGACGTCGTCGGGAACCCAGTAAGGGCGAGAGGGTTTAGACGAACGGGTTGACTGGTGGGGTCAGTGGGAGAAAAAGAAGGGTTAGGTTAAGACTTTATAAGAAAACCAAAACCACGTCGTTTTATAGATAAAAAAGAAGGGAAACGCAGACGCGGGTCGGATTCACTCAAATCCAACCCGGTTCAGCTTTAGGCTTAACCGATTTATTTTATTTTTGTAATTTCTTTTTTAAGTATGAATTAAATTTATGAAATTACTTTTAATAAGAATATAAAACGAAACAATTTTTTTGTTAATAATAAAAATGAAAAAATTAGTTGAATAAAGTTAATAATGATTTACCAAAATTATTGGGAATCCTAAAATTATTTTCACAAAGTGAATTAATTTTAAATAATTAAAGGCATAAGACAAAAATGTAGTATTTAAAATTGAAGATATTTACAAAATTTCATCATTAAACTTAAGAAAATTTTAATAAACATAAGTAATTTTCATTTTATTTTGACTTTTAAAAAATATTCATTTTATTTTAACAATTTTATTACATAAATTAAGCAGCTTATGAATAATTACTTTCAATAAATTACATTTTCTCAATTTTAATTTTATTTTACTATTAGAATCATCGAAATTAACAAAATATGATTATACTAATATTAACATATATTAAGATATAAAAAATTAAATATTTTCAAAAATTAAATATTATTTAAATAAAAAATTTTGCTTGATAAGACATGAGAAAATATTTTTAAATGTTGATATTTTAAAATAATTATATTTACTATTATTTATAATATTTTTAAATTTCGATTATTTTTTTACTATTATTATTTTTATTTATAATATTATGTAATTTAAAATTACTTTTTATACAAAAAAAGATACCTACGCAAAGTGGGGCACCACTCCAGTTGTATGTAAAGCTTTTATTTTTTTTTAACAATGCAAGCATGACAATTAAAAATCAAACTTCTTGCAACTCACAACATATAACCAAACTTCTTACAACTCACAACAAATAAAGATAATAAATACTAAATAAAAAAATGGAAGTGAAAGATAAAACAAACTTGGAGCTATAAAGGTCAATTTTTATACGAATAGGTCAAATTGCACCATATTTTTGGAGTAAGATGTTAAAATTTCAATCTGTGTCGCCAATTTCCTTTTTTGATTATTTTTTCTTTATTTGATTCTCTCTCATGTCGAATATTCAATCTTTGCTTGCAAAAAATAGCCCATTAACCTTAAACACAAAATAACAAATTTTAATCATTACAACAAACTTTTTTTACTAACTAATCAAATCTTAAATTCTTAATTCAAAACCAAATACGATTCTCCCTCTTTCAATTCGATTGTTAATTTATTCTTTTGGGGAATTTTTTTTAGCCATTAAAAATAACGTATTTTTGTAAATAAGCTTTCAGATAATTTTAACCGTTTTTAGCCATAAGAATAGATTTTGAGACAAAAATGCCCTTAATGAGCCATCTTCGTTGATGCGCACTCTCAAATAGGCAAAAAATGAAAAAATAAATATGTAAAGAATTTGCGAACATCTAATTTTGTGCAAAACATCCATTTTTTTTTACGAAGGTTGTGCAAAACAAAATAATGTTGTATGAGATGGTTTTTCAAAGATTTTGGACATGGTATTCAGATAATAGGAGAAGAGTAATATCAAACCGAAAGAGGAATCGATCGTGATGAATTGAAAGCTTGGAAATCAAAAATCCCTGATACAGTGGTGAATTGAAGGGAGAAAGATGTGAATCCAAAGCAGGAAATGGTCGTGCTATAGTAGGCCATATGTGAGACGGGTGTGGCAAGGTAGGATTTATTGTTTGTGAAACGGCATGTTGGGAATGTGTGACACGACATGGTGGGAATGTGTGACACGACTGTGACATGGCAAGGTTTAAAGTTTGTGACACGACATGTTTGGAATGTGTGACATGGCTGTGACACGCCAGAGTTCAGAGTTGGTGACATGCCATGGAGGGAATCTGTGACATGCCAACGTTCAGAGTTCGTGACACGCCATGGGGGGAATCTGTGACACGCCAGCTTTCAGAGTTGGTGACACGCCATGGAGGGAATCTGTGACATGCCAGTGTTCAGAGTTCATGACACGCCATGGAGGGAATCTGTGACACGCCATGGAGGGAATCTGTGACACGCCATGGAGGCAATCTATGACACGTCAGTGTTTAGAGTTTGTTAGACTCCATGGAGATCCGTGACACGGCAAGGTTTAGAGTGTGTGAGACGGCATGGTAATTGATGGGTGACACGACATGGTTTGAAAAAGGAAAAAGAAGCGGGCAAATAATGAGGTAACCAATTGGACTTCAACTGAATGAATTCAATAAATGAATATTTATAGGGGAAATTGTGAGGCCATTTCATTTTAATTAAATATTTTTCAAAAATCGCAAACGTTTGTGTTCTTCCTCATTCCCAAATATATCAGAGTGCTCAACTTTCTTCTTTGCAAGCTTGACGATACCATAACAACAATGTTGATTATCAGTGAAGAGGTCAGTCAGTCAGTCAATCTGAAAATAAAACTTTTAAAACTTTCTTCTGTTCGTTGATTGTTTGCTGGGTTTGTGTGATATGTTTGTGTTTTTTTAATCTTTTTCAATTGTTATGTTTAAACTGTTTTCTTCCCAGTTTTAGGGTCGTACGAAAGTTTTGAAATACAACAAATATGGCGTGTAATGGGTAAACTACTTTTTGAGGTTTTTAGCGTGTCACGACATTAGTTATTTTAGGACAGTTCGTGTAACGGGTCAGTAATTACACTGATTGACGTGTCACACGTCACAGATATTTTAGGCCAGTTCATGTAAAGACACAGGAATTATAGTGATTGGCGTGTTACAACATTTGACTTGATATGCATGGCGTGTTATAACATTTTACGTTATATGCATGGCATGTTACCACATTTTACGTTATATGCATGGCATGTTACCACAGTTTACATCAGTTTACGTTATATGCATGGCGTGTTACCACAGTTTACGTTATATGCATGGCGTGTTACCACATTTTTCGTTATATGCATGGCATGTTACCACATTTTACGTTATATGCATGGCGTATTACCACATTATGGGTTAACTCACTCGTGCATGTGTGCCATGTTTTGCAGATGCAGTCCAGACAGTATGAGGATCTTGATAGTTTGCTTATTGTGCCGAGGAAGAAGTGGGTGTTCAATGTCGATATTAACACCCACTGTAAGTGGTTACAATTGTATTACATCAACAAGACTCTCAAAGAGAAAGGGGAGTACGATGCAGTAAAGCATATGTGCTTCGGAATGCTGTTGGACGTATATCTGCAAGGCTACTTCTCCGTTGGTCTCCTGCATAACATCATGATCCGTTGAATCAATGTGACAGATTCAATGAAGCATGAGCTATGGTTTGCATTGGCAAAAGCAAGGCTCGCATATCAAAGCAGGAGTTCTGCCTTATCACCGGACTGAAGTTTGGTCGAATGCCCGATGTGTTCACACGACCATACGAGGTTGTTACGGACGGAATTCATGCACGATACTGGGACGGGCAGCAGAGCGTTAAGCTGTAGGCGTTGCTTGATATGCTCCACGGAGGTAACTTTCAGCTACCAGGAGACGCGACAGAGATGACACTCATCTTGATCGCGAATAATATTTTATTTGGTCAAGACTATAGTAAACGGGTGACGCCTTGGCTCTTGTCATTGGTGGAGGAAATTGACGCTTGGAATGTCTTCCCATGGGGTCACTATGTTTGGAGGCTAACCTTGGACTACCTTTTGAACGGGTTTGAAGTGCCTTCCTTGAACGTGCAGAAGGATCGTTTACGGTACAACATTTATAGATTACGTGGGTGATACAGGTACAGTCACGTAACATTTTTCATTTTCCTTTTGACATAATAATTTATGGTTGCAATTGTTTATCATTTATGGTCTGATAATGGTTACATTTGACTTACAGTTCTAAGGAATGGAGGCAATTTTGGCCTTGCGAAAGATAGTTGCCCCCTCTGCTCTGAAGGACAACGTCTACCCATGCATGTGCAAATGGCAATGTAACCAGAAGCCAAAAGACTTCTACAAGGCAATTGATATGTTGGAGTCATCTCAGTAAATGAGTGAACAGCTACTAATTTCTGTTGTGAATTTGTATAATAATTTTTCCTAAAATTTAATTAAAATCCTTATTTTGTAGTTGTGGGCAGTGAAGACTTTGGAGCCCACCCCGGATGAGGCTAGTCGGGATTATTTTATGGACATCGATGTCTCGTTATCTGAGGGCCACCAATACGTGCCAATAGGGAACATGCAGGATTGGGCGGACTGGGGCTTAGGTGGGAGGGAAAAGAAGAGAAACATGCAACACAAAAGAGCCACTGGTGCCATAAAGCGGAGGCGCATCGCCGCTGCTGTCATTGATGAGCTGTCGGTCCTCGAGTTGATGAAGGAAAGTGACAACCATGGCAATGGTAGTGAAGAGCCGGTAAAGACGGTTCTAATAGTTTGTCTTCAATAATTTCATATGTGATTATCGAATAACATATTTGTGTTTGTAGTTAGACTATGCGACAACAGTTTCACAACCACCGAGAGGTCCTCTTCAGACTCACAATGTTAACGATGAGTCGGTAAGGACAATTATAATGGTTTGTGTTCAACAATTCCATATGTGATTATCGAATAACACATCTGTGTTTATAGTTGGACCATGCGATGACAATTCCTCAACCATTGAGAGGTCCTCCTCAGACGCACAATGCTAACGACCAGTTGGTAAGATCGGTTCTAACGGTTTGTGTTCAATATTTTCACATATGTTTATCGAGTAACATAGTAATTTATGTTATTGCAGTTGAGGGAGGCGACGACAGCTGCTTAACCAACGATAAGTCCTACTCAACCGCAAAGTGGTAACGAGCAGCCAGTAAGGATATTAAAGTTGTAACAGGTAATGTTCAATAATTCCATATATGATTATTGAATAACATAGTAATATATGTTATTGCCGTTGACCCATTAGACAAGAGTCAATGACGGAGTAGTCACGAAGTGTCAGCTGTGACGGATCATGCACCGGTATAAAAAAAACATGTCGGAGTTGAAGGCTTTGATTCAGTCGTTGACTCTAGGGATGCAGACGTTTGAGGACTGTGTCGTTGCTCGGATTCTAGACAGCCTGAAATCACAGGTACGTTATTCTATATTTACTCATATATTGGTCGTTTACATTAATAGGTGTAGTTCTATTATTTGTTCTCGGTTTATGGTTTGTGGTATTATATGAGCTAACGGATTTTCCCATTTGTCTCATTCTGTAGGTCGGTCCTTCATCTCACGGTGTCGGTGAGGACCACGATGATGTTGATGATGGGCAGCATGATGATCCTGGTCTGCACATTCACGATGACGTAGTTGGTGCTGACCGAGTCCCTGTTCTTGAGGTCGATCCGGATGATGCTGTTCACGGTGCTAGTGAGGACCACGATGATGCTAATGATGGGTAGCATGATGAACCTAGTTTGCACATTCACGATGACGTAGCTGGTGCTACTAGAGACCCTATTCCTGAGGCTGATCTGGATGATGTTGTGGTAGGGGATGTGACCCTTCAATCACATGATTCTGAAGGAGACCCTGTTCTTGAGGCGGATTCAATTATCAATGCATCTGTGGGAGGGGAGGGGAACCTTTACTTAGTCGTGGCTAAATGAGAGCATCTTCTTCCTCAGGTCGAAGCATTAGTCGAGGTAGCAGCAGGAGGGGACCATCTTCCTCAAAGCACTCCTGAAGCCAACTGCTCACGGTTGTCGTCACTAGAGTCATCAGATGTCCATTATTGTGCATCACAAATTTCAGACCCAACGGATCGAGCACTGGTGAAAATGACGAGCAAATACAAGGCAAGCCCATACATTGACCCCTCAATGAGCCGTGGGGATGTTAAGAGCACAACGGTCGAAGCCTATGAAGCTTTCAAAAAAGACGAGTGCGTGAGATAAGCACATAAATAACATTGCAAATACTATTTTTTAATGAAACATTAATCCACCAAGGCTTTTCTAGCTCATTCTATTACATATACAGGTGTAACATCGGGATCTTAGGGGATCAAGAGGCTGACTTTTTCACAACATTAGAGGATTTTAAAGAAGAAATGAGTAGTGAACATATAGACGCATGCCTCAACGTAGTTTGTAAGCGGATGACAGGGCTGAAGTCAAAATTGTACACTACCCGTGCATGCGTGGTTGACACGATATTCTTCATAAGTTTATTTGAAAATTTTTAAATTATGAAAATACTAAGTTTTTGATTGCATTAAGTATAATCTAATGTATACATGCTTCACAAGACACCATCTATATGCTACACACCTCATTTCCAACAGAAGATGTGTCAAGCCCATCTCTATGATATACTTGCCATGTCAGTCATGTACTTGATAGCATGTTTGCATCTAAGTATGCAGATGCCTCGAAAAATCGTTAAAAGTCAGTATTGTACCTAGTGGTACAAGTAAGTTGATTAAAGCCTCGAACTAGTCCAAATAGAGATTTTAAGATGCATTTGAGAGTTATTGAATCTTAAAATGTCTTAATATGGTGATTTGGAGTTCGAGGATTGATTTGGAGTTTAGTCGGGAATTTTAATAACGTAGGGACAAAAAGGTCATTTTACCACCCGAGAGCAAAATTGGAATGTTGGATGAGATTTTTGACCAAGTTTGACTATTTGGAGTATAATTTGAAATTGTGGGGTGAAAAATTTCAATTCTGACATTTTTCGAGTATAAGGGCAAAACGATCATTTCACATGTTCATGAGGACGTAATTGAAATTTTACACCACAATGACACTTGTCAAGCTCATGAATTTCACCTATTATCACTTTATACTTTGGATAATTATGGGATTACATGTGGTGGTGAGAAATTACTTAATGGTTAAGTTTTTAATCATGGATCAATCAAATGGTGACATGTGTCAAGCTTTAATATTTTTATGATTTTCCTTTATAACCCGACTTAAGCTTCTCCCATTTCACTCTTATGGCCGGCCAAGTAAGGGAACAAAGAGAAAAAGAGAAGAACAAACCCTAGGAAGGAAAAATTCAAGAGAAATTGTTGGATTTCAAGGAATCAAGCAAGTAAAGGTAAGATTTTTAATTTTAGCTTGTGATCTACCTTTCCCATGCATTCTTTTTCATTCTCCATGACTGAAATTCAAGTTTTCAAGAGGGAACCTTTGCTGGCCAAACCTAGAGAGAGAAAAGTTTTGGTGATGAATTTTGCTAGATTTCATAATATCCTAGTGTTTTTAGTCATTTTGTGATGTTTGGAAGGAAAAACAAGCAAGAAAATCACATGTTCTTCAACCACCCTCATTTGGCTGAATTTTCTATAGGGCATGTTAATGATGGATTTGGTTGTAATTCATGTTATTTAGCTAGGAATTGATGAATTATGGTGTTGGATATCGAAACCGGTTATTGAAAAATATAGTTCCTTTAGAAAATGGCTTGATGGAAAAAGAGAAAATCATAGTAAATGGACTTCGATTTGATTCCTAATGATATATATATGGATTTACAAGACTGTGTAGACATTGATTAGTATGTTAGTTCGGAATCGGAATGAATTTTGGAAAATGGTGAAGTTAGTCAAAAATCAAGTTCATTGTAATGCTTTGGTGTATTAGATTATTGGAAGTGTAATGAATATATTTGGAGTTGAATCGGATGTTTTGGTTAAATCAATGGTGTATAGTTTGAATTAGGTCGAATACAAATTCATTTCGATCACAATTGAACCTACGTAGAACACCGTCTTTAAGTGATTATCCGAACATTTCTCATTCAACTTTATGCATTCATATATAGTCTGAAATAGTTTTACAACAATTTGACACCAATGTATTGAATTATGTACCGTGTATTATGTATAGGTAGTGAGCCCTCTGGTAAGGGTAAGGATATCGTACCCGAGGATCAAGAATAGGAGTACTCCATACTCCTGTTATTGTGGGTAATCAGACTTTCATCTTAACTATCTAAAGTAGTTTATACTCGTTTTTATGTTTTAAAGAAAAATGAATTTAAATTGCAAACTATTATGTTTTATAATTGAAGTGTTGATTAAACGAAATGAGATTTATAACTTGTTTTGAAATTGAATACTAGTTTTGGAAATTGAGTAAGTCGAGACTGTATACTTGTATTATATATATATATACATGATTTGAATTGATGGCTTATGAAATTGTGGTAGCATGAATGGCTGAAATTGTCGTTTTGTGAATTATATAAATTGTTTGTCTTACATTGACAAGTTGGATAGTACTATATTAGCCATGTTATGCTGCCGAAATTTTATTGATTTGGTGGGTTATGTATTTAGCTTACTGCAGTGGGCGGGTTTTCGTGGACCAACCTATTAGAGGGGCACGGTAAACCCTGTTATATTTTACCTTAGTATGAGAGGCATGAAGGGTATCTCCTAAGGTAAAGTTTAGAGTTCACTTCATGCCGAACCACCAAGTGAAAATGAAACTCAGCCAACGCCAAGGAACGACTATGTTTTTAAACGTGAAAACATGTTTTATGGGTATATGTCGTTTTAACATCCTTGGCGGACTCGGTTGGATGCCTGGGCCAAGGTGTCACCCAGTACGAGTTTTGGCACAAGCCAAGTTTTAAGAGAGTCATAAGCATTACTGATTATTTTTGATGAAATGTAATTGTTTTATATGAATTGAAATGAGTTTTGAATGTTATGAATTATATTATGATGGGATGATTTAACTATTTCCATTTAGTCGGCTTTAGATGTTATAGATGAAATTTGTTTACTCATTGGGTTTATAAAAACTCACCTTTTTTTTTTACCCATTCTAAGCTCAGGATAGTCTGTAGACAGTCGATTTCGTCGAGGGTTGCTTTTGGAATTGCATCCTTAGAAATCAAAGGTCTACGGTCTTGTATGTTTTCAAATATTTTGGGGCCCACATGTCATTGTAGAATATTTTGTATACCTGGCTGCGTGTGCCACTGTATGTATGAATTTATTTTGCTCTTATGCTACAAAAATTGTTTATGCAAGATTCTATAAATATTGTTTTATAAGAAAATGAAATATTTTTATTTAGTTTGATTAGCTATAATTTCACTTCAAATCGATGATTTAGATAATTAAACTTATTTTTAGATATGAAATGTATATTTTATTTATTTATTTATTATATTTTAACAAGTTTCAAAAGTTTTGGGTAAAATGGCCAAAATACTCTTGTGTAGTAGAAATTACTTTTTGATCGTTTTGATTTGAAAATAGTCTATATTCTTTCAAAACATGATATTTAATAACTGTTACTCATAGGGGTAAGGAATAGCCTTGCGAGGTTTCAGTTGGCATTCCGGGTAAGGAATGTCTATCGAGACATAGCGGCAGTTGTCACAGGCTCAAAGAGAGTACTGGGTCGTGACAAGATGCCTGGTCGACTATGAAAATTCCATATGAGTTGCGGGCATATGTGGAGAGTGAGAAGCCGACATACGGTAAAAAATGAGAAGATGTCGATTTCATCTTCGCGCCTTGCCTTGTGGGTGGGTATTGGGTGGTAGCGAATATCGACTTGGTGAGGTGGACAATCAAGGTGGTGGACTCCGCATGAACTTCGGATGCTAAGGATAACAGAGTGCGAGTGGCTCATATGACACCCCTTACGACAATTATGCTAATCATCTGCCACTAAGTCGGTTATTTCAACAAAACACGCCGAAAGGCACGGGATTTGATGTCAATGCCATTGGACATTCATTTGCCAAAAGCTAAAGTGCATTGACAGGATGATAGTGTCAGTTGCGGTATGTTCATGATAGTGTACATTGACGATATCTTGCAATCAGAATCGATGAGAGTTAAGCAGAATATGATTGCAAATATGCGTTGCCAATACGCTCTAGAAATTTTTTCCAAAAGTTGTGAGATTGAACCCTGAACATATCGACCCTTGTTTGTACATTTTTTTTGTATATACAATTAATTTTATTAATTTTAATATTCGTACATTTTATACATGACTTTTTCTTTCTTAATTCAAACATAGTGCCTTGAAATTAACACTGCAACCACGTGGCGTGTCACCCCTGAAAACTAGAAGAAGTCAACGTGTCACCTCAAGTATCTGGTTCCACTCAGCGTGTCACCACAAGATGGGGCGTGTTGTGTCACCTCACAATACTACAAGAAGTCAGCATGTCACCACCGAAATTTGCATGCACTAAGCGTGTCACGCCAAGTATCTGGTTCCACTCAGTGTGTTACCACAAGATGGGGCTTGCAGTGTCACTCCATAATACTGCAAGAAGTCAGCGTGTCACCATTGAAATCTGCATGCACTCAGCGTGTCACGCCAAGTATCTGGTTCCACTCAGCATGTTACCACAAGATGGGGCGTGCCGTGTCACTCCACAATACTGCAAGAAGTCAGCGTGTCACTATCGAAATCTGCATGCACTCAGCGTGTCACGCCAACTATCTACTTCCACTCAACGTGTCACCACAAGATGGGGCATGCCGTGTCACCCCACAATACTGCAAGAAGTCAGCATGTCACCACCGAAATCTGCATGCACTCAGCATGTCACGCCACGTATCTGGTTCCACTCAGTGTGTCACCACAAGATGGGACGTGCCTTGTCACCCCATAATACTGCAAGAAGTTAGCATGTCACCACCGAAATCTGCATGAACTCAACGTGTCACACCAACTATCTGTTTCCACTCAGCGTGTCACCACAAGATGTGATTGACATCTACCAATTACAGTGTAATCTCAACCCCCAAACCACATGATAAAAAATGCCATGTGGCATTTCTTTTATTAGTTTACAATAATATAATTTTGAGGAATTTTACGTTATATTTCAATTTTATTTTTAAAATGTTTTAATTTAATAAAAAATAATTATGATGATTCATAGATGAAATTTGATTGGATGATCCATAAATTTTTTAAATTTGTTTGGTCAAGTCATGTGTTTTAATCTTAAATTTCATATGATATGTTTTTAATTAGTCCATAATTTCCTCTTTTTATACTTGCATCCTTTGAAGTAAACTCCTTGGTATTAATAAGATAAAATAAACGTTGTAATTCAAAAATTACAAAAACAAATTGAATATTGGGATTTAGAAAGCTACTAAAGTTAGATGAATTAATTTTATAGATTGTAAGAACATAAAAGGTTAAATCAAATGAAATAGAAAGGAATTAAATTAAATAATTAATTATTTAATACAAGTCATAATAAAATGTGAGAAAGGGGATAACAGTATAGGGACTTCGCAAGTCTACTTAATGTTCAGAACTATGGACAAAATGAAATTAATAATCAAATAATATATTTACAAAATTAATAAAAAAAATAAAGATTCATCTACAAGAGGAAACTAACAAACACAAAATCCAAATATGAATGAATGTAAGATACTGCAAGAGCAAATTGTGACATAGGTATTGCACATGGGTTACACATTTAGTTAGGTCGACAAGCTGTCTTCATCCACAAGACACCTTACATTTTCAGACATTGTCCTTTGTATTGGACAGTTGTTGCATGTGTGATTGGTTTATCTGCAACTTGAACATGCTTTCGGTCTACGCACTCATGGAGGCACCGATTGACTTGGAGATGGTGGCGGATTTTTGGATGGAATTGCAAATAGGGATGGGTAATTCTGTCTGTTATGCCCGTATCTCTTGCATTGCGAACATCTCTGTGCTCGACTGTCTTCACCGGCCGATGGAATCCTTCTTCTCTTAAGTTTTCCCGTTTGGCCTCGCCAAGGTGGTGGCAACATGACAATTGTTTCACATAAGAAGGATGTCCCACTCAGTAGGATGCCCTACCGGGTGAATTGACCCCGCATAACCCTCCACCAAAACTGTTGTCTTGTAGTAGTCAGCGTAGAATTCAATGGCTTCACGTTTGCATTTACTGAAAAATACAATGATCTCAATGTTCAAGCATAATGTAAATAATATGTCAATTAGGGTTTAAATAAGAAATAAATATATTCTGACCTTATTGTTGTAATGGCATGGTTGTATGGCAATAAATCTATTTGGAACTCACAACATGAACACGTCTTCATGGACAGGTTTACAAGTCCGTCCATCTTCCCGTCTTTAACTTCGAACTCCACTCGATTGATAAGTTTAACCACAAAGCAATGTGCATCATTGAACTATTTGCTCAACTGCTTGGCAACCCAAGGGCTGAGGGGCGTGGTCACCTTGACGGCCTCCTCGTACCCGTCATGGAACCAACGCTGGAACATGTCTTTGATGAACTCGATCAAAACAGTGATTGGCATTTGTCTTGCATGCTTCAAGCATGAGCTAACACATTTCACAATTTTAGATGTCATCATTTGGTATCACCTTGCCGGTGAACAGGCACGTGCCCATCTCTTAGGGCCTATTCTCATAAAGTCAGCATGGGCTCCCGCGTGAATCTGCTTGAGCTGGTTCATATGTCTGTTGAAATCGAAAACTTTATAGCAATCTCATGCAAGGGTGAAAATCATAGAAAAGTCGTTGCTCTTGAACTTGTTTTCAAAGTTTTTCTTCAAGTGGTACCCGGATAAATCGTGGTGCGCTTCTGGGTATGCATTTTGGATTGCTTTCTTAATGTCGAGATGCTGATAAGAAATGAACATAGTGTTTTTAGGACAACCAACCGCATCACGCAGCTTGCTAAGAAACCACGTCCATTAGTCTTCATCCTCAACATGGCCGATGCCAAACGTAACTGAATATACGCACTCGTTTGCAGCTTTGCATACAGTGACAAATAGAACACCTTTGAACCTGCCTTTCAGATGTGTCGCATCAATTGCAACCGTAGGACGCATTACATCCCTAAACCCCCGAATACAAGCCCTGTATGCCCAAAAACAATATTTGAATCTTTCTGCCTCATTAGTAGCCACTGCAGTGACTGTGCTGGGATTTTCTTGTTCCAACATATAAAAATATGAGGGTAGTAGTCAAAATGATTCCTCCGGAGGATCGAAAACAAGCCTCTCTACATACTCTTTCACTTGTCAGGCCTTACCATATAGGCATTCCAATCCTCACTGAACCCTTATCTTAGTAATTATGTCTTTAGGTCTCAATGCTACATCATTAGCTTGATGCTTGTGTGACATAAGTTCACCAATTATCTTCGCACTTGTGGTTACAAATCGCCCTTGCAAACTATCGACAGTACACTTGTGTACTTTGTGGAATGTCTGAACTTGCCAATATTCTCCTCCTTCAAGTAACTTCGTTGCACGCACACTGAACTTGCATGCCTTGTCCTTGCAACCAACCTCATAACGAGCTTTACATGACCTTTTTACTCTTATCCCAAACTGCTCTTTTAGAGCCAACATATTCAAAGCTCGTTTCAACTTGACTTTCGAGGAAAATATTTTTTTTTTGTATAAGCGATCATCAGCACATGTTGACTCCTCAGTTGTAATTGTTTGGAAGGAGAACCTTTCTGCACTTGAAATTACCTACGTACTAGATATCCCTTCATTTCCCTTTTCCTGATAACTGTCATGGAGCAATGTACCAGGGGAACGAATCCCGTTCTCATCAACGATGGGGTTATTGTATATGGGGTCATCACATTGAACATCTCCTACATCAACACCTAAAACAGGTTCCGTTTTGCCTTCAACATTATTGTAAATTGGAATGCCACTGTCATAAAGACAGTCCTTGTTTGAACTTTCATCATGCCATTCATCAGGCCCATCATCCGAATTGTCATCAAATCTATCTTCATCAGCAGGGAACAAATCCTCATTTCCCTCATCAGATGCAGTATTATCCTCGAGTGTTGCAGTGTCACCCTCCAACGTCGCAGTGTTGTCCTCAAGTGTCGCATTCTCATTTGAAAATGTCATTACACCCTGTACAGTTTCACCCGATTGTTGCATTTGTTGGACACAAGTAACTAATTGGTTCGATGCACATCCTGATCGAAATTGTGCAGCCAACTGTTCTGTGAATGTCGTGTGTCTACTGGGCTGCACAAACTCTTTTGCATACGTCAATTGCCATTGTTGTGGGTTACAGACCAAATGCTGTGGTATATGTGAAGCATTGTATATCTCATTTTGATTGAGCTGATTACCATGTTGTTCAGCTTCTTCATGTGACATAACATTTGTTTGGCGTCCCTTAATGCTGACATACACAATCGGAACATTCCTCTGTTCTAGCAGAATTAATGCAACATCCTCATCGTCCTTGATAATTGGCCGTGATAGCTCTCTGGGTGTACTGATCAATGCATATAACTCAATCTTGTCAATTTTCTGAGTTTACCCCAACAACATATTCAACCAACTGCATCAATCCCACAAACGACAAATCACTCCTAACCCCCCGTATTCGTGACTCACCACCCTTGTAAATGCCATCCACCCACTAACCACCGTGTTTTATCACAAGTCGCACAATTGGAACCCCACCGAAATTTTGAAAACAACAATAATTTGTCAATCATTTAACACATTAAATGACATGCCGTGCTCTAAAATTTGTCAATCATGTTGTAACACGCCATGCATATAACGTAAACTGTGGTAACACGCCATGCATATAACGTAAAATGTGGTAACAAGCCATGCATATAACGTAAAATGTGATAACACACCATGCATATAACGTAAAATGTTGTAACACGCCATGCATATAACGTAAAATGTGGTAACATGTCATGCATATAATGTAAAATGTTATAACACGCCATGCATATAACATAAAATGTGGTAACACGCCAACGCTGACACGCCAATGACTATAATTATTGTGTCCTTACACGAACTGGGCTAAATTACCCATGGCGTATGACACGCTAATCAGTGTAATTATTGACTCATTACACGAATTGCTCTAAAATAACCAATGTCGTGACACACTAAAATAACGCTAACACATGTTATAGATGCATGGCGTGTAACAACTCTGGGCAATGTTTCTAATTCATGTTCTAATTTACACCAAATGTTTCAGAAATTTATGTGTTGCAGCAATAAACCCAATAACATACCTTGATGTCATCTTTGTTATAGGGCCTATTAATTTACGACAATATGGCCAGATTCCGAGAGATAGACCACAGCCCGATGACGATGGTGCTCAACAGAGAGTTGGCAGAGTTGAGATAGTTCAGAGAGTTGAAAGAGAAAGATAACTGAGCTCAAACAGCTGAGCATTTATTTATTTTTATTTTCTTTTTGACGGAAGGGAGAGATATCGGGACCCTAATTTGAAATGATGTTTTTAAGGGCATTTTGGTCTACTCATGCTTCTTTTTGGCTAGAAACAAATAACTTTATATGAGTGTTTATTTCTGAAATCACCTTATCAAAAGGTCCATTTCTCACATTTTCCTCTATTTTTTTTTATTTTTTTTGCCTTAATCTTCTTGTTAATATTGGTTGTTAAGAAAGCTGTATGCAAAGACCTTCTCCATCTTACCATATCAGAAAACTATCGAAACCTAGTGCCCTGAAACCCTTGTTGACCATTCCTCGCTGCTGCTCCATCTCCTCCATATCTACTTGCAAAAAAGCTCTCAACTTGCTCTCCCATTTTTTTTTATTTCTTTCATTTTAAATGCATTGAAAGGTAAGAATAAACATAACTTGATTATAATTTAACATAAATAAGTAAGATGCACCGTAAAGTTAAAATTAGTCTTTCTAAAATTTTAACTTAAATGTATAAGAATAAAGGTAAAAAGTTATATCATTTATTGTAAACATAGAAAAACCCAATAATTATTTCTTTGTGTAAAATATTTAAAAGTAATTTGTATTCTTGAACAAGTTAGATAAGGTGGAAATTATAATTTAACATTAAATGAGTGGGAATATAGATATAATTAAGTTAGAAAAAGTAATAGATTTTTTTTTTTGTTTTTACGTGGTGTTAGAATATTAGGTTAGAATTTGATCATGCAAAACACGATTCATTTTCATTCTTGAAGGAATCAACCAACGGATTGATTCATTCATTCTTATTCAATTTCAAATTCATATTGTCAATTTCCTCTAATCCTTGATTGATTGTCTCACCGATTGAAGATCCACATTCACCTTTCTTCCTTCATCATTCAGACCGTCACGGTTGTGTAGTACTCACATTAAAACTTACTTCAAATAATTATTCAACCAAGAGCCATTCATTTAGCCTTAATATTGTTCATATTGTTTACCTGTTAAGCTATTTAATCAATTTTTTTTTCTTAAGAAAATGTTTTTATTTAACTTAGTAAGATCGACCTTAGTGTAAACAAATCATGTTCATATTATTTACAAAATTGAATCAGCTTTTTCCCTTTCTTATATTGTCTGATTATTATTCTCTTCAATGATAATCTATTCTTTTGTTTTCCCTTTTTTTCTGAATCATAACTATTATATTAATAGATTTGTTATTTAATATGTTGATTAATGGATTGATTTAATAATATGACGCATTTATATGTATTTAAGATATCGCTTATATTTACAAATAAATCTTTTCTGAAAATCATATTAAATAAAATCAATCAAAAGATCTATGTTTGGATCAGATTAAATCAAATGCGAATTATAAATATATATATATATATATATATATATATATATATATATATCAGGTCTAGTATATTAAAAATAATAACCCAATGTTGGGTCGAGGCAGGCAAAAAATCGTCTGACTATTACCTTATTTTCCCGTCATTTATTTGGATAGAATTTATTAAGATGAACATTTTATGGTAAGCTTCAAAAACTTTAATGATCAACATGGGATAAATTTCTTTTCAGAAAAACAAAACTTGGGATAAATTAAAGTTTTGATGAGGAAAGTGGAGGGCCATCGGCTAAACCCAAACACACATGACTTGCAATGGAAGAAATAAATAAATAAGGAGAACCAGTTTATTGCACTCCACTGTAGGTAATTTGCTTCAATTGTTTCACCTTCTCAAAGTCAGGGACATGGAAATTTTTCTCCACCTCCCAAGCAAGTTGAGACATACCATTAAATGAGGACTTAGCACCCTTCTCATCAGTCACTTCCTGGGGAAAAGGAATTCGTACATCAAATACACCTTTCTGAGGAGAGTAAATACGTACGTCAAATCCAAGACGATCGACCCATATCATCTTTGCTTCCAATACCTGCTATGCCATATGGAATCCCATAGAAGTATTAGACAAACTTAAATCTGAATCTACATTCCAGGTAATAGGCAAGCATGCAACTTCAGTGTCATTGGGACTTGTAAGATGTAATGAATCCCAATGAAATAGTGGCTTTCCATTGTCCAGAACATGCTATTACAAGCCAACAGACTTTTAGTCTTTCAAAAGAACATAATAAACATGTGAAATCACACATCATAAACTTTTGCAGCATGTATCTCGGTGAAGAAACCAAAGCAAAATGAAATTTGTAGAAAAAAGAGACATTGTAGGTCAAGATGCATTACGTAAGGCAAGTGAAATTATGTCTCTCAAACTCATATTTATCATCAACCTTTACACAAATCCAAAACCGGAAGACTATGATCAATTACAAATTGAGTAAGGCAAATACTAGAGTTTCCAACATTGTCCAAACAATTATAAATTCATAAGGAGACCTTAAACAGTTTTACAACTGTAAGTGTCATTTTAGAACAGCATATCAGCTACTAATAACAGATCATGATGCAGATGCTCAACTAATGTCTTCCACTATTGGTTAAAGATGATACTCCAATTCTTGGCAGCAGATAAAACTCAAGACACAATATTTAAATTCCTTCCTAACCACACTGACTGTAACCAAATATAAACTCTCTTAACAAATCTCAAGACAAGATTAGTTGAGGTTCAGGATATACTTTGCTATGACTCTTTCACAGAACCAAGAGCCATAGCATACTTCTTTTCCATTTGCATTCAACTGGTTTAATTTGACATAGTGTAGGCCATACATTACTTAAAGACATAGGATAAGAAAGTTGACAGAAAGGTAAAAAGGAGTGCAAGAAAAGAACTTTGGAATTAGATTTCCTAAGGGAACTATAATAATGAAACTTTAAGCAAAATACACCCTCTCAATTTTTAGAGAAAAATAAAAGGATGGCAATGCAACTGATTTGTGGATTTATACAAAATACGAGATAAGCAGGACTCAACACTGATGTAGAAAATTATCTAGAAAAAAGTTTATTATGGGTGGTTATGAACCTGGAAGTCCAAATCAACATATATATTGCAAAAGCGGAGGACATCTTCCATGTTATTGGTATTAATTTCTTTGACAATCCCTTCAGCAAAGTCCCGAAGTGGATCAGGATTTGCATTTCTATAAGCTGATGAAGTGACCCATACACCATCCTGCAAGAGTTACAGGCAGCATTTTTACTATAAAATTAATACAATGAAGTATATTCCGATTAATTAAAATAAAACATTCTAACAGAAGTCAGTAGGCTACAAATTATTACACATAAAGCATACAAGACAGCAAATTCTCAGTATACCTCATTGAAGTCTTCCATCTGAAGTACTCTTTCCGCATCAACAATATATAGACTGTCTTCATCTGCAACTTCTCCAAACCTCTTCTTCCACACTGAATGAAGCCGCTGAGGGAGAAATATTCAATTTAGAATTCAAACAGAAAATTGATTTAGGCTCAGACCCTATTCTAACAAAGAGGGATGAAGAGGGGCAAAGAGATAAGTGCTAAGCACCATGTAGGAAGAAACAGGAAACACATCAAATGTTAGTCTCCCACCTGTAAGAGGCATGCAGAGGGTGCAATATTCAGTTTAAATCCAAATAAGAAAATTGATTTAGGTTCAGAGCAAATTCTGAGAGAGAGAGAGAGAGAGAAAACAAGGGGGCGGGGGGAGGAAGATGATTACCATCACTTACCTCTCATTTTCATCTATTAACCCACCAGCCATAACCATAATTATTTCAGCCATCACCCAAAATTCATAGGAAAAGCATACAAAATGTTTGGACTTATTCAATACCAAAAAGTGAAAAAAAAAAGTTGAGAATAATTTTCAATACAATGGGCAACAAGAAAACTCAATTGGATCTTAAACTTTAAGAAAGTCTTATAGCTTTCAAACACACACCAAGAGAAAAAAGAAGTCATGTAGCCAAAAAAAGAAAATAGAAATTCCACTCAAGTTCTATCCTCAACATAAATTTCTTTCACTATTCCTGTTTATGTTAAGCTTACATGATTTTTGCAAAGAGGAGCTTGCTTGAACCAAAAATGAACCAAGTGGTCAACACTTAGGTATAGTAACTACAAGTTTCACCAAAGGAGAAATGAACACTTCATTCACCACAAAGCATTGCTCAGATTGCAAGTTTTAGGGCATAAAATTAAAGAGAGGAAGATTACAGCATCCACGGACACACAACTGAGATCTTTTTTATTCTTAGCTTTACTTTTGTTCTTGATACATATGTAAGTTAGCATACTTCTTTCATTTTGACACTTACGATTTGGTTTTATTGAATTTGACCTTTATTTTATTTAATTATTTAATAATTAGAAGCACCTTTGCAAATATGTTTGCCAAATAGTTTATTTACAAAAGTACTTCAACAGACTTTTAGTAATCTTAGTCCTTCACAGCATTATCACAAATACATTACAACCTATAATGCTTCAGATCAAGTTTACAAAACGGCCATCTTAACTTTTCTTTACAGCATTTCTGGAACCTTTCTACTTAGACAACACTTAAAAAGAGAAGCTCTGGGCTAAACAAGCTCTTCATTTGAAAACCCAATCAGCTTCAGCTCAAGTTATTTGTATTCAAATCTAGAAACCACAGGACAATTGATAAACTACTTGAAATATTTGGATTCTAAAAAATTTAAGTTCACCTGATTAAAAGTCAATATCAAGTACGGTTATGAATCCGACATAAACCAACACCATACACAAGGGCCAAGGCAGACGTAATCATAAAGCATCCACTTGTGTTTGAGAAAGTTGTGGCA
This sequence comes from Theobroma cacao, assembly GCF_053813885.1. Lineage (NCBI taxonomy): Eukaryota > Viridiplantae > Streptophyta > Magnoliopsida > Malvales > Malvaceae > Theobroma > Theobroma cacao. The sequence goes on along the minus strand of NC_142644.1, from coordinate 10,481,393 downwards.
GTTTGTAAGCAGCGAGCAATCCTATCTACTCAATTTGTCCCCAAAACATAAAATATTACTGGACTTATCATTACCATTACGAAACAATGTAAGATGGTTGATGTCTCAAATATTAGTCTCGGAATACTGTCCCAAAAACTTCAGCCACATAGATATGGTAAGTTGTCCTCTGCAAGTTATAAAGCAATGTCAACTTTCAAAACAGAAAAAAAACTTACCCTCAAAACCGTTGCATCTGCTGGTTTGTCAAGACTGCCCTGTATCGTGCACTGAGGAGTCCGCAATCCACACTGCTCTAACTGATTGAAAGTAAATTCTATCAATTTAATCACTTCAAATATACATGTAAAACATGTCACTGTCCCTCCAAGAATATTCGCATTACATTTTTAACTTTGAACTCTTCAAAATTACAAATTCAGTACTTTTTGCTTCTCCAAGTAAAACAAAAAATACCAAATGCTACCTGTATGAAATAAATTGACAGATATGTGGATGCAGAAAATTGACCTGAACATGGAGGGTTGACCGCTTATCAACAGAGAGCTGCCTAGAAGCCTGATCCAAGCACAAAACAGGGGTCCCCTCAGCATCCACAGCAAAGCGTACACCAACGCCGAAGGGCCAGCCATCTTGGGCTAGCGTGGAGAGGGTCCCCATACAAGACAATTCCATGATGGTCCTGGAAACCTCAGCTGGAAATGGCTTGTGGTTGGCATGGGTTGTTGTTGGGTCTGAAACAGTGGAAAGCGAGCATAGCGTCAAGGAGATTCTGGGAAATGGGGTTTGTTTTGGAGGAAGGGATTTGGGTTTTGGAGGAAAGAGTGGAAGGAGAAAGCGGGTTGACAAGGGTTGAGTTTGGAGATTCATTTTTGCATTGATCTCCCAACAACAGATAGATAGATAGCGTTGGTGTCTTTGTCCTGCGTTGCTTCGTTGCTCTTTTCGAGTTATGAGGGGCGTAATTATAAAAGAGTACGCTGTTTATTGTTAAAGCATAATTAATTATTCAGACATTTGCAAGGACAAAACAAAACCTATTTAAAATGTTTATGGGAAGCTTGTTCCGTAAAATATAATAAAATAATTATTTTATGATAATAAAATAGAGTAAGAAAAAAATAAAATAATTATTATTTAATTTAATTCATAAAATATAATAAAAAAATTGGTATTATGACTTACTAGAGTTAGACCCGTGCTTCTAGGACGAAACTAGTCAATTGTTGTTGGGAGATCAAACACAGAAGAATAAAGATTAAAAATTTTAAAAATTAATATGTTAAATTTAATCAATAATCAAAATATTGGTAATAGAAATATAAAATTAAATTAAAAACTAGAATGTGTAAAATATAAATAATTAAATTGGTCTTGGTGCTACAGCTTGTGGGAGAACATTGGTCTGAAACACTAGTTGTGAGGCAGGTTGGTAGACATATGGATTTTGAGCAATATTGCCCATATTTGGATAGAATGGTTGATATGGAGGGTATGGATGGCATGGATTGAAATTGTGAGTTTGTTAGCCATTGTATGCAACTGCTTGTATTTCCCTTCCTGTTTCTTGGATGTGTTCCCTTTTCTTGAGCTGGTAGCTTCATGCCTTTCAATTTTGCCATTTTTGATAGCTTCCTCTATTATCTCTCTGGATAAGATAGAGTCTACGAAGTTTTTCGTGGCATTGACAATCAATCACTCATAAAATGGAGCTCAGAGTGTGTTGATGAACAACACAATCATCTCTTTATAGGTGAGAGGTGGCTGGACTTGCGCTACCATGTCTCTCCATCTTTGAGAATACTTCTTGAAGCTCTCACTTTGTGTTTTCACCATGGTTTGTAATGGCAACTGATCCAAAGCCAATTCATCCACATGGTTATATTGTGCTATAAAAGCTCTTGCTAGATCTTTCTAGGTTTTGACATAGCTCTGATCTAGCTATGCATACCACTGAGCGATTGACCAAATAAGATTATCTTGGAAGAAATGGATCAATAGGTTGTTATCATGAGACTGTGCAATCTGCTGACTCCATATTTTTTTGATGATAATAAAACATTCCTTATTCATTAATGTCTAATTCTACTATCTAAGTGTAGGATATTATTTAACTTCCTTAACAAATTTGTTAATTAAAGGCAAGTCAAGATGCTTACTAAATCTAAAGAAAAGTTAATTTATTAAAGAAAGAAAGAAAAAAGTGATTAATGAAGACATTACTTGAGTAACTGATTAACAAGAAGCCTTAATCAATTAAGGCATAACTAGGCCTTAGGTTAAATCAAGACAGAGGAGCCTTAATCAGTTAGCACCTGGCTTAACTGATTAAGGAGGTGCTGGAGGCTAAGAACAAAGTCATGCTAATTGGTTAAGGAGTTAGGTAGATTGGTTAGAGCACAAGGACCCAATATCTTTAAGCGCCAAAATTAAATTTGAAAAAAGGTTGACCATTGAAAGGAGTCAAATTAGAGAAATTCAAATTCAATGATTTTTTAACTAATTAGAGCTTGTGTTAATCATTTAAAGCTAAAGGAAGTGAAGCTCCAATTAGTTAAGGGGTGAGTTAACCAATTAAAGGAAGTTTGCTGAGAAAAGAACTTTGAAGACAGAGATCTCTTAATTGGTTAGAGTCTCATTTAATTGATTAACATAGTGTACATAGATGCAAGACAGTGCAAGATAAAGAAGCTATAATCGATTAGAGCTTGCCAGTAACTAGTTAGTTGAACTCTGTTTGCCCATTTGAATTTAAACACTAAAAGACAAAATAACGACTAGAATGGAATTAGAGTTGTTCCTAACGGCTAGAATCTATCCTACACAGTAAAAACTGACTCCCTAAGTATAAATTAAAGCTTCAACGGTTAAAGAAAGATGATTAATGCACAAAAGAGCCATTTTGAGCAAAAAGCCAAAGAACATTCACCAAAAACACTTGTTATTCACTCCTATTTTTGAAAAAAATGTTTGAGCTTGATTGTAATCTCTCTAGATCTATAAAGGTGATCAAGTGTACTTCTTTTTCTTTTTTTTTTCTTAAGAAATTAGAGTGTGGGAAGTACTCTAAAGCTTATTGTAAAGGATAAGAGCTTGGGTTAGAAACTCACCTTGTAAGAAGCTTGGTGGAAGCTATTAATTCCATCGATATAGTAAAGTTGGGTTGAAAATCCTTAATTGAGAGATCAAGGTAGTGGATGTAGGTCAAAGGGACCGAATTAGAATAAATACTCTTGCATTATCCACTTATCTCTACTTTTCCTCACTTGGTGTCTTTTAATTTTAAACAAGTTCTAAGCCTTCCTTCTTCTAGTTGATTAAAAGCTCTACATGTTGTTGGCTCCATTAGTTTTTGATGATAATAAAACATTTCCATTCGTTTGTGTCTAATATCTTTACTTGAGTGTGTAGGAAAATTAATATATGAAATTAATCATTTAACTCCTCAAAAAGTATATTAAAAGAAAAAGAGGAATAAAAATAATAAGTTGTAATTATCTAACAAGGAGGAAGCCTATGGTGAAACAAGGAAGAATATTGGTTGACCAAGTTTCAAATTGGAGGAATGGCGGGCTAAAAAGTTTGAGAAACAGAATCAACTTAGTCGACCAAGTCAGTCAACTAACTGTTCTCTATCAGAATCTGCAACCTGAAACAGAACCAACTTAATCGACCAAGTTAGTCGACTAAGAGCTCTCTGTTTACAATTTGAACCAGAGCACTACAAGACAGATTAACGACTACAACTCATCCTCAACTATTTTCAAGGGCCATAAATTGTCAAACTGCCATCAAAGTTGCATCTCCAAGTATTAAAAGGTCTTCCAACAATTAGAAACAAGTTTTTTTGAAGCCTTGAATGAGATTTGAGCTATAGAAAGTAGAAAAACCAGAAAAGCTTCACTGCACTTGTCTGCACTTAAACGCCTACTATTTGCACTTGTATTTAGCACTCAATCTTGTACCACTCAAATCAACCAGCGATCATAGGTACCTTCTTTTACTACTTCTCTTGTATTCTTAGAGTGAGGGAGTCACTCTAAAGGGTTGTTCAAGCTTGGGATAGCTTGATTGTTGTAGGTTGTGGTTGAGCCTTGGAAAACCACTTTGGGTTTTAGTTGAGCCCGTGAAAAACTAGTGTAAAAGGTTGTGGCTGAGCTTGGAAAAAGCCATTGTAAAGCTTGGTAAAAGCTTGTGAATTTCACCGGTTCATAGTGGATTTGTGGAAAAATCCTTGATTGGATAATCAAGGTAGTGGATGTAGGTTTTGGACCGAACCACTCTAAATTGCTATGCATCTTATACTCTGTTTTTATTTTCTTAAGTTCTGGAAATTAATTTTCAATATTGTTAAGAGCCAAATTGTGCTATATTGTGCTATTCAACCCCCCTCTAGCACATATTATAGGGACCAACATATGTAAAAAATAGCTGATCTTAAGATTTTTAGTTCTATTCACCCCCTTTTAGCATGTCAATGGAACCAACACAATCATCTTTTGACAATACATGGTAATGTGTGCCATTGGACACTTTGTTCTGTTGTATTTTTCAAACTCTGGAACTTTGAACTTGGTTGGAATCACTACATTAGGGACCAAGTATAGTTCAATTGCATCCATGGTATTGAACCTATCAATGCCTTCAATAACATGAAGGTGTTCTTTCAACAAATCATACTTCTTATCAACTTTCTCATTTTCGCTTGTTTCTGATGAACTTTTTTTAATCTTTCTTGCTCTTTTGGATCGTCCAGATTTGAGACATATATTGGTTTAGTGGGATTTGTTCTTGAGTTCGATCCAAATTGCCCATGAATTAGACCTATTTGAAGTGGTACATAAGCAAAAGGGAAACCATCGACAAATGGCGTCACATGAAGGTGAACTGTCAAGCCCGGCTCTACAATATGTTTATTATGCCATTCCTACATAAGAATGCATGTTTGCTTACTTGGGTATCTCGGAAATCGTTAAAGGACGGTATTGTACCAAATGGTACAATTAAGTTGAATTAAGCCTCGAACTAGTCCAAATAGAGATTTTAAGATGAAATTGAGAATTTTAAAACCCCAGAATGACTTAAAATGGTGATTCGGAGTTCGAGGACCGATTTGGAGTCAAATTGAAAGTTTCATGAACTAGGGGCAAAATGGTCATTTTGCCATCCGAGGTTAAGATGTGAGTGTTGGATGAAATTTTTGACTAAGATTGATCATTTGGAGTATAATTTGAGTTTGAGAAGTGAAGAATCTTAATTCCGACATATTTTCAAGCATAGGGGTAAAATAGTCATTTTACCACCTCAGGGGTAAAATTGTAATTTTACACCACCCAACACTTGTCCAACACATGGATTTTATCCAATATTATCATGGATAATTGAGAAAATTTATATGGTGGAGAGAGATTGCTTAATGGGTAAGTATGACACATGGACCAATGGAATGGTGACACATGGTAAATTTTTGTCCATTTAATATTTTCCTTTATAAAGCCAATTTGAACTCTTCCACATTCATTCTTATGGCCGGCCATAGCAAGAACAAAGGAAGAAAAGAAGAACAAAAATCCTAAAGTGAAAATTCAAGAGAAAATTGATGGATTTCAAGTAATCAAGCCATCAAAGGTGAAATTTCTTAACTCTAGCTTGTGATCTATCTTTCCTATGCATTATTTTGCATTTTTCATGGTTGAATCACAAGATATCATGAAGGATAGTGTGCTGATCAAACCCTAGGAGAGAGAATTTGATGATGATTTAGATAGATTTTTAAGATATATGGATGTTTTTAGTTGTTTATGGTGTTAAGTGTAAGAATTAAGCTTGAAATTCACATATTCTATAAAACCCGACCCTATAAATACATGTCATGACATACATGCACTGAGTAGCATGTTATTATGCTAGGAAAGCACCTAAGAATAGACGAAACCCGATATCGTACCTAACGGTACACTTGAGTTGATTTAACCTCGAACTAGTTCAAATAGGAATTGTAGGATGAAATTTAATATTTTATAGTCCAGGAATGACTAAAAATGATTGTTCGAAGTTCGAGGGTTCATTAGGGGGAAAATTGAAAATTTTGATGTTTAGGGGCAAAAATTGTCATTTTGCCACCTAAGATAATAATTTGATCATGGAGTGAAAATTTTGACCAAGATTAACTTTTTGGAGTATAATTTAATGATAGGAAGTGAAAATTTTCAATTCTGGCAATTTTGGGAACATAAGGGCAAAGCAGTAATTTTATTATCTCAGAGTAAAAATCGTAATTTTCACCACCCAAAACTTGTCAAAATCATATGATTTATTTATTTTTGGTATGAACAACTATGGTATGTTAAGTGGTGAAAAATTGAAGTTTAAAAGACGAAATTTTAAAAATGGGTCAATGGGAAAGTGACACATGACACTTTTTAATGGTTTAATATTATTTTAATGAAAAGTCAGCCCATTTTGTCTCGACCGGGAACATCCCTCAGGCCCATGACAATCGTCGCGACGTCCCGATTGACACTCATTATCCGGAATGCTAACCGGAACCCCGCAAGGCTTACATATCAGTTTCTTTCATTTCCTGTGAGCAATCATTGTTAAATATCGAGTTTTTAGAGAATATATACTATTTTAGATAAAAAAAAATTAAAATAAAATTTTCGCTACACAGAGGTATTTTGATCATTTTTTCTCAAAAATTTTGAAACTGGCTAAAACGTAATATACAAGTACAAAACACATAATTCATATTCAAAATGAGTTTAAAAGTCTAAAATCTTCATTTAAAACGAAATTACGGTTATTTGAATATAATAAGAAAATAAAAGAAATATTAAGGAAAATATTCTATTTTCTTATAAAACAATATTTATAGAGTTATACGTGAATAAATTTTATAGCGTAAAAGCTAAATAAATTTATACATACTGAAATACAGTAAGCCAAAATATTTAATTTAATTTACAATAACAAGAGGGCCCCCGAATAAACAAAAGTAAAGAGGACTGTGAACCTACGATTTGGAAAATGCAGATCCAATGGTAGTCCTCGATGAGATCAGCTATCTACAGTCTATACTGAACCTGAAATGGGTGGAAAGGAGTTGGGTGAGATTTTGCAATCCCAATGAGTAAACAGACATTATCATAAATATCTAAAGGCAAGTAAAATGGAGGCAAGTTTAAACAACAAATTTCAACCCATTTCATAATGTTTCCAATTTATTTCTTAAACCATAAAATATTTTTAATTTACCAAAACAGTTGTTAAGGCTTATGTCTTTTATTAAAACAAGGCTCAAGCCAAAACTAATCCTCGGGGATACCTTGGCCGAGGTATCTAACCGAGTCCGCCAAGGGTGTTAAAATATTCACACGTGAAACACATTTTTTTTTTTAAACCAGCCGTTCCATGGCGTTGGCCGAGTTACACATTCAAGTGGGGGTTCGACGTGAAGTGAGCTCTAATACTACCCCGGGAGTTACCCTCCTCGCCTCTACAACCGAAGTAACTATATAACTGGGTTTACCGTGCCCCTCTAATAGGCAGTTTACGGAAACCCGTCACTGCAGTGACTAACCCACCAATTTTAATAAAATTTCGACAGTATAACGTGGCTTTTATTTATTTATCCAGCCTGCATAGTAAAATCAACTTACATAAATTTCTCAAATGCACTCACAAAATATAGCCACATATACTCATTTCTCATAAGCCATTCCTAGGAAAATATATATTTTTCAAGTCAGTTTGCAGCCTCCAATTACTCAATTTCATAATCAATACAATATATTTTTATTTGTCATATTTATTCTTAAAACATTAAAAATCCCGTTTTAATCTCGTTCTCATTTCATAAAATACATAAAGGGAATTTAAAAATAAACTCTAGATAATTTACAATAATAATAAGTTTACTCACCGTTTGTACAAACTAAAAGCTTTCTAAGCGCCCCGATCACTACTCGTCAGGTACGACTTCTTTGCCTTTTTCGGAAGGCTCTCCTCCTAGACACATTACAAAAATTTACAAAATTCATTACATTGATACTAAATCACTATATAATTAACTTAAATCCTATACTAATGCATGGTATGAAATGCAATAGCCTAAAACGGCTTAAACACGGTATTAACCTATTTTTGGCACTTTGCCCGATAAATTGCTAACGCGCTCCATTTTAGCTCTAAATCATCCCATTCTCTCTCCAACATTTCTAACCATTAAATATCAGCCAATAACCTTCTAAAAACAACAAAATCAGCTCACTCCCTTCCTTGGAAAATTCGGCCAAAAATGGGACATTAACTCGGTTAATTTTCTACTTTGTTTTTCTATCACGTTTAATCGTTTTTCATCATTTTCTCTTCATTTCCCTTAGAATAAAATCAATTCATCATCATTGTACAGCATTGAGCATCCAGCCAAGAGTGGGTATTGTGAAAATTTAATGATTTCTTGCCCAATTTAATTTCTAAACACATTTAACTAACTAAAACTATCAATTTAACTAAAAATCAAAACCTAAAAATTTTAATTTCTCTCTCCTAGAATTTCATCCAGACCTTGATATCACTTTTTGATCTCTCTCCTCAAGCATGCTAAATGAAAATAAAGGCATAGGAAAGGTAGAAATCAAGCTAAAATCGAAAAATCTTACCGTTAGACGCGTAAACGGTCGAAAACCATGAATTTTCCTTTGAATTTTCTTGTTTCTCTTTGGTTTTTCTTTTTTTCTTCCTTTCCTCTCTATTTCCTCTCTTGTTCTTCCTTATGGCCGGCCAGCACTTAAAATTTGGGTTTAAATGGCTGACTTTTCATTAAAATAATATTATTTCATTAAAAAAATGCCATGTGTCACTTTCCCATTGGCCCATTTTTAAAATTTCATCCATTTGTTTCCAAATTTTCACCATACACTTGTCTCACATATCCATAGCTTAGATAAAATTCTCAGACTTATCCAAAGTCTCGGTGGAGTAATTTTTGAAATTTACACTTTTGCCCCCGTAAAAGTCAAAAATTACATTTTTGCCCCAAAAATTGAAAAATTGCCCATAGACATATTTTTCATCCCTTATACTCATACCATTCTCCAATTTGTCAACTTTGATCTAAATTCTCTCAAAATCTCAAATTTTGTCCGTGGGTGGCAAAATTACGATTTTGCCCCTACACTCCAAAAATCACCAGAATTAAACTTTTTCACTTCCTATCATTAAATTATACTCCAAATAGTTAATCTTGGTAAAAAATTTCACTCCATGATCAAATTATTATCTTAGGTGGCAAAATAACGATTTTGCCCTCGAATATCAAAATTTCTAATTTTACCCCAAATGAACCTTCGAACTCCGAACAATCATTTTTAGTCATTCCTGGACTATAAAATATTAAATTTCATCCTACAATTCCTATTTGAACTAGTTCGAGGTTAAATCAATTTAAGCGTACCGTTAGGTACAATATCAGGTTTCGTCTATTCTTAGGTGCTTTTCTAGCGTAATAACATGCTACTCAATGCATGTATGTCATGACATGTATTTATAGGGTCTGGTTTTACAATTCTACCCCCCTTAAAATAAAATTTTGACCTCAAAATTTCACTTACCAGATTCGACAAATAGATGCGGGTATTGGTTCCTCATCTGATGCTCTACTTCCCATGTCATTTCCTCAATTCGAGCACTTTTCCACAACACTTTGACCATTGAAATACTCTTGTTTCTCAGTACTCGATCCTTTCGATCCAAGATACTCACAGGTTGTACCTCGAACTTCAAATCGTCATGCAACTCGATCGGAGGTGCTTCGAGGACGTGAGAGGGATCTGGTACATATTTCTTAAGCATAGAGACATGGAAAACGTTGTGGATCTGATCTAACTCCGGAGGTAATTCTAACCGATAAGCCACTGGTCCAATCCTTTCAATGATTCGGAATGGTCCAATATATCTCGGGTTGAGCTTTCCCCTCTTCGCAAATCGAATCACACCTTTCATTATCCAATAAAACACCATAATTTATCATGATAGTATAATCAATAAGATTTAATACTTCAAAGTATTCAAATTATTACCTTTCCAAGGAGAAACCTTAAGAAAAACTTTATCATCGATCTCAAACTCCAAGTCTTTTCTCCGTTTATCTGCATAGCTCTTCTGCCTATCCTGGGCTACCTTTAGCCTCTCTCGTATAACCTTGATCTTGTCATTAGTTAGCTCGATCAATTCCACACTCACTAACTTTCTTTCACCACTTCATCCCAACAAAGTGGAGTACGACATTTCCTTCCATATAAAGCTTCGTATGGTGCCATACCAATGCTAGACTGAAAGCTATTGTTGTAAGCAAATTCCACCAATGGCAAATGTCTGTCCCAACTCCCAATAAAGTCAATGACACAAGCCCGTAACATATCCTCCAAGGTCTGGATAGTCCTCTCTGACTGACCATCCGTCTGTGGGTGAAAAGCAGTGCTAAATTTCAATTTGGTTCCGAGAGCTTCTTGAAATTTTGGCCAGAATCGAGAAGTGAATCGAGGATCTTGGTCTGACACTATAGAAACGGGAACTCCATGTAGCCTCACAATCTCATCTATATAGAGCTGAGCCAGCTTCTCAATAGAGTATGTACTATGGACAGCTAAAAAGTAAGCGGACTTAGTCAACCGATCTACGATCACCCAGATCGCATCCTTTCCCCTCTGTGTCCGCGACAATCCCAAAACAAAATCCATAGTTACATGCTCCCATTTCCACTCGGGAATAGGTAAAGACTGAAGTGTACCTGCTGGCCTCTGATGCTCTGCCTTAACTTACTGACATACGAGACACTTTGCAACGAATTCTGCTACGTCTCGCTTCATACCCGGCCACCAATAATTCTCCCTGATAGTCCTATACATCTTGGTGCTTCCGGGATGTAATGCATAGGCAGATGAATGGGCTTCTTCCATGATCGCTTGTCTCAACTGGTTTCCCTCAGGAACACAAACTCGATCTCTAAACATCAAGACGTTATCTTCTCCAAATCTGAACTCACTGACTCCCCCATCGGTCAGTTTTTGAATTTCTTTTCTTAACTCATCATCAGACCGCTGAATGTCCTTGATCTGATTAAGTAACGAAGGTCGCACAATGAAGTTTGTCAATAAGGATCCATCCTCACCATTTCTCAACTGGACCCCAAGAGATTTCATCTCTATTAATGCTGGAAAATAACAATTCTGAAGTGCTGCTAAAGACGATGAAGACTTACGACTTAAGGCATCAGCTACAACGTTTGCCTTTCCCGGATGATAGTCTATCACCAAGTCATAATCTTTTATCAACTCCAACCATCGCCTTTGCCTCAAATTAAGCTCCTTTTAGGTGAGCAAATATTTTAAACTCTTGTGATCCGTAAATATCCGACAATGCTCACCATACAAGTAATGCCTCCTGATTTTTAAAGCAAACACCACTGTTGCTAACTCTAAATCATGGGTAGGGTAATTTGCTTCATGCCTCTTTAGCTGTCTAGAAGCATAAGCCACAACTTTTTCATCCTGCATCAATACGCACACCAACCCCAACTTTGAGGCATCACTATATACTACAAATCCCTTACCATTAACAAGAAGTGTTAAAACGGGAGCGGGGTTAACCGGTTCTTTAGCTCCTGAAATCGATTCTCACAAACATCATCCCACACAAACTTAACTCCCTTACGAGTTAGACGGGTTAAAGGAGCTGCTATTAAGGAAAACTCCTGAACAAACCTCCGATAATAACCGGCTAATCCGAGGAAACTACGAATCTCCGTCACTGTCTTAGGTTACTCCCATTGTAAAATTGCCTCTACTTTCTTAGGATCAACATATATTCCAGTTCTCGATACTACGTGTCCCAAGAATACCACTTCCTGTAACCAAAACTCACACTTCGAAAACTTTGCATACAACTGTCTTTCCCTCAAAGTTTGTAATACTATACGCAAGTGGGCAGCGTGCTCATCATTATCTCTCGAGTAAATTAGTATGTCATCAATGAACACAATAACAAACTTGTCCAAGTAAGGGTGGAACACCCTATTCATGAGATCCATAAAAGCTGCCGGTGCGTTAGTTAACCCGAAAGGCATGACCAAGAACTCATAATGATCGTACCGAGTCCTGAACGCTGTCTTGGGTACATCCTATTCTTTAATCCTCAACTGATGATACCCAGACCTTAGATCAACCTTGGAAAACACTGTAGCTCCTTGTAATTGATCGAAAAGATCATCAATCCTCGGTAACGGATACTTGTTCTTAATGGTCATTTTGTTAAGCTGTCGGTAATCGATACATAACCGAAGTGTACCATCTTTCTTTTTCACAAATAAAATCGGTGCTCCCCACGGAGATATACTAGAGCGTATAAAACCCTTGTCCACCAACTCTTGCAATTGTACTTTCAACTCCTTCAACTCTGCCGGAGCCATTCTATATGGAGGGATAGAAATAGGTGCGGTACCCGGAAGTAAATCAATGGGGAACTCAAGCTCTCGATCAGGAGGCAGTCCCGGTAAATCATCAGGAAATACATCAAGAAACTCACTTACTATCGGGACATCCTCTAACTTAGGTTCCCCCTTTGAAGTATCAATCACGTATGCCAAATAAGCCGGATACCCTTTCTGCACTAATTTCGAAGCTTTGATGGTCGAGATTACACAAGACGGTAATACTCGGCGTTTCCCTACAAACACAATCTCTGCTCCCTCCGAATTTCAAAGAACAACTTCCTTTCGACAACAATCCACGTTTGCCCGATGTGCAGTTAACCAGTCCATACCCAATATTATATCAAAATCCAGGATCTCTAGAGGAATTAAGTCACCCCTAAATTCTTCCTCGCCTACCCTTACCCCACAGTCTCTATAACAACTGTTTCTAACTAGTTTTTCTCCTAAAGGGGTGTGAATTACAATTTCTTCCTCTAATGGTGACAGGTTTCTATCAGTAATTGATGCAAATGTGGTGCTCACATAAGACCTATCTGAGCCAAAATCTATCAAAACATAAGCATCTTTATCAAATAAAGACATAGTACCTGTCACTGCTCCAGGTCGGACCTGTGCCTCATCTTCCATCACAGCGAAAACTCTTGTCGAGGTACGAGTCTGTGGTCTCGAAGGTGGATGTGCCGGGGTATTACTCTCCACACCGGACCGTATAGCCACTCCTTGTCTCGGTGGCAACCCAAAAGAATCTCTCCTCTGTACATCAGTGCGAGCTGGTGAAGATGATGCAACTACCGTGGCTCGTCCTAACCGTGGGCAATTACTCCTAATATGACCCGTCTGTCCACATTGAAAACATCTTGTTGGCTCTCTACATAGCCCACTATGATAATTCCCACAATTTCTGCATCTGTCAGAACCTCGAAAACTCTTCCCAGAACCAGTCATAGCAGATCTGCTAAACCTCGAAGGTCTCTGTTGTGATGGTGGAAATGGAGGTCGAGGAGATGTCACGAAAACAGAAGTAGTACTCCCTGAAATCGCTGAGTCCTTACCTCTTTTTACTGGCTGACTAGAAGACATACCAGGATTCTTCCTTTTTGCAAACTCAGTTCGAATCCTCCTATTCTCAGTCGCGAGCTTCTCAGCTCGTAAAGCCATCTATACCACCTCCTTATGCGACTCCCTACCAGTCACTGTCATCTGCTCTCTAATCTCATTACGGAGCCCTTCCTCGAAATAACTGGCCTGATCCTGCTCAGATTTCACCAGATCCGGCACATATAAACATTAACTCGTTAAAACGAGTCTCGTACTCCTCTATAGTTAGATTCCCCTGTTTCAAACTCAAAAATTCTCTCTTCTTTTCTTTTTGATGAAAATAAGTGAAATACTGACCATCAAATTCCTTGAGAAAATCGGACCACGTCTGAGGAGTAGTGGAACGGGACTTCACTGAATTCCACCAAGTACGAGCCCTCTTCTCTAATAATCTCGTAGCCACCATCAGCTTCATGTCGTCGTCTAATCTCATATCAGAGAGAGTCTCTGAAACCTGATTAATCCAGTCCTTTGCCACAGTGGCATCCAACTCACCCGTGAAAGACACACAACCGAGTTGTCTAGCCTCCTTTAGCTTCTTGGAAATGGATACATCTTGTACCGGTGGTGGAACTAAAGGAGTAACTGGTGGTACTATAGGTGGAACTTGACCAGTTGGAGCTCCACCAGCCATTGCGGTAAAGAAAGCTGCCAATGCCTGTGCTGCCTCAGTAGGCATGGTGGGAATACCCGTAGGTAGCGGAGGAGGTGGAGGATGTGGAGGACTATCGGCCTGCTCAGCAGTAGGTGCTGCCCGAATGGTAGACGCAGTCGATTCTTCCCCTACTGCATCTAGCTGACGACGTTGGGAATGACCTTTTCCCCTCCCAACCGATCTAGTGAGAGGTGGGTGTCCGCGTCGAGGAGGCATAATAATCTATAAGAGAAAACGAGCAAGCTTAGGGAACTTTAGGCTCTATATGAAAATGCATGCATTCTATTCAACCTAACTTAACTTAATCCGGGGCCACACTGATATTGTAATTTTTTAAAACCACTTTAAAACCAAAAACTCTTATCTTTAAAACCAAAAGCTCTGATACCAATAGAATTGTCACGATCGGGAACCTCCCTCAGGCCCATGACAATCGTCGCGACGTCCAGATTGACACTCATTATCCGGAATGCCAACCGGAACCACGCAAAGCTTACATATCAGTTTCTTTCCTTTCCTGTGAGCAATCATTGTTAAATATCGAGTTTTTAGAGAATATATACTATTTTAGATCAAAAACAATCAAAATAAAATTTTCGCCACACAGGGGTATTTTGGTCATTTTTTCTCAAAAATTTTGAAACTGGCTAAAACGTAATGTACAAGTACAAAACACATAATTCATATTCAAAATGAGTTTTAAAGTCTAAAATCTTCATTTAAAACAAAATTATCGTTATTTGAATATAATAAGAAAATAAAAGAAATATTAAGGAAAATATTCTATTTTCTTATAAAACAATATTTATAGAGTTATACGTGAATAATTTTTATAGCGTAAAAGCTAAATAAATTTATACATACTGAAATACAGTAAGCTAAAATATTTAATTTAATTTACAATAACAAGAGGGCCCCCGAATAAACAAAAGTAAAGAGGACTGTGAACCTACGATTTGGAAAATGCAGATCCAATGGTAGTCCTCGATGAGATCAGCTTTCTACAGTCTATACTGAACCTGAAATGGGTGGAAAGGAGTTGGGTGAGATTTTGCAATCCCAATGAGTAAACAGACATTATCATAAATATCTAAAGGCGAGTAAAATGGAGGTAAGTTTAAACAACAAATTTCAACCCATTTCATAATGTTTCCAATTTATTTCTTAAACCATAAAATATTTGTAATTTACCAAAACAGTTGTTAAGGTTTATGTCTTTTATAAAACAAGGCTCAAGCCAAAACTAATCCTCGGGGATACCTTGGTCGAGGTATCTAACCGAGTCCGTCAAGGGTGTTAAAATATTCACACGTGAAACACATTTTTTTTTAAAACCAGCCGTTCCTTGGCGTTGGCCGAGTTACACATTCACGTGGAGGTTCGACGTGAAGTGAGCTCTAATACTACCCCGGGAGTTACCCTCCTCGCCTCTACAACCGGAGTAACTATATAACTGGGTTTACCGTGCCCCTCTAATAGCCAGTTCACGGAAACCCGTCACTGCAGTGACTAACCCTCCAATTTTAATAAAATTTCGACAGTATAACGTGGCTTTTATTTATTTATCCAGCCTGCATAGTAAAATCAACTTACATAAATTTCCCAAATGCACTCACAAAATATAGCCACATATACTCATTTCTCATAAGCCATTCCTAGGAAAATATATATTTTTCAAGTCAGTTTGCAGCCTCCAATTACTCAATTTCATAATCAATACAATATATTTTTATTTGTCACATTTATTCTTAAAACATTAAAAATCTCGTTTTAATCTCGTTCTCATTTCATAAAATACATAAAGGGCATTTAAAAATAAACTCTAGATAATTTACAATAATAATAAGTTTACTCACCGTTTGTACAAACTAAAAGCTTTCTAAGCGCCCCGATCACTACTCGTCGGGTACGACTTCTTTGCCTTTTCCGGAAGGCTCTCCTCCTAGACACATTACAAAAATTTACAAAATTCATTACATTGATGCTAAATCACTATATAATTAACTTAAATCCTATACTAATGCATGGTATGAAATGCAATAGCCTAAAACGGCTTAAACGCGGTATTAACCTATTTTTGGCACTTTGCTCAATAAATTGCTAACGCGCTCCATTTTAGCTCTAAATCATCCCATTCTCTCTCCAACATTTCTAACCATTAAATATCAGCCAATAACCTTCTAAAAACAACAAAATCAGCTCACTCCCTTCCTTGGAAAATTCGGCCAAAAATGGGACATTAACTCGGTTAATTTTCTACTTTGTTTTTCTATCACGTTTAATCGTTTTTCATCATTTTCTCTTCATTTCCCTTAGAATAAAATCAATTCATCATCATTGTACAGCATTGAGCATCCAGCCAAGAGTGGGTATTGTGAAAATTTAATGATTTCTTGCCCAATTTAATTTCTAAACACATTTAACTAACTAAAACTATCAATTTAACTAAAAATCAAAACATAAAAATTTTAATTTCTCTCTGCTAGAATTTTGTCCAGACCTTGATATCACTTTTTGATCTCTCTCCTCATGCATGCTAAATGGAAATAAAGGCATAGGAAAGATAGAAATCAAGCTAAAATCGAAAAATCTTACTGTTAGACGCATAAACGGTCGAAAACCGTGAATTTCCATTTGAATTTTCTTGTTTCTCTTTGGTTTTTCTTTTTTTCTTCCTTTCCTCTCTATTTCGTCTCTTGTTCTGCCTTATGGCCGGCCAGCACTTAAAATTTGGGTTTAAATGGCTGACTTTTCATTAAAATAATATTATTTCATTAAAAAAATGCCATGTGTCCCTTTCCCATTGGCCCATTTTTAAAATTTCATCCATTTGTTTCCAAATTTTCACCATACACTTGTCTCACATATCCATAGCTTAGATAAAATTCTCAGACTTATCCAAAGTCTCGGTGGAATAATTTTTGAAATTTACACTTTTGCCCTCATAAAAGTCAAAAATTACATTTTTGCCCCAAAAATTGAAAAATTGCCCATAGACATATTTTTCATCCCTTATACTCATACCGTTCTCCAATTTGTCAAATTTGATCTAAATTCTCTCAAAATCTCAAATTTTGTCCGTGGGTGGTGAAATTACGATTTTGCCCCTACACTCCAAAAATCACCAGAATTAAACTTTTTCACTTCCTATCATTAAATTATACTCCAAATAGTTAATCTTGGTCAAAAATTTCACTCCATGATCAAATTATTATCTTAGGTGGCAAAATGACGATTTTGCCCTTGAATATCAAAATTTCTAATTTTACCCCAAATGAACCCTCGAACTTCGAACAATCATTTTTAGTCATTCCTGGACTATAAAATATTAAATTTCATCCTACAATTCCTATTTGAACTAGTTCGAGGTTAAATCAATTTAAGCGTACCGTTAGGTAAAATATCAGGTTTCGTCTATTCTTAGGTGCTTTTCTAGCGTAATAACATGCTACTCAATGCATGTATGTCATGACATGTATTTATAGGGTCGAGTTTTACACATTTAAACCCCATTTTAAGTGATGGCCGGCCATAAGGGAGAACAAGAGAGAAAATAGAGAGGAAAGGAAGAAAAAAAGAAAAACCAAACAGAAATAAGAAAATTCAAAGGGGAATTCGTATTTTTCGCCCGTTTACGAGTCTAACGGTAAGATTTTTCGACTTTAGCTTGATTTCTACCTTTCCTATGCCTTTGTTTCCATTTAGCATGCTTGAGGAGAGAGATCTAAAAGTGACATCAAGGGCTAGCCGAATTTCAAGGGGGGAGAAATTGAAATTTTTAGGTTTTGATTTTTAGTTAAATTGATAGTTTTAATTAGTTAAATGTGTTTAGAAATTAAATTGGGCAAGAAAGCATTAAATTTTCACAATACCCACCCTTGGCCGAATCTGCAATGAGGTACAATGATGATGATCTGATTTTTATTCTAAGAGAAATGAAGAGAAAATGATGAAAAATGGTTAAATGTGATAGAAAAACAAAGTAGAAAATTTACCGAGTTAATGTCCCATTTTGGCTGAATTTTCCAAGGAGAAAAGTGAACTGATTTTGGTGATTTTAGAAGGTTATTGGCTGATATTTAATGGTTAGAAATGTTGGAGAGAGAATGGGACAATTTAGAGCTAAAATGGAGCGCGTTAGTAATTTATCGAGTGAAGTGCCAAAAATAGGTTAATACTGCGTTTAAGCCGTTTTAGGCTATTGTATTTCATACCATGCATTAGTATAGGATTTAAGTCAATTATATAGTGATTTAGCATCAATGTGGTGAATTGGGTAAATTTTGCAATGTGTCTAGGAGGAGAGCCTTCCGGTAAAGGCAAGGAAGTCGTACCTGACCAACAGTGATCGGGGCACCTAAGAAGCATTTCATCTGTACAAACGGTGAGTAAACTTATTATTATTGTAAATTATCTAGAGTTTATTTTTAAATGCTCTTTATGTATTTTATGAAATGAAAACGAGATTAAAACGGGATTTTTGATGTTTTAGAAATAAATGTGACAAATAAAAATATATTGTGTTGATTATGAAATTGAGTAATTGAATGCTGACAATTATTTTGAAATATAAATTTTCCTATGAATGGCTTATGAAATATGAGTATAGGTGGCTATATTTGATAAATTGCATTGGGAATTTATGTAAGTTGTTTTTATTATGCAGGCTGGGTAAATAAATAAAAGTCACGTTATACTGTCGAAATTTTATTAAAATTGGTGGGTTTAGTCACTGCAGTGACGGGTTTTCGTGGACTGCCTATTAGAGGGGCACGATAAACCCAGTTACATAGTTACTCCGGTTGTAGAGGCGAGGAGGGTAACTCCCGGGGTAGTATTAGAGCTCACTTCATGTCGAACCCCCACGTGAATGTGTAACTTGGCCAACGCCAAGGAACGACTTGTTTTAAAAATAAAAATATGTTTCACATGTAAATATCATAACAACCTTGGTGGACTCGGTTAGATGCCTCGGCCAAGGTATCCTCGAGGATTAGTTTTGGCTTGAGCCTTGTTTTTAATAAAAGACATAAGCCTTAACAACTGTTTTGGTAAATTACAAATATTTTATGGTTTAAGAAATAAATTGAAAACATTATGAAATGGTTTGTGATTTGTTGTTTGAACTTGCCTCCATTTTACTCGCTTTTAGATATTTATGATAATGTCTATTTACTCATTGGGATTGCAAAATCTCACCCACCTCCTTTCCAAATATTTCAGGCCTATGGTAGCTAGTAGATACCTTATTTTGTCGAGGATTCCAGTTGACCCCTTTATCCCATAGACAGTAGGTTACTATCACCAATACTGGGTGTATTTATGGGCCACTTGTCATTGTAATTATTATTGTACATTATAGCTTTGTAAATTATTGTATGTATGAATTTATTTTATTCTCACGCTACAAAAATTATTTATGTACAGTTCTATAAAAATTGTTTTATAAGAAAATGAAATATATTATCAAATATTTTTATTTAGTTTAATTAGCCAACTTTTCACTCTAAATGAATGATTTAGATTACAAAAATTTATTTTTAATCAGCAGTGGATATTTTTCTACCATACGTTGTATTTTTATCAGGTTTCGAAATTTTTTGATAAAAATGACCAAAATACCCTTGTGTGGCGAAAATTTTATTTTGATTATTTTCGATCTAAAATAGTTTCTATTCTCTTAAAACTCGATATTTAGTAACTATTGCTCACAAGGGAGGTGGAAAACTGATGCAAGAGCTTTGTGAGGTTTCGATGGATATACCGAGTAATGAAGGTTTACCAAGACTTCGCGGCGGTTGTCATGGGCCCGAGGGAGGTTCCGGGTTGTGACATATTCCTCATGAGTTCATCATTGGCCAAATCTTCCTTGTAGAGTGTTGATGGTGGATTTGATTTTATTTCAAGTGAATTGGTTAGGAAATGATGAATTATGGTGAGAAAATCAAGTAGAAAAAATCATAGTGTTGATGCACTCACCATGGCCTAAATTCTCCAGAAGAAATGTGAGGATGGTTTTGCTAAATTTTAAGTTATTTAACTTGTGTTTGATGATTTGGAGTATTGGGAGAAAAATGGAATTATTTGGAGTTGAATTGGACGTATTGACCAATTAATCGGGTGATAGATCGAGTTAGGCCAATACCGTTTTATTTAGGTACATAATTGAATTTATATTGAACACCGTATTTAGATAGTTACCCGAGTATTTCACATCCCATTTCATGTATTAGTATAGAGCCTGAACTGGTTTTATAACAATTTAGCACAAATGTAGTAAATGGCTTATTGTGCATTATGTCTAGGTGGTGAGCATTCTGGCAAAAGTAAAGAAATTGCACCCGAGGATCAATAGTCGGAGTACTCCAAAATTAAAACTCCTAATACAGTGAGTAACCTTATCATCATCTTGATTATCTGAAGTGAATTTTAATTCGTTTTTGTGATTTTATGGAAAATGAATTTAAATGGTAAATCTTTATGTTTTAAAAGCAAAATGTGATTAAATGAAATGATTTTATAAAATTGTCTTGAAATTGAATGATGGTTTTGGAAAATTGAGTAATTGGAGACTAATTGCTGTGTTGTAAATTATGGTTTGAATTGAATGGCTTATGATAATGTGGGCATGAGTGGTTGGATTTGGTAAATGTGCTGAAAATGTATGAACTGTTGATTTGCCTTGAGAGGCTGTAAAATAAAATAATTGCCATGTCATGCTGTTGAATTTTATTGAATTGGTGGGTTATAAATTGGTCGCTACAGTAGATGGGTTCCGTGGACCAGCCTATTAGAGGGGCACGGTAACCCTATTATATTCTTACCTCAGTATGAGAGGCGCAAATGGATAACTCCTAAGGTTAACACTTAAAAGTTCACTTCACGCCAAACCACCACGTGAGGGTGAACTCAGCCAATGCCAAGGAACGACTATGTTTTCAAAATAAAAACATGATTTATGCGTACATAACTTTTTAACAACCTTAGCGGACTCGGTTTGAAATGCCCCATACTTTGATATGGTGATAAATAAAGTTGATCAGATGCAAATTAAGGTCAATTAAAATGTTTAAAAGTGATAAAAGGCGATTCGGAAGTCAAGTGAGGCATAATAAGGTATTTTGGGTACTAAGGAGACAAGAGAAAATTTTTAGAATAAAATAATATTTTATTAATGAAATAATATTAAAATATTAATATTTAACCGGATGTCGAAATCAGTCAAGTAGAAGGATCATATGGTTGATCCAAGTGGGGGAGAAGATGACAAGCCCGACTCTATAAAAATAATTGTCATGACATACATGTGATGGATAGCATGTTTGCATGCTAAGAGAGTCCCGAAAAAAATTTACAAAAGTCGGTATTGTACCTAGACGTACAACAAAGTTGATTTAAGCCTCGAACTAGATCAAATAGAGAATTCATGATAAAATTAAGAATTTTAAAGTCCCAGAATGGTTTAATATGGTAATTCGGAGTTTGAGGTCCGATTTGGAGTCAATCTGAAAAATTGCTCGGTTAAGGGCAAAATGGTAATTTTACCACCCGAAATCGAAAATTTAATTTTTGAAAGGATTTTGATCAAATTTAATTATTTGGAGTGTGAAATGAGTATGAGGAGTGAAAATTATGCATTATGGCAAATTTTCAATTTTTGGGGTAAAAATGTAATTTTTGAAAAGTTCAACTGCAAAAGTGTAATTTTGAAAAATTTACTCCACCAAAACTTTAGAAAAATCTGAAAATTTCACTTAAGACTTGGATAAGTCAAAGGGAATGCATGGTGAAAAAAAGTAGGACAAGTGGATGGCTAGAAAAAAAAATGAATTAATAAAATATTCAAAATATGAATAAAATAATATTATTTCATTAAACTAATAAAAAGGCATAAAAAAATCAGCCCATAACCCATTCTTCTTCTTCAACATTCGGCCAAGCAAGAAACAAGAGAGAGAAAGGAGAAAATAAAACCCTAGCTAAGAAATTTAAAGGAAAAATAGGTGAAAATTCAAAAATCAAGTGAAAAAAAGGTAACATTTCTTAAATTTGTCTTGTGTTTTACCTTTCCCATGCATTTTCCATCATTTTCCACGGTTGAATCATCTGATTTGAGGATGAATTCAATTCTGAAAAATGGGTTAGGAGAGAGAAACTTGTTAGATTAATTTGATTTTAAGTTATATTAGTGTTTTAAGTTAGTTTAGCATATTTAGAAACAAAACAACAAGAAAAGAATTTATTTTCTCCCACAACCATTAATGGCTGAATTTATCATGTGTTGAGTGAGGATGAATTTGATTTTCATTTTAGGAGAATTGGTTAAGAAATGATGAATTATGAGCCTACAAAAATAATGGGAATTTTCGGAGCAAAAATATGAATTTTTACCCACTAAGGGTATTTTTGTAATTTGCTATCAAGACTGATAAATTGAATCTCATTGACAGTCATTAAGGTAATTTAGGTATAATTGGAGTGTAGAAAGTGAGAAGAATTAATTTGGAGTTAAATTGGAGATAATAGGCCGAATTAGGTCAGCACATCATTTAAGCGGTAGTCGGATATGTTGTATATCATATCATGCATATATACCGAGCCTGAATTGATTTTATAATGGTCAAGCATTGATGTGGTGAATTATGTATTGTACATTGTGGATAGGTGGTGAGCAAAGTACATGGTAAAAGTACAGAGATTGTGCTTGGAGACTGGGATTAGGAGTGCATTGACTCCTAGAACTGTGAGTGAACTTATTATCGTCTTAATTATCTAGAGTAGTTTTGTACAATTGTGTGATTTTATAGAAAATGGGTTTAAATGGTAAATTGCTATGTTTTAGGAGAGATTGTGATTTTATAAAATGATTTTATAAATTTTCTGAAAAATTGAATACTGGTTTTGAAAATAGAGTAATTGGAGACTGCCTGCTTGTGTTGTAAATTTATGATTTTAAATTGAATGACTTATGACAATATATGAGCATGAATGGCTAAACTGATTTTGGTGTTAGAATTATTTGTACTGTGTTTTCAGCCTTGAGAGGCTAGGTTGCCATAAATTGCCATATCATGTTATTGAATTTTATTGAATTGGTGGATTATATATTTATTATTCACTGCAGAGGGGATTCCTTGGACCAGCCTATTAGAGGGGCACGGTAAACTCCATTATATTCTTACCTCGAACGGAGAGGCGCGTAGGGTATCTCCTAGGGTAAAGCTTAGGGTTCACTTCACGCCAAACCACCACGTGAATGGGAACTCAGCCAACGTCAAGGAACGACTGTATTTTTCTCAAACTAAAAATATATTTTAAGTGTATACAAAAATTTTAACAGCCTTGGCAGACTCGGTTGGATGCCCTGCGCAAGGTATCACCGAGTATGAGTTTTGGCACTAGCTAAAGTTTTAAGGAATTCATAAGCCAAGTTGATTACTCGATTTTTATGGATTAATTTTATTTGGTTGAAATGAGTTGAAAGGTCATGAAATTACAGTATGATGATTTATTTTAATTGTCTCCATTTACTCGACTTTAGATAGTTTAGATGGTATCTGTTTACTCACTGGGATTTTATAATCTCACCACCCTCATTTCCTCACATTTCAGGCTCGGGGAATTCCATAGTTAGCTGACTTTGACAAGAACCTTCATTTGGACTCGAATCGGTGAAAGCTGTAGGTTTCCAGCTTCCGATGCATTTTGGATCGATGTGGGCCCACGTGTCACTGTAAAGAAATTTTATGCTTTGGTTATTTGCTTTATAGTATATATGAATATAATTAACTTTTACGCTATAAGAATTATGTACTGATAGTTTTACGAAAATTATTTTACAAGAAAATAGTTATTTTATTGAATATTTTTTATTATATTCAAATGGTCAAATTTTCATTTCAAATGAACGTTTTAGATACTTAATTTGTTTTTAAATCATTAAATATATAATTTCTGCTTACCTACTACATTTTTAGCAAGTTTTGAGATTTTAAAAAAAATGAAATGACGAAAATGCCCTTGTGAGCCAGAAAGCAAAATGTTATGTTCTGATTTGGAAATGATTTGTAATCCCTTGAATTTTGATATTTGATAACTATTGCTCACTTGGAAAGTGCGAAAGCTAATACGAGAGCCTTGCGGGGTTTCGATCGACATTCGAGGTGAAGAATGTTTGTGGAGGCCTCGCGGAGGTTGTCACGGGCCCGATGGGGAGTTCCGGGTCGTGACAATTTTTTTGGTATCAGAGCATGGTTTAAAGATCAGATATTTTGATTTTAAAACTTTGGATTTTAAAGTTTTTGGTTTTAAAGTTGTTTTAAGAAATCTACACTGACATTACGTGGCCCCAAGTCCAGTTAAGTTAAGATAAGTTAAGTTAAGTTAGATTGAATAGAATGTATGCATCTACATATAGAAATCTACCTACTTTTGAGATGCATAAATAATTAAACAATTACTATTTGATTGCATATAGGTTTTGAGGTGCACTGGTGACATACACACCATGTCTAGAAGAGGTGGTAGTCTCGATACCTCTCATAGTGATAGCGAGGGATCTCTAGATTCTACGGGTAGAAGCAAATGGCATTCTGATACAAGTGATTCGGAAGGTGGTCCATCCCGAATTCCTAATAACAGAATTCCTCTAAACTTAGCAGAATGGGTTCATAATAAGGAAAACTTTGCGAGTAGCGAGAATTTTGAAAGTGAGAGTAGCTCCAATACACCGAAAATTGAACAAGATTTCCTTTCGGAACAACCTGGAGAGCACCCTAGAGAATGGACAAGGGAAGAAATTGCAAGGGGATATATTCGTTCTAGGAAGAGCGTGACAGTAGTCCGACACTTTCCACCAGGCTGTGGGAGAAATGTAAGGGGACAACCAGAAAAAAATAAGGAGAAAGTAACAGTGGCAAGTAAACCCCTTAGAAAAGTGTCAGGTGTACGATATTTTCCTCTCGGTTGTGGAAGAAATGCTGCACCGGTGAGTGATGAAGAATGTAGGAGAATACAACAAGCCTGGATTGAGGAGCAAAGGAGAAAATCACAGAAGAAGGAGAACCCGGAAGAGGATCTTAAGAAGGACTCTGAGTAGAATTTTTCGATAAGATCAGATTAGGATGAGAATCCTAATGACATGTAATATTTTTGTAGAATTTTTGTGCTACTTTAACTCTAAGTAGATGTAGTGTAAAGGAGATAATAGTTATCTGTACAAAGAAGTAAATAGTTTGGCTTTTAAAAGTATATGACTAGAATGTATTATAAAATGGCTGTTTAAGCAACTGAAGGTATATGGGAATCTTTAGTATGATAGGGATAAATTGGTAATACAATTATTGAGGAAGGTTATAGAAGGAAGCAATAAGGTTATAAATGACATTCGGAATGGATAATGTGATTACGTTAATGATTGTAATTTAAGCATGAAGGGGATTATTCAGTGATGTTATGACACTATGAGGCAATAGTTGGGCCAAATATAACCCAATGAAGTTAAATTATGGAATATAGGGAATATAAAATTTTGATTCAGTAAGGATTGCGAGAATAAAGTGAGGAGAAAGCTGAGCTGTTTTCGTAGTTAATTATATCGAAAGTCAATAAAATTATTAGAGTATAAGACAAAGAAAATAATTGGATAGGGATGACAATAAATTTGAGGAAAGTTGTAGATAGTAAGCAACTTATGTGTGGAGTGGTATATGTATCATGAATTTATTACACTGTATGGAAAGGATGTTTTAAGGTGGAATTTTATGAATGTTGATAAAAGTCAAAAGATGACATGAGATGAAAGTATTAATCTAGCTTAGTGCATATGACAAGAAAATAGAAGGTACCTATACTTATGGAACTCATGATATATGTCTAGAAAGGAAACCCACTGGTTGAGAATGATTGATGTGGTGACTTTGAATGCAGACAAATAGTTTTGATGAAGAAAATTTCCAATAGCTACAGTACTTCAGCATTGACTGTTCAACGTTGTAATGCTCCGAATACCTCATGCCTATGATGCATGAGTAAGATGGGAGTGACACGGTAATGAGCTTACAAATTGAATTTTGATTGTTGGTCATTGTGTTTTGTTATTTGGGAGTTTTAAATATTCTGGAGAATGTCTATCCGAATGAATTGAAAAGCTTCTTTATTGCCTTGTATATGGGCATATAATTTAAAAGAAAAAAAATTGAAAGATTCTCGAAATGACTATATTGAGATGAGATACCAAATAATGAAAGTGTGAAGGAAGAATTACGAGACTGGTATAAAAAATCAGTTTATATAGAATATCATTACGAGAATTTGTAATATCTGTTTTGATACAGTAAAATGACAAGAGTTAGTAACAACATGAGGCTAATTGTGTGACACCCTAGAAACCTATGAAGATGAGTTAGGGATTGAATGGATGAGTACGTATTTATATATATTTAAGAGTAAGTGTTTTAGGAATGCATAAACATCTTTGAGAAGAGATTCTAATCATACACAGCAAGTATGAAACGTAAAATTTTTAAAACTTGCTGAGAAGCCTAACGGCTAAATCACAAGTTAAGGAATCACATGCTGTGAGACATAAGTTTAAGATAGATATTCCCAAGGAAATACTCAAGAGAAGTTTTACTCTGGATCTCGTTAAAGCAAGCACTAAGTTATGTGATTATAAAAAGGAAGCTATAAGCTAAGAGTGATATTAGTATTAATATTGAAAAATACTTAAGGAGAATCTAGTTTTAAGTTTTACAATTTCAAGTACAATTTATAAATTGGTTAAGGAAGAATGATGTTATGTTCATATGAAGGAGTGGAACAAAGGATGATAGAAGTTGACCCTAAAAATGAAGTCAGATAATGAAACTTTCCTAATATATTATGAAAATTGGAATTCGAAAATGCTTAAGGCATACATGATTCAAATGGGTTCGAGTCTTAAGTGACAAATCAATATCGTAATGCAAGAAAGATACAAGGTAATATAGAGGCATGAAAGATGATTAAGAACAAAAGGATGACTCTTAGGAATTGTGGTATTGCATGAGATGCAATGATCAAGTTAAGATAAATCTTTGAGGCATCAATAGGATTATAAAGCATACATGCATAATAGATTATAATTCAATGGAGATGACATTGTGATGAATGATATATAGTATAAAGAAACTCAAACATATAGTTGGAAATGATATGAATGATATGAAGTTATACACAAGTATAATAAGAAGGTTGACATGCACTATAAGAATTATTATATTGAAACTAGGATTGGGATACGGATGAATAATGGGGGAATGTAGTCCAAGGCATGTGAACACATGGATTCCTATATATAAAGAGAGATGTTGACATTTGAAAATGAATGTATATATGTATATATGAAATTGATAATTTTACTAACTAAAGTGAAGAATGGTTCTCAGTAATTGGGAGATTTTGAAATAGTGTCCAGAGAGGTTAGTGAGCTAAAGTGTTAACGGACATGTAATGAACGATTAAAGTTATGAATGACTTTGAAGGTAAACCTTACATTGTTTAAGTTGTTAATGGATCTCTATTAAAGGAAGGGTATGGACCAGTATAAGATGAATGAATTAAGGTTGAGAAATTTGGTATGGAGCAAATTAATAAAATGATGATTAAGTATACATAAGTAAGTATGATATGTGATCAAAATCGGTATAATTGAGATGAAGTTATGGTTCAAATTTAATAATGGTGATAAAGGCATGCTTAGTGTCTCGATATAAGAGATCATGGTTGTGAAAAGTATTACTGATTCGGTTCCAAAGGATGGTAATTGCCATAAATAAAGCATTTAATTGAATTGAAGGTGAACGAGGTAAATAAATTGAATGTCCCCATAGAAGGAACAAGGAGTAGGATCATACAAGGAGATTGATAACGCAACATCGACGGGAATTCGAGGATGAATTCTATTTAAGTGGGGGAGATTGAAATACCCCATACTTTGATATGGTGATAAATAAAGTTAATCGGATGCAAATTGAGGTCAATTAAAATGTTTAAAAGTGATAAAAGGCGATTCGGAAGTCAAGTGAGGCATAATAAGGTATTTTGGGTACCAAGGAGACAAGACAAAATTTTTAGAATAAAATAATATTCTATTAAGAAAATAATATTAAAATATTAATATTTAGTCGGATGTCGAAATCAATCAAGAAGAAGGATCATATGGTTGATCCAAGTGGGAGAGAAGATGACAAGCCCAACTCTATAAAAATAATTGTCATGACATACATGTGATGAAAAACATGTTTGCATGCTAAGAGAGTCCCGAAAAAAATTTACAAAAGTCGGTATTGTACCTAGACGTACAACAAAGTTGATTTAAGCCTCGAACTAGATCAAATAGAGAATTCACGATGAAATTAAGAATTTTAAAGTCCCAGAATGGTTTAATATGGTAATTCGGAGTTTAAGGTCTGATTTGGAGTCAATCCGAAAAATTGACCAGTTAGGGGCAAAATGATAATTTTGCCACCCGAAATCGAAAATTTAATTTTTGAAAGAATTTTGATCAAATTTAATTATTTGGAGTGTGAAATGAGTATGAGGAGTGAAAATTATGCATTATGGCAAATTTTCAATTTTTGGGGCAAAAATGTAATTTTCAAAAAGTTCGAGGACAAAAGTGTAATTTTGAAAAATTTGCTCCACCAAAACTTTGAAAAAATCTGAAAATTTCACTTAAGACTTGGATAAGTCAAAGGGAATGCATAGTGAAAAAAAGTAGGACTAGTGGATGGCTAGAAAAAAAAATGAATTAATAAAATATTCAAAATATGAATAAAATAATATTATTTCATTAAACTAATAAAAAGGCATAAAAAAAATCAGCCCATAACCCATTCTTCTTCTTCAGCATTCGGCCAAGCAAGAAACAAGAGAGAGAAAGGAGAAAAGAAAACCCTAGCCAAGAAATTTAAAGGGAAAATAGGTGGAAATTCAAAAATCAAGTGAAAAAAAGGTAACATTTCTTAAATTTGTCTTGTGCTTTACCTTTCCCATGCATTTCTCATCATTTTCCATGGTTGAATCATCTGATTTGAGGATGAATTCAATTCTGAAAAATGGGTTAGGAGAGAGAAACTTGTTAGATTAATTTGATTTTAAGTTATGTTAATGTTTTAAGTTAGTTTAGCATATTTAGAAACAAAACAACAAGAAAAGAATTTATTTTCTCCCACAACCATTACTGGCTGAATTTATCATGTGTTGAGTGAGGATGAATTTGATTTTCATTTTAGGAGAATTGGTTAAAAAATGATGAATTATAAGCCTACAAAAATAATGGGAATTTTCGGAGCAAAAATACGAATTTTTATCCACTAGGGGTATTTTCGTAATTTGCTACCGAGACTGATAAATTGAATCTCATTCACAGTCATTAAGGTAATTTAGGTATAATTGGAGTGTAGAAAGTGAGAAGAATTGATTTGGAGTTAAATTGGGGATAATAGGTCGAATTAGGTCAACACATCATTTAAGCGGTAGTCGGATAAGTTGTATATCATATCATGCATATATACCGAGCCTGAATTGATTTTATAATGGTCAAGCATTGATGTGGTGAATTATGTATTGTACATTGTGGATAGGTGGTGAGCAAAGTACACTGGTAAAAGTACAGAGATTGTGCTTGGAGACTGGGATTAGGAGTACATTGACTCCTAGAACTGTGAGTGAACTTATTATCGTTTTAATTATCTAGAGTAGTTTTATACAATTGTGTGATTTTATAGAAAATGGGTTTAAATGGTAAATTGCTATGTTTTACGAGAAATTGTGATTTTATAAAATGATTTTATAAATTTTCTGGAAAATGGAATACTGGTTTTGAAAATAGAGTAATTGGAGACTGCCTGCTTGTGTTGTAAATTTATGGTTTTAAATTGAATGGCTTGTGACAATATATGAGCATGAATGGCTAAACTTGTCACGACCCGGAACCTCCCTCAGGCCCATGACAATCGCCGAAACGTCCCTGATTGACCTTCATTATCCGGAATGCCAACCGGAACCCCGCAAGGCTTACATATCAGTTTCTTTCCTTTCCTGTGAGCAATCGTTGTTAAATATCGAGTTTTTAGAGAATATACACTATTTTAAATAAAAAACAATCAAAATAAAATTTTCGCCACATAGGGGTATTTTGGTCATTTTTTTCTCAAAAATTTCGAAACTGGCTAAAACGTAATATACAAGTACAAAACACATAATTCATATTCAAAATGAATTTAAAAGTCTAAAATCTTCATTTAAAACGAAATTACGGTTATTTGAATATAATAAGAAAATAAAAGAAATATTAAGGAAAATATTCTATTTTCTTATAAAACAATATTTATAGAGTTATACGTGAATAATTTTTATAGCGTAAAAGCTAAATAAATTTATACATACTGAAATACAGTAAGCCAAAATATTTAATTTAATTTACAATAACAAGAGGGCCCCCGAATAAACAAAAGTAAAGAGGACTGTGAACCTACGGTTTGGAAAATGCAGATCCAATGGTAGTCCTCAATGAGATTAGCTATCTACAGTCTATACTGAACCTGAAATGGGTGGAAAGGAGTTGGGTGAGATTTTGCAATCCCAATGAGTAAACAGACATTATCATAAATATCTAAAGGCGAGTAAAATGGAGGCAAGTTTAAACAACAAATTTCAACCCATTTCATAATGTTTTCAATTTATTTTTTAAACCATAAAATATTTGTAATTTACCAAAACAGTTGTTAAGGCTTATGTCTTTTATTAAAACAAGGCTCAAGCCAAAACTAATCCTCGGGGATACCTTGGCCGAGGCATCTAACTGAGTCCGTCAAGGGTGTTAAAATATTCACACGTGAAACATATTTTTATTTTTAAAACAAGCCGTCCCTTGGCGTTGGCCGAGTTACACATTCACGTGGGGGTTCGACGTGAAGTGAGCTCTAATACTACCCCGGGAGTTACCCTCATCGCCTCTACAATCGGAGTAACTATATAACTGGGTTTACCGTGCCCCTCTAATAGGCAGTCCACGGAAACCTGTCACTGCAGTGACTAACCCACCAATTTTAATAAAATTTCAACAGTATAACGTGGCTTTTATTTATTTATCCAGCCTGCATAGTAAAACAACTTACATAAATTTCCCAATGCATTCACAAAATATAGCCACATATACTCATTTCTCATAAGCCATTCCTAGGAAAATATATATTTTTCAAGTCAATTTGTAGCCTCCAATTACTCAATTTCATAATCAATACAATATATTTTTATTTGTCACATTTATTCCTAAAACATCAAAAATCTCGTTTTAATCTCGTTCTCATTTCATAAAATACGTAAAGGGCATTTAAAATAAACTCTAGATAATTTACAATAATAATAAGTTTACTCACCGTTTGTACAAACTAAAAGCTTTCTAAGCGCCCCGATCACTACTCGTCGGGTACGACTTCTTTGCCTTTTTCGGAAGGCTCTCCTCCTAGACACATTACAAAAATTTACACAATTCATCACATTGATGCTAAATCACTATATAATTAACTTAAATCCTATACTAATGCATGGTATGAAATGCAATAGCCTAAAACGGCTTAAACACGGTATTAGCCTTTTTTTGGCACTTTGCTCGATAAATTGCTAACGCGCTCCATTTTAGCTCTAATCATCCCATTCTCTCTCCAACATTTCTAACCATTAAATATCAGCCAATAACCTTCTAAAAACAACAAAATCAGCTCACTCCCTTCCTTGGAAAATTCGGCCAAAAATGGGACATTAAGTCGGTTAATTTTCTACTTTGTTTTTCAATCACGTTTAATCGTTTTTCATCATTTTCTCTTCATTTTCCTTAGAATAAAATCAATTCATCATCATTGTACAGCATTGAGCATCCAGCCAAGAGTGGGTATTGTGAAAATTCAATGATTTCTTGCTCAATTTAATTTCTAAACACATTTAACTAACTAAAACTATCAATTTAACTAAAAATCAAAACCTAAAAATTTCAATTTCTCTCCCCTAAAATTTCGTCCAGCCCTTGATATCACTTTTTGATCTCTCTCCTCAAACATGCTAAATGGAAATAAAGGCATAGTAAAGGTAGAAATCAAGCTAAAATCGAAAAATCTTATCGTTAGACGCGTAAACGGTCGAAAATCGCGAATTCCCCTTTGAATTTTCTTGTTTCTCTTTGGTTTTTCTTTTTTTCTTCCTTTCCTCTCTATTTCCTCTCTTGTTCTTCCTTATGGCCGGCCAGCACTTAAAATTTGGGTTTAAATGGGCTGACTTTTCATTAAAATAATATTATATCATTAAAAAATGCCACATGTCACTTTCCCATTGGCCCATTTTTAAAATTTCATCCATTTGTTTCCAAATTTTCACCATACACTTGTCTCATATATTCATAGCTTAGATAAAATTATCAGACTCATCCAAAGTCTCGGTGGAGTAATTTTTGAAATTTACAATTTTGCCCCCATAAAAGTGAAAAATTACATTTTTGCCCAAAAAATTGAAAAATTACCCATAGACATATTTTCATCCCTTATACTCATACCATTCTCCAATTTGACAAATTTGATCTAAATTCTCTCAAAATCTCAAATTTTGTCCGGGAATGGCAAAATTACGATTTTGCCCCTACACTCCAAAAATCTCCAGAATTAAACTTTTTCACTTCCTATTATTAAATTATACTCCAAATAGTTAATCTTGGTCAAAAATTTCACTCCATGATCAAATTATTATCTTAGGTGGCAAAATGACGATTTTGCCCTTGAATATCAAAATTTCTAATTTTACCCCAAATGAACCCTCGAACTCCGAACAATCATTTTTAGTCATTTTTGGACTATAAAATATTAAATTTCATCCTACAATTCATATTTGAGCTAGTTCGAGGTTAAATCAATTTAAGTGTACCGTTAGGTACAATATCGGGTTTCGTCTATTCTTAGGTACTTTTCTAGCGTAATAACATTGCTACTCAATGCATGTATGTCATGACATGTATTTATAGGGTCGGGTTTTACAAAACTGATTTTGGTGTTAGAATTATTTGTACTGTGTATTCAGCCTTGAGAGGCTAGGTTGCGATAAATTGCCATATCATGTTATTGAATTTTATTGAATTGGTGGATTATATATTAATTATTTACTGCAGAGGGGGTTCCGTGGACCAGCCTATTAGAGGGGCATGGTAAACTCCATTATATTCTTACCTCGAATGGAGAGGCGCGTAAGGTATCTCCTAGGGTAAAGCTTAGGGTTCACTTCACGCCAAACTACCACGTGAAGGGGAACTCAGCCAACGCCAAGGAACGGCTGTATTTTTCTCAAACTAAAAATATATTTTAAGTATATACAAAAATTTTAATAGCCTTGGTGGACTCGGTTGGATGCCCTGCGTAAGGTATCACCGAGTATGAGTTTTGGCACGAGCCAAAGTTTTAAGGAATTCATAAGCCAAGTTGATTACTCGATTTTTATGGATTGATTTTATTTGGTTGAAATGAGTTGAAAGGTAATGAAATTACAATATGATGATTTATTTTAATTGTCTCCATTTACTCGACTTTAGATAGTTTAGATGGTATCTGTTTACTCACTGGGATTTTATAATCTCACCACCCTCATTTCCTCACATTTCAGGCTCGGGGAATTTCATAGTTAGCTGACTTTGACAAGAACCTTCATTTGGACTCGAATCGGTAAAAGCTGTAGGTTTCCAGCTTCCGATGCATTTTGGATAGATGTGGGCCCACGTGTCACTGTAAAAAAATTTCTACTTTGGTTATTTGCCTTATAGTATATATGAATATAATTAACTTTTACGCTATAAAAAATATGTACCGATAGTTTTACAAAAATTATTTTACAAGAAAATTGTTATTTTATTGAATATTTTTTATTATATTCAAATGGTCAAATTTTCATTTCAAATGAACGTTTTAGATACTTAATTTTTTTTTAAATCATTAAATATATATTTTCTGCTTACCTACTACATTTTTAGCAAGTTTTGAGATTTAAAAAAAAATAAAATGATGAAAATGCCCCTGTGAGCTAGAAAACAAAATGTTATGTTCTGATTTGGAAATGATTTGTAATCCCTTGAATTTTGATATTTGATAACTATTGCTCACTGGGGAAGTGTGAAAGCTGATACGAGAGCCTTGCGGGGTTTCAATCGGCATTCGGGGTGAAGAATGTTTGTCGAGGCCTCGCGGCGGTTGTCACGGGCCCGATGGGGAGTTTCGGGTCATGACACGATGAGGATAGCCCTCGGTTAAGTATCCCTAATAACTGAGTATGATAATGATTTTGGCACGAGCCAAACTTTTTCAGGAAATCATAAGCCTCGTTGTTTATTTTGGTGAAATGAATCTATTTTATCTTATTAAAATGAATTCGAAATGCTATGAATCATTTTTATGCTAATCTATTTTATCTGTCTCCATTTACTTAGCTTTAGATATTTTAGATGGTATTTGTTTACTCACTGCGATTATATAATCTCACCACCCTCCTTTTCACCCATTTTAGGCTCAGGATAGTTGGTAGATAGCTTACTTTGTTGAGAGCTACAGTTGGACTTGCATCCTCAAAAACTGTAGGTTTACCGCTTTTGATACTTTTGGTCGTTCGTGGGCCCACTTGTTACTGTAAATTAAATTTTATACTTTGGTTATCTGTATTACAGTATGTATGAATTTATTTAGCTTTTACGCTACAAAAATTATTTACCGGTAACTCTATAAATATTGTTTTATAAGAAAATAGAATATTTTGTTGAATATTTTTATTATATTCAAATAGTCATAATTTCATTTTAAGTGAAGGTTTTAGACATTTAAACTTATTTTTGATTATGAATTATGTGTTTTATACTCGCATAATACATTTTTAGCTAGTTTCGAAATTTAAAAAAAAATGACCAAAATGCCCCTGTGAGACAAAAATCATTTTTTTTATTGATTTAAGTTAGAAATAGCTTAAATCTTTTAGAACATGATATTTGGCAACGGTTACTCACAGGGGAAATAAGAAACTGATATTAAAGTCTTGCAGGGTTTCGGTTGACATTTCGGGTAATGAGTGTCGATCGGGACACTACGGCAGTTGTCACGGGCTCGAGGGGAGTACCGGGTCGTGACAATTAGAGTGGTATCAGAGCTTTTGGTTTTAAAGATTAGAGCTTTTGGGTTTAAAGTTGTTTTAAAGTTGTTTTAAAAACTACAGTATCAGTGTGGCCCAAGTTAAGTTAAGTTAAGTTAGGTTTGATAGAATAGAATACGTGCATCTGCATATAGAATTTGGAGTTGTTTAGACTCGTTCTATTTCTTCTTATAGATCTTATGGGAGCATAAGTCATAGATTGGGAGCTATATGAACTCCTGTTCCCAGTAATCCACTTCCTTGTTAATGTCATGCAAAGGTCATAAGTAGGGCCGTTGTCTGGGTTTAAGATGCCACCTGTGACACGAGCCAGTGTTAGAGATATCTTAAAACGATGCTCCTAGTGAAAGATTAATGAAATGATATATCCATTCGATTAAGGATGGAGAAATTTAGAGTTGGACTAATAGGCCGTGATAATTTATTCATTTGGTGAAGTTATAATTGAACTCATGGTTGTCAATTAGACAAAGATTTGGGGATTATGGATTGTATTGGGGTTAATATAAAGGAGCACGTGTGATAATGGTAATAAGGGGCGCACTTTGATTAGAATGAATAGTGATGATTGTAATTCACTTTGAGTGTATAAATTAAGCATTGAGGTAAGAGTAAACCCATACTTATGTGCATGAAGATAAGAACACTATGTTAATTGAGCTTGTTATGCCCATATAAAAGTGGTGTTGGGATTTTGAAATATTTTATATGTGAATATGTGTTGAATAGGTACAACAGCTTAGAGAAAATTGGTGTTGATTTCAATTAAATGATTGTGAGATTTCAAGAATTGATTGGACCTATTATAGTTCATGGATATAACCACGTGAATTAGCTCGAGAGTGAGTATCAATGATTACTATAATTGATGTGTGGTCATGAAGTAAGAAGTTAGTAAACAAATTTGCTCTAAGGATGAGCTTGAACTTTGCTATGCATAGCAGGGGGAGCCAAGGGATTAAATGACTAGATGTGAAATTGGCAGCTTAAGGTTAAATGACTTGGAAATGTCGACTCTAGTCTAAGTGCCATATGAAGTTCTATAATTGAGACTGATATATGAATTACTTGAAAAGATCAATTTAAAAGTTTATTCGGTTCAAAGTGTGGCCTATGATATGAATGATTAGTCTTGAAGGTGATCTCCCCAGAGTAAGGAATTTAGAAAATATTGATGTTTGGATATACTCTAAGAGAGAGAACTTCTGCATCCTAAGTTTAGGACAACTTTGATCTTATGATCGCAAAGGCAAGGTGTAATAACTAAGTAAATTATTCACTTAATAAATGTGATTGGTTATTGATGAATAACGTCAAGATCTTAACATTTAGTGGTATACAATTTGATAATTATGTATTTAAGAGTTATTTGGAGACAATTCCTTCATTAAATTTGCACTAAATGCTATGGTAAAGGCATATCAATGTTAATATGGAAATGTATCCAGGAATGATCTTAACATACCACCCAAGGAAAATTAAACATGTTGAAATTTATGTTCTAATAGTGTGCATATGATAGAAAGCTAGTTTGTAAGTTGTAGTTTTCATGATCATAAAATATATAAAGATTATCAATATATGGACATACACTTGGAGTTGTAATTTACAAGTTTGGAGTATTTAAGATATGATTAAATGGAATTAGCATTAGTTAAGGTACGTAAATCTTTTAATTAATTTCTGTGGAGTATGCATGATAGTAGAATGGAGGAACATAGTGCCGTGATACTATATGGTGAAGTTACTATACAATATGGAAAGAGTATTCTAAAGTGGGATTTATTGATTGTTGACAAGTGTTATAGAATGAGATGAATTTGAAAATATCGACTTTACCTATTATATGTGATAAGCACAAGAGGATATAAATGGTTATGGAAATTGTGACGTAAGCTTGGAGGGAAACCAAACAGTTGAGAATTATTAGTGTAGTAACCTTAAATATAGATGAATAACATTGATTAAGTAAACTCCAACAGCCACCGTGTTGCAGTGCTAAGAACATTTCATGTTTAGGACGCATGAATAAAATGAGACAGATGTGAAGTTGAACTTACAAGTTGACCTAAAGTCATTGAACTTAATTCTAAGTTTTGTTAACTGGAGTTTTAAGGTTTTGGAAGGTATCGATATGAATGAGTTAAAGCTGAAATGGTTAAAGGCGTTTCCTTTGGGGGGGGGGGGGGGAGCAAAAGGTCTGGGTTCAAAACTTGGTGAGAAGGTCCTGCAGGGCTTGTCGTGTCGCCCTGAGGCACAGGGTTTCGAGTAAGTCAAGTGATGGGGATCCAGATATAACAATACCTTAGAGTGGGCCCCGAAAGGGATGCCACATAAATGGCTAAGTTACGGGTTAAGTGATCACATGTTGTGAGACATAAGTTTAAGATAGGTATCCCCAAGGAAATACTCAAGAGAAGTTTTGCCATGGATCTCGTGAAAGCAAGCACTAAGTTATGTGATCATAAAAAAGGAAGCCATAAGCTGAGAGTGATATTTGTATTGACATTGAAAAGTACTTGAGGAGAATCTAGTTCAAGTCTTGTAATCTCAAGTACAATCTGTCAATTGGTTAAGGGAGAATGATGTTATGTTCATATGAAAGAGTGGAACAAAAGATGATTGAAGTTAACCTTGATAATGAAGTCGGATAATGAAAATTTCCTAATATATTATGGAAATTGGAATTCAAAAATGCTTGAGGCATACATGATTCAAATGAGTTTGACTCTTAAGTGACAAATCAATATCGAAATGCAATAAAGATACAATATATGTAAGAGGCATGAAAGATAATCGAGGAATAAGGATGACTTCTAGGAATTATGGTATTGCATAACATGCAATGATCAAGTCAAGGAAAATTTTTAAAGCATCAATGACATTATAAAGCATACACGCATAATAGATTATAATTCAATGAAGATGACATTGTGATGCAATGATATATAGAACAAGGAAACTTAAGCATATAATTGGAAATAATAAGAAGAGAGTATAAGTATATAAATGATGTGGAACTATGCACAGGCATGATGAGAATTTGTATGAATTATGAAGATTATTTTATTGAATCTTGGTTATGGATGGGAATGAACAAAGAGAAATTAGTCTGAAGGTATTTGAAAACAGAAACCCGTATACTTAATGAGGAATATAGACATTTGAATGTGCGTGTATACGTGTGTGTGGAGTTAGTGATGTACCCAACTAAAATGAAGAATGGTTTTAGTGGTTCGAGATTTGAACTCAATCTATTTGATGAGTTGTATAGATAATGTAACGATCAAGAATCTTATCAAAAGTCGATTTATGGCGACCTAAGGAATTTTGGGGAAATAGTTAAGGGAATGTAATCTATAGTGCGATTAAGCCATATGAGATGGATTAATAGGATTAAGAAGATTGAAATTTCCTAAATGAAAGGTAAACATGAAGTATGTGGAAATAATTGAAGCCATTAATCTTCCCTAACGTTGAGGATATGTATAAGAATGAGTGTGGCATGTTAATGATATTGTAAACTACACAATATTGTATGAGGATGGAATGAATGAATGAAAGTCGAGAAGTTTGATATGGAATGAAGTAATAAGATAGAGATTGGTATACCTAAATAAGTATAGAATGCGATCGAAATTGGTATGATTGAGATGGAGTTATGGTTCAAGTTTAATGATAGTAATAGAAGCATGCTTGGTGTCTCGATATAAAAGATCATAATTGTGAAGGTTACTGTTGATATGATTTTAAAGGATAATAATAGACATAAGTGAAGTACTCGAGTTGAATTGGAGGTAAATGAGGTGAACTAATCGAAATTCCCTATAAAGGGGAGGACATAAGAAGTCGAGCATTGGATGAGAAAACAATATCCCCACATTTTCTCTGAGTTCAATAAATAAAATTTTGAGGTCAAAATTTTATTTTAAGGGGGGTAGTCTATCAAGCCCGGCTTTACAATATGTTTATCATGCCATTCCTACATAAGAATTCATGTTTGCTTACTAGGGTACCTCTGAAATCGTTAAAGGACGGTATTGTACTAAATGGTACAATTAAGTTGAATTAAGTCTCGAACTAGTCCAAATAGAGATTTTAAGATGAAATTTAGAATTTTAAAACCCCAGAATGACTTAAAGTGGTGATTCGGAGTTCGAGGACCGATTTGGAGTCAAATTGAAAGTTTCATGACCTAGGGGCAAAATGGTCATTTTGTCACCCGAGGTTAAGATGTGAGTGTTGGATGAAATTTTTGACTAAGATTGATCATTTGGAGTATCATTTGAGTTTGAGAAGTGAAGAATCTTAATTCCAACATTTTTTCAAGTATAGGGGTAAAATAGTCATTTTGCCACCCTAGGGGCAAAATTGTAATTTTACACCACCCAACACTTATCCAGCACATGGATTTTACCCAATATTATCATGGAGAATTGAGGAAATTTATATGGTGGAGAGAGATTGCTTAATGGGTAAGTATGACACATGGACCAATGGAATGGTGACACATGGTAAATTTTTGTCCATTTGATATTTTACTTTATAAAACCAATTTGAACTCTTCCACATTCATTCTTATGGCCGGCCATAGCAAGAACAAAGGAAGAAAAGAAGAACAAAAACCATAGAGTGAAAATTCAAGAGAAACTTGGTAGATTTCAAGTAATCAAGCCATCAAAGGTGAAATTTCTTAACTCTAGCTTAAGATCTATCTTTCCTATGCATTATTTTGCATTTTCCATGGTTGAATCACAAGATATCATGAAGGATAGTGTGCTGATCAAACCCTAGGAGAGAGAATTTGATAATGATTTAGATAGATTTTTAAGATATATGGATGTTTTTAGTTGTTTATGGTGTTTAGTGTAAGAATTAAGCTTGAAATTCACATATTCCTCATGAGTTCATCATTGGCCGAATCTTCCTTGTAGAGTGTTGATGGTGGATTTGATTTTATTTCAAGTGAATTGGTTAGGAAATGATGAATTATGGTGAGAAAATCAAGTAGGAAAAATCATAGTGTTGATGCACTCACCATGGCCGAAATTCTCCAGAAGAAATGTGAGGATGGTTTTGCTAAATTTTAAGTTATTTAACTTGTGTTTGATGATTTGGAGTATTGGGAGAAAAATGGAATTATTTGGAGTTGAATTGGACGTATTGGCCAATTAATCTGGTGATAGATTGAGTTAGGCCAATACTGTTTTATATAGGTACATAATTGAATTTATATTGAACACCGTACTTAGATAGTTACCCGAGTATTTCACATCCCATTTCATGCATTAGTATTGTCAAGCCCGACCTTATAAAATACTATTCATGACATACATGTGATGATAGCATGATTGCATGCTAGGAGAGTCCCGAAAAATTTACAAAAGTCGGTATTGTACCTAGAGGTACAACAAAGTTTATTTAATCCTTGAACTAGATCAAATAGGAATTTTAAGGTGAGATTAAGAGTTTCACAGTTCATGGATGACTTAAAATGGTAATTTGGAGTTTAAGGATCAATTTGGAGTCAAATCGGAATTTTCACTAACTAGGGGCAAAATGGTCATTTGCCACCTGGGGACAAAATGGGAATTTTAGAAAAGATTTTTTTGACCCCATTTGACTTATTAGAGTATAATTTGACTTATTGAAGTATGATTTGAGGTTTAGAAGTGAAAAATTTTAATTTCGGTATAATTTGGAGTATAGGGGTAAAATGGTAATTTTGCCACATCAGGGGCAAAATTGTAATTTTCCACCACTAGGATATTTTTTCCAGCACATGGTCTTCCTTTGTCTTCATCTTTGACCCTTGACTAAACATGTGGTGGAGATAAAATGTTTAAATTTTTAAAATTTTAAAAACGGACCAATGACATGATGCCATGTGTCATGCCTTTATTAATTTATTATTTTTCTTTTTAAAAGGCACAAAATCAGCCCATCTTCCACCCCATGGCCGGCCAAACCAGCAAGAAGAGAGAGAAAACAAAAACAAAACCCTAGAGAGAGAAAATCAAAGAAAAAGTGTGAATTTTCAAGGAAATTAAGTGAAAAAGGTGAGTTTTTTCTATTAAGCTTGAGTTTTCTTATTCCCAAGCATTTC
Source organism: Theobroma cacao (assembly GCF_053813885.1). Lineage (NCBI taxonomy): Eukaryota > Viridiplantae > Streptophyta > Magnoliopsida > Malvales > Malvaceae > Theobroma > Theobroma cacao. Next base: position 10,439,831 of record NC_142644.1, on the reverse strand, counting down.
TCTTTATTTTCCATGATTAAATTACATGTTTTCATGATGAATTAAATTCTGAAAAAATGGGTTAGGAGAGAGAAAGTTGTTGGATTTATTTGATTTTAATTTATGTTAGTGTTTTTAGTTAGTTTAGCATATTTAGAAACAAAACAACAAGAAAAGAATTTATTTTCTCCCCCAACCATTAATGGCTGAATTTACCATGTAGTGAGTGAGGATGAGTTTGATTTTATTCTAGGAGAATTGGTTAAGGAATGATGAATTATGAGCCTAGAAAAATAATGGGAATTTTCGGAGCAAAAATATGAATTTTTACCCACTAGGGGTATTTTCGTAATTTGTTGTTGGGACTGATAATTTGCACCACACTGAGGGACATTAAGTTAATTTGGGTGCAATTGAGGTATAGAAACTGAAAAGAATTAAATTGGAGTTTAAACGGACCCGTTAGGAATTTAATCGGGTGATAAGACGAATTAGGCCAATACCGGGTTTAGATAGTTACCAGTGCATTTTTGCATTCCATATCATGCATTGGTAGTCTAAATTAGTTTAATTTTGATTTAGTACCAACTTGGTGAAACTCTCAATTTTGTACTGTGTCAAGGTGGTGAGTCCTCCGATAAAGGCAAGGAAATTGCATCCGAGGACCAGTAGACAGAGTGCTTCGAAAGTCTGCATTCTAGACATTGTGAGTAAACTTACTGTCATTTTAATTATCTAGGGTGGTTTTTAAATGCTTTCATGAATTCTATGGAAAAAGAAATTTAAAAAGATAAATTTTCATGTTTTATGAATAAATGAGTTTCAATGAAATTAAATTATAAATTGTTTTGAAATTAATAGTGATTTTGAAAAATAGAGTACACGGAGACTGTTAATTGTGGCAATTTGATTATTTAAATTAACTGGCTTATGATAAATTGAGCATGCTTGGCTAGTTGGCAATTGTATTGAAATGCGAATTGTTTGGTTACCTTGAAAAACTACGAATTACAAAATTGCCATATCATGTTATTGAGTTTTATTATATGGTGGATTATATATTAATTAATCACTGCAGTAGGGGGTTTCTGTGGACTAGCCTTTTAGAGGGGCACGGTAAACCCCATTATATTCTTACCTCGAACGGAGAGGCGCGTAGGGTATCTCCTGGGGTAAAGTTTAGGGTTCACTTCACGCTAAACCACCACGTGAGGGGGAACTCAGCCAACGCCAAGGAACGGCTATGTTTTCAAAACAAAAACATGATTTATGTGAAATGTGAATTTTAATAGCCTTGGCGGTCTCGGTAGAATGCCTCGGCCAAGGTGTCCCCGAGAATGGATTTATGGCACAAGCTTAGATTTTTATGAGATTCATAAGCCTCTTTACGTGTTTTGAACAAAATGTGTTCTAATGCTATAACCCAGTTTATGATGATTTACTTTATTGTCTCCATGTACTCAACTCTAGATGTTTATGATGATGTTTGTTTACTCATTGGGATTTTATAATCTCACCACCCTCCTTTCCACCCATTTCAGGTTCAGTATAGACTGTAGATAACTGATCTCATCGAGGACTACAGTGGGATCTGCATTTTCCAAACCGTAGGTTCACAGTCCTCTTTACTTTTGTTTATTCGGGGGCACTCTTGTTATTGTAAATTAAATTAAATATTTTGGCTTACTGTATTTAAGTATGTATAAATTTATTTAACTTTTACGTTATAAAAATTATTCACGTATAACTCTATAAATATTATTTTATAAGAAAATAGAATATTTTACTTAATATTCCTTTTATTTTCTTATTATATTCAAATAACCATAATTTCGTTTTAAATGAAGATTTTAGACTTTTAAACTCATTTTGAATATGAATTGTGTGTTTTGTACTTGTATATTACGTTTTAGCCAGTTTTAAAATTTTTGAGAAAAATGACCAAAATACCCTTGTGAGACGAAAAATTAATATTTTATTTGTTTAAAGTTGGAAACAGCTTAAAATATTTTAGAACACGATATTTGACAATGGTTGCTCACAAGGGAACAGAGAAACTGATAGTAAAGCCTTGCGGGGTTTCGGGTTGACATTCCGGGCAATAAGTGTCTACCGGGACACCGCGACAGTTGTCACGGGCTCGAGGGGAGTACCGGGTCGTGACAAGTATAGAGCCTGAATTGGTTTTATAACAATTTAGCACAAATGTAGTAAATGGCTTATTGTGCATTATGTCTAGGTGGTGAGCATTCTGGCAAAAGTAAAGAAATTGCACCCGAGGATCAATAGTCAGAGTACTCCAAAATTCAAACTCCTGATACAGTGAGTAACCTTATCATCATCTTGATTATCTGAAGTGAATTTTAATTCGTTTTTGTGATTTTATGGAAAATGAGTTTAAATGGTAAATCTTTATGTTTTAAAAGCAAAATGTGATTACATGAAATGATTTTATAAAATTGTCTTGAAATTGAATGATGGTTTTGGAAAATGGAGTAATTGGAGACTGATTGCTGTGTTGTAAATTATGGTTTGAATTGAATGGCTTATGATAATGTGGGCATGAGTGGCTGGATTTGGTAAATGTGCTGAAAATGTATGAATTGTTGATTTGCCTTGAGAGGTTGTAAAATAAAATAATTGCCATGTCATGCTGTTGAATTTTATTGAATTGGTGGGTTATAAATTGGTCGCTGCAGTGGACGGGTTTCGTGGACTAGCTTATTAGAGAAGCACGGTAACCCTATTATGTTCTTACCTCAATATGAGAGGCACAGATGGATAACTCCTGAGGTTAACACTTTAGAGTTCACTTCACGCCAAACCGCCACGTGAGGGTGAACTCAGCCAACACAAAGGAACGACTATGTTTTCAAAATAAAAACATGATTTATGCGTATATAACTTTTTAACAGCCTTACAGACTCGGTTGGGATAACCCTCAGCCAAGGTATCCCTGATAACTGAGTATGATAATGATTTTAGCACGAGCCAAACTTTTCAGGAAATCATAAGCCTCATTGTTTATTTTGGTGAAATGAATCTATTTTATCTTATTAAAATGAGTTCGAAATGCTGTGAATCATTTTTATGCTAATCTATTTTATCTATCTCTATTTACTCAGCTTTAGATATTTTAGATGGTATTTGTTTACTCATTGGGATCATATAATCTCACCACCTTCCTTTCCACCCATTTCAGGTTCAGGATAGTCAGTAGATAGCTCACTTTGTTGAGGGCTACAATTAGACTTGCATCCTAAAAAACTGTAGGTTTATCGCTTTTGATACTTTTGGTCGTTCGTGGGCCCACGTGTCACTGTAAATTAAATTTTATACTTTGGTTATTTGTATTACAGTATGAATGAATTTATTTAGCTTTTACGCTACAAAATTTTTTATCGGTAACTCTATGAATATTGTTTTATAAGAAAATAGAATATTTTATTGAATATTTTTATTATATTCAAATAGTCACAATTTCATTTTAAATGAAGGTTTTAGACGTTTAAACTTATTTTTGATTATGAATTATGTGTTTTATACTCGCATACTACATTTTTAGCTGGTTTCGAAATTTTTGGAGAAAAATGAATAAAATGCCCCTGTGAGACAGAAATCATTTTTTTATTGATTTAGGTTGGAAATGGCTTAAAATATTTTAGAACATGATATTTGGCAACGGTTACTCACAGGGGAAATAAGAAACTAATATTAAAGCCTTGCGGGGTTCCAGTTGACATTTCGGGTAATGAGTGTCGATCGGGACACCACGGCGGTTGTCACAGCCTCGAGGGAAGTACCGGGTCGTGATTTGAACTCTTTGAAAAGTTTGGTCATGTGGTGGAATAAACCTTAAGGGATGTGGCGGATCATTCCTCAAGTTGTCGATGACTTGTGAGGTTTTTAGCAAAGTTGACATTTTGACCATTTTGTTAGGAATTTGAGAATATGGTGCCTTGGAAAGCAAATATATTCTAATGTTCAATTTTGTTTATTTTATTTGTAGTGAAAATACATTTTGATAATAAGACGAAGAGTTTGTTTTAAGTAAGCATTTATTATCTTGTTATAAAGGTGGCAAGCTTCTAATGAGGAAGTAAAATACATTTGTATGAAGAGGCATATATAGGAGACATATATTTTAATAGAATCTAAAATTGTTCACAGTTGAATAATAAAGTTCATCAATTTATTATGTTAAGACTGTAGTGTCTATATTACTTCTAATGAAAAGAATGTGATTCATTTCAAGAGAATGATAAGTCTTAAATCATCAAAGTAGTTAACTTCAAGTAATGACACTATGAAGTGAACTGGAATCACATGAAACCTAAGTTTAAGTTGGGCCTTTTTCCTTAAATCTTAATCTCACACTTATGCATTCACTTATGGTAAAACAGTAATCCTGATGGATAGTGGACTTATGTTTTATCTCCTTATAATCTTTGATATACCATGGGCACGATCATCTTAATGCATTGATCTAGACTACGTATGTTGGAATTATAATTGAGGTGAGCATTGGGGAAAATATATTCAAATATTGGAGTTCATAGTATTAACATTACTTCTAGTGATTTCAAGAAGATTGGTGATTTAATTTAGGCCTAGTAGATTGATGAATTAGCTACTCATCATATCTTAATACTTAAAAGATTAAATTTTGAGTATTGGATCACCAATTAGATAAAATATGAGATTAAGGGACAAAATTGACATAAAGGTTAAAATGGTAAATTCATCTTTTGTCATTGGATGGTTATGATGGTTCACAACATAAGGATAGCACTTACACAAACCAATACTAAATTTTACATTCTGGATACTTCTCGTAATTGTAGATAAATTAATAGTGCAACCATGAATCTATGGTGGAGTGATTCCATGGGTATTAAACTAGAATTATTTTTAATGAGATTAAGAGATAATTCTATGTTTATTGGAGCTTAAAATATCTACATCCAATGCGATTCTCCACTTAGCTTCATAAAATTCAACTCGTTTACGATGGAATGCATGTTTAATTTTTTATGAAAATTAATGTTCAAATTTGGTAACTAAGTGTTGTTTTAATTAAAGACAAAAGTTATCTTAATTTAGACAAAGAGTATATAATGCCTTATTTATAGACATGGATATGTGTGAGTTGATTGAGACAAGAGTTGTCACGATCCGATACTCCCTTCGAACCCGTGACAACCGCCGCGATGTCCCGGTAGACACTTATTACCTGAAATGTCAACTCGAAACCCCGCAAGGCTTTACTATCAGTTTCTCATTTCCCTTGTGAGCAACCATTGTCAAATATTGTGTTCTAAAAGATTTTAAGCTGTTTCCAACTTAAAACAAATAAAATATTAATTTTCGTCTCACAGGGATATTTTGGTCATTTTTCTCAAAAATTTCGAAACTGGCTAAAATGTAATATACAAGTACAAAACACATAATGCATATTCAAAATGAGTTTAAAAAAATCTAAAATCTTCATTTAAAACGAAATTATGGTTATTTGAATATAATAAGAAAATAAAAGAAATATTAAGTAAAATATTCTATTTTCTTATAAAACAATATTTATAGAGTTATATGTAAATAATTTTTATAACGTAAAAGCTAAATAAATTTATACATACTGTAATACAATAAGTCAAAATATTTAATTTAATTTACAATAACAAGAGGGCCCCGAATAAACAAAAGTAAAGAGGACTGTGAACCTACGGTTTGGAAAATACAGATCCAACGGTAGTCCTCGATGAGATCAACTATCTACAGTTTATACTGAACCTGAAATGGATGGAAAGGAGGGTGGTGAGATTATAAAATCTCAATGAGTAAACAGACATCATCATAAACATCTAGAGTTGAGTACATGGAGATAATAAAGTAAATAATCATAAATTGGGTTATAGCATTAGAACACATTTCGTTCAAAATACGTAAAGAGGCTTATGAATCTCATAAAAACTAGGATTGTGCCATAAATCCATTCTCGGGGACACCTTGGCCGAGGCATCCTACTGAGACCACCAAGGCTGTTAAAAATTCACATTTCGCATAAATCATATTTTTATTTCGAAACATAGCCATTCCTTGGCGTTGGCTGAGTTCCCCCTCACGTGGTGGTTTGGCATGAAGTGAACCCTAAGCTTTACCCTAGGAGATACCCTACGCGCCTCTCCATTTGAGGTAAGAATATAATAGGGTTTACTATGCCCCTCTAAAAGGCTGGTCCACAAAAACTCCCTACTGCAGTGATTAATTAATATATAATCCACCATACAATAAAACTCAATAACATGATATGACAATTTTTGTAATTTGCAGTTTTTCAAGGCAACCAAACAATTCATACTTCAATACAATTGTCAACTAGCCAATCATGCTCAATTTATCATAAGCCAATCAATTTAAACAATCGAATTGCAACAATTAACAGTCTCCGTATACTCTATTTTTCAAAATCATTATTAATTTCAAGACAATTTATAAATTAATTTCATTGAAACACATTTATTCATAAAACATAAAAATTTACCTTTTTCAATCCCTTTTTCCATAGAATTCATGAAATAATCTAAAAACCACCCTAGATAATTAAAATGACAGTAAGTTTACTCACAATGTCTAGAATGCAGACTTTTGAAGTACTTTGTCTACTGGTCCTCGGATGGAATTTTCTTGCCTTTATCGGAGGACTCACCACCTTGACATAGTACAAAATCGAGAAATTCACCAAATTGTACTAAATTGAAATTAAACTAATTTAGACTACCAATGCATGATATGGAATGCAAAAATGCACTGGTAACTATCTAAACCCGGTATTGGCCTAATTCGTCTTATCACCCGATTAAATTACTAACGCATCTAATTTAATCCCAAATTACTCCAAATTGTTCCAATTTTTTTCGATATCTTAATTCACCAAATTCAAATCAAATAACCTAAAATTTGGCAAAACTATCTTCACTTTTCTTCTTAAAATTTTCGGCCAATAATGGTGCATCAACACCATGATTTTTCCTACTACTTTTCCACACCATAATTCATCATTTTCTAACCAATTCTCCTAGAATAAAAATCAAATTCATCCTCACTCAATACATGGTAAATTCGGCCATTAATGGTTGTGGGAGAAAATAAATTATTTTCTTGTTGTTTTGTTTCTAAATATGCTAAACTAACTAAAAACACTAACATAACTTAAAATCAAATCAATCCAACAACTTTCTCTCTCCTAACCAATTTTGATCAGCCATCAATTCATTATGAAAACATGTAATTTAAGCATGAAAAATAAGGAGAAATGCTCAAGGAAAATAGATTTCAAGCTTAAGTTGAAAAATCCTACCTTTTTCACTTGTTTTCCTTTATTTTTCACACTTTTTCTCTTGAAATTCCTCACCTAGGGTTTGTTCTTCCTTTCTTTCCCTCTCTTCCTTTCTTGGCCGAATATTTGGAGAGTAATGGGCTGATTTATGCTGATTTTTAAGTTAAATAACAAAATATCCTAAGCTTGGCACATGGCATTTTCTTATTGGTCCATTTTTAAAATTTTAAAAATTTAAACATTTTATCTCCACCACATGATTAGTCAAAGGTCAAAAATGAGGATAAAGGAAGACCATGTGCTGGAAAAATGTCCTGGTGGTGGAAAATTATAATTTTGCCCCTGGGGTGGCAAAATTACCATTTTACCCCTATATTCCAAATTATACTGAAATTAAAATTTTTCACTTCCAAACCTCAAATCATACTCCAATACTCAAATCATACTCCAATAAGTCAAATGGGGCTAAAAAAAATCTTTTCTAAAAATTCATATTTTGTCTCCAGGTGGCAATTGATCATTTTGCCCCTAGCTAGTGAAAATTTCGATTTGACTCCAAATTGATCATCAAACTCCGAATTACCATTTTGAGTTATCCTTGGACTGTGACGCTCTTAATCTCACCTTAAAATTCTTATTTGATCTAGTTTAAGGATTAAATCAACTTTGTTGTACCTCTAGGTACAATATCGACTTTTATAAATTTTTCGGGACTCTCCTAGCATGTAATCATGCTATCATCACATGTATGTCTTGACAAGTATTTTATAAGGTCAGGCTTTACAAGAGTTGTCTTAATCACATTATTTTTAGTAAGTTAAAATTGTCTTGATATAGAAATAGTTTTTTAAAAAAGAGTTGTCTTAAATAGAAAATATTTATTAAGATAATTATTGACTTTTAAATAAAAATAATAATGGAGGATATTTAATTATAAATATAAGAATTAAAATTGTTCATTATGTATTTATAATTAATTATAATTATGAGATAATTATATTACTCCATGTGAGATTAAGCTTTCTTTATTTTGTTATTATTTCTTTTTAATTAAAGATGGATAATAATCAAATAGAATAATCCTAATTTGACACAAATTACAATTATATTAATAAATTATTTATTAATTATAATTATGGATGGAAAATACTAATTTAATTTTAATTAATTAAATTAATGAAAAACAGTTTTAAGAGAGTCTCTTTTAATATTGGTCGAAAATCAAGTTATAAATATGTGATTTTAGCCAAAACCTTCGCCACCCCTTTTAGATTGCCAAACTCCTCCATATCTCTTCCAAGTTTTTTCTTGTCATGACCTGGAACTCCCCTCGAGCCCATGACAACCACCGCGGTGCCCCGATGGGCACTCATCTCCCGAAATGTCAACCAGAATCCCACAAGACTTAATATCAGTTTCTCATTTCCCCCAGTGAGTAACCGTTGCCAAATTTTTTGTTATAAAGGATTTTGAGCTATTTCCAACTTAAAACAAATAAATTAAAATTTTTTGTCTCACATGGGTATTTTGGTCATTTTTCACTGAAAATTTCGAAACCAGTTAAAAATGTAGTAAACAAATACCAATCGCATAATTCACAATTAAATATAAGTTTAGGCATCTAAAACCTTTATTTAAAATGGAATTATAATTATTTGAATATAATAAGAAGATAAAATAAAATATTCAATAAAATATTTTATTTTCTTATAAACAGTAATTTTGGAGTTATGCGTAAATACTTTTTGTAACGTAAAAACAAAATAAATTTATTCATACTGTAACGCAATAAACTAGAGTATTTAAATTAATTTAAATTTACAATATCAAGTGGGTCCACAATAACCAAAATTAAAGAAGCTGTGAACCTACAGTTTGAAAGACGCAATCCAATGGAAATCCCCGATGGAACCAGTTATCTACAGCCTACTCTGAGCCTGAAATGGGTGGAAATGAGGGTGGTGAGATTATAAAATCCCAGTGAGTAAACAAACACCATTTAAATAAGCTAAAGTCGAGTAAAAAGAGACAATTAAAATATCCCATCATTTTAAGTATTTCACAATTTGAAAATTCATCCCAACCCATGCAAACGGTTATATTTCATTTAATTTCTCATTAGGGCTTATGACTTTCATAAACAGTTGGCTCATGCAATCAAATATACTCGATGACACCTTGATAAGAGGCGTACATTCGAGCCCGCCAAGGCTGTTAAAATTTTGTATACTCGTAAAACATATTTTTAGTTTGAAAAACACAGCCATTCCTTGGCGTTAGCGGAGTTCATCATCACGAGGTGGTTCGGCGTGACGTGAACTCTGTCTATACCTCAGGAGATACCCTACACGCCTCTCCGACCAAGGTACATATATATATATATATATATCCAGATTCCGTGCCCCTCTAATAGGCTGGTCCACAGAATTCGCCTACTGCAGCAAGCTAAACCCACCATATAATAAAATTCAATAACATGATATGACAATTATTGTAATTCACAACCTTTCAAGGCTAAATACATATTTCATACATTTCAACACAAATATCAATTCAGCCATTCATGCAAATATTGTCATAAGCCATTCGATTTCAAATCATAAATTTACAATGTAACAAGTGGTCTCCAATTACTCTATTTTTCAAAATCATTATTCGATTTCAAGACATTTATAAAATCCTTTCATGTAAATACATTTTGTTTGTAAAACACCAAGATTTACCATTTAAACTCCTTTTCATAAAATTTCACCAAAATCAATTAAAAACATACTTTAGATAATAAAAATGATGGTAAGGTTACTCACAATGTCTAGAGTGGGGATTTTCGAAATACTCAGACTACTGGTCCTCGGATGCAATTCCCTTGCCTTTATCGGAGGACTCACCACCTTGACACAGTACAAAATCGAGAAATTCACCACATTGGTACTAAATTGAAATTAAACTAATTTAGACTACTAATGCATGATATGGAATGCAAAAGGTCTAAATTTTACCTAAACACCGTATTGATCTATTTCGGTCTTTTACCCGATAAATTGAAATACGCATCCAATTTAGCTCCAATTGATCCCATTTTTTTTTCTAATACTTGAAATCACCAATGTCCAGCCAAATAACCCAAAAATCAGCAAAGCCACATTCATATTCCTTCTTGGAAAAATTCGGCCAAAATGGTGCATCATTGTCACAATTTTTCCTACTTGATTTTCTTTCCATAATTCATTAATTTCCATATCAAAAACCATGATTTCATAATCAAATAACCTAAAATAACATCACATTCTTCCTCACCATTGACTTGAAAATTTGGCTAAGGCTAAGTAATGGGAAAAATGAATGTTTTTCTACATATTTTGTTTACTAACATGCTAAACTAACACTAAACACCAACATATATCAAAATAAAATCAATCCAATAATTTAACATGCAATTTAATCATGGAAAATAAGGAGAAATGCTTGGGAATAAGAAAACTCAAGCTTAATAGAAAAAATCTTACCTTTTTCTCTTAATTTCCTTGAAAATTCACACTTTTTCTTTGATTTTCTCTCTCTAGGGTTTGGTTTTTGTTTTTTCTCTCTTCTTGCTGATTTGGCCGACCATGGGGTGGAAGATGGGCTGGTTTTTGTGCCTTTTAAAAAGGAAAAATAATAAATTAATAAAGGCATGACACGTGGCATCATGTCATTGGCTCGTTTTTAATTTCTTAACTATTAAGCTTTCTCTCTCCACCACTTAAATTTCTTCAATTATCCATGATAATATTGGATAAAATCCATGTGCTGGACAAGTGTCGGGTGCTTAAAATTACAATTTTGCCCCTGAGGTGGCAAAATTACCATTTTACCCCTATGCTCCGAAAATACCAGGATTACAATTTTTTTCACTTATCAACCTCAAATTATACTCCAATGAGTCAAATGTGATCAATCTTGATCAAAAACTTCTTCCAATATTCCAATTTTATCCTCAAGTGGCAAAATTACCATTTTACCCCTAAATAGTGAAAATTTCGGTTTGATTCCAAATTGATCCTTAAACTCCAAATCACCATATGAAACCATTCTGGGACTTTAATATTCTTAATTTCATCTTAAATTCTCTATTTGATCTAGTTCGAGGCTTAAATCAACTTTGTTGTACCTCTAGGTATAATATTGACTTTTGTCGATTTTTCGAGACTCTCCTAGCATGCAAACATGCTATCCACCACATGTATGTCATGACAAGTATTTTATAGAGTCAGGCTTGACATCTTTTGCCCCACTTGGATCAACCATATGATCCTTCTTCATGACTGATTTCGACATCCTGCTAAATATTAATATTTTAATATTATTTTATTAATAAAATATTATTCTATTCTAAAAATTTTATCTTGTCTCCTTGGTTGCCAAAGTTCCTTATTATACCTCAATTGACCTTCGAATCACCCATTTATCTCTCAAATTCTCCTCCGATAAAATATTATTATTTTATTATTATTTACTCTCGTGCGAAATATTTTATCATAAATTATTCCTTTCATCTTTTATCACTTTTAAACATTTTAATTGACCTAAATTTGCATCCGATCAATTTTATTAATCACTGTTTCAAAGTATGGGGCATTTCATTTCTTTTTGCTTTCATTAGCAATTTTCTACAAGCCTCATGCAAAGAAAAATTTCCATAGAAGAAATTGAGAGAAAACTATCTAGTTACCATCTTGAAAAATATTCCACACCTAGCTCACTTTAGGTGCAAGATTGAAGGGTTCTTGAAGAATAAGTGGTAAGTCAAATTGGCTAAGATTGTCAATAATTGGTGTGGTGGTAAATTTACTATAATTCACTAAGAAAAGAGAATCAAATATATTCCTAGCATGAAGTCAGTAACATCTCTAACCATTGGATTCTTGATTATTGATTTGATTATTTTTTATTTGTATATTGTATGATTGTGAATTTTTGCTTATATAAATTGGATAAATTGCTTCCACACCCAAAATTTTTTTGAAATCCATAAGTTACACAATCACAATCATACACCACGATCCAAATCCAACAACTGGTATCAAAGCCTTTAGTTGCTGGCAAATCTAATTTTCTATATCTTTATGCATGGTTGGCACCATTGTATGATTTAATTATATTTGATGTGATCGATATATGATTGAATGCATAGATGAATGTTTAAGGCCTTTGCTGTCAAGCCCAGCTCTATTATATATTTTCCATGTCATTCATGTATTTAATAGCATGTCTGCATACTTGGATGCCTCGGAGAATCGTCAAAAGTCGATATCGTACCTAGTGGTACAATTAAGTCGATTAAAACCTTGAATTAGTTTGAATAGAGATTTTAGGATGTATTTGAGAGTTATTGAACCTTAGAATGTTTTAATATGATGATTCAGAGTTCGAGGATTAACTTGGAGTCAAATTAGGAATTTTCATAACGTAGGGGCAAAATGGTCATTTTGCCACCCGAGGGAAAAATTGGAATGTTGGATGAAATTTTTGACCAAGTTTGACTAGTTGGAACATAATTTGAATTTTAGAAGTGAAAAATTTCAATTTCGAGCATAAGAGCAAAACAACCATTTTATGTGCCCATGAGGACGTATTGGAATTTTTTGAATTTTACACCACCATAACACTTGTCAAGCCCATGAATTTCACCTATTATCATTTTATGCTTTGGATAATTAAGAAATTACATGTGGTGGTGAGCAAATGCTTAATTGTTAAGTTATTAACCATGGACCAATTACATGGTGATACGTGGCAAATTTTAATCCTTTTATAATTCCCTTTAAAAACCAGCACACACTCCTCCCAAATCACTCTCGCTTGGCTGGCCAAAGCAAAGAACAAAGAGAAAAGAATAAGAACAAACCCTAGAGAAGAAAATCCAAGAGAAATTTATTGAATTTCAAGGAACAAAACAATCAAAGGTAAAATTTTTCAATTTTAGCTTAAGATCTACCTTTCCCATGCTCTCTTTTTCATTTTCCATAGTTGAAACTCCAGATCTCATGAAGGAAAGTTTGCTGGCTGAACTTAAGGGGAGAGGTTTTGATCACGGGTTTTGTTAGATTTCATGCTACATACGCGTTTTTAGTTGTTTTGTGATACTCGGTGTGAAAAACAAGCATGAAAACCACATGTTCTTCATTAAACCCTCCTTGGCCGAATTTACTAAAGGACATATTGATGATGAATCTTGTTATATCTCATGTTATTCAGCTCATATTTGATGAATTGTGGTGTCGGATATTGAAAACAGTTATGAAAACGTATGGTTCTTTTAGTAAACGATTTGAACAACAATGAGAAAATCAAGTTCATTGAGGTACTTTGGGTGTAATTGGAGTATTGGAAGTTTAATGAATATATTTGGAGTTGAATCGGATGTTTTGGTTGATTTAACAGTGTATAGTTCGAGTTAGGTCGAATATAAATTCAGTCCAATCATAATTGAACCCACGTAGAACACTATCTTTAAGTGATTATTCGGACAATTCTCATTCAATTTCATGCATTCATATAGAGCCTGAAATAGTTTTATAACAGTTTGGCACAAATATATTGAATTACGTGTCGTGTATTATGTATAGGTGGTGAGCCCTTTAATAAGGGTAAAGATATTGTACCTGACGACCAAGAATAGGAGTACTCCAAACTCCAGCTATTGTGAGTAACAGAATTTCATCTTAACTATCTAAAGTTGTTTCTATTCGTTTTTATGTTTTAAAGAATAGTGAGTTTAAATGGTAAATTATTATGTTTTAAAATTGAAGTGTTGGTTAAATGAAATGAGTTTTATAACTTGTTTTGAAATTGAATACTAGTTTTGGAAATTGAGTAAGTGGAGACTATATACTCGTGTTTTGATATATGGTTGATTTGGTGGCTTATGACAATGTGATGGCATGAATGGCCAGATTTGTGTTTTGTGTGGAATTTATAAACTGTTTTGTTTTGCCGTGACACAGGTTGGGTAATATCATATTAGCCATGTCATATTGCCGAAATTTTCATTGATTTGGTGGGATAATTGATTAGCTTACTGCAGTGGACGGGTTTTTGTGGACCAACCTATTAGAGGGGCACGGTAAACCCCGTTATACTTTACCTTAGTATGAGAGGCGCGGAAGGTATCTCCTAAGGTATATTTAGAGTTCACTTCACGCTGAACCACCACGTGAGGGTGAAACTCAGCCAACGCCAAGGAACAACTACGTTTTTAAACGTAAAAACATGTTTTATGTGTATATATCATTTTAACAGCCTTGGCGGACTCGGTTGGATGCCCGAGCCAAGGTGTCATCAAGTACGAGTTTTGACACGAGCCAAGTTTTAAGATAGTCATAAGCCTTATTGATTGTTTTTGATTGAAATGTAATTGTTTTATATGAATTGAAATGAGTTTTGAATGTTATGAATTATATTATGATGGGATGATTTAACTGTCTCCATTTACTCGGCTTTAGATGTTATAGATGAATTTTGCTTACTCACTGGGTTTATAAAAACTCACCCTTTCTTTTCACCCATTTCAGGCTGAGGATAGTCTGTAGACAGTTGATTTTGTCGAGGATTGCTTTTGGATCTGCATCCTTAGAAATCGAAGGTCTACAGTCTTGCATATTTTCGATTATATCGGGGCCCACATGTCATTGTAGAATATTTTGTATACCTGGCTGTGTGTACCATTGTATGTATGAATTTATTTTACTTTTACACTACAAAAATTATTTACGCAAAGTTTTATAAATATTGTTTTATAAGAAAATAGAATATTTTATTTAATATTTTTATTTAGTTTGATTAGCCAAAATTTCATTTTAAATGGATGATTTAGATTACTAAAATTATTTTTAGATAAGAAATGTATATTTTTCGATCGTATACTATATTTTTACTAGGATTCAAAATTTTCAAGTAAAAATGACCAAAATACCACTGTGCGGCAGAAATTAGTTTTTGTTTGTTTGGATTTAAAAACAGTTTATATTCCATTAAAATATGATATTTAGTAACTATTGCTCACAAGGGAGATGTAAAACTGATGCGAGAGCCTTGCAAGGTTTCGATTGACATTCCGGGTAATGAATGTCTATCGAGACATCGCGGCGGATGTCACGGGCTCGAAGGGAGAACTGGGTCGTGACATTTGCCACATTAATCATCCTAGAATTGTTAAAGATCTACTTGTAAACTTTTTCGCTTAGCTATATAATAAGAAAGGTGGCCTATCATCACCTTGTTCTCTTTTTGATTTTCTTTTATTTTTCTTAAATCAAATGCATTTAGGAAAAGCTATAAAATATATTTAATTATGTAATTGGGAACATACATGGAGAAGGAGATCGAAAGCATGAAAGAAAAAGGTAAAAAATTTGGTCTCTTAATTGATTTGGTTATGGTTATCAATTTTTGATTTGTTTTGGGATTTAATTGTTATTTAAAAAAGAGATTTTCAGGTATAAATTAATTTTTGGGGATTGATATTATTTTTCCTAAATTTTTTTATTCTAAAAAACCAAAACCCCAAAATCCCAAAACTCAAACCCTAAGACAAATGTTGCACAAAAAACCTTGAAGGTTAAAACCCAAAGTCCAAAAGTTCAAAGAGTTGGGAAAATACAACATAAGATGTGTCACAAAGACAAAACCCCAAGAGTTTAGGAAAAGGAAGAGAAAAGTTCGTCACAAGTTCTAGTTAGTGAAATTTGGTATTATTTTTGGCAAACTCTTCTCTTAGACCTATTTTGGTAATTTAGGCATAACTTTCACTATGAAGGTCCAAATAGCATGATTCTTTTGAAATTGGAAAGCATAGAGAGAGAGCTACAATTCTTATGTTTACCACTTGACCTAGTTCGAACAGGATCAAGGAGAAAAATTCATCACAAGTCACTAGTCAGTGTGACCCAAAATTCTAGGCTGCATTTTGCCTTGGGAAAAACATCTATTTAAAGGTAAGGAGGTAAAAAAAAAGGGAAATTTTAGCCTTAGATCAAAAATTAATTCTTATTTTGGTATTAATTAATAAGATTAATTAATTATACAAAATAAAAATTTATTTCAAACAAGGTTAAAATTAATGAAACTAATTTATTTTAGCGTTGGATTGAAAATTATTTTATTTTGTTATTAATTGGTTAGATTAATTAATTAAAAAATAAAATTAATTTTCTAATTGAGTTAAAAATTAAAATTAAAAATTTGGGATTTTTTGATAGCCACAAAAATCAAAAGGGTACCATTTTGGAAGGTGTTCCATGAAGACAAGCTTTGGAAGCAATGAAGATTGAAGATCTTTTGTTTTTACAAGTTGTAATTTTAATTTTTCTAAGATGGACAATGTGGCTTATACTTATATTTATTTATATTAATAAATATGGATATATGTGGATGAATGATATGAGATATCGTTTGATAACATGCCATCTAGAATAGGTGCCAACCTTCTAAGGATTGCCATGCATACATTATGTATTTTAGTTTAAAAGAGTTTTATGCTATGAGATACATAATGAATATAGGAAAATAAATTGCATCTAGACAAGATGGTAATATGGACTTAGTTATATACTAAAGTATTTAGTTGAAGACATAATCAAGCCCATAATTTGATTTAGGATATTTGTTGTCGATTTTGTACACGCAAGTATACGTATCGAACAAGTAATATAGTGATGAAGTAGAGTATCGTTCCTGCGGAGATTTGTTCCTAAATTTTTACTAAGTACTAAAATCTTATAACAAATCAATCTTATTTAAGTAATTGAAATTTGTAAAAAATTAATTAAAAAAAATTAAAACAAACACTAAATTAACTAACAAACTAAATAAGTTGAGAAAATCAATATATTAAAGACCTAGGATTATGGGTTCATTCAACATTTCATATGATACTAGTTTTTCTTGTTATTTATCTTTCTAGGGTGGTTTTACTAATCTAGAACCCAAAATTATGGACAAGTCTCCGTCGAGTTGCTTGTGCAAATACCTAACTTAATTAGTTCACTATATGTTTATAGGAATCAATTAAATTAAGTTCATTAAGCAAGTGTCCTAATGTGACTATATATGGTAATTGGCGTATGTCTACCTGAATTGTGAATCAGATCACCTAAGTGACATGAACATACACTACTCAAACAATCAATTTAAAATCATTCCCAATGCTGTGGCAGTCTATCATCTTCAAATGTGATTTTCACCCTGATCTGATCCAAATTGGGAAAAGTGGTAAACATTAAAATATTATTCCTATCTCTTAACTTTCCAATAGCTTAAGAATCATGTCAATTGGGCTTCTGGATTGAAAGATATGCTCCAAATACTACATCATGTTTAGTTTATGCATACTACTACAGTGCTCCGACTTAGACAAATATTTTGACCATGATCTAATTTGAACTGGGTGAAGTAGTAAACATAAAAGTTGTATTCTTTCCTCTTAAAAGTCTATTGGTCTAAGAATCACTTCATTTGGATTTATTTAGACAGAGATATGGTCAAAATATCGCAATATATATGAATGAAGCCATCACCATACTTGCACGGATTTTCATCAAATGAGCCTTTTTCATCAAATTTCCTACAAAAGCAATAAGGGAAATGACCAATACTACTCTTAAATTAACTTAAAACAAAATAACATAAAATTTAACTAAAATAACTTAAATTAACTACTCAACATGTAAGCAAATTTAAACTAGAAAAACACCTAAAATGCTACTATTCGAAGCTAAAATCTCAAAGATCTAACTACTTAAACCCCAAAAATGTGTCAAAATAACTTTATATAATAGAGTTATCAATATTCTAAATATGCATCTAGAAAATCTAGTAAACAGTCACTAAAAACCCTAAGTATAAAAATATTGAGTGAGAGAGGATGTTAGTAATCTTAGAGTTCAAGGTCTCCATTGTTGGCCCATTGTCATGTGAAACATTTGACTCCCTATAGGCGTGCATGAATCCAAATCATGACGGACTAGGTCTTTGGAAGGATAAGTCCTTCTAAGTGGATTATGAGGTGAGACCTCCAATAGAGGCTTACTATGTAAGGGGCTTAAAAGAATGAAACAATGGTTGTTACACTCAACATGAATTTACTATTAAGTTGCCTACAATAGCTTTATTAGTAAAGTTCATCGACTAAATGAAGGCGTTCCTTAACCATGTTAGGTATGAAGATACTGAGTAACATAGTTAAGTGGGAGGGTCCCAGTTTGCCTTATAGTAAATTCTCATAGCCCACAGTCGATTAATTTATTGCAAAAAAGGTAAATGACCGTCGAACCAATAATTTATTTTATTAGGTTTTATATATTATCATCATGCATACATGCATCATGAAATGTTCAAAGTCCATGTATAACTAGTATGCTTACAATTATTCAAATGTACTTTCAGACATATCCATAAACATGAATCCATTTTCAATTTTGCTGAACAAATGCATTTCGAATGGTGATAACTACATTAAACTGGAAAGAAACGTTAATATCATCCTTAATTATGACAAGATCACATAGGTTCTTTATGACAATGAGCCTGAAGCACCAACTCCTCAATCAACTCCATAAGTTATTGAATATCATAAGAAGTGGCATGACATAAATGAGCTGGCCAAGTGCTATATATTGGCCTTTGTGAATAATATATTGCAAAAGCAACATGAAGGCATGGGTAATGCTGCTGATAATGTTGCACCTAGATGAGATGTTTAGTACAAAAAATAGATCTACTATGGTAAAAGCAATCAATGCTTTTAAAGACTTTAAGCAAAAACGTGGGGAGCTTGTTAAAGATTACATGTGAAAAGTGATCTGTTGCCTCAATGAGGCAGAGCTACATGGTACTGAGATAAATGCTGATACATAAATATCAATGATCGTTCATAGCTTGAATTCATCATTTTCACAGTTCAAATAGGATTGTGAACTGCACAATAGGGATTATACTCTAAGTGGGCTAATGAACGATCTCCAAAATGTGGAAGAGGTTCTTGAATTGAAAAAGAAGCCTGAAACACATGTAGTTTCCACTTCTAAGCCTAAACCCAAGGGTAGAAAGAATAAAGTTGGAAATAAAAAAAGTGCTAAGGACTCAATGAGAGCAAAGAAAAAGCCCATGAAGGAAAATACTGCTTCAAAAGATAACACGAAGGGAAAATGTTTCCACTGTGGTGAGAAAGGACATTGAAATGAAACTACAAGGTTTACCTTGAAATCCAGAAGAGTAAACAAGGGGTTTGATAAAAGAGAAAACTAAGTAAAGAGAAATTTCGAATGAAGATGGCAAATGGCACCTTTGTTCAACAATAGCAGCGGGAACCATTGTTCTTCAATTTCCTCATGGTCGTAGCTTAGTTTTGGAAAATGTTTATTACATTCCAGAAACCTATAGAAATTTAATTTATGTTTTCTATTTAATAAAATCTGGTTATTTTGATGACACAGTCATAATATATTCGAATAAGGGTTTTATTTGTTTTGGAATTGTTAGATATAATCTTTATTTCATTAAGCCTACAACTTATTCTACAAATGATGTAAAATCAATACGATTTAAAATTGAAAAAGTCAAAGAATCTAGCATAAATCAAAATTATCTTTAGCATTTGCATTTAGGTCGTATTAATCAAAATAAACTCAATAGGCTTATAAAGGATGGTATTCTACCATACATGGTTGAGGTTCCTCTGCTAGTATATGAGTCTTGTATTAAAGGAAAAATGACCAAAAGGCCGTTTAAAGCAAAAGGTAATAGAATGCCAAACTCTCTAGACTTAGTGCACATAGATGTATGTGGACAAATAAACGTACAAGCTAGAGGAGGTCATGAATATTTCATAACCTTTATTGATGACTACTCGAGACATGGCTCCGTATATTTAATACACAGAAAAAGTGAATCCTTAAAAAATTACCAAGAATTCAAAGTCGAAGTTCAAAAACAACTAGGCAAACCATTAAAACAACTTCGATCAGATCGGGGTGGTGAGTATTTATTAGATGAATTTCAATAACATCTCACTAACAATGGGATAATTTCCAATTTGTCACACTGAGAACACCTTAACACAATGGTGTAGCTAAAAGAAGAAACAAGACTCTTTTAGAAATGGTTAGATCAATGACGTCATATGCTAACCTTTCAATCTCGTTTTGGGGATATTGTATGCAAACTACTAAGTACTTGCTCATCTTTTCACCATATAAGGTTGTGCCTACGACACCAAAGGAGTTGTGGACAAGACGAAGTCATCTATATGTCATTTACAAACTCGAAGGTGTCTTGTACATTTTTTAGAGCTTGACTCCACAAAGATGGAACCAGAGACTGAGGTGTGCTTGTTTATAGGGTATCCAAAGGGAACAAGAGGTTATTACTTCTATAGTGCTCAAGATAAGAAAGTTTTCATTAGTGCGAATGCCACTTTTTTAAAGGAAGACTTTGTGAGAAATTGATAACTCTATTTTATAGAGTCATCTTACACATATTAGGAACCTAAAATAGAGCTAAGTCTTTTAGGTTTTAAGTAATTTATAAGTAATTTTATGCTTTCTTAGTAATAGTTTCAATTATGTTATAGCATTTTCATTTTAAGCAATTTTAGTTTAATTTCTTAGTTAAAAAGTCCTAATTTCAGCCTCCACTTAATTAGTCTTTTATTGATAAAGGTGTTCAAAGAGATGGAGCTTAAATGGCAATGGATGATGCAACTTGGTTGAAGTGGTTTCTGAACATACTGTGGTATTTTGAGTGTAAATCATGCTAAATATGTCAAATCAAGGTGATTTTTGGATTGTTAGAAAGCTAAGAGGAGAAGATAAAACTTCCATGTTCATCACTCCACCTAGTTCTAATGAGATCATGATCAAAAATCACTTTAGAAGAAGCTAAATTGCAGCAAACTTAACACAGTAGGTTTGGTGCCGTAGTACCAAACAAGCATCCAAGACAGAAGGTTTGGCACCGTAGTGTAAAGTGAGCCTTAGCACTAGGGTAAATAGAAGGTTTGGCGCTACAATAACAACACAGACCTAAAAACATCTTAACCTTTGATTTTTTTTATTAAATAGCTATGATAGGGGTGTAAAAGGTAGCTTTTTGGTTTAGAAAAAAAGGGGTTGGAGCTAGAGAACTTTTTGGAGAAAAAGGAAGCTTTCTATAAAAGAGGAAAGGGGAGAAATTAAGGAAGATTGGATTTAAAAAGTTATGGTAACTCATTTCTCTCATTAGTTTTCTCTTTCACTCTCCACTTTTTATTGTAGAAATGAATTATTTTATGGAAATATTGACCTTTACTATAACTATGATGAACTAAATATATTTTTCTAGGATTGTAGTTGATCTCTTCATGTAGTTTGGATATTTTAACTCTCTTTTACTTATTATTAATGGGTATTGTGTTGTTTATTTCAAATCTAAGCTTATTACGTCTAATTGCTTGATCAACAATTAGATTAATTTGGGTATCTAAATGCATCTTGATAAAAAAAGTTTAGAATAGACCAAGAGTTTGAATAGCATGTGTTTACTTCACTTAGAGATTAGGTGGTATGATTAGTATTTAGGATAGAAATATACCTAAATACCATGCGTAGCCAAATTTAGAGTGTAAGCTTAATGGACCTACCTTAATTAATTTTCATAGACATATGGAAAATTAATTATGATAGGTATGTTTACAACATCTCAACAAAGATTTGTTGATAAATTTGGACTCTAGGCTAGCAACCAACCCATTGATATAAGTATAAATATGAATACCAAAATCAAATGAAAGGTAGAGTAATTCCACAATCCTAGTCCTTACTTCATTGATCCTTTAGCAATTTTTAGCATTAATACCCTAGTCTAGACTTGTTGCTTTAATCTTCATTTTTAATTTATTTTCAAATTAGATTTACTTGGATAAGATTAGGGTGCCCAATTTTAGTATTTAGCAAAATTTAGACACAATTCCCTGTGGAGACAATGCTTTACTTATTACTATATTATTTGTGTGATACGTGTGCTTGTGTGTGTGTAAAACCAACAACAAGTTTTAATGTCGTTGCTGGGGAATTGGTTTTTTATTTTTTTTGCTAATATTAATACGAAGCAAACTAGTCTTAATTCAAACTTTGTTTCTTTGTTTTTAAGGTACTTATTGGCTAGTGAATGAGAAGAGTAAAAAGCTTGGAAATTGTCTCTTCTGATTTGGATATCGAGAAAACTTTCTGGAAATTACTTAGACAAAACTCTTAAGACTCCAATCAATCGAATACAATGGTTGAGAATCAATATGAGTAGCAAATTCAAGGACATGTAGTTGATAATGTTGACTCCATATGTTTTTGATGATAACAAAACATTCTCATTCATTAATTTCTAATCTTGTCATTTAAGTGTGTAGGATTTAATTTAATACCCTTAACAAAGTTGTTAATTAAAGGCAAATAAACGAACTTGCTAAATTTAATGAAGAGTAAATCAGTTAAGAGGGAAAGTGCAAGTAATGAACAAAAACAAAACCTTAGTAACTGATTATCAAGGGACCTTAATCAGTTAAGGCATGGTTGTGTGTAGGCTGAAGCAAAACAGAAATATGTTAATCGATTAAGAGGTCTGGTTAATCGATTAAAGCACAAGGTCCTAATATCCTTAAACGCTAAAAGCAAGTTTGAAAATATAGTTGACCGTTGAAGGGAGCCAAAATGGAGAAGATCAAAATTCGAAGATCTTCTAATTGATTAAAGGTGATTTTAATTGGTTGTGGTTGAAGGAAGTAAAGCTTCAATTAGTTAAGGGAGGAGGTAACCAAGTAGAGAAAGACCGCTGTGTTTGTAATCAGTTAGAGCCTGCCATAACCAGTTACAGGAAGTTTGCCGAATAAGAGAAGCTTGAAGACAGAGAACTCCTAATCGGTTAGAGCCTCCTGTAATTGGTTAGAAAAGAGATCACAGCAACAGGATAGTGCAAGGAAGAGAAGTTGTAATCGGTTAGAGCTGCCTGTAATCTATTAGCCGAAATATGTCTTTTTTTTTAATTTAAACACTAAAAGATAAAATAACGGCTAAAAGTACATCAGAGTTGTTTGTAACAACTAAAAACTATCTTCAATAGAAAAATCTGACTCCTTAAGTATAAAAGGAAACTTCAACGATCAAAGAAGGTAGATTTGAAGAGAGAAGAGCCATTCTGAGCAAAAAGCCAAATATCTTTCACTAAAAACACTTGTTCTTCATTCTAAATCTAGAGAAAGTGTTTAAGCTTGATTTTAATTTGTCCAGACTTGTAAAGATACTTAATTGTACTTCTTTTTCTTATTTTTCTTAGAAAATTAGAGTGTGAAAAGCACTCTAAAGCTTGTTACAAGGGATTAGAGTTTGGGTTAGAAGCTCACTTTGTAAAAGCTTGGTGGAAGTTGTTAATTCCACTGGTATAGTGAAGTTGGGTTGAAAATCCTTGATTGAGTGATCAAGGTAGTGGATATAGGTCAAGGGGACCAAACCACTACAAACACTCTTGCATTGTCCACTTCTCTTTACCCTTCCTTACTTGATGTCTTGTAATTCTAACAAGTTCTAGTCCTTCCTTTCATGTAGTTGATTAAGAGCTTTATAAGCTTTAAAGGGCTGAACAAAATTTTTAGTGCTATTCACTCCCCTCTAACATTCCAACGGGACCAACAAGTAGTACTAGAGCCAAACCCTCAAGATTAAGGCTTAACATCCTGTAGGGAGATCCACTTAGCTTTACAAAAGTCTATTGTTGTTGAGGGTCAATCCACAAATAGGCTTTCTCTATTTGATGGATCAAATTATGTTTATTGGAGGACTAGGATGTCTATCTACATCAGAGCTCTTGATTATGAGATGTGGGATGTGATAACAAAAGGACCCTTTATTCCTACATCACCTAGCTTTGTCACAAGAGAAAAAATTCTTAAAGCCAAGGGCAGAGTGGACTGAAGCTAAAGTTAAAAAGGTTCAAATTAATTTCAAAGCTATCAACAGTCTCCACTGTGCATGGATTCCATTGAGTTCAATAAATTCTCTGGTTGTACCACAACCAAAGAGATTTGGGAAAAACTTAGAGTCAGCCATGAAGGGACTTTTCAAGTTAAGGAGTCCAAAATTACTTTACTCACCCATAACTATGAAATGTTTAAAATGGAACCGGGTGAAGATATCTTTAGCATGTTTGATAGTGTAACACCCCGTATCCTGAAATGGTAATTAATATGAATTTAAGGACAAGATTGAGATCAATTGAGGTCAATCAAGGAGTTTAGGAGTGGTGAAGGAGGAAAGGAATATTTTGGACTAAAATATTCCATGTGTAATAAAATAATAATATTTTATTAAAGTCATAGTTATGGAGTGAAAATGAGCGATGGAGCTAAACCGGGAAAAATTAAAATGTTTTGGAACCCCAAAAGACAAATGGAAAATTTTTGAAGTAAATAATATTTTATTAATAAAATATTATTAAAATAATATTAAAATATTTCTATTGTGAGTGGTGGACAAACTCACATAAATTATGCATTAAACCTAAGTGGGGGAGTTATAATACAATTTTGTTGATTTGATGAATAAAATATTATTTTATTCATTCTAGAATATTATTTTAATAAGTGAAATTTTAGTGATATAAGTATTAATAAAAGTATATGTGAGTTTGGAAGAATGGAGACATGAAGAACTAATTGAGAAAATGAGGATATGTGGGATAATGAAATGTGCATGCGGATTCACTATTGCATGCAAAAAGGAGAAGTTAGTGGGGGACATATGGGACCCCCCCACCATGTGACATTAAGAAAAGAATAGGAACAAACCCTATTGCATGTAATTAGATTGGTGTATTGGGTGGCCAAATGAGGAAAGAAAGATATGGGATGCATGTGTCTTGAATAGTTTAATGAATGATCAAGTAAAACATTAAGTAAAGGTTATGCATGAAATGTGATTGGATGAATAAAGCGGTGCATGAAATAAACATATGAAGGGAGAAAGTATAAAGTAGTGAGGGTGGCGAATGGAGGAGATAAATGAAGATAGATATTGGGCCAATGAACAAGGGAGAAAATTCGTGCATGAAAATTGAGTGGGTGATGAGTTGCTCTAATGAGAAGTGAGGAATAAAAGAAAGAAAATAAAGGTGGCGAAAGGCTTGGAACACTTGTGCCTTTGAAAGGAAAAAGAAAGAGAATCAGTTTTGAAAGCTTCACCCGAGAAGGGAGAAGAAGAGAAAGAAGAAAAAAGAAAGGAGTGGAGAAAAAGAAAGAAGGAATTGGCTTTGGAAAAGTTGGAGAAAACTGAGAGGTTTTCTCCCATATGCCATTGTTGAAGCTTGAAGAAAAATTGGTGGTTCGGCTTAGTGATTCAAGGGTGAGGAAGGCAAAAGCTATCATTTTGCTTGAATGCACGCCCTGTGAACCTATTGTGATGTGAGATTATGCTTGTGGTAACAAGGATCTTCAAGGATTCAAAGAACCGGGTGCATGCATGTGGGTTAATCCTAGAAGTATGGTGGTTTAAAGCAAGACAAATGATAGGTAAGTGTTTTTAACCTTGAGTTCATAAGTGGAAAGGAAAAATGAAATGTGTATTGATGATTTGTGCTTGTGGCAACAATGGTGACCGAGGATGTAAGGAGTTATTGAGTTGCATGTGGAATTCAAGGTAAAATCGGAAGGTAAACATGCAATATGGGTGTGCTATGTTATATTGAATTTGGTTAGTTGAAAGTTTATGGATTACATGTTAGATTATTGTGAACAATAAGGATGAATAGTGTGAATTTAGGTTAAAGATTCATTGGTTAAGGTGTTCCCCATTTATGTGCACAATTGAATATATACACAGAAGTAGAGATAATGAGAGAGGTCGGCTATAATGAGGAATTCTTGAAAGTAAAGAAAACTAAGTGTCACGACCCGGTACTCTTCTCGAGCCCGTTACAACCGCCGCGATGTCCCAATAGACATTCATTACTCGAAATGCCAACCAAAATCCCGCAAGGCTTTAATATCAGTTTTCTCACCTCTCCTACGAGCAACAATTGCTAATATCATATTTTAAAAGATTATAAGCTATTTTCAAACCAAAACAATAAAAAAATAATTTTCGTCTCACAAGGGTATTTTGGTCATTTTTTTAAAAAATTTCGAAACCATCTAAAAATGTAGTATATGAGTGAAAGATACATATTTCATAACCAAAAATAAATTTAGATATCTAAAACATTCATTTGAAGTGAAATGATAGCTATTAGAATAAAATAAAAATATTAAATAAAATATTTCATTTTCTTATAAAATAATATTTATAGAGATATCTGTAAATAATTTTTGTAGTGTAAAAGCAAAATAAATTCGTACATACAGTAACACAGTGAGTCTGAGTGTGTAATTTAATTTACAATGACATGGGGGCCTTCAAATGACCAAAAGTAAAAGAGGCTGCGAACCTACCGTTTTTGAATATGCAAATCTAACTGTAGCCCTCGATGAAATCAACTATCTATAGACTAACTTGAGCCTGAAATGGGTGGAAAGGAAGGTGGTGAGTTTATATAAACTCAGTGAGTAAACAAAAATCATTTAAAATATCTAAAGCCGAGTAAATGGAGACAACTTAAAATAGTTTATCGTACTATGATTCATAACTTTTCAAACTTATTTCAACTAAACAAAATAAATTCATTTCATTCAAATAATCAACATGGCTTATGAATTTCTTAAAAATTTGGCTCATGCCAAAACTCATTCTCGGGGATACCTTGGCCCAGGCATCTAATCGAGTTTGCCAAGGCTGTCAAAGAAAAGTTCATATACACATAAAACACATTTTTTTTTCGTTTAAAAGCATAGCTGTTCCTTAACATTGGCTGAGTTCACCCTCACGTGGTGGTTTAGCATGTAGTGAACTCTAAAGCTTTACCTTAGGAGATACCCTCCGCACCTCTCGTACTAAGGTAAATATAACGGGGTTTACCGTGCCCCTCTAATAGGTTGGTCCACAGAAACTCACCCACTGCAGTAAGCTAAATACGTAACCCACCAAATCAATAAAATTTCGACAGCATAACATAGCTAATATAATATTACCAGCTTGTCAAGGTAAAGCAAAACAGTTCATATAATTTCAACACAATTTCCAATTCAGCCATTCATGCCAATTTCACCATAAGCCATTCAATTCAAACCATAAATTTACAACACAATTAAATAGTCTCTAATTACTTAATTTCTAAAATCATTATTCAATTTCAAAATGATTTATAAAACTCATTTCATTTAATCACATTTTACTTATAAAACATAAAGATTTACCATTTAAACTCATTTTTCCACAAAATCACAAAAACGAATAAAAACTACTTTAGATAATTAAGACGATAATAAGGTTACTCACAATATCGGGAGTCGAAGTACTCTTAGTCCCAGTCTTCGGGTACAATCTCCTTACCCTTATCAAAAGTTTCACCACCTATACACAATACACGACAAATAATTCAATATATTGTGTCATGTCATTATAAATCTATTTCAGGCTCTATATGAATGCATGAGGTTGTTTGGATAGTCACTTAAAGACGGTGTTACACGTTGGTTCAATTATGATCGAAATGGATCGATTTTCGACCTAAGTCGAACTCTCTACCTTTGATTCAACCAAAACATCCAAATTGACTCCAATTATACTCATCACACTTCCAATGTCCCAAAATACACCAAAGTGCCTCAATGAGCTTGACTTTCTCATTGTTATTCAACTTATTTACTAAAAGAACTATACTTTAAAATTACCATTTTCGATTTCCATCACCACCATTCATTAAATTCTAACTAAATAATACAAGATATCACAAGAATCATCATCACTAGGTTCCTTATGAAATTTGGCCATGGTGGGTGCATAAACACTATGGTTTTTCATACTTGATTTTTTTGTACACTTTACATCATAAAACAATTAAAAATACCTAAATAGCATGAAATTCATCAAAGTCCATTTTCCAATTTCTCTCTTGAAAAATTCAGCCAATGGGTGTGGGTGAAAGGCATGAAATTTCTTGCTTGTTTTCCATGCTAAACATCACCAAACAACTTAAAACACTAGAATAACATGAAATCTAGCTAAATCCAAGATCAAAACCCCTCCCCCCATGTCCGGCCAGCAAAGGTATCTTCATGCAAACTTGATTCTCAACCATGGAAAATGAAAAAGAATGCATAGGAAAGGTAGATCACAAGTTAAAATCAAGAAATTTTACCTTGCTTAATTCCTTGAAATCCACCAATTTTCTCTTGAATTTTCTAACTAGGGTTTTGTTCTTTCTTTCTTTCCTCTTTTCCTTGGTGAGGCCGAACATATGGGAGTGAAATGGGAGAGTCATGTGCTGATTTTTAATGTAAATTATAAAGAAATGAAAACTTGCCACTTGTCACCATTCCATTGGTCCATGTTTAACACTTAACAACTAAGCTTTCTTTCACCACCACATAAAATATCTCAATTATCCATAATATAAAATGTTAATGGATGAAATCATTAGGCATGATAAGTGTTGGGTGGTGCAAAATTTCAATTTTGCCCTTGGGTGGCAAAATGACCATTTTGCCCCTATGTCATGAAAATTCCAATTTAACTCCAAATCAATCCTCGAACTCCGAATCACCATATTAAGTCATCCTGAGTTTTTAAAATTCACAATTTCATCTTAAATCTTTATTTGGACTGGTTCGAGGCTTAATTCAGCTTAGTTGTACCACTAGGTTCACTATCGACTTTTAACGATTTTTCGGAGCTTTCTAAGTATGCAAACATATTATCAAGCACATGAATGACATGGCAAATATTTTATAGAGTTAGGCTTGACAGCACTACCCCCCTTAAAATAAAATTTTGACCTCAAAATTTCACTTATAGGATTCGAAGAAAAGATGTGGGTATTGCTTTCTCATCTTATGCTCGACTTCCCACGTCATCTCTTCCATTCGAGCATTCTTCCATAACACTTTAACCATTGGAATGCTCTTGTTCCTCAACACTCGATCCTTTCAATCTAGATTGCATACAGGTTGCACCTGGAACTTCAAATCTTCATGCAACTCAATCGGAGGTACCTCGAGGATATGGGAGGGATCAGGTACATACTTCTTCAGCATCGAGACATGGAAAACATTGTGAATCCGATCTAACTTCGGGGGTAATTCGAGTCTATAAGCCACTGGCCTAATCCTTTCAATGATACGAAAGGGACCAATATATCTCGGATTGAGCTTTTCCTGCTTCACGAATCGAATCACACCTTTCATTATCCAATAAATACCACAAATTATCATAATAGTGTAATCAAATAAGATTTAATACTTAAAATTTTCAAATTATTACCTTTCCAAGGAGAAACCTTAAGAAAAACTCTATCATCAACTTTAAATTCCAAATCTTTCCTTCTTCTATCAGAATAACTCTGTTGCCTATCTTGAGCTGTCTTTAATCACTCTCGGATAATCTTGATCTTGTCATTAGTCAAGTCAATCAATTCTACATTAATCAATTTCCTTTCACCCACTTCATCCCAACAGAGCGGAGTTCGGCATTTTCTTCCATACAAAGTCTCGTATGGTGCCATCCCAATACTAGACTGAAAACTATTATTATACGCGAACTCCACCAATGGCAAGTGTCTGTCCCAGCTCCCAATAAAATCAATGAAACAAGCTCGTAACAAATCCTCCAAGGTCTGAATAGTTTTTTCAGATTGACCATCTATCTGCGGATGAAAGGCAGTGCTAAATCTCAAATTAGTTCCGAGAGCTTCTTGAAATTTCGGCCAGAATCGAGAAGTAAATCGGGGGTCTCGATCTGACACAATAAAAATTGGAACTCCATGTAATCTCACAACCTCATCTATATAAAGCTTAGCCAGCTTCTCAATGGAATACGTGCTATTGATAGCTAAGAAATGGGCGAACTTAGTCAATCTATCCACAATCACCTAAATAGCATCCTTCCCACTCTGCATCGACGATAAACCCAATACAAAGTCCATAGTCACGTGTTCTCACTTCCATTCAAGAATAGGTAAAGGCTGAAGAATACCTGATGGTTTTAGATGTTTCGCTTTAATCTGTTGGCATGTTAGACATTTCGCTACAAACTCTACTACGTCTCATTTCATACTCGGCCACCAATAACTTTCCTTAATAGTCTGATACATCTTGGTGCTTCCTAGATGTAAAGCATAGGCGAAACAATGAGCTTCTTCTAAAATCGCTTATCTCAACTGGTTATCCTTAGGGATACAAATTCGGTCTCTAAGCATCAAAGTACCATCATCACTGAGTCTAAACTCACTAGTTTCTCCATCTTGCAGCTTTTGAACTTCCTGTTTCAACTCATCATCGGATTTCTGCAATTCTCTGATTTGATTCAATAATGAAGGTCTCACAACGAAACTAGCAAGTAGGGTTCCATCCTTGCCATTATTCAATTGGATCCCTAGAGATTTTGTCACGACCCGAAACCTCTATCGAGCCCATGACAACCACCGCGACGTCCCGATTGACACTCATTATCCGGAATGCCAATAGGAACCCCGCAAGGCTAACGAATCAGTTTCTTGCCTTTCCTGTAAGCAATCATTGTTAAATATCGAGTTTTAAGAAAATATAAACTATTTTAGATCAAAAACAATCAAAATAAAATTTTTGCCACATAGGGGTATTCTGGTCATTTTTACCAAAAAATTTCGAAACCTGATAAAGATACAACGTATGGTAGAAAAATATCCACTGTCGATTAAAAATACATTTTTGTAATTTGAATCATTCATTTAGAGTGAAAAGTTGGCTAATTAAACTAAATAAAAATATTTGATAATATATTTCATTTTCTTATAAAACAATTTTTATAAAACTATACATAAATAATTTTTGTAGCGTGAGAATAAAATAAAATCATACATATAATAATTTACAAAGTTATAATGTACAATAATAATTACAATGACAAGTGACCCATAAATACACCCAGTATTGGTGATAGTAACCTACTGTTTGTGGGATAGAGGGGTCAACTGGAATCCTCGACAAAATCGGATATCTACAAGCTACCACAGGCTTGAAATGTTTGGAAAGGAGGTGGGTGAGATTTTGCAATCCCAATGAGTAAACAGACAT
Organism: Theobroma cacao; assembly: GCF_053813885.1. Lineage (NCBI taxonomy): Eukaryota > Viridiplantae > Streptophyta > Magnoliopsida > Malvales > Malvaceae > Theobroma > Theobroma cacao. The sequence continues at coordinate 10,408,314 of NC_142644.1, read as the reverse complement.
TATCATAAATATCTCAAGGCGAGTAAAATAGAGGCAAGTTTAAACAACAAATCACAAACTATTTCATAAGGTTTTCAATTTCTTTCTTAAACCATAAAACATTTGTAATTTATCAAAATAGTTGTCAAGGCTTATAACCTTTATTAGAAACATGGCTCAAGCCAAAATCTAGTCCTTGGGGATACCTTGGCCGAGGCATCTAACCGAGTCTGCCAAGGTTGTTAAGATATTTACATGTTAAACACATTCTAGTTTTGAAAACAAGTCGTTCCTTGGCGTTGGCTGAGGTACACATTCACGTGGGGATTCGACGTGAAGGGAACTCTAACACTACCTTGGGAGTTACCCGCCTCACCTCTACAACCGGAGTAACTATGAAACTGGGTTTACCATGCCCCTCTAATAGGCAATTCATGGAAACCCGTCACTGCAGTGACTAAACCCACCAATTTTAATAAATTTTGACAGTATAACGTGGCTTTTATTTATTTACCCAGCCTGCATAATAAAAAAAGGTTACATAAATTTCCAATGAAATTTATCAAATATAGCCACTTATACTCATATTTCATAAGCCATTCATAGGAAAATATATATTTCAAAATAATTGTCAGCCTCCAATTACTCAATTTCATAATCAACACAATATATTTTTTATTTGTCACATTTTTTTCTAAAACATCAAAAATCCCATTTTAATCTCATTTTCATTTCATAAAATCCATAAAGATCATTTAAAAATAAACTCTAGATAATTTACAATAATAATAGGTTTACTCATCGTCTGTACAGATGAAATGCTTCCTAGGTGCCTCGATCACTGTTGGTTGGGTACGACTTCCTTGCCTTTACCGGAAGGCTCTCCTCCTAAACACATTGCAAAATTTACCCAATTCACCACATTGATGCTAAATCACTATATAATTGACTTAAATCCTATACTAATGCATGGTATGAAATGCAATAGCCTAAAACGGCTTAAACGCGGTATTAACCTATTTTTGGCACTTTACACGATAAATTGCTAATGCGCTCCATTTTAGCTCTAAATCGTCCCATTCTCTCTCCAACATTTCTAACCATTAAATATAAGCCAATAACCTTCTAAAATCACCAAAATCAGTTCACTTTCCTCCTTGGAAAATTCGGCCAAAAATGAGACATTAACTCGGTAAATTTTCTACTTTGTTTTTCTATCACATTTAACCATTTTTCATCATTTTCTCTTCATTTCTCTTAGAATAAAAATCCGATCATCATCATTCTACCTCATTGCAGATTCGGCCAAGGGTGGGCATTGTGAAAATTTAATGCTTTCTTGCCCAATTTAATTTCTAAACACATTTAACTAACTAAAACTATCAATTTAACTAAAAATCAAAACCTAAAAATTTCAATTTTTGCCCTCTTGAAATTCGGCCAGCCCTTGATGTCACTTTTAGATCTCTCTCCTCAAGCATGCTAAATGGAAACAAAGGCATAGGAAAAGTAGGAATCAAGCTAAAGTCGAAAAATCTTACCGTTAGACACGTAAACGGGCGAAAAACGCGAATTCCCCTTTGAATTTTCTTGTTTCTCTTTGGTTTTTCTTTTTTTCTTCCTTTCCTCTCTATTTTCTCTCTTGTTCTCCCTTATGGCCGGCCATCACTTAAAATGGGGTTTAAATGGGCTGACTTTTCATTAAAATAATATTAAATCATTAAAAAGTGCCATGTGTCACTTTCCTATTGGCCCATTTTTAAAATTTTGTCTTTTAAACTTCAATTTTTCACCACTTAACATACCATAGTTGTTCATACAAAAAATAAATAAATCCCATGATTTTGACAAGTTTTGGGTGGTGAAAATTACAATTTTTACCCTAGGACGATAAAATTATCGTTTTACCCCTATGTTCCGAAAATTGCCGAAATTGAAAATTTTCACTTCCTATCATTAAATTATACTCCAAAAAGTTAATCTTGGTCAAAAATTTCACTCCATGATCAAATTATTATCTTAGGTGGCAAAATGACGATTTTTGCCCCTAGACATCAAAATTTTCAATTTTACCCCTAATGAACCCTCGAACTCCGAACAATCATTTTTAGTCATTCCTGGACTATAAAATATTAAATATCATCCTACAATTCCTGTTTGAACTAGTTCGAGGTTAAATCAACTTAAGTGTACCGTTAAGTACGATACCGGGTTTCGTCTATTCTTAGGTGTTTTCTTAGCATAATAACATGCTACTCAGTGCGTGTATGTCATGACATGTGTTTATAGGGTCGGGTTTTATAGATTTTATCTCAAGTAATATAAAAAATAAGAACTTCGAAGTGCTGCTAATGAAGATGAGGATTTACGACTTGAAGTATCTGCTACAACATTTACCTTCCCAGGGTGATAACCAATCACTAAGTCGTAATCCTTAATCAACTCTAACCATCGTCTCTTCTCGAGTTAAGCTCTTTCTGGGTGAGCAAGTATTTCAAACTCTTATGATCGGTAAAAATCCGATAACGCTCACCACATAAGTAATGCCTCCAAATCTTCAATGCAAAGACTACTGCTGCTAACTCTAAATCATGGGTAGGGTAATTCGTCTCATGTTTTTTCAACTGTCGGGAAGCATAATGTCAAGCTTGACTCTATAAAATACTTGCCATGTCATTCATGAGATTGACAATATGCTTGCATACTAGGAAAGCCCTAAAAAATCGTAAAAAGTCGGTAGTGTACTTAATAGTACAACTTAGTTGAATTAAGCCTCGAACTAGATCAAATGAAGATTTTAAGGTGAAATTTAAAATTTTAAAACCTCAGAATGACTTAAAATGATGATTTGGAGTTCGAGGGCTGAATTTGTGTCAAGCCTGACCTTATAAAGTACTTGACATGTCTTTCATGTGATTGACAATATGTTTGCATACTTAGAAAGCCCCGAAAAATCGTCAAAAGTCGATATTGTACCAAATGATACTATTAAGTTGAATTAAGCCTCAAACTAGTCTAAATAGAGATCTTAAGATAAAATTAAAAATTTTAAAACCCCAGAATGACTTAAAATGATGATTTGGGGTTCGAGGGCTGAATTGGAGTCAATTTGGAATTTTCATGTTTTAGGGGTAAAATGGTAATTTTGACACCTGAGGACAAAATGGAAATTTTTAAAAAAGATTTTGGTCACATTTGACTCATTGGACTATGATTTGAGTTTAAGAGGTAAAAAATTTAAATTCTGACATTTTTGGAGTCCTAAGGGCAAAACGATAATTTTACGAGTTTATAGGGGCAAAGTTAGAATTTTGGAATTTTACACCACCTAACACTTGCTCAGCACATGGATTTTACCCAATATTATCATGGATAATTGAGAAAATTTAAGTGGTGGAGAGAGATTGCTTAATGGGTAAGTATGACACATGGACCAATGGAATGGTGACATGTGTCAAGTTTATATCCATTAAATATTTGGCTTAAAAATCAGCATATAAATCAGCTAATTTCTCTTCATATGGCCGGCCAAAGGAAGAACAAAGGAAGAAAGGAAGAACACAAACCCTAGGTGGGAAAATTGAAGAAAAAGTGTGGGATTCCAAGGGATTAAGCTAATAAAGGTAAAATTTTGTGATTTTATCTTGTGATTTACACTACCCATGCTTTCTTTTTCATTTTTCATGTTTAGAACTCAAGTTTGCATGATGAACCCATGCTGGCCGAATTTGAGAGGAGGGGTTTTGAGCATTGATTTTGCTAGATTTCAAGCTAATTAAGTGTTTTTGGTTGTTTGGTAATGGAAAGTATGAAAATCTAGCAAGGAATCACTTTGTTCTTCACAAACCCACAAGAGGCCGAATTTTCTAGGGAGGATATTGAGGCTGAAATTGATGATATTTCATGATATTTTGGTGGTATTTAATGATTGGTGAAGCTAAAAATTTAATGGGAAATTTTGGCATGAAAATATGAATTTTAACCTAATGTATAGACATGTGTGATTTATGGTTCGGACTGATAAATTGAATCATATTCACAGTCATTGAGGTATTTTAAGTATAATTGGAGTGTAGAAAGTGAAAGAAATCGATTGGGAGTTAAATTGGAGGTTTTAGCCAATTACACCGAGAATAATGCGAATTAGGTCGAATACTGTATTTAAACGGCTATTCGGACATTTTGCATCACATTTCGTGCATTCATATAGATTTATAGAGCCTGAAATAGTTTATGATAAATTGACACAATTTATTGAAATTCGTGTCATGCATGATGTATAAGTGGTGAGCCCTCTAACAAAGGTAAAGAGATTGTGCTCGAAGATCGGGAATAGGAGTATATCGAACTCCTAGTACAGTGAGTAATTTATCATCATTTTAATTATCTAAAGTGGTCTTTTTATTCGATTTTGTGAATTTTATGAAAAATGAATTAAATGATTAATTTTTCAGTTTTATAAATAAAATGTGATTTAATGAAATGATTTCATAAATTTGTCTTGAAATTGGATGATGGCTTTGAAAATAGAGTAACTAGAGATCACTTGATGTGTTGTAATTTATGGTTTAATTGATGGCTTATGATTATGTGTTGGCATGACTGGTTGGGATTGTGGTTTGTGAACTGTATGAATTGTTCTGTTTTACATTTATAGGCTAGGTAGTATAATATTAGTCATGTTATGCTGTCAAAATTTTATTGTATGTTGGGTTTAGCTTGCTACAGTGGGCGGGTTCTGTGGACCAGTCTATTAGAGGGGCACAGAATACGGTTATATATGTACCTCGGTTGGAGAGGCGCGTAGGGTATCTCCTGAGGTATGGTTAGAGTTCACGTCATGCCGAACCACCTCGTGATGATGAACTCCGCTAACGCCAAGGAACGACAATGTTTTCAAAACGAAATAAAAATATGTTTTACGTGTATACAAAATGTTTAATAGCCTTAGCGGGCTCGAGTGTACGCCTCTGATCAAGGTGTCACCGAGTACTATTTGATGGAATGAGCCAAATGTTTATGAAAGTCATAAGCCTTATTGAGAAATTAAATGAAATACAACCGTTTGCATGGGTTAGGATGAGTTTTCAAGTTATGAAATACGTATTGTGATGGGATATTTTGATTGTCTCTTTTTACTCGGCTTTAGCTTATTTAAATGATGTTTGTTTACTCACTGAGATTTTATAATCTCACCACCCTCCTTTCCATCCATTTCAGGCTCAGAATAAACTGTAGATAGCTGATATCGTCGGGGACTACAGTTGGACTTGAACCATCTAAAAACTGTAGGTTCATTTCTTTTGATACTTTTGGTCATTCATGGGCCCACGTGTCATTGTAAATTTAATTTTATACTTTGGTTATCTGTATTATAGTACGTATGAATTTATTTAGCTTTTACATTACAAAAAAAATTATTTACCGATGACTCCATAAATATTGTTTTATAAGAAATTAGAATATTTTGTTGAATATTTTTATTTTATTCAAATAGTTGCAATATCATTTTTAATAAATGTTTTAGAAACCCAAATTTATTTTAAATCATGAAATATGTGTTTTCCACTCATCTACTACATCTTTAGTCGAGATCCAAAAATTTTGAGCAAAAATGACCAAAATGCCCCTGTGAGACAAAAAAAATTATTTTTCTATTGTTTTAATTTGGAAATAGTTTATAACCTATCAAAACATGTTATTTTACAACTGTTGATCACAGGGGAGGTGAGAAAACTGATATTAAAGCCTTGCGAGGTTCCGATCGACATTCCGAGAGATGAATGTCTATCGGGACATCAAGACGGTTGTCACGGGCTCAAGGAGAGTACTGAGTCATGACACATAAGCTATCACTTTCTCATCTTGCATTAACACGCACCCTAATCCCAATTTAGAGGCATCACTGTACACCACAAATTCTTTCCCATTAACAAGAAGTGTCAAAACGGGAGCAGAGGTCAATCGCTTCTTCAGCTCCTGAAATCGACTCTCACAGACATCATCCCACTCAAACTTAACTCCTATACGAGTCAAACGAGTCAGAGGAGCAGCTATCAATGGGAATCCTTGAACGAACCTCCGATAATAACCCACTAAGCCAAGAAAACTACATATCTCTGTTACCGTTTTTGGTTGCTCCCATTGTAAGGTTGCTTCAATCTTCTTGGGATCGACATAAATTCCATCTCCAGACACAACATGTCCCAACAAAACCACTTCCTTCAACCATAACTCACATTTAGAGAACTTGGCATAGAGTTGTCTCTCGCGCAAAGTTTACAGCACAATGCGCAAATGGGCAGCATGTTCGTCATCATTCTTCGAATAGACCAGAATATCATCTATGAATACTATCATGAACTTATCTAAGTATGGATGGAACACCCTGTTCATAAGATCCATAAAAGTTGTCGGGGCAGTAGTCAGACCAAACGGTATAACCAGAAACTCATAATGCTCATAACGCGTCTTGAAAGCAGTCTTGGGTACATCCTACTCCTTAATCTTCAACTGATAATACCCAAACCTCAAATCAATCTTAGAAAACACCATAGCACCCCATAACTAATCAAAAAGATCATCGATCAGGGGTAGAGGGTATTTATTCTTGATGGTCACTCGGTTCAGCTGACAGTAATCGATACACAATCGAAGAGTGTCATCCTTTTTCTTTACAAATAGGACTGGTGCTCCCCAAGGAGAAGTGCTAGGGTGAATGAAACCCTTATCCACCAAATCTTGCAACTGGACTTCAGTTCTTTCAACTCCATTGGAGCCATTCAATACGGAGGGATAGAAATAGGTGCGGTACGAAGAAGTAGATCAATAGGAAACTCAAGCTCTCGATCAGGAGGTAGTCCCGATAACTCATCAGGGAATACATCAAAAAACTCACTTACTATTGGGACATTCTCTAACTTAGGCTCCCCCTTTGAAGTATCGATCACGTGTGCCAAATAAGTCGAATACCCTTTCTACACTAGTTTCAAAGCTTTGATGGTCGAGATTACATAGGAAGGTAATACTCGACGTTCCCCTGTAAATACAATCTTTGCTCCCTCCGAATTCTGAAGTACAACTTCTTTCCTGAAACAATCCACTTTAGCTCGATGTGCAGTTAACTAGTCCATACCCAATATCAAATTGAAATCTCGGATCTCTGGAGGAATCAAGTCACCCCTAAATTCTTCCTCACCAACCATTACCCTATAGTCTCTATAACAAGTATTTCTAACTAACTTCTCTCTTAAAGGGGTGTGAACTGCAATTTCTTCCTCTAATGGTGAGAGGTTTCCATCAGCAAATGATGCAAATGTCGTACTCACATAAGACCTATCCGAGCCCAAATCTATTAAGACATGAGCATCTTTATCAAATAAGAACATAGTACCTATCACTGCTCCAGGTCGGACCCGTGCCTCATCCTCCGTCATAGTAAAAACTCTTGTCGAAGAAAGAGTCTGTGGTCTAGAGGGTGGATGTGGCGGGGCGTTACTCTCCACACCGGACCATATGGCTACTCCTTGTCTCGGTGGTAACCCAGAATAATCTCTCCTCTGCATATCCGTGTGAGCTTGGGGAGATGACGCAGCTGTAGTGGCTCATCCTAACTATGGGCAATCACTCCTCATATGACCAGACTGACCACAATGAAAACATCGTACAGGCCCCCTACATAGCCCAACATGATTTCTCCCACAATTTCTGCATCTATCAAAACCTCCGGAACTCTTCCCAGAAAAAGTTATCGCTGACCTACTAGATCTCGGTGGCCTTTGCTGGGGCTGTGGAAATGGGGGTCGGGAAGATGCTACGGAAGCAAAGGCAGTACTCCCTGAAGCAGATGAGTCTTTGCCCCTTTGTGCTGGCTGACTAGAAGATATACTAAGATTCTTCCTTTTTGCAAACTCAGCCAGCATTATCTTATTTTCATTCGCAAGCTTCTTAGTCCTTAAAGCCATCTGTACCAGCTCTTTATGCGGCTCCCTACCTGTCACTGTCATCCACTCTCTAATCTCATTACGGAGCCTTTCCTCGAAATAACTGGCCTGATCTTGCTCAGTTTTCACCAAATCTGACACATATAACATTAGCTCGTTAAAATGAGCCTCATACTCCTCTACAGTTAAGTTCCCCTGTTTCAAACTAAAAAATCTCTCTTCTTTTCCTTCTGATGGAAATAAGTGTAATACTGACCATCAAGTTCTTTTAGAAAATCTGACCAAGCTAGAGGAGTAGTAGAATAGGATTTTACTGAATTCCACCACGTGCGAGCCCTCTTCTCAAGTAATCTTGTGGCCACCATCAACTTCATATCATCATCCAACCTTATATCCGAAAAGTGTCTCCAAAACCTGAATAATCTAGTCTTTGGCTGCGATTGCATCCAAATCACCCGTAAAAGAAACACATCCAAGTTGCCTAGCCTCTTTAAGCTTCTTAGAAATAGAGACATCCGACATTGGTGGTGGAACAGGAGGTGGGGGTGGTGGCATTGAAGGTGCGGCTGGAGGAACAACAGGAGGAGCTTGACCAGTCTGAGCCTAGCCAGCAATAGTAGTGAAAAAGACTGCCAATGCCTAAGCTACCTAGGGAGACATGGCAGGAATACCAGTAAGTGTTGGAGGAGGTGGAGGATGTAGAGGAGTCTAAGTCTGCTCAGCAGCAGGTGCTGCCCGAATAATAGATGTAATCGATTCCCCCTCTACAGGATCTGGCTAACTATGTTGAGAACGACCTCTTCCCCTCCCAACTGATCTAGAGAAAGTAGGCATCCATGTCGAGAAGGCATGGTGATCTAGAAGAAGAAACAAAGCGAGTTTAAACAACCTTAAGTTCTATATGCAGATGCATGCAAGCAACTCAACTTAACCTAACTTAACTTGGGGCCACACTAACACTATAATTTTTAAAACGACTTTAACCCCAAAAGCTTTGATACCAACTGAATTGTCATGACTCGGTACTCTCTTCTAGCCCGTGACAACCGCTGCGATGTCCCGATAGACATTCATTACCCGGAATGCTAACCGAAACCCCGCAAGGCTTTAATATCAATTTCTCACCTCCCCTGCGAGCAACAGTTGCTAATATCATATTTTAAAAGATTATAAGCTATTTCTAAACCAAAACAATAAAAAAAATAATTTTCGTCTCACAGGGGTATTTTGGTCATTTTTTTAAAAAAATTTCGAAACCATCTAAAAATAAATTTAGATGTCTAAAACATTCATTTAAAGTGAAATGATAGCTATTAGAATAAAATAAAAATATTAAATAAAATATTCTATTTTCTTATAAAATAATATTTATAGAGATATCCGTAAATAATTTTTGTAGCGTAAAAGTAAAATAAATTCGTACATACAGCAACATAGTGAGCTAAAGTGTGTAATTTAATTTACAATGACATGTGGGCCCCCGAATGACCAAAAGTAACGAAGGCTACGAACCTACGATTTTTGAGGATGCAAATCCAACTATAGCCCTCGACGAAATCAGCTATCTACATACTAACCTCAGCCAGAAATGGGTGGAAATGAGGGTGGTGAGTTTATATAAACTCAGTGAGCAAACAAACATCATCTAAAATATCTAAAGCCGAGTAAATGGAGACAACTTAAAATAGTTCATCGTACTATGATTCATAACATTTCAAACTCATTTCAACTAAACAAAATAAATTCATTTCATTCAAATAATCAACATGGCTTATGAATTTCTTAAAAATTTGACTCGTGTCAAAACTCATTCTCGGGGATACCTTGGCCGAGACATCTAACCGAGTCCGCCAAGGTTGTTAAAGAAAAATTCATATACGCATAAAACACATTTTTTTTTCGTTTAAAAGCATAGTCGTTCCTTGGCGTTGGCTTAGTTCACCCTCACGTGGTGGTTTAACATGTAGTAAACTCTAAAGCTTTACCTCAGGAGATACCCTCCATGCCTCTCATACTAAGGTAAATATAACGGGATTTACCGTGCCCCTCTAATAGGCTGGTCCACAGAAACTCCCCCATTACAGTAAGCTAAATACATAACCCACCAAATCAATAAAATTTCGACAGCATAACATGACTAATATAATATTACCAGCCTATCAAGGCAAAGCAAAACAGTTCATATAATTTCAACACAATTTCCAATTCAGCCATTCATGCCAATTTCACCATAAGCCATTCAATTCAAACCATAAATTTGCAACATAATCAAACGGTCTCCAATTACTCAATTTCTAAAATCATTATTCAATTTCAAAATGATTTATAAAACTCATTTCATTTAATCACATTTTACTTATAAAACATAAGGATTTACCATTTAAACTCATTTTTCTACAAAATCACAAAAACGAATAAAAACTACTTTAGATAATTAAGACGATAATAAGGTTACTTATATTATTGGAAGTCGAAGTACTCCTAGTCCCGATTTTCGGGTACAATCTCCTTACCCTTATCGAAAGTTTCACCACTTATACACAATACACGACAAATAATTCAATATATTATGTCATGTCATTATAAATCTATTTCAGGCTTTATATGAATGCATGAGGTTGTTTGGATAGTCACTTAAAGACAGTGTTACACGTTGGTTCAATTATGATCGGAATGGATCGGTTTTCGACCTAATTCGAACTCTCTACCTTTGATTTAACCAAAACATCCAAATTGACTCCAATTATTTTCATCACACTTCCAATGTCCCAAAATACACCAAAGCGCCTCAATGAGCTTGACTTTCTCATTGTTATTCAACTTATTTACTAAAAGAATTATACTTTAAAATTACCATTTTCGATTTCCATCACCATCATTCATTAAATTCTAACTAAATAACACAAGATATCACAAGAATCATCATCACTAGGTTTCTTATGAAATTCGACCATGGTGGGTGCATAAACACTATGGTTTTTCATACTTGATTTTTTTTCACTTTACATCATAAAACAACTAAAAATACCTAAATAGCATGAAATTCATCAAAGTCCATTTTCCAATTTCTCTCTTGAAAAATTCAGCCAATGGGTGTGGGCGAAGGGCATGAAATTTCTTGCTTGTTTTCCATGCTAAACATCCCCAAACAACTAAAAACACTAGAATAACATGAAATCTAGCTAAATCTAAAATCAAAACTCCTCCCCCCATGTCCGGCCAGCAAAGGTATCTTCATGCAAACTTGATTCTCAACCATGGAAAGTGAAAAAGAATGCATAGGAAAGGTAGATCACAAGCTAAAATCAAGAAATTTTACCTTTACTTGCTTAATTCCTTGAAATCCACCAATTTTCTCTTGAATTTTCTAACTAGGGTTTTGTTCTTTCTTTGTTTCCTCTCTTCCTTGGTGAGGCCGAACATATGGGAGTGAAATGGGAGAGTCATGTGCTGATTTTTAATGGAAATTATAAAGAAATGAAAACTTGCCACTTGTCACCATTTCATTGGTCCATGTTTAACACTTAACAACTAAGCTTTCTTTCACCACCACATAAAATATCTCAATTATCCATAATATAAAATGTTAATGGATGAAATCCTTAGGCATGACAAGTGTTGGGTGGTGTAAAATTTCAATTTTGCCTTAGGTGGCAAAATGACCATTTTACCCCTACATCATGAAAATTCCAATGACTCCAAATCAATCCTCAAACTCCAAATCACCGTATTAAGTCGTTCTGGGTTTTTAAAATTCTCAATTTCATCTTAAAATCTCTATTTGGACTAGTTCAAGGCTTAATTCAGCTTAGTTGTACAACTAGGTTCACTATCGACTTTTAACGATTTTTCGAGGCTTTCCAAGTATGCAAACATATTATCAAGCACATGAATGACATGGCAAATATTTTATAGAGTTGGGCTTGACACTAAGAATACAGTATATAGAGCAGCAAATATGAGCCGAATTGTGATGACGTTTACTAAATATGTTAAATTTAATTTGCTGCTAAGAAGTGTATAAGTGAGGAAAGATTACTGTGGTGGTGCACCGGAGAAGGTGATGGGTGACCGACAAACAAAATTAGCTTGAGACGCACTTGAATCAGTGATGAACTAGCATCCCACCATTGTGAGGTGAGTAAAGGGTGTCTATTTCAAAAGTTTTGTAAATTATATACTGATATACGTATAATAAATGTTGTTGATTTTCTTTAAATGCAATCGTAGATAGCATGAGTTGTTAACTCTGGCAGGTGATTTCTAAATTGATTTGAAATTGGATTGTACTCCGATAACTCTATGATATAGAGTTATTTGGGCTTAATTTAGATAGTAATTTAGCTTAGTTCTTATAGTAATGCATAGAAAATTAGTAGATTTAATTTAATTATTTTAAATTAGTTATATTAGGTGAGTCGATCTCATCATGGTTAATTTTATGCTTAATTTGGTGTTAATGTGGATAAGATAGGTTGTTATTGATTTATTTGTGCTTTTGTAGGTGTTCGATGAAAAAAGAATTTTAGTAAAAAAAGGATAGCAATTTTGAGGTGCAGACTTGCATTGCACATGTTTTGGTATTTTGGCCATAACTTTCTCTACAGAGATCCAAATGAAGCGATTCTTGAACCATTGGAAAGATAAAAGAAATATGTTTACTACATCACCTAGTTCAGCCTGAAGGGTAGTCAAAAATCTTATCGAAGTTGAAGCACTATAGTAGTCCTAGAGCAATTACGATTTCTGTTAATTAATTGAGCAAGGCTGCGACTCACGTAGTCTAATGAGGAAATCCTAGTTTGAATTGAATTCTTTCTTCACCCAACTTGGGCTAACTTTAAAGCCTATAAAAACAACTTTTCAGAAGACTTAAGGGGAGCGAAAGAAAACACCAGATTGAAAGCTAAGAGTCAAGCCGTAAAGTCATTGAAGCTGAGAAGATTTTGAAGGACTCAAGGAGACTTGGAAAGATCAAGATTATAATTCTTGAGTTTTATCTTTTTGATTTTTTTTTTATTTTCTTAGTTTGTTTTTATTGTTGAAACTTTATACAATGATGATGTGTGACTTGATGGGGAACTAAATTGTTAATCTAAGATTATGATTGAACTCATTATATAGTCTGAATTATTTATCTCTCTTTACTTATGTTTGATAGATTGAGGTTGTTTATTTTATTCAATTTTTAATGCTTCAATTGCCTGATCACCAATTAGATTGAATTCGAAACCTAGGTTAAACCTTGACGAAGGAGATTTAGGTAGACCTTGAATAAAATAGTGTATGATTGAATACACTTAGTTGATTAGGTGGTTTGATTTGCATATAGGGTAGACATACACCTATAAGCCATATGTAGCCAAAATTAGAGCATAAACTTAATGAGTCTTTCTTTAATTTAATTTGCATAGACATATAGTAAATTAATTAATTACCAAAAGAAATTTGAAAAGATGAGTTCAAGGTATTGCACACACTGACTTAGCTTTTGCATGCAATTGAAACTCTTTGTGCTAAGGAACTTAAAGTTTTACTGGAAAAAAATGAGAGAGAAAGGGATAAGTCTAGGATTAGGAGAGAGAAATAAGAGAGATGATGGTAGTAGTTTTAGGGGTGGCAGTGACGGCATTGAAAGATGGAAGAGAAGCTTATTCATAGTGTTTGTTGACAATGTAAGTCATGGTAACTTGGAGAGAATTGAAGGCTTGTTTTGATGAGTTTGGAGTAGTTGTTGATGCCTTTATTCCACAAGGGAAGAGAAACAAAGCCACAAACTTTGCTTTTATTAGATTTCAATATGAAAGCGAGATAAAGAAAGCTCTCAAATACGGATCAAAAATCAGTATTGACGGAAAGAGACTTATGGTGAAGGAGGCTGATCGTGAAAGGGAATGGAAGGGCAATTCAAGTGATCAGAACCGAAACATAGCCAATGATAGAGCAAGGAATAGAGTTGTAAACTCGTATAGAGAAGCATTAATGGGAGGTAGAAAGAACTCAAAGGAAAAGAGGCCTCAAGTGATGAGTCAAAGCCAAGTTCATAAGCCCAACGAAGAGATTAAAACCCAAAGCATCAAAGTTTCCATTATTAAAGAAAAGTTCAAATGGTTAAGTAGATTTGCCATTGGAAAATTCAAGAATACAATGGCATGCAAATCTGTTTAGAGTACAATGTTCCTCGAAGGGGTTACAGTTATAGTAAGACCGGTATGAGGTCTTTATGTCCTTGTTACTTTTGGCGAAAAAGAGATTATGGAGACCCTTCTTGAGATGTGTCGTGATATATTTGACTTGTGGTTTGATTCCATTGTCCCTTATAATACTGAAGCAAAAATTAGAAACTATTTGGTTTGGGTTAGAATCGAAGAACTGCCCATTCACCTTTTGTGTTTAAAATGTTTGAGGCTTTGGCTAATAGCTGGGGAAAATTCATCAAGCTTGATTACCTAACTATGATGAGGGAAAGGTTCGATCAAATGCTCGTTCTGGTTGAGGTTTCAAGTAAGAGTAAAATCCCACCTATTCCCCAAGTCCAAATTAAAGGGAAGACTATAAAGCTTAGAGCTTCTATAGTTGATATGGAAAAAGTTGAAGTTGAGAGGCATATCATGGGTATGAAAAAAGCAAAATAGTGGTGGAGGAGGCTTCGAGCTCTATCGACAGCCACTCACGATGGTGGAAAGAGGAAGGCACAGATCTCCAAGACATGGGGAATCCTGAATGGAGCCAATCAGAATAGGATCAAAGGTTTAGTAATTGTAGGGATAGCCTTGAAGATGATGCCCATGGTCATGGGGAACGTGTCCATCTTCCAAGACAAGACATGTAGTACCCATGCGAAAAGACAGGTCAGGAGCCAATTGATTTGGTGAAAAGAAAAGAGGGGGGAAATTCAAATATGGAAGAGGCTCAAGAAAGTGTGGCAAGAAATAGGGAGAGAAAAAAGGATGCTGACCATAGAATTTCATATAACATTTCAAGAACTATGGGGTTTGACCAAGTAGGAGAGATTAAAGAAATTGGGACAAAAAGAGGGAAGACTAAAAGAAGAGAGAAAAAGAAGCCCAAACATAGTAGAAGAAAAAGAGCCCAAAGAAAGGTAGTTAACTAAGATGGACTTACATCTGAAGAGTCAATTAGTGGGCTAAAGATAGAATTTTCTAAAGAACATCTACATGGTGAAGAAAGGGTTAACATGTCTGAAAATGGGTCGAGGTATGGGATAGTTAGCCCTTTAGAGAGATTTAGAGAAAGAGAGAGTCCAGTTATGGATCTAAGGGTGAGCCTAAATCTAAGGCATAACCAGTTGGGAAAAAAGAAAGAAAGAGGGTTATTGGAAGGAAATGAAGGACAACGAAGAAAAGAGGCGGGTAGGGAGATTGGTAGAGAAACCAAAGAGCTTCAGGCAAGGTTAAAAGAAAATATGCTAAAGAAGGAAGAGAATAGCTTTGAGGATGGTGCTACACTAAGGGAAATGCTAAAGGCAGTAAGCAAAAGAAGAAAAGAGAAAGGCAAAGGCAAAGTGGAAGATCCAGATGGTACAGACATGCTGAAACAAAACAACAGAGTGGAGGAAAGTGCTGATGAAATTGAAAATAGAGCATTGACAATAGATATGACAGGGAAGCTACATATTAAAAGGCTAAATAAGTGCCCTAACTCTAATTCAGTGATGGGAGGCACGAGTAAAAGGAGGGAAAGAAATATAATGATTGAAAATAGCATAAGACCATGGAGTTACTATGAAAACAAAAGGGATAAAGGGGAGGAAACTATGATTCCAGTGAAGAACAGAGGTAGATAAAAAAAAAGATTAGGAATATCTTAAATGGTGAACAGAGAGGTACAAGAAAAGGCAGTCACTTCACATTTTTGGGTTCTGACATGGTAATCAACAAAGTTGTTGTATGGAATGAAGCAATGGCAACTTGGGAAGTAGGAAACAAAGTTGGCATTGAGTTCTGCGATGACCGGGAGGTGGCAGCAAAAGCTCTGGGATTGATGGACATTCACAATAGGAGATAGTGAAGCAGTCAGGAAAGTGGAAAGAAAGGTCAGTGTGTATTTCATTTCAATGATTTTGGTAACTTGGAACTGTAGAGGGTTGAATAAGGGGAGAAGAAAAGAGCTGTAAAAAGTATTATTAGAAGTAACAAGCCAAACTTAGTCTTTTTACAAGAGACTAAAATGAAAAAAGTCAATAAAAATTTGTATGAGAGATTATGGGGCAGAGATAGGGTCAAGGGACATGCTGTGCTTGCAGAGGGGCTTGCATGGGGATTGGTTAGTATTTGGTAAGAGAATTTTTTTTATGTTGAGGATATTGTGTATTATAAACATTTTATCTTATTGAAGGGGACAATGAGAGAAACTCAAATAAAATAGGGGTTTGGGAATATTCATGCCCCTAATGATGAAGGGGATAGAAGGGCTATGTGGGAAAGATTAAAACTGGATATGGAATCCTTTGATGGGAAGTTGTGCATCGGTGGGAATTTTAACACGGTGTGTTATGAGGAAGAAAGAATAGGTAGAGGGGATATTGAGAGATTAGCTGTAAGTTTCAATGACTTCATTAATGTGTTGGGCTTGATGGATCTTCCATTGGAAGGGGGCAAATTTACATGGTGTAATTATAAGGAGCAGGCTGCTTTTAGCTGCCTTGATAGGTTTTTAGTTTATGCTAGCATAGTAATTAATTTTGATGGGCTCATGCAAAAAAGCTTACCGATCTTTTTATCCGATCATGTGCCTATTCTACTAGGGGTGGGAACTGAAAATTAGGGAGCTAAACCATTTAGGTTTTTTAATCACTGGAAAGCAAAACCTTTATTCCATCAAATTGTAAAAAAAATTAGGATATGCAGGAAATAAGGAGTAAAGGACGAAAAGGGGTTTGGCAAAAGTTAAAATGGTTAAAACAAGTATTGAAAACATGGCAAAGAAAGTACTTAAGGAATTCAGCAGAGAACAAAGAGATTAGAGTATGAGTTGTAAATACTAAATGGCAACAAGATACAGACAAAGAAAAGCTAAGAAAGAGAATAGTCGAGAAAAAAGCTGAATTATGGCAAGTTTATCGGGTTCAAGAGAGAAAGTGGCATCAAAAATCACGGGTGAAGTGGGTGACTGAAGGAGATCGAAACACTCGATATTTTCAAACAATAGCCTCAGTAAGGAAAAAAATGAATTTTGTGGGGAAATTGAACGTGGGTGGAACCACATATGATAGACTTGAGGAGATCAAAAAGGGAGTGGCTGAATATTTCAAAAAGTTCTATGAACAACAGAACATCTTGAGAGTTAAGAACATTCACTGTGAGTTTTAAAATATTAGTGCACAAGCTAAAGAGTTACTTGAAAGAAGGTTCTCCAAGGAAGAGGTTTGGGACACCATTAATAGTTGTGATGGTAACAAAGCTTTGGGGCTTGATGGTTTTAATGTCCATTTCTTAAAAAATCAATGGGAGGTTATTAAAGAAGATGTCATGGTCTTTATAGAGGAATTCTATTTCGAAGGGAGATTGAGGGAGGGTATCAATAATTCCTTCATTACTTTGGTCCTTAAGGTATCCAATCCTACCTTGTTAAGTGAGTTTAGACCAATTAGCTTAGTGAAAAGCATCTACAAAATTGTGGCTAAGTTCTTGCTAACTGGTTGCGAGGAGTCACAGGGGAAGTCGTTGAGGTTAATTAATTCGTATTCACACGAGATTATTGATTTGTTAAAAAAAGGAGGAAAATGGGGGATTGTTGTTCAAAGTTGACTTTGAGAAAGCATACGACAGTGTGGAGTGGAACTTCCTTAACTTGATTATGGTCAAAATGAAATTTGGAGAACGATGGAGGGGTTGGATGAGGGATGCATCTCTATTGCCTGTGTGTCAGTTCTTGTTAACGGAGTTCCCACAACTCCCTTCCTAATGAAAAAGAGCCTTAAGCAAGGATGTCCTCTCTCGCTTTTCCTTTTTAACATGGTGGTGGAGGCTTTTAGTAGGTTAATGTACAAGGCTTAAGAGGAACACCTTCTTGAAGGCATCAAAATAGGAAAAAATGGATTGTTGGTGTCACACCTCTAATTTATAAATGATACCATGGTGTTCTGCCAACCTAGATTTAACGATTTAGTTAATATCAAAAGGCTACTCAAGTGCTTCCAAATCTTCTTGGGATTAAAAATTAACTTCATGAAGAGTAGTTTAATTGGGATTGGAGTGGATGAGCAAGAACCTGCTAGATGGACTAATAACATAGCTTGCAAGGTGGGGATGCTGCCAAATGTTTACTTTGGAATGCCTTTGGGAGTTAGTAACCGAATAATGCAAACTTGGAGATCGATTATCAAAAAGTTTGAAGAGCACTTGGTGGGTTGGAAATCCAAAATGTTGTCGATCGGGGGTAGAGTGACACTTCTCAAATCAATCATGGCAAGTTTTCCCATTTACTACATGTAACTCTTCGAACTCCTACAAGGAGTAAAGAATGAACTTGAAAAAATCCAAAGGAGATTCTTGTGGAGTGGGATGGAGGAAAGGGGAAAAATTCACTATGTGGGATGGGGAAAAGTAAGCATTTACAAAGAAAATGGGGGCTTAAGAATTATTGATCTAGGTCTTAAAATAAAGCGTTACTTACTAAATGGCTTTGGAGGTTTGGGAAAGAGAATGAGAGTTTTTGGAGAGAAATAATAGTGGAATAAAATAGAGAGGACCCTAATAGTCTACTGCTATCCATTGGAAGAAATAGAAAAATGTCTACCATACGGTGTAACATCACCTCCCCCCTTTCCCCTACTAACCCTTTCTTTATACAAGTTTCGAGTAATTTAAGTAGGTTGGTTGGTGATGGAAGCAGCATTTCATTCTAGTCGAAAGGGTGGATCGACGGAATCACATTGAAAGATGAGTTTCCGAGAGTGTTTGCTTTGGCACTTAATAAAATACGAAAAATCAATGACTATAGGCGATGGCAAGACAATGAATGAAAATGGGAGATTGTGCTATTTAGAAGACGGTTTGGGTAGGAGAAGGATCAATGGAAGCATTTTCTTTCTGTGATCAAGGAATTCTACATATGTGCTGACACCTAGGACACCATTGTGTGGAAAGGCACCCCCTTAGGGGAGTTCTCTATCAAAGACTTTTGTAGATAGCATTTGGGTAATGACAACATCAGTGGTAATATGTGGAAGAATGTATGGGCTAACCTTGATCCATTCAAAATTGAAATGTTTGTGGCAACTTCTCCAAAGGAAAGTGCCCATCAAGGAAGAATTAGTGAGATAAGGACTATTAAGAAACAATGCAACTTTTTGCCCTTTTTGCCATTAGGTACCTGAAACAATTAATCATCTCTTTGCTAACTGCTTTGTGTCATGGTGTATTTGGACTAGATGGTGTAGAGAATGGAACATTGTTTAGGTACTACCGAATGACATGGCCACACTGTTTAGTGCTTGGAATGAAGTGGTCATTAAGAAAGGAGAAATCTAAATCTAGAAAATGGCATTTTTCGTTATGGTATGGTCAATGTGGCTCACTTGAAATGAAGTTGTATTTGAGGGCAAATCTTGGGACCAAGACCAGTTGTATGACCTGATTAAACTCCGTATGGCTACATGAGCTAAAGCTAAATGGCCAAGGGAGTATGGGACAATTCTTAGTACATTTATAAAACCAAGTGTTGGAGCTGCCTTAAAGAAAGCTAAGAAGGCTAGAACGGAGATTGAGTGGGAAAAGGTTATGGAAGGAACTATGAAGTTTAATGTGGATGGCGCTGTAAGCGGAAGTACTAGGGAAGCTGAAATCGAAGGAGTATTAAGAAATTCTAAGGGGAAATTAGAATAATGTTCTCAAAGTCTAAAGGGGTGGGGGACTCTAGTCTAGCAGAGGTTCTCACTATCAAGGAAGCTTTTGTGATGTTTATAGCATCTCAATGAAGTGACTCTCACATGTTGTTAGTGGAAAGTGACTCGCTGAACGTTATGGAATGGGTGTAGAAGCCAAAATCAGCTCCATGGAGGTTAAGGAAATGGCTGCTCCATATTGAAGCACCAAAGAGAAAGGTAACAAACTAGGCAATCAAGCATGTAAAAAAGGAAGCTAACCACCATACTAACAACCTTACAAAATCTAGGATTGGTAGAAAGATCGATCTGATCAACACTTGGGTGGATGGTCCTAACAATCAAAAGGAATAAGAGGTATGGCAATTACTAAGAATGAAAAGTGAGCTTGAGTTGGTCTGCACTTTTGATTAGTGAGGTTTATGACGACTCAATGTGAGTTGGACGTCCTTGTGTGTTGCTTGTTTATTGAGGTTCTGTCTAAGTAGGGGATAGTTTGTTATGTCAAGAGGTTCCTTGAGTTTTTGTTTTGTCTATTTGCTTTCTTAATGTGCTAGTGGGATCTATGTTGTAGGGTTAATTGATTTGCTGTGGGTGTTTAGAGATTCCAAAAATGTGAGTATTTTTTAATGGTATACCCTTATTGTGAAGCATAGCTTTGCAAAACTTCTGTGAGTGGTGAACTAAGGTTCCCTTTTCTATCAATACATATGAAATTTCAGAAAATATATATATATAGTAAATTAATTGGGAGAGGTATTATGAGAAACTCGACAGAGACTTATAAATAATTTAGGACTATAGGTTAGCAACTTAATCCATTAAACGAGTTAAGAGAGAGAGAAAGATAATAATCAAATGAAGTATTGAAGGATATTATAATCTTTGGTTTGGTAGTTACGTAAGTTTTATTTACTATTTAATTTTAGTTTCAATTTATTAGTTTTAATTTTTTATTTTTTTGTTTTAATTGTTTGGATAAAATTAGGGTGTTATAATTTTAGTAGTTAATAGTAGAGATTAAATAATTCTCTGTGGGAATGATACTTTACTTCATTACTATATTACTTGTTAACGATACATGCACTTGCATGAGAAATCAACAACATCCTCGCAATTGTGGATAGCATGGGCTAGTAGAATGCTAGGCACTTGTGAATGCCATGTATTTAGAAGCGTTTTGTATATATATATAAGTGATATATGTAAATGGTTTTAGAAATCGGGGAACAAGCTCTTTACCATGGTTTATGTCAAAACGTGCCTTGTTTGTTTTTGTGATGTGCATTCATTAATAAGCTTTATGTTCACCATGCTTTGATTTAATATTTAAACCTCATGCAAAGGTTTTACATCATGAATTCTTACAAACGGATTTATAACATTGCCGTGATTTATTTTTGAAATGGATTTAAAATAAGCTTTTGAAAACCCAATTTTGATATAAATGGTTTTGTCAAACCGAAAGATTTGAGAGTAGATCGAATGTCACATCGAAATAGTGTGACTCTTATGCACAAGAGAGCTCTAGCTAGAGAACCTTTGGGTTGTCGATGGGCTGTTAGTGTGACTAGGCCATGATCTATGATATATACATGACAAGGCCACGAGTTGATATACGTGGCTAGGCCATGAGTTAATATACGTGGTTGCGACCACATGATTTCTCCGATGTAGGCCAACATCGTCGAGACTGCCATGGCTATGGGAATTCGGTGGAAGGGGGCTTTTCGGATGCTATTATGTGGCAGTGGGTCCATGGGTTGATTACCTACTCGAGAGTGATGTCTTTTTGGGTTTTCAAATATGTATTCTTTCGCATAGTGAGAAATATTGATTTTTTCGCAGCTCCCTTATTTATACGATGGTTTTGTGTTTAATACCTTGAGTATGAGTTTGTTATATGCTTGTGTATAAGCATCAACATTGCTTGATTTTACGAGAGCGTGCACCCTTATGTTTGTCTGATTTCGAGTAAAGGACATTGAATGATTTCGATGATAGAAATCTTTTAATTGCACTGGTTAATATATTACTTGAAATGGTTACTTTGCATCACAATTCTTTGGTATATATGTAAGGCACAAATGTTCCATTTGATTTTAAATGGTTTATATATTCATATGCTTTTAATATTCAAATTTTCTATCCCTGGCTTGTTTCCCATCTACACCCCACTCACGGAGCTAATGATCATTGAGTCCGTGAGACTCACCCCTTTATCTTCCCCTTTTTTTACAGATAAGTGATCAGCTCGAGTGTATTGCCTCAGCACATTTTGCCTCAGCTCTCATGTAATGGCATCTCTTAGACTTCCACTCTGAGTCACTCTGCTGCATAAAGGTCATGTTTGTGTAGGATGGTCGAATATATTAAAATTATTTTATCAGAATTGTATCACTGAACAACTTTGAATGTATTTTGAAATTTGCTAGATTTGGATATTGATATCTAATTGCCAATGTAATTAAAGTTTTTTATTTGGTTTAAGTAAACGATCATATTTTATATAGGTTGGTAGAATTTTTAATAGTTGTCACAAAACAAAACGTTATAAGGAAATCCAAGTCGTTTAATATATGCATTAAAAAGCCCAGTTTAGTTAACAAGAATCTCAACTAAGGCTTGTTTGAGATTTGGCGAGTTCTCCCATAAGTCTCAAACGTTGATAACGATTGAGAAGCAGTCGTTACAGATAGGTTTACCAATATTACCAATAAGCTCAATGAACTTAGCAAATCTATCCTTGAACAGGAGTTAGTTAAGAGATTGCTTAGATGCCTCCCAAAAGGTTAGAAGCCTAAAGTCACTAGCATCCGTAAAGATTTAAATACCATCACTCTTAATGAAATCTGTGGCTCTCTTCTCACACATGAACTTGAGCTAAACAAAGAAGAAGAAGAAGAAAAAGAGAGCCATGGTGGTAGCAACATGGTCTTCTAGTGACTTCTCAAGTTCAGAGGAAGAAAAAGAAAAAATGGAAGAAAGAGTAAATTTTTGCTTGATGGCAAAGAAGAAGAATTTAAAGTAGCATTCAATTCTTGTGATATTTCATATGATGAACTCCAAGATGAATATGATTGTCTATATGCTAAATTTGAGAAACTTGTAGTGATATATAAAGCTATGAGAAAGAACGCTATGGCATTAAATGATGAACTAAAAAAAATCAAGAATGATTTTAATTTTATTGTTGATCAAAGAAACATTTTTCAAATAGAACTTGAGCACTCTAAAACAAACTTCGAACTTCTGAAGTTGGAATTAGAAAGAAAAATTTTGAATTACAAAAAGTAGTAGATGAAAATGTTGCACTTAAAGTCTTAATGGAAGAAAGTTCAAAATTGAAAATGAAAATTGAAGAGAAACCAAAAAGAAATGCAAATTTTAGAAAGAAAATCAATGCATTTTCAGGTTATTGCTATATGTGTGGCAAGAAAGGTCATTTTTCTTATGATTGCTATCATAATGGATATAACCCTTTCAAAATCAAATTGGTTTAGGTACCCAATAGTTGTCATGTGCTAACTAACCCCCATAACCCATCAAAGTATAGGTACCTTTGAAAAAGAAATAAAAACTTGTTTTGTAGGTTGAGCAAGAGTAAAAGGAACGTTTGAAAGCTCAACTAAAGGGGAAGCAGCCTTAGTACTTGGATAGTGGCTGCTTAAGGCACATGATCAGAATTGAAAATTTGTTTGTCAAGCTTGAAAGAAAAAAAAGCGGGTAGTGTTTTTTTTGGTTACAACTCCAAAGGTATCAGCCAAGGAATTGGAATCATTAGTAACACTTTTCAAACTATAATCAAGCATGTTTTATTTGTTGAAAATCTAAAGCATAACTTGTTAAGCATTAGTCAACTTTGTGATAGAGGATTTAGAATTTGCTTTGATTGTCATGTATGCCATGTGATTGACATTGACACTAACAAATTTGTATTCATTGGCATAAGATTTGAAAATATTTAAGTGACTTTTATTGATGAAATTTATATTCAAAATGAGTCTTGTCTTGTGACCAATGATATGTGTTATAGTTGGTTATGGCATAAAAGATTAGGACATGCTAGCATGGACACCTTTTCAAAGATTTTAAGAAAAGATTCGGTTATTGAACTTTCAAAGATTTCTTTTTAAAATGATAAAGTTTGTGATGTATGTCAATTTGGAAAACAAGCAAAAGTTCTTTTAAAACAAAGAAAGTGATTCCAACTTCTAGACCACTTGAATTATTGCATATGGACTTGTTTGGACCTATTGATGTTATTAGCATGATGGCAAGTCATATGGATTTGTTATTATTGATGATTACTCTAGGTACACTTAGTTGTATTTCCTTGCTCACAAAGACGATTTATTGTATGCTTTTGTTAAACATTGTAAGCAAGTGCAAAATGAGAAAGAGGTTTCCATTGTTAGCATTAGAAATGACCAGGGTGATGAATTTGAAAATTGTGATTTTGAAATATTTTGCAATGAAAATGGTTTTGATCATAATTGTTTAATGCCTAGAACTCTACAATAAAATGGAGTGGTTAAAAAAAATAGGACTTTAAAAGAAATGGCAAGAACAATGCTCCGTTTTAAACAATGAAAAACACACCTTGGGAAAATTTTATGCTAAGAGTGATAAAGCTATTTTCTTAGATTATGGATTAAATTGTAAAGTCTATAAAGTATTTAACAAAAGATCTTCAATTATAGAAAAGTTTATTCATGTTGTTTTCTATGAGACTAATGCCACATCAAGAAAAGTAGTGCTTGATGATGATGCAGATGAAAGTAAGAAAAGAATGAAAAAAATGAGCTTTGAGAACAAAGGAGATAATGAAGACAACTCCAAGGAAAGATATGAAGAAAAAACACCATTAGAGGACTTTCAAAGAATAGAAAATTAGCACAATGAACTTTCTAGAAGTTGGAAATTTGTAAAAAATTATCCTCAATAGCAAATCAATGGAGATCCATCTAAAGGTGTATAAACTAAAAGAGGACTAAGGGAAATTGTGAATATGTGGCATTCATTTCACAGGTAGAACCCAAGAACTTCGGGGAAGCTGAAAAGGAAGAAAGTTGGATAATGGCATTGTAAAAAGAACTAGGCCATTTTGAGAGGAACAAGGTTTGGACTTTAGTTCCAAGGCCAACCAACCATCCTACCATTGGTACAAAGTGGGTATTTAGGAACAAATGGGATGAGTTAGGTAACGTGGTATGGAACAAAGTAAGGTTAGTTGCTAAAGGCTATAATCAAGAGGACCAAGGGGAGAATAGAGGCTATTGATGTATCGGTGAGCTGGAAGACAATTGGAGGCTAAAGGTTGAGCTTGATTGCGGTGTGCCTTATCTTGTCAAGGTGAATGGGATTTAATTAAATACATGTGATGCATTTCACATAATGTATGCGTTGCCATGGTAATGAGGTAAAAGATGAATGCCTAGATGGATGAACCTAGGCTAGAAAACTATATGTGTGTGTGTGTGTGTGTGTGTGTGTAAGGTATGCCTAGATGAGCATACCTAGGCTAGAGAATCGATGTGTATGTACATATACGTTTGCCTAAAGGTATGTGCCTAGGCTAGAAAACAAATATGATTGTGTGCATAGATGAAAATGCCTAGGCTAACTAGTTATTTGAAAAATGAAATCTTTGTTTGTGTGAATTGTGATGAGCCACATTATGGCATTGTGTTGGAAACCCATTGTATGTAGGACCTAGAGCAAGAGGCCTATCCATGGTGTGATACGAATTATAAATTAAGGATTATGCCAAATTATGATGAGTGGACTGCCTAATTAGGTATATGGGCATGATGTGTGAATGCCCACATAATTGTGGTTGATTGAAGATAAGTGTAAGCCTGTTAAGCCACGATTGATTTGATTGAATATGATGAATACCCATGTGGGGTATGGGCATGAGGGCATACAGATTGATTATGTCTTGTTTGATGATGCCTTAGAGTTTTGAAGACATTTAGAATTATACCAGATTTAGAGATGACTGAAGCTTAATGAATTTGAATGCGATTTGATGTGGACATATGGAATGTCATAGGCAAGATGACCCGATTAGTGGATATGTGTTCCGTCAGAGGGATGAATTTCAGATGTTGATATAACTTGAGGTTGAGTGGAGTCCCAGAACTTGTGACTTGTGTGCCTACAAGGATGCTCATAAGTAGGGATGGTGGCATTAATCTCGCCTACAGTGCTTTGATGCCATCCGTGTAGATTACTCTATATGATGCCGACATCGGGAGTTTACTTTGATCAATGATCAAATTTTTCGCCAGCTACTCCGATGCTATGTGTGATCTATTCTTCGCTCGTTGCTTCGGTATGCGCTTGATCTTTTTCTCCACCAATGACTTTGCCCTAAGCATGATTTGATTCTTTGTCGAGTTACCAGCAAGCATGATCTGACTATGTCCTAGGAAGACCACTCATTTGATTTCGTTTGATTATGATAACATGCATCAAAGATGGCATGATCTGATCTGAATATGAAATTGTGGTGATTGACTGTGAATGATATCTGATGGAATGCCTTGGAATAAGCAATTGTTAGTAAATGAGATTTGAGGTTGGGCTTAGCAACTAAGGTGTGCCTATGAAGCCTATTTTGATGATAATAGCTTTAAAGATAAGCTTTGATTTGATATGTTTTGTTGTGAGGACATAGAACTTAGAATTTTGTGGATATGATACGCCGTTGATATGTGATCGGACAAGTTTGACTATGATGAATTGTGCATGTAGGATATTAGGATGCTCCCACTTTTGAGTTGGAGATGGCTGAATATGAATATATTATGGCTAGATACGCTTAAATATATTTTATATGTAAAATATTATGTTGTGATAGCATCCCCTTACTCAGTATTAGATGACTCAATATTCTGTTGTACCATGTGTAGATAAGAAAAGCTATGGGGTTACGTGGCAAGTGTCGTCGATGGATACACATAATTGGCATTTGGTAGGTCTCCATTCCAACGTGTCACTCCACTGAGTCTATGTGGGTCTCCGTCTTTCCAATTTTGGTTAGTTTGTAAAATATGTCAGGCACAATGTGCCATCTGAATTGTATAAGGTTTGTTATGTACAAACCCGATTTGAGGGCCAATGTATGACATTATGCACAATTTTTTGGATTGTGAGCAAGGATATTGTAATATATTTGCTTTTGTTACGAATAATTGATTATAAATCCCTTGGCATTTAAGTTATATGGTTGTGAACTCTGAGGCTTGCTCCGGTCTAGTGGGCTTGCCTGCTACGTTCATGTGCCGGTCACGAACCCTTGAATTTGGGTCATGACAAGACTAGCCCATTACACTCTATTGTGATAACAATGGAGTAATGGCTAACTCAAAAAAACCAAAAAATCACAGAGCAACAAAACATATTGAGAGGAAGTATCATCTCATTCGAGAGATCATACAATGTGGAAGAGTACTTGTGAAGAAAATTCCAATAGAGTAGAACTTCACTGATCCATTGACAAAGACAAAGACTTTAACACAAAATAGTTTCGAAGGTCACTTAGAAGGTCTTGGAATGAAGGATATGTCGTACTTGCTTTAGAGAAAGTGGAAGATTGTTAGGAATTTAAGAATATGGTGCGCTGAAAAGTAAGTATATTCTCATGTTTAAGCCTAGCAAAAAAAATTCTCATGTTTAATTCCATTTATTTTGTATGTAGTGAAAGTATATTTTAATAATAAGATGAAGAGTTTGTTTTAAGTAAGCATCTATTATCTAGTTATAAAGGTGCCAAGATTTTACTGAGGAATTAAAATACATTTGCATAAAAAGGCAAACAAAGGAGACATGTATGTTAATAGAATCTAAAATTGTTCACAGTTGAGTAATAAAGATGATCACTTTATTATGTTAAGACTGTAGTGTCCAGATTATTTCTAAAGAAATGAATGTGATTCACTTCAAGGAAATGATGAGTCTTAAATCATTGAAGTAGTTAACTTGGAGTAATGAAACTATAAAGTGAACTGGAATCAAATGAGACTTAAGTTTAAGTTAGTTTGTTTCCTTAAATCTTGATCCCACACTTATGCATTTGCTTATGGTAAAACCGTAATCTTGATGGATAATGGACTCATGTTTTATCTCTTTATAATCTTTGATATACCATGGGCATGATTATCTTAATGCATTGATCTACACTCCATACGTTGCGATTATAATTGAGTTGAGTATCCGGGAACATATATCCAAATATTGGAGTTCATAGTATTTACATCACTTTTAATGATTTTAGGAAGATTGGTAATTTAACCTAGGCTTAGTAGATTGATGAATTAGCTACTCATTATATCTTAATACTCAAAAGATTAAATCTCGAGTATTGGATCACCAATTGGATGAAATCTAAGATTAAGGGACAAAATTGACATAAAGAGTAAAATGGTAAATTCATCTTCTGTCATTGGATGGCTATGAGGGTTCATAACATAAGGTTAGCAATTAGATAAACCAATATTAAATTTTACATATTGGATATTTCTCATAATTATGGATAATACAAGAGTGCAACCATGAATCTAAGGTGGAGTGATTCCATGATTAATAAACTATAATTATTTTTAATGGGATTAAGTGATTATTCTATGTTTATTAAAGCTTGAAATATCTACGTTCAATATGATTCCCTACTTAGTTTCGTAGAATTCAACTTGTTTAAGATGAAATGTGTGTTTACATTTTTATGAAAATTAATGTTCAAATTTGGTAACTAAGTGTTCTCTTTATTAAACAAGAGTATCTTAATTTAGACAAAGAACATATAATGTCTTATTTATAGACATGGATATATGTGAGTTGATTGAGACAAGAGTTGTCTTAATCATGTTATTTTTAGTAAGTTAAAATTGTCTTAATATAGAAATATTTTTTAAGACAAGAGTTGTCTTAAATAGAAAATATTTATTAATATAATTATTGACTTATAAATAAAAATAATAATGGAGGATATTTAATTATAAATATAAGAATTAAAATTTTTAATTCTTTATTTATAATTAATTATAATTATGAGATAATTATATTACTCCATGTGTGATTAGGATTTTCTTATTTTCTTATTAATTCTTTTTAAATAAAGATGGATAATAATAAAATATAATAATCTTAATTTGACATGGACTAGCAATTATAATTAATAAAACATTTATTAATTATAATCATGGATGACAAATATTAATTTAATTTTAATTAATTAAGTTAATAAAAAAGAGTTTTAAGAAAGAAATAACTCTCTCTTAATATTGGTCAAAAATCACATTATAAATATGTGATTTTAGCCAAAACCTTTGCCACCCTTTTTAGATTACCAAACTCCTCCATATCTCTCTCTCTCTCTCTTTCTCTCTCTCTCTCTCTCTCTCTCTCTCTAGTTTTTTCTTCTTGATCTCATTAGCAATTTTCTACAAGCCTCATGCAAAGAAAAATTGACATAGAAGAAATTGAGTAAAACTATTTAGTTACCATCTTGAAAAATATTCCCTTAGCCCACTCTAGGTTCGAGATTGAAAGATTCTTAAAGAATAAGTTGTAAGTCAAATTGGTCGAGATTTCCAATAATTCGTGTGGTGGTGAATTTACTACAATTCACTAAGAGAAAAGAATCCAATATATTCCTAGCATGGAGTAGGTAACATCTCCAACTATTTGATTCTTGATTATTGATGCGATTATTTTTTATTTCCATATTGTATGATTGTGAATTTCTACTTTTGTAAATTGGATAAATTACTTCCATAGCTAGAAAATTTTTTGAAATCCATAGGTTACACAATCACAACCATACACCATGATCCAAATCCAACACACTATTTTTCCTTTATTTAAAGTTATCAATATTTCCATCATTTTCGCTACTTGTTCTATCATTAACTCTTGAGGTTTTTCCATCCTATCCATTCAATCTTTTGGCTCTTCTTCCAAGATCCTTACTTTTGGCTCTTCTTCCAAGATCCTTACTCTCGACAAGTATTATGAACACACCGATCATAAGGTTTAGGTGGTCGAGCTATTTTGGAAACCTTTGTAACCATAAACATGAATTAGATGCATTGCTATTGCATGAATGTTATGAAAAGTGTAAAATTCCTATATTATCCAAAACTTAGGAGTTGATAATGACTAATTAAATTATGCAGATGTGATACCGGTCCAAGTGAAAAAATATTGGCCATCCAACAATAATTTCCATAAGAAATCCTTATCCATAAAAGTTAAACATCCAATTATATCCATTCTTAAATAAAGAAATGACCAATTCAGTCGTATTGGTTCCGTACTATCTTGTGGTGATCCATTGACATTCACTTATTACATCTTTTGGAAGAATCTCTTGTTTAAGTACTTTCGTCTGGCCGGCCATATCACTTGCTTTGAAATCCATTTCCCTTGTTTGCCTCAATATCCATTCCATTTTGACTTGCTTCCATTAGAGGTCTTGCTTGTACAATTCTCACATTTTTTTTCATTCGAAAATATTCTTGTTTGAGGACCTCATATTGTTCTTTATAACCCTCCATGGCTGCCTCAATTTAGCTGCAACCACCTTTGAGCACTTGTATGACTTGTTCCTATAATTGTACTTTGTTTTGCAAGGTATCATTAGAGATTTGGAAAGTTTATAGCTCACAACACATATTTTCTCTCTTTTCTTGTATTTCTTGAATCTTACCAACCAAGGATGAACATGTCGAATTTGAATTTTCAAACTTGTTTAACCATTCATCTCATTCATTAAAAGGTGCATGCATGCAAAATCATTACCTTTTAGAAAGTTTTTTGACAAGTTCATTCAAAATTTAGGCGAAAGGTGATCTGTCTAAATTAAAGTTGTCCAAAAGGGTTTGAAATCTAGAGGATTTATTGGAGATATCAAAGAATTCAAATGGGAAGAGTCCTCACCTAATCAACTAAGTTTGGAGCTTAAATTCAAATTCTAAAGAGTTTAAATTTCAAGCTAGATTTTAGATGATTTTTGAGCTGATTTTCTTTGGATAAAAAGGAACAAAAGCATGAAGATAATGATAGCGAATTTTAGATGAAATGGTTTAAAATTGAAGAGGAAAAAATACATGCTTTTGCAATTTGAATTCAAGGAAGCACTTAGACACATTTCATGCTAAATTCATCCTAGCATTGGCTGGCCACTTTGAAGCTTGAAGGAGTCAATTTTTACTCAAAATTCAAGCTAGAAATTAGATAAAAATTAGCTTGAAATTTGGCCAAGTGATCAAGTGAACTGAAAACTTGAATTTTGAATTTTAAAGGTGGAAGACTTAAGCCAAAACTCTCCCTTCTTTTGGCTATAAATACCCAACCAATCTAGCTCTTCAGGTAAGCTGTCTCTTCTTTTTTTTCTATTTTTAGTTTTTAGGTTATTAGTTTAAGTTTCTTTGTATTTTTCGAACAAGCTTTCTTTTAGTTTTCTTGTGTAGCAAAAATTGGCTTTAAATTTCCAACTAATGTAATTTTAAGTTCAATAAAAATTTTGTACTTTTTATTTTTTTTCTACAATTATTTTTTTTAGCTTTTTTCTTAAAGCTGGAAGTTCTTGTAGGGCCCAGCTACCCTGTAAAATTTTATTAATAATCAGAAAATAAAGTGCAAAAAGGAAGGGGACATAAACCGAACCTCCCTAGTTACATGAGTTCCAAAGGAAATAAGAAAAGTACCTAGAGTGGAATGTTTCATTTTATGACCATATTTTTCACTATCGTCATAAAATTGAAACACTTCCATATTACACAACCCTAAAACAAATTTTCTTCTAATAAAATTGACATTAAAAGCATCTACCATGGGTTTCGAAATGACTAAGATTTTATTTTTGTAATAACTGCAATTTCCTGATTCTTCTTTGGATTAGTGCACTAGAAATACCTCTCACATTCCCAACTAGCTGTAAAGTTCACCGAGATGGAATCTTCATCTGAGGCTTCATCATTTTCCCCGATATCCACGGCTTTATCTAAGGTTAAACTGAATATTTTATCAAATGAAATTTCAGTGTCGACATGTCTCTTACGTCGTACCCGAGGATGGATCTCAATTTCTGCAAAATTTGTTCTGGAGACAATGGGAATAGAGAGAACATCACTTAGCTCTCTTTTATGCATGCACTTACCTGAAGCTGACTCCAAATTAGGAGGATTTTCAGCATAGTCTTCCGTCATTCCCCGTGCGCATGTCCCTTTTAAAGTGACCCGGTTAATTTCATTTAGATTCTTGGTTTGACTTGCACACTGTCCAATCATTGGGCTGTATTCCCCACTTCCTTCTAGAGTATCTGCTGACTCATTCTGCCCCCCGGACCCATTTTCAGCCATCTGTTGGCTATCCACCTGCGGCAAAATTGCTGCCCATGCTGGTTATTTATTAAAATAATTTTTGGACTTCACTCTTACACCTCCCTCATGCACCGAGTTGTGGATTAGTATCCCATCCTCTGCTGGTGCTATCAATTCATGTCTTTCTCACTCTGATTTTTATTATTATTTTTTTTACCTCCTTGCCTTATAATCTGAGGGATGTGCTTGTGATTGACCTGCCCACTACAATGGGCTCTGCCATGTCCTTTTCTCCCGCTGGGTTTTGCCTCTCATTTTCATGAAGAATTTCTTGCACATTACTCAGTATGGATCATGACTTTGTTGAAACTGCATCTCCCATTTTTGTCTCACTCGAGTCTCTTTCAACTCGATGCCCATCCTCTCAAATTCCATTTCTTGGTGTGAGACTACAGTTGACCCCACTTGACTTCCCCCCTCATTCTCTACCATTCTTTGGGCCTCTCCATGCATTACAGACTCTTCCCGCATTTGTGCCTTATTAAATAATTTTTTGAATTATCGCCTGCACCTTTATTCAGTTTTGTGTGCTGCAACGTCCTGTCACCCTTGGCAAGTGTTGTCAAATCTAATTCCCTATCTCCCATGTCGCTGTTTTGCTGACCCATTTTGCCTTGCACGTAAAAAGCCATGCATGCGTCAGGCCCACCTATTGTGCAGCCAAAAGAGGCTCTCCCATTCTCGGTCCTACACTCATCCTCTATTCACTCATCCTTGGCCTTCCCATTCTCTAGCTTTCTTTATGCAATACGGATGCTACCTGTATTTGTGGCATTTCTGCCACCACGTCAATCCGCATTTGCTGATTGTTTATTTTATTTTTATTATTTCTGTCACTAGCCGTACTCCCACGTTTCAATTCTGCATGGTTTACAAATTCTCCCACGTTTTTTCCAGCTTGCCCATGCATACCATAAACGTGAAAGTGTAGCTACACCTCGTCCTCTACAGTCTGCGAATTTGCAAAAAATGTTGCTGCACCCAGTTTGCCGTTACCGTTCTGGTCATCCACACCTTTCTTCCGCTCCTTTGTCACTTCCCAGTGAAAATTGCTAGACTCTCCATCTTCATCTTGAGGCAAATGCCCAACAGCAACAGGAGTGGGTGTAAACTGCTCGGTTACTGTTGCAGTTTTTTAGGCAAGCATGGTACTATTCACGTGCCCTGTTTACCCCTGTTTTGCATGCATTGTCGGTTCTATTGCCTTAACAGCCTCAAGAGTCCCAAAACAGTTCAATAGTGGCTTCATTACCTTCCCAGGATCCTGAATCTCAACATCTCGACTCGTGGTCTTTTTTGTTCCGCTATTGTTCGCCTCCTCTACTCGCCCTTATTTTTCGGTCCAAATTTGCTCCTTATCTTTTTCTTTCGAGATCACATGAAAGCGATTGAAGACTACAATACTAGCACCTTTGTGATCCCTAGCTGGATCATTTCCTTTACCCTACGGACCCTTTACCCCACTGGGACCGACTTTGCTCTTGACTTGCCAACGTTGAAGTTGTTTCGCTGGTTCCTCCGGGCCCAGAAGTTTTTCATTTTCCATATTTTTTTTCTTTTTTCCAAATTAATCCCACTGTTCTCAACATGTCCTTCGATCCTCTTCCCACTGTTCTCTACATGCCCTGTGATCCTCCTCCCATCACTAGCTCAGATTGGCGACTCCCTATCATTTCCCTTAAACGATGGCTTACCCGATCCCAACGGCATGGGTTTATTACCCAAAATAATACAGTCAGCTTCTTTATGACCGACATGACAACAATGGTTACAATAAGCCAGCATAGGAGCAAACTCCACCCTTTGAGAATAACCACTCGTCACTGTACCCATTTTTCTATTCTGTACAACGATCCAAATTTGCTCCACTAAGGGTTTTCTATAGTCATACTCAACACAAACGCAAGCCACACTCGGCCGTGACCCATTAGCAGTAGCCTCATCGATAAATAATGGTTTTCCTATAATTTTTGCAACCAACAACAAGGCTGATTTTTCAAAGAAATGAGCTCTCAAGTTCAGGAAGGAGATCTAAACGAGTACCACCGCAGATTCTTCCTCCGGCTCGAACTTTGGTGACCACTTAAAGATCCTCATTTTCTGGTTAGCAATAAACCAGTTCTGCTTTGTCCAAATCTTGTTAAAGTCTTGTTCATCAGACAAGTGGATGAGGACATGTTTATAATCCAAACCATCTGATTTCATATGCTCCTGCTAACTCGATTCCTTTAAACGCTGATCTAATCTCTTGTAGTCTCGGCATACGGGAGAACTTGCCCACAAGGGACAACCTGAATGGCACCGCTAAGGTTTGTATTTCATCTTCAAAGAAATTTGTAGCTAGTCGATTCTTGTAAACAAACGAATCTCTTGCCAAAGGCACCACATAAGACTTTTTCTGGAAATGGGGGGAGCACGACGGCTTTTTCTAGGTTTCCATGGCTTGCATGTGCCCATGGGAGAGTGGCGGCTTGAGGTTTTCTGCTGCTGTGGGATTATGGGTGGTTCCCTGTTGCATGAGGGTGAGTGTGGCAACCAGCTGAAAGGTAAAGGGGAGGTCCAGCAGCCGGCCAGCCGCCATTCCTTGGGGTTGAGGAAGGGGGGGAAGTGTGAAAAGTTGAGAGCGTTTTCCACTTTTTTTTTTTTGTTTTTTTTAGTTTTTTCACTATTTCTATCTTTTACTTGATAACTTTCCACTTAAACTTAAGTTCTTTCAAAAAGGAGTTAGTTTGGAGAAAGATTTTTAGCTCAACCTCCTTGCTTATTCTTCCTAGCAGTATTTCAGTTTTCAATTAATGAAATTTTGTTTATTTTCTTATCTTGTTATGCAATTTCGATCCACCATTGGAGTTCGTTAAAGTTTAGTGAAGTTGGCAAAGTGATAAGATTTTTAGTTGATTTTTAGTCCTAGAAATCTTGTTACTTTGTTGACCGAGCCTAACTTAATCATAAGGTGATTTCAGTATTAAGGTTAAAAGTATTCTTTCTTTCTTTTTAATTTTTAGCATGTTCTTTCTCTTATTTTACTCTTTAAATTCTATTCATAATAAAAATATGAGTAGCTAAACAATTTTAGCTAGGCTTTTTAATGGAATTTTGTCACGACCCGGAACTCCCTATCGGGCCCATGACAACCGCCGCGAGGCCTCGACAGACATTCTTCACCCCGATTGCCGATTGAAACCCCGCAAGGCTTATCATCAACTTTCGCATCTCTCCGGTGAGCAACAGTTATTAAATCTCACATTTCAAAAAAGTCATAAGTCATTTTCAAATAAGAACAATAAAATATTAGTTTTTGGCTCACAGGGGCATTTTCGTAATTTTTCATCAAAAATCTCAAAACTTGCTAAAAATGTAGTAGGTAAGCAGAATATATATATTTAATGATTTAAAAACAAATTAAGTATCTAAAACGTTCATTTGAAAGCAAATTGTTGATAACTAGTACTATTCAAAAATAATAAATAAAATATTCTATTTTCTCATAAAATAAATTTTTATAGAAATATTCGTAAATAATTTTTCGCACATGAAAGTAAAGTAAAAATTGTATGAATATAAATACAGATAACCAAAATATAAGTTTTGATCTGCAATGACACGTGGGCTCCAATTGACCAAGAGGATGTAAGACTGTGAACTCTTACTTTCTATAATGCAGTTTCGAGCTTAGTTCTCGTCCTACTCGACTATCTACAAACTGTCCTGAGCCTGAAAAATGTATAGGAAGAAGGGGTGAGATTTTATAATCTCAGTGAGTAAACAGATACCATCTAAAGTATCTAAAGCTGAGTAAATAGAGACAATTAAAATAAGTCATCATACTGTAATTTCATTACCTTTCAGTTCATTTCAACCAAATAAAATCAATCCATATAAATCGAGTAATCAACTTGGCTTATGAATTTCTTAAAACTTTGGCTCGTGCCAAAACTCATACTCGGTGATACCTTGCGCAGGGCATCCAACTGAGTCCGCCAAGGCTGTTAAAATTTTGTATACACTTAAAATATATTTTTAGTTTGAGAAAAATACAGTCGTTCCTTGGCGTTGGCTGAGTTCCCCTTCACGTGGTGGTTTGACGTGAAGTGAACCCTAAGCTTTACCCTAGGATATACCCTACGCGCCTCTCCGTTCGAGGTAATAATATAATGGAGTTTATCGTGCCCCTCTAATAGGCTGGTCCACGGAACCCCCTCTGCAGTAAATAATTAATATATACTCCACCAATTCAATAAAATTCATTCTAGCATGGCATGGCAATTTATCGCAATCTAGCCTCTCAAGGCTGAATACACAATACAAATAATTCTGACACCAAAATCAGTTTAGCCATTCATGCTCATATATTGTCATAAGCCATTCAATTTAAAACCATAAATTTACAACACAAGCAGGCAGTCTCCAATTACTCTATTTTCAAAACCAATATTCGATTTTCCAAAAAATTTATAAAATCATTTTATAAAATCACAATTTCTCTTAAAACATAGCAATTTACCATTTAAACTCATTTTTTATAAAATCACACAATTGTATAAAACTACTCTAGATAATTAAGACGATAATAAGTTTACTCACAGTATTAGGAGTAGAAATACTCCTATCTTCCGCCCTCGGGTGCAGTCTCTTACCCGAAACAATTGACTCACCACCTATCCATAATCTATGACACAAAATTCAATAAATTGTGTCAATTTATCATAAATTATTTCATGCTCTTATCCATGCGTATGCACTAGATAGGATTTGAAATGTTTAGACAATCGCTTAATTACGGTGTCCGACCTAACTCTCCTATACATGGTGTAAAGTCTTAAAATCCCCAATTCGACTCCAATTCTATCCATTTCAATTTCAATTATCCAATTATATCCACAATACCTCAATGACTGTGAATTTGGTCCAATTTATCAGTCCAGACTATAAATTACGCTTTTACCCCTAGTGGATAAAAATTTCAATTTATTGCATCGAAAATTCCCATTTAATTTTCGACCTCATAATTCATCATTTTTCCACCCAATTCTCTTAAAATAAAGTCAACCTCATCCTCACATACCATTGGCTAGATTCGGCCTAGAGAAATTCATGGAGAAGATAAATATTTTTCTTGTTGTTTTACTCATAAACATGTTAAACTAACACTAAACACTAACATAGCTCAAAATCAAATTTATCTAACAACTTTCTCTCTCTAAACCCATATGACCAGAATTGAAATCATCCTCAAATCACAAGATTCAACCATGAAAAATTATGGGAAATGCATGGAAAAGGTAAAGCACAAGACAAATTTAAGAAATGTTACCTTTTTTCACTTGATTTTTGAATTTTCACTTATTTTCCCTTTAAATTTCTTGGCTAGGGTTTTATTTTCTCCTTTCTCTCTCTTGTTTCTTGCTTGGCCGAATGTTGAAGAAGAAGAATAGGTTATGGGCTGATTTTTTTATGCCTTTTTATTGTTTAATGAAATAATATTATTTTATTCATATTTTAAATATTTTATTAATTCATTTTTTTTTCTAGCCATCCACTTGTCCTACTTTTTCCACCATGCATTCCCTTTGACTTATCCAAGTCTTAAGTGAAATTTCCAGATTTTTCCAAAGTTTTGGTGGAGCAAATTTTTCAAAATTACACTTTTGCCCCTAAACTTTTCAAAAATTACATTTTTACCCCAAAAATTGAAAATTTGCCATAATGCATAATTTGCACTCCTCATACTCATTTCACACTCCAAATAATTAAATTTGATCAAAATCCTTTCAAAAATTAAATTTTCGATTTCGGATGGCAAAATTACCATTTTACCCTTTTTCTCCAAATTATACCAAAATTAAAATTTTTCACTTCTAAACCTCAAATCTTACTCCAATAAGTCAAATGGGGCCAAAAATCTTTTCTAAAAATTTCCATTTTGCCCCTAACCGGTCAATTTTCCGGATTGACTCCAAATCAGACCTCAAACTTCGAATTACCATATTAAACCATTCTGGGACTTTAAAATTCTTAATTTCATCGTGAATTCTCTATTTGATCTAGTTCGAGGCTTAAATCAACTTTATTTATCACTATATCAAAGTATGGGGTATTTCAAATTTGGTCAAGTAGCTTAAGTAATATACATTCTCTTTGGCAAAAAACATGTAAACTTAAATAACTTAGTTCATTTTCTTTGTGCTTAATGCACCTTTTTAATTCACCTTATAAATGTGATGCATGGTAACTCTAATAAACCTTAAGGAGGGAATTAGAGGGATTCTTAATGAACTAGACATAGGAATTTTAAAATCTGGACTAAGATAATTATTTAAGAGATTAGTAACTGTAGTGAATGTTATAGGGGAATTTAAGGGGAGTCCTAATGAGCTAGAAATAGGAATTTAGGAATCTAGACTAAAAAGAAAATGACATATGAATTAGTAGAATCAATGACTCTTAGGTGAAAGCAAGGGTAGTGACCACTATATCTACCAATCATGTGTAATTGCTTAAGGAAACTTAATCTTAACGCATTATTATTAATTATCTTATCTATCGTGGTAAACATTTAGTAATAATAGGTTTACATGACTTAGACATAAGCATGTAGATAATTAAGTGTTCCTAATTAACAAGTTGTCTAAGATAAGTTAAGCTAAAAAGAAAGCATTAACCTAAGTGAAAATGACCAAAGGAAGTTAGAAACCCTAGGCTTTTGTTATTGATTTTCTTTATAAAATTCTCTAATCTTTTCATGAGATTGGCTTAGGCAAAGGAAGCAAGACTCAGTAATTAGTGCAAGTCCACACAAGACAATCCTTGTGGGAATTTCACACTCTGCTTACACTTATCTACCTAAAGCAACTCGTGCACTTGCGAAATTTTGCTATCATTGTCCGTACGTGAACTTTACTTGATTAAGCCTACGAGACATTGGTATAAATTTCTCTGATCCAACTTGTCTCGATACCATTATTAGAGCATAGTTGACCACTCCCCAAGGTCCCATCAGTGGTACCCATGGTTCCTCTCCACACTTATACATTGCTTGCATCTAGGCATCTACAAAGCTCTCCAAGGTACCTCCACACTTATGAGCATTCTTAGTCTTACGATCCATTCCTCTTTTTTCTTGCAAACTAGCCACTCACTTTCTTAAAATTCAAGGATAGGAATACATGATGGCAAGAAAGGCTTTCAAAATCTTTTAACTTTGCATTAAAAGTTACTTTTGATCCATATAGTGAAGAGTTAGGCACACCTAATGAAATGTCTTTTACCTTTCCAACGATAATAATTCAATGATCTAAATGTCTCAACTAAAGTGGCAAGAGTTGGATTAATGTTCCTTGTCACTTGGTTGAAGAAATCTATGATTGAGACTTCAATGTACCTTGAGATCATCGGGAAAACTACCAATCCATAAATGGCTAAGGCTAAGGCAAGCTAACCATGTTCATCCTCCTTGTGCTTCCATGCAAAAAACTCCACGGAAGGCACTCTGTATCTCCTTTCTTCTTTGAGATTTGATCAACTTCTTTAGTGGTGATATCTAACATCTTGGCTAGTTTTCTTCGATGCCCTGTATTTGAGCCCTCCAATATATTTTTTCAGGCTGCATTTGATCTATATGAAGTAATGATGAATAATCCTCAATTGTTAATGTAACAACCCCTCCTAGGTCGTTACAGGATTCCGAGACCTCTAGGAAAGACCAATTAAGTCCCGAATAAGCCTTACTCACAATGCCCATTAGTTCACTATATATGATCCCATTCCATATTGATACTAAAAGCAATATACTCTCATACCATGATTTAAACCATAAACATAATAATCGATTCAAACTCTAAACCATTTTGTCACGACCCGAAACCTCCTTCAGGCCCATGACAATCGCCGCGACGTCCCGATTGACACTCATTATTCGGAATGCCAACCGAAACCCCGCAAGGCTTACATATCAGTTTCTTTCCTTTCCTGTGAGCAATCATTGTTAAATATCGAGTTTTTAGAGAATATACACTATTTTAGATCAAAAACAATCAAAATAAAATTTTCGCCACACAAGGGTATTTTGATAATTTTTTTCTCAAAAATTTCAAAACTGACTAAAACGTAATATACAAGTACAAAACACATAATTCATATTCAAAATGAATTTAAAAGTCTAAAATCTTCATTTAAAACGAAATTACGGTTATTTGAATATAATAAGAAAATAAAAGAAATATTAAGGAAAATATTCTATTTTCTTATAAAATAATATTTATAGAATTATACGTGAATAATTTTTATAGCGTAAAAGCTAAATAAATTTATACATACTGAAATACAGTAAGCCAAAATATTTAATTTAATTTACAATAACAAGAGGGCCCCCGAATAAACAAAAGTATAGAGGACTGTGAACCTACGGTTTGGAAAATGCAGATCCAATGGTAGTCCTCGATGAGATCAACTATCTACAGTCTATACTGAACCTGAAATGGGTGGAAAGGAGGGTGGTGAGATTATAAAATCCCAATGAGTAAACAGACATTATCATAAATATCTAAAGGCGAGTAAAATTGAGTCAAGTTTAAACAACAAATTTCAACCCATTTCATAATGTTTTCAATTTATTTCTTAAACCACAAAATATTTGTAATTTACCAAAACAGTTGTTAAGGCTTATGTCTTTTATTAAAACAAGGCTCAAGCCAAAACTAATCCTCGGGGATACCTTGGCCGAGGCATCTAACCGAGTCCGCCAAGGTTGTTAAAATATTCACACGTGAAACACATTTTTATTTTTAAAACAAGCCGTCCCTTGGCGTTGGTCGAGTTACACATTCACGTGGG
Organism: Theobroma cacao; assembly: GCF_053813885.1. Classification (NCBI taxonomy): domain Eukaryota; kingdom Viridiplantae; phylum Streptophyta; class Magnoliopsida; order Malvales; family Malvaceae; genus Theobroma; species Theobroma cacao. The sequence continues at coordinate 10,367,320 of NC_142644.1, read as the reverse complement.
GGTTCGACGTGAAGTGAGCTCTAATACTACCCCGAGAGTTACCCTCCTCGCCTCTACAACCGGAGCAACTATATAACTGGGTTTACCGTGCCCCTCTAATAGGCAGTCCACGAAAACCGGTCACTGCAGTGACTAACCCACCAATTTTAATAAAATTTTGACAGTATAACGTGGCTTTTATTTATTTATCTAGCCTGCATAGTAAAACAACTTACATAAATTTCCCAATGCACTCACAAAATATAGCCACAATTACTCAATTTCAAGTCATTTCTCATAAGCCATTCCTAGGAAAATCTATATTTTTCAAGTCAATTTGCAGCCTCCAATTACTCAATTTCATAATCAATGCAATATATTTTTATTTGTCACATTTATTCCTAAAACATCAAAAATCCGGTTTTAATCTCGTTCTCATTTCATAAAATACATAAAGGGCATTTAAAAATAAACTCTAGATAATTTACAATAATAATAAGTTTACTCACCATTTGTACAAACTAAAAGCTTTCTAAGCTCCCCGATCACTACTCGTCGGATACGACTTCTTTGCCTTTTCCGGAAGGCTCTCCTCCTAGACACATTACAAAAATTTACACAATTCATCACATTGATGCTAAATCACTATATAATTAACTTAAATCCTATACTAATGCATGGTATGAAATGCAATAGCCTAAAACGGCTTAAACGTGGTATTAACCTATTTTTGGCACTTTGACCGATAAATTGCTAACGCGCTCCATTTTAGCTCTAAATCATCCCATTCTCTCTCCAACATTTCTAACCATTAAATATCAGCCAATAACCTTCTAAAAACAACAAAATCAGCTCACTCCCTTCCTTGGAAAATTCGGCCAAAAATGGGACATTAACTCGGTTAATTTTCTACTTTGTTTTTCTATCACGTTTAATCGTTTTTCATCATTTTCTCTTCATTTCCCTTAGAATAAAATCAATTCATCATCATTGTACAGCATTGAGCATCCCGCCAAGAGTGGGTATTGTGAAAATTTAATGATTTCTTGCCCAATTTAATTTCTAAACACATTTAACTAACTAAAACTATCAATTTAACTAAAAATCAAAACCTAAAAATTTCAATTTCTCTCCCCTAGAATTTTGTCCAGCCCTTGATATCACTTTTTGATCTCTCTCCTCAAGCATGCTAAATGGAAATAAAGGCATAGGAAAGGTAGAAATCAAGCTAAAATCGAAAAATCTTACCGTTAGACGTGTAAACGGGCGAAAAACGCGAATTCCCTTTTGAATTTTCTTGTTTCTCTTTGGTTTTTCTTTTTTTCTTCCTTTCCTCTCTATTTTCTCTCTTGTTCTCCCTTATGGCCGGCCAGCACTTAAAATGGGGTTTAAATGGGCTGACTTTTCATTAAAATAATATTATTTCATTTTTAAAAATGCCACGTGTCACTTTCCCATTGACCCATTTTTAAAATTTCATCCATTTGTTTCCAAATTTTCACCATACACTTGTCCCACATATCCATAGCTTAGATAAAATTCTCAGACTTATCCAAAGTCTCGATGGAGTAATTTTTAAAATTTACACTTTTGCCCCCGTAAAAGTGAAAAATTACATTTTTGCCCAAAAAACTGAAAAATTGCCCATAGACATATTTTCATCCCTTATACTCATACCATTCTCCAATTTGTCAAATTTGATCTAAATTCTCTCAAAATCTCAAATTTTGTCTGCGGGTGGTAAAATTACGATTTTGCCCCTACACTTTAGAAATCACCAGAATTAAACTTTTTCACTTCCTATCATTAAATTATACTCCAAATATTTAATCTTGGTCAAAAATTTCACTCCATTATCCAATTATTATCATAAGTGGCAAAATGACGATTTTACCCCTAAACATCAAAATTTTCAATTTTACCCCTAATGAACCCTCGAACTCCGAACAATCATTTTTAGTCATTCCTTGACTATAAAATATTAAATTTCACCCTACAATTCCTATTTGAACTAGTTCGAGGTTAAATCAACTCAAGTGTACCATTAGGTACAATATCGAGTTTCGTCTATTCTTAGGTGCTTTTCCTAACATAATAACATGCTACTCAGTGCATGTATGTCATGACATGTGTTTATAGGGTCAGGTTTTACACATTTAATCACAAGAATATACATCGAAATTCACATTCTTCAATTATTTACTTATAACAAAATCAATATCCATTTACAACTTAATAAATAAAGTGTTACGACTCGACCTCTAACAGCAGAGCGACTCAAGATAAAATGCTATGAGATGCATTTACCTATTTGCGGTGGACCATACATGTCGATGATTACACGTTAGGCTGATCCTTGTCTGCAAAAAGGGGACAAAGAGGGGTGTGAGTCTCACAAACTCAATGATCATCGGCTCCGTGAGCAGGGGATAGATGAGAAACAAGCAAATAGCAGATCAGTTGAATATAAAAATGTAAGATTATAAAAACAATATATTCCAAACGGGGGTTTTGTGCCTTATATGAAAAACCGAGGATTTCTTACGCATTATAAACACTTCAATTGGTAAATCAACCAAGGCAGATAAAATTTTCGCTACAAAACAGATCGATAACCTTATTCAAGACAATCATTTGAAATATTGAATTATAACAATTTTACATAAAGAAAATTCCGCCGTTAAGATCAATTGACAATTTACTCAAATCAAATCAATATATTCGGCAAGCTCCCATGAAATCGAAAGTTAATCAAACTCATACATAAATCACAAATCAACTCACACTCGAGGAGGTAAATTTCATTTCACCATAAAAATAGGGGAGCTGCAGAAAAATGGTTAAATTTCGCTTTCACCATGCAAAGAAATATGAGTTTGAAAACCCAAAGATGCCACTATCGAGTAGGGAATGAAAATAAACTCGTGGTCCCGCTACCACATAATAACATCCGAGAGCATCGCTTCCACCGGATTCCCATATACCATGGCGATCTCAACGATGTTGGCCGACATCGGAGATATCAGAAAGTCGCAACTGCGTAATCATTTGGTGGCCTAGCCACACATACAAATATCAGAGGTCGTGGCCCCAACCACGCCTAACCACCCGTCAATGACCCAAAGGTTCTCTAGCTAGAGCTCATTCGTGCACAAGGGTCACACTTAACCGATGTGACATCCAACCTACTCTCGACGCTCTCGGCTTATAAAACTATTTTAAAAATCACTTTATTTCCTTGAACTCTTGTTTTAAAATTATTTCCAAAGCATTCAACATAGGGTATGATAAAATCTATCAGTTTCTCAAAACATATTTACGCATGAATTTCAAAACAATAATTCGCACGGTGAATAAGCAATATAACCATGAATGCACACTGCACAATATAAGGCATAGATTTTGAGGCAAAACAATGTGAAGAGCTTGTTTCCCGTTTTTCCAAAACACTTTACATATAATTTATACATATATATATATATATATATTCAAAATGATTTCTAAGCGCAATTTGCAACCATAATTTCCTAAGATTGCTACCAGCACATGCTATCCACAATTTTCATGTTTAAAATAAATCATATGTATAGGTATATATTTACGAAAAGTTTAAAATTGGCAACCTCTACTCACCTCACAATAGCGGAATTACTATGTCGCTATTGATTCGTACACGCGTATAATTATTCCTATTTGCCAGTCACGTACTTTGAAATACCCCATACTTTGATATGGTGATAAATAAAATTGATCGAATGCATATTGAGGTCAATTAAAATGTTTAGAAGTGATAAAAGGCGAAAGGAGTAGTTTAGGATAAAATGTTTCGCAAGTGAGAAAATAATAATAAAATAATAATAATTTTATCAGAGGAGAATTTGTGAGATAAAAGGCGATTTGGAAGTCAAGTGAGGCATAATAAGGTATTTTGGGTACCAAGGAGACAAGATAAAATTTTTAGAATAAAATAATATTTTATTAATAAAATAATATTAAAATATTAATATTTAGCCGGATGTCGAAGTCAATCAAGAAGAAAGATCATATGGTTGATCCAAGTGGGGGAGAAGATGACAAGCTCGACTCTATAAAAATATTTATCATGACATACATGTGATGGATAGCATGTTTGCATACTAGGAGAGTCCCAAAAAAAAATTACAAAAGTCGATATTGTACCTAGACGTACAACAAAGTTGATTTAAGCCTCGAACTAGATCAAATAGAGAATTTACAATGAAATTAAGAATTTTAAAGTCCCAGAATGGGTTAATATGGTGATTCGGAGTTCGAGGATCAATTTGGAGTCAAATTGGAATTTTCGCTATCCAGGGGCAAAATGGTCATTTGCCACCTGGGGACAAAATGGAAATTTTTAGAAAAGATTTTTGGCCCCATTTCACTTATTGGAGTAAGATTTGAGGTTTAGAAGTGAAAAATTTTAATTTCGGTATAATTTGGAGTAAAAGGGTAAAATGGTAATTTTACCATTCGGAATTGAAAATTTAATTTTTTGAAAGGATTTTGATCAAATTTAATTATTTGGAGTGTGAAATGAGTATGAGGAGTGAAAATTATGCATTATGGAAAATTTTCAATTTTTGGGGTAAAAATGTCATTTTTGAAAAGTTCAGGGACAAAAGTGTAATTTTGAAAAATTTGCTCCACCAAAACTTTGGAAAAATCTGAAAATTTCACTTAAGACTTGGATAAGTCAAAGGGAATGCATGGTGGAAAAAGTAGGACTAATGGATGGCTAGAAAAAAATGAATTAATAAAATATTTAAAATATGAATAAAATAATATTATTTCATTAAACAATAAAAAGGCATAAAAAAATCAGCCCACCCATTCTTCTTCTTCAACATTCGGCCAAGCAAGAAATAAGAGAGAGAAAGGAGAAAATAAAACCCTAGCTAAGAAATTTAAAGGGAAAATAGGTGGAAATTCAAAAATCAAGTGAAAAAAAAGGTAACATTTCTTAAATTTGTCTTGTGTTTTACCTTTCCCATGCATTTTCCATCATTTTTCATGGTTGAATCATGTGATTTGAGGATGATTTGAATTCTGGTCATATGGGTTTAGAGAGAGAAAGTTGTTAGATAAATTTGATTTTGAGCTATGTTAGTGTTTAGTGTTAGTGTAGCATGTTTATGAGTAAAACAATAAGAAAAATATTTATCTTCTCCATGAATTTTCCTAGGCCGAATCTAGCCAATGGTATGTGAGGATGAGGTTGACTTTATTTTAAGAGAATTGGGTGGATAAATGATGAATTATGAGGTTGGAAATTAAATGAGAATTTTCGGTGCAATAAATTGAAATTTTTACCCACTAGGGGTAAAAGCGTAATTTATAGTCCGGACTGATAAATTGGACCAAATTCACAGTCATTGAGGTATTGTGGATATAATTGGATAATTGAAACTGAAATGGATGGAATTGGAGTCGAATTGGGGATTTTAAGAATTTACACCGTGTATAGGCGAGTTAGGTCGGACACCGCAATTAAGCGATTGTCTAGACATTTCAAATCCTATCTAGTGCATACGCATGGATAAGAGCCTGAAATAATTTATGATAAATTGACACAATTTATTGAATTTTGTATCATGGATTATGGATAGATGGTGAGTCAATTGTTTCGGGTAAGAGACTGCACCCGAGGGCGGAAGATAGGAGTATTTCTACTCCTAATACTGTGAGTAAATTTATTATCATCTTAATTATCTAGAGTAGTTTTATACAACTTTGAGATTTTATGAAAAATGGGTTTAAATGGTAAATTGCTATGTTTTAGGAGAAATTGTGATTTTATAAAATGATTTTATAAATTTTCTGAAAAATCAAATACTGGTTTTGAAAATAGAGTAATTGGAGACTATATGCTTGTGTTGTAAATTTATGGTTTTAAATTGAATGGCTTATGACAATATATGAGCATGAATGGCTAAATTGATTTTGGTGTCAGAATTATTTGTATTGTATATTCAGCCTTGAGAGGCTAGATTGCGATAAATTGCCATGTCATGCTAGAATGAATTTTATTAAATTGGTGGAGTATATATTAATTATTTACTGCAGAGGGGGTTCCGTGGACCAGCCTATTAGAGGGGCACGGTAAACTCCATTATATTATTACCTCGAACGGAGAGGCGCGTAGGGTATCTCCTGGGGTAAAGCTTAGGGTTCACTTCACGCTAAACCACCACGTGAAGGGGAACTCAGCCAACGCCAAGGAATGGCTGTATTTTTCTCAAACTAAAAATATATTTTAAGTGTATATGAAATTTTAACAGCCTTGGCGGACTCGGTTGGATGCCCTGCGCAAGGTGTCACTGAGTATGAGTTTTGGCACGAGCCAAAGTTTTAAGAAATTCATAAGCCAAGTTGATTACTCGATTTATATGGATTGATTTTATTTGGTTGAAATGAACTGAAAGGTAATGAAATTACAGTATGATGACTTATTTTAATTGTCTCCATTTACTCGGCTTTAGATACTTTTAATGGTATCTGTTTACTCACTGGGATTATAAAATCTCACCCTTTTTTCCTATACATTTTTCAGGCTCAGGACAGTTTGTAGATAGTCGAGTAGGACGAGAACTAAGCTCGGAACTGCATTATAGAAAGTAAGAGTTCACAGTCTTACATCCTCTTGGTCAATTGGAGCCCACGTGTCATTGCAGATCAAAACTTATATTTTGGTTATCTGTATTTCTATTCATAAAATTTTTACTTTACTTTCATGTGCGAAAAATTATTTACGAATATTTCTATAAAAATTTATTTTATGAGAAAATATAATATTTTATTTATTATTTTTGAATAGTACTAGTTGTCAACAATTTGCTTTCAAATGAACGTTTTAGATACTTAATTTTTTTAAAATCATTAAATATATATTTTCGGCTTACCTACTACATTTTTAGCAAGTTTCGAGGTTTTCGACAAAAATGACAAAAATGCCCCTGTGAGCAAAAAAAAATGTTATGTTATGATTTGGAAATGATTTGTAATCCTTCGTATTTTGATTATTTGATAACTATTGCTCACCGGGGAAGTGCGAAAGCTGATACGAGAGCCTTGCGAGGTTTCGATCGACATTCGGAGTGAAGAATGTTTGTCGAGGCTTCGCGGCGATTGTCACGGGCTCGATGGGGAGTTCCGGGTCGTGACATACTTCGTCCTGCACGCTTCCATGACAAACTTTCCTAGGAACAATTTAAACTCAAAATACTTAATCACACACTTATATGGGGAGCAGCTTAATAAAAATTCCTTAACTAAATTGCATATTTTTCATCCAAAATATGCACAATATTAAACCACCCATAAACCTTAATATAATATTAACTTACCATTTTTTTCCTCTTTTTTTTTTTACTCTCTTAGCCGGCCCCTCCATCATTTCTTCTCTTTCTTTCTCCCTTAAAGCAAGCTTTTTTCTTTTTTTTTCTTTCTTCTTCTCTTTTCTTCTTCTTCTTCGGCTGACACTTTTTAGATTTTTTCTTCCTTTTTCTCTCTCCTTTTCATCTCTTTTATTTCTCTTTACTTTTTTTCTTTTTCTCATCCTTTGCCAGCCCCATCATCATCATTATTTCTTCTCTTTCTTTTGCCTTCACTCTATGTGGCCGGCCCCAACCCATTCAACACAAAAACATTGGTTTAGCTTCTTATTTGACCACATGGGCAACTGCTCATATTGGTCTTTCCCTTTTTTTTTTTACAATTATATATATATACATTTTTATATTCATTTACTATTATTATTTTTATTATTATTATTTATTTTATTTTCTTAAAATAATAAAATTTACATATAAATTTTCATTCCTTGTATTTGCTACACAATCCTTAAGTTTTCGTATTTTAAAATTGGTCCTTCCGACATATGTAAAAATTATAATTTCCTTCTATCTTCCTTCTCTTACTACAACCAAAATATCGAAGTTATTCTTCAACGCGGTATCACCGTAATATTTAAATATTGACTTACCCGCGTTAGCTCTATTTAATAAAATCTCACAGTTTCACTTACGTTATTTATCTCTCAAATTCATTCGTACTTCTTCTCCCCCACTTAAATTAGTCATAGAACTTTCTCTCATGACTAATTTCGATAACCAATAACATATTAATATTTTAATATCATTTATTTATAAAATAAAATAATATTTTTTTTCTAAAATATTTTTCTCACCCGTACTCGATTTTTTACTTTTATTTTACATCAAGTGACTCTTCGTTTTATCGATAGGGTCTTATTGATGGCTAAACGAGGATACGGGGTGTTACAATCTCTCTCACTTAATTAGAATTCGTCCCCGAATTCACGTCAGCATCAGGTTCTTAATGTCACTTTACAATCGTACTTCACTTCCTTCTTCATAGGGATTTTAATCTTTCTGCCTCATTTATTTTTGTTTCAACTAAAACACGTTACATAGGTCCCTTATCATCTTAAAAATCAAAACCATGATTAAAAATCAACTCTAACCAACGTCTTTGCCTCAGGTTGAGTTCTTTTTGGGTGAGCAAATATTTCAAACTTTTATGGTCAGTAAAAATCTGACAACGCTCACCATATAAGTAATGCCTCCAGATTTTCAATGCAAGGACTACTGCTGCTAACTCCAAATCGTGGGTAGGGTAATTCATCTCATGCTTTTTCAACTGCCGAAAAGCATAAGCTACCACTTTTTCCTCCTGCATTAACATGCACCCTAATCCCAATTTAGAGGCATCACTGTACACCACAAATTCTTTCCCACTAACAGGAAGTGTCAAAACTGGAGCAGAGGTCAGCCGTTTTTTAGCTCCTCAAATCGACTTTCACATACGTCATCCCAATCAAACTTAACTCCTTTACGAGTCAAACGAGTCAGAGGAGCTGCTATCAATGAAAATCCTTGAACAAATCTCCGATAATAACCAACTAAGCTAAGAAAACTGTGAATTTCAGTTACTGTTTTTGGTTGCTCCCATTGTAAGATTGCCTCAATCTTCTTGGGATCGACATTATTTCCAGCTCCAGACACAACATGTCCCAAGAAAACCACTTCCTTCAACTAGAACTCACATTTAGAGAACTTGGCATAGAGTTGTCTCTCACGCAAAGTTTGCAACACAATGAGTAATTGCTTAGCATGTTCATCATCGTCCCTTGAGTACACCAAGATATCATCTATAAACACTATCACGAACTTATCCAAGTGCAGATGAAACACCCTGTTCATAAGATCCATAAAAACTATCGGGGCATTAATCAAACCAAACGGCATCACCAGAAACTCTTAATGCCCATAACGCATCCTAAAAGCAGTCTTGGGTACATCCTGCTCCTTAATCTTCAACTGATAATACCCAGACCTCAAATCAATCTTAGAGAACACCATAGCACCTCGTAATTGATCAAAAAGATCATCAATCTGGGGTAAAGGATATTTATTTTTGATGGTCACTCGGTTCAGCTGACGATAATTGATACACAATCGAAGAGTGCCATCCTTTTTTTTTACAAATAGGACTGGTGCTCCCCAAGGAGAAATGCTAGGGCGAATGAAACCTTTATCCACCAAATCTTGCAGTTGGACCTTCAGTTCCTTCAACTCTGTTGGAGCCATTCTATATGGAGGGATAGAAATAAGTGCGGTACTCGAAAGTAAATCAATAGGGAACTCAAGCTCTCGATCAGGAGGTAGTCCCTGTAACTCATCAGAAAATACATCAGGAAACTCACTAACTATTGAGACATCCTCTAACTTAGGTTCCCCTTTTGAAGTATCAATCACGTGAGCCAAATAAGCTGGATACCCTTTCTGCACCAGTTTCAAAGCTTTGATGGCCGAGATTACACAAGACGGTAATACTCGATGTTCCCCTGCAAACACAATCTCTACTCCCTTCGAATTCTGAAGAATAACTTTTTTCCTAAAATAATCCACATTCGCCCGATGTGCAGTTAACCAGTCCATACCTAATATTAAATCAAAATCTTGAATCTCTAAAGGAATTTAGTCAGCTTTGAATTCTTCCTCACCAACCCTTATCCCACAATCTCTATAATAAGTGTTTCTAATCAATTGTTCTCCTAAAGGGGTATGGACTACAATCTCTTCCTCTAAAGGTGACAGGTTTCTATCAGAAAAAGATGCAAATGTTGTGCTCACATAAGATCTATCTGAACCATAATCAATTAAAACATGAGCTTTTTTGTCAAATACAAACATAGTACCTATCACAGCACTAGGTCGAACTCGGGCTTCTTCCTCGGTCACTACAAGAACTCTCGTCGGAGTGTGAGCCTGTGTCTAGAGGATGGACGTGCCAGGGTATTACTCCCCATGTCAGACTTTATCACAACACCCTGTCGCGATTGTGACCCAGAAAAATCTCTTCTCTGTGTATCGACATGAACCGGAGAAGATGAAACAACTGTAGTAGCTCGCACTAACTGTGGACAAGCACTCCTTATGTGACCTTGTTGTCCGCACTGAAAACATCATACAAGCTCTCTGCACGGTCCGAGATGAACTTTTCTACAATTTCGACATCTGTCAAAACTTTCAAAGCTCTTCCCAAGAGCACTCGTCGCTGACCTACTAAATCTAGAAGGCCTCTATTGTGACTGTTGAGATGGGGGTTGGGTAGATGCTACTGAAACTGTGGTGGTACTCCCCAAAGTAGATAAATCCCTACCCTTCTTCGAGGGTTGATCGAAATATATATTCGGATTCCTCCTTTTAACAAACTCAGCCCGGATTCGCCTGTTCTCAGTTGCAAGTTTCTTAGCCCGTAGAGCCATCTGCACAACCTCTTTATACGGCTCTTTACCTGTCACTGTCATTTGGTCTCGAATTTCATTTCGGAGCCTTTCCTCAAAATAAGTAGCCTGATCTTTCTCAGTCTTCACCAGATCAAGCAAATAAGACATTAGCTCATTAAAACGAGCTTCATACTCCTCTATTGTCGAGCTCCCTTGTTTTAGGCTTAAGAATTCCTTCTTCTTTTCCTTTTGATGAAAATGAGTATAATACTGACCATCGAACTCTCGTAGAAAATCTGACCAGGTCGGAGGAGTAGTAAAACGAGACTTCACTAAGTTCCACCCAGTACGGGCCCTTTTCTCAAGCAATCTAGTGGCCACCATCAATTTCATATCATCCTCTAGTCTCATATCATTAAGTGTCTCCGATACCTGAATGATCCAATCCTTAGTTGCGGTTATGTCCAGATCACCCGTAAAAAAAATGCAATCGAGTTGCCTAGCCTCCTTAAGCTTCTTAGAAATGGAAACATAAGGTACCGGTGGTGGAACAGGAGGTGGAGGTGGCGGCACTGAAGGAGCAATCGGAGGAACAACAAGAGGAACTTGACCAGCCTGGGCCTGGCCAGTACTAGCAATAAAAAAAGCTGCCAATGCCTGTACTGCCTCAGGAGACATGGCAGGGACATCAGGAATATTGGTAGGTGGTGGAGGATGTGGAGGAGTCTTAGTTAGTTCAGCAGTAGGTGCTGCCCGAAAAGTAGACGCAACCGATTCCCCCTCTACAAGATTTGGTTGATTATGTCGAAAATGACCTTTTCCCCTCCCGACTAGTCTAAAGAGAGGTGGGCGTCCACGTCGAGGAGGCATGATGATCTATAAGAAAAGACAGAACAAACTTAAATGTCTTTAAGTTCTATATGCAACTATATGCATTTAACTTAATCTAATCTACCTTGGGGCCACATTGACACTATAGTTTTTAAAATAACTTTAAAACCAAAAGCTCTGATACCACAAGAATTATCACGACCCGGCACTCCCTTCAAGCTCGTGACAACCTCCATGAAGTCTCGGTAATCATTCATTACCTGGTATGTCAACCGAAACCTCATAAGGCTCTTGCATCAGTTTTCCACTTCCCCTGTGAGCAATAGTTACTAAATATCGAGTTTTAAGAGAATATAAACTATTTTAGATCGAAAACAATCAAAATAAAATTTTGACCACACAGGGGTATTTTGGTCATTTTTACCTGAAAATTTTGAAACCTAATAAAAATACAACGTATGGTAGAAAGATATCCATTTTCGATTAAAAATAAATTTTTGTAATCTAAATCATCCATTTGGAGTGAAAAGTTGACTAATTAGACTAAATAAAAATATTCGATAATATATTCCATTTTCTTATAAAACAATTTTTATAGAACAATGCATAATTAATTTTCGTAGCATGAGAACAAAATAAATTCATACACATAGTGATACAGTAAACCAAGTATTCAAAATTATCCTATAGTGGCATATGGGTCCCGAGATAACCAAAAGTGTGCAAGAAGGTAGACCTACGATTTTCAAGGAAATAAGTCCAAAAGAAATCCTTGATGAAATCGACTGCCTACAGACTATCCTGAGCCTGAAATGGTTAAAAAGAAAGGGTGAGTTTTCATAAACTCAATGAGTAAACAAAGTCCGTCATTAACTTCTAAAGCCGAGTAAATGGAGACAGTTAACTTTTCATCATACCATAATCCACAACATTTTGTACTTGTTTCAAATCATATATATAAAATAACACATTTCATTATAATGCACATCTCGACTTATAATTTTCTCAAAAACTTGGCTCGTGCCAAAAATCATACTCGGTGATACCTTGGTCGAGGCATTTAACCGGGTCCGCCAAGGTTATTAAGTTAACAACTACTCATAAAAACATAATTTAGCCATCCCTTGGCGTTGGCAGAGTTCATCCTCAAGTGGTGGTTCAATGTGAAGTGAACTCCATCGTACCTTAGGAGATATCCTCTGCGCCTCTCATACTAAGGTAAATATAACGAGGTTTACCGTGCCTCTCTATTAGGCTAGTCCACGGAAACCCACTTACTGCAATGGCTAATTAAATAACCCGCCAATCAATAAAATTTTGACAGCATAACGTGGCTAACATAATACTACCCAGCCTGTCAAAGGAAAACAACAGTTTATATATTTCACAACTCAAAAACCCAGCCACATATGTCATCACGTATCAGTTCATAAATCATCAATTCCAAACATTGGTACGTAAACTTAAATATATAGGCAACACCAAAGGTTGGTCTCCACATACTCTCATTTTCAAAAACATTATTGAATTGTAAAATAATTCATAAACCTTATTCCTTAAATCGATTACTAGTCATACAACATAAAATTCATTTAGGTTCAATATTCTTAAAATCATAAAAACGATTGTAAAAATACTTTAGATAGATAAGATGAACAGTGGTTACTCACTTTGACGGGAATTTACAAAACTCCTAGTCTTGATCCTCAGGTGCAATACCTTTGCCCTTATCCGAGGGCTCACCACCTATACATAATGTGCAACAGGAAATTTAATATACTTATGCTAAATCGTCACAAAACTATTCTATGTTCTATATGAATGCATGCAATGAAATGGGAGGTGTTCGGCCTATCGTGCACTATACACTATTTAATCGGTCTAAACGTCCAATTCGATTTCAATTAATTTATTGCACTTTCAATACTCCCCAAAATTCCACACACTTCAATAAAAATCTATTCTAAGTGCAATTACCAAAATATCCCTCATTATGGTGCAAATTACTAACTAACGCGAGTAAAATTTTTCGATACCCGTTTTCGATTTTCAGTATTCCTAAGGACCAAATACATCTAAATGGCATGAAAAACAACCAAATTCATCATCAATCCTCACCCATAAAATTCAGCCAAGATAGGTTCTATAATGGGCATGTGGATTTCTTGCTTAATTTTCATACTAAATGTTACTAAACACCTAAAAACACTAAGTTACCTTGAAATTCAACTAAATTCATCACCAACTTTCTCTCTCTAAATCTGGCCAGCATATTGCCCCTCATGAAAACTTGAATTTAATTCATGAAAAATGGAAAAGAATGCATGGGGAAGATGAATTTCAAGCTTAATATTAAAAATCTTACCTTTAGTCACCAATTTCTTGAAAATTCAACAAATTTTCCTTAGTTTTTCCTCCCTAGGGTTTTTCTTGTCTTTTCTTCTCTTTTCTGCAGGTGCTGGTCGGCCTTGAAATGCTGAGTGGAAGAATGTGGGCTGGTTTTTAAATGGCAATATAAAAATATTAAATTTTTTACACATGTCACCTTTTTATTGGTCCACTTGTTTTAACTTAATTTTTAAGCCTTTTCTCACCACCACAAATGCTCTAATATTTATCCATAGCATAAAATAATAATAGGTAGAATTCTGGAGCTTGACAAATGTTATGGTGGTGTAAAATTACAATTTTGCCACTGGAGTGGTAAAATTATCATTTTACCCCTATACTTTGAAAAATACTGGAATTACAATTTTTTTTTTCACTTCTTAACCTCAAATCATACTCCAATACTCAAATCATACTCTAATAAGTCAAATGGGGTCAAAAAATCTTTTTTAAAAATTTCTATTTTGTCCTCAAGTGGCAAATGACCATTTTGTCCCCATGTGGCAAATGACCATTTTGCCCCTAGATAGTGAAAATTCCAGTTTGACTCCAAATTGATCCTCGAACTCCAAATCACCATATTAAACCATTCTGGTACTTTAATATCCTTAATTTCATCTCAAATTCTCTATTTGATCTAGTTCGAGGCTTACATCAACTTTGTTGTACCTCTAGGTACAATACCTACTTTTGTAAATTTTTCGAGACTCTTCTAGCATGCAATCATGCTATCATCACATGTATGTCATGACAAGTATTTATAAGGTCGGGCTTTACAGGTATTGTGGCAGTGCAACTTGATTAAGCAATGGTCTCCAAATAACTCTTAGGTACATAATATCAAAGTGTACATCACCTCGCGTTGCGATCTTAACTTTACTCACCAATCCTTAATCAATTACATCTATAAGATGGACAATTCACTTAATTGTTATATCTTGCCTTTATAGTCATAAAATTAAAATTTCCTAAACTTAGGATGAAGAAGCTCCCTCTTAGAGCTTATCCAAAAATCAACATTTTTTAAATTCCTTACTCTGGGGAGATCACATTCAAGACTGATTACTTGTATCATAGGTCACACTTTGGACCAAATAGACTTTTAAATTGATCTTTCAAGCAATTCATATATCAATCTCAATTATAGAACTCCATATGGCATTTAGACTAGATTCGACATTTTTAAGTCATTTGAGTTTAAGCTACCAAATCCACAACTAGTCCTTTAATCCTTTGGCTTCACGCTAAGCATAGCAAAATTCAAGCTCTTCCTTAGAGTAGATTTGTTTATTAACCTTTTTCTTCTTGACCACACTTCAATTATAATTATCATTGATTTTTACCCTTGAGCTAATTCATGCACTTATAACTATACCTTAGCATAGTTCAATCAAACCTTGGAATCTCATCGTCGCTTAATTGAATTCAAAACTAGCTCCATATAAGATGCTATACACATATTTAGCACATATACTCTTATAAAATATTCCAAAAGTCCAACGCCATTTATATATGGATAGGGCAAGCGTAATCAACACAGTGCACTTCCCTTCATGCACATGAATACCAGTTTACACCTCCCTTAATACTTAAATGTATAAACCTCCAGTTAACCTCAATGATCACTATTCGTTCCGAACATGGTATACCCCTTATTATCGTTATCACATGTGCCCATTTATATTGACCTCAAATACCATCTATGGTCATCAAAATTTTGACCATTGACAATCATGGCTCAATGGTTAACTCCACCAAATAAATGAGTTATTTCGGACCTATTAGTCCAACTCCACTTTCTTGCATCCTTAGTCGAAAGAATACGTCATTACAATACTCGTTCATTAGGAGCATTTCACTTCAAGATCATTCTAATAACGGTTCGTGTCTTGGGTGGCATCTCAAACCCGGACAATGGCACCATTTATGAATTTTACATGATGATAGCAAAAAGGGTAGGTTACTAGGAATAAGAGTTTATATAGCCTCCTGTCTATGACTTGTGTTACAGTCACAAACCATAAACAAGACTCTACATTAACTCCGACAACTTCACTGACTGACACAGGAATCTCTAGGACTAAACTAAACCTAGTGCTCTGATACCACCCTTGTAACGACCCCTCCTCGGTCGTTACCGACGTCCGAGACCTCCGAGAAAGACTCACTAAGTCCGGAACAAGCCTTACTCACAATGCCCGTTAGTTCACCATATATGATCCCATTTCATATTGATACTAAAAGCAATATACTCTCATACCATGATTTAAACCATAAACATAATAATCGATTCAAACTCTAAACCATTTAATCACAGTAATATACATCGAAATTCACATTCTTCAATTATTTACTTATAACAAAATCAATATCCGTTTACAACTTAATAAATAAAGTATTACAACTCGACCTCTAACAGCAGAGTGACTCAGGATAAAATGCTATGAGATGATTTACCTATTTGCGGTGGACCATACATGTCGATGATTACCCGTTATGTCGATTTTTGTCTGCAAAAAAGGGAAAAAGAGGGGTGTGAGTCTCACAGACTCAGTGATCATCGGCTCCGTGAGCAGGGGATAGATGGGAAACAAGCAAATAGCAGATCAGTTGAATATAAAAATATAAGATTATAAAAATAATATATTTCAAACAGGGGTTTTGTGCCTTATATGAAAAATCGAGGATCTCTTACGCATTATAAACACTTCAATTGGTAAATCAACCAAGGCAGATAAAATTTTCGCTACAAAACAGATCGATAACCTTATTCAAGACAATCATTTGAAATATTGAATTAAAACAATTTTACATAAAGAAAATTTCACCGTCAAGATCAATTGACAATTTACTCAAATCAAATCAATATATTCGACAAGCTCCCATGAAATCTAAAGTTAATCAAACTCATACATAAATCCCAAATCAACTCGCACTCCAGGAGTTAAAATTCATTTCACCGCAAAAATAGGGGAGCTGCAGAAAAACCGTTAAATTTTGCTTTCACCATGCAAAGAAATATGAGTTTGAAAACCCAAAGATGCCACTTTCGAGTAAGGAATGAAAATAAACTCGTGGTCCCGCTACCACATAATAACATCCGGGAGCACCGCTTCCACCGGATTCCCATTTGCCATGGCGATCTCAACAATGTTGGCCGACATCAGAGATATCAGGCAGTCGCAACCACGTAATCATCTGGTGGCCTAGCCACACACACAAATATCACAGGTCATGGCCCCAACCACGCCTAACCACCCTTCGACGACCCAAAGGTTCTCTAGCTAAAGCTCACTTGTGCACAAGGGTCACACTTAACCGATGTGACATCCGACCTACTCTCGACGCTCTCGATTTATAAAACTATTTTAAAAATCACTTTATTTCCTTGAACTTTTGTTTCAAAATTATTTTCAAAGCATTCAACATAGGGTATGATAAAATCTATCATTTTCTCAAAACATATTTACGCATGAATTTCAAAACAATAATTTGCATGGTGAATAAGCAATATAACCATGAATGCACACTGCACAATATAAGGCACAGATTTTGAGGCAAAACAGTGTGAAAGGTTTGTTTTCCGTTTTTCCAAAACACTTTACATATAATTTATACATATACATATATATTCAAAACGATTTCTAAGCGTAATTTGCAACCACAATTTCCTAAGATTGCTACCAGCACGTGCTATCCATAATTTTCACTTTTAAAATAAATCATACGTATAGGTATATATTTATAGATATTTTAAAATTGGCACCCCCTACTCACCGCACAATAGCGAAATTTCTACGTCGCTATTGATTCGTACACGTGTATAATTATTTCTATTTGCTAGTCACGTACTTCATCCGACACGTTTCCACGACAAACTTTCCTACCAGCAATTTGAACCCAATATACTTAATCACACACTTGTATGGGGAGCAGCTTAATAAAAATTCCTTAACTAAATTGCATATTTTTCATCCAAAATATGCACAATATTAAACCACCCATAAACCTTAATATAATATTAACTTACCATTTTTTCCTTTTTTTTTTTTATTCTTTTGGTCGGCCCCTCCATCATTTCTTCTCTTTCTTTCTTCTCCCTTCTTTCACTCACCAATCGGCTACTATTTCTTCCTTTCTCCACTAGCAACAAGTTTCTTCCTTTCCTCCCTCAAAATTGGCAGCACAAGGCTGCTCTCTTCTCCCTCAAAATTTACTGTCAAAGTTACTAATTTCTTCCTAAAAAAATTAGCTCTTTCTCTCCCTTAAAATTGGCAACAAAACCAGCTCTTCTTTCCCTTTAAAATGACAGCAAAACTCTCCTCTTTTTACTCCTCTAACTGGTAGCACACAACCTTCATTTTTCCTACACAAACTGGCAGCAACACAACCTCTCTTTCTCACCCTCTTGCTGCCATTTTTCTGCTCTCTCACCAGCACTCTTTCTCCCTTTTCTTTGCCTCATACACAGCACTCTCCAGCTGCCATTTTTTGCTCTCTCACTAGCAGGCGGTACCAGCTCTTTCTTTCTCTCTCAAAGCCGACTTCTTTCTTTTTTTTTCTTTCTTTTTCTCTTTTCTTCTTCTTCTTTGGCCGACACTCTCCAGATTTTTCCTTCCTTTTTCTCTCCTCTTTTCATCTATTTTATTTCTCCTTACTTTCCTTCTTTTTCTCATCCTTTGTTGGCCCCATCATCATCTGTAAAGCCCGACCTTATAAAATACTATTCATGACATACATGTGATGATAGCATGATTGCATGCTATGAGAGTCCCAAAAATTTACAAAAGTCGGTATTGTACCTAGAGGTACAACAAAGTTTATTTAATCCTCGAACTAGATCAAATAGGAATTTTAAGGTGAGATTAAGAGTTTCACAGTTCATGGATGACTTAAAATGGTAATTTGGAGTTTGAGGATCAATTTGGAGTTTGAGGATCAATTTGGAGTCAAATCAGAATTTTCACTAATTAGGGGTAAAATGGTCATTTCCACTTGGGGACAAAATGAGAATTTTAGAAAAGATTTGTTTTGACCCCATTTGACTTATTGGAGTATAATTTGACTTATTGGAGTACGATTTGAGATTTAGAAGTGAAAAATTTTAATTTTGGTATAATTTGGAGTATAGGGGTAAAATGGTAATTTTGCCACCCCAAGGGCAAAATTGTAATTTTCCACCATCAAGATATTTTTTCCAGCACATGGTCTTCTTTTATCTTCATCTTTGACCCTTGACTAATCATGTGGTGGAGATAAAATGCTTAAATTTTTAAAATTTTAAAAATGGACCAATTAGAAAATGCCATGTGTCAAGCATAGGATATTTTATTATTTAACTTAAAAATCAGCACAAATCAGCCCATTATTCCCCAAATATTCGGCCAAGCAAGGAAGAGAGGGAAAGAAAGGAAAAACAAAACCTAGGTGAGGAATTTCAAGAGAAAAAGTGTGGAAAATCAAGGAAAACAAGTGAAAAAGGTAGGATTTTTCAACTTAAGCTTGAAATCTATTTTCCTTAAGAATTTCTCTTCATTTTCCATGCTTAAATTGCATGTTTTTATGATGAATTGTTGGCTGATCAAAATGGGTTAGGAAAGAGAAAGTTGTTGGATTTATTTGATTTTAATTTATGTTAGTGTTTTTAGTTAGTTTAGCATATTTAGAAACAAAACAACAAGAAAAGAATTTATTTTCTCCCCCAACCATTAATGGCTGAATTTACCATGTAGTGAGTGAGGATGAGTTTGATTTTTATTCTAGTAGAATTGGTTAAGAAATGATGAATTATGGGCCTAGAAAAATAATGGGAATTTTCGGAGCAAAAATACAAATTTTTACCCACTAGGGGTATTTTCATAATTTACTATCGAGACTGATAATTTGCACCACACTGAGGGACATTAAGTTAATTTGGGTGCAATTGAGGTATAGAAACTGAAAAGAATTAAATTGGAGTTTAAACGGATGCGTTAGGAATTTAATCAGGTGATAAGACGAATTAGGCCAATACTGAGTTTAGATAGTTACCAGTGCATTTTTGCATTCCATATCATGCATTGGTAGTCAAAATTAGTTTAATTTTGATTTAGTACCAACTTGGTGAAATTCTCGATTTTGTACTGTGTCAAGGTGGTGAGTCCTCCGATAAAGGCAAGGAAATTGCCTCCGAGGACCAGTAGACAGAGTGCTTCGAAAGTCTGCAATCTAGACATTGTGAGTAAACTTACTGTCATTTTAATTATCTAGGGTGGTTTTTAGATGCTTTCATGAATTCTATGGAAAAAGGAATTTAAAAAGGTAAATTTTCATGTTTTATGAATAAATGAGTTTCAATGAAATTAATTTATAAATTGTTTTGGAATTAATAATGATTTTGAAAAATAGAGTACACGGAGACTGTTAATTGTGGTAATTTGATTGTTTAAATTGACTGGCTTATGATAAATCGAGCATGATTGGCTAGTTGGCAATTGTATTGAAATGCGAATTGTTTGGTTGCCTTGAAAAATTGCGAATTACAAAATTTGCCATATCATGTTATTGAGTTTTATTATTCGATTTTATGGTTTTATGGAATTACAAAATTGCGAATTACAAAAATTGCGAATTACAAAATTCGATTTTATGGAATGCATGGCATAAATCTCAATAAATATCAAATGAAAACCTTTTATTGAAAATATGTCTCGAATCTGCCCATCATACTAGTGGGATCCGGAGATACTCTCACAACTAGGAAATTATTTGGAAAAACTAGCCTTTGCAAGCTTATCAAACAAATCCCATCATTGGGATAATCATTTGTAGGTAAAAACAATATTTTTCTTAATGCAAACCTTAGTACGAGTAAAGATCTTTTATTAAGAACATTCTCCAAGCCGTCCCATCATACTAACAAGACCCAGGGATATTCTTTCACTTAGGAAATTTATCAAGCGAACGCGCCATTGCAAGCTTTCTAGAAAAGTCCCATCATTGGAGCCTGAACTCCTATACAAACATACAGAGATGTTATGGCATTTACATAATGCAATAATGGTCTGTGGCAAGCAATAAATTTCAATATTAATCGTTATTCATACCCTATTTTCCATTATTATTATCATTTTCTAATTTATTATTTTCCTTTCCTTTATTTCATTTTTATTTTATGCTTTTTCTATTTTACTAATGTCTTTTTTATTAATATCTTAAAGAAATATTTATTTGAATTAAAATATTGAGACTTAAGATTAAAAATTTCCCATTTTTCTAGTGGAGTTTTAAAATCAAATCCCTCACCTAAGAAAATTAATCCGAGATTGCAACTTTTTACATCCCAGGAAAATATTCTATCATTAGTGTAACCTAAATAATGTATTTGATACTATTACGTGTTTTATTTATAAAACCATGAATATTCTATATATTTTTAAAAAAGCTTTAATATTTTAATTTTTTATTTTTTATTTCTATTCAACAACATTTCCTATTTTTATTCATTAATTTAAAATATTATTCGGATTAGAAAATATTATGACTTAAGATTAAAACCCTCCAATCATATTGGTGGAGTTTAAATCAAGTCCCTTAAATTTTAAAACGTAAATATTCTACTTTATATGAACATTATATTTTTTTTATCAATTAACCCTAAATATTATTTATTTTCTTTACTAAGCTATGTATTTATTTTTGTTTATATATATATATATATATATATATATATATATATATATATATATATTGTAAAACCCGACTCTATAAATACATGTCATGACATACATGCATTGAGTAGCATGTTATTACGCTAGAAAAGCACCTAAGAATAGACGAAACCTGATATTGTACCTAACGGTACACTTAAATTGATTTAACCTCGAACTAGTTCAAATAGGAATTGTAGGATGAAATTTAATATTTTATAGTCCAGGAATGACAAAAATGATTGTTCGGAGTTCGAGGGTTCATTTGGGGTAAAATTAGAAATTTTGATATTTAAGGGCAAAATCGTCATTTTGCCACCTAAGATAATAATTTGATCATGGAGTGAAAGTTTTGACCAAGATTAACTATTTGGAGTATAATTTAATGATAGGAAGTGAAAAAGTTTAATTCTGGTGATTTCTGGAGTGTAGGGGCAAAATCGTAATTTTGCCACCCACAGACAAAATTTGAGATTTTGAGAGAATTTAGTTCAAATTTGACAAATTGGAGAATGGTATGAGTATAAGGGATGAAAAATATGTCTATGGAAAATTTTTCAATTTTTGGGGCAAAAATGTAATTTTTGACTTTTACTGGGGCAAAAGTGTAAATTTCAAAAATTACTCCACCGAGACTTTGGATGAGTCTGAGAATTTTATCTAAGCTATGGATATGTGGGACAAGTGTATGGTGAAAATTTGGAAACAAATGGATGAAATTTTAAAGATGGGCCAATGGGAAAGTGACACATGGCATTTTTTAATGAAATAATATTATTTTAATGAAAAGTCAGCCATTTAAACCCAAATTTTGAGTGCTGGCCGGCCATAAGGAAGAACAAGAGAGGAAATAGAGAGGAAAGGAAGAAAAAAAGAAAAACCAAAGAGAAACAAGAAAATTCAAGGGGAAATTCGCGGTTTTCGACCGTTTACGCGTCTAACGGTAAGATTTTTCGATTTTAGCTTGATTTCTACCTTTCCTATGCCTTTATTTCCATTTAGCATGCTTGAGGAGAGAGATTAAAAAGTGATATCACGGGCTGGACGAAATTCTAGGAGAGAGAAATTGAAATTTTTAGGTTTTGATTTTTAGTTAAATTGATAGTTTTAGTTAGTTAAATGTGTTTAGAAATTAAATTGGGCAAGAAATCAGTAAATTTTCACAATACCCACTCTTGGCTGGATGCTCAATGCTGTACAATGATGATGAATTGATTTTATTCTAAGGAAAATGAAGAGAAAATGATGAAAAACGATTAAACGTGATAGAAAAACAAAGTAGAAAATTAACCGACTTAATGTCCCATTTTTGGCCGAATTTTTCAAGGAAGGGAGTGAGCTGATTTTGTTGTTTTTAGAAGGTTATTGGCTGATATTTAATGGTTAGAAATGTTGGAGAGAGAATGGGATGATTTAGAGCTAAAATCGAGCGCGTTAGCAATTTATCGGGCAAAGTGTCAAAAATAGGTTAATACCGCATTTAAGCCGTTTTAGGCTATTGCATTTCATACCATGCATTAGTATAGGATTTAAGTTAATTATATAGTGATTTAGCATCAATGTGATGAATTGTGTAAATTTTTGTAATGTGTCTAGGAGGAGAGCCTTCCGGAAAAGGCAAAGAAGTCGTACCCGACAAGTAGTGATCGGGGCGCTTAGAAAGCTTTTAGTTTGTACAAACGATGAGTAAACTTATTATTATTGTAAATTATCTAGAGTTTATTTTAAATGCCCTTTATGTATTTTATGAAATGAGAACGAGATTAAAACGGGATTTTTGATGTTTTAGGAATAAATGTGACAAATAAAAATATATTGTATTGATTATGAAATTGAGTAATTGGAGGCTACAAATTGACTTGAAAAATATATATTTTCCTAGGAATGGCTTATGAGAAATGAGTATATGTGGCTATATTTTGTGAATGCATTGGGAAATTTATGTAAGTTGTTTTACTATGCAGGCTGGATAAATAAATAAAAGCCACGTTATACTGTCGAAATTTTATTAAAATTGGTGGGTTAGTCACTGCAGTGACGAGTTTCCGTGGACTGCCTATTAGAGGGGCACGGTAAACCCAGTTATATAGTTACTCCGGTTGTAGAGGCGAGGAGGGTAACTCCCGGGGTAGTATTAGAGCTCACTTCACGTCGAACCCCCACGTGAATGTGTAACTCGGCCAACGCCAAGGAACGGCTGATTTTTGAAAATAAAAATGTGTTTCACGTGTGAATATTTTAACACCCTTGGCGGACTCGGTTAGATGCCTCGGCCAAGGTATCCCCGAGGATTAGTTTTTGCTTGAGCCTTGTTTTAATAAAAGACATAAGCCTTAACAACTGTTTTGGTAAATTACAAATATTTTATGGTTTAAGAAACAAATTGAAAACATTATGAAATGGGTTGAAATTTGTTGTTTAAACTTGCCTCCATTTTACTCGCCTTTAGATATTTATGATAATGTCTGTTTACTCATTGGGATTGCAAAATCTCACCCAACTCCTTTCCACCCATTTCAGGTTCAGTATAGACTGTAGATAGCTGATCTCATCGAGGACTACCATTGGATCTGCATTTTCCAAACCGTAGGTTCACAGTCCTCTTTACTTTTGTTTATTCGGGGGCCTTCTTGTTATTGTAAATTAAATTAAATATTTTGGCTTACTGTATTTCAGTATGTAAAAATTTATTTAGCTTTTACGCTATAAAAATTATTCACGTATAACTCTATAAATATTGTTTTATAAGAAAATAGAATATTTTCCTTAATAATTCTTTTATTTTCCTATTATATTCAAATAATCGTAATTTCGTTTTAAATGAAGATTTTAGACTTTTAAACTCATTTTGAATATAAATTATGTATTTTGTACTTGTATATTAAGTTTTAGCCAGTTTTGAAATTTTTGAGAAAAAAATGACCAAAATACCCCTGTGTGGCGAAAATTTTATTTTGATTGTTTTTTATCTAAAATAGTATATATTCTCTAAAAACTCGATATTTAACAATGATTGCTCACAGGAAAGGAAAAAAACTGATATGTAAGCCTTGCGGGGTTCTGGTTGGCATTCCGGATAATGAGTGTCAATCGGGACGTCGCGGCGATTGTCATGGGCCTGAGGGAGGTTCCGGGTCGTGACATATATATATATATATATATATATATATATATTTTTCTTACTCATATTGAAATACCCCATACTTTGATATGGTGATAAATAAAGTTGATCGAATGCAAATTGAGGTCAATTAAAATGTTTAAAAGTGATAAAAGACGAAAGGAGTAGTTTAGAATAAAATATTTCGCAAGTGAGAAAATAACAATAAAATAATAATAATTTTATCAGAGGAGAATTTGTGAGATAAAAGACGATTCGGAAGTCAAGTGAGGCATAATAAGGTATTTTGGGTACCAAAGAGACAAGATAAAATTTTTAGAATAAAATAATATTTTATTAATGAAATAATATTAAAATATTATTGTAAAACCCGACCCTATAAACACATGTCATGACATACATGCACTGAGTAGCATGTTATTATGCTAGGAAAGCACCTAAGAATAGACGAAACCCGGTATCGTACCTAACGGTACACTTGAGTTGATATACCTCGAACTAGTTCAAATAGGAACTGTAGGATGAAATTTAACATTTTATAGTCCAAGAATGACTAAAAATGATTGTTCAGAGTTTGAGGGTTCATTAGGGGTAAAATTGAAAATTTTGATGTTCAGGGGCAAAAATCGTCATTTTCCCACCTAAGATAATAATTTGATCATGGAGTGAAATTTTTGATCAAGATTAACTTTTTGGAGTATAACTTAATGATATGAAGTGAAAATTTTTAATTTCGACAATTTTCGACACATAGGGGCAAAACGGTAATTTTATCATCTCGAGGTTAAAACAGTAATTTTCACCACCCAAAACTTGTCAAAATTATAGGATTTATTTATTTTTGGTATGAACAACTATGGTATGTTAAGTGGTGAAAAATTGAAGTTTAAAAGATGAAATTTTAAAAATGGGCCAATGGGAAAGTGACACATGGCACTTTTTAATGAATTAATATTATTTTAATGAAAAGTCAGCCCATTTAAACCCCATTTTAAGTGATGGAGAGCCATAAGGGAGAACAAGAGAGAAAATAGAGAGGAAAGGAAGAAAAAAGGAAAAACCAAAGAGAAACAAGAAAATTCAAAGGGGAATTCGCGTTTTTCGCTCGTTTACTCGTCTAACGGTAAGATTTTTTGACTTTAGCTTGATTTCTACCTTTCCTATGCCTTTGTTTCCATTTAGCATGCTTGAGGAGAGAGATCTAAAAGTGACATCAAGGGCTGGCTGAATTTCAAGGGGAGAGAAATTGAAATTTTTAGGTTTTGATTTTTAGTTAAATTGATAGTTTTAGTTAGTTAAATGTGTTTAGAAATTAAATTGGGCAATAAAGCATTAAATTTTCACAATACCCACCCTTGGCCGAATCTGCAATGAGGTACAATGATGATGATCTGATTTTTATTCTAAGAGAAATGAAGAGAAAATGATGAAAAATGGTTAAATGTGATAGAAAAACATAGTAGAAAATTTACCGAGTTAATATCCCATTTTTGGCCGAATTTTCCAAGGAGGAAAGTGAACTGATTTTGGTGATTTTAGAAGGTTATTGGCTGATATTTAATGGTTAGAAATGTTGGAGAGAGAATGGGACGATTTAGAGCTAAAATGGAGCGCGTTAGCAATTTATCGGGTAAAGTGCCAAAAATAGGTTAATACCGCGTTTAAGCCGTTTTAGGCTATTGCATTTTATACCATGCATTAGTATAGGATTTAAGTCAATTATATAGTGATTTAGCATCAATGTGGTGATTTGGGTAAATTTTGCAATGTGTTTAGGAGGAGAGCCTTCCGGTAAAGGCAAGAAAGTCGTACCCGACTAATAGTGATCGGGGCACCTAGGAAGCATTTCATCTGTACAAACGGTGAGTAAACCTATTATTATTGTAAATTATCTAGTGTTTATTTTTAAATGATCTTTATGGATTTTATGAAATGAAAATGAGATTAAAATGAGATTTTTGATGTTTTAGAAATAAATGTGACAAATAAAAAATATATTGTGTTGATTATGAAATTGAGTAATTGGAGGTTGACAATTATTTTGAAATATATATTTTCCTATGAATGGCTTATGAAATATGAGTATAGGTGGCTATATTTGATAAATTGCATTGGGAATTTATGTAAGCTGTTTTTATTATGCAGGCTGGGTAAATAAATAAAAGTCACGTTATACTGTCGAAATTTTATTAAAATTGGTGGGTTTAGTCACTGCAGTGACGGGTTTCCATGGACTGCCTATTAGAGGGGCACGGTAAACCCAGTTTCATAGTTACTCTGGTTGTAGAGGCGAGGAGGGTAACTCTCGGGGTAGTGTTAGAGTTCACTTCACGTCGAACCCCCACGTGAATGTGTAACTCGGCCAACACCAAGGAACGGCTTGTTTTCAAAACTAGAATGTGTTTAACATGTAAATATCTTAACAACCTTGGCGGACTCGGTTAGATGCCTCGGCCAAGGTATCCCCGAGGACTAGATTTTGGCTTGAGCGATGTTTTTAATAAAGGTTATAAGCCTTGACAACTGTTTTGGTAAATTACAAATGTTTTATGGTTTAAGAAAGAAATTGAAAACCTTATGAAATGGTTTGTGATTTGTTGTTTAAACCTGCCTCCATATTTATGATAATGTCTGTTTACTCATTGGGATTGCAAAATCTCACCCACCTCCTTTCCAAACATTTTAGACCTGTGGTAGCTTGTAGATATCCGATTTTGTCGAGAATTCCAGTTGACCCCTCTATCCCACAAACAGTAGGTTACTATCACTAATACTGGGTGTATTTATGGGCCACTTGTCATTGTAATTATTATTGTACTTTATAACTTTGTAATTTATTGTATGTATGAATTTATTTTATTCTCACGCTACAAAAATTATGTAAAACCCGACCCTATAAATACATGTCATGACATACATGCACTGAATATTATGTTATTATGCTAGGAAAAGCACCTAAGAATAGACGAAACTCGGTATTGTACCTAATGGTACACTTGAGTTGATTTAACCTCGAACTAGTTCAAATAGGAATTGTATGATGAAATTTAATATTTTATAGTCCAAGAATGACTAAAAATGATTGTTCGGAGTTCGAGGGTTCATTTGGGGTAAAATTAGAAATTTTGATATTCAAGGGCAAAATCGTTATTTTACCACCTAAGATAATAATTTGATCATGGAGTGAAATTTTTGACCAAGATTAACTATTTGGAGCATAATTTAATGATAGGAAGTGAAAATGTTTAATTCTGGTGATTTTTGGAGTGTAGGGGCAAAATCGTAATTTTACCACCCACGAACAAAATTTGAGATTTTGAGAGAATTTAGATCAAATTTGACAAATTGGAGAATGGTATGAGTATAAGGGATGAAAAATATGTCTATGGGCAATTTTTCAATTTTTGGGGCAAAAATGTAATTTTTGACTTTTACGGGGGCAAAAGTGTAAATTTCAAAAATTACTCCACCGAGACTTTGGATGAGTCTGAGAATTTTATCTAAGCTATGAATATATGAGACAAGTGTATGGTGAAAATTTGGAAACAAATGGATGAAATTTTAAAAATGGGCCAATGGGAAAGTGACATGTGGCATTTTTTAATGATATAATATTATTTTAATGAAAAGTCAGCCCATTTAAACCCAAATTTTAAGTGCTGGCCGGCCATAAGGAAGAACAAGAGAGGAAATAGAGAGGAAAGGAAGAAAAAAAGAAAAACCAAAGAGAAACAAGAAAATTCAAAGGGAAATTCGCGGTTTTCGACCGTTTACGCGTCTAATAGTAAGATTTTTCGATTTTAGCTTGATTTCTACCTTTCCTATGCCTTTATTTCCATTTAGCATGCTTGAGGAGAGAGATCAAAAAGTGATATCAAGGGCTGGACGAAATTCTAGGGGAGAGAAATTGAAATTTTTAGGTTTTGATTTTTAGTTAAATTGATAGTTTTAGTTAGTTAAATGTGTTTAGAAATTAAATTGGGCAAGAAATCATTAAATTTTCACAATACCCACTCTTGGCTGGATGCTCAATGCTGTACAATGATGATGAATTGATTTTATTCTAAGGAAAATGAAGAGAAATGATGAAAAACGATTAAACGTGATAGAGAAACAAAGTAGAAAATTAACCGAGTTAATGTCCAATTTTTGGCCGAATTTTCCAAGGAAGGGAGTGAGCTGATTTTGTTGTTTTTAGAAGGTTATTGGCTGATATTTAATGGTTAGAAATGTTGGAGAGAGAATGGGATGATTTAGAGCTAAAATGGAACGCGTTAGCAATTTATCGGGCAAAGTGCCAAAAATAGGTTAATACCGTGTTTAAGCCGTTTTAGGCTATTGCATTTCATACCATGCATTAGTATAGGATCTAAGTTAATTATATAGTGATTTAGCATCAATATGACGAATTGTGTAAATTTTTGTAACGTGTCTAGGAGGAGAGCCTTCCGAAAAAGGCAAAGAAGTCGTACCCGACGAGTAGTGATCGGGGCGCTTAAAAAGCTTTTAGTTTGTACAAACGGTGAGTAAACTTATTATTATTGTAATTTATCTAGAGTTTATTTTTAAATGCCCTTTATGTATTTTATGAAATGAAAACGAGATTAAAACGAGATTTTTTAATGTTTTAGGAATAAATGTGACAAATAAAAATATATTGTATTGATTATGAAATTGAGTAATTGGAGACTGCAAATTACTTGAAAAATATATATTTTCCTAGGAATGGCTTATGAGAAATGAGTATATGTGGCTATATTTTGTGAATGCATTGGGAAATTTATGTAAGTTGTTTTTACTATGCAGGCTGGATAAATAAATAAAAGCCATGTTATACTGTCAAAATTTTATTAAAATTGGTGGGTTAGTCACTGCAGTGATGGGTTTACGTGGACTGCCTATTAGAGGGGCACGGTAAACCCAGTTATATAGTTACTCCGGTTGTAGAGGCGAGGAGGGTAACTCTCGGGGTAGTATTAGAGCTCACTTCACGTCGAACCCCCACGTGAATGTGTAACTCGGCCAACGCCAAGGAACGGCTGGTTTTAAAAATAAAAATGTGTTTCACGTGTGAATATTTTAACACCCTTGGCGGACTCGGTTAGATGCCTCGGCCAAGGTATCCCCGAGGATTAGTTTTGGCTTGAGCCTTGTGTTAATAAAAGACATAAGCCTTAACAACTGTTTTGGTAAATTACAAATATTTTATGGTTTAAGAAACAAATTGAAAACATTATGAAATGGGTTGAAATTTGTTATTTAAACTTGCCTCCATTTTACTCGCCTTTAGATATTTATGATAATGTCTGTTTACTCATTGGGATTTTATAATCTCACCACCCTCATTTCCACCCATTTCAGGTTCAGTATAGACTGTAAATAGCTGATCTCATCGAGGACTACCATTGGATCTGCATTTTCCAAACCGTAGGTTCACAGTCCTCTTTATTTTTGTTTATTCGGGGGCCTCTTGTTATTGTAAATTAAATTAAATATTTTGGCTTACTGTATTTCAGTATGTATAAATTTATTTAGCTTTTACGCTATAAAAAAATTATTCACGTATAACTCTATAAATATTGTTTTATAAGAAAATAGAATATTTTCCTTAATATTTCTTTTATTTTCTTATTATATTCAAATAACCATAATTTTGTTTTAAATGAAGATTTTAGACTTTTAAACTCATTTTGAATATGAATTATGTGTTTTGTACTTATATATTACGTTTTAGCGAGTTTCGAAATTTTCGAGAAAAAAATGATCAAAATACCCTTGTGTGGCGAAATTTTATTTTGATTGTTTTTGATCTAAAATAGTATATATTCTCTAAACACTCGATATTTAACAGTGATTGCTCACAAGAAAGGAAAGAAACTGATATGTAAGCCTTGCGGGGTTCCGGTTGGCATTCCGAATAATGAGTGTCAATTGGGACGTCGCGGCGATTGTCATGGGCCTGAGGGAGGTTCCGGGTCGTGACAATTCTATTGGTATCAGAGCTTTTGGTTTTAAAGATAAGAGCTTTTGGTTTTAAAGATAAGAGTTTTGGTTTTAAAGTGGTTTTAAAAATTTACAGTATCAGTGCGGCCCCGGATTAAGTTAGGTTAGGTTGAATAGAATGCATGCATTTTCATATAGAGCCTAAAGTTCCCTAAGCTTGCTCGTTTTCTTTTATAGATTATTATGCCTCCTCGACGCAAACGCCCACTTCTCACTAGATCGGTTGGGAGGGGAAAAGGTCGTTCCCAACGTCGTCAGCTAGATGCAATAAGGGAAGAATCGGCTGCGTCTACCATTCGGGCAGCACCTGCTGCTGAGCAGGCCGATAGTCCTCCACATCCTCCGCCACCTACAGGTATTCCCAGTATGCCTACTGAGGCAGCACAGGCATTGGCAGCTTTCTTTACCGCAATGGCTGGTGGAGCTCCGACTGGTCAAGTTCCACCTATAGTACCACCAGTTACTCCTTTAGTTGCACCACCGGTACAAGATGTATCCATTTCCAAGAAGCTAAAGGAGGCTAGACAGCTCGGTTGTGTGTCTATCACGGGTGAGTTGGATGCCACTGTGGCAAAGGACTGGATTAATCAGGTTTCAGAGACTCTCTCTGATATGAGATTAGACGACGACATGAAACTGATGGTGGCTACGGGATTATTAGAGAAGAGGGCTCGTACTTGGTGGAATTCAGTGAAGTCCCATTCCACTACTCCTCAAACGTGGTCCGATTTTCTCAGGGAGTTCGATGGTCAGTATTTCACTTATTTTCATCAGAAAGAAAAGAAGAGAGAATTTTTGAGTTTGAAACAGGGGAATCTAACTGTAGAGGAGTACGAGACTCGTTTTAACGAATTGATGTTATATGTGCCGGATCTAGTGAAATCTGAGCAGGATCAGGCCAGTTATTTCGATGAAGGGCTCCGTAATGAGATTAGAGAGCGGATGACAGTGACTGGTAGGGAGCCGCATAAGGAGGTGGTACAGATGGCTTTACGAGCTGAGAAGCTCGCGACTGAGAATAGAAGGATTCGGACTGAGTTTGCAAAAATGAGGAATCTTGGTATGTCTTCTAGTCAGCCAGTAAAAAGAGGCAAGGACTCAGCGACTTCAGGGAGCACTACTTCTGTTTCCGTGACATCTCCTCGACCTCCATTTCCACCATCACAGCAAAGACCTTCGAGGTTTAGCAGATCTTCTATGACTGGTTCTGGGAAAAGTTTCGGAGGTTCTGACAGATGTAGAAATTGTGGGAATTATCATAGTGGGCTATGTAGAGGGCCAACAAGATGTTTCCAATGTGGACAGACGGGTCATATTAGGAGTAATTGCCCACGGTTAGGACGAGCCACTGTAGTTGCATCATCTCCATCAGCTCGCACTGATATGCAGAGGAGAGATTCTTCTGGGTTACCACCGAGATAGGGAGTAACCATACGGTCTGGTGTGGAGAGTAATACCCCGACACATCCACCTTCGAGACCACAGAGTCGTACCTCGACAAGAGTTTTCGCTGTGACGGAAGATGAGGCACAGGTCTGACCTGGAGCAGTGACAGGTACTATGTCTTTATTTGATAAAGATGCTTATGTTTTGATAGATTCTGGCTCAGATAGGTCTTATGTGAGCACCACATTTGCATCAATTGCTGATAGAAACTTGTCACCATTAGAGGAAGAAATTGTAATTCACACCCCTTTAGGAGAAAAGCTAGTTAGAAACAGTTGTTATAGAGACTGTGGGGTAAGGGTAGGCGAGGAAGAATTTAGGGGTGACTTAATTCCTCTAGAGATCCTGGATTTTGATCTAATATTGGGTATGGACTGGTTAACTGCACATCGGGCGAACGTGGATTGTTTTCGAAAGGAAGTTGTTCTTCGAAATTCAGAGGGAGCAGAGATTGTGTTTGTAGGGAAACGCCGAGTATTACCGTCTTGTGTAATCTCGGCCATCAAAGCTTCGAAATTAGTGCAAAAAGGGTATCCGGCTTATTTGGCATACGTGATTGATACTTCAAAGGGGGAACCTAAGTTAGAGGATGTCCCGATAGTAAGTGAGTTTCCTGATGTATTTCCTGATGATTTACCGGGACTGTCTCCTGATCGAGAGCTTGAGTTCCCTATTGATTTACTTCCGGGTACCGCACCTATTTCTATCCCTCCATATAGAATGGCTCCGGCAGAGTTGAAGGAGTTGAAAGTACAATTGCAAGAGTTGGTGGACAAGGGTTTTATACGCCCTAGTATATCTCCGTGGGGAGCACCGGTTTTATTTGTGAAAAAGAAAGACGGTACATTTCGATTATGTATCAATTACCGACAGCTTAACAGAATGACCATTAAGAACAAGTATCCGTTACCGAGGATTGATGATCTTTTCGATCAATTACAGGGAGCTACAGTGTTTTCCAAGGTTGACCTAAGGTTTGGGTATCATCAGTTGAGGATTAAAGAACAGGATGTACCCAAGACAGCGTTCAGGACTCGGTACAGTCATTATGAGTTCTTGGTCATGCCTTTCGGGTTAACTAACGCACCGACAGCTTTTATGGATCTCATGAATAGGGTGTTTCACCCTTACTTGGACAAGTTTGTTATTGTGTTCATTGATGACATACTGGTTTACTCGAGAGATAATGATGAGCACGCTGCCCACTTGCGTATAGTACTACAAACTTTGAGGGAAAGACAGTTGTATGCAAAGTTTTCGAAGTGTGAGTTTTGGTTACAGGAAGTGGTATTCTTAGGACACGTAGTATCGAGAACTGGAATATATGTTGATCCTAAGAAAGTAGAGGCAATTTTACAATGGGAGCAACCTAAGACAGTGACGGAGATTCATAGTTTCCTCGGATTAGCCGGTTATTATCGGAGGTTTGTTCAGGGGTTTTCCTTAATAGCAGCTCCTTTGACCCGTCTAACTAGTAAGGGAGTTAAGTTTGTGTGGGATGGTGTTTGTGAGAATCGATTTCAGGAGCTAAAGAACCGGTTAACCACCGCTCCCGTTTTAACACTTCCTGTTAATGGTAAGGGATTTGTAGTATATAGTAATGCCTCAAAGTTGGGGTTGGGGTGCGTATTGATGCAGGATGAAAAAGTTGTGGCTTATGCTTCTAGACAGCTAAAGAGGCATGAAGCAAATTACCCTACCCATGATTTAGAGTTAGCAGCAGTGGTGTTTGCTTTAAAAATTTGGAGGTATTACTTGTATGGTGAGCATTGTCGGATATTTACGGATCACAAGAGTTTAAAATATTTGCTCACCCAAAAGCAGCTTAATTTGAGGCAAAGGCGATAGTTGGAGTTGATAAAAGATTATGACTTGGTGATAGACTATCATTCGGGAAAGGCGAACGTTGTAGCTGATGCCTTAAGTCGTAAGTCTTCATCGTCTTTAGCAGCACTTCAGAGTTGTTATTTTTCAGCATTACTAGAGATGAAATCTCTTGGGGTTCAATTAAGAAATGGTGAGGATGGATCCTTATTGGCAAACTTCATTGTGCGACCTTCGTTACTTAATCAGATCAAGGACATTCAGAGGTCTGATGATGAGTTAAGAAAAGAAATTCAAAAACTGACCGATGGGGGAGTCAGTGAGTTCAGATTTGGAGAGGATAACGTCTTGATGTTTAAAGATCGAGTTTGTGTTCCTGAGGGAAACTAGTTGAGACAGGCGATCATGGAAGAAGCCCATTCATCTGCCTATGCATTACATCCCGGAAGCACCAAGATGTATAGGACTATCAGGGAGAATTATTGGTGGCTGGGTATGAAGCGAGACGTAGCAGAATTCGTAGCAAAGTGTCTCGTATGTCAGCAAGTTAAGGCGGAGCATCAGAGGCCAGTAGGTACACTTCAGTCTTTACCTGTTCCCGAGTGGAAATGGGAGCATGTAACTATGAATTTTGTTTTGGGGATTGCCGCGGACACAGAGGGGAAAGGATGCGATTTGGGTGATCGTAGATCGGTTGACTAAGTCCGCTCACTTTTTAGCTGTCCATAGTACATACTCTATTGAGAAGCTGGCTCAGCTCTATATAGATGAGATTGTGAGGCTACATGGAGTTCCCGTTTCTATAGTGTCAGACCGAGATCCTCGATTCACTTCTCGATTCTGGCCGAAATTTCAAGAAGCTCTCGGAACCAAATTGAAATTTAGCACTGCTTTTCACCCACAGACGGATGGTCAGTCAGAGAGGACTATCCAGACCTTGGAGGATATGTTACGGGCTTGTGTCATTGACTTTATTGGGAGTTGGGACAGACATTTGCCATTGGTGGAGTTCGCGTATAATAACAGTTTTCAGTCTAGTATTGGGATGGCACCATACGAGGCTTTGTATGGAAGGAAGTGTCGAACTCCGCTCTGTTGGGATGAAGTAGGTGAAAGGAAGTTAGTGAGTGTGGAATTGATCGAGCTAACTAATGACAAGATCAAGGTTATACGAGAGAGGCTAAAGGTAGCCCAGGATAGGCAGAAGAGCTATGCAGATAAACGGAGAAAAGACTTAGAGTTTGAGATCGATGATAAAGTTTTTCTTAAGGTTTCTCCTTGGAAATGTAATAATTTGAATACTTTGAAGTATTAAATCTTATTGATTATACTATCATGATAAATTATGGTGTTTTATTGGATAATGAAAGGTGTGATTCGATTTGCAAAGAGGGGAAAGCTCAACCCGAGATATATTGGACCATTCCGAATCATTGAAAGGATTGGACCAGTGGCTTATCGGTTAGAATTACCCGCGGAGTTAGATCGGATCCATAATGTCTTCCACGTCTCGATGTTGAAAAAGTATGTTCCCGATCCTTCCCATATTCTAGAGACACCACCGATTGAACTACATGAAGATTTGAAATTCGAGGTGCAGCCAATACGTATTCTAGATCGAAAGGATCGAGTACTGAGAAACAAGAGTATTTCAATGGTCAAAGTGTTGTGGAAAAGTGCTAGAATGGAGGAAATGACATGGGAAGTAGAGCATCAGATGAGGAACCAATACCCGCATCTATTTGTCGAATCTGGTAAGTGAAATTTTGAGGTCAAAATTTTATTTTAAGGGGGGTAGAATTGTAAAACCCGACCCTATAAATACATGTCATGACATACATGCACTGAGTAGTATGTTATTATGCTAGGAAAAGCACCTAAGAATAGACGAAACTCGGTATTGTACCTAATGGTACACTTGAGTTGATTTAACCTCGAACTAGTTCAAATAGGAATTGTAGGATGAAATTTAATATTTTATAATCCAAGAATGACTAAAAATGATTGTTCGGAGTTCGAGGGTTCATTTGGGGTAAAATTAGAGATTTTGATATTCAAGGGCAAAATCGTTATTTTACCACCTAAGATAATAATTTGATCATGGAGTGAAATTTTTGGTCAAGATTAACTATTTGGAGCATAATTTAATGATAGGAAGTGAAAATGTTTAATTCTGGTGATTTTGGGAGTGTAGGGGCAAAATCGTAATTTTACCACCCACGGACAAAATTTGAAATTTTGAGAGAATTTAGATCAAATTTGACAAATTGGAGAATGGTATGAGTATAAGGGATGAAAAATATGTCCATGGGCAATTTTTCAATTTTTGGGGCAAAAATGTAATTTTTGACTTTTACGGGGGCAAAAGTGTAAATTTCAAAAATTACTTCACCGAGACTTTGGATGAGTCTGAGAATTTTATCTAAGCTATGAATATATGAGACAAGTGTATGGTGAAAATTTAGAAACAAATGGATGAAATTTTAAAAATGGGCCAATGGGAAAGTGACATGTGGCATTTTTTAATGATATACTATTATTTTAATGAAAAGTCAGCCCATTTAAATCCAAATTTTAAGTGCTGGCCGGCCATAAGGAAGAACAAGAGAGGAAATAGAGAGGAAAGGAAGAAAAAAAGAAAAACCAAAGAGAAACAAGAAAATTCAAAGGGAAATTCGTGATTTTCGACCGTTTACGCGTCTAACGGTAAGATTTTTCGATTTTAGCTTGATTTCTACCTTTCCTATGCCTTTATTTCCATTTAGCATGCTTGAGGAGAGAGATCAAAAAGTGATATCAAGGGCTGGACGAAATTCTAGGGGAGAGAAATTGAAATTTTTAGGTTTTGATTTTTAGTTAAATTGATAGTTTTAGCTAGTTAAATGTGTTTAGAAATTAAATTGGCCAAGAAATCATTAAATTTTCACAATACCCACTCTTGGTTTGATGCTCAATGCTGTACAATGATGATGAATTGATTTTATTCTAAGGAAAATGAAGAGAAATGATGAAAAACGATTAAACGTGATAGAAAAACAAAGTAGAAAATTAACCGAGTTAATGTCCCATTTTTGGCCGAATTTTCCAAGGAAGGGAGTGAGCTGATTTTGTTGTTTTTAGAAGGTTATTGGCTGATATTTAATGGTTAGAAATGTTGGAGAGAGAATGGGATGATTTAGAGCTAAAATGGAGCGCGTTAGCAATTTATCGGGCAAAGTGCCAAAAATAGGTTAATACCGCGTTTAAGCCGTTTTAGGCTATTGCATTTCATACCATGCATTAGTATAGGATCTAAGTTAATTATATAGTGATTTAGCATCAATATGATGAATTGTGTAAATTTTTGTAATGTGTCTAGGATGAGAGCCTTCCGGAAAAGGCAAAGAAGTCGTACCCGACGAGTAGTGATCGGGGCGCTTAGAAAGCTTTTAGTTTGTACAAACGGTGAGTAAACTTATTATTATTGTAAATTATCTAGATTTTATTTTTAAATGCCCTTTATGTATTTTATGAAATGAAAACGAGATTAAAACGAGATTTTTTGATGTTTTAGGAATAAATGTGACAAATAAAAATATGTTGTATTGATTATGAAATTGAGTAATTGGAGGCTGCAAATTGACTTGAAAAATATATATTTTCCTAGGAATGGCTTATGAGAAATGAGTATATGTGGCTATATTTTGTGAATGCATTGGGAAATTTATGTAAGTTGTTTTTACTATGCAGGCTGGATAAATAAATAAAAGCCATGTTATACTGTCGAAATTTTATTAAAATTGGTGGGTTAGTCACTGCAGTGACGGGTTTTCGTGGACTGCCTATTAGAGGGGCACGGTAAACCCAGTTATATAGTTACTCCGGTTGTAGAGGCGAGGAGGGTAACTCCCGGGGTAGTATTAGAGCTCACTTCACGTCGAACCCCCACGTGAATGTGTAACTCGGTCAACGTCAAGGAACGGCTGATTTTAAAAATAAAAATGTGTTTCACGTGTGAATATTTTAACACCCTTGGCGGACTCGGTTAGATGCCTCGGCCAAGGTATCCCCGAGGATTAGTTTTGGCTTGAACTTTGTTTTAATAAAAGACATAAGCCTTAACAACTGTTTTGGTAAATTACAAATATTTTATGGTTTAAGAAACAAATTGAAAACATTATGAAATGGGTTGAAATTTGTTGTTTAAACTTGCCTCCATTTTACTCGCCTTTAGATATTTATGATAATGTCT
The DNA here is from genome assembly GCF_053813885.1 of Theobroma cacao. Lineage (NCBI taxonomy): Eukaryota > Viridiplantae > Streptophyta > Magnoliopsida > Malvales > Malvaceae > Theobroma > Theobroma cacao. The sequence continues at coordinate 10,329,038 of NC_142644.1, read as the reverse complement.
GTTTACTCATTGGGATTTTATAATCTCACCACCCTCCTTTCCACCCATTTCAGGTTCAGTATAGACTGTAGATAGCTGATCTCATCGAGGACTACCATTGGATCTGCATTTTCCAAACCGTAGGTTCACAATCCTCTTTACTTTTGTTTATTCGAGGGCCCTCTTGTTATTTTAAATTAAATTAAATATTTTTGCTTACTGTATTTCAGTATGTATAAATTTATTTAGCTTTTACGCTATAAAAAAATTATTCACGTATAACTCTATAAATATTGTTTTATAAGAAAATAGAATATTTTCCTTAATATTTCTTTTATTTTCTTATTATATTCAAATAACCGTAATTTTGTTTTAAATGAAGATTTTAGACTTTTAAACTCATTTTGAATATGAATTATGTGTTTTGTGCTTGTATATTACGTTTTAGCCAGTTTCGAAATTTTTGAGAAAAAAATGACCAAAATACCCCTGTGTGGCGAAAATTTATTTTGATTGTTTTTGATCTAAAATAGTATATATTCTCTAAACACTCGATATTTAACAATGATTGCTCACAGGAAAGGAAAGAAACTGATATGTAAGCCTTGCGGGGTTCCGATTAGCATTCCGAATAATGAGCGTCAATTGGGACGTCGGGGCGATTGTCATGGGCCTGAGGGAAGTTCCGAGTCGTGACAAATTATTTATGTATAGTTTTATAAAAATTGTCTTATAAGAAAATGAAATATATTACCAAATATTTTTATTTAGTTTAATTAGCCAACTTTTCACTCTAAATGAATGATTTAGATTACAAAAATTTATTTTTAATCGGCAGTGGATATTTTTCTACCATACGTTGTATCTTTATCAGGTTTCAAAATTTTTTGATAAAAATGACCAAAATACCCCTATGCGGTGAAAATTTTATTTTGATTCTTTTCAATCTAAAATAGTTTATATTTTCTTAAAACTCGATATTTTACAACGATTGCTCACAAGAAAGGCAAGAAACTGATTCGTTACCCTTGCAGGGTTTCGATTGGCATTCCGGATAATGAGTGTCAATCGGGACGTCGTGGCGGTTGTCATGGGCCCGAGGGAGGTTTCGAGTCGTGACAATTAATATTTAATCGGATGTCGAAATCAATCATGAAAAAGGATCATATGGTTGATCCAAGTGGGGGAGAAGATGACAAGCCCGACTCTATAAAAATATTTGTCATGACATACATGTGATGGATAGCATGTTTGCATGCTAGGAGAGTCCCGAAAAATTTACAACAGTCGGTATTATACCTAGAGGTACAATAAAGTTGATTTAAGCCTCGAACTAGATCAAATAGAGAATTTACGATGAAATTAAGAATTTTAAAGTCTCAGAATGGTTTAATATGGTGATTCGGAGTTCGAGGATCAATTTGGAGTCAAATCAAAATTTTCACTATCCAAAGGCAAAATGGTCATTTGCCACCTAGAGACAAAATGGAAATTTTAGAAAAGATTTTTTGGCCCCATTTGACTCATTGGAGTATAATTTGACTTATTGGAGTATGATTTGAGGTTTAGAAGTGAAAAATTTTATTTCCGGTATAATTTGGAGTATAGGGGCAAAATCGTAATTTTTTTCACCCCGGGGGCAAATAGATAAATTTTTCTCCCCAGCACTTGTCAAGGCCAAGGGATTTTAATTGTGGTAGGATTGGATAAATACCAGAATATTTGTGGTGAAAAATTAAGAAGAAAAAGTCAAAAAGTTAAAAAATTGGGCCAATAAGTATGTGACACGTGGCATGCTTGATTATTTTATTATTTTCTATAGAAATCAGCCCATGAAATACCCAATTCTCTCACCATATTCGGCCTAGGAAACCAGCAACAAGATCAAAGGAAGAACAAAGGGAAAAACAAGAAAACCTAGGTGGAAATTTAAAGAAAAAGTGAAGAAATCAAGAAAACAAGCTAGGTAAGTTAGAATTTCTTTAATTCTCCTTGATACCTAGCTTACCCATGCTTTTGTTCTTGATTTCCATGGTTGAATATTGAGTTATCATGATGAATTCAATTCTGAAAAATGGGTATGAAAGAGGAATTGTTGTTGGAATAATTTGAATTTAGATTACGTTAGTGTTTTTAGTTAGTTTAGCATATTTAGGAACAAAACAACAAGAAAAGAATTTATTTTCCTCCATTACCATTATTGGCTGAATTTTCTAGGGGAATATTGGCTGCTGATCTTGATGTTTATTTGAGGAATTATGATGAATAATGATGAATTATGAGCCTAGAAAAATAATGGGAATTTTCGGAGCAAAAATATGAATTTTTACCCACTAGGGGTATTTTCGTAATTTGTTATCGAGACTGATAAATTGAATCTCATTCATATTCATTAAGGTAATTTAGGTATAATTGGAGTGTAGAAAGTGAGAAGAATTGATTTGGAGTTAAATTGGAGATAATAGGCCGAATTAGGTCAACACCGCATTTAAGCGGTAGTTGAATAAGTTGTATATCATATCATGCATATATACTGAGCCTGAATTGATTTTATAATGGTCAAGCATTGATGTGGTGAATTATGTATTGTACATTGTGGATAGGTGGTGAGCAAAGTACACTGATAAAAGTACAGAGATTGTGCTTGGAGACTGAGATTAGGAGTACATCGACTCCTAGAACTGTGAGTGAACTTATTATCGTCTTAATTATCTAGATTAGTTTTATACAATTGTGTGATTTTATAAAAAATGGGTTTAAATGGTAAATTGCTATGTTTTAGGAGAAATTGCGATTTTATAAAATGATTTTATAAATTTTCTGAAAAAATCGAATACTGGTTTTGAAAATAGAGTAATTGGAGACTGCCTGCTTGTGTTGTAAATTTATGGTTTTAAATTGAATGGCTTATGACAATATATGAGCATGAATGGCTAAACTGATTTTGGTGTTAGAATTATTCGTACTGAGCATTCAGCCTTGAGAGGCTAGATTGCGATAAATTGTCATGTCATGCTAGAATGAATTTTATTGATTGGTGGAATATGTATTAATTATTCACTGCAGAGGGGGTTCCGTGGACCAGCCTATTAGAGGGGCACGATAAACTCCATTATATTCTTTCCTCGAACGGAGAAGCGCGTAGGGTATCTCCTGGGGTAAAGCTTAGGGTTCACTTCATGCCAAACCACCACGTGAAGGGGAACTTAGCCAACGCCAAGGAACGGCTGTATTTTTCTCAAACTAAAAATATATTTTAAGTGTATACAAAAAATTTTAACAGCCTTGGCGGATTCGGTTGGATGTCCTGCGCAAGGTATCACCGAGTATGAGTTTTGGCACGAGCCAAAGTTTTAAGAAATTCATAAGCCAAGTTGATTACTCGATTTATATGGATTGATTTTATTTGGTTGAAATGAGTTGAAAGGTAATGAAATTACAGTATGATGACTTATTTCAATTGTCTCCATTTACTCGACTTTAGATAGTTTAGATGGTATTTGTTTACTCACTGGGATTTTATAATCTCACCACCCTCATTTCCTCACATTTCAGGCTCAGGGAATTCCATAGTTAGCTGACTTTGACAAGGACCTTCATTTGGACTCGAATCGGTAAAAGCTATAGGTTTTCAGCTTCCGATGCATTTTGGTTAGATGTGGGCCCACGTGTCACTGTAAAAGAAATTTTATGCTTTGGTTATTTGCTTTATAGTATATATGAATATAATTAACTTTTACGCTATAAGAATTATGTACCGATAGTTTTATGAAAATTATTTTACAAGAAAATAGTTTATTTTATTGAATATTTTTATTATATTCAAATGATCAAATTTTCACTTCAAATGAACGTTTTAGATACTTGATTTGTTTTTAAATCATTAAATATATATTTTTTGCTTACCTACTACATTTTTAGCAAGTTTTGAGATTTTTGACAAAAATGACGAAAATGCCCCTGTGAGCCAGAAAACAATATGTTATATTCTGATTTGAAAATGATTTGTAATCCTTCGAATTTTGATATTTGATAACTATTGCTCACCGGGGAAGTGCAAAAGCTGATACGAGAGCCTTGCGAGGTTTCGATCGACATTCGGGGTGAAGAATGTTTGTCGAGGCCTCGCGGCAATTGTCACGGGCCCGATGGGGAGTTCTGGGTCGTGACACATATAGTACTCCATATAACAAACAATTTTATTATTTATTATTATCATTTTTTATAAATTTATTATCACCACACTAATTGACATAACCAACAAAACATACTAATCTAAAAAAAACCATGCAAATAATTAACTCAAACCCAATAGCATCAAAAGTGTAAAGCCCAACCTTATAAAATACTATTCATGACATACATGTGATGATAGCATGATTGCATGCTAGGAGAGTCCCAAAAAATTTACAAAAGTCGATATTGTACCTAGAGCTACAACAAAGTTTATTTAATCCTCGAACTAGATCAAATAGGAATTTTAAGGTGAGATTAAGAGTTTCACAGTTCATGGATGACTTAAAATGGTAATTTGGAGTTTGAGGATCAATTTGGAGTCAAATCGAAATTTTCACTAACTAGGGGTAAAATGGTCATTTACCACTTGGGGACAAAATGGAAATTTTAGAAAAGATTTTTTGACCCCATTTGACTTATTGGAGTATAATTTGACTTATTGGAGTATGATTTGAGGTTTAAAAGTGAAAATTTTTAATTTCGGTATAATTTGGAGTATAGGGGTAAAATGGTAATTTTGACACCTCATGGGCAAAATTGTAATTTTCCACCACCAGGATATTTTTCCAGCACATGGTCTTCCTTTATCTTCATCTTTGACCCTTGACTAATCATGTGGTGGAAATAAAATGTTTAAATTTTTAAAATTTTAAAAACGGACCAATGACATGATGCCACGTGTCATGCCTTTATTAATTTATTATTTTCCTTTTTAAAAGGCACAAAAATCAGCTCATCTTCCACCCCATGGCTGGCCAAACCAGCAAGAAGAGAGAGAAAACAAAAACAAAACCCTAGAGAGAGAAAATCAAAGAAAAAGTGTGAATTTTCAAGGAAATTAAGTGAAAAAGGTGAGATTTTTTCTATTAAGCTTGAGTTTTCTTATTCCCAAGCATTTCTCTTTATTTTCCATGATTAAATTACATGTTTTCATGATTAATTCAATTCTGAAAAAATGGGTTAGGAGAGAGAAAGTTGTTGGATTTATTTGATTTTAATTTATGTTAGTGTTTTTAGTTAGTTTAGCATATTTAGAAACAAAACAACAAGAAAAGAATTTATTTTCTCCCCCAACCATTAATGGCTGAATTTACCATGTAGTGAGTGAGGATGAGTTTGATTTTATTCTAGGAGAATTGGTTAAGGAATAATGAATTATGAGCCTAGAAAAATAATGAGAATTTTCGGAGCAAAAATACGAATTTTTACCCACTAGGGGTATTTTCGTAATTTGCTACTGGGACTGATAATTTGCACCACACTGAGGGACATTAAGTTAATTTGGGTGCAATTGAGGTATAGAAACTGAAAAGAATTAAATTGGAGTTTAAACGGACCCGTTAGGAATTTAATCGGGTGATAAGACGAATTAGGCCAATACCGGGTTGAGATAGTTACCAGTGCATTTTTGCATTTCATATCATGCATTGGTAGTCTAAATTAGTTTAATTTTGATTTAGTACCAACTTGGTGAAATTCTCGATTTTGTACTGTGTCAAGGTGGTGAGTCCTCCGATAAAAGCAAGGAAATTGCATCCGATGACCAGTAGACAGAGTGCTTCGAAAGTCTACATTCTAGACATTGTGAGTAAACTTACTGTCATTTTAATTATCTAGGGTGGTTTTTAGATGCTTTCATGAATTCTATTAAAAAAGAAATTTAAAAAGGTAAATTTTCATGTTTTACGAATAAATGTGTTTCAATTAAATTAATTTATAAATTGTTTTGAAATTAATAGTGATTTTGAAAAATAGAGTACACGGAGACTGTTAATTGTGGCAATTTGATTGTTTAAATTAACTGGCTTATGATAAATCGAGCATGATTGGCTAGTTGGCAATTGTATTGAAATGCGAATTGTTTGGTTACCTTGAAAAACTGCGAATTACAAAATTTCCATATCATGTTATTGAGTTTTATTATATGGTGGATTATATATTAATTAATCACTGTAGTAGGGGGTTTCTGTGGACCAGCCTTTTAGAGGGGCACGGTAAACCCTATTTATTTTTTACCTCGAACGGAGAAGCGCGTAGGGTATCTCCTGGGGTAAAGTTTAGGGTTCACTTCACGCTAAACCACCACGTGAGGGGGAACTCAGCCAACGCCAAGGAACGGCTATGTTTTCAAAACAAAAACATGATTTATGTGAAATATGAATTTTAATAGCCTTGGCGGTCTCGGTAGGATGCCTCGGCCAAGGTGTCCCCGAGAATGGATTTATGGCTCAAGCCTAGATTTTTATAAGATTCATAAGCCTTTTTACGTTTTTTGAACGAGATGTGTTCTAATTGTAGAACCCAGTTTATGATGATTTACTTTATTGTCTCCATGTACTCAACTCTAGATGTTTATGATGATGTTTGTTTACTCATTGGAATTTTATAATCTCACCACCCTCCTTTCCACCCATTTCAGGTTCAGTATAGACTGTAGATAGCTGATCTCATCGAGGACTACAGTGGGATCTGCATTTTTCAAACCGTACGTTCGCAGTCCTCTTTACTTTTGTTTATTCGGGGGCACTCTTGTTATTGTAAATTAAATTAAATATTTTGGCTTACTGTATTTAAGTATGTATAAATTTATTTAGCTTTTACGCTATAAAAATTATTCATGTATAACTCTATAAATATTGTTTTATAAGAAAATAGAATATTTTACTTAATATTTCTTTTATTTTCTTATTATATTCAAATAACCATAATTTCGTTTTAAATGAAGATTTTAGACTTTTAAACTCATTTTGAATATGAATTATGTGTTTTGTACTTGTATATTACGTTTTAGCCAGTTTCGAAATTTTTGAAAAAAAATGACTAAAATACCCTTGTGAGACGAAAAATTAATATTTTATTTGTTTAAAGTTGGAAACAGCTTAAAATCTTTTAGAACACGATATTTGACAATGGTTGCTCACAAGGGAACAGAGAAACTGATAGTAAAGCCTTGCGGGGTTTCGGGTTGACATTCCGGGCAATAAGTGTCTACCGAGACACCGCGACGGTTGTCACGGGCTCGAGGGGAGTACTGGGTCGTGACAAAAAGAAATAAATACCCAAATAAAATCCATACCAATTAGACCTAAAGAAGTCCAAAAATTGTTGAACCCAATAACACCAGTGCGGGCTTGGGACGACTAGGTCTTCTTTGGGTCGCTTTTTTTTTTTCTTCCTCTCAAACAGGCCAAACTAACCTAACTTCTTTTCCTTTTCTCTTGCAACACACTGTTTGGTGCTCACCCCCTTTTTTCTTATTGTTCTTAAAATGACTCAAAAGAAACAACTCCCAAAATCAAAACCAAAAAAAAAAATTTGAAGTGGCTATCGTTCCCTTCCTTTTTTTATTTTTTTGTTCCCATATTTATTTTTGTGTTGTAGTTTTCTAAGGCTGGTAGATTCTAGAATCTAGGATTTCTAAGGTTTTTTCTATTTATGATTTTGCTATGATTCTATTGCGGTGTTGTGGCTATTAGAGAAAACCTTTTTTCTATTCTCTTTAGGTGTTTTTTCCTCTAATTTTTTAATAGAGAAGCTCTTCTCTCTCTCTTTTTAGCTTAGGTTTTTTTTCTCTCCTCCTCAGCAACTAGAAACACTTTCCCCTTTGATTTTTTCTCTGCCACTATGGAAAAAAAACCCACTCTTATTGTTGTGTTTTTTAGGGTATTTATAGGCAGTTTCTTATAATCTTTCATTTAATTGCAAATCCCTTCAAATTAGTTTTATTTGATTTTATTTTATTTTGTTTGGGATCAATTTCAGGGATTTTATAAAGAAATTTTAGAAATTTGGCAAAAAGATGAAAGGTTCACTATCATGACAACTTGCCTTTCCTTCTTTATTTTTTTCTTTTTTTAATTTTCTTTATTTGTTTTGATTTTTTTTTTTGGTTTTTTTTTTTGTTTTTCTAAGAAAACATTGGCCTTGGGATCAAGGATCATGAAAAACATTAGTTTTTTAATTTTGGTTTTTTTTTAGGTGTCTACACAATGGTTACATATTTTGGATTTGTATATGTCTATATATCCTTGAAAATTAAATAATGCATCCATTTCGTAAAACAAATTGGAATCATGATTAGTGAAGATAGCTAAAATTTTTCTTGTAATCATGCTTATACTTACTTGATTACAAGATTCCTTTATATGATTGCAACATATGCTAAATACTTTGGTAATACTTAATTGATAATGATATCCACTTGTTGTGAAAATTCTCCTCAAATTGATAGTGTCATACATAATTTGGAGAATATTTCTTGAAAATATTTTGGAAGAATAATTGCTTGAAAATGATTTGGAAGAATGCTTGCTAAGTGATATATAATGATGATATTCTTTTGACATAGAATTTCTCTTTAAACTGTCATTTTTATATGAATTGAAGAATTCCTTTGAAATGCTTGGTTGGTATTGTTTGGAAATGCTTAATGATGCTTAATGATTGACAATGCTTGATGAAAATTGAAGAATGCTTAATGATGCTCGATAATGTTCGAGAATGATGCTTGATGACTAATGATGCCTTGGACATGGATTGGAACTAATTTACATAAAATCTTGAAAAATATGAGTATTTGATGCATATGATTAAACATTTATTTAAATACTCACACTTTTCTAATTCCATAAATACTTGAGTATTAAATGAACATGTTGAATATCTACTTAAATACTCATTTATTCTAGGCTTATGAATTCTCTCCTAACATTTGATTTCTTAAGAATCTTTAACAATTGGTGTTGACCTTATGAATTCTTGAGAGGGGTTACTCATTTCCATTGTCCCATGATTTATTATTGGTATCATGAATGCTTGAGATCTGTAACAAGAAGCTATGGTGAGAATTCAACATTTAGTATTCTTCGCTATTAGTAACATCCTTTAAACACCAAATTGATATTGTGCTTTATGTTGCTTCTCACTTATGCTTGAATAATGAATTGCATAATTGGTATCAAGCTCTAAACCTTCTCAATTGGTACCTAGCTTTAAATTGGCATCAAGCTTCATATTGCTTCTTATCATTTGAACTTTAAAATTGATCATATATTGCTTAAATTTGTTAGAGATTTGCACTTAATTGATATGCTGGGTATGTCCAAGATCCTTTCAAAAAGGGAGAAACCTCACTAGTGTCTTGCCAATTAATACAATGAGCTTTAAAATGATTCTATCCCTCACTATTGATTTTGTGCTTATTTGTTTTTAAAAAGGGGGAGCTTTTACTTATATCTATCAATTGGTATATTGAGCCTTATATTGATCATATATTGCACTTTTGGTTTAGTGATTATTGAGCTTATTAGATATATTTAACAATTGGTATTTGTCATGACCCATACTCGGTGGTCTGTGGCCGGTGCACGGGCCTGGCAAGCAAATCCCACAAGACCTGAGCAAGCTTTAGGATTCAAAAATCAAATAACAAATAATCAAGGGATTTCATAACCAAATATTCATAAATAAGGTTCAACATAATACCCCTAGCACACAAGTTCATACAATTATCATAAGGTCATACGTTGACCATTCAAGGCTGGTTTGTACATAACAACTCTTTGTATACAATATTACGTGGCACTCAATGCCTAAAATATTTAGAATACATTACTTTCTAAACTTAAAAGTTTCAGTGTGGAAACTAATGTGGACTTGACCTAATGGAGTGACCAAAATGGGGGACGTACCAAATGCCAAAATCGGTTTGTCAATAGACGACCCTTGCCACACTCAATCTAATGGCCTATTTAACTACACATGGTACAATATGGGTGAGTACTATAATACTTGGTGAGTGGTGCACATAATGAAATTTATATACATATATTAAACACATAATAAATATGACACTCTCAGTGCATCTACATGATCTAACAAACATCTCCAAATATAGGGCATATCATTATCCCTAAGTTTTTGATATGGGGGCATATCATCATCCCCAACATCCTCAACGATCATCACACACATCATTAGGTTAACTCTTGAAGCCAATTCAAAGTCAATCACATCATTCTCCACGGCACAGTCTAGTTGTCAAAGTTTCATATCGATTCATATCATCTTTATCTAGACTTCTCCAAGGCTATCACAAGTCGTATATAACTCAATTCACATCACATCACATTAGCGAGTGCTCTTTCCTTGGATATAGTCAAATCAGGCACGGTGGCAAGCCGGTGGAGAAACAAATCACGCACAGGGCAAAGCCACTAGTAGAACAGAAGTCACATGCATGTCGAAGCAACGGGCGGAGAATCAAAACACACCCAGCGCAAAAGCAATTGGCGAAAAATCATATCATCGACCAAAATAATTTCTCAACGATCAGCATCGCCCAAGGTAATCTCCCGTCAGTAACATCACGCAGAGTAATCTTTTGACGGGCAACATCATGACATTGCAAGTGGGAATCATTGGTGGGACTAAACCACAACCCTTATTTACCACCATTTCTACATGCATATACATAATCACAGGGTAATGGGATCCACTCAACCTCAAGTCAAATCAATGTCCGAAATTCATTCCCCAGACAGAACACAACTCCACAATGAGACCATATCATGTTGTGGATATGGTTGTTACGAGGATGAACTGGTTTGGGATTTGTATTCAAGAGTTTAGACTAAAGTAGGCTGTAGGCTAAGGCTGGATTGGCATGGGTCGGAATTGTATTCGTGTGGCCAAAGGTTGGACTATTGGAGTAATAATCAGTTGAATTCATTACGACATACGAATTATTTGGACTTTCTATGCTCATCTAGACCTTATGAACTCGTTTCAACCTTCTAAACTAGTCTATATCATCTGGGCTCATATAGACCTTTTAAGCTCTTTTGAACCTTTCAAATCTCTGAACTTTATTAAGAATTATAATGTTTTCAAAAAGAAGAAAAATAAACTTTTAGAATTTTTCGAGGTTTCTTAAGATGAGAAATGAAAGACTGTATTTGGAGTTGAGGTAACTGAAATGAATAATTGAAATTCGACGACATTGATAAGTTGAGCACCAAGATACTTAAATAAACAATAACACTATACAAAAGCCCTATAGATTTTGGTTAGGCATGATGACCATCCAATTGGATTGGTCGGTCAGAGTCTAGACTCACAGTGCATTGATGGTCCATACATGCTATATGTGCCTTTGAACTTTACTGTATGGAGGTAGGTAAATCTTTTAGCATGTGAGCTTATCTTTATACATATCAAATATTGAAATCAAAATCATTTGAATATTGTTTTGATACTATATACTTATATAAGTATATGCTTTCATATATATAATTATTGCAAACTGTATATGAATAAGAAAACACTTTGAAATCCTTTTCGATCTTTGGACACTTTAACTTTCGTTTCCAAAATTGTTTTCATACAATTTTTACTAAATTAAAAATGATGCTCAAATAATAATATATGCTTTCCATAATATCTCGGAATAAGTCTTGTGATTTTGAACTCTATGCTATTGTTATCATTTTTGTCCTTAGAATGTATGGAAAGATCATATTAGCCAACTTTAGTAAGTATATATTTTGAGCCATTGAATTCTGTATGTTGGACATGTTGAACTAATGTTTAGGCTGCTTGGCAACAGACATGAGGTGCACAATAATCAGTGTTAAAAACTTAAACTAGTTACTGAAACTTAACAACAAAATTGAATAATCTGGTAATTTTCTTTACAAGTAGTTTTAAGGCAAGGGCTGAAAAAGCAAGCTCCAATCAGAACCCTCTACCACAGTTGTTTCAACTACTCTGCAGTTCACTACCCAGCTATACATGTAAAGCATTAGCACCATACCTCTCTTCAAACTATCAGTCAGTTGGGTGAAAAAGTTTAAGCACCAATTAGTTTACTGCTCAGTCTTTCCTTGAGAAAATGGATATGTCACACGCTGGAAATAACTAATTTAACCACTAAAAGTTGGAAAAATCTCTCACCAGCTTGAATCGCCAGGCACATGTATTCTACCATCAAGCCCTCTTAGAAGAAAACTGATGGTTGCTTGATCAAATTATCTTTTAATTTGTGCACTGACACCAATATTGAGTGATCCTAGATGTTACCTACATATGATGACTTTCTTTAGCTTGCAGAAGAAACTGCATCATCTGAATCCACCTTTAGCTGTTAAAAGATAGAACAGTGCCACATGGTTAGCGGTGAGAACAGATTTGATACAAAAGAGCGACCAGCATCCAATATAACATACCTGCTTGAGATGATTTAATAAAGCTCCATGCAGTAGCCTTTTGAGCTTATCACATTGATCAACCATGTGACCTAAATTGATCAATCCGTCTAGTTGGCACCAAAGCTGCTCTAGTGTGTTATATGGGAACCATACTGCAGATGGTCGTTTGCGATTAATTATGTCCACTGGTCTCTGCAAAAGGTTAATAGTAGCAGACTTCAGGCAAAGCCAGCAGAATACAACTACCACATGATTGCAGACAAATGAACCAGGAGGTATCAAGAGAACAGATTCAATAAGAAAAAAAATGTGTAGCAACAAAACATCACATTAATTTGACTTTTCATTTGAATCTTTGGTGAATCTCCGTGAAATTATAACCCTTTCTCTAAAGTTGCACATTAGATGATTACACATAATCTGACATTTAGTTGCAAACTCTTAGTAGAACATAGAATTGGCATAAAATTAATACAATTTTAATACCTACCCAACTCCATCTTTCAATACCTATCCAACCACACACTTAGGAATATGATAGGATATGCATTTCAGAGAAGAAGGTCAAGTATGAAGAGTGCCAATCTATGGAAAGCAATATAGATTATAGAAAAGGTTGCATGAAACCTGCCTATGAGAAATTCTACACTACATAGCGAACTAGGATTTTGCGTTGAATGGAATTAAAAACATGCATGTTAAGGCTGTTTATCTTCTGGTAAATAGGAATTGGGATGTGTGTATGTCTGTGTATGCATGTAAGAAAGATTACAGGAATATGCTTCCATAAACACCATAATTGACCATTCCATAATTCAAAAGCTACTAAAAATTATCAGATAGGCATATATAGAACTATAGATACTCTGAAAGATTGATACACAAGGGTTAGAAGTCCTAAAGAGATAACTAATAATATATATTATCTTGAACTCCAAGAAAATAAATCCAATGTCCAAGAAACTCTTAGCATAATCTAAGCTTGACAAAATTATACAAAGATACTAGGTCGCAAAAATTGCATAAGTTTACGATCCTGCCCCTACAAAGAAAATAAGTAAAAATTTCTAAAGTCAAAACTGCATGATTAAAAATAAATAAATTTTTGCCATGGTTGCACAAAAAAGCCAATATCTTCCACTATTTTTTTGAGTAGACAGCAGGCAGAAGCCACAAAGAGAATAGCTGACTAGTAGGGATGACAACTGACAATACCCCAACAAGAAGCCTGCCTCCCCACTCTATTCAGGTCAGGTTTTTTATTGAAAAAAAAAAGGGGCAGGGAACCAGGATTTCCTTCCCTGCTGAGTACTCAGAGGGGCAGGGAAAGGGACGAATTTCCTCCCCCAAGGTGGGATTGGGGTTGGGGACAGAGTGGGATTGGTGAGGGGTGCATTACTTGCCCCATGTTCCGCCTGTTGCCATCCTACTGACAATACTTGATTAAATATCAGTACTAACGAGGAGCTATTTCAATTGGTTTTCACTTTCTCCCTTCAATTTATTTCCCAAAATGAAGAAAGATGCCCACCAGTTCACCCTCTCTTCCATATCTCTTTTCACTACAAGAAAGCCATGATCTAGTCCTGTAAAATGCTCTGAAGATACATCTAAGATCTCCAGCGACTTCACTAGAATGGAGGATCTCAGCAATTTGAATAAAACATGGATTGAAATAATTTTATATGTTCTATGACATTAGGAGAGTTACGTAATACTCATTTATAAAAAACTAGATGAGTTGTAGCACTAAGCAAGTTAAGATACCACAGCAAAAATTGCAACTTACCATTGATGCAAATGCTTCTACATACTCAAGAAACAAATTTGTAGCTTCTATATATCGACCATAATCAGCGTATAGTCGAAACAAGGATGCTGGACTTGGGTCTGGGCCAGTCATTCCCCAAGACCTTCTCTGACTTTCCTGCCCAACCCAAGATGATGTAATGGCAAGGTTAAAAATAAGCAAGATTAATCCAGACATGGTTAAAGTTAAAAACAGTTTGTAAAATAATAATTTATACTCATTTAAAGATAGTCTTCTTCAAGCCAACTGGTACAACTGGCTACTGATGTAAACAAGTACTTTTTGACAGCTTAATAAAGTTGACTGACAGACAAGTGATCTTTCAACCTAAATTGGGTTTTTCTGTTCTTTTGGTTTTTCCCTTACATGATTAAAGTATCTAATGTCAAGGAACTTAGATATAAAGAATGACTATTCCAAGAATATTCTGCTGCTTGAATGTGGCCTTCACAACAATGCATTTACTAGCTTGATGAATTTTCATGTGAAAAAATTATATATCCTGTATCGACTTACATCCTTGTTCTTTTTGTTCCCTTTTCCTACATGTATTGTTTTGTTATCTTAATAGAGCTTTTTTAGGCCCTTAAGGCCATGAGTAGGATTCTCTGCCAAATATCATAGTATCTAACATCTTAGAAATTATCCTTATTGAAAAGAAAATAGATGAAAGATTGAGAGTCAGGGAACCATAGTAGAGAGCACTACAGAAAACTTGCAATGTGCAACTTAAGCTGTTCCCTGCTTTTTATATCCCGAGAGCAAACTGATCCAAGATTTTCTATTGTGGGTAGAAGTATTACCTTGAACATTTTAACCAGCCACAGAGGCAATTCAATGTGAGGATCAGTACGAAGAAGTGTTTCAGCAACTACTAGTGGCAACCTAGCATGAATATATTTGTACTTTTCCTGCAATGCACAAAGATCTCATGATGAGCTAGATGAAAAAAGAAAATAAACAAGAGGAAAAGGAAAAGAGGAAAGGTGACAGGACAAATTTTTAATGTTGCTTTCATTTTCTTCTTTTTTCATTTAATGGATGGTTGCTTTCAGTTCAGAAGACTGACACATGCAATCATCTTCTTTTTTAAATCCTTACACAGATTCACATTTACCAGGAATTTAACCCCAAGAAAGAAAATGTTGGAGCACAGGCAACTTACCAAGGCAATCAGGTGTACAGACATATATTACTAGTCACAAGTTAGTAATTATGAATATAGATATGGGCATAATACTATAGGCAGTTGGTTGAAATGTAACATCTCAAATGCCAGCAGTGATACTTTCTTCCTCTTTGCTTCAGAAATTCAGTACACATACTCAACAGCTAACTCAGCACTCAGAATATGACTTATATGCACAATCGCTTAAGCTGGTGTTACCCATAGCTTCACTCTTCCTCCCAACCCCAAAATGTGCCATCCAGGAAGAGAAACCCCTAGGCCTTTCAATTTTACAATTTCTTTTCTCAACTTATTATACATAATTAATTAGTAACATTACCCCCCAGTAAAAAAAAAATTCACAACTAAGCATAGAAGTCAGAAAAAAGATAAGACAGGGAAGTTTAAGGTATTTCCTTTCACATACAACAATAAAACACCATCAACATGTTAAGAACTTGACACAAACTGAACCACCCATTTATTGTCTTACTATTTTTCCCAATCTTGAGCAAAAACAATTTCTCACTACAGATTCAAAAGAAATCATAAGTTAACCAAACATTTTAAATGAACAAACTTCCTTATTCCTGCGTCAATGCTTCAGGCAGAAAACATTAAGCACTTTTTTAATAGACTTTCTATCTAAATTATAATGAGGAACACTTTTCTGCTTAATAAATAAAAGCTACCCATAATATGCAGTTACATTTTGTTTTAGCTAGATAAGAAAGGGCAGAAGTAACTTTTCTCAAAGGCCTCTCCTCGAGTTTTTTTAACAGTGAGAATTCTTTTTACCTTAATTTGTATGACCCAGCACTACTGATATGAAATCCCACCAAAGAGAAAGAAGAAGAAAACCACTACCAACTCACATAATACAAAGACACCCGATGCCTTATCTCTACTTGTATCACAAGCACCCAAATAAAAATGGGGACAAAACAAGTCTTTGAAAAACTATAATATGAGAAAGCAGCACTGCTGTTAGCATCATCTTTCTTCAGGGTTAAACCATAATGTCTGATGTTAGGTCCTTGATGCGAAAATCCTGATGCAATTTTTCTTTTCTTTCATAATATCTTGAATTTGGAATTAGATACCATTGCGTTGTTTTCTTTTACTGCTTGCTTTTTGCTTCTGGAAGCACAAAATAAAAGCCAAAATAAAAAGTGCATTTTGATAAAAAAGAAAATAATTTTTTTGAACAATTAATAAAACTGTAATTTTTGGAGAACAAAATGCATGACTTTACGTTTATATATAACAATTATGTTACATTTGGTGTTGTATATTAGTCATTTTTAATTTTTAACCAGTTATCGATTTATGGTTATGCTTTCTACTATTTGCTTTTGCCTTTTAGCAGACCTTTAGTAAGCAAAAAACAAATACCAAAAAGCAAGTTGCAAATGCAACAACCAAACAAGCCCAAAAAAATTTAAGAACAAGGCAAGAAAAAAAATTGAAGCATTTAGAAAGTACGAACAAGATAATGCTCAAGTGTTTCCCAGTGACAATTCGCCTTAGTTTGTTGAGCTGTAGGCGCCATATCAGGTGAACCATGAACAACCACTTCATCCTTGGATGATGTCAATAATAGATTGTGCGCTCTGAAATCAATCCAAAAAGAAAAGGCCACATTATTTAATGAAAATTCTTTACTTCACAGGCAAATTAAACAGAGGGAAAAAGTGAAACAAATTAGTGCAAGGATGACTCATCTTACCCAGTCCAAGACAAGCTTACTGTACTAGGGCAGCACTTTAACGACATAGCAGAGAAGATCTTTTCTAATTCCCTGAGCAAAAAGGACCACCAAGTTAAGCTAACAGAATACCAGAAGCACATATGATCATAAGTAAATTTAATGAAGCAGCTGAAGGGTAAATATTTTCCACCTCTTCAATTCTGAGTCTTTCCAGAATTTTAAAAGAACAGCAAAGGCCATGTCATATAAATTCGTTTGGACCAGAAGCTCAACCAGATCTGATGGGGCCTTTTGAATATCTGGAAAGGAATTGAAAGTAAAATAAATCATCCAAAAAGAAGAGACTATTAAAAGTGGATAATGGAAACCTCCACTTCAGCAACTAAAACTTTGAGATGAAGTTTCTTAATATTAACAAGCCATGTCATGCGATCTTCCTTTTCTACACCTTGTATCAAAACCCTACTACACCAGCTGTCTACAAGAGCTTACACCTAAAAATGAAATTAAAATGAGAAAATAAAGAAAGAGAAAAGATATAGAAAGCAATAGCAGCCTTATCCCTTCATATGTTACCATCTCATCATCTATAAATACACCATGACAAACATCACAATACTAAGCTAAATCATCCCAGCCTTCCTTTTCTTCAAAAATGCCTTTCCAAGCATGCAGAGAAGCAACCATTGTACATTCTATCCAGAATCATCAAAGCTACATCAAAATGCTGAAAAAACTAGAAACTTCCAAGCCGTAGGACAATGAAATTTAAATATTGCCCACTAGTGCCACTGTTCTTAAAGCAGCAAAATCTATTATAAGTAATTTGCTTTGGCTTAATAAGATTAAACAGAAAGTTGCACTTACAGCTAGTGTCCAAACAACCAAAGAGAATTGTACGTTCTATCCAGAATCAAAGCTACTTCAAAATGCTGAAAAAACTACAAACTTCCAAGCCATAGGACAATGAAATTTAAATATTGCCCACCAGTGCCACTGTTCTTAAAGCAGCAAAACCTATTATCAGTAATTTGCTTTGGCTTAATAAGATTAAACAAAAGGTTGTACTTACAGCTAGTGTCCAAACAACCAAAGAGACTTTGATGGCTCTTTCCCCTTTCAAATACTCCCAAAGAAATAACACAATACCACAACCAGAGAACCCCTCAGAATAGCATGAAAAACACACCTGATGCTCTTACCAGTCAACCACCAACACATCTTACCATTACTCAACCCACACACCTTTACAGAATACAACAGATAGATAAAAGAAACAACTTAAAGTACAAGGTTTCCATTAAGTATTTTTGTCAGACGTTTATAAAGGAAAAGGCATAAGGTGAAGCAAGTCACCCTTGTAAGATGTGGCATAGGCCTCAAAGCACTAAGGCGTACGGGTTGTAGGAGTCGATTTTAATTTAGAAAATAAAAAATATATGCAAGATAATTTGATTGATAACAAAGCAATATTCCAAAAACAGATACAAGTTACCATTACCACTATGTTTAAATTGAGGGGAGGGGAGGGAAAGGAAAGGCAAGGAGGGGAAAGAGGGAACCCTTTCCCCTTTTTGGATAACCAATGAAACAAAAGGAGAGAAATAAAGGGGTATCCAAAATCCCTCTGTTTCCCCTCAAACGCCCCTCCTTCCAATTGCCCCAAATTGGAGGAAAAGAAGCGGACAAGGAAGACAATTTTTATATGCTAATATGTCCATAATACCCTCATTGATTTCAGCAAATTCTATAACAACTCCATATAAAAGCTTTCTTAACTCTCCAATTTGCATACTTTGATTGCTGCTTTTTGCTATCTTCACCTCACTAGTGCAGCCACACAAAATGGCTCTCTCATTTGCATTTTTATACTTGTTAAAGACTGATATATATTGTTATGTGTTAAGCTATTGTAGGTTTAGGAGTGTTTTAATCTTTTTCATATTCTCTATTCTATTATAAATAGAATAGCCACATTGTGGAAATAGACCTTTATCAAATATATGAAAGTAGTTCACATAGGATCAGAGCCTGCCTATCCAAATCCCTACAAAAACCCAAAACTATGCGGAGTGGGGTCTACTAAGGCTGGTAGATCTTGTTAGCTGAATATGAGGTTGGTTAGTTTTTGATGTGTTGATTTTTTTTATTTTTTTTTTTTTTGATAGTGGTGGAAAAGGGTCAGTGAGATGGTGTCAAAAGGTAGTAAAAGTCTGGAGGTTGTGTTCTCACATCACAAAATAGTTGATGTTACACTAGCCAGAGACGGTTCTAATTTTATAGAATGGAAGTTTCTAATTAAGGTTAATGTAAGAGGACCTAGGAAGGAAGTACATCTTACTGAACCCTATCTCGATGAAGAAGATGCTGCCAAGGCATGGATGACAGATGATGGAAGATTGTTTTCTCTGATTGTTAATTGTATTAGTAGAAAGATGGTTCTTTCAATGAAATATACTACGACAGTTAAAAAGTTATGGGAGTTATTGCATTAGTGTTTTTCAAGTACAAAGAATATGAAGAGATTGTTTTCTCAGATTGTTAATTGTATTGATAGAAAGATGATTCTTTCAATGCAATATACTACAACAGTTAAGAAGTTATGGGAGTTATTGCATGAGTGTTTTTCAAGTACAAAGAATATGGTTTATCACAGGAGGTTAGTCATCCAAGTCAGAATGGACGTACAATTATGGATTATTACTATGATTATAACTGTACTACTAAAAACTTTTACAATGCCATGGCACCTTTTACTGATGTGGCTAAGATGAAAGAAAAGCATGAGAGTTGTCTTTGGTTGGCTATCTGGTTTAGATTCAGAGTATGACGTGATTCATTCTCAAGTCTTGGCCAACAAGGTTGTTTCTTCATTGTTTGATGTTGTTACCACTGTACTGAGTACCAAGGAAAGTGTTTTTAGTACTAGTGATGTGCCTAATCGATCTGCCTTAGTCTCACAGGGTACTAATGAGTTTGGCAATGGATATAGAAGAGGATCAAGTGAGGGAAGAGGCAATTTTGGAGGAAGTCATGGTGGAAAAGGAACAGGTGGTAGTGGGGGTCCAAGAGTGTGTTATAACTACAGAGAAAAGGTCACCTCTGGAATTAGTACTCTAAACCCCTACAGGGACAACAAAATTATCATTATCAATCTTCTTCACAAGGGCAACAAAAACAACTACAGCAGTATCAGGTCTCCTCTAAATTTGCTCATGCAACATCACAAGTTGGCAGTTCCACTACACCCTACATTGAAGGACATACAATAATTATGTCTGATGAGGAGTTTTCTAGATAAACCCAATTCCAGAAGTCTCAACAGCCATCATCCTCCTTTATTGCTACCTTAGTTAAGTCAAGTAATCCCACAACATGTCTTTCTTCTTTATCTCGTCATTGGGTTATTGACTCAGGTGCCATTGACCATATGACAAGAAATTCAGGTATTTTATCCACTTATAGATATTCCAATCATTGTATTAATGTCATTCTTGCTAATGGATCAACTATTGAAGTCTTAGGTACTGGTAGTAAACTTGTTGCTCCGTCAGTGCCTTTTACCTTCAATTTTGCACCTTCCTAATTTTCCATTTAACTCGTTGTCTATTAGCCAAATAACTAAAGCCTTAAATTGTTGTATTGCCTTCTTTCCTGGTTATTGTCTATTTCAAGATCTCTTGACTTGGAAGATTATTGGTAGTGGGAGTGAATCAAACGGATTATATCTACTGGATGAAGTTATTGCTGCTCTTCCTTATACAAGTGCATCAATTGCATGTTCTAGTGATCTTTCCCTTTTCTAACTTCACTGTCAACTTGGTCATCCGTCTCTATTAGTGTTGAAGAAAATATGTCCTAAGTTAGTATCTATGTCTAGTTTACCATGCGAGTCTTGTGAGTTTGCCAAGCACTGTTGTGTGCCACGTGTCTAGAGTTAATAAGAAGAATACATCTCTTTTTGAGTTAGTTCATTATCATCTTTGGGGTCCATGTCCCGTAACTTCAAAAATCGATTTTAAGTATTTTGTAACATTTGTTGATGATTTTTTAAGTACTTGGTTATATTTAATGAAATCTAGATCTGAGTTGTTTTCCATCTTTGTTGCATTTTGTGCAAAAATTCATACTCAATTTCACTCAAATATTCATATCCTCCGTAGTGATAATGCTAAAGAATATTTCTCTGATCGTTTGTTTTTACATGATACAAACTGGTATTATTCATCAATCTTGTATTTTTACTCTTTAGCAAAATGTAGTAGAAAGAAAAAATAGTTATCTTATGGAAGTTGCTAGAGCCTTAATGTTTCAAATTAGGGTTCCTAAAGGTTTTTTAGGCTAAGGCTGTTCATACTGCTGCTTGTCTTATTAATTGCATGCCTTCCTTTGTTCTTCAAGGCCAAACACCATATTATATCTTGTCTCCAAACCAGTCCTTATTTCCAATACCTCCCAATGTATTTGGTTGTCCTTGTTTTGTTTAGGATATGCAACCCCATGTTAGTAATGTATATTCTTAGATTACCCACGAAAACAAAAAGGTTATCGTTGTTACTCACTAAAGTTGGGCAAGTATCTTGTTTCTCGTGATGTCACATTCTTTGAGAATAGTCCTTTCTTTGCTAGTCCTCCTTCCTTTGTTTCTGAGACTGAGCTAGTAGATTTCTTGATTTAGACAGTGAGTACTCCTAGTCTTGATACTCCATCTAGTTCATCTCGACCTCTTATCACACAGCTGTACACCTGTCGTCATGGCACTGATGCAGCAGTTCCTCAACCCGTAGATACGATGTCAGATTCACTTCTTGTACCAACTTCTATGTCATTAGATTCTGACCTTGATCTCCTTATTGCTCTTCGAAAAGGTAAACGTCAATGCACTCATTCCATCTCTCTTTTGTGTCTTATGACCATCTTTCTCATTCCTTTGTTGCTTCTCTTGATTCAGTTTCACAACACGGTATTCATGATCTTAAGGTTTTTCTTCAAGCAAAATTTCAAACAAAAGACTTGGGTTCCTTAAAATACTTTCTAGGGATTAAAGTGACTCGCTCCAAAAAGGGTATATTTCTCTCCCAAAGGAAGTATGTTGTAGAGTTGCTCAAAGATGTTGGATTGCTCAGAGAAAAGCCTTGTGAGACTCCTATAGACTCAAGTGTGAAGCTTATAGCAAGAGACAGGGAGGCATTTGCAGATCTTGAAAAATATAGAAGATTGGTTCGTAAATTGAATTATATGACAATGACTCGTCCTGATATTTCTTTTCCGATGTGTAGGAAGTCAATTCATGTCAGCACTTACTATTATTCATTAGGATGCTTTGGTTCGTATACTAAAGTATTTAAAACGGACACTAGGCAAAGGGGTTGTATATGGAGATCATGGACATACTCGAGTTGACGGCTTTACTAATGCTGATTAGGCAGAGTCACAGATGATACGAAATCTACTATAGGATCTTGTGTGTTTGTGGCAAGAAATTTGGTATCATGGAAGAGTAAGAAGCAGAATGTGGTAGCAAGGTCTAGTGTAGAGTCTAAGTACCGCACTATGGCACAAACTACTTGTGAGCTTATGTGGATTCGTCATTTGTTCATCTCCTATGAGAATGTGATGTGATAATCAAGCAACTATGCATATTTCCTCTAATCCAGTGTTTCATGAAAGGTCAAAACATATTGAGGTTGATTGTCATTTTGTATGAGTGAAGATTCAACAGAAATTGATATCTAGGCCCTATGTAAGCATGGGAGAGCAATTAGCAAATTTGTTTACTAAGAATCTTTCTCGAGTTAGAATAGATTATATTTGTAACAAACTGGGCATGATCAATATCTATGCTCTAGCTTGAAGGGGAAGTGTTAAAGGATGATATATATTGTAATGTGTTAGGGCTATTGTAGGTTTAAGGCTATTTTAGTCTTTTCATATTCTCTATTCTATTATAAATAGAATAGCCACATCGTGGAAATAGACCTCTATCAAATATATGGAAGTAGTTTACAGCATTTTTTTTATCTTACCTCATATGCATAATTATTTGAGGGCTTTTTATTATTGCCTTACATGGAAACAATCTTGAATCTCTTGTCCAATATTTAATATATTTTTCCCCTTGCCTATGAGAATTCTGAACTTGGAAGAATAATTTTCTAGGAACCGAGTCAAAGGAAAAGATTAAACAGCTAATTTCACCCATAATAAATGAGTTCCCACAATGTACACAGAGAAGGGTATTGTCAACAGCATAAACATGCACAACTTTGCATATGCCTTATTCAGGAAGTGTACACTAAATAGGACTTTCTCTGAAAAAATTAGAGCCCGATAGCATTTTGGTTGCACCACTTCGAAACATGCTATAGAATTGTGATGCAAGGCAGCTTGGAGGGCTGGGGTTTATGATAATAATAATAATAATAATCTGAAAATTCTTAAGAAAACATAGAAACAAAATAATAAAAAAGGGAATTAAGAATAGAGAAGATACTTAAGTTTCACATCAGAGGTCGTTGATTGTGTCACATAACCAAGAAGAAAGGAAACCTAAGCATCAAATCTGGGGTTCCTCAAAAGTCACACCTAAGGTTGATTGCATCACATAATCACAACAGTGAAAAATCTCTTACAATAATCTGTCTCCAAAAGAATACATTGATAATTATATATTAGCTACTACCAACCCTAATCCCAAAAGAACTAGAACTCCAATTCCAAGTAGGGCTTTAAAGAAAATACTTTAGATTCCAATAACTAACAAACTTGACGCTAAAAAACAAATCCTAATAGGATAAGGAAAAATTAACTAAGATACGAAACCCTAATAATATAAATGTAAAATATCAAATATAACTATAGATCTATAAAATATCACAATTAAGCCCCATAAATACAACAAAGTAACAAAATAAACTCTTAAATAAGCTAATCCTTCAATTAGCTTCTCTGCATTCTTCATCAAATCCTTCTAAAACATAGGACCAATCAAATGATTTACCTCTGTTGCATTCTTATTATGCAACTAAGATACCAATATGCCTATATACATTTTAGAGCAGCATCTCAAACACCAAACATCATGACAGAAATGAACTCCATTCCCACCTCCAACCTCAGAATGTCCCACCGACCTATGATATTCTTGCACAAACTCCAATTGAGACTCAACCTTTTGAGAAGTCCACTGGCAGTGGCATTCACAATACAAATAAAATATACTAAAGTTTAATGCTGCATAAAACCATCTATTACTCATGCCAGAAATTCAATTTAGAGTCAGGCCAAGGACATCAGTTTTGAAAGCTTTATTAGCTTAAAACCAGTAACTCCCACATTGATTGAATCAAGTCCTCATTGAAACTAATTATAGTTAGCTACATGAATCTTTCTCCACCACTTTGCATGAATACATGTTCTCAACACGATAAATAGAACAATGCTGCATGGACTCATATATGATCTCTAACATAGATACGTGTCAAGATGCCCTACTTACATTTTATTCAGTTTCAGACTGGCAGTGTACGATACAAGATTCCAAAAGTAGGATATCAGTTGTGTAGTCTATGTTTCTTATGATAATTTCATGAAACGTCAATAAATAAGATATCTTGTTTAAATTAGGATTTTCTTATGGAACTTTTCTTAAAAATACTCATTTTCAACTTGCATTAATTTTAAGTGATTGTCTTAAAAAGCTCAAGCCCATAAACTGAAGGTGGAATGTGTATAACCACCAGCAGGCAAAAGATTCGATGTGTCTGAGACAGAATCCTTTTCGAAGCCCAATTTTGAAGGGAAAATGAACAAAATCTGGACTAGGAGTCAATTCCTAATTCAAGCCCAATTTGGAAGAATAAGCTAGCTGGCATACAAATGTGCCATAAAACCCTTTTTCTCTTCTCCTTAAACATGCCACACTGCATAAACTCCTTCCCACTTGCCAGATATAAGACCTGCCTCTCTCCTCTTTACCTTTCCAGTTACCATTTAATGATATTTCACAAAGGCTCAGATTTGCCACTGCCTTTTCAAGCCAAGTGCATATCTGACAAAGCAAGAAAGCCCAACTCTCATAAACAATGGAGTGTCATAGCTTCCACGGTGCATTCAATCGAAATTAATCCAGAAATTTCCCTCTACCTTTCCCATCTCCACCTCTTGTTTTAATCACCTTGGTGTGAAGAAGCCAAGTCCAACGCCCAGAATATTCCCCCTTTCCCCCACCCACCCCAACTGTGTCATGTCCACTGACACAGGTATGGCACCCTAAAACAGCAAGTCCATGTTATGTAGCATAGATATCAGATACTTCACTACTGATTCTACATATTAGTTTTTTCAATCCATTTTTAAGCCTTTTCTTGCCTCTATTCTAATTTACCAATTTCCCACAACGACAAATGCTCACCCTGTCATACATGAATTCATTTCCTGCTACTCCTTTAATTCTGTCTAAATCATGCTTATTTACAGAGCTGGTCCAGCCTCAGAGAAATTAGGATGATTTTAGTTGGTAAACAGCCACTATAAAATGATAATTAAACTCTACAAGCATTAAGAAACGAAGTAATCTCAGAGAAAGAAAGGGGTGCAAGATTAAGAAAAAATTACCAGAATATGTCCACTTGATATTTGCCAATGAAAGCAGATATTCTGCTGATGTTAGCATAAACTCATTTTCAAGTTTTTCAATATCAACATAAAATTGCAGCCTCTGAGCTCGTACATCATTACCAGCTGCGGCAGCAAAAAGGAACATATTAAACAAGTTCATGCACAATTTCAAAAATTATTTGACTACTTTGAACAAATGAACAGATAGAACGAAGTACCAAATTGGTAAGTTATTCCTATAATGCTAAGATAAACATATGCTAGTTATGAAGACAACAAAAATGAGAACATCACAGAATAATGAAGCTCTTTGTTGATGCAATAATTACACTGTTCTTTGACTGTCCTTTTGGCCTTTTTACTAGGATAATGATCGTTCTGAAGAGGATGTCCCTCAGGTAGGGAATCAATCCACGCATAAGCAGGATGGACAAGATGCAGGGCATTGACAGCAGCAGAGAGTGCATTCAGCCTCTCATGCAGTGTAACTGACATATGCTGCTGATCTTTCAGAATTGACTCAGTTTGTAAACGAGCAGAATACAGATATATGTAACTTGCTGCCCTTCGCCAATTATGTCGGTGCATTTCAAATGCATAAAGCAATTTGTATGGATTTGGCTTTGCCAAGATATCTGTACGCTCCGCCTACAAATTATAGCGCAAAGGATGCCTAAGAGATCAATGTGCAAGAAAGAAAATAAAATCAAGAATAGAAGCGAATGAAGTTCAATCTCTGAGCAAGTATTAGATACCTTCCATGCAAGTTCTTGCTCAATCTTATCTGCTAAACCAATGAAGGGCAATTGACCATTGCAGAGAATCTGCAGTACAGAGAAAGGAGAAAAGAGTTGTTGATAAGTAACTTGTCAAGTGATTTGTTATCCACAGGCACACAAAATAAATTGGCCTCTTAGGAATGATAAAGCAAATACTGCAAAAATGGTATGGCAAATGAAGATGACAATTTGTGACACAGCAAGCAAAAATGGTACAATAAATGAAACAGCAAAAGAGAAAAGTTGCAATTCCCTATAAAAATTTACATCCTTTAAGGCTGATAACCATCATGAAAACCTTTCGTGATTTTCGTTGATGCAAAGCAATGATTTTCAAACAAATTGAAATGTCAACTCTTTCTTTCCTGAATTCTTTTAGGCTTTTTGTTCTTAGGATGTTGTCAAAAAGGCATTGAAATTAGCCATCAAGCATAGTGCAATACTTGAGCTTGGAACTAGCCATGTACAGACTACGACAAAATATGCATGATGCAGAACTCTGAGACAGAATAGTTGGAACAAAGAAAACAGCGAAATGGGTAAGAGAACCTTTATTGCTCCACGTTCATAAAGAACAATTATAAAGCGCCTTAAGCAGATGTACTTGCTCTCCTCGTCTGGATTTGAAAGTATTGCACAGTATGCATCATTCAGGAGATTAAGATCTAAAGTGAACTTGAAAAGATTTGCCCAAAGACGTCCTTTGATGGTAGTTGCTGATTCATTAGATGGATCTCTCTCATAGCCATCACCTCTAAGGTTAAGAGCATCGACTTGCTCCAGTGCAGCAAGAGCAAATTGGCAAGCACCTTCACTAATGTTATATTGCTCAAATAACTGCATTGCCCATTGATAATAATGAAGCTTCCATGCAGCAGATACATGACCATCTGGACCAGAAAAATTAAAATCATCTATTTGCTCAAGAAATTAAATTGTCCTATTTTCTTTGGAAACAACGACATTCTTAGGATAAACTCACTAAAACCAAGATACAGCAACCCTGATTCCTGAGATAAACTCTGCAAGGCCTGGGAGGCTCCTTCTCCTGATGCAGCTCTGCATAGAACAAAGCACCAACAACTCAGCTGAGGCATAAATAAAGTAACTGAATGATAATATACAAGCAAAATCCAGTACAACACCTGATGTGAATACTCATATCTAATCCAAACAGGATTTAGAGAAAAACAATATTTATCCAAGCATGAAATTCAGCTTAATTCAAGAAACTTGTTTCCAGTCCAAAAAAGAGTTATGGAAAGGAAATATTTGTCTAAGGCCAAATAAGAAAAAAATCTACTAGATAATAGAGATAAACGCCATTTATCGAAGACCACGAGAGAGATCCGAACCCATAGGCGAAAAAGACTTTTCCATTTTGTGCTCAAGTTCCTAAACAAATCAGATTCATGTTTTATCTCCAGAGTTGCCTCCAAAAGAAATATTCACTAAAGATTAATACACACACACACACACCAATGTGTTTAAAACTTTTATTGGTTGAAAACTAACATCCTTATTGACTACATTTCTAAAATGCCATGTTATATTCGTTAAGTATAATTATTCTTTACAATTATTAATTAATAATTGGATTTGTATTATAGATAAGAAAGTGTTTTGATTAGATTGAATTACTTTCATAAGATAGGTTTACTTCTAATATAATAGTAATTTATTTAAATGATAAAAGGGTTTAACCTATCATTGCTTTTCAATAAGGGTGTTATGGTTTATATTGAGTTGCTATAATTGATAAAATTTTCAATTCTAAGAATATTAAATTACTTATAAATTAATATTATAGAATTTCAATTATTTATGAATATTTTTAAAACTTATTTGAAGAAAAAGTATTGAAGGACTGAAAAATTAAATAATGTATGTATATGTACGTAGATTAATTAGAAACATATTTAAAGAAAGTAGTATTGGAAGATTAGAATATGAAACAGCATTAAGAGGAAGGAAAAGGTTAAAAATCAATAGGATGAAGTAGCAAAAAAATAATGGAGATTAGGATGTAGCTGAATTATCAACTACCTGAAGAAACAGCAAACAGCTTCACAGACTTTCCTCTCTTTCAGGATTCCATGTAACCCACGCTGTGTTTGAGCAAGAAGACAGCATCCAAGAATATGTTGAAGTAAGCACCAATCACCACTAGTATCTTGAATACTTCTGAATATCTTCTCCCCTCTTGCCTTGGCCTCAACAGTAGTAAGCAGGTACTTTGACAGGGTCAAATAAATTTCAGATAAACTCTCATAATATAAATTTTTAATGTAGAAAAGTCATCATTGTAAGAAATTGATGGCAAACCTCAACAGCATCATATTGGCCATGCCTAAGAAGGACAATTGCTAATTCAGTTGAGCGCCTCAAGAAGGAAGAGGAAACTTCCCCAGTATTTCCCCAAACAATCCAGCTAGTGAACTTCTGCACTGAACTAATAACGTCATGTGGATCAGGGAGACATCCTAAAGAAAGACATCTCTCATATCCAGAGGAACTTTGACTATTTAGTAGAAGTAAAGAGGCTAATGTGAAATCACATTTCCCGAGTTTCTCAATCCATGATCTTTTATTGATGTTGTTATCTGAAACATTGATAGAAACAGGGCAACTAGCAAGTCAACCAGCAAGTAATAAGAAATTCTTCTCTCACAAATTACAATAGTGACACTGTTATGTGGTGATGATTGCTGGTTAGCTATAGCAATTCAACCCAAGACCATAAGAAACTTACCAATCTGTAGCAATGAAAGTTGAGAACTAAAATCTTCAGTTGCAGGTGATTCTGATGGTGTTGTGCTAAAGAAGAGAATGATAAGCCACTCAGAAATAATTTCGTCAATCATTGGAACCAGCTCAAGTTGTATTCTAGATATGTCATCATGCGTCATGTTAATCTGGATTGAAAAAGAACTTTCAGATATCTGAATGTTAATAAAACTCATCATTTGTTTAAAAAGCCAACAAGATAAATGCATACAAATGTATATTAAGTCAAGAAACTAATAAAATTTGATTTGAGTGATTATATTTTGGGCATGTTGCTTCTGATGCTTGTCACTTGAAAAGGGAAAGACAATATGTCAAAACGAAGAAAACTGAATAAACAACTCAACTTGTTATGCACATAATACAAGTCTAAGATTAATTTACCACTGTTAAGAATGGTGACTTTTCAACATAATAACAATACCTCTGTAGAAATATTGCTCTCAAATCTCAGACTTGCTACTGCTAAGTTCCTATTAAAAGGGTGTCCAAACCAACAACCAAATACAATGTCACCATACAAAATACACAGTCAGCAACTGTTCAGAAAGGAGACAGTTCAAGATAATAATTATGTCTCTGTAGAAATTTTCTACTCAAATCTCACATTTGCTACTGCTTGGTGTCCTCTCAAAAGTGTGTCTAAAGTCTAAACTAGAAACCATACACAATGTCATTTGTTAATAAATTTTATTCATCACTAACAATAAAAACCACCACAATTTCATTACTAAGAAAAGGCTTGACCCATCACTACTGCTGTGTGTGTGTACATTCTTTTCCTTCATGAATGAAATGGAACTCAAGCAGAAAGTTCTTCTAGGGCGCATCATGGAGCATTCGAGTTAAAATAGAAAAAGAGTAGAGAAAATGTACAAGATAGGTTTTTCAATTAAGGTGCATTATGGAAGAGAAAATGAAGAGATTATACGAGGGTCAGAATTCTACCACTTTCCCTGCATTTGTTGAGTAACAAAAGAAAATGATAATTTTTAACAA
The DNA here is from genome assembly GCF_053813885.1 of Theobroma cacao. Taxonomy (NCBI): domain Eukaryota; kingdom Viridiplantae; phylum Streptophyta; class Magnoliopsida; order Malvales; family Malvaceae; genus Theobroma; species Theobroma cacao. Next base: position 10,298,743 of record NC_142644.1, on the reverse strand, counting down.
AAAGAAATTATAAAGTCGAAGTGTATAACGAAATAACAGATTTCATTTTCTTTCTCTTATCATTCCCTCAAATTAGCTATATTCCAGACATCTAAGTTACATCTTTTTTTTTTTTTTGGATTTGGGGAAGGGGGATTCGAACCCTGATCTTTAAGTAGGGAGATCATGCACCAACTAACAAACCAAATGCTCGGGTGCTATTGAAATCTTTTTATGATTTGTCTCTAACAAAATAAAATGAGATATAGGGTTTGTCATACTAAAGTACAACAGAAAGATATCAATAGCATAAAAAGTTCTTGAGAACTTTCACTGTACCTTTGGAATGAACTTAAATTTCTTAATAGCATCATGGATCCCCATCTTACCTTGAAGTACTAGTGTTCATTAAGCATAGTTGCTTCATCAGGCTGCAAGTGCGCCCTTAATTAGTCACATGCCAACCTTATGATTTAGGACAGCAATGAAGGAAACTTCTTTCAAAGCCGAATAAGGTTCGAATTAGTCTTTGAAGGGGTATGAAGTACATATGGATTTAGGGACTGAATTTATCCAGCGAGGATAAGTATATTGTTTAGGTGAAGTAATCACTAGTTGATGCAGGTTTTAAAAAAGAGTCTTTTTCAAGCATGTGAAGCAGATAATTTTTAGATCTGATTTATGGTTATAGAGGGCTAAAAAATTAAAAGCCACAAAAAGAATCCCAAATCAACAATAATGTTAGTTAAGCAAGACTTGTAGTAAAGGCTTGGTACATGACTTTTCTTTTTAAGTTTTGCTTCAACCAAATGGATGGATGTAACCCCAAGTATCAGTTTGTACATTATGAGATTAGTGGTACATTACTAGTATACCCAATCCCTCCTCTGCTCTCATCCTCCATCCCCCTTCTCCCCTAAAAAATGTGCAAATATCACTAAAAAATTGCTAATTTCTAGGAAAATAAGAATCCATCAATAAAGACAAAATAAAATAGCCCCTAACAAAAAAAAGGGGAGGGGGTGGGGAATCCTTCAATTAAAAGGACTGTCTCATTTCTCCAACTAGCATTCCTTAGTCCATGCACAATATTTAGAACAAAGGTTTCTGTATGGCAAATTAGACAAAGGCAAAATGTACGAAAAAGCAACTCTCCCCAATGATGCGAAGCATTAAAATTTCTGGGGAAAAATGAAAAAATACCTATGAAAAACAAACAAAAAAAAAAACATGTACTAACTATACGTAACAAAGTTCTTAAAACATATAATTCATCATCAACCTCTAGTTCTATCTCTAACAAGTTACAAATCGACAATATTGCCATATATATTCTTGTCAAATAAAGATGTATATTCCTTCGCAATTGGAAGCAAAACTCGTTAAAAAGAAACGAAATTAAGAAATTATGGAGCTAAGCAACTAAGGAACACCTTTGCTCTTTAAGAAGCTCACCTAGGCCCACAAAAAAAAGAAAAGGGACTGCACCTTGGTACAGGTGCCTCACCTAAAGGTGAAGCTCATTCACTGATTTGCACTTTGCCTAGTGCTTATGCGTGTATCTTAACTATTATCCTATTTCAAGATTTATATGGAAAACAACTATGGCTACTTCGGTGTGCACCTAAAGAAATGAAAATTACTGATTTCCAAATGATTTCCTTTTCAAAACAGATGGTCCTAAAAGTTCCATCTTATTCTTTTTCTTATTTTATTTTAGAAAGGGAAAGCATTCTTTACTAAATAAAGTCTAATAAAGTTGCAATCTTTTAGAAGGATCATTATCTCTTAAACAGCAATCTCATAAACCTTTAAAAGCAGTTCATTAAGCTCCAACAGCGTGACAAACACAAAAATAGCCTCCCAGACCTCCTCTTGGATCACACAGAGAAAACCAATGTAAACTTTAAAATGATCACATATCAAGAATTCCTTCAGAAGATACATAATGAGGTAAATTCTCTTCTCTGTGGAAACTATGACTAAGTCAGACACAAGTGCACAACTGAAAAGCAGGGCTGTGCATCCAATCTAATTTCTTTCATAACAAATTGGTAGAGAACAAAATACAAGAGAAAAAGCAACAACTGACCTGCCCACCAATGTTCATCAGATAGCTTACAAAAAGAAGGATGTCCAATGCAGACTCAAACATAAACTTTGCAATCTGGCAGGAAGCCTGGACCAAGATGGAATTGTTTAGACAAGATAATGTTTCAGCACCTGGATCCTGTGTAAATTTTTGAGGGACAAGAAACTGTAAATAGCTCTCTATGACATCCAAGACTTTTTTCCAAGAGGCAGCTTTTTTGCACAGAACATGAAGAGATACTAGCATGTCAACAGAGAATTTTCTTAGATTTTTATGATCTATCAGTTCCCTCTCCCAAGCAACATCAGCCCCAAGACCAGACACATGGCCTACTCCTGTTGATGAACCATATCCAGTTTCTAAAATCTTCACCAAGCGAGGAACAATCTCTTCAGATGAAATAATCTGTCTACCAACAAATGATTCATAAAAAATAAAAGAAGCTGTTTTGCCCAATTGTTGGCTAATGTTAATGACACATCTGAGCACTTCGAAAAGAATCTCACGATCAGAACTGTCATCAAATAAATCCAATCCAAAGCTAACAAGATCACCAAGATCTTCTGACAATCCTAGCAGAATAAGAAAGCATGAAAGTATATACTGAAACGGTTAAAATAAGAAAGTAGGGTGTGTAAGCCAAGTACACTTTAAATTGTAGCTCATGAACAGAAAGATCTCTATCATACCATCAATTAGTAGCTCAGCATTTTCCAAACCACGAAACAAAGACACTGAATGTTTTCTGATTAAACCAACAGCGCCTGAGGTAGACTGTACAATCAAACAATATGGAGCATTGTTTTTACACCAGCATTCAAAATAGCGACAACAAAAATTTTTCCATCCTTGGAAGATTGATATAGGACTTTCAGCAATACTCTGACAAAAAATTTTCAAAAGTTAGAACCCGACAAGAAATCCAGGGAACATAAGATATGCTACAGAGGAACAAAGACTGCAACAATGAAGCAAAGAAAACCTCATGTTCAACAAGTGAAAGAATTTCCTTTTTGAGTCCATCAACAGTTAAGGACTGAAACTCATTATCAGTCCAATGCTTGCGATAATCTAGAAAAGTTGCACGTAGAACTATATTTTGGCAAACCCCAGGATGAAGAAGCCTGCGTAGGAAAATGGAAGATACAAATGGCACAATATGATCCTGCAAAATTAAAAAAAAAAAAAAAAAAAAGATGTTGTAAGCAGCATATCTGTGACAAACATTTATTGGAGTACAAAAACAAAAGAAACAAAAATGAAAAACAAACCAAGCACAACAAAGAACTGAAAGTAGAAGTAAAACAAAAGCATTAAAATTTTTTAATATAAAAAGGGGATCAAGTAAGAAGCAATGTGCTAGATTCTGATGCTGTGGACAGATATAAAAGAAAAGAAACTAAGCAGTAGGCAGTCAATAGAACATAAATACAAAAAACAGCTCCACCACAAAAGTCCACCAAGAAAGCAACATAGAAGGCAGCACCTTTCCAGATGAAAAAATTGAACGGGCTATTGATATAAGATCATCTGAAGTATGTTCCAAACTCTGAAACAGCTGGTCTGCAATAAATTCTTCCTGTAAAGCATAACAGTGTGCTTCTTCCCTGGCAGTAAGGTTATAGAAAAAAGTTTAGCGTAAATAGTTAGTACTGTGAAAAATCCAGCAATCACCAAATTCCTAAGGGAAAACACTAAAGCACCAATGTGCTTGTTTGTGTGTGCTTTAGCCGTATCTATGACTCTTGACTGCTTTTTGTGCTAAATGAACACACACACACACACACACACAGAGGGGCCACCAACTATGAAAGTTTAATCAAGAATGTAAAGCATACATATAACAAACACATCTTCAGAAACAAAATGCTTCACAAATTATAGCCACAATAAGTCTACACATGAGTATTACATAATCATGCAGCAGAATAAATTATGGTAAAACCATGCATTAGAGTAAAATAGATTGCTGGTTAGGCATGTGAAATCTCACGTGGTACTACTTCGGTGGAACAAGTGGTGATATCCCAATCCATTGTCTTTTAATATCCAGATCTTGTCTGAAGTAAGTTTGACATCAATGCATCCCCCCTGACAAAAGAGGAATAGTAAGATATCCAGGAAATAATTAAAACATCAATTTCAAATGAATATTAGCAAAAGATAAAATATATGGAAAAACCAGTTTGTTACCTCATCCACAGGAAAACTTTTTACTGAAGAGTCAACTGACAAGATCATCCTGTCCCCCGTACCATAGCAGAGACTATAAATATAAATCATCTCCATACCAACTTCCTTCAAAGTTAAGCCATGAAATCGATCAACATTGAAGCAAAGAGAGATGGCATAATAAGCTAGAAATCAAACATATCTTTCAATTAAACTCAAAATCTTTTATAAAAATGTCATACAAATATTAATTAATGTTTTTAGCATCTTTCATTTATCTTTTGTTATGTGTGCAGTGCTTGACAAAGCCGAAATCTTCAAGATAAAACTAAAACCATAAAAGAAGAATTCATTCGACTATGTGATGTAAGAGTTCAAATAACCTAGAAATAGTGAGACCAAATGGCATCAAATGAAATGAGGAAAGTCAGCAGCCAAAATTGACAGATGTAATTGCTAGAAAATCTAGTAAGCAGCATTACGGAAGTTATATATATGTAATTGGAGGGTTTAATTGATAGGATTTGGCCTGTAATTTGTGTTGAGTTATGCTTTTAGAGGTATAAGGACTTGTTTGTGGCCAGAATTAGGAAGAATACAAGAAGTTACAGGTACTCTTCCTGTTATATGAACTGCATAAGACACTATAAAAACAGAAACTTAAAGAAAGAATAAACCAAATGAGCAAGAAACAATTGCAATTTCTTTGACAAACTCAGTGAATAAATAGTCTCATTAAAAACCAACTCTACTGAATTGTTTAAAAAAAAAAAACAAAGATCAAAGACTTTTATGAATCTGATTGCACTAGAATTCTTAAAATCATTAAATTTAGGGAAAACACCCAACTCAAATAAGCTAATGGCCACAATAAGTACCTAATACTTTAACTATATTCTAAAAAATAAGCAATGACCACAGTCCCCAAAAATGCTTGTCTCTTTGTCATTGGATCTTACAATTCACCTTGTGACTCATTCCTTCAGTCAAGCATTCTCCGAATATCGATCAATCTATCACTCCATAACTGGCCACTCAATCATTCTCGGATTTTTGGTTATATGGTCACACTCGAGATTATTATCTACTTCTGTAGCAGGCTTTTTGGACATTTTCTACGATTAGAAGGACAAACTATAACAACACAGTGTGTTTTGTAGCAGATAATGATGAGTTAATTTTCAATCCAGGACAGTATCGCAGATTAGTTTGGAAGTTAAACTACTTGTAGTTACTCAACCAGATATCTCTTTTGCAGTGAGTGTAGTTCATAAGTTTCTTGATGCTCCATGAACCAGCCATCAATACATAGTAATATGCATTTTGAGGAATCTTAAGGGTGCTCCAAGACATGGTCTACTCTACAAATATCATGGCCAAACTTAGATTGAGGGTTATTCTGATGCACATTGCACTGGATGTCTGAAAGATATTAAGTCTGTTACTATCTACGGTATAGTAGTTGGTTGAAATTTAGTATCCTGGAAAAGTAAGAAACATACTGCTATTGCAAGATCAAGTGCTAACCTGAATCAAAGAATAAAGCCAAGGCTCATACAGTCATACCACTTGTCAACTGATTTGGATGAAAAACTCAATATAAGAGCTTCAATTTGTGGCCTATAAATCTCATAAGTGACAACCAAAGCAACCATACACAATGCTTCCGATCCAGTGTCCCATGAACGAAATAAGCGTATTGAAGTTGATTGTCGCATAGTCAGAGAAAGACTTTCAAGAATGAGATTCAAACAAGTTCAGTGAAATCTATGGATCAGTTAGCAGATTAAGCACTAAGCTGTTAAGACTGTTCAAGAGTGTCTAAGATCTGTAAGAAGCTCGGAGTCATAAGCACCAGCTTGAGGGAAGGTGTTATAAGGTGTATAGTGTATAGTAAGGATAACATCATCTATTGTACCTTATACCTCCTAGTATAAATACAAGAGGTTAGCATACGGTTAGGTAGCTATCATGTTTTCTTCCATCCATTTCAATTGTCTACTTTGATAGTAAAGTGGGAGAGAGAGAGAGAAATGCAATAACATATTTGCTTTGAAAGAAATTGAACAACTAATTAGTTAATTCAGAAATACATACCAAAGTTCTCTTATACAAGATGGCCAAAGGAACAATTTTTGAATTATTGTTAGATTCACCCAACCATAACCTCGTAGATGTAGTGCCTGAAATTACAAGATTGAAGAAAACATAAAAATATGTATTTTAGACCAAGAAAAGCTCATAAATTTTAATGAAAAGCCGCAATGTTATCTTGGGTTGGCACGCACAGCCTTCAGATGCAGATGTTGGAGAGGTTATGTTTTAGAATAATTTTGATTATTCCATCACATTTGATTATTTTTTAGTAACATTTAATTGCAAAAGCTCCAAACAAATACAAAAGAAAAAATAAACAAACAACATGAACAAAAACAGAACTCACATTGATACATAAAATACACCATTAGAAAATAGGTTATACGCATTAGTAGAAACAAATGTGCCAGTTTTATATATGATTGGCCAGCACTCATTAAACTGTTAAGGTTTTAAAAATTACAATATGGTGATCTTTGGGGATAAAAATGTAAATGCAGCTGATCAAAAAGCTACAACAAATAAAATAAAGACCATCAATAATCAAAGTGCATCGGGATCATCACCAGACTTAAAAGCTAACAGTTGCTGTAGAAATCCACTCTAATTATAAAAAAAAAAAAATTTTAAAAAAAACTTAAATAGTGCTCTTTACATCTATGTCTTCACATGCAAACATATGCACAACTTGATGCTGATATGTTGCATTTGCTATAACTTTAAAACTTTAGCAAACAACTATAAAGGCTCAGTTTTAGACCATAAGGCATAAGATCAAATTCCAAAAAGGTCATCTGCACTTCTGCTACTAATCATGTCTGTAATCCACTCTAAAGGGCCATTTAGGAGCACAGTCAGTGCAGTGGGAAGGGCTCTCAAGCATTTGACAATTAACCAATCTATAAAAGGCGTTAGGCGCTAGGACCCTTGCATCGCCCAAGGGCAAGATGCAAAAAAAAAGCTCTCGCCCAAGTGATGCAAGGCGCTAATTTCTAAAAGATAATATACACAAGACAAGAAAATTCTATGTATTAAGTCTTAAAAGCTTGAAATATATGATTTTCTTGATAAACAATAGACAGCTTACTCTATTACATTGCTCAATGCGTTCCAAAGATCAAGAATTATCATAACTATTGTCATCAAACAAAGTTCCAAGTTTCCTTCACTTCCATCTTCAACAAAAAGTTGTGCATCAACATAATTATTTAATTTATTATTCTGGTAAGTACAGCTAACACTGTCCTTAACTATCGAAAGATATCGAACAAAAAAAATCAAAAACAAAAAAAACCAAAGGACAATTAAGTTAGGCATGCTTTTCTACACCTGATTAAAGGCACCTCGCCCAAAGGGGTGCAAGGCGCATTGCTTGATTTTCAGCTGCACCTTAGAGCCTAGGTGCATGCCTTGACAGCACTTCAATTAACACAGTTGCTAGGTAGCTACATATACTTATCACAAAACCATCTATGGAGTTATTCATGGCCCAAAATTGTTCAAATGCTCGTGGAATCTAATGCACCTCTAAACACAAGAACTCAATCCTTCTCATGTTTTACCAATGACACCACATCAATGATGTATAAAATAGAACATTATAAAATCTTATCTTTTCACTACAAACAGTTGAATAAAACTATAGCCATCAATAGCATGGCTAGAGAAAGTCATCCTCCTTGGAAACCAAAGGTTTAAATTGCAAGTTCTTTAATAAACAAGTCCTTCTCACCCAAGGGAAATTGCCCTTGATGGTTAACATGTCATTCTTTCAATAATTCACAGGTTAAGTATAGTCTTGGTGTTTAAGATTACTTTGGTCATTTCCCATTTTGCTAATTTTGACCTCAGTATATAGTCCATTGGGTCTTGTTGTGGTTCTAATTAAGTGTAACAAGTTTCATGTGGCATTTAGCTTATCAAAGTCTGGTCATATGCTTAAATCTAACAATTTGAGTAACTCTAGCCAAATAAAGACAACTTCATAGTTGTCTCCTCATATTTCAAATCCAATACCATTTATATAATAAAAACTTATCAAAGAGTGACTAGAGAACTTGTGATAGAATGATCAATTCTTCAGTTTCTTTCTTCTTCTTGTTATTGTTCTTCCCTTAATTGCTATAGTCTTTTGGTTGCTGTCTGCAGCACAGTGACCTCAGCACTAAAATTAGTTTTATTAATGTCCTAAGCAATTTAAATATGATCCCCTTCATTTATCTTTCAAACCCTAAACCATATCTAAATTTCAGGCTAAATCCCATCAAATGCACCAGTTGAACACCTTTGTTAAATGCTTAACTTACTGCTGCCAAAATTCCCCATGACTTTTTCCTTCAATTCCAACCATCTTTTGCCAACAAACCATAATATTAATCAAAAACTAATTAACTTCTAGACCCTAACCTAACTCCTATCATAACCATGAACCTAAAAATCCCTAGGTTTTTCACCCTACCCCACCATAAACCCTAAATTGGCAGGTTTTCTGGAAGCTAACCAGCATCACATACTCAATTGAACTAAATATAATCCAACTAAAACCTTAAACATATGTAAGTTTATTTAGACAAATCTCTTTGCAATTTACTAAATCATATATCCTATTGAAGCATTGAATATGTTCCATGCTCTGTGATTGACATGCAAATCAACTTAAATAAATCTCTCAATTGTTGTCAATTCACCAATCCACCAAACGCAAACACACACAATAGAAAAGCGACATTTATGTTGATCAATAATGGTAAATGAAATAATCAAAGGGCAGTCCTCAATATAAAAAGAATGTGATCAGGAACTCATCTCTCCCCAACACTCTCTTCCTTCCATAATAACCACAACATACACTTCTTTCTCATTATCTCCATAGATACTTAATTATACACTTCCCCTAAAAATAGGAAATAAATTAAAGTTAGAAAACTAGGGTGTGTTTGATAAACCATTGAAAATTAGCAAACGATTTCAAATTTATATTTTCAATGATCTAATTTTATTAATGTGTTTCATAATTCAATTCTAGAAACCACTAATGGAAGATTTTCAATGAAAAAGTTTTGAAAATCATAAGTAGCTAAAAGCTACTTAATGTATTAAGTCAATTTTGTTCAAGCAAGAAATTGTTATTTAATTACATTAATCTTATAATCTTTCCTTTTAACCACTTATTATTTCCTTTTTTAACTATTATCAATGCAAAATACTTAGAAAATCGCATTTCTCTTTTACAAAAGATTCAACAAAAAATCTATTCAACATTTAATTTTCAATAACATACCAAATAAATTTCATATTATATATTCAATACTTAAATTTTTCAAAATTATAAATTCAATACTTAATTTTTCAGTGTTGAATTTTTTTAGTTTATCAAACAGCACCTTAGTAATTTCATTCAGGAAAGAAAAAAGGAAAACTGTCAGAAAATTTTGTAAGGTGGTTGTAAAGAATTCTCCTCCTAGTTAATTTAGAATATAGAGTGGCTCCCTCAAGACCATGGCAACGTTCACATGCAAATTAAATATCTTCAGCCTGGCAAAGCCTTATTTTTGGGCTAGTAAGGTTTCCAATTATTGCCAGATCCTGTAGTCAGGCAGGTATAAGTTGGCACTCTCAACAGTAACCTCAGTCACAAAAATACCATTACTCACATGAGGAAAGCAATAAAATTCTTTGCACATAACACCTTTATTGGTGAACATAAAAAGCAAAAAACATTGAACTCTTTTAGCAAAGGTCATTTCAGACGATGCTGAATAAATCTGTGATACCTTAAGCTTTCAAGGGCCATATGGTTTAAGCTCGAAAAGTTGCTGAGACAGTGGTGTTTGGACCCAAGTCGTTACAATTAGTATCAATGTATGTGCCAACCCGATATAGGCTTACACACTGTGCTAGTGAGATTTTGATCCTTCGAGGTGAGCCTTAATTGCAATTGTGACATGTGACCTTGATGAGGACATTAAAGATTTGAATGGGTGGGATTGTGATACCCTATCTTACATCAAACGTGAATGCGATTATTAAGACCTATATAAAGGTCCAAGTCAATCACTACTAGGAGTTTGAGTTTAAGTTTTTGAGGATCATGTGGTTTAAGCTCAAAAAGTTACTAGGCTAGTGGTACTTGGACTCAGGTCGTTACAAAATTTGATTTTTTAGATACTTATACATTAAAATTAGGATGTTTGATAATCACAAAACATTCCCTCTATGGAGAAGAGTGGAGACTACCCTATCTAATGGTTGTCTCCTAGACCAAAACTACAACGAATTAGGAGATCAAGAGAAATATTCCAATTGCTCCGTCCTCTTCCCAAATACCTTCCATTCAGCATTATGTTATCTTTCTAAGCTTAAAAGGAAATGGAAAGCCATTCTCCCTCAAGAAGAGAACCATTTGTTTGAGAAGTTGTAAAAAAGGAACACTTGGAGAAAAGGCATAATGGAAATTACGATACAGTTATATAAGAAAGGAAAAGTCAAGTGGTAGAAATCACCTTCAACTGCTGTTGAATGACTTAAAATTCTTGTGTGAGATGAAAGATCCCACGCTCGTAGAATCCCATCACCATGAAGCACAAATACAATTTCTTTTCCATGCATCTCTGTTATTATTAAATCCTGCACAGCTCCAACAGCCCTCCCCCTGCATAAGATATCAACAAAATTCATTTATATTGGAAGAAAAAAACAATGATGTGATACCAAAATCAATAAAATCAAGCATAATAGTCAAAACATGATTTTAACCCTTTCTATTAATGTCGCAATATGAGTCAGGTCAAATGTACCCCAATTCCTCATAGGACTATCATATGTTCCATATAAATAGCACATTTACTCGTGGAAACTAACTAAAAAAAGTGAGAATTTTATTACACTAGTAAAAACTTTTCTCTCCTAAACTCTCTCTAGCCTAATCCTTGGGTATCAACCAAGAACCCTAGAACTTGGAATGTGGAAATTTGTGAACAACTCTAATAGCTGCTCCACAGACAAAGGAACAAGAAGTATATCTTTGGAGGTTTGTAAAGCAACAATCAATGAATTAATCTTGGGAATTGGAGTAGTAAACCCTAAACTAACTTGTTTTGTCAAAAACATAATTTAAACCTTTTTCCATTAGCATGAGACAAGACACTGCAGAAACCAAATCAGCCTTGGTAAAGAAAATTAATACTATGTTTGGATTTTAGAAAAAGTGTGTGGAAGGAAAATAAGCAAGAAAAAAAATTTTAAAAAGACAACCAGAACTCATTAATTTTATTAGTCTCAGAGTTTATCCTCTCAATTTTCCTAACACATCCAAACAAGATTAGAAAAAATTTTCCCACATATTACACTTTCAATTTTTTTCCATTTACAACCAATATCATTGTCCTCCACATTTCCAAGGATTCAAACACAGCCTAAAAGCACATTTAGCCAATTCATACTGAATTCTCGCCAAATATAGATAGATAAACAAACAATAATGTTTATAAACTAAATGCATGTTACCCACATAAGTAAATGTTTGTTGCACAATGTATATAGAACTCAAATGAGGAGAAGATACCTTGACATGAAACCCCACAAGCGACCTAGGCTAATTCCTGAATCATCCCGCAGCTCATATACAAAACCTATATAGGGAAGGTCGGAGTCAGGAAGTTTTACATCAAAAAAGTAACAATAACAAAATGAAAGAAAAAGTTGTATAAAGAAGAGAATACCGGGAGCAGTTTGGTGAAGCAAGCCAAGTCGGAAGCAAGTAACAGATCCATCATTTCTCCCAAGCAAAAGGCATCCAGGTTTTGCTGCTATACAAGTAATTGGCTCATTACTATTAGAATAATCTCGCACATCAAGCTCTATAAGTTCGTCCCTGGAGACAATGGAAGCCAAGTCCTTGGAAATTTTAATGAAGTAAGCAATTCCAGAGACGGTTAAGGTGTAAAGCAAGTAGTGTGAGTCAGTTGGCGAGGTGCTAATAAAAGCGAAAGGAGAGAGTGGGTGACAGAAAATAAGACGCAGCCCGGAGTTGAGAGGGAATTCCTGAGAGAGCTTGAATATTTCTAGAACATTTGATTGAGTCTTATGGAGTCGCCTGTTGGATGGTGAAACAATAAGCAATTTTTTAAAATACTAATAATAATAAACAATAAAGCTGAGGAGAAAACAGAATTACCAAATGAGATGGAATGGACTATCTCCGTCGAAGTAAGTGGCAGAGGCGGAATCCACCGTCGGTGGAGCGAAAGTAGCGGCGCCGTCGTTGCCGCCGTTGTCAATGCGATTAAGGGATGACGGAACCGTAAGGCCAATCCATTTGATGGAGTCGCTACCGATGATAGGGACCTCCATCCCCGCCACCCTCATTTTTTATTTTTCAATTTCTTCAGTTACAAATAAAACCTCCCTCTGCTCTGCTTCAGCCAGTGTGCGCACTTCTGAACCAAGGGTTTAAGTTTAAACGACGGTCCTGCCCCCCTTCTTGTTTTGTCACGTGCCGCGTCACCAACACGCCCATCCCAAATTTCTAAACCCGTTGGCCTCTAAAATATTGTTCCCGCTCCCTCTATTACTTTATACTTTTTATAATTTTTATTTTTTTTAATACATCCAGATCTTTTCTACGGGGTTAACTAGTGTTTATGCCAATAAACTCATTTCAAGCTTTAAATTTTTAGACATCTACTAGTGTGTTGCCCCGACCTTACGTGATGGGATATTGCTATTCTATGGAATGGATCGTAATTAGACCTGTGAATATAGTTCGATTTGATTCAATCCGACCCAGACTCTTGTGGGTTAAAAAATATGAGTTGAGCTAATTAGTCTATTTTTTATATGGATTATCAAATTTCCAACTCAACTCACTTCTTGTTAGCCCATGAGTCATGCTGGGTCAGTTTATTTTTTTTAAAAAAATTATTTTTGCTATAATTTAATTTATAAATTGAATAATAAAAATATATTACAAATAAATAAATTACACTAAATATAAATAAGTAAATACATTACATCAAATATAAATAAAATTTCAATCTTTAATATAATTACACAAACTACAATCCCATCAACATAAGTACATAATCAAATATTTATAAACTTCAAGACTAATTTATGTTCTTCTCAATCTTCATTCTTAATCAGAATATTTGAGTCTTGTTTGGACAGCAATGATGTCTCCAGGTCTGAATCAGTATCATCTAATATTCATTATCATAAAAAAAAAAAGACATAGTGAGTTTCAATTTTAACTAAAATTATTAATTTAACAAGTAAAGATTAAAGACATTAAAATATATAAAATAAACAAAACCATCAGCAGCAAAAGAAAAGCCATGCAACTAATTTTTTGTGCAAACAAGCATCGAAACATTTTCATGACGAAAGAAACTTTTAAACTTAGTGAGAACATGACCACCAATACTAAAAGCAGACTCTGATACTACCGTAGTAATCAGAATGCTCAATACATCTCGTGCCACAATAGAAAAATCAGGAAAACACTTAGTATTGTCCTTCCAATAATTAAGCACATCCAAGTCTTCAAACACTTCATAATCAAGCTTTGCCCTCATCTAAATAAACATCCAACTCAGACTTTCCAGCGGTAGAAATTGTTTCATTTTGAAACATTTTGAACTCCGACAATTTTTAAATACATAGACAAAAAAAATAATTATCAAAACATAAATAAAGTAACATAAATTCTCATGTAATAAGACGAAGGAAAGACACAAAACTTACACTAAAAATCTTTGATCCCTTGGGTTTAGTTCCCCCTCCGGCTGGCTTAGGCAAATTACTCATTGAGTGAGAAGATGTATGTCACGACCCGGTACTCCCCTCGAGCCCGTGACAACCGCCGCGGTGTCCCGGTAAACACTTATTGCCCGGAATGTCAACCCGAAACCCCGCAAGGCTTTACTATCAGTTTCTTTGTTCCCTTGTGAGCAACCATTGTCAAATATCGTGTTCTAAAATATTTTAAGCTGTTTCCAACTTTAAACAAATAAAATATTAATTTTTCGTCTCACAAGGGTATTTTGGTCATTTTTCTCAAAAATTTTAAAACTGGCTAAAACGTAATATACAAGTACAAAACACACAATTCATATTCAAAATGAGTTTAAAAGTCTAAAATCTTCATTTAAAACGAAATTATGGTTATTTGAATATAATAAGAAAATAAAAGAAATATTAAGTAAAATATTCTATTTTCTTATAAAACAATATTTATAGAGTTATACGTGAATAATTTTTATAACGTAAAAGTTAAATAAATTTATACATACTTAAATACAGTAAGCCAAAATATTTAATTTAATTTACAATAACAAGAGTGCCCCCGAATAAACAAAAGTAAAGAGGACTGTGAACCTACGGTTTGGAAAAATGCAGATCCCACTGTAGTCCTCGATGAGATCAGCTATCTACAGTCTATACTGAACCTGAAATGGGTGGAAATGAAGGTGGTGAGATTATAAAATCCCAATGAGTAAACAAACCTCATCATAAACATCTAGAGTTGAGTACATGGAGACAATAAGGTAAATCATCATAAACTGGGTTATAGCATTAGAACACATTTTGTTCAAAACACGTAAAGAGGCTTATGAATCTCATAAAAATCTAGGCTTGTGCCATAAATCCATTCTCGGGGACACCTTGGCCGAGACATCCTACCGAGACCGCCAAGGCTATTAAAATTCACATTTCACATAAATCATGTTTTTGTTTTGAAAACATAGCCGTTCCTTGGCGTTGGCTGAGTTCCCCCTCACGTGGTGGTTTAGCGTGAAGTGAACCCTAAACTTTACCCCAGGAGATACCCTACGCGCCTCTCCGTTCGAGGTAAGAATATAATGGGGTTTACCGTGCCCCTCTAAAAGGCTGGTCCACAGAAACCCCCTACTGCAGTGATTAATTAATATATAATCCACCATATAATAAAACTCAATAACATGATATGGCAATTTTGTAATTCGTAGTTTTTCAAGGTAACCAAACAATTCGCATTTCAATACAATTGCCAACTAGCCAATCATGCTCGATTTATCATAAGCCAGTTAATTTAAACAATCAAATTGCCACAATTAACAGTCCCCGTGTACTCTATTTTTCAAAATCACTATTAATTTCAAAACAATTTATAATTTAATTTCATTGAAACTCATTTATTCATAAAACATGAAAGTTTATCTTTTTAAATTCCTTTTTCCATAGAATTCATGAAAGCATTTAAAAACCACCCTAGATAATTAAAATGACAGTAAGTTTACTCACAATGTCTAGAATGCAGACTTTTGAAGCACTCTGTCTACTGGTCCTCGGATGCAATTTCCTTGCCTTTATCGGAGGACTCACCACCTTGACACAGTACAAAATCGAGAGTTTCACCAAGTTGGTACTAAATCAAAATTAAACTAATTTAGACTACCAATGCATGATATGGAATGCAAAAATGCACTGGTAACTATCTAAACCCGGTATTGGCCTAATTCGTCTTATCACCCGATTAAATTCCTAACGGGTCCGTTTAAACTCCAATTTAATTCTTTTCAGTTTCTATACCTCAATTGCACCCAAATTAACTTAATGTCCCTCAGTGTGGTGCAAATTATCAGTCCCAACAATAAATTACGAAAATACCCCTAGTGGGTAAAAATTCGTATTTTTGCTCCGAAAATTCCCATTATTTTTCTAGGCTCATAATTCATCATTCCTTAACCAATTCTCCTAGAATAAAATCAAACTCATCCTCACTCACTACATGGTAAATTCAGCCATTAATGGTTGGGGGAGAAAATAAATTCTTTTCTTGTTGTTTTGTTTCTAAATATGCTAAACTAACTAAAAATACTAACATAAATTAAAATCAAATAAATCCAACAACTTTCTCTCTCCTAACCCATTTTTTCAGAATTTAATTCATCATGAAAACATGTAATTTAATCATGGAAAATAAAGAGAAATGCTTGGGAATAAGAAAACTCAAGCTTAATAGAAAAAAACTCACCTTTTTCACTTAATTTCCTTGAAAATTCACACTTTTTCTTTGATTTTCTCTCTCTAGGGTTTTGTTTTTGTTTTCTCTCTCTTCTTGCTGGTTTGGCCGGCCATGGGGTGGAAGATGGGCTGATTTTGTGCCTTTTAAAAAGGAAATTAATAAATTAATAAAGGCATGACACATGGCATCATGTCATTGGCCCGTTTTTAAAATTTTAAAAATTTAAACATTTTATCTCCACCACATGTTTAGTCAAGGGTCAAAGATGAAGACAAGGAAGACCATGTGCTGGAAAAAATATCCTGGTGGTGGAAAATTACAATTTTGCCCCTGAGGTGGCAAAATTACCATTTTACCCCTATACTCCAAATTATACCGAAATTAAAATTTTTCACTTCTAAACCTCAAATCATACTTCAATAAGTCAAATTATACTCTAATAAGTCAAATGGGGTCAAAAAAATCTTTTCTAAAATTCCCATTTTGTCCCCAGGTGGCAAATGACCATTTTGCCCCTAGTTAGTGAAAATTCCGATTTGACTCCAAATTGATCCTCAAACTCCAAATCACCATTTTAAGTCATCCATGAACTGTGAAACTCTTAATCTCACCTTAAAATTCCTATTTGATCTAGTTCGAGGATTAAATAAACTTTGTTGTACCTCTAGGTACAATACCGACTTTTGTAAATTTTTCGGGACTCCCCTAGCATGCAATTATGCTATCATCACATGTATGTCATGAATAGTATTTTATAAGGTCGGGCTTTACAATGTACTTGATGGACAAGTGTTTCTTCCATATTCTTCAAAGAACTCGTACAACTTTGTCTTCACATTTTCTAACTTTTCATAACAAGTAAAAGCATCAATCTTAGAATAGCAAAATTATAAGAAATCAAGCTTCATCCTTGAGTTAAGAATAGCTCCAAATGTAAGCACTACACTATAATTTTTTCAATACTTATCAAATTTCATTTTCATCCTTTAAGACATATCCTTGATAACCTCATCTTCATTATGCAAATTCTCATTTAAAATCGATTCAATTTTCCAAACTTGCATGAAACACGAGTTGGAAGTTCGATAAGATGAACCAGATATCAAATTTGTGGTCTCATAAAAGGCCTCCAAGAATTCACAAATTATCATTGCTTTCCCCTATTTCTCATCGGATGGATTATATTTATAAGTTCTATCAACAAATTGGAGGCTAGCAAAAGCTTTTTGATATTTGATTGCACTTTCAAGCATCAAATATATTGAATTCCATCTAGTTGACACATCTAAATGCAACCCAACACCTGCATCAATATCAACGTGTTGAACACATTCTTGAAACTTTTTCATAATTTCATTCGATGCCTTTGCATATTTCACACTCTCCCTAATTTTAAACAATGCTTCATTGACTACTTTCAAGCCCTCTGTTGGCTCCATTAGTTTTTTATGATAATAAAACATTTTCATTCATTTTTGTCTAACTCTACTACTTGAGTGTACAGGACAAAATGTATGTCAATAATAAAATTAATAACTCAAAAATGAAGATGGCTTGTTTAGAAACAGAAATAACTTAATCGACTAAGAAATGTTGTTAGTCGACTAAGTGCTTACTATCAAAAACCGAGTTTAGAAACAGAACGGACTTAATCGACAAAGAGATTTTGTTAGTGTACTAAGTGCTCACTGCTAGAGACTGGATCCAGAGATAGAAATGACTTAATCGACCAAAAAGTATGTTAGTAGACTAAGAGCTCTCTGTTAGAAAATTTGAATTTGGACACTCAAAGACAGATTAATAGCTAGAACTGCTCCCAAACGTTTCTAACAGTCAGAAATTGCCAAACACCCATCATAACTGATTTTTTAAGTATAAAAAGGACTTCCAACGACTAAGAACAATATTTGGTGCTTCCAAGATCAAAAAGAGCTCAAAAATAGCAAAAATCATCTACATACTTTCAGCACTTCACTCATATCCTTGTAACAAATTTAAGCACTTCACTTTGTACCACTTAGATCAGGTTAGTGATCATAGGTACACTTTTATTTCTCTTATCCTTGTATACTTAGAGTGAGCAAGTCACTCTAAGGAGTTAATTCAAGCTTAAATTGCTTGATTGGGTGTATAGGTTCTAACTTAGCTTAAAAAACTTAGTTTTAGGTTTTAGTTAATCCCAAGAAAAACCATTATTAAAGGTTGTGGCTGAGCCTGTGAAAAGTCATTGTAAAAGCTTGGTGGGAGCTTGGGAATTTCACCATTTTTAGTTATTTGATTTCGAAAATCCTTGGTTGAACAATCAAGGTAGTGGGTGTAGGTCTTTAACTGAACCACTCTAAATTCTGGTGCATTGTCTACTCTATTTTTGTGTTCATTTTCATTCTTTCTTAAATTATTTCCTCATCTTGCTTTAGATTTCTTGTTGTTAATTCTCAACTTGCTTAAAATTAGAAGTCAATTTAGTGAGAGCCAAAAAGTGTTATTCACTCCCCTCTAGCACATTTACTTGAGACCAACAAATGGTATCAAAGCTTATCCCTCTTTCTCAAGGCTTAACATCTTAAGAGAGATCCTAATGGCTCTTCAAAAATCAATAGTTGTTGATGTTGGTCCTAATAATATGTGCTAGAGGGGGGTGAATAGCACAAATCGACTATTGACAAGATGAGAAACTAATTTCCAACACAAATAAAATAAAAATAGAGTAGACAATGCATAACAATTTATAGTGATTTGGTCTAAGACCTACATTCACTACCTTGATTATCCAACCAAGGATTTTTTCAACAATTCCACTAATAATCGGTGAAATTCACAAGCTTTCACCAAGCTTTACAATGACTTTTACAAGGCTCAGTTAAAACCTTTTACACTAGTTTTTCACGAGCTAAACTAAAACTCAAAGTGGTTTTTCAAAGGCTCAACCACAACCTTTCACAATGGTTTTTCACGGGCTCAACCAAAACTCAAAGTGGTTTTTTAAAAGCTCAACCACAACCTACAACAATGGTTTTTATTGGGATCAACCAAAACCCAACAACCAACTTTTTTAAGCTAAGTTAGAACCTTTACACTCAATCAAGTAATCCAAGCTTAAATAAATCCCTTAGAGTGACTCGCTCACTCTAAGTGTATAAGAAGAGAAGAAATAAAGAAGTACCTATAATCACTTACTTGATTTAGATGGTACAAGATGAAGTGTTGAACTCTATTACAAAGATTGGCATTTAAGTGCAATAAGGTGCAGAGAAGATTTTTTGATTTTTCAACTCTATATCACTTGGAAGCCTTCAATTATCTCCAAAAACTAATTTTTAACCATTAGAAGACCCTTTTATACTTGGAGATGCAACTCTGATGGTAGTTTGGCAGTTTATATCCGTTGGAAACAGTTGAGGATGAGTTCTAGCCGTTAATCTATCTTGTAGTGTTTTGGTTCAAATTGCAGACAGAGAGCTCTTAGTCGACTAACTTGGTTGACTAAGTTGATTCTATTTTTGGTTTGTAGATCTTGGCAGAGAGAACTTAGTCGACTGACTTGGTCAACTAAATTGGTTCTGTTTCTCAAACTCTTCAGCCCTTCATTTCTCCAATTTGAAATTTGGTCAACTAATATTCTTCCTTGTTTCACCAACAAGCTTCCTCCTTGTTATTCAATTATATCTTGTTGATTTTATCCCTCTTTTTCTTTCAAAAATACTCTTTGAAGAGTTAATAAATTAATTTCATATATTAATTTCTTACACACTCAAGTAAAGGTATTAGACACACATAAATGGGAATGTTTTATTGTCATCAAAAACTAATGGAGTCAACAGTTGAGGGACAATCAACAAATTATATCTTGTTGATTTTATCGCTCTTTTTCTTTCAAAAATACTTTTTGAAAAGTTAATAAATTAATTTCGTATATTAATTTTCTGCACACTCAAGTAAAGGTATTAGACACACATAAATGAGAATGTTTTATTGTCATCAAAAACTAATGGAGCCAACCGCTGAGGGACAATCAACAAACAGACCACCTCTGTTTGATTGCTCAAATTACACCTATTGGAATACTAGAATGTCAATATATATAAGGGCAATAGACTATGAGATGTGGGATGTCATTACTGATAGACCCTTCATTCCCTCAACCTAAACGTAATGACCAATGAGATGATTCCTAAGCCAAGGTTTGAATGGACCGAAGCTGAAACCAAAAGAGTCTAAAAAAATTTTAAGGCAATCAATACACTGCATTGTACTTTAACTCCCATTGAATTCAACAAATTACATCTTGTTGATTTTATCCCTCTTTTTCTTTCAAAAATATTCTTTGAATAGTTAATAAATTAATTTCATATATTAATTTCCTGCACACTCAAGTAAAGGTATTAGACATACATAAATGGGAATGTTTTATTGTCATCAAAAACTAATGGAGCCAACAGCTAAGGGACAATAAACAAACAAACCACCTTTGTTTGATGGCTCAAATTACACCTATTGGAATACTAGAATGTCAATATATATAAGGGCAATAGAGTATGAGATGTGGGATGTCATTACTGATAGACCCTTCATTCCCTCAACCTTAAACGTAATGACCAATGAGATGATTCCTAAGCCAAGGTCTGAATGGACCGAAGCTGAAACCAAAAGAGTCCAAACAAATTTTAAGGCAATTAATACACTGCATTGTACTTTAACTCCCACTAAATTTAACATAGTGTCAAGCTGTACCACAGCTAAACAAGTGCGGGACAAAACTTAGAATTATTCATGAAGGGATTTCACAAGTCAATGAGTCCAAAATAGCTATCTTAACCCACAACTATGAGATGTTTAAGATGGAACCTGGTGAGGATATCACCAACATGTTAGATAGGTTCACAAACATCACAAATAAACTCAGTCAACTAGGCAAACCAATTCCCGAACATGAAATTGTCAAAAGACTTCTTAGAAGCCTGCCTAAAAATTGGAAGCCAAAGGTGACTGCCATTTGTGTAGCTAAGGACTTAAATGCCAAACCTTTGATGAAATTTATGGGTCTCTTCTCACTCATGAGCTAGAACTCAAGGAACAAGAAGAAGAAGACAAAAGAGAAGCTAAAGCAAAGAAGAAAAGCATTGCCTTAAGAGCGAGTATCCTTGAAGAAGAAGTGGATAGTCTATCTTGTGATGATGATGACGAACTAGCTATGGTTGCAAAAAGGTTCAAAAAGCTTATGGGTCAAAGAGATTGGAGATTGGCTAAGAGAGGGTATAAAAGAGATCAAGGCTCTTCATGGAGAACCAAAAATAAAAACAAGTCCAATAAGAAGAAAGAGCTTATATGCTTTGAATGTAAGAAGCCAAGACACTTCAGGTCATAATGCCCTTTGCTGAAGGAAAAAAGGCCAAAGAAAAACAAAAAATCGAAGAAAGCAATGGTGGCTGCAACTTGGTCAGATAGTGATACTTCAAGTTCTGATACTGAAGAAGAAAAAGCTGAAGAAAGAGCAAATTTATGTCTGATGGCAAGGGATGATGAATCCAAAGTATCTTTAACTCCTTTTGATATCTCTATTGATGAACTTCAAGAACAGTATGAATGTCTTTATGATGAATTTGAAAACCTTGCTTCAAAATATAAGATTTTAAAGAAAAAGAATGCATCTCTTGAGACAGATTTAGAAAAGATTAAACATGACTTTAATTCTGTATTTGAACAAAGAAACATTCTTCAAAGAGAACTAGAACATTCAAAAATAGATTATGAAATTCTAAAATTGGAATTAGAAAATAGAACTGAAGCTTTACAAAAAGCAATTGAAGAAAATGCTGCTTTTAAGAATATGAGAAAAGATAGTTCAAGAAGAGATACATACTTCAAGAAAAATTCTAATAAGGTATCATCTAGATGTGATATTTGTGATAAAATTGGTCATTTATCCTATGACTGCTATAAAAAAAAAAGTATGTAGGAAACAAGAAAAATCTGGGTTCCAAAAGGATCCTATATTGCAGCTAACCTTCAAGGACCTATCAAGGTATGGGTACCTATTAAGAAAAATTGAAAATTTGTTTTGCAGGTTGAGCCGAACCTAAAAAACACATGTTCAAGAGCTCAACTGAAGGAAAAGCAACCTTGGTATATGGACAGTGGCTGCTTAAGGCACATGACTGGAAACTAAATACTATTTGCTCAACTAGACAAGGAAAAGGGAAGTACCGTATCTTTTAATAATGATTCAAAAGATTGAATTCATGGCATAAGAACCATTGGTAAGAACTCTCAAACTTAAATTAGTCATGTGTTGCTGGTTAAAAGATTGAAATACAATTTATTAAGTATCAGCCAATTATGTGATAAAGGTTTTAAGGTATGCTTCGACTCAAATAAATGTGAAGTGATAGACATAAATACTAACAAAGTTTCATTCATAGGAAAAAAAATTAAGAATATGTATGTTATATTTCTTGAAGACCTTGAGATTAATTGTGAAACATGTCTTACGGCAAATATTGAAAATGATGGCCGGTTATGGCATAGGAGACTTGGACATGTGAGTATGCATACCTTCTCAAAATTGATAAGAAAAAATCTAGTTATAGGATTGCCTAAACTTAAATTTGAGAATGATCAAATTTATGATGCATGCCAACTAGGTAAACAAATTAGAACATCTTTCAAAACCAAGAAGGCTGTCTCCACCTTTAGACCTCTTGAATTGCTGCACATTGATTTATTTAGACCAATTAGCACAACTAGCCTAGGAAGCAAGTCACATGGCTTTGTGATAGTTGATGACTACTCTAGGTATACTTGGGTTTACTTTCTTGCTCATAAGAATGATACTCTACCTATTTTTATCAATCATTATAGGAAGGTTGAAAATGAAAAAAAACTTGTGATAATTTGCATTAGAAGTGATCATGGAGGTGAATTTAAGGGAGATGAGTTTGAAAACTTTTGTAATGAAAAGGGATTGGATCATAATTTCTCAGCACTTAGAACACCTCAACAAAATGGGGTTGTAGAAAGAAAAAATAGAACCTTGAAAGAAATGGCCCGAACCATGCTTTGTGAAAACAATCTACCAAAGTAGTTTTAAGCAGAAGCTGTCAACACAACAGCTTACATCTTTAATAGAGTCTCAATAAGGGCCATGATATCAAAAACCCCATATGAACTATACAAAGGTAGAAAACCAAACATCTCTCACCTTAGAAGCTTTGGCTGCAAATGCTTTATGTTGAACAACAGAAAACATCCTCTAGGAAAGTTTGATGTTAAGAGTGACGAGGCTATATTTCTAGGATATGCATTGAACTCAAAAGCTTATAGAGTCTTTAACAAAAGATCTTTAACTATTGATGAGTCTATCCATGTAGTTTTTTATGAATCCAATGCCTTGCAAAAGGAAATTCTTGCTGATGAAAATGATACAAATGACTTTGAAAGACAAATGGCAGCAATGAGCTTAGGTGACAAGAAAAACAGTGAAGAAAGCTCCCTAGGAAAAGAAACAGAACCTTCACCCATAGAAACCTTATAAATGATTGAAAATCAACACAATGATCTACCAAAGAGCAGGAGGTATATCAAGGATAATCCACAAGAGCAAATCACAAGTGATATTTCTCAAGGAGTCAAAACTAGGAGAAGAACTAGAGAAACATGTGAATTCACAGCTTTCATCTCACAAATTGAGCCTAGAAGCTTTGAAGAGGCAAAAAAAGAAGAAAGCTAGATATCAGCTATGAAAGGAGAGCTTGATCAACTTGAGAGTAACCGAGTATGGACACTAGTTTCTAGGCCATTAAATCATCCCATTGTAAGCACAAAATAAGGGTTTCGAAATAAGGTAGATGAGTAAGGAAATGTTATTAGGAACAAAGCTAGGTTAGTGGCTCAAGGGTATAACCAAAAGGAAGGAATTGACTATGATGAAACCCTTGCCTCTGTTGCTAGGATAAAAGCCATTAGATTATTTCTTGCATTTGCATATTTCAAAACTTCAAATTATTCCAAATGGATGTAAAAAGTGCATTTTTAAATGGCTTCATTCAAGAAAAAGTCTATGTTGAACAACCCCCCGGATTTGAGGACTTTGAAAAATCAAATTATGTGTTCGAACTTCATTAGGCCTTGTATGGACTAAAACAAGCTCCAAGAGCTTGGTATGAAAGACTCTCTAGGTTTTTAGTTGAGAAAGGATATAGTAGAGGAAGCATTGACAGAACATTATTTATTAAGAAATGAATGAATGATTTAATTGTTGTTCAAATTTATGTGGATGATATTGTGTTTAGTGCTACTAATGAGGACTTGTGCAAAAACTTTGCTAAGGAAATGCACGGTGAATTTGAAATGAGCATGATGGGCGAATTGAAATTCTTTCTTGGCCTCCAAATCAAGCAATGTAAGGATGACATCTTTTTAAGCCAAGAAAGATACATTCAGGACATGCTGAAAATGTTTGATATGCTGAAGCTAAAGTCAATAAGCACTCCAATGAGTCCCTCTACCAAGCTTAATAAAGATGAAAAAGGGAAGAACGTTGATCAAAAGCTTTATAGAGGTATGATTGGATCCTTGCTGTACTTAACTGCTAGCAGGCCTGATATCAATTTAGTGTATGTTTGTGTGCATGGTTTTAATCACAACCTAAAGAGTCACACTTGATTGCTGTAAAAAAAATCTTTAGATACCTTATAGACACACAAAATTTAGGATTGTGGTATCCTAGAGGAACATCTTGCAATCTTGTTGCATATTCAAATGCAGACTTTATTGGAAGCAAAATAGATAAAAAGAGCACTAGTGGAGCATGTCAGTTTCTAGGAGATATGCTTGTGTCTTAGTCGAGTAAAAAACAAAACTCAGTTGCACTCTCTATAGCTGAAGCTGAATATATTTTTTTAGGTAGTTGCTGTGCTCAGATTTTGTGGATTAAACAACAATTAAAAGACTTTGGAATAACTTGCATAATGTACCAATATTCTGTGATAACACAAGTGCCATCAACATCTCAAAGAATCCTGTCCAATACTCTAGGACCAAACATATTGAAATTAGGCATCACTTTATTGGAAACCATGTGATGAAAGGAGACATTAAGATTGAATTCGTTAACACATTACAACAATTAGCTGATATATTCACCAAGCCCCTAAATGAGAAAAGATTTTGTGAAATTAGGAGAAATTTAGAGATGGTTAATGTGTAGGAGCTATAAGAAAATTTCTAAGCTTTCTATTCACAAGACAATAGGCACTTAGTTGATTAAGAGAATTGCTTAATCAACTAAGAGTATTCTGTCTCCTTAAATAATAAGATTCAATCGAAAGAGATAAGACTTAGTTAGTTAAGAACCAAGATAGAATGAATAAAACAATAAAAGGAAACAAAGATAGGCTACCGGGTGAAGAAAAAGAAAAGAAAAACTTCTTAACTGAAAAATTAAAATGAGAGGCAAATTTTTGAATTTTGAAAAAAAGGGTATCAACCATATTTAAAGAGAGGGAGACTGACGATTTTTGAGAAAAATTAATCTCTCTTAACTCATTCTCTCTTCATTTTCTTTCATCTAAAACCGACCTCTTTGAAACTGAAATCCTTCCTTCTTAAACCCACGAAACCCCAACCCTGAAATTGTTCAAAACCTAAATGACCAAAATCACACTAACCAATAGTGCTTTGGAAAAGAAGAAGGGAAAACGACCTATAAAAGAGTATCCACAGGCAGAAATTGAAAAGAAAAAAAAGAAAGCTAAGTCTGCCTCTATGATTGAAAGAATTGGGAAAAGGCAAAAAGAGAATGAGTGAGAATTAGACAAAAAGAAAGAAAAAGAAAAACTCTCCAAGAAAGATTTGGGAAGTCTGCCCAAGATTGAATGTGAAGAAGGTGATTATGAAATTCCTGAAAACTATGATCCCTCATCTTTGTGAGAGATAATCACAGGAAAGAAAGAAAGATATTCCTCCAAGAGTTATGCTAGTCTTTTCAAAAGCCCTCACATTCGAATCCTATATTACTGGTTACTGCAAATATTCATGGGAGAAATGATAGTTTCAGCTATGTAAGTCTTCAAGACATGTGGCTAATGGAGCATGCCATCAATGCTACTCCACTCAATTTGGGCCGATTCATTGTTGAGAGGATGAAAGGAGCTTGTCAGATTGATAAAGTAAATCTGCCTTATGGGAATATAATCACCTCACTAGTAAAGAAAAAAGGGATATGGACCTCAAGGTATGAGAATGATCAAGTAAAGAATAGGGACCAAGCAATTTACCTTGGAAGTCTGCCAAAGATGGGGTACAAACTTGAAGGTGAAAAATTTGTTAAAACCCCTAAAGTTTCTACAATCCCTACTTAGACAGAGGCTGCTCCCTCCCAAATCTCTAACGACATGATTTTGAATTTGCTAATAAGAATCGATGGAAAACTTACTAATCAGTCAGCAAAGATGCAGCAAATTGAAGAGAAATTAACAGAACTAGAAACTATGATAAAGGAAAAAAGAAAGTCTGCTACTAACCCTGCAGCTGAAGACACCTCTGTAACTGCAAGTCTAGCACAAGCAAGACAAGCTGCTAAAGATCCTGTCTTTCAAGCTGAAAGTCAATCTGATCTACCAAGAAAATTCCCCTCTACAGAGCCCCAAAATGAAGAAGAATCTAATAAAGGCACTAAAATACTTATATCTTTTAATGACAACCCTCCACTTGAGGAACCTTAGCCAGAATAGCCTTATCCACCTAACTCTAAGGAAGTATCAATCATGGATGTTTTTCATCAAATGGTAAAAGATAAACAAGTAGAGAAAGAAGCAACAAAAACCAAAGCTCAAACATCAGCATTAATAAAGAAATCCCCTGAATATGTTCACACTACCAAAGAAAGTGAACCTGCTGATAAAAAGCAAGAGCAAGCAACTACATCCACCAAAGCCAAATCCCAACCTATTGGTAAAGGTAGAAAAACCATGGCCACCAAGACAAAAACCTTTAGAAGAAGAAAATCCTCAAGGTTGGCTGACAAAACCAAGCTTACTGCCAAAACTTCCACTCAGGATCCAGTACAAATCTCAGACACATCCCCTACTAAATCCTCATCCCAAAGAGCTTCCCATGTATCCTCTCCAAAACCTCTTGCTGTTCACTATGGAACAGA
This sequence comes from Theobroma cacao, assembly GCF_053813885.1. Classification (NCBI taxonomy): domain Eukaryota; kingdom Viridiplantae; phylum Streptophyta; class Magnoliopsida; order Malvales; family Malvaceae; genus Theobroma; species Theobroma cacao. Next base: position 10,271,242 of record NC_142644.1, on the reverse strand, counting down.
TGAATCAACTCCCTTAAAATATTCATTAGCTCATTGATGCTCACTTTTTGATAATGACAAAAAAGGGGAGTAATAGAAAGCTTGAGTGAAATAGGAAGATTAGAGGAGATAGAAGGAAGGAATGATCTAGGTGTAATTTAGGAATTAAGGGCAATTTAGGAATTAAGGGGCAATTTAGGAATTAAGTTGTTTTTGTTTTGCTGATAGTTGAACACTTGAATTTGACTCTGCTGTTTAAGTTATTGTGTTGAAAATTGAATGTTGATAAGTTGTTTATATTACTTTGTTTGCTAATTAACTTCCATGGTATTTCTGTTGAATTGTGAATGAAATTTGGTTCTGAACAAGTATGGATGCTGATTACGTTTTCATGACATTTTTGTTGGATAGTTTTGGAATGGATAAGGTTTGATAACAACAAACTGATGACAGACAGTTAGTTACAATATTGATGATATTCTGTCAAATGCTTGTATATATACTTGTCATTTTTTTTAAAGTAATAAAAACTTGTTGAATTAAAAAATAAAATTATGCATACATTAAGGGGGAGCACACACTCAAGGGGAGAAAACCCTCTTTTTGTGCAAAACAAAAAGGAACTAATTGACACTATGCTGTTAATCAAGAAATGTTTTGTCATCATAAAAAAAGGGAGATTATTGGCTCCATTAGTTTTTGATGATAATAAAACATTCTCATTCATTTATGTCTAACTCTACTACTTGAGTGTGCAGAACAAAATGTATGTCAATAATAAATTAATAACTCAAAAATGAAGATGGTTGGTTCAGAAATAGAGACAACTTAATCGACTAAGAAGTGTCGTTAGTCTACTAAGTGCTTACTGCTAGAAACCGAGTTCAGAAACAGAACCGACTTAATCGACTAAGAGATTTTGTTAGTCGACTAAGTGCTCACTGCTAGAGACTGGATCCAGAGAAAGAAACGACTTAATCGACTGAGAAGTATGTTAGTCGACTAAGAGCTCTCTGTCAGAAAATTTGAATCTGGACACCAGAAGATAGATTAACGGCTAGAACTGCTCCCAAACTGTTTCCAACGGTCAGAAACTACCAAACACCCATCAAAGCTGATTTTTTAAGTATAAAAAGGACTTCTAATGGTTAAGAACAAGATTTGGTGCTTCCAAGATCAAAAAGAGCTCAAAAATAGCAAAAATCATCTATATACTTTCAACACTTTACTCATAACCTTGTAACAAATTTAAGCATTTCACTTTGTATCACTCAAATCAAGTTAGTGATCATAGGCTCACTTTTATTTCTCTTCTCTTTGTATTCTTAGAGTGAGTGAGTCACTCTAATGAGTTAATTCAAGCTTGGATTGCTTGATTGTGTGTATAGGTTCTAACTTAGCTTAGAAAAGTTAGTTTTGAGTTTTGGTCGATCTTGGGAAAAACCATTGTTAAAGGTTATGGCTGAGCCTATGAAAAGCCATTGTAAAAGCTTGGTGGGAGCTTGGGAATTTCACTGTTTTTAGTGATTTGATTTTGAAAATCCTTGGTTGAACAATCAAGGTAGTGGATGTAGGTCTTTGACCGAACCACTCAAAATTCTGGTGCATTATCTACTCTGTTTTTGTTTTCATTTTCATTCTTTCTTAAATTATTTCCTCATCTTACTTCATATTTCTTCTTGTTAATTTTCAACTTGCTCAAAATTAGAAGTCAATTTAGTGAGAGCCAAAAAGTGCTATTCACCCCCCTCTAGCACATTTACTTAGGACCAACACCCTCTTGAACAATAAGATTTAATATATGAGCACAACAATGCACATGAAAAAATTAACCATCACAAATCAAGCTACTTTGCAAATGAAGATGGTCTTTCAAGATAGCTTGCATGTTATCATTAACAGAAGTATTATCTAAAGCAAGAGAGAAAACGTTTTTATCTATTTTCCATTCTTTCAAACAATCAAATACAGTAGCAGCTAATTCAACTATAGTGTGTGGAAGAGGCATACAGCAAAAGTTGAGTAACTGTTACATAACTTTCAATTTTCATTGACAAAGTGAGCAGTTAAACAAATATAGGCCTCAGAAGTAGATGCTGTCCATATATTAGAAGTTAAACAAATTCTATTAGGTACCTTGGCCATGGCTTGTTTAAGTTTCTCTTTCTCTCTCAAATGAATTCTCTAGACATTAGATACAGTAGTGTTTCTAGAATGCATCACCACATCTAGATTTACATACTTAGCCCAAGCTCTAATCTTATTATATTCAATAAAAGCATAAGGCAAGTCATGCTTAATTATCGCTTCAAGAAGCATGTCACGTGAAATCCTAAGATCAAATTTTCTAGCCTTTACTTTCCCTTCATAATCCATAAGCATTTGATGTGGATTAAAATATGAAATGAATTTACAAGTGTCAATGTGACGACGCAAATGTGAAGTGTCATAATTAGAGCCACCAAGTTTAGGGCCAACCTTATACTCTGTTTTACAACCGTTACAAGTTGCCCTTTCTACTCTATCTTGCTTTTTGCCTATTTTAGTGAAACAATTCCAAACATTTGAAGTTTCTTTTTTGGCCTTCTTACTCAGTTTTTCAGATTCAGATATATGAGATTGGAAGGGAATTTCATCCTCATTTAAAATGTTCACGTCATCATCCAAATTTATACAGTTTTCAATTGATTGATCAATCACTGTTACCTTCAAATAACATAAACATGAATGAAAAATATTAAAAATTTACACAAACAAACAACAATATTTATTGATTATATCTATTACGAATACATTTTTATATATGTAAAAATATGATTTAAAATAGATTCTTAAAAGAAAAAGAGAACAAAATTTGCAACGTTAGGTTTTTCCTCTAATTAGCACATTTAATTTTTAAAAAATGTTTGATAACAAGGAAGAAAATTCAAAAGATGGATAAAAAAAAAAGGTTAAGCATTCTTTTATACTTTTACCTTTCTTGATGATCAAGATTGGGAACAGAATACTTTAGGGTTTTGCTTCAGAGTAATTGTGGTGTAAGTGTGCTTGATTTCACCCCACGGGAAAGTTTGATGAGGGAATTATATTACTTTTGTCGGTTGGATTATAGGCAAGGGTGAACTCATTTATAAAGGAAAAAAATTGTAGAAATTAGAACTATCATTTTTATCTTGTAGATTTAATTTTATCCATTCTCTAGTGTTAATATATTGTTCATCTTGGAATGACCAAAATTTGCAATTCATTTAAAGGAAAAAAGATATGTTTTTTCTTTTACCTTTTTCTATCATCTTGCTTAGCAAGAGGATTAAATCATTTTATGATAAGGGAGATATATTAAGATTTCAAGACTATTATGGGCTACTTTTGCCATCAATCGTGTTAGTCAAACATTAGGCGGAAACATGAACGAAATAAATAACTTGAGCTCCACACTGAGCATGACTTCACGCAACAATAATAATAAAGTTCAAAACTCTTGCACAGAATATCTTAGTTCAGTAAAATAACTGCTACAAATGTCAATATACTCTTTATCATAAGACTTCTATATGTCCAGCAACACATCACAAAAGTTAAATCACAAAAAAAAAAGGAGATTGGAGGTTTACCTGTGCTTCCAAAGGCGAGATGCAACCTAGCCCTGATGAGAGAAGCAAATTTTAGAAGATATGTCATCGACGGAGGTGAGGAGGAACCGATCTCCAAAGTTGAAAGCCGTAAGCCGTAAAGCTTTCGCTGTCCGCTCTCTAGCAAATCAAAAAAGGTGGGTCGAGTAGGAGAAGACTCAGAGTAATGAGTAGAGGTAGGCAATAGGTAGGTAGCTAGCTGATGGGGAGTGCTGGAGGCTTGGAGTGGTGATTAGCTGAATGTGAGAAGTGAGAACTGAGCAAAACGCAACGGAGACTTTGAAGGTGCGATCTGTGATGGTCGATGAGGAGTGCCGGAGTGGTGACCAACTGAAGGTGAGAAGTGAGAAATTGGGCGATGCCGATGGCTGGATGCCAGATGGGGAGTGAGAAATGAAATCGATGAGGCAAGAACTGAGAACTGAGATAGCAACTGCAGAACTCGACTCTCACCTTGAAAGAAAGAAGGCCAAAACAGATGGGGTTAGCCGGTTAGGACTTAGGCCGTTAAGGTCTTGGCACTTAGCCGGTTAGGACTTCACTTAGCCACTTAGGGTCTTTGGGCAGTTGGGCCTTGGCTTGGTTGCTCTTTCCTCTTTACATAGTTAATTGGTTTAGGCTTAATTTTTTTTTTTTTGGCCCACAAGGTTGGCCCGCACCAACTTGAGTCAGCCCCCTAATCAAATGAACTAGCCTATTTAAGCTCGGTTTTAATATTAGCCTAAATTTTCAAGCGCAGCCCACCCCATATTTAATAAAAATGGGCCGACCCAATGGGCCAGGCCCATTTTTGACAAGTCTAATCGTAATGCAAGTAATAAAGAAAAGATTTTAAATTTAATAGATATGAGTAATACTGATGAAGCTAAAGTGGTGACAGGCGATCACCTCTTAGTTTTTAACTTTTTTTATTATATATATAATATAATTATTTTTATAATTACTATTTAATCACTTTTTATGTAAAATCCTAAATTCATCATTGATAAGTAGTATATAGGAATTTATATAAAATTGTATAATAAATATATCTAAAAAAGCATTTAATACATTTATAAATGTAATTATTGGAGTAGTATTGTAAAAAAGTATTAATGTAGTTAATAACATATATATAATATTAATATAATTAATAACATATATTGTTGAAGGAGTTTTGTGATCGTGGTTGGAGCAATGGCTTTACAAATAATTTCAAGCTTGCTTTCAAAGCTGCAAATAAGTTTAGAGCTTTAATATATGGATATCTATGTTACAAAAAATATCATAAGAGCTATGTTGTGTTGTAACTATTCATTTTGGAGTGTTGTTTTTTTTTTTCCAAAATGATTAATTGCAACTTGAATGGGAGTTGATAGTAAGAAATGAATTTTGTCAACAACAACGAAAAAAAGTTAATACAACACTCAATTGATAAATATGTGTTAAGAAAAAGATTTATAGTAAGGTTGGTAGGTTCTTAGTTTCTTTTCTTTTAAAGCCAAGTGCCAATTTAGATCACATCCATAACCTTATATAAAAGGAAGCCTTTATGGAGCTTCCAAACGATGCCACGTGGCACATCAGCAAAGAGCTTTGCAAGTCAAAAAAGTGGTCAGCAAGTCAAATTTGGAGATGAGAAATCTTAAAAAACTAAATATATTGAAAAAAAAAGTAGCTCTGCAAGTCAAAAAAGTGGTCAGTAAGTCATATTAGGAGATGACAAATCTTAAAAAACTAAATATAGTGAAGAAAAAGGAAACAAAAAGACATTAAAGGGGGATTTTCTTACAAGTTGAGAAAGTGACTAATTCCTTAATGGTGTTGTTCAGTGTGTAACAGAAATAAAAAGATAAAAAAATGGGGAGCTTTGGCTAATCTCACAATCCCATTAAAACTACATTGGCAACATTGTAAGGTCTTTTTACTCTCCTCAATGTAGATTTGATTCTCGGGATGGTTGACATTGTCCTTCCAAGTGAGCAAAAACAGCCTTTCTCTTTCCTACCTTCACTATGCTTTCTACTTTTAGCCATTGTGATTTTTTTTGGGTCGGCTTGGAAAGGCAGAATGGATGATGAATTTTTTAAGTTTTTTAGTGGATATATGTCAAAGAGTTTTGGTTTTTCAAATTTAGTGCTAGCTTTTCAAATTTTAGGATTTGATAGTAGCCTTTGGATTTTGTACGGTCAATCAACATGTGCGGCCTAAGGTGGGTTTCGTGTTTAGATTGTTTGACTTTGTCATTTCCCTAACTACTCTTCACCTACTTTCATCCAACCTTTCTATATTTTTGATTTCTACACCTTTTGACCATTCTCAGTTTCCTTTTATCTCAGTTATTTCTGTTTCTGTGTTTTTGCATTCGATTGCTTTTCTTTTGTTCTCTTCGGTTCTTCAAATTTGTAATTTTTTAACAAGTCTTTAGTTTAGGGTTTTATAATTGTAGTTTTGTTGTTTGGTTTATTCTTCCTTCATTTTTTCCTTTAGATTTTGACATTCGTATAGTGATTTAGGTTTTTGTGATTATTTCGTGATTTCGTTTTGCTTTCTGGTATTGTTGTGACTTTTCTATGGTTTGTTCATGGTTTGTTTCTTTTCTGATTGTGAATAAGATCTGTGGCATTAGCTCCTCCTTTGTTTTGTTAATTTTATTCATGGTAATTATTATTTTTGTTTTTATGTTGACTATTGTCGATGGTTTTGCACCTATTTTCTCCTGTTTCTATTTTATAGTAATACATAATGCCAATTGTTAGTGTAAGCCCTACAAGCTAATCGACTTTGTGCTTGTAAAATACTATATTAATTAGTCATATTTCATGTTAAATACATTATGGATATTTTATATAATGTATGAGGTATTTCTTTATTCATGAGTTTATTTATAAAAAGTTATGAGAGACTTATGTAGATAAAGTCTTTGGAACATAATGGCCTTGCAAAGAAATTATAAAAGTTATAATTATGATATTCTTATGGATCAAAGCCTTGTTCCTAAGTATGTTTCTAGTCATTGTATTGTCAAGAATAAGGACATTAACAATGCTCAAAGATTGGTACATGTTAAGTCTCTTTACTTTGAAAGTAAGCAATTGATCTCATAGGTTGAAGTATGTGGGTGCTTGATAAGGAACAAGTTCACTGAACATGACTCGCTATAAGAGTTCCATTTGATATTTCACTCAAGTGTCTATGGAAATATTCTCATATGTCAGTAGTGTAAGTAATCCTTAGACTTGTGATATCAGGTCATCTTGTATGTGAATTGTCATGCTTTGATTTCACTTCTACGAGTCTGGAGATGATCAGATGCTTAAACAGGGTGCTTTTGGGCATGACATGAAGCATACGAAGATGAAAGAGTGGTACAGAGAGGATTCATCACCCCAAGTGATTTGAATGGGACATATCTCATTTGCTCCTAGCTTATATTGATTAAAAGTCCTCAGCCAAGACAATCTTGATAGGTCAATATAAAAGTTGCAGGACTAATATGGATAAGTTAAAGAGTAGACACCAAGATAGGCTTTCTATCTATCTGGGATATATGATGAAAGGATCGAATTACACTGAGATACTATACACTGAAAGGTTAGTCAAATCATATTGACTCTCTTAACATTTGGGTGGTCATGATGTATTGTTAGATACTGCTCATGATCTATAAATATAAATATAAATTCTTACTTGAATTAATTTCTATTTGTTGCTAACATGTTGGGAACCTAATGGGTTACATACATTAGGTGAATTGTCGAAATTAATTTGAGTTTAATTGGATATGATCTGATTGATTTTATATAAGCTTGATCCACTTAAGTATTGGGCTAAATCAAATATGATTTGATGGAGTATTAAATAAAGGTCTAATTAACTCAAGACATTTTATAATCCTTGTTGAATATAAAGTAGGTCAATTCACTTTATTAAAGAATCCCTTAGCCGCATCTTGAATATATAGAAGAGTTTTATTTTTATTTTCTCATGTGTTAAGATAGGATCATAGTAAAAAAAAAAAAAGAGAAACACAAAGAAAGCTCAAAGTTGAGAGTTTGTTAGCACAAACTTTGGCTTAGGGATTCATACACTCTTAGTGAAGAGATTTCGACAAATCACTATGTGGATCACCATTAAAGGCAGGACAACTATGCTGCTATGGCTTGATGAGTCTTAGTTGGTGTACAAGAGTTAAAACAAAAAGCCAAGGAAGACTTCACCAAAGAAAGTAGACTTTCAAGTATTTCAAAATTTCTCTTGTTGTTTTTTTAGATTAGTTTTAATTAAAATAATCCATGGCTTAGGAGATTAAAATTTTAATAATATTTCGCTACGTATAAGTTATGTTAACATGAATTAAATCCCCAACACCAATTGCATAATTGATGTCACTCTAACTCGAAATTATTTATTTAAATATTTAACCCCGAGTTGGAAATATACCCAACTCGCTAACCAATCTTTTTTTCCCCTTTTTTTAAATTGTTATCTCTTTTTAATTTTCTTCATTGTAGAAAATGTTAATTCTTACAGATAAAATCTATCACGTAAAATCATATTTTCTAAAACTATTTAACAACATATGCGTAGTGTGTTAACATTTCTTGCTTATGTAAAGTAATCTGGTTTGTTCTTTTTAACAGTGCAAATTGGGCAGTGGGCATCGAGATAAAATCCACCAGTTTGTGACAATAACTGGAGTGAGGTGACCCCATATTCATTTGTTATTTCACTGTTAAAACTTGGGTACAATTTTCAAAATTATTGTGTTTGAAGATAGGTTGAAAGAAAAGTTCATGAGCAATGTTTAAAATAAATGTATTATAGACATTTAAAAAACAAAGTGGATAGTGGAAGAATTGATTAATTGCCTACAACAATGAAAATTATGACTAGAAAACTTAAAAATAGGACATTAACTATTATGGTTGTATAATTTCCAAGTGAGCCCTCATAATCAGCTTTGGCATGCCTTTTGATGGATGTATAGGCCGTTGCCAGTGATGAATTCCAACTTTTATTTTTTTCCAAAATCAAATTAATGAAAACTTGGCTTGAGCCCATTTGTTTGTCTTTTGGAGACCCATTGCCACTGCGTCACACTGCTTCTTCCTTTATCTTCTGGCATTATGAGCTGACAGACGAAGAGTTGGAGTTTCCTTAAAATGTTGAGAATACATTTTCTTAATTCATATATATATTTTAGTTGCCACAAATAGTGTTAATGTGAAAACAATGACAAACACTGCTAAGGTCATCATTGGAACGAACTTAAACAACTACAGATTGCAAAGGTAAAGAGATAACCAGGAAGGATTGCTAAGAAGAAGGAACTACCTTGTTACTGGTTGTGATTGTCATAGGGCTAATAGAGCCGCTATCAGCCATAGCACCATGGTGTGATGTGTTGTCAGAAAGTCATAGGTTTCCAATTTAGGTTACAAGGTAGTGACTAAATTTGTATCGATGAGATTAATAGCCATGGTGACATATTACTAGGAGATAGAAGCCATCACCATGAGTTGAGTCTTGCATAAAGAATTTGGATGTGCCATGACCAAAAAAATTGATATTCGTCAAGGACTTGGATTGCCTTTTAGGGTAATTTGTGGAAATACACTTCTTGAGTACATAGTGATTTCTTTGGTGGTAAGCTTTAGTCATTTAAATCTTAATGGAGCATACTAGGGAACCAGGCTCAATAGTGAAGTGATCGAGTAGGATTTGCTGCTTGCAATAAGCTTGGTAGTCATTACAATTGGGCCTTGTGGCATTGGATCCTGTCACAATATTGACCCCAACAACTAGAATCAATGAATCCCAAGTTGGACACCAAATTATTACCTACTGTCGTTCTCACCTTACATAACCAATAATTGTTGAGTAGTTTTATAATCTAATTTATATTGAACAAGTATGTTGAGTAACTTAGCTATAGGGATAAAAGCAAGACATTTAGATAAATTAACTTGATTGCTTATTAATATTTATTAATTTAAATTAAAAGCCCTAATTCGTAGCATAAAAATGTGAAATTATTTTCCCAAACACTTGTCAACTGTTAATAACCTTATACAATACTTTTAGTAGTAACTTTTTAAAAATAATCAATAATTTAATATTATTAAAATATTAAAATATTAAAATATTAAAATATAATATATAAAAAGTCCTTCAATTATTTAGGAAAATTCAAATTAGCTCTTATATTTTTGTTGCATTCAGTTAAGCCTTTATACTTTTATTTTGAACTAAATAAACCCTTATAATTTTATTTTAAGTCAAATAAACTTTTATGACTAATTATTGACTTAATCAAAATGTTATTTGTTATTCTATATTACGTGGTGCTAACATATCATAATTGATTATGACGTGACATGTTAATTTTGCATAATAACATAATAATGTGATATTTTATACTGTTCAAATTAACGCTATGTCAACACCATGAGAATATAAAATGATAAGTGACATTTTGATTGATGATAATTAGTCTATCATTAGTCATAAGAACTTATTTAACTCAAAATAAAAATATCAGAGCCTGATTGAATACAATAAAAGAATAAAGACTTACTTGAATTTTTTTAAATAGCTTAGAAACTTATTTAAGGATTATACTGAATATTAAACATACCACATTTTGAGTAACATCTATCTAAAAAAAAGTGACTCAAATTGTATATTTAATTTTCAGAATTTCATTTATTATATAGTAATATTGCACACATTTGTCAATAAACCTTTTATAAATATTTGAAATCTAATACTATTGGAATATTAAATACATACTTACAGAAATAGAAAAATTACTTTTATATCATAAACTTATCATATTAACTCCAATTTATAATATATATAAAAGGAAGACTTAAAGGGGCTTTCTCATTTAGCCACGTGAGGGACATAGAAAAAAAAAAGAGATAAAAAGAGAGAAAAAAATAGATAAAAATAGAGTCGTATGTAATGTATAGGTCATAATCTAATTTATAATATATATAAAAAAAAATTCAAAAGAGCTTTCTCATTTAGTCAACATAGGAGAAAAGAAAAAAATAGAGAGGTAAAAAGAGAAATAAAAAAACAAATAAAAAGTGTTTCGCGTGCAACTCACAGGCCATAGACTAGTTTACATAATCAGAAAACCCATGACCTGGCCATGGTTGAGCCGGTTCTTGTTGGTGGTCCCATTGTTTTTACACGTGCCCGCATTTAACTCAAATGGTGGATGGCATTAGTTACGACTCTTGCTAGAAACTTAATCCAGGTAACCGAGGCCGCTGCAGAGATAGAGTGGGGAGAGATGGGGCTTCTTCACCTTAACCACTCTCTCACTCTCACTTGCTCCACTTCCAGTCTGCTTGTTCCATCCAAACCCCATGTTGCCGCCAAGTCTTCTCCATTCTTTTCGCACATACACATTAACTTCCCTTCACCAGGTAAGTAGAAACCATTTGTTGTCCTCTTTGTTTGCAATTAATCTTTATTGTTTCGTAAGTGGGAGTATAATTTTTGTTCACTTCATTGGGTGTTTCTCTTTTTCAGGGCGAAACGTAGAATTGAGAAGAAGGGCCAGGATTGGTTCTTGCAGGATTAAGTGTTCAGCGGAAGTTGATAATGTAAGAAGCATTGATTCCCATATATGTATGTATGCGTGTATTCAACTGCAATACCGTTTTCGCTTTAATTGGTTGAAATGAATAGTTGTTGGTTTGTACCCAGGGCTCTGCAAAGGTGAAGGAAAGAAGCGTTTCGGTCATTCTTTTGGCAGGAGGCAAAGGCAAAAGAATGGGTGTGAGTATCAATTCTTATCTTTTTCTTCTTTTCTCTCAATTCTATATGCTATTATTATTTTAATGCACCATCAGGATCTTACTTTGTGTTTAAATGCCCAGTAAATTGTAAAGCCCCATGCAATTTTTTGATCCTCACGGCTTTCCTTTAAACCAATTCTTTTAATTATCCAACAGTATTGTTCTTAAGTACAATCTTGTTAAATCATATATCTGGGAGAGTTATGGTTTTATACTTTTATTGAAAATTATGCGGGCCTTCTTTCATCATCTTCAGTACTGGGCATTGCTTCTTTATTTGTTGTAATTCTTACAAAATCATATCATAGCTACGAATGAGTATTTGCCCATCTGGGCGGGTTGAGACTCAGCTTTTGCAGTTTCCTTTATGTTACCTAACAAAATAATGGTCATCTTGTATACATGTACCAAGTACATAATCTTACATTTTTATCTAACATAATATTAGTCAATTTCAATGCACTGTTTATTTCAAGAAGCATCATTATTGGTACACATGTATATTGAAGTTACTAGTTATTGTTATTTCTGGATGGCTTGGATTTTGTAGAAGTGAGGGGCTCATTTCTGTTTGTGCTAATTAAATTTTTTATCTTTAAATCTTTGAATGTAATTATCAATTCTATGTCCTAGCTTGCAAATGTGCTCATGCATATTTATCCAAATAAACTTATGCATTCTTTGTTATCGATGCTTCTTTATTTATTTTCTAGATGATAGCTTTCCTGTGTTTGTGCAAATAGGCAAGCATGCCAAAGCAATATCTACCACTTTTAGGACAACCAATTGCATTGTATAGGTAAACAAGAACAACTTCTATCAACTTCATCATTTTACTTCCCTATTCATTGCAGCTTTGAATTATTCTAATGGACTTGTGGAACCTAATATTTGGCAACTGTGAGAGTAAAGTAACCATTTTATCTGCAGGGGTAGTTATGTTTGGAAAATGTATACAATGATTTATTAAGGCACCATGTGGTGGTTATTTTTGCTACATGCCTTTCACTTTTGAAAGCAAAAAAACGAAAAGCACATTTGGGCACAAAAGAAAACAATGTTTTTGAAGGATTATAAATGAAATATTTACTATTTTTTAGATAACAAAATGAATGACTTTACTCCTATGGGCAAATTATTATAATTGAGATTGCATTTCAACTATTTCTCAGCTTTAATCAATTATAATTTTGCTTTGTACTTTGGCTTTTACTTCATAAGAACTTTCCAAGAAGCAAAAAGCAAGTAGGATAAGTAACAACCAAAATGGAGCCTTACACTTTTGTGGTTATTCGGATATAACAATCTGCTGTAAATGTTATTTTCTGTCTGTTCATTATGACAGTAACTATTTTTCCTAAGATATTTATATGCTTTATTTGGCAGTTTATATACTTTCTCACGCATGATTGAAGTGAAAGAAATTGTTGTGGTTTGTGATCCATCATACAATGACATTTTTGAAGGTCACTCTCTCTCTCTCGCTCACGCACACACATTCACACACACAGATATGACTGCACACAAGTGTGCACATATGCAAGCATGTACACACACATTGTATCAGTTGGCTGTGTTTGTGCACACACTCGCACAAGTGAAATGGATATGTATGTTTTGTGCTTTTCATCTCTTGGGAAATGTTGCATTGTGTTTGGTTGTTTCCTAGTTCTTTTGATTCTATTGCTTCAGAGAGATATTCCTGATAATATGACCATTTTTTATTCCAGAAACCAAAGACAAAATTAACGTAGACCTTAAATTCACACTTCCTGGGAAGGAGAGACAGGATTCTGTTTACAGTGGACTTCAGGTACCTGCAAAATGCTTTGAAACTAAGAAGAGAATGCTGTTTCATTTCAGTATATGACACTGTCTAGTTGTCTTCACTGCATCCTTTTTTACCTTCATTTTAGATGCTTGTGTAATAATATCTAACTAGTGCTTTGGGAGTGACTTCGCCATTGTAATTTTTGTTTGATAGCTTAAAAAATGTGATAGCATTGAATCATGATTCTTTATTAAGAATAGCTTGCTTGAGATCTTGGAAATTCTACTGAAAAGCAATTTTACTCTTCATGTAACATTTGCCATTCTTATTTTTCTGCATTTCGTTCTAGCATTATGTTTGACCTCATGTCAATAGCTGATGTATGCCTTACAGACTGGGAAATAAGTTACTCTTCGTATAAGATTTTCCATTCTCATTTTTCTGTATTTCTTTGTAGCATCATGTTCAACCTCTTGTCAATGGATGATGTATGCCTTATAGACTGAAAATAAATTTTTTCCATGTGTTATAAAGGGACCAATTATGGTCCACCAGGGCGAGCACCTAAGAATACTGATCTGGATGTAATCCACTTCCAGTAATTTTTTTTGCAGAGGTTTCTTTCACAAAAATTACTCTAATATCAAAATATATAGAAATTTTACAGTCTTGACTACAAGAGAATGCTATCATAATCTTTATACGAAGGTAGAGCTATGTATAGCTATGGCTTTTTTGTCAACATTTCGTACATTTGAATTTAGGTATATTCCTCAAATTACAGTTCCCTCCCGAAATATGTACTTAAAATGCTAGCTCTCCAAAATCTTTTTTGCAGAGGTTTCTTTCACAAAAATTACTCTAATATCTAAATATATAGAAATTTTACAGTCTTGGCTACAAGGGAATGCTATCAGAATCCTTATACAAAGGTAGAGCTACACATAATGGCCTTTTCCTCAACATTTCTTACATTTGAATTTAGTTATATTCCTCAAATCACAGTTCCCTCCCAAAATGTGTCCTTAAAATGCTAGCTCTCCACAATTTAGTACTAATCAATCTCACACTACAGTTTGCCAGTTAAATTCTACCTCTGTCTTTGTCCTGGTATATTTATTTGTATTGATCAATTAACGGATTTTTAACCTATAAGAGGATAATTTGTTTAGGTTTGTGGTCCTATGTATTAAGGCAAAGTGTATCTGGATGCTGGGGTTTTCGTAATTTTGTAATTTGCTTTGATCTTTCCCAAGACAATGCCTTACATTATATGTTAAGGATCTTCATATTTCCTTCTTGACAGTTAAAAGCTACTTTTGTTGCAGGCAGTTGATTCAAACTGTGAGCTTGTTTGCATCCATGATTCTGCAAGACCCTTGGTAACATCTGGAGATGTAGAAAAGGTTTGGACTCGAAAATTTTCTGGTGATATCTAATGCAGTAAAATTAACTTTAGGGAACTCTAACAATAAAGAAAAGGAATTGGATTATAGTCACTGTATCTGTGGGAGGTTGGATCAGTTAAAGCATTGTATATATAGTTTCTTGTGTGTTATAGTGCTTATCATGTGTGGCACAATAATTAGTGAAGCAGGTCTAGACTATCCTGTCCTGGTTATTGATTGGTGCAATACTGCAATTATATCTTGAGGGATTGATTTCTTTATACTAAACTGTTTGGTTATGACAAGCTTTAAGAGCATAAAGATTTCAAGATTCTGATACCATAAGACTTAGTTAAGGTATGATGGACAATTTTAGCCTGTAATTGGTTGAAGCAATTTATCAGAACGATGCTAAATATACATCAACATTCCAATGAATGGTGTTTGTCCTGGCCATTATCATTTTATTGTGAATTTCAAATGATCTCTGTCCCATTTCTTCAAAGAATGCTATATATCTATAGAACAGCTTAGCATTAAGATCTCTCTCTCTTGGGCCCCTTTATTATTTACCATATCTTGAGTATTCTTTCATTCTTTGTCATTTTCTAGAAATAAATTTCAAATAATAAGTGATTAAATTTAATACTGCTTTGTTAGGTTCTTAAAGATGGTTGGCTGGTTGGAGCAGCGGTACTTGGGGTTCCTGTCAAAGCCACAATCAAAGAGGTAGATATTAATATAAAGTCACTTTCTTTAACTATTTGAATTTCATCTGTCTTTATCACACAGTTTTAAGTCTATGTCTTTGCTGGTTGACATGCAGTTGATGTTTTTGTCTCTTTTGTTGCAAGTTATTTCCCTGCTGACTTGGTAAATAAAATTATCATTATCCAGAGGAAACAAACTATCTAATTTAACCACTATTAAAGTAAGGTTTTTGCAACCTTGTAGGATGGATATAGCTTTATATAAATTTTAACATGATATTGCTGAACTGGCATGTATATTACTTATCTTCCTATCAATAATTCTTTGTTTTTCTAGGTATATTCTTATCAAACAAGGAAGTTCTGAGATGGAAATCTAACATGAGGCTGTCAATGGAACTTTTAACATGAACCGATATTTAGCATTTTCCCCTGTTTCACTATCTGTCTGTCTGTTCTGCAAGTTGAGAAATGTTCTTTGCTAAATTAGACTCTGGTTCATCTTTTACCTAAAGATGACTGACTACATTTTGATCCGTTAGGAGGCTGGCTTCGATAAGGAGAGTTGTCGTACAGATTTCATTTACCACTAGTTGTTATAGGTTATTCATGTAACTTTATAACATCAAGAACGGGATTTCTTCTCTCTAAGCCATACTAAATTCAATTGTGTTTTAGCATTGATTAGGACAGAATTTCTAAATGGAAGATGATGCTGTTGGAAGCTTTTTGCACTGATCATTATACTTTATTCTTTGTTTATGTATTCTGTTTCATAAACTACCATTTTAGCATGCTTGCGATACTGTTTATTTCCAGTATATCATCCTATTTTCATGCTTAATTAAAGACTTCAAACAGATTATTAGTCATTATGTTCTCTTCTTCTGCCCAGGCAAATAGTCACTCTTATGTAGTGAGGACTCTAGAGCGAAAAACACTATGGGAAATGCAGACCCCACAGGTTTACTTGTTGAAAGAGATAATATATCACATTACTATCTTTCTGAGAATGCTTTAGTTGAATATACCAAATACATAATTGTGCAACTTGCTTCAAATTTATCATACAGGTGATTAAGCCAGAGTTGCTGAGAAAAGGTTTCGAGCTTGTGAATAGGTACTTGATGATTCACAATTTACTGTTCAAACTGCTTGACTTTCTTCTTTTTGAAAAATATGTCCTGGGAAACATCTAGCTTAGTATTTTGCATTTCTGCTATTGACAGACATTAATATTAAATATCCTTGTCATTCAAGTGTATAAATTGTAGTTTCATTATATATTATGTCTATTTGGATGTGAAATCAATATATTTTTGCATTTCATATTTTCCTAGATTGCCATTAATCCATTAAGTGTTTGGATATGCATCTAAAAATAAGGAAATGAAAGTGTGCTCATGAATGAATTTCTATGTATGTCCATTTTCCTGAGACGCTTTTTTTTCCTTTTTCTACTCATCGGTGTTAATGCTGTTTTGGCAACAAAATATTTTTGGGTTGTTAAATAAAAGCCCATGATTGAGATATAATTTTGGCTCAATTTCATTGATGATTCAAGACCCATGTAGGTCCAATCATGCGAGAATGGGTTTGGGCTATTAAAAAATTGAGCCCAAAAATAATTTCTCAAGCCTATTCAAAATTGGCTGAAATAAATGTACAACTATTGACCTTTGAGTACCTCCATTTTCTCTTCAGACATCCAGGTTAGAGGGAAAAGAAGAAGAACTCACGCTATCAACTACCTTGACCTATTGGTTAATCCCAATTTAATGTCACAAAACTTCTAACTTGTCTACCTCTCTCTCAGTAAAGGGAGAGAGAGAGAGAGAGAGAGAGACTGCTGACTTTTGCATAAACCTTCGGAAGAGATGTTTCATCTACATGTAGCTGTATAGACTTTTAACTCAGTACTGCAACTAGAGATAGGGTTTTGTTCACATGGGTTTGGAAGATCTTATTTAAAGAGTTGCATTTGTTTTTTAAAAATCTTTGAATACAACTCTGCTCCTTCAACTAAACTGAGCTTTTGTTTTATAAGGGCCGTACTCCATTCTTTTTTGCAGGCAGTGAACCTTCCTTGTGTCAAAATTATTATATGCAAAAGAAAAAAGAAAAAAAAACCTTGCATTTAGCTCTTCAGTTTGTTAATCTTCATTAATTATAACCTAAACATGGAACGGATTCTGAGCATCTATAGTTCCCTGCAGAGAAGGTCTTGAAGTGACGGATGATGTGTCAATAGTGGAGCACCTTAAGCATCCTGTGTATATAACCGAGGGATCTTATACCAACATCAAGGTATTGTTATGCTGTATTCTATGGAAATGACCCTTTATTTGCCACATGTTTATTTTGTTGTTTCAAAAGTGGGAGAATGTAACCCTATTTTATCTGCTTTAAGGAGTGATGCACTGCGTTCTTCTATTTGCAGGTCACAACTCCTGATGACTTGTTACTTGCGGAGAGAATTCTGAATATGACCTCTAGTGAACTTCCTAAATAATGCCGTTGAACACTTCCTTAGGTTTCTCCCTGCCGGTGTTTGTGCTACAACATAATTTGGGTGCATGTCAAAATTGTGAACGGCCGTCCCAAACCCCAAAAATTTTTACATATAGGGGCAAAAGCAGCAAGACCTCCAAAAAGAGCTGGAGAAATGAACTGCAGTACTCCCCTTCACATGATTTTCTAATGTTACGAACATGAGAAACTTCTTGATGTTCAACATAACAAAAGCCGGTACTTCTATTCCAGAAGCATTTTAATTTGTTCCTTGTTGCTGGGTTGCTGTGAATAGGAGGATTGTATTGCTTCGTAAAGTGATGTGGTGAGGATAGAACTGTTGGTTGCAGAGACTGAGCATATTGAGTAGTAGATGAGGGCCAGAGTTTCTCTGGCTAGTAGGTTTAGTCTTGGCTCGGAAAGGAAAAAAATAGAAAAAATGGCATAGGGAACAAAACAGTCAATTTTTGCAGAAAACTGTCCAGCTGCATTTACAGATAATGTGATTATGGGGTCTGAAAGAGTTGACGGTTTGATCAACAGATTATAAGGTAAAGAGGTGGGTTAGTGGCTTTTCAAGATATAGTCGGGTTTTTGGAAGAATTCACTCAGCAAACTTAACCCTTGTATTGTGATTGTGAATTTGGATTAGACGTAGCTCCTTAAATCCCAATTAGGTTCGAAATGCGCTGACCTAAAACGTTAACGAGTCTAAATGAAAAGTGACTTGAACCTAATTGATCTAAACCAGCTCTCCAAATTTGATCTCACTCAGAAAGAATTTGAAATAACACAACCTTGAACTTAAAGCTAAAGATATATGGCATTAATCGATTAATTTTTACATAATATTTAAAAAAGTTTATAAATTATTTTAAAAAATTTAAATAAATTTTTACTTTTTTATCGAGTTTAATTAAATCTTTATACTATTATTTAAAATCAAAAAAGCTTTTATGATTAATTATAACTAATCATTATTAATCAAAATGTCACTAGTCATTCAATGTCACATAGCATTAGCATTGTATGTTGATATATTGTAATAGATGATAATATGACATGATGATATGATCATATAGTATTTTTTACTTTCTACATTAGTGTCACATCAGTATCATGTCATTGTCACGTAGACATAAAATGATAAGTGACATTTTGACTAATAACAATTAATCAACCGTTAATGATAAAGATTTATTTAACCCAAATTAAAAGCAAAAAAGTTTGATTGAATGTAATAGAAAAATAAAACCTTATTTGAATTTTTTTTAAAAGTTCAAAGGTTTTTTTTAGTTATATTATATATATTTTATTTTCCTTTGATGTGATATCTCTTCATTTTCGGAGAATTGACCATATTAAAACCTAAAGACAAGATTGATCTTTGAAGCAACCACATCTCTAGACATGGTAATTAGGTGGTCTCAGATTGGGTTTATGTTAGGTCATTCGAATTTGATACTTAGGGTTTTGAGATTCAGATCATTTTAGGTAAGTATTTTGAATTGTTTGAGTTCAAGTCATTTTAGATTCGAGATAATTTGGATTTGGATTGTTTTAAGTTCAAGTCATTTAGAGTTCAAAACGTCTCAGTTTTGGTTATTTCAAAATTTGGTTGGGTAGGTTTAGATTATTGATTTTTTTTTTCATTAAATCAAGTTGAGTTCGTTTAAACAAGTTGGATGAATTTTTCTGAGTACGAGTTAGTTTTGTCGACTTTAAGCATGTCCTAATTCATATTTAAAAAGAATTACCACCTGCAACACTTTTAATCCTTATATTTATATCAAGAATTTGTAGGAATTTGTTTTGATATACATGTAAAGACTTATATTCATATGCTTTTTGTAGACACAACTATGAGATTCATTGAGGTAATGTGGACAAAGGGTGGTAAGTTGTGTTGGATTGTCACAGTTGGTATCATAGCGGGAGGCGTGGGAAATGCTACTCAACAACAAATGTTATACCATGTGGGCATGGTAGGGGTTATCTCTTTAACTTGTGGGAACCCTGATGTGATCCCAAATTTGGATGTTATGCATGATGGGAATGTTAACACTGGAGATTATGATGTCAAATCCAACCTCACTAAAAATTTTTTCTTTTCTCAATCTTTCCAGTCTTTTATCAATTATCAAGTTATAATTGCAATCTTGGCATAAGCCCAAATATGATTAGATCGACCCATGGAGCAATCAAGACACTTACAACCAATACAACGCTAAAAAAAAAAAAAGGAAAACACTATCAACTTTTACGCTTTCCTTCCCCTCCCTACCTCCTATAACTTGGCTGCTGGCCGGCCCTCAGACCTTCCAAACCTGTCAACCGCTAGTAGCTACTTCACTGCCTAGGCCATCGGCAACCACACACCCCCTAGCAACAGCAAAAACCAATGAGCCGCCAACCTTCCATGGCACTCCGCAAGCCTTTAACCAATTGCCAACCTGTCCCAGATGTCAAAGAAATCGTTCTTGACAATTGTAGCAGGAGAAAAGCCCCCCGGTGATCTTTCCAAGTTGAGATCCAATGATGTACAAAGATCGACCTACTACTGCATTTTTTGAAGATGAAATAGAGATGTTAGCCCAGCTTTTCAAACACTCCCTTGTCGGCAAGTTTTTGAGGATGCTAAAATTATAGGATATTTGTTTGACTTTTAAAGGAATAGGGTTATTGGGTGCATATGAAATCGGGTGGCTTGACTACAAAGACGTTTTCATCCATCTATCGAATGAGCAAGATTTTAACAGGATATGGATCAAGCAATAGTGGTTTCTTGCCAACTAGAAAATGAGAGTCTTCAAGTGGTCACTAGATTTTGCAGAAAAGGAGTCCTCGATGGTTTCAGTTTGGATCTCCTTCCTAAACCTAAAGGCCCATCTATATGAAAAATCAACTTTACTATTGATTGCAAAAATAATTTGTAAGGCCCTGTTTGTTGACAAGGCTACAATGAAGGGATCTCTACCAAGCGTTTCTTGTGTTTGTGTTGAGTACAACTGCAAAAAAACCACCACTTGATCACGTGTGGATTGTGGTTAGAAACAGGAAAACATGTGCTGTTACAACGATTATTCCCAATGTGTAGAGTTCTCCAAAATGCCGAAATACCGCAACCACTATTGCCATGTGGGTCATAGTGAATTTGCTTGTTTGGTGTTGGGAAACAAGACGGGGAAATGGGGCACCAAGAAGCCGAAACCAATATGATCAACAAAGCCTTCAGAGGATCTTTCTAAGGTGTAGATCCAAGAAAATAGTGAAAGGACAATTGAAGAAAGACTCAAAGGGAAGGAAGAGATCTCCAAGGAGGGAAAAGGAAAGGATATGATGTGGGTGGAACCAATGAAATAGAATGTGCAATGGAAAGCGGTGGGGAAGCAAGGTAAAAGTGGAACCAAGAATTCACACGGTGTGGAAATTGTTTTGAAGGATTCAGAAAATGTCCAAGTGATGCATTCTAACAGATTTGAAGTTATCGGATCACTAGAGGATGGAGGACAACTTCAAACTGTGAAATGTTAAAGTCATGGTGTATAATTATAATACAAGACAAAGAGAAGTATGGAGAGAACTAATAAATTGATAAGCTGAAGCAGAGCATTCATCTTATAGCACATGATGATCACATAGTGACAATATATACATTACAAAATGATAGTGTAGATGACACCTGTAACAAATTGCTTACAAGTGTTCCTTCAAGATGAAAACAACACATTAACATAAAAAATATTGACAACTAGAAGTATGGAGATCATGCTGTCCAAAAACTTGCACGTGTCCATGTAGGGGTTATCCTCAACACTCCCCCTTAACACTTGCAATGGAGAGATTTAGTTTAGTTCTGAAAGATTCAAATCTTGACTTCTGAAGAGGCTTAGTTAGAATATCAGCTAGCTGTAACTCTAAAGGGCAATATTGGACATTTATCTCATTCTTTTCCACTGCATCTCTAATGGCATGATGTTTCACATTTATGTGCTTAGTCTTGCCATGCTAGATAGGATTTTTAACAATAGCAATGGCAGACTTGTTGTCAATAAACAAATCTGTAGTAAACTTTTGCTCAAATTTGATGTCCACAAGTAATTTCCTCAGCCAAAGAGCTTGATTTGCAGCTTCAGTAGCAGCAACATATTCAGATTCTGCTGAAGATTGAGCTACTACAGATTGTTTATGTGAATTCCAAGAGAAAAGACCATTACCAAGTGTAAATAAATAACCTGATGTGCTCTTTGCATCTTCACTGCTTCCAGCAAAATCAGAATCAGTATATCCACATAATGAAAATTCTACTGACTTGGTCTAATGAATCCCATAAAATTCTGTTTTCTTTAAGTATCTCAGAATTCTTTTTGCAACAATCATATGCTAATTAGTTGGTGCTTGCATAAATCGAGAGAGAAATGCCACTGAGAATTATATATATGGTCTTGAAGCACATATATAAAGTAGGCACCCAATTAGTCTTCTATATGCAGAAGGGTCTTTAAGTTGGTTACTAGAATCTGCACAAAGCTTATTGTTTGCAACAGAAGGAGTTGACACAGACTTGCAATCTGACATTTGAAATTTCTTGAGAACTTTAGAGATATAATATTGCTGAGATAACCAAATACCAGTTCTCAAATGATGAACTTCAAGTCCAAGAAAATATCTCATAAGTCCCAAGTCTGACATTTCAAATTTTGTTTGCATCTGGGATTTAAAATTCTGCAAGGCTTGTTCACAATTTCCAGTAACTAACAAATCATCTACATACAATGACACTATCAATAGCAATTTGTTACCTGATTCAAGAGTGTACAATGTGGCTTAATTCTGACTTTTAACAAAGCCTTGATGAATCAAGTGGTCATTGATTCTGCTGTACCATCTCCTTGGTGCTTGCTTTGATCCATATAAAGCCTTGTGGAGCTTATATACCTTGTTCTCACTTGATGAAAGTTCAAACCTTTTAGGTTGTTCAATATAAATTTCCTTTTCTAAGATGCCATTGAGAAATGCAGATTTTATGTCTAAATGATAGATATTCCACTTAAGTGCAATAGCTAGAGCTAACAATAATCTGATTGTGTCATACCTAGTTACTGGAGCAAACGTTTCTCCATAATCAACACCAGGTAGCTGACTATAGCCCTTGGCTACTAACCGAGCTTTGCATCTGTTAAGAGAACCATCAGGATTTAACTTCTTCTTGAATATCCACTTGACACCAATAATGTTTTTGTTTGCAGGTCTGTCAATTAGAGACCAAGTGCCATTTTTCTGGATCATTTGAAGTTCTTCCTACATAGCTTTAAACCAAATAGGATCTTTACAAGCTTCAGTATAGTAACTAGGTTTTTCAATAGTCACCAAGCTATTCTGGTAAATGTCTTCAAGTGATTTGGTTCCCCTAGCTGGCAAATCATCTATACTATCATCTTCTTGAATTTCAACTTGAGTATCAGGAGCAGAAGTTTGATCATGCTGGCTTGGAGATGATAGTTGAGGCTGAGGTTCATTCCAGTTCCAACTGGAAGCTTCATTAAACATTACATCTCGACTCACAACAACTTTATTTTTGCTTGGCAACTAAATTTTGTATGCCTTAGCTTGAGTACTATAGCCAACAAATACTCCTGATTCAGCTTTTTCACTCAATTTGTTTCTCAAGACATTTGGTATGTGCACATAACATACATAGCCAAAGACTTTCAAATGAGTAACTGAGGGCATGAAACCATACCATGCTTCAAAAGGGATTTGGTTATTCAAGGCATGAGTTGGTAACAAATTCTGTAAATATACAGCAGTATTTGCAGCTTCTGCCCAAAACTTCTGAGGCATCCTCTTTTGATATAACAGACATCTGCTCATATCCATGGCTGTCCTATTTTTCCTTTCACTGACTCCATTCTGTTGAGGAGTGTATGGAGCAGTAAGTTGATGAACTATCCCTTGCTGATTGAGGAATTGAGTGAATTCATTGGAAGTATATTCACCACCATTATCAGTCCTTAAGGTTTTGATTCTGTGACCAGTTTCAAGTTCAACTTTGGTTTTGAAGTTTTTGAACAAAGCAAAGACTTCTAACTTACTGCCATTTAGTGATTCCTCACTAAGAGGTCTACCAATATCAGAGTGGATAAGTTCAAGTTTTGACTTGGTTCTGCTGGAACTGCTCAAAGGAAAAGGTTTCCTTGAAATCTTACGAAGCTGACATACACTGCATATTGAAGCATTATTAGATAACTTTGGAAGCTTATCAAGCATACCAGAGTTGCTGACTTGTTCTAAGGTCTTGTAAGTGCAGTGACCAAGTTTTTCGTGCCAAAGATCAATCAATGGAACAGATTGTTCCTCAACTTGCAAGCATAGATGCTCAGGTTTAATAGGAAAACATCTATTCCTTATTGGTATAGTCATCAAATATGCACCTGAAGGGTTGTAAATTCTGTAAACTTTATCTTTGAACAACAAAACATAACCATCTTTTAACAATTGTCCAACACTCAGAATGTTTTGTGCAAAAGAAGGTATAAACAAAACATTAGATATGTACCTGTGTCCAGTTAAGCTTTGTATACATACCTTCCCTATACCATATGCTTGTAGGTAACAACCTTTCCCTATTCTAACTCTTGATCGATGGTTCTTATCAAGATCAACAAACATAGCTTTAGAGAGTGCAATATGCCGTGAGCTACCACTATCAAGGAGCCATTCACAGTTACCAAAGTCACTTTCAGAATCTGACTAAGCCATGAACAAAACTTCTTCAGCTAATGTTGAGCTTTCATTTGTCTGTGTAGGTTTATCTTTAATTGTTCTGTTCTTGCACACTTTATCAGTGTGATCTGATTAACTACGTATCTTGCACTTTGCATTTGGCCTAAACCAACAGTAGTCATCAGTATGATTCCTTTTCTTCCAAAAGGAACATGGCTTGAACTTGTTTTTCTTGTTTGAAGATAGACCAGATTGAGCAATCTTCTTATCTTTGTCTTTGTAGTTTTTCTTGGTAAAAACCTCAGCTTTTGCTTTACCTTTGCCTTTAGCAAAAAAAGCTTTCTCCCAAGAGCTTCATCTCTTGCTGATATCCTCAGTTCTGCAGCTTGTAAGGCACTGACAATTTCTGTAATTGAAATGTTAGGCAAGTCTTTGATTGTAACATGGATGTTATTGTAGGTTCAAACTTCCCTGGTACACTGTTGAGAATCTTCTCAGCTACTCGAGCTTCTTTAAGCTCTTCATCAAACAACTTTATCTGGTTAGCAAGCTTAAGAATCTGGTCTATATATTCTTTTACAGACTGACTCTCCTTCATTCGCATCATGTCAAAGTGCCTTCTCAAGTTCTGTGCCTGTATATGCCTTGTTCTAGAGGTCCCAGCATATTCTTCTTCTAGTTTTGTCCAAGCTGCCTTAGTTGTTTCACACTCCATGATTCTACTGAAAATATCCTCAGAAACAGCAAACTGAATATATGAAAGAGCTCTAAACTTCTTTGCAATTTCTTCTTCATATTGCTTAACTTGAGTAGTAGGAGCATTCTCCCTTGGTGCTTATGGTTCAGCATCTTGTTCTACTGCATTCCACAGGTTATAACTTTTCAAGTAAGTCTTCATTTTCACGGCCCAAACTCCATAATTGGAGCCATCGAAGACTGGTGGAGGCTGATGAGTTATGTTTGGAGTTGTCATTATAGCAGGGAACTAATTCTTGAAACAAGAAATTAAAGGAGAACCACTAAGAACACAGGAGTATTGAAGGAGGTTATCTAAGGTTCTACAAGAATCGGGAGGAGCTCTGATACCATGTTAAAGTCATGGTGTATAACTATAATACAAGATAAAGAGAAGTATGGAGAGAACTAATAAGCTGATAAGCTGAAGCAGAGCATTCATCTTATAGCACATGATGATCACACAGTGACAATATATACATTACAAAATGATAGTGTAGACGACACTTGTAACAAACCGCTTACAAGTGTTCCTTCAAGATGAAAACAACCCATTAACATAAAAAATATTGATAGCCAGAAGTATGGAGATCATGCTGTCCAAAAACTTGCACGTGTCCATGCAGGGGTTATCTTCTAACATGAAATAGGGTAGAATAGAGGGGATAAATAGTGCATAAATAACCAAAAAAATTTTCCACTATCCACTACCGGTCGGCTAAACGAAAAAGCAAATAACGAGCCTTAGATGCATGCTGAAGGAGGGTCTTTATGTGGTGAACAACCAGGCTTGAATGTAAAAGGAGCAGTAATAAACGAGATGTAAGAATCGATTGTAGTACATACAACCCAATTTACAACAGATGGCCGAGTTGGTGACAATTCAAAGGTTGGTGAGGAATCCTTTAATAGTATTCAAAATTATGGTGACCATGATTATGTTTAATGGGCAGTAGAGAATGCTCAAAATATTATGATCAGAAAAACAAAAAAGAAAGAAAAAGAGAAGGTAGTGGCGATGTCAAACAAATTGGTGGTGAAAAATGGTGGACTTTATTTGCTAGAAAGAAGCCTCCATGAGCAGCCAAAGTCCATGGTTGTTATCAATGCAGTATAAGTTATAGAATGTAGTGATTAGAATTGTCCAACGGTGCAATTTGAGCCTGGAATGAGTGTTGTTAATATAGAAAATGATTTTGTTCTTTCTCATGCAAGATTAGAAAGTAAAGAAATAAAGTTGCAACCTATTAGTCTGCGTAGAAGGAAGTTTGATAGTGATATTTCGAGGATGGCTAAATTCTTTACCTCTTTGGATGAAGCAAACGATAGTGACCTGAAAGATAGAGTCAGTGATATTGACTCTTTCTTTGCATGCTTACCAACTCAAACATTCCCATGATCAATGCGTTAATATGGAATGTGAGAGGAATCTCAGGTAAAATAGTTCAAAGATGAATTAAAAAACTGCAATTGATGCATAAAATAAAAATTTTTGTTGTCTTGGAACCTATGGTGGAAACTTCTAAAACCCAATATTGTAAAAGGAAATTAGGGTTTGAAAGAGTTGTTTCCAACAGCTCTAACATATTATGGCTTTTTTGGACTCATGATGTTAATTGTGAGATTTTATTTGATCATTCTTAATACTTGCATGTCTGGTTCTATTTACCATGGTTGGGATCACCTGTGTTGGCTTCTTTTGTTTATGTTAAATGGACTAGGTTGGAAAGACATTTGCTGTGGGACTATTTGAAAGGCTTGTTTGCAAATATCAATTATCCTTGGTTAGTGAAAGGGGATTTCAATATTATTTTAGAGAAAGAAGAATGGCTTCATAGGGTAGCTCCGCATGGTGGATATATGGGGACTTTGCCATGACATTGTTAGATTGTGGTTTAATGGATGGTGGGTTTGAAAGCAACCTTTTTACATGGACAAATTGCCACATGTTCCAAAGGTTGGACTGGGTAGTATACAACCATCAATGGACAATAGTTTTTTCCACCACAAAAGTATAACATCTAAATAGGGACGGGTCAGATCATTGCCCTCTACTAATCTCTTGTTCTACAGCCTCTCAACAACATCCTGCATCTTTTAGTTCTTGCATGCTTGGGTCCAGCACCATGAATTCAAAAATTTTGTGGAAACTAATTGGAAGCTTCCTATACAAGGCATGGGTTTGAAGGCTTTTTGGGGAAAACAATTGATGTTTAAACAAAATCTTAAATGGTGGAATAAGACAATATTTGGTGATATTTTTAGCAACTTGAAGGAGGCAGAAAAGTAAGCTAAAACTAGTGAGCTTTTACTCCAGCAACGACATTCTATGGAGAATAGGGAGATTTTGAATCGTTTTTATGCAAAGCTGAACCATTGTCTAAGCATGGAGGAAACTTTCTGGCAACAAAAATCTTGTATTAAATGGCTAGTAGAAAGGGAGAGGAATACCAAGTTTTTTCACATGAGAATGCAGAAAAAAAGGGTGAAGAACTTTATTTTCAAAATCTAAAACTAAGATGGTTCTTGGTTGGAAGATCCAAATTTAATACAGATTTCAACAGTTGAAATTTTTTCCTCCCTTATGAAGATGGAACCTTGTGATTTTGACCAAGTTTGATGATTTTTTAATTCCTACTATTGTATGTGACTTTGTCAATGCCAACCTATGTGTAGTGCTTACTATGCAAGAAGTGAGAGATGTAGTGTTTGATATTGACAAAGATAATGTAGTTGGCTCAGATGGATTTTCTTCATTTTTCTAAAAGCAATGTTGGGATATTATAGTTGAAGATTTTTTTCAAGTAGTGGTTAATTTCTTTCAGGAAGTAGCTTTTCCAAAGGGAATCATGTCCACCACTCTAGTGCTATTGCCCAAGAAGAGTAATGCATCACAATGGAGTGAATTTAGACCAATTAGTTTATGTAACGATTTAAATAAGATCGTTATTAAACTATTGGCTAATTGTCTGGCTAAAATTTTACCTATTATTATTACTGACAATGAAAGTGGTTTTGTGAGTGGCAGGCTTATCAGTGATAATATCTTGTTGGCATAGGAATTAATAGGGAAAATTGATCAAAAGCAAGATGTGGAAATGTAGCTTTTAAGTTGGACATGATGAAAGCCTACAATCGGCTAGATTGAATTTTTTTATATAGAGTGCTGCAGCAATTTGGTTTCAGTCTACAGTGGATAGATATGATTCAACGTTGCATTTCAAATTCTTGGTTCTCTTTATTAATTAATGGCAGGTTAGTGGGTCATTTTAAATCAAAGCAAGGATTACACTAGGGTGACTCAATTATTTGTTTTAGCAGCAAAGTATTGTCTTGAGGTTTAAATGCCTTATAGGCCTGTTGCTCCTCTATTCACTATTTCTCTGGTTGTCCAATGACCGTGAGCCACTTGGCATTTACAAATGATGTCCTTATATTTACTAATGGTAGTAAATCAACCTTATAGAAAATTCTTTAGTTTTTGCAGGAATATGAGGAAGTCTCTAGGCAACTTGTTAACCATCAAAAGAGTTGCTTCATAACTCATCAGAATATAGCAAACACTAGAAGGCAGATTATATCTCAAGCTACAGGCTTCACTCATAAATGCTTACCTATCACATATTTAGGGGTGCCTCTCTACAGAGGCCTAAAAAAGGTACTGTTATTTGATGACCTTGTAACTAAAATTAAGGATCAAATTATAGGATGGAAGAATAAGATTCTTTCCCCAAGTGGCTGGATAACTCTGTTAAGAAGTGTATTGCCTTCTTTGCCTATTTGTTTACTTCAAGTTCTTAAGCCTTCTGTTTGTGTCATTGATAAAATTGAGAGATTATTTAACAATTTCTTGTGGGGAGGTTCGATTGATGCTAGACAGAGTCACTGGGCTTTATGGCATAAAATAACTTTCCTGTCTTTTGATGGTGGTTTAGATATTAGAGTCCTAAGGGATGTGTTTGAGGCCTTCAATATTAAATTATGATGGCGTTTTTGTACATGTAGCAGCTTGTGGAAACAATTCATAAAGACAAAATATTGTGCTGGTCATATTCCTAGGTATGTTCAACCGAAAATTCATGATTCATAGACTTGGAAACGTATGCTTGCTGATAGCCCAGTTACAAAAAAACATACGAGGTGGTGGATTGGCAGAGGCAAATTAATTTTTTGGCATGATTGCTGGATGGGTAATGAACCATTAGTAAATCTTTTCCCTTCTTTTCATTCATCAATGACACAAGTTTGCTATTATTTTGATAACAATGAATGGGATGTGGATAAATTGAAACATGTGCTGCCAGATGAGGTAATTGCTGATATTTTGAAAATTCCTAGTGACACATCTAGTGATGATATTGCCTATTGGGTACCTACTTTCGATGGTAATTATACCACTTAGAGCTTATGGGAATTAATTTGAAAATGATAAACAATAAATCCTTTGTTTAATTTTATTTGGCACAAAGTATTCCTCTCACAACTTCTTTCTTTTCGTGGTGGTTACTATATAATTAGATTCCTGTGGAGATGAGAATGTAAACAAAAGGATTCCAACTAGCTTCTAAATTTAATTGCTGCAGCTCAAAGGAATCCCTTTTACATGTCATGTGGGATGGCCCAGTGGCTAAATAGGTTTGGAATTTTTTTACAAAATTCTTTCAAATCTATGTAATAAATCCACAAACTATTATTCAGATCATCTAAGCTTGGGTATATTTTGGTGATTAAACTAAGCAGGGACACATTCGCACCTTACTGCCTTTATTCATTTTTTGGTTCTTTTGGGTGGAACGTAATGATGCAAAACATTGGACTCTGGGTATGTATCCCAACAAAGTGGTGTGGTGCATTTTGAAACTTATACACAAGTTGTTTCATGGGAGGCATTTGAAAAAGAGGCAATGGAGACGTGATATTCAGATAGCTCAAGTGTGGGAATTGGAATTCCAGAAGGACATGACCTTACCGCCCAAAATATTATCTTAGCATAAACCATTGACAAGTGAGTTTAAATTGAATGTTGATGGCAGTTCTAAAAACAATTTTCAGAATGCTGCAGGAGGTGGAATATTGTGAGACTACATAGGTTCATTAATATTTGGCTTCTCAGAAAACTTTAGACCCAATAATTCTGTACATGCGGAACTACTAGCCTTACATAGAGGTCTTCTTTTATGCCGAGAGTATAATGTTTCGAAGATTTGGATTGAGCTAGATGTTATGGTTGTCATTCATATGTTGAAGGAGGGATATTACGGTTCACATGACAATCGGTATTTATTGGCTTCTATCAGAAAATGCTTAACTCACTTTTCTTATAGAATCTCTCATATACACCAAAAAGGTAACTAGTTGCAGATCTTGTAGCTAATCTTGGTCATTAACAGCAAAATCTACAAGTTTTCTTTGAAGCTTAAGGGAAGTTGCATGGAATTTTAAATTTAGATAAACTTAGTCTTCCTTATGTTAGATTTAAATAAATGTAAAGGAGTAGTACTTCTTATTCTAATTTTGTATGATTTAATCTTAGACTCTTGTATACAGGTAAATTACTTATCTTATGCATTCGAAATAATTGCAAAGATAGCAATTCCTGGAATAGGAATTCTTTCCCTCATTTCTTAGTAACTCTAAAGGTATAGTTCAAGTCCCCTTCCCTAATGTATCATTTAATTTTAATTATTAATAAAATTTTAACAAGATAGCTGGGCCTTATGTGAAGTTCCAATTTTTTTTTTTTAAAAACCAATACAACGTTAAAGGACTAGACTTGTTCAAGCTTACATCACACCATAAATGAAAGCCATATAGAGATCGTGATAAAGTACTAACCTTGCATAAGCAAAAAGCCACATGCTAGAGCCTTAAAATGATTAAAAAAGCCATCATAGTAGACACCATAATACATTAATCAACCGATAGCCCTAATAAGCCATAATAATTCGAACAAACTACCAAGAGGCATCATTAGTTCCACACATAAGATATTGACATAGAGATATTACCACAAAGCATAGAAAATATTCCCTCACCCATGAAAGAAGTCCTAATTGTATTAAAGCTACCACCAACGCCAATATCCTCCAATCTCAAATCTAAGCTCCAAAACTTCATCCCGAAGCATCCTCTTTTCTTCTATGGCATAGAGGGTGTAGACATTACATAGTCAAAATCATAATGAATGTAGTTACCTCCCACAATAATTAAGGGCAGAGCTATCCAACATTTGTTGGGGAGGTAAAAAACGAAAAGGAATGAGACTAAAAAATTTTAAAACTAATACATTGCATTTAAACAACAATCAAAAGTTTTATAATAGATAATGATTTTATATAACATGTATACAAAAAAAAAAAAGAATAAGTTATAAAAAAGTTGTGTTCGACGATGTTTCCTAGATTCATAAAATATAATGCATAAAATATAAATAGTTGAATGTGATGTACAAGATTTCACACAATGGTTAAATATATAAATAGTTAAATAATATTAATAGAAAGAAAAAGATAAAAGAAAACTTTATCTCCTCTTAATTTCATACAGTAATGGTGAGTGGTCCTTGTCTAAAGTCATAAGCTCATTAATCTCTTTTAAAGAATGATGTGTGTTTCAATGGTGAGTTACATAGAAGTGAGTAAAGTAAAAACAAAAGAACAAAATAGAAGAGAAAAAGAAAAAGAAAGAGAGAGAAAAAGGTGTGAATAAACATAAGAATTAAGGTAAAGTTGATTAGGACTTGTGGGGTCATTTTATTATTTTTATTTATAGTAAGTATTAAATAAAAAACTAATTTAGGGAGCATTAAAAATATATAATAAATAAATAATTTCAAAAATTTTTAGGGGGCCACAACCTCCATAAATATACTATTATTCAGGACCATTAAAAAATATAAATATAATAACCAAAAATTTTCAAAAATTTTGATATGACGCTCCGCCCCTGAGAACAATCATTTGTTCCCTCATTAGAAAATAACTTGAAATTCCACATGACTAAAGGCTCTCCCGATCTTCCTATTAAAAGAGGAGCTACCTAATTCACCACATCTGAAGACTATAATTTTTCAATTAATCGTTCCTAATAGTCTTTTAAATTTTTCTTTTGCAGCATACAAAATTCAACCTTGCCTTAAAGTATTAATTTTCTCACCATTTTTAAAGTAGCTACCTAAGCCACGTACATTCCATGTTAATATCTTCATTATTGAAGCAACTCTTTATCTGAAGGGAAAAGGTCAACCATGCATCTCAATGCAATAAAAATAAAATAATGCCTCAGAAATAAATAAAACGTAGAATACTAGCCTCACCCACCTATGTCACTTTCAATGGCTTTTTAAATGTCATTAAGCAATGTTGTAGCAAGCATATGATCATAAATCATTACCTTAGAGATAAATGAAGCTAAGTCCTTTATCTAAACACTCAAAAAACCCTTCGATCGACCTCACATAAAGATTGGTGGTAGCAAACCAAAGTTGTTCAAGAGGTTCTTGTGCAGCCTCTAACGAAAGTCCACACCAATAATCTTTAAAAATCTTTCTCAAAGATTAAGATTACTCTAGCCTTTTCAAAGTACTGGGTAGGTTGATGTTAGTTGAAATAAGCTTAAACTTGGTTACCAAGAGCAAAACCCCTCTTTTTACAAATTAAAGAAATAATGAACCTTAAGTGCAACGGAATTAAAAACAGAGCATAGTAGAGTATGAAATAACAAAAAGGTAAAAAGTGCAAAGTCACGATTTTTATAGAGGCTTGGCTTTCAATGCCTACGTCGTCTTCTTTGATATCATAAGGAGTTTGAACCTACTATAAATTGCCTTTTAAGGAGCAAACATAACCTTTCACAAACTCTACTTTTTCAAGAGGAGCAAGCACAACCTCATAACGTCATTGCCTTTTCAAGAGGAGCAAGTACAACCTCACGACGTCATTGCCTTTTCAAGGTTAAAGCATAATTTTTCACAAAGTTTCTTCCTTTTTAAGGTTAAACCACAACCCCTCTACCTTTGCTTGGAGATATAACCAAAATACTACCTTTTCAAGGAGGTATAACCTTCAACACTATCTTTTTCTTTTTCTTAGAAGTATAACTAAATACAACAGTGGATTACAAAGGTATGAATTTTATACCCCTAAAGAAGGCTAATGAGAAATGCGAGTACTAGAGGTGAAAGCTTTTTGAGAATAAAGGTCAGAAATAGGAGTATCTAAGCTCAGAGACTTTCTATTGAGAGGAAAGTTATGATCTTTGAAGATGTTTAGCTCACTATCAGAACAAAGGAATGATTTTTCTTTTTCAACTCTTTCAAAAATATTCTTCTCTTCTTTTCCTTCTTTTTTTCTTTTTCTTTCTCTTGCTTCCTTTATCTTTTTGATGTCCTTTAGTCAGGTATTTATAAGTCTGAACCTTTTCTGACCGTTGGAGTAAAATTTAGAACTTTTCTTTTCGTTTTGTGCCAGTTGGAACTTTTTTCTATAGTGCCTGTAGAATCGGCATGTTGTACCTTTAGTGTCGATTCTTCATAATTATGGAAAATTTACAGTTTTCCATTTCTCTTGAGAATTGACATGTTCTTCATCTGGTGTCGATTCTTCATGACATGCTTCAAGTCTGCACTTTTTCATATTTTCCCAAAATCGACATGTTGTGCTTTTGGTGGAGATTATTCATGTACGTTTGGCGCCAATCTTAAAATTCAAACTTGAAATTTTGCACTCCAATCTTATCCAAATTTTCAACTCTTGCTTCTCCAAGTTTATGACTTTTACTCCTTGAAGCTTTTAGAATTAACATGTCAACTTCTTGGTGTCGATTCTCACTTTGTCTAATGGCTTTTGTTTCTCTAGAATTGACATGTGCAAATTTGAGAATCGATTTTTCTTGTAATAGAAAAAGAGATTTTGCTTTCTATACAGTTGAGAATCGATTCTTCACTTTTTATAGGTCAATTTTTGCGGTTGGAAATTTAGAGTTTGAAGATTTAGAAATATCTTTTAATTCAAAACCAACTTCAAAACGCTTTGGGGATTTTTTTCACCTTTGAAAACTCTTTTAATCTTTTTCAAGTAAATCAATTTTATCATTTCCAAACCAGAATAAAGATAACAATCTCCCTTTTTCTGATGTAACAAAATTAAGAGTTAAATTTGCTCATTTGAAAAACTCCACCTGAATTTGTGCGTTAAAAGTTTGAAGAACTCTCCCCCTAAAATTGTGCCTACTTATAAAAATATAAACATTTTCAAGAAAGTCCAACGGTGAAAAACCATAAAGCATAGAAAATTTACTCAAAATATTTCCCTCTTTTTTTTTATATAAAAAAGTAAAAAATAGAGTATCAGAATAAAAACTCATAGGGAAGAATAAAGCATTAGTAGCACAAGTATATAAACATATACATATAAACATGTAAAGTCAATTAATAACTAGTCAATTAATAACAACCACGATAACAAAGAGATATCAAGAACAGGTTAAGATGTATGCGTGTAAAGGTGACAGTCATCCAATATAGATAAATATTCAAAAGTTTTAGGTACAACCTAGAAAACATATCCCAATTTTACAAAATTAGAGTAAAGATATCAATTTGGATTGAGGTTTGTTTTCAGGAAGTTGATTGATGAATTAGTTAGGGAAATCAATGATCCTATTGACTCATTTTGAGTTTAAACTTATTCATTTTCTTTCAGTACTCTTTTTATTCCCTAGGTTGTTTGTTGAGACAATCTTTAAAGTAATTTTCCATTTCTACAATCAATGAGTTCATTCTTGTTGAAGATGGAGGATCCCCACTACCATCATGTTTTGTGTTGTCACCTATTTCTATGTCTCTTTGTTCAAATAATTGTGCAAGTGTCACATTCTTAAGATACCATTTTCCATCAATTAAATAGTATTGAACCTCTTTGATTGCTTCATCAATGTTCTTTTGATCTTGGTACCTGATTGGAAAATCCACTATAGTATTAGTTTCTAGTGCTTCAATTAATCTGCTTATTACCATCCTAGGAGCTAACCTTTTGTTCTTTCCTGCAATTACTTCCATCATATCTCGAAAAATGAAATAACTTAAATTGATTTGTTCATTCTGTTTGAAATGATGCATAAAGAACAAGTCTTCACCCTTCACAATTGTAATCTCTCCTACTTGGCATTAGAAACCAGCATAAGATTAAGTGCAACATTTTGTCATGAAAGCTCAAATAGTTTACACTAAATATTTCCAATTTTGTGGGTGGAGGAAAGACCAAGAACTCAAATTGGAGGTTACACTAAAGGAGTCCATCTTGTAGATTTTCTGGGGTTTTTCCAAAATTAGGAACTCTTAAGACATGGTTAATTACTTGTGGAAAAATCCTTATTTGCTTTCCCATGATTAATGTGGTGAACATAACTTCAAATGAATATTCTTTCCTTTCATTATCTCTGCAAAAAATGTTGGCATTATAGTTGAAAACCTTAACTAAATTCTCATAAAAAAGTCTGTTCATTCCTAGAAGGTTTAACCAACCTTGATTTTTAAGATTATATTCATAAGGAAACTCCAGTGTTCTAAGGTAGTGAAAGTCAATGGACTTCATAGGGATTACTTGAAGAAAGGAATTCTCATAAAAAAGTCTATTCATTCCTAGAAGGTTTAACCAACCTTGATCTTTAAGATTATATTCATAAGGAAACTCTAGTGTTCTAAGGTAGTGAAAGTCAATGGACTTCATAGGGATTACTTGAAGAAAGGAAAATGAGTACTAGTACCTTTGTTTTTGTTCAAGGTCTTTAAAGTTGTCCACAAAATAGTGGATGGGTTCTGATGAAGTGTAACGACCGCTTCCACATCGTTATCGGGGTTCGAGAGTTACGGGAGAACTCGCCAAATCCCGAACAAGCCTTAATTGAGATTCTTGTTAACTAAACTAGACATTTTAATGCGTATATTAAACGACTTGGATTTCCTTATAACGTTTCGCTTTGTGACGACTATTAAAAATTCTGTTGACTTGTATAAAATATGATCGTTTACTTAAACCAAATAAGAAACTTTACTTAAAATCGGCAATTAGATATCAATATCTAAATCTAGCAAATTTCAAAATACATTCGAACATCACACTTAGAATTCATTACACAACATCAATGTTGTTCAGTGATACAATTTTGATAAACTAATTTTAATACATTCGACCATCCTACACAAACATGACCAATATTGTAAAACCCGACCCTATAAACACATGTCATGACATACATGCACTGAGTAGCGTGTTATTACGTTAGGAAAGCTCCTAAGAATAGACGAAACTCGGTATTGTACCTAACGGTACACTTGAGTTGATGTAACCTCGAACTAGTTCAAATAGGAATCGTAGGATGAAATTTAATATTTTACAATCCAGGAATGACTAAAGATGATTGTTCGGAGTTTGAGGGTTCATTTGGAAAAAAATTGAAAATTTTGATGTTCAGGGGCAAAATCGTCATTTTACCACCTAAGATAATAATTTGATCATGGAGTGAAATTTTTGACCAAGATTAACTATTTGGAGTATAATTTAATGATAGGAAGTGAAAAATTTCAATTCCGGCAATTTTTGAAACATAGGGGCAAAACGGTAATTTTGTCACCCCGGGGTAAAACCGTAATTTTCACCACCCAAAACTTATCAAAATCATAGAATTTATTTATTTTTGGTATGAATAACTATGGTATTTTAAGTGGTGAAAAATTGAAGTTTAAAGGATGAAATTTTAAAAACGGGCCAATGGAAAAGTGACACATGGTACTTTTTAATGATTTAATATAATTTTAAAGGAAAATCAGCCCATTTAAACCCCACATCAGGTGATGGTCGGCATAAGGAGAAAATAAGAGAGAAAATAGAGAGGAAAGGAAGAAAAGAGAAAAACCAAAGGAAAACTAGAAAATTTTAAGGGGAATTCGCGTTTTTCGTCCGTTTACACGTTTAACGGTAAGATTTTTTGACTTTAGCTTGATTTCTACCTTTCCTATGCCTTTGTTTCCATTTAGAATGCTTGAGGAGAGAGATCAAAAAGTGATACTAAGGGCTGGCCGAATTTCAAGGGGAAGGATTTTGAAATTTTTATGTTTTGATTCTTAGTTAAATTGGTAGTTTTAGTTAGTTAAATGTGTATAGAAATCAAATTGGGTAAGAAAGCATGAAATTCTCACAATACCCACCCTTGGTCGAATATTCAATGATGTACAATGATGATGAACTGATTTTTATTCTAAGAGAAATGAAGAGAAAATGATGAAAAATGGTTAAATGTGATAGAAAAACAAAATGGAAAATTAACCGAGTAAATGTCCCATTTTTGATTGAATTTTCCAAGGAGGAAAGTGAGCTGATTTTGGTGATTTTAGAGGGTTATTGGCTGATATTTAATGGTTAGAAATGTTGGAGAGAAAATGGGACAATTTAGAGCTAAAATGGAGTGCGTTAGTAATTTATCGGGTAAAGTGCCAAAAATAGGTTAATATCGCATTTAAGCCGTTTTAGGCTATTGCATTTCATACCATGCATTAGTATAGGATTTAAGTCAATTATATAGTGATTTAGCATCAATGTGGTGAATTGTGTAATTTTTACAATGTATCTAGGAGGAGAGCCTTCCGGTAAAGGCAAGGAAGTCGTACCCGACGAACAGTGATCGGGGCACTTAGAAAGCATTTAATTTGTACAAACAGTGAGTAAACCTATTATTATTGTAAATTATCTAGAGTTTATTTTTAAATCCTCTTCATGTATTTTATGAAACGAAAATGAGATTAAAATGAGACTTTTGATGTTTTAGAAATAAATGTGACAAATAAATATATTGTGTTGATTATTTGAAATAAGAAACTTTTGATCATGAAATTGAGTAATTGGAGGCTGCTAATTGTCTTGAAAAATATATTTTCCTATGAATGGCTTATGGTATATGAGTATATGTGGCTATATTTTATAATTGCATTGGGAATTTATGTAAGCTGTCTTTTACTATGCAGGCTGGGTAAATAAATAAAAGCCACGTTATACTATCAAAATTTTATTAAAATTGGTGGGTTTAGTCACTGTAGTGACGGGTTTTCGTAGACTGCCTATAGGAGGGGTACAGTAAACCCGGTTGCATAGTTACTCCGGTTGTAGAGGCGAAGAGGGTAACTCTCGGGGTAGTGTTAGAGCTCACTTCACGTTGAACCCCCACGTGAATGTGTAACTCGACCAACGCCAAGGAACGACTTGTTTTCAAAACTAACATGTGTTTAACTTGTAAATATCTTAACAACCTTGGCGAACTCGGTTTGATGCCTCGGCCAAGGTATCCCTGAGGACTAGTTTTTGGCTTGAGCTCTGTTTCTAATAAAAGTCATAAGCCTTAACAACTGTTTTGGTAAATTACAAATATTTTATGGTTTAAGAAATAAATTGAAAACCTTATGAAATGGTTTGTGATTTGTTGTTTAAACTTGCCTCCATTTTACTCGCCTTTAGATACTTATGATAATATCTGTTTACTCATTGGGATGGCAAAATCTCGCCCATCTCCTTTCCAAATATTTCATGCCTGTGGTAGCTTGTAGATACCCAATTTTGTCAAGGATTCCAGTTGACCCCTCTATCTCACAGACAGTAGGTTACTAACACCAACACTTGGTGTATTTATGGGCCACTTGTCATTGTAATTATTATTGTACATTATAACTTTGTAAATTATTGTATGTATGAATTTATTTTACTTCCACGTTACAAAAGATTACTTACACATGTTTCTATAAATATTGTTTTATATAAAAATGCTATATTTTAGTCAATATTTTGAATAGTAATATTTGTCTATAAATCCTTTTTAAAAAAATAATAATAATAAAATAGTTTTTGTCTTTTGATTTACTTGAGCTGGAAACGACTGATAATTGTTTAAAACGAAATGTTTAACAACGATTGCTCACAGGAAAGGCAAGAAACTGATACGTAAGCCTTGCGGGTTCCGATTGGCATTCCGGATAATGAGTGTCAATCGGGACGTCGCGACGATTGTCATGGGCCCGAGAGAGGTTCCTGGTCGTGACATCTATGCAACGGAGCGACTCAGAGTGGAAGTCTAAGAGATGCCATTATCTACACCGCAATGAGTCAAAATGTGTTGAGGTAATACACGCAAGCTGATCACTTATCTACAAAAAGGGGAAGATAAGGCAGTGAGTCTCACAGACTCAGTGATCATCGACTTCGTGAGCGGGGCGTAAATGGGAAACAAGCCAAGGATAGAAATTTTGAATATTAAAAGCATATGAATATATAAACCATTGAAAATCAAATGGAACATTTGTGCCTTACATATATACCAAAGAATTGTGATGCAAAGTAACCATTTCAAGTAACATATTAAAATTGGTGTAATTAAAAGATTTTTGCCGTTGAAATCATTTGATGTCCTTTACTCAAATCAGACTAACATAAGCGCTCATGCTCTCGTAAAATCAAGCAATGTCGATGCTTATACACAAGCATATAAACGAACTCATACTCGAGGTATTAAACAGAAAACCATCGTATAAATAAGGGAGTTGTGGAAAAATCGATATTTCTCACCATGCGAAAGAATACATATTTGCAAACCCAAAAAGATATCACTCTCGAGTAAGTAATCAACCCGTGGACCCATTTCCACATAACAACATCTAGGAGGCCCCCCTCTACAAGATTCCCACAGCCATGGCAGTCTCGATGATGTTGGCGACATGAGAGAAATCATGTGGTTGCAACCACATATATCAACTCGTGGCCTAACCACATATATCAACTCGTGGCCTTGCCACGTATGTATCACAGACCGTGGCCTAGCCACGTCTAATAGCCCATTGACGACTTAAAGGTTCTCTAGCCAAAGCTCACTTGTGCACAAGGGTCACACTATTTTGATGTGACATTCAACCTGCTCTCGAATCTCTCAGTTTAACAAAACCATTTATAACCAAATTGGGTTTTCAAAAGCTTATTTTAAATCCATTTCAAAAACAAATCATGACAACGTTATAAACCCATTTGTAAGAATTCATAATGTAAAACCTTTGCATGAGGGTTAAATATTAATTCAAAGCATGGTGAGCATTAAGCTTATTCCTGAATGCACATCACAAAAATATGTAAGGCGCATTTTGACATAAACCATGGTAAGGAGCTTGTTCCTTAATTTCTAAAACCCTGTACATATATAGCTTATATATATACAAAACATTTCTAAAAACATGGCATTCACAAGTGCCTAGCATCCTACCAGCACATCCACAATTGCAAGAACGATCTGATTGCAAATCAATTTAGAAATCACCTACTGGAGCTAACAACTCATGCTATCCATAATTGCATTTAAAGAAAATCGACAATGTTTATTATATGTATATCATTATATAATTTATGGAACTTTTGAAAGAGGCACCCCTTACTCACCTCACAATGGCGAGATGCTACTTCGCCACTGATTCGAATGTGTCTCTAGCTAATTTTGCTTGCCGGTCACCTGTCACCTCCTCTAATGCACCACCTTGGCAGTCTTTCCTCACTTATACACTTCCTAGCAGCAAATTAAACTTAATATATTTAGTAAACATGTTCACAATTTGACTCATATTTGCTACTCTATATACCATATTCTTAGTTTTTTTTTTTCAAGAATTCCTCACTATAACCGACCTCTCTCATTATCTCTACTTCCTTGTATATATACAATTTTACCCATATATGGGCAACACGTTAACCAATGAATCTTTAAGCTAAATTCACATTATTCATCCTTCTTCTTCACAATAATCTAACATGTAATCTATAAACTTTCAACTAACCAAATTCAATATAACATAGCATACCCATATTGCATGCTTACGTTCCAATTTTTACCTTGAATTCCACATGCAACGCAATAACTCCTCACATCCTCGGTCACCATTGCTGCCATAAGCACAAATCATCAATACACATTCATTTTTCCTTTCCCCCTATGAACTCAAGGTTAAAAACACTTACCCATCATTTGTCTTGCTTTAAACCACCATACTTCTAAGATTAACCCATATGCATGTACCCTGTTCTTTGAATCCTTGAAGATCCTTCCTACCACAAGCATAATCTCACATCACAACCGGTTCACAAGGCATGCGTTCAAGCAAAATGATAGCTTTTACCTTCCTCACCCTTGAATCACTAAGCTGAACCATCAATTTTTCTTTAAGCTTCAACAATGGCGTATAGGAGAAAACCTTTCGATTTTCTCCAACTTCTCCAAAGTCGATCCCTTCTTTCTTTTTCTCCTCTCTTTTCTCTTGTCTTCTTTCTCTTTTTCTTCCTTCTCTTTCCTTCTTTCTTCTCGGGTGAAGCTTTCAAAACCGATTCTCTTTCTTTTTCCTTTCAAAGGCATGAATTTCCCAAGCCTTTCCCCACCTTTCTCTTTTTTCTTTTGTTCCTCACTTCTCATTGGACCAACTCATCACCCACTCAATTTTCATGCACCAATTTTCTTCCTTGTTCATTGGCCCAATATCTATCTTCATTTATCTTTTCCATCTGCCACCCTTACTACCTCATCCTTTCTCTTTTTATACTTTATTTAATGCACCGCCTTATTCATCCAATCACATTTCATTCATAACCTTTACTTAATGTTTTACTTGGTCATTCATTAAACTATTCAAGACAGATGTATCTCTTTTTTTCCTCATTTGGCCACCCAGTACACCAATCTTATTACATGCAATAGGATTTGTTTCTATTCTTCTCTTTAGGTCACATGGTGGTGGGGTCCCACATGTCCCCCACTAACTTCTCCTTTTTGCATGTAATAGTGAATCCACATGCACATTTCATTATCCCACATTTTCTCATTTTCTCAATTAATTCTCCATGTCTCAATTCGTCCAAACTCACATATACTGTTATTAATACTTATGTCACTAAAATTTCACTTATTAAAATAATATTCTAGAATGAATAAAATAATATTTTATTCATCAAATCAACAAAATTGTATTATAACTCCCCCGCTTAGGTTCAATGCATAAATTATGTGAGTTTGTCCATCACTCACGATAGAACTATTTTAATATTATTAGTAGTATTTCATTAATAAAATATTATTTAAATCCAAAATTTTTCATTTGGCTTCTGAGGTTCCAAAACATTTTAATTTGTCTCAGTTTAGGTCCATCGCTCCTTTTCACTCCATAACTACAATCTTAATAAAATATTATTATTTTATTACGCATAGAATATTTTATTCCAAAATACTCTTTTCCTCTTTCACCACCCCTAAGCTCTTTGATTGACCTCAATAGGTCTTAATCTTGTCCTTAAAGTCATATTAACTCTCATTTCAGG
This sequence comes from Theobroma cacao, assembly GCF_053813885.1. NCBI lineage: Eukaryota > Viridiplantae > Streptophyta > Magnoliopsida > Malvales > Malvaceae > Theobroma > Theobroma cacao. The sequence continues at coordinate 10,228,610 of NC_142644.1, read as the reverse complement.
ACACGGGGTGTTACATGAAGACTCTCCTCTTTGAAGTCTTGTGGAATTTCTTTTTCTAGATGTCATGACTATCAAGGCTTTTGACAAAAGGATTTTGCAATAAAGGAAATGAGAGAGTTTTTCACAGTGACCTTGTGAAAAAGAGATGAATAAAAAAGAAATGTTCTTTAGCATACTAAAAGAGTACTTGACCTTTTTTTTTCTCCTACTGAAGTGCAAAAAACTGATGCCCTAATTGGGCATCTGAGCATTTAACTCATTGGTTGGTGCATGATCCCCTTGCCTACAGAGTAAGGTTCGAATCCCCTTTTCCCCTAATTAAAAAAAATGATGCCTTAATTGGGATATCTTAATTAACTTGACCGATTTGCATTTAATGGCACGGTTGAGATAATAATGAGTATCAGGACAATGAATCTAGGTCTAAATATTATGCCTCTGCATCTAATGATGTTGGATGACTTATTATGATGAATGTAACTGTCTTTTGGTATGATGCTTTCAAACAGAAACATGTACATGAGCAAAGTATATACATTATTATCATGTTGAAAGAAATATGACAAATAATGTGCAATAACAAAGAAACACTCAAACCTTCAAAGAATTTAATCATTTTAATAGGATGAAGAAAACTTCAATCAGGGCATAATAAGGTCAAACAATCAAAATTTATATTTTACAAGTGAGTAAGTTGAGGTATACAATTCACCCAATTTTGCTCTTAATTTCCATGAATTTGTCTCACAGTGCTTTGATTTACCTGCAACACTCATTGTTACTTGGCCTTTGGCATCCAAATTTCTTTGGATCCTATTGTTAGTGCTCACTGCTTTGGTTCTACTTGGAACCTCATTGACTTCAACAGTTTTGCCAAAAGTAGGTGTAGTTCTTTTTAGAACCCATACCTTTTTTATTACCTTTCTTTTGAGAGATGATTTTCTAAGAGGGAAAAAATATACAGAGTGGCCTACCTTATGATAGCAAATGCATAAATGTGATGCACCATGTTTTTCATTTTCCTTTTCAAAGAAAGTTTTTATTTTTGTCGCTTTTGGTGTCCTATCATATCTTATGCCTTTTTTATCAAAGAAAGCCTTTTGAGTTTTAAGCATTTCATCAAGCTTTTGTGAACTCATATTCCATTTAGAGAATGATTCATTTAATTGCTCATTTTTCTATCTTAACACATTTATTTCATTCTCTATATGTTTAACCTTGTTTTCAAACTCAACTTTTAATTTATTGAGACAATCATTTTAAGCCTTGAGTTAGAGATAGATTTTTGGTATTTCAAGGTCATATTTTCAAATTCAAATGCTAAATCATCATATGCATCTTGAAATCCATCAAATGTGTATGAATCATCATTGAAATCATAGGAGTAGGAGGCATTATTTAAGGAGCATACCTTGGAGTTTTCAACTCCCATGAAACTCAAATCAACAATTTGCTCTTCCTCTGGTTTCGAGATTCATCACTATCACTCCATGTAGCCATCATGGCTTTTCTTTTCGAGTCTTAGGATTACTCTTTTTAAGACTTGGGCATTCATATTAGGTATGATTGGGCTTTTTGCACTCATAACAAATTATATGGTTTTTTCCATGGTTATCCTTTGACATGTCTTTTTTCACTTTTCTTCTTCGTCCATCCCTTCGAAGAGGTTTTTTTATCTCCTTGTTTGTTTCTTAAGAATCTATTGAAGTTTCTTGTCAACAAGGCGACATCATCATCATCATCATCTTCATCACTCTCAAGTAACTTTTCGTCACTCTATTATAGTGCTTTAGGAGCAATGTTTTTTTTTTTTGGAGCAATGTCTTTCCTCTTTGATTTTTCTTTAATTGCTTCCTCTCTTTCTTTCTCATTGCTAAGGGTCATTTCATAAGTGAGTACTGAACCTAGAAACTCATATTGCTTAAGCGCATCTAGGTCTTTGGCTTCTTCTATGGTAATGACCTTAGGTCTCCAAGACTTTGGTAAGTAGTAAAGGATTTTCTTCACTAATTGAGCATTAGGAAATTCTTCCCCTAAAGCTTTAAGTCTTTCTATAAGTTTAGTGAACCTCTGAAACATCTCTTTAATGGGTTCTTTATCTTTCATTTTAAAGAGATCATAATCTAAAGTTAGGATATTGATTTTTGACTCTTTCACTTGACTTGTGCCTTCATAGTAATTTTCTAATGTGTCCTAAATGCACATAGCTACTCTATTAAATTCACTCTCACTAAGTGTCACGACCTAAACCCAGGGCATGACCAATGTGAGAGTATTGATGGGAGTTGCCCTTTTAACTCATATAAGCTTAAAATAGATAATAAACTAATAACCATACGTGCCTCATGGGAATCATCACCATGGAATCATATGCAAACAAATATAAACATGATTATATCATATAACAGAAAATATATAAAAACTATCTGCACACTTACGTGCTCATAATTGCATAAGCGACATAAAATGTAATCAAGTGTCTACACCATCTTGTGGCAGACACAAAACATAAGACATCTCGTTGCAACATCCATAGTGTCAATTATTGCATGACATGACAAGTCAAATCCATAACAATCAAATATAAAAGGCAAAATGGACTAGACCTAACCTTGTGGAGTATGACTTGAAATAGAAAGGCCAACGCCTACTTGATGCCATGACCATCACCTACCAAAAACTGACTATAGAAGTAGCTCCCTCCAATCGACAATAAGCCAAGGAATCTATTTATTTGAAATAAAAAGTGCATCTTACATGTGTGAGCTATAAATAACTCCGTCAACAGATACAGAGAAGGGGAACAAGCAATAAGGAAGAGTATTTAGAAAAATACTCCTTCAGAAATATGAAAATAGATGATTATAAATATTTGCAAAACTCGCCTTATTAGGCATATTCATAAATCGAGCCTTACTTACCCAAGCATACTCACTTGACAATCCCACTCATCTAGCGTGTCAAACAACCATATGGTCAAGCACTCGACCAAGCCCATAATTTCCAAGTTCGTTATCTTTCAAACGACATCAAGAAATGTATATCCACAATCAATCCAAGTTCGATATCTTTTAATCGGAACAAGGATAGATTAAATGTCCTTTTATAAAACATAGTATATAAAATAATTTGTAATTTACAAATAATATTTAAAGTAAAGAAAATCAACTCAAAGTTTGCATAAAATTGAGCAACAAGTCAATTTAAAAGTGCTTGAAAGATAACTCGAGGTTTCTAAATTCGTTTTAATCTTTAGAAAACCTTTTGAAAACATTTAAGTTCAAAATAAGCCTGATCATCGATGCATTGCTTCTATTTATCGATAGATTTGTCTTGTCTATCGAAACATTGTTATAATGTATCGATACATTTGAAGCAAAATATGAATCCATTGATTTTTAGCTGAAGCTATCGATACATTAGTACCATGCATTGATAGATTTTACATATTTTAAACATTATGAAACAATAGGCACGATACAATTCACCAATTCAATCATGAGTTCAATAATAACTTAGTCCGAATCCACACATTAGACATTCAATCAATCAAAATGGAGCTCTAACCAAGGACATCCAAACAACCTAGTGTCATCACACTAAATCGAATAACCCGTTGCTCTTGATCGACAACTATTCATAAAAAAAGGGTAGTACTTTGTTATTTACCAATATCCAATGAGTCTTTGGAATTTCTCAACCAGCTCAAGCTGTTACTCGTTGTGCATAATGGCTAGTGCCTTTTGCCACTATCTATAGGTCCTTATATCGATAGGTTCTAACAACAACAATACAACAATTCAATGTACAGTGTATAATCAATCAAAAGATGAAATCAATCATCAATATCTATAAAGGTAGAGTCAACATAAAGCCATAGTCAATCAACCACACAATATTTTATAATAAATGGCCATAATTACCATGGCACCATCAAGGAGAAAAAAACATTTCTCATGCAACCTTTAAAATTCATCCATCACACATCAATCATTCATAAATGAGATGTTGAGTTACAAAATCAATTGAAAGGCTTGTTCCCCATTTTCAAATACTATCTAGTAGACTATATATACTTAATCTATAATTTTCATCAAACATACTTGAAAACATTTGTTCACCACACAAACGTTATCAAAGTCCATTTGTATGCAAGGCTGTAGAATAGGCACACTTAATTATATTAAACTAATTAAAAATACCGTATCTACCCACTTCAATGAAGCGTGCCTTGCTCACTTGAACCTTTCATTGAACACTCGCTTTTCCAACAATTTCAAATCTTCTTCACAAAACTTAACACAATATTTCAAACTTTAATACTTGGTTTTCCAAGTCTAAAAACCATAAAATCTTTCCATAAAATTTCTAACAAACTCTTAATCCATAAATCAGTAATAAATCTGATTTAAACTAAAAGATTATAATCTATACCTAGCTAGAGTTAGAGGAACTTTACCTAGTGAGCTTTAAGAGTTCCAAAACCAAATCAAACCTAGGTTTTTAGAACCAAAAACAAGTTTATGACTATCCACAATTTCTGGAAATCAAGCCTTAAGTCTAAAAAGGTTAAAAATCAAAACTTTACCTTCCAAAGTTCTTGGAGTAAAGAAACAAGCTTGAAAATCACTTTAAATCATCAAAATCCTTTGATTTCATGAAAAATGGAGTTGAGAGCAAAATAAGATGAAGGTGGCTAGGTTTTAAATGAAAACCTCATTTTTGCCTTAAAAAGAAAGTATGAGCGTTTAATGGTCTTAAAAAAAGTGTGAAAAGATCGAAATACCCTTATTTTTTTCAAGTCTAGGTCGAATAAATCGATACATAGGGGTAATGTATTGATGCATTGTGCTTTAGGTTTTATGCATCGATGCATGTTCGTAGAAATCCCTTTTTAGGTTTGATGTATCAATGCATGATGAACATGTATTGAAACATTTCATCTATAATGCAGTTTTTAAGTCCAAAACAATCCCATTTAACCCCATATCCTACCAATTCTCATACATACATGTTTGGTTATCAAAACATGGAATTTCTAAATCAATATAGTCTAGCATTCAAGTTCAAAACATCAAAATAGTAGCACATCAAGTTAGGTTAAAATCTAACCTAATTAAGAAATAAGGTTTCACATTCTTTCCCTTTTAAGAAAATTTGACCTCAAATTTAGGCAACTAGGTATTAATCTTAGTTTTGAAATAAGTGAGGGTAGTTCGCACGCATGTTATCCTTGGCCTCCTAAGTCACCTCTCCACTAGAGTGATTGAGCTAAAGGACTTTCATTGAAGCGACATCTTTAATGCAAAGTTGCTTAACTTGCTTATCCAATATTTCAATCAGTTCCTACTTATATAACTAATCACCTCCCAATTGAATCTCCTCATGGTGAATCATAGAAGCTAGATCGGGGATAACACCAATTTATAAGCTATTGCACCAATTCTCTCTAAAATCTCAAATGGTTTGATATATTTTAGGTTCAGCTTGTCCTTCTTGACAAACACATAATTCCCTTGGTAAGCAAAACTTTCAAGAACACATGGTCACCCACCTCAAACTCTAAATCTCGATGCCTATGGTTAGCATAGGACTTTTGTTGACTTTGAGCTGTCAACAACCTATCTTGAATCAATCGAATCTTATCAGTGGATTCTTAAGCTATCTCCGGTCCAAGGAGTTTGCATTCATCAACCTTAAACCAAGCAATAGGTGATCGACACTTACGCCCATGCAATGCCTTATAAGGCACCATCTATATACTAGCCTAATTACTGTTATTATAGGTAAACTCTATCAAAGGCAAGTGTCGGTCCCAAGTGACTCCAAAGTCAACCACGCAAGCTTAGTTCCCAAAGCCTCTTAGAATTTACCCCAAAATCAACTAGTGAACTAGGTACCTCTATTTGAGACTATGGTAACTAGAATTCCATGCAACTGCACTATCTCCTCAGTGTATAGCTTCGCATACCATGATACCCCACAGGTGACCTTCATTGGTAAGAAATGTACGAACTTAGTCAACCTATCCATAATAACCTGAATAAAATCATATCCCTTATTAGTGCGAGGTAACCTTGTCACTCACACTTCCACTAGGGAATAGGTAAAGGGTGTAGCAACCTTGAAAATCTCTATGCTCTACCTTCACCTACTAGCATACTAAACATTTAGCCATAATCTCGGCTCTATTTCTCTTCATACCTTCCCACTAGTATACTTTTCTCAAATCATGGTACATCTTGTGGATCCGAGATATACTACATAAGCCGAAAAATGTGCCTCCTCAAAAATTTCCTTTTTGAGACCATCCAAATCCAGCACATACACTCTCGCTCCATAGCAGAGTAAGCCATCAGAATCTTTACCAAGGTGTTGCCTCTTTTTCTCTTAGGCATCATCTAAAGCCTTGGTTTTGTTTTTACCTTAGGCTTTTTTAATAAGATCAAGTAGCATATGCCTAACTTAAAAATGTGTTAATATAGTATCAATCTCATTGACCTCAGACTGTACTCCAATGTCTCCCAGTTCATGGATATCTTTTACCAAAAGTTACCAACTAATAGTGATATGGGCCAAGCTCCTCATAAACTCCCAACTCAAGGCATCGACTACCACATTGGCCTTGCTGGGATGGTACAAGATAATACATCATAATTGATAACTCTATGATATAGAGTTATTTGAGCTTAATTTTGATAGTAATTTAGCTTAGTTCTTTTGGTAATGTATGAAAATTAGTATGCTTTATTTAAATTATTTTAAATTAAGAAATTTAGGTGAGTTAATCTAGTCTTAGTTAATTTTATGCTTAATTTGGTGTTAATATGATTAAGATAGGTTGTTATTGATTTAGTCGTGCTTTTGTAGGAGTTTAATGAAGGAAGAATTTTAATGGAAGAAGGAGAACAATTTTGAGATGTAGGCTTTCACTGCACTTGTCTCTGTATTTTGACATAACTCTTTCTACAGAGCTTCAAATAAGATGATTCTTAAAACATTGGAAAGAAAATAGAAAAACCTATAACTTTCATGTTTAACACTTTGTCAATTTCGGTCTGAAAGATAGAAAAAAATCATGTCAAATTTGAAGTACTGTAGCAATCCTAGAGCAATTACGATTTCTGCTAATTAATTGGTTGAGGCTATGGCTCATGTAGTTTGATGAGGAAATCCTAGCTAAAATTGACTTCTTTCTTCACCCAACTTGGCCTAACTTCAAAGTCGTATAAAAACAACCTTTTGGAGGACTTTTGAAAAAAAGGAAACACCAAATTAGGAGTTGAAAATCAAGCTACAAAGTCATTGAAGCTAAAAAAAATTTGAAGCATTGAAGAAGATTTGGAGGATCATGTTACAATTCTTGGGTTTTATTAGCTTTTTTTTATTCTTTTATTTTTTTAGTTTGATTTTATTGTTTAAACTTAATTTGATGATGATGATGTGTGATTTGATGGGTAACTAAATTATTTATCTAAGATTATGATTGAACTCAATACGCAGTCTGATTTATTTATCTCTCTTTTACTTATATTTTAAGAATTTAAGTTGATTATTTTATTCTGCTCTTAATGTTTCTAATTACCTGATCACTAATTAGATCGAATTGGAAACTTAAGTTAAACCTTGACAAAGGAGATTTAGGTAGACCTTAAATAGAATAGCGTATGATCGGATGCACTTAGTTGATTAGATGATTTGATTTGTATTAGGGTAGACATACACTTAAAAACCATACATAGCTAGCATTAAAGGACGAACTTAATGAATCTTTCTTCAATTTAATTTGTGTAAGATTAAAATTTCACTAATTAAATCTGTCTAGCAAGTTGAATCAACTCCCAAATAGATTTAAAAAATTTTAAATCCTTACCAGCTTAAACCCGAACACCTAATATCAAATATATACATTGAATCAACAACAATGAGACATCATTTGTATTAAAACGAGCCAAGGGAGGCTTTGATACCACTACTGGAAAGGCATGAAACTCAGAGATAACAATTATAATATGCAGCAAAAAATAAAAATTTATACGTACCATGCCATGCCTCACCCGTGGATCACCTTGGTGGTTTTAATACAAACAAAACTAGAAGAGAAGTAATCAACAAAATAACGTTACCTTTACCAAGTGATGTGGTTATCACGATGGTACCTCTTCCTTGTCTAAACCCATGTACACCATAAAAGAAGCAAAGTACCTGAGTCATTCAAATGCTTGGCCTCCAATGATTGCAAACATGGTTGCACTTGAACCTTCACAAGGAGGGAGCTTTCTCAACTATGCCTTTGTGCTAACAAGGTGGACAACAACTTGTCTTCTCCACGTAATCACTCTCTTACTAGCTGAATCACAAAGTTGGAAAATAATTTTTTGAAGTCACTCAAGAAAGTATGTAGTTAGGCTTTCTTGTTTGTTTTTTGACGACTCAAAAACCTAACTTGTGTGTTTCACTTATATTCTGAGGAGTAGCTGAAAAGTGATATTTATATCTAGGTTAATTAACTTTTTAAATTACAAATAAGGCCTCAATATTATGACCCCTTATAATATTGGCCCAACACTTAATTAAACCTTTTTAATCAAGGCATTGTAAATTAAAATTAAATTACATTTACTTTATTTGTTTGCAATTAAGGCTTTAGTATTATAACTAATTACAATATTAGCCTTATTCTTAATTAAATTATTTTAATTAAGTCCTTAGAAGTTAAAAACTTAGTATATGATTTAAATCCAACTTAAATCATCACATTCCCAATTTAATTTACAATGCAACTTATTCTGTGTGACCTATTATGTTCCTAACATGTTGGCAATGGAATTGAATTATAATTTTTATTAAATTAATTAACTCAATTTCATAGACCAAGATTGGAATCTAGTAATGCAGCATGGCCACCAAATTGTTAGAAGAGTCAAAAGGTTTTTTGACAATCTTTCAGTGTACAATCTATTAGTGTAATTCATTCCCTCATTATATATCCTAGAAATGATAAGAGCATGGTGCAATGTCTGTTGGCTCCATAAGGTTTTTATGATAACAAAACATTCTCATTCATTAATGTCTAACTATACTACTTGAGTGTGCAAGATAAAAATGCATGTCAATAATAGATTAATGACTGAAAAGCAAACATTAAAACTAATCAGAATGAGGAGTTACAAATGAGCTTAGTCAGATAACCAAAGGAGTTAGTCAGCTAAAATCCAAAAGTGAAATTGGTTGCTTCAGAGACAGTAAGCTCTTAATCGGTTAAAATTTTACTTAACCGATTAATGAAGTAAAGCAGATTACGAGATAGAGAAGACTTAATCAACTAAGAAGTATGGTTAACCAACTAAAAGCTCATTGTCAAAAATTTGATTGCTAGACAGAGAAAACTTAATCGACTAGGAAGAATGGTTCACCAGCTAAAAGCTCATTGTCTGAGAATTTGAATTTGAATGTCTGAAGACAAACTAATGGCTAGAATAGACTCTAAACTGTTTTCAACAGTCTAAAGCTGTCAACATCCATCAGAGTTGATTTTTCAAGTATTAAAGACATCTCTGATGGCTAAGAACAGTATGAGATGCTTTCAAGAACAAAAAGAGCCAAAAAAAAAACAAAAATTCTCTCAATCCTTCTTGCACTTCACAAAAATCTTTGTAATAGGGTTCAACACTTCATCTTGTATCATTCAGATCAGGTTAGTGATCATAGGTGCTTCTTCATATATGTAATCCTTGATTACTTAGAGTGTGCAGGCATTTTAAGGGGATTAATCAAGTTTTGTTTAGCTTGGTTGTTGTTGTAGGTTCTAACTAAGCCTTAGAAAAGTTAACTTTGGGTTTTGGTTGATCTTAGGAAAAACCATTGTTAAAGGTTATGGTTGAGCCTATGAAAAACCATTGTAAAAGCTTCGTGGAAACTTGGGAATTCTACCGATTCTAGTAATTTGGTTTGAAAATGCTTGATTGGAAGATCAAGGTAGTGGTTGTATGTAAAACCCGACCCTATAAACACATGTCATGACATACATGCACTGAATAACATGTTATTACGCTAGAAAAGTTCCTAAGAATAGACGAAACCCGGTATTGTACCTAACTGTACACTTGAGTTGATTTAATCTCAAACTAGTTCAAATAGGAATCGTAGGATGAAATTTAATATTTTATAATCCAAGAATGACTAAAAATGATTGTTTGGAGTTCGAGGGTTCATTTGGAGAAAAATTAAAAATTTTGATGTTTAGGGGCAAAATCGTCATTTTACCACCTAAGATAATAATTTGATCATGGAGTGAAATTTTTGACCAAGATTAACTATTTGGAGTATAATTTAATGATAGGAAGTGAAAATTTTCAATTTCGGCAATTTTCGAAACATAGGGGTAAAACGGTAATTTTGTTCTCCCAAGGTAAAAACCGTAATTTTCACCGCCCAAAACTTGTCAAAATTATAGGATTTATTTATTTTTGGTATGAATAACTATGTTACTTTAAGTGGTGAAAAATTGAAGTTTAAAGGATGAAATTTTTAAAATGGGCCAATGAAAAAGTGATACATGGCACTTTTTAATTGTTTAATATTATTTTAATGAAAAGTCAGCCCATTTAAACCCCATATTAAGTGATGGCCGGCCATAAGGAGAGAACAAGAGAGAAAATAGAGAGGAAAGGAAGAAAAGAGAAAAACCAAAGGAAAACTAGAAAATTCAAAAGGGAAATCGCGTTTTTCGTCCGTTTACGCGTCTAGCGGTAAGATTTTTCGACTTTAGCTTGATTTCTACCTTTCTTATGCCTTTTTTTCCATTTAGCATGCTTGAGGAGAGAGATCAAAAAGTGATATCAAGGGCTGGACGAAATTCAAGGGGGAGGAATTTGAAATCTTTATGTTTTGATTTTTAGTTAAATTGATAGTTTTAGTTAGTTAAATGTGTATAGAAATCAAATTGGGCAAGAAAGCATGAAATTTTCACAATACCCATCCTTGGCTGAATGTTCAATGATGTACAATGATGATGAACTGATTTTTATTCTAAGAGAAACGAAGAGAAAATGATGAAAAATGGTTAAATGTGATAGAAAAACAAAGTGGAAGATTTACCGAATTAATGTCCCATTTTTGACCGAATTTTTCAAGGAGGAAAGTGAGCTGATTTTTGTGATTTTAGAAGGTTATTGGGTGATATTTAATGGTTAGAAATGTTGGAGAGAAAATGGGACAATTTAGAGCTAAAATAGAACGCGTTAGCATTTTATCGGGTAAAGTGCCAAAAATAGGTTAATATCGCGTTTAAGCCGTTTTAGGCTATTGCATTTCATACCATGCATTAGTATAGGATTTAAGTCAATTATATAGTGATTTAGCATCAATGTGGTGAATTGTGTAAATTTTGTAATGTGTTTAGGAGGAGAGCCTTCCGGTAAAGGTTAGGAAGTAATACTCGACGAACAGTGATCGGGGCACCTAAAAATCAGTTAATTTGTACAAACAGTGAGTAAAACTATTATTATTGTAAATTATCTAGAGTTTATTTTTAAATGCTCTTCATGGATTTTATGAAATAAAAATGAGATTAAAATGAGATTTTTTATGTTTTAGAAATAAATGTGACAAATAAAAATATATTGTGTTGATTATGAAATTGAGTAATTGGAAGCTGTCAATTGTCTTGAAAAATATATTTTCCTATGAATGGCTTATGATATATGAGTATATGTGGCTATATTTTATAATTGCACTGGGAATTTATGTTAACTGTCTTTTACTATGCAGGCTGGGTAAATAAATAAAAGCCACGTTATACTGTCGAAATTGTATTAAAATTGGTGGGTTTAATCACTGCAGTGACAGGTTTCCATGGACTGCCTATTAGAGGGGTATGGTAAACCCGGTTATATAGTTACTCCGGTAGTAGAGGTGATGAGGGTAACTCCCGGGGTAGTATTAGAGCTCACTTCACGTCGAACCCCCACGTGAATGTGTAACTTGGCTAACGCCAAGGAACGACTTGTTTTAAAAATAAAAATGTGTTTCACATGTAAATATCTTAACAACCTTTGCGGACTCGGTTAGATGTGTCATGACCCGGAACTCCCATTGAGCCCGTGACAATCGCCGCGACGTCTCGATCGACATTCATTACCCGGAATGTCAACCGAAACCCCGCAAGGCTTTAATATCAGCTTCTCATTTCCCCTGTGGGTAACTGTTTCTCTAAAAGATTTAAAACTGTTTCCAACTTAAACAAATAAAATAATAATTTCCATCTCACAGGGGTATTTTGGTCATTTATCCAAAAAATCTCAAAATCATCTAAAAATATAGTATGTAAGTGGAAAACACATATTTCATAATTAAAAATAATTTGGATGTCTAAAACATTCGTTTAAAATGGAATTATGACTGTTATAATAAAATAAAAATATTAAATAAAATATTCAATTTTCACATAAAACGATATTTTAAGAACGCTGCATAAATAATTTTTATAGCGTAAAAGCAAAATAAATTCTTACATACTGTAATACAGATAACCAAAGTATAAAATTTAATTTACAGTGACACGTGAGCCCACGAATGACCAAAAGTATCAAAAGAAATGAACCTACAGTCTTTGGATGTGGCAAGTTCAACTGTAATCCTCGTCGATATCAGTTATCTACAATCTATTCTGAGCCTGAAATGGGCGGAAATGAGGGTGGTGAGATTATAAAATCCCAGTGAGTAAACAAACATCACTCAAAATATCTAAAGTCGAGTAAAAGGAGACTATTAAAACATTTCATCAAACTGTAATTTATCATCTTTCAACTTATTTCAACCAAATGAAATCAATTTATTTAAAGCAAGTAATCAGTATGGCTTATGAATTTCTTAAAAAGCTTGGCTCATGCCAAAAATTATTATCATACTCAGTTATTTGGGATACCTTGGCCGAGGGCTATCCCAACTGAGTCCGCCAAGGCTATTAGAAAGTCATGTTTTTATTTTGAAAACACAGTCATTCCTTGGCGTTGGCCGAGTTCCCCTTCACGTGGTGGTTTGGCGTGAAGTGAACTTTAAAGTTATACCTCGGGAGTTACCCTACTCGCTTCTCCAACCGAGGTAAAAATATAACAGGATTCCGTGCCCCTCTAATAGGCTAGTCCACAGAACCCAGCCCACTGTAGTAGGTCAAACCCACCATACAATAAAATTTTGACAGCATGACAGGGCTAATATATTACTACCCAGCCTGCAAGGGTAAAATAAAGCAATTCATACAATTCATAAAAAACATAGCCCAGCCAGTCATGCCAATACAATAACATAAGCCATTAATTCAATTTTAAATTTACAACATATCAGTGGTCTCCAATTACTCTATTTTCAAAATTGTTATTTCGTTTCAAGACAATTTATAAAATATTTTCATTTAAACTCATTTTGTTTACAAAACATAAAAATTTACCATTTGAACTAATTTTCATAAAATTTACCAAAATCGAATAAAAACATACTTTAGATAATTAAAATGATGGTAAGGTTACTCACCGTGTCTAGAGTGGAGATTTTCGAAATACTCAGATTACTGGTCCTCGGGTGCAATTCTCTTGCCTTTATCGGAGGACCCACCACCTTGACATAGTACAAAATTGAGAAATTCACCACATTGGTACTAAATTGAAATTAAACTAATTTAGACTACTAATGCTTGATATGGAATGCAAAAATGTCTAAATTTTTGCCTAAATGCGGTGTTAGCCTATTTCGGTCTTTTACTCGATAAATCGATATATGCGTCTGTTTAAACTCCAAATTAATTTTTTTCAGTTTCTATACCTCAATTGCACCCAAATTGACTTAATGTCCCTCAGTGTTGTGCAAATTATCAGTCTCGATAGCAAATTACGAAAATACCCCTAGTGGGTAAAAATTTATATTTTTGCTCCGAAAATTTCCATTATTTTTCTAGGCTCATAATTCATCATTATTCATCATAATTCCTCAAATAAACATCAAGATCAGCAGCCAATATTCCCCTAGAAAATTCAGCATAATGGGTTTCAATGGGAGAAAATTATATCTCTAGCTTATTTTTGCTATATTTCAATATAACTTAACTTAAATCACTTAATTCAATTAAAATCAATCAAAACTCAAGCTCAAAACTCATCCATGGAGGTTTGGCCAGCATTGGTGTCCATACCCACTTTCTAATTTTGCATGGAAATGAGAAAAAAAATGCATGGGTAGTGAAAATCACAAGGAAAATCAATGAAATTTGCCTTTTCAATGCTTGATTTCTTGATTTCTCTTGATTTTCCCCAAATTTTCAGGTAGGGTTCTTATTTGTTTTTTTCCCCCTTTTCTCCCCTGGTTTGGACAGCTGAAGAAGATGAGAATTCTGGAATTTTTACCTTTTTAAAGGCTAAAATAATATAATATTATTTTATTTATTTTTTTAATGTTTTATTAATTCCTTAAATTCTAGCCATCCATTTGTTTCAAAATTTTCACCATACACTTGTCCCACATATCCATAGCTTAGATAAAATTCTCAGACTTATCCAAAGTCTTGGTGGAGTAATTTTTGAAATTTACACTTTTGCCCCCGTAAAAGTCAAAAATTACATTTTTTCCCCAAAAACTGAAAAATTGCCCATAGACATATTTTTCATCCCTTATACTCATACCATTCTCAAATTTGTCAAATTTGATCTAAATTCTCTCAAAATCTCAAATTTTGTCCGCGAGTGGTAAAATTACGATTTTGCCCCTACACTCTAGAAATCACTGGAATTAAACTTTTTCATTGCCAAACCCTCAAATTATACTCCAATAATGGGGCCAAAAAAAAAATTCTTTTCTAAAAATTCCCATTGTGTCCCTAAGTGGCAAATGACCATTTTGCCCCTGAACAGTAAAAATTTCGGTTTGACTCCAAATTGATCCTCGAACTCCAAATCACCATATTAAACCATTCTGGGACTTTAATATTCTTAATTTCATTTTAAATTCTCTATTTGATCTAGTTTGAGGCTTAAATTAGCTTAATTGTACCATTTGGTACATTGTTGTCTTTTAACGATTTTTCTTTCGGGGCTTTCCAAGTATGCAAGCATATTGTTAATCATATGAATGACATGGAAAGTATTTTATAAGGTCGGGTTTGACAAGATGCCTCGACCAAGGTATCCCCGAGGATTTGTTTTGGCTTGAGCCTTGTTTTTAATAAAAGTCAGAAGCCTTAACAACTGTTTTGGTAAATTACAAATATTTTATGGTTTAAGAAATAAATTGAAAACCTTATGAAATGGTTTGTAATTTATTGTTTAAACTTGCCTCCATGTTACTTGCCTTTAGATATTTATGATAATGTTTGTTTACTCATTGGGATTGCGAAATCTCACCCACCTCCTTTCCAAATATTTCAGGCCTGTGGTAACTTGTAGATATCGATTTTGTCGAGGATTCCAGTTGACCCCTCTATCTCACAGACAGTAGGTTACTATCACCAGTACTTGGTGTATTCATGGGCCACTTGTCATTGTAATTATTATTGTACATTATAAAATTCTAAATTATTGTATGTATAAATTTATTTTACTTACACGTGTTTCTATAAATATTATTTTATATAAAAATGCTATATTTTTGTCTTTTGATTTACTTGAGCTGAAAATGACTGAAAATTGTTTAAAACTAATATGTAAGCCTTGCAGGGTTTCGATTGGTATTTCGGGTAATGAGTATCAATCGGGACATCGGGACGGTTGTCATGGGCTCGAGGGAGGTTTCGGGTCGTGACATTGTAGGTCAAAGAGATCGAACCACTGCAAATCTTTGTGCATTATCTACCTTCTTTTATTTTTCATTTCATTCTTCTTTAAATCATTATTTCATCTGGCATTTAACTTCTCATCATTAACTTTTAACTAGCTTCCAATTAGAAGTTAAGTTTAGTGACATTCAGAAAGTGCTATTCACCCCCCCTTCTAGCACACATCTTTAAGACCAACAATGTCTACTCTTATTGATCTCCATATTCATTCTTGAAGTTAGATCATTAGTTTTATAAAGACTTATGAAATTTTTTTTCATAATCTCTAACTCACCTTAGCCAAGGACTTCAACAAGCTAATATCAACCAAGAACTATTAGGATATGTCCCTTAAATCACTTAGGGTGATGATTCCTTTCTTGACCACACATTTGCCTTCACATGCTTCATGCTATACCCAAAAGCATCCTGTTTTGGCATCCTTGGTTAAGCATTCGTAAGGATAAAATCAAAGCATAGAACTCCACACATAAGACAACCTGATGTCTCAAATCTAGGGAATATTTACACAAATGACACATGAGAAGTATTGCATAGACACTTGAGTGAAATACCAAATGCACTTCTCATGATGGCTCATGTTCAGTGAACTTGCTCTCCTAGGCAAGCACCTACATTCTAATTTCAAGTATCTTTATACTTCAACCTACGAGATCGGTTGTTTACTTTCCAAGTAAAAAACATAAAATGTACCAGTCTCTAAGTATCATTGATGTCCAATTTCAATGATACATCGACCAGGAACATTTAGAGATTATGCTTTGATGCATAGAGATCTCATAACTGCAATCCATTACGGTTCCCTTGTAAGGCATTTAATCTCATGGACTTTATCCAATTAGACTTCTAACCCATTATAATTACCCTTTTATTGATGACGAAAAACCTCTAATCATTCAACATGAATGATATTATTGCATGATTGGAATCAAGCCTTAACCAATCCTAATTGGCTGCAGGGCTCTTCTTAACAGATTCTTGGTTGTTGCTCCAAGAGAAATTAGGATGATTTCTCTAACTAAAAGTGTAGTTGGAATAAGGATTACTTTGCAGTCTATTAAAATTTCTAACAAACTATACAAATTCTACATTAATTGGACAATGATCACTAGAATGCCTATCTCCACATAACTCACATGTCACAAAACGACTCTTAACAAAATGGACACCAAGTGAATCAACTTTCTTAATGAAAGCAACCATTTATATAGTCAAGGCATTAATTGCATCAAGCTCATGAATACCAGCTTTTCTTAGACCCAAACTCTCAAATGACCATTAGTAATTGTTACAAGCCATCTCCTCTAACAAGTCAAAAGCCTCATCAATAGATTTACCTATTAGTTCCCTTCCTGCTGTGATAATTCTATTTTGTAGAATTATTTTATTCTAGTTTTGTTATTAAATATTAGCTAAGTCCTCGATTTTCAATTATAATGTATTTATTTCTAATTATTTTATTTTTTAGTGAGTTATTTTAATTTTTCGTAGGAACTAAAAGAATTAGGCTTAATTTTGGAAAGTAAGGTGTTGAAAAACCTAGATCTATTTGCATATGCTTCAATGTTCTGGCCATAAATTGAGATACAAAACTCCAAATGATGCGATTCTTGAACCATTGGAAAGATAAGAGATAGAGCTACAACTTTTATGAAGATTATTTTATCCAGTTCTGCATCGAATATAGAGACAATTGTGTTAGAAAATGGCTAGATGTACTATGCAGGGTATGGAAATTTGTAAAGATTGACAATTGATTTTTGGGCCTCTCATTACACTTTTAAGCCCAATTAAACCCTAGGTCAACTTAAGGAAGTATAGGTTAAGTTATTAGTATAAATAGGATAGTTTGAAGAACATTAGGGTAGACAACTTTTGAGAGATTCAATCAGCTAGAAGTTGAGGCTGAAACTTGGAGATCAAGGCAGCAAATATTGTTTTATTTTCTTCCTTGGCTTTTATTTTTCTTGTTGCTCTCAATGGTTGAATTATATACAATGTTATTTGTTTTTGCAATCATGAGTTTCTAATTTTCTTTTTCTAGGATTGCAATTGAACTCACATGTAATCTAAATTTTTAATCTTTTTCTTATTTATCTTTAATGGGATTTGAATTGTTTATTCAAATTTGGTCTTAATGCTTTTAATTACCTGATCACCAATTAAATTGATTTAGGAACCTAAACAAACTTGGGAAAGGGAGTTTAGCATAAACAAAAATTGGGATAGTATATGATCATATTAATTGATTTGCGTATAGGATAAGGATATACCTACAGGCCATATGTAGCCAGATTAGAGCCTGAACTAAATGAGTCTTTTTTAATTTCAATTCACATAGGGATATAGTGTTTTGGTTAAAATAGATATTTTTATAAGATGAGTTGGGAGACCTTTATAAATAATTTAAGACTCTAGGTTAGCAATTCAACCAATTAAAATAAGTTAAGGAAGAGAGATAAGATTTAGATGAAGTGTGAGGGATATTGTAATCCTAGGCTTATTTAATTTGATATTTTCTCAACCTATTATTTTGATTTTTCTTTTTAGTTTAAATTTAAGTTAATTAGTTTTAGTTAATCAATTAATTTTGGGTGTTTGGATAAGATTACTTTTTGTTCTAATTTTAGTATTTAGTAAAGATTTAGATCAATTCTTTGAGGGATCGATACTCTACTTGCTATTATACTATATATTCGATATGTATACTTGCGTAATGGAATTTTAACTGATAAGTTTTTGGCGCCATTGCTAAGGAATTGTTTCTAGAATTTTTATTAATACTAATACCAAGCAATTTAGTCTTACTTCAAATTTTATTTTTCTTATTTTAATATTATATTTTGTTTGTTTGCAGATATCTTTGGTCATTGTATGCAAAGAAGAAAGAACTTGAATCTTGTTCTTTTTGATCCTGAGATAGAAAGAACTTTCAGAAGACGTCGAAAGGAGAATTTACAAGTTGTAGCTTTAAGTCAGACAATGGCTGAGGATAACAATAACAATGGCAATAATGCCATTAATTTGGTTCCTGAAGCAAATAGAGCACTGCGAGATTATGTTGTTCCTCTTTTGCAAGGTTTGCATCAAAACATTAGGAGACCTTCCATCATTGCGAATAATTTCGAAATTAAACCAGCTTACATTCAGATGATACAATCTTCAGTCCAATTTGGTGGGTTACCCAATGATGATCCTAATTCTCATTTGGTAAATTTTCTGGAGATTTGCGATACCTTTAAATACAATGAGTAACTGACGATACTATTAGATTGAGACTGTTTCTATTTTCTCTGAGGGATAAAGCAAAAAGCTAGCTTAATTCATTGCCTAATTGGTCTATCACTACATGGGAGGACTTGGCTTAAAAGTTTCTCGCAAAGTTCTTCCTGCCTGCAAAGACTGCAAAGATGAGGAATGATATCACCTCATTCACACAATTTGATGGTGAGTTCTTGTATGAAGCCTGGGAGAGGTTTAAAGAACTACTAAGAAGATGTCCACATCATGGGATTCCTGATTGGTAGCAAGTTCAAACATTCTACAATGGGCTAGTTGGGTTAATAAAAACCACAATTGATGCTGCTGCTGGTGGGGCATTAATGAGTAAAAATGCTGCAGATGCTTATAATTTGTTGGAAGAGATGGCTTCAAATAATTATCAATGGCCTTCAGAAAGGTTGGGTCCGAGAAAAGCTGTTGGAGCTTATGAAATTGATGCACTTGGCAACTTAACTGCTCAAGTAGCTGTGCAAGTGGCTGCACTGTCCAAGAAGTTTGACACACTAGGAGTTCATGCAGTTCAAAATTCATTTGTAGTTTGTGAGATGTGTGGGGATGGCCATTCAAATGATCAACGTCCATACAATTCTGAATCAGTCCAGTTTGTGGGGAACTTTAATAGATAGCAGAACAACTCATACTCAAATACTTATAATCCTGGTTGGAGAAACCATCCCAATTTTTCATGGAACAACAATGCAGGGCCTTCCAATCCAAAACCCATCATGCCTCCTGGTTTTCAACAACAAGCTAGACCACCAATTCCTGAAAAGAAGTCCCAAGTGGAAGAACTTCTCTTGCAATATATATCAAAGAATGATGCCATAATTCAAAGCTATAGAGCCTCCTTGAGAACTCTTGAGACCCAAGTGGGACAGCTTGCAAACCATTATAGAAAGTTTGTATTTGCAACCATTTAGGTAACCCATGGTGAGGACATCTTCTAAGTAAATTCGTATACCTCTCCCAAGCCTCATAGAATGATTCGAATCAAATTGCATAAAAAAGGTAATATCATTATGCATTTTTCCTGTCTTAGCTAGTGGAAAAAACTTAGCCAAGAATTTCTGAGCCAAATCATCTCAAGTACTAATGGAACCAGCTATAAGCAAATTCAACCAACTTTTTTCCATATCTCTCATTGAAAACGAGAAGAGCTTCAATCTAATGGCATCATAAAAAACGCCATTGGTCCTGAATGTATCGCAAATCTCTAAAAAATTCACAATATGTGCATTAGGGTCATCATTTAATAATCCCCTAAACTGAACTAAAGTCTAAATCATTTGAATGATTGTTGGCTTAAACCTCAAAATTATTAGCTTGGATGATAGGTCTACAAATGTTAGAATGAAGGCCTTGTACGAGAGGTACATCATATTCCCTTGAGGACTTGTTTGCTTTTTGTTGATCAACCATTGTATTGTAGTGAGTCGAAGCATGTTGATTTTCCCTTTGAAGTCAATGAAAGGTTTTTTTTTTATTTTCAAATCAAAAGAATAATTTCTAAATTTATAACTCTTTGCATTCAAAGACCGAATGTACTTGAAAATAAAGAAAAACAAAGTTTGAATTAAGATTAAGATTGCTTGGTATTAATATTAACAAAAATTAAGAAAAACAATTCCCTGTCAATAGCGTCAAAAACTTGTTGTCAGATTTACCACGCTGTTGGGATGAGCCCTACAGCCAATTGGGATTGGTTAAGGCTTGATTCCAATCATACAATAGTATCATTCATGTTGAATGATTAGATGTTTTCCTTCATCAATATGACATCAATTATAATGAGTTATAAGTCTAATTGGATGAAGTCCATGAGATTAATATGCCTTGCAAGGGAACTATAATGGGTTACAGCTATGAGATCCTTATGCATCAAAGCATACTATCAAAATGTTCCTAGTCAATGTATCATTGAGATTGGACATCAATGATGCTTAGAGACTGGTATATTCTATGTTCTTTACTTTGGAAGAAAGCAACCGATCCCATAGATTGAAATATAGAGATACTTGGAACTAGAATATAGGTGCTTGCCTATGAGAGCAAGTTCACTCAACATGACCCGCCATGAGAAGTGCATTTGGTAATACACCTTAGTGTCTATGCAATACTTCTCATGTGTCAGTTGTGTAAATACTCTCTAGACTTGAGACACTAGGTTGTCTTATATGTGGAGTTCTATGCTTTGATTTCATCCCTACGGGTGCCTAACCAAGGATGCCAAAACATGATGCTTTTGGGTATAGTATGAAGTATGTGAAGGCAAATGATTGGTCAAGATAGGAATCATCACCTCAAATGTTTTAGAGGACATATCCTATCAGTTCTTGGTTAACATTAGCTTATTGAAGTCCTTGGCCAAGGTGACATGGAGATTATGAAAGTTTCATAAGTCTCTATAAAGCTAAAGCTATAATTACAGAAACAAATATGGAGGTCAATAAGAGTAGACACTGTACCAAGCTCTTGTCATCCTCGGGATATATGATGAGAGAATGAATTATACTGATAGACTGTACACTGAAAGGTTATCAAAGAACCCTTTGACTCTCCTAACAATTGGACGGCCATGATGCATTGCTAGATGCCAATCTTGGTCTATGGAATTAATTATAAATTAATTTATTGAAATTTATATTAATCAATTAAGTCATTAATTAATTCCATTGCCAGCATGTTGGGAACCTAATGGGTCACAAACAATGATTGAATTTGAATTAAATTGGGAAAGTGATGATTTAAGTTAGATTTAAATCACATGCTAAGTAATTAACTTCTATAAACTTAATTAAAAGAGTTTAATTAAGTTCCATACATAATTATAAATAGTTATAATTATAAGGCCTTGATTGCAAAATATAAAGGGAATTAATTTTGATTTTAATTTCCAAGGACTTAATTAAAAGAGTTTAATTAAGTAATGGGTCCAATATTATAATGTGTTATAATATTAAGGGCTTAGTTGCAAAATTGAAGTTTTTTTAACCTAACTATACAAGTCGCCTTTTAACTATTTTCCATATGAGAGTTTTTCACAATTGAAGAAAACCTATTTTTTGTCAAAAAAAGAAAAAAAGTTTTCTTTCTTTGCCACCACTCCCTTTGTGTGAAAGAGAAAATTGCTTATGAAGCAAT
This sequence comes from Theobroma cacao, assembly GCF_053813885.1. Taxonomy (NCBI): domain Eukaryota; kingdom Viridiplantae; phylum Streptophyta; class Magnoliopsida; order Malvales; family Malvaceae; genus Theobroma; species Theobroma cacao. The sequence goes on along the minus strand of NC_142644.1, from coordinate 10,206,364 downwards.
TTTTCGAGAGAGGTTCAGTTAAGATTGTGAAAAAGAAGAAAAAGACAATTGTTGTCCTCTTTGCTAGCACAAAGTATAGTTAAAAACTCCCTCCTTTGTTGAAGGTTTAAGTGCAATCGTGTGTGCTACCGTTGGAGGCCAAGCACTTGATTGGCTAGGGTTTTTGCTCCTTGTGGTGTTTGCAGGATTGCTTCGGGAAGTGCCATTGTAATTACGAAATTACTTGGTAAGGTAACTGTCACGACCCGGAACTCCCATCGAGCCCGTGACAACCGCCGTGACGTCTCAATTTACATTCATTACCCAGAATGTCAACCGAGACCCCGCAAGGCTTTAATATCAGCTTCTCATTTCCCCTGTGGGTAGCTGTTTCCAAATACCACATTTTAAAAGATTTTAAACTGTTTCCAACTTAAACAAATGAAATAATAATTTCTGTCTCACAGGGGTATTTTTGACATTTATCCCAAAAATCTCAAAAATCATCTAAAAATATAGTATGTAAGTGGAAAACACATATTTCTTAATCAAAAATAATTTTGGATGTCTAAAACATTCGTTTAAAATGGAATTATGACTGTTATAATAAAATAAAAATATTCAATAAAATATTCAATTTTCACATAAAACGATATTTTAAGAACACTGCATAAATAATTTTTATAGCGTAAAAGCAAAATAAATTCTTACATACCGTAATACAGATAACCAAAGTATAGAATTTAATTTACAGTGACACGTGGGCCCACGAATGATCAAAAGTATCAAAAGAAATGAACCTACAGTCTTTGGATGTGGCAAGTTCAACTGTAATCCTTGCCGATATCAGTTATCTACAATCTATTCTGAACCTGAAATGGGTGGAAATGAGGGTGGTGAGATTATAAAATCCCAGTGAGTAAACAAACATCACTCAAAATATCTAAAGTCGAGTAAAAGGAGACTATTAAAACATTTCATCAAACTGTAATTTATCATCTTTCAACTTATTTCAACCAAATGAAATCAATTTATTTAAAGCAAGTAATCAGTATGGCTTATGAATTTCTTAAAAAGCTTGGCTCATGCCAAAAATTATTATCATACTCAGTTATTTGGGATACCTTGGCCGAGGGCTATCCCAACTGAGTCCGCCAAGGCTATTAGAAAGTCATGTTTTTATTTTGAAAACATAGCCATTCCTTGACGTTGGCCGAGTTCCCCTTCACGAGGTGGTTTGGCGTGAAGTGAACTCTAAAAGTTATACCTCAGGAGTTACCCTACTCGCCTCTCCAACCGAGGTAAAAATATAACAGGATTCCGTGCCCCTCTAATAGGCTAGTCCACAGAATCCAGCCCACTGCAGCAGGTCAAACCCACCATACAATAAAATTTTGACAGCATGACAGGGCTAATATATTACTACCCAGCTTGCAAGGGTAAAATAAAGCAATTCATACAATTCATAAAAAACATAGCCCAGCCAGTCATACCAATACAATAACATAAGCCATTAATTCAATTTTAAATTTACAACATATTAGTGGTCTCCAATTTCTCTATTTGCAAAATCGTTATTTCGTTTCAAGACAATTTATAAAATATTTTCATTTAAACTCATTTTGTTTACAAAACATAAAAATTTACCATTTGAACTCATTTTCATAAAATTCACCAAAACCGAATAAAAACATACTTTAGATAATTAAAATGATGGTAAGGTTACTCACCGTGTCTAGAGTGAGGATTTTCGAAATACTCAGACTATTGGTCCTCGGGTGCAATTCCCTTGCCTTTATTAGAGGACTCACCACCTTGACACAGTACAAAATCGAGAAATTCACCACATTGGTACTAAATTGAAATTAAACTAATTTAGACTACTAATGCTTGATATGGAATGCAAAAATGTCTAAATTTTTGCCTAAATGCGGTGTTAGCCTATTTCGGTCTTTTACCCGATAAATTGATATACGCGTCCGTTTAAACTCCAAATTAATTTTTTTCAGTTTCTACACCTCAATTGCACCCAAATTGACTTAATGTCCCTCAGTGTGGTGCAAATTATCAGTCCCGATAACAAATTACGAAAATACCCCTAGTGGGTAAAAATTTGTATTTTTGCTCCGAAAATATCCATTATTTTTCTAGGCTCATAATTCATCATTATTCATCATAATTCCTCAAATAACCATCAAGATCAGCAGCCAATATTCCCCTAGAAAATTCAGCATAATGGGTTTTAATGGGAGAAAATTATATTTCTAGCTTATTTTTGCTATATTTCAATATAACTTAACTAAAATCACTTAATTCAATTAAAATCAACCAAAAATCAAGCTCAAAACTCATCCATGGAGGTTTGGCCAGCATGGGTGTCCATACCCACTTTCTAATTTTGCATGGAAATGAGAAAAAAATGCATGGGTAGTGAAAATCACAAGGAAAATCAATGAAATTTACCTTTTTAATGCTTGATTTCTTGATTTCTCTTGATTTTCTCCAAATTTTTCAGGTAGGATTCTTGTTTTTTTTTTCCCCTTTTCTCCCCTGGTTTGGACAGCTGAAGAAGATGAGAATTCCGGAATTTTTACCTTTTTAAAGGCTAAAATAATATAATATTATTTTATTCATTTTTTTTAATGTTTTATTAATTCCTTAAATTCTAGCCATCCATTTGTTTCCAAATTTTCACCATACACTTGTCCCAAATATCCATAGCTTAGGTAAAATTCTCAGACTTATCCAAAGTCTTGGTGGAGTAATTTTTGAAATTTACACTTTTGCCCCCGTAAAAGTCAAAAATTACATTTTTGCCCCAAAAATTGAAAAATTGCCCATAGACATATTTTTCATCCCTTATACTCATACCATTCTCCAATTTTTCAAATTTGATCTAAATTTTCTCAAAATCTCAAATTTTATCCGCGAGTGGCAAAATTACGATTTTGCCCCTACACTCTAGAAATCACTGGAATTAAACTTTTTCACTGCCAAACCCTCAAATTATACTCCAATACTCAAATCATACTCCAATAAGTCAAATGGGGCTAAAAAAATTCTTTTCTAAAAATTCCCATTGTGTCCTTGGGTGGCAAATGACCATTTTGCCCCTGGACAGTAAAAATTCTAGTTTGACTTCAAATTGATTCTCGAACTCCAAATCACCATATTAAACCATTCTGGGACTTTAATATTCTTAATTTCATTTTAAATTCTCTATTTGATCTAGTTCGAGACTTAAATTAACTTAATTGTACCATTTGGTACATTGTCGTCTTTTAACGATTTTTCTTTCAGGGCTTTCCAAGTATGCAAGCATATTGTCAATCATATGAATGACATGGAAAGTATTTTATAAGGTCGGGCTTGACAGTAACTTTCTGAATAATAATTTATTTTGTGCTTTTATGTGTTAAATATCACTAAGGTGATCCATGGGTGGAGGCATATTTTGGTTGTTTAGTTATAAGTTTTAATTTTCTTTCCTCTACGTATTTTGAGCATGCCGTCCATAGCTAAACCCATCAGTGGTATCAGAGCCTTCCTTGGTTCACATTTTATGTCAATTATTGTTAATGCCTTGTTGAAAATGAATATGAGGTGTTTAGGTTTTGTTCTACACAAAGTAGTAAGTTTTAAAATTTTACAATTTGTTTTGGTTAATTTGATTTCTAGATAGATTTTAATTGTAAATTTTAAAATTTATTTTTCATAATATTAATCTCATTTTAATGTTAAAATATTACAGATTAACAAGTGCATGAGATGCACAAATTAATTTAGCAAATAAAGATTTGATCTCGTGACATTATGGTGTGATTTAAATGGCAGAATTCGATTCTATCCAGCCATGGTATTGGTCCTTTTCCAGCCATAAAAGTGAGGTTTAAGTGCTTCACAAAATGCAGGAAAATTAAGGGATCAATACACAATGGAAATGTTCTAAGATGGGTGATTATGTGTGGCTAATGGTGGAGGTAAAGCTACCAAAACGTGGCTGAAACAGCTGCTGTTTGCAGCAGTGACAGTCACCGTTTTGTTTGACTTGGCAACCAAGAAAGGCCTAAATTTGTGCAATTAGTTGCACCAATTGGCTGAGAATTTTTTTATGGAAAGGTTCCATAAATTATCCAAATTGTTGCCAAGAATTTTGAGGATTTAAATCCCTAGAATTAAGCCTTCATAAAATTGAGATAGTGGAGTCAAAACTGTTGCTGCCTCTGCAGCAACAAGCCACGGTTTTGAATTTTTTTTTTGATAGCCAAAAACATTTCCTAAAATCCTGGAAAATTACTATGGAATTGTTCCAGAATTTTCCTATCAAGGAAAATTTAATTGGGAATTAAATTCCTGATTTTATGCTGCCAAATAGCTTCAAAAGAAAGACAAAACTGAAACTGCCTCTACAGATAAAAGTCATGGATTTGAATTTTTTTGACAACCAAAAAACATCTCCTAAAATCCTAAAAAAAATATTATGGAAGAGTTCCATGAGTTATCTATCAGGATAAATTTTATTGGAATTAAATTTCTAAAGATAGACCACCATAATGCCACGTAATTAGGACATGTTTGCTGCTGTCTAAAGCAGGACATTGTCTTGGTTAAGACATAGAATTTGTTGAAATTTTACACCAATAAATGATCAATTAAATTAGTTAATTGGCTGAGGATAAGTTATGGAATTAGTTCCATAATTATGGTGATCTTTGTAATATTTAATTTAAGGAATCTGATTCCTAAAATTAAGGATGTCAAAGATGATGCATTAACATCCACAAATAAAGAAATGTGATTTCTAAAATTATGGAAGTTAAAATATCTTCATTAGCCAATTTAATATATATGAAATATGTTCTATAAATATTGATAATTTATTTAATAAATTATGGAATGTGATTCCTTAATTTAAGGGTATCAAAATTTAAATAATTTAAGACAACATTAATTTAGGAATTAGATTCCTAGTAGTAGTGGAGTCTAAATATTTATGGACAAATTTTGTTTTGAATTGACTTCTTACAAGAAGATAATTCTAATTTGACATTAAATTTAAAGATTAAATTGTCTAAGTTATTTTCTAATAAGATTAGGTAATAATAATAGACATTCAATCTTTAATTAAATGATATTAATAATAGGTTGTGTAAAATGTTTAGGAGCACAAATTAAAAATGTTTTAATTTGTAATTTGTAATAAAAATTTAATTCTAATCCTAAGAAGATTAGGAATCGATAAATTACTAATTTTCATTAGTAATACTTACCATATATAAAAGCAGTTTCCATATATATAGAATTAAATGGTTACCGGAAAATTTGAAATTGGCAAAATTCAAATGTTGAAAATTGCTAATCTCAAGTACCTCATATGATTGACAATTTGAATGAGACATGTCTTTAAATTTTATTCATATGGATGAATATATATGGATGATTATGGACTTAAACCCAATATGATTATGCTATGGTTGAATGTATATTCTTGGTATTTTTGAAATAGGGCTTGTGTGTCTTGCCTTATCTCTTTATCTCAATTTGTAAAATTCTTTCCTTATCTTACTCCCCTCGAATCTAATTCAAGGTTTCTATATTCAAATGTAATTAGAATTAGGATAGATTAGGAATTAAATTTTGGAAAAATTGACAATGGAGATCCAAGGCGCCAAGAAGGGCAAGGAGATTACAAGCAAATTTTGAAGATTCTTATATGTAATCCCCTAGGTTTGACCAAGCTAGTTTCCTTTGATGGCTCAAGGAAATTAATATAGTTAAAGTCCATAATCATCCAAAGTAGTTTGCATGTGATAGATTTATTTTATGCAATTTAATAAATACTATGCAATGCAAAGTAGTATGCATGTGATAGATTTATTTTATGCAATTTAATAAATGTTATGCATGCAAAGATGAGACCCTAATAAAGGAAAAAACAAAATCCTTCATTATATATTGAGTCACATTCCACGCATGAGCAAGTTGCCTTCCACCATATAGTAAGATAACTCGGCTACTCTTTTAATCAAAGACTTATTGAGCACACTTAAGGTCACACTTTTATATGAGTATATTTGAACTATTGATGGGTCTTACTCAACTATTTTCATAAAATTCGGATGCTTGGAAACTTGATTATTATGAAACTAGAGGCAAAGGCTAGGCGAAACATATATGATATGTTTAGGTAATGTGTTGTCACCTAGCTGATCTAGGAGTTGTATAGATATACAATTGGTAAGTTTAGTTACCTACCCAATCCACCTATCATGGTTTGTTGAGCACACTCAAGGCCATGACTTGATGGATGGGATCCTAGCCGACTAAAAGAATCCTAGTAGAGATCTCTCGAGGTGATATGGAGGGTTATCATCTTGTAAAAAATAGTGGGAGAACTATTTAAAATTTTAAAACCTTGTTTTAAATAGTTTAGGCATGATATTTACTTATTGTTTTATTTTATCTATTTAAACATAATTTATATACATGGCTAATAATTTGTCACTATGATGCATCTTGGATGCAAATCAAACCACTAGACCAACCCTTTTTAAAGGTACTAAGACTTGAGAAATTTTCTCAAGCAAAAGGTTGTTCGTTCCACAATCTCTATCAAATACAATTCATAATTAGGAGTGAGCTTCCATGACATAGAATTTACATTGCCTTGATTATGAATTGGGAAGACAACCACGTTAATGGTACTATCTGGGAAATGTTTTCAAACATCTTTATGGTAAAGGTGGACAAAGGAGGGACTAAAAAAAATGTTTCCTTGACAGTTAAAAAAGGAGAAGCTTATAGAAGCTTCTACTTTGCCAAAGTTTATGATTGAGCTAGAAGTTACTACTGTTGTATTAACATCATAACTATTCAATGCTAGATGTTGAATGCATTTAAGTAATGACATAAAGTGTAAAACAATAGTAGTAAGTCAATGCTCAATATAAATGTCAAGAAAACTGAATGCATATGATCTCAATTATGGCATTTGTGTCTTGGTCATTGAAGTAAGAATTAAAGTATAAAGATACTTAGATCCTTTTGATTGGGAATCATAAAGGAGCTAGTAATTCTTATATGACCAAATCAATTTTCATGCAAAGGCTAATTGTCACGACCCGAAACTCTCATCGAGCCCGTGACAACCGCCGCGACGTCTCGATCGACATTCATTACCCGGAATGTCAACCGGAACCCCGTAAGGCTTTAATATCAGCTTCTCATTTCCCCTGTGGGTAACTGTTTCCAAATACCATATTCTAAAAGATTTTAAACTGTTTCCAACTTAAACAAATAAAATAATAATTTTCGTCTCACAGGGGTATTTTGGTCAATTATCCCAAAAATCTCAAAATCATCTAAAAATATAGTATGTAAGTGGAAAACACATATTTCATAATCAAAAATAATTTGGATGTCTAAAATATTCGTTTAAAATGGAATTATGACTGTTATAATAAAATAAAAATATTAAATAAAATATTCAATTTTCACATAAAAAGATATTTTAAGAACACTGCATAAATAATTTTTATAGCGTAAAAGCAAAATAAATTCTTACATATCGTAATACAGATAACCAAAGTATAGAATTTAATTTACAGTGACACGTGGGCCCACGAATGACCAAAAGTATCAAAAGAAATGAACCTACAGTCTTTGGATGTGGCAAGTTCAACTGTAATCCTCACCGATATCAGTTATCTACAATCTATTCTGAGCCTAAAATGAGTGGAAATGAGGGTGGTGAGATTACAAAATCCTAGTGAGTAAACAAACATCACTCAAAATATCTAAAGTCGAGTAAAAATAGACTATTAAAATATTTCATCAAACTGTAATTTATCATCTTTCAACTTATTTCAACCAAATGAAATCAATTTATTTAAAGCAAGTAATCAGTATGGCTTATGAATTTCTTAAAAAGCTTGGCTCATGCCAAAAATTATTATCATACTCAGTTATCTAGGATACCTTGGCCGAGGGCTATCCCAACTGAGTCCGCCAAGGCTATTAGAAAGTCATGTTTTTATTTTGAAAACATAGCCATTCCTTGGCGTTGGCCGAGTTCCCCTTCACGTGGTGGTTTGGCGTGAAGTGAACTTTATATGAATGACATATAAGTATTTTATAAGTATGCAAGCATATTGTCAATCATATGAATGACATGGAAAGTATTTTATAAGGTCGGGCTTGACACTAATAACTTGGTATGTTCAAAAGGCCTTATACATATAGATGTATATAAACCATTGAACATAAAATGTTATAGAAAATGTTCCTAATTCATTAAGTTTACACAAGACCAAATTGAGATTTTGTCTTGTATACTTAAAGAAATAAAATTTAAAACCTTGAAATGTTCAAAGAATTCAAATATAAGATCATACGAGCTATATTGTATGAAGTACTCTTATTAAGATATGATCTTACTGAAGATTACTCTTACTTATTAATTAATCATTCAAAAGATGAATGTAGATACATGTGAAATGGAACTTTCTTATGAATAGAACAAAGAGATTTTGTTCAAAGAAGAAAGCAAATTCATATAGTGATATAATTTGGTCCATGTCTCTCCAAGTTATATGTAGCCAATTATATTATTCCAAGTATACATTGAGATGTATGTATGTAACATCATGAAAAATTCAAAAAAGTTTGATCATTACTCTCACAAAGGATCTTGGATTTAGTGGGAGCATGATGACACTAAAAAATGAGTTTCTTAGTTATTACATGGTTACATTCGAATCTAACTCTTAAGATTGTGCATAGAGATGCATAATCATATGTATGAAAACTCCATGGATTTAGTAAGATACATTAAAGATGTATTATTCATATGAGATGAACTACTAAATATGTTTTTCGTTGGAGTTATACACTTTGTTCTATTAAATGGGATCCAAAGGGTTGGATTTAATAAAATGTACAAGTGTATTTATCTCATACATAAAAGGAGGTTAGTAGGAGTGAATACAATTCTTTGGTGATATAATTACATGAGATGTAATGTGTATACAAAGAAATTACCAAAATTTAAAAGGGGCAAATGGTACAATGAAAAGTGACAAATGCATATGGGGCATATCGCATAGTTTAGTTGGAATGGTTCTAAAGAAAGAAAAAGGACTATGTACATGTATATAATTAAAGTCATATGCATCCTATTAAAATGGCTCTAATAGAAAGATACTTAGATCGTTAGTCCATGGAACTAATAAAATGTTCTAAACATTGTTAATGTAACAATGGAGCCATACTAGCAGAACTTGGGTCTCATTGGATCTAGATATAATAATATGACATGATGTGATACATGGACATCACGAAGATAGATAAAAGTAATTAACCACATTGAAGGGCACAAGCGAGTCTACATGTAGACACGATTGCTAGATGGATTGAATCTGTCACGACCCAGAACTCCCATCGAGCCCGTAACAACCGTCGCGACGTCTCGATCGACATTCATTACCCGAAATGTCAACCGAAACCCCACAAGGCTTTAATATCAGCTTCTCATTTTCCCTGTGGGTAACTGTTTCCAAATACCACATTCTAAAAGATTTTAAACTGTTTCCAACTTAAACAAATAAAATAATAATTTCTATCTCACAGGGGTATTTTGATCATTTATCCCAAAAATCTCAAAATCATCTAAAAATATAGTATGTAAGTGGAAAACACATATTTCATAATCAAAAATAATTTTGGATGTCTAAAACATTCGTTTAAAATGGAATTATGACTGTCATAATAAAATAAAAATATTAAATAAAATATTCAATTTTCACATAAAACGATATTTTAAGAATACTGCATAAATAATTTTTATAGCGTAAAAGCAAAATAAATTCTTACATACCGTAATACAGATAACCAAAGTATAGAATTTAATTTACAGTGACACGTGGGCCCACGAATGACCAAAAGTATCAAAAGAAATGAACCTACAGTCTTTGGATATGTCAAGTTCAACTGTAATCCTCGTCGATATCAATTATCTACAATCTATTCTGAGCCTGAAATGGGTGGAAATGAGGGTGGTGAGATTATAAAATCTCAGTGAGTAAACAAATATCACTCAAAATATCTAAAGTCCAGTAAAAGGAGACTATTAAAACATTTCATCAAACTGTATTTTATCATCTTTCAACTTATTTCAACCAAATGAAATCAATTTATTTAAAGCAAGTAATCAGTATGGCTTATGAATTTCTTAAAAAGCTTGGCTCATGCCAAAAATTATTATCATACTCAGTTATCTGGGATACCTTGGCCGAGGGCTATCCCAACTGAGTCCGTCAAGGCTATTAGAAAGTCATGTTTTTATTTTGAAAACATAGTCATTCCTTGGCGTTGGCCGAGTTCCCCTTCACGTGGTGGTTTGGCGTGAAGTGAACTTTAAAGTTATACCTCGGGAGTTACCCTACTCGCCTCTCCAACCGAGGTAAAAATATAACAGGATTCCGTGCCCCTCTAATAGGCTAGTCCACAGAACCCAGCCCACTGCAGCAGGTCAAACCCACCATACAATAAAATTTTGATAGCATGACATGGCTGATATATTACTACCCAGCCTGCAAGGGTAAAATAAAGCAATTCATACAATTCATAAAAAACACAACCCAGCCAGTCATGCCAATACAATAACATAAGCCATTAATTCAATTTTAAATTTACAACATATCAGTGGTCTCCAATTACTCTATTTTCAAAATCGTTATTTCGTTTCAAGACAATTTATAAAATATTTTCATTTAAACTCATTTTGTTTACAAAACATAAAAATTTACCATTTGAACTCATTTTCATAAAATTCACCAAAACTGAATAAAAACATACTTTAGATAATTAAAATGATGGTAAGGTTACTCACTGTGTCTAGAGTGCGGATTTTCGAAATACTCAAACTACTGGTCCTCGGGTGCAATTCCCTTGTCTTTATCGGAGGACTCACCACCTTGACATAGTACAAAATCAAGAAATTCACCACATTGGTACTAAATTGAAATTAAACTAATTTAGAATACTAATGCTTGATATGGAATGCAAAAATGTCTAAATTTTTGCCTAAATGCGGTGTTAGCCTATTTCGATCTTTTACCCGATAAATCGATATACGCGTCCATTTAAACTTCAAATTAATTCTTTTCAGTTTCTATACCTCAATTGCACCCAAATTGACTTAATGTCCCTCAGTGTGGTGCAAATTATCAGTCTTGATAGTAAATTACGAAAATACCCCTAGTGGGTAAAATTTTGTATTTTTACTCCGAAAATTCCCATTATTTTTCTAGGCTCATAATTCATCATTATTCATCATAATTCCTCAAATAAACAGCAAGATCAGTAGCCAATATTCCTCTAGAAAATTTGGCATAATGGGTTTCAATGGGAGAAAATTTTATCTCTAGCTTATTTTTGCTATATTTCAATATAACTTAACTAAAATCACTTAATTCAATTAAAATCAACCAAAAATCAAGCTCAAAACTCATCCATGGAGGTTTGCCCAGCATGGGTGTCCATACCCTCTTTCTAATTTTGCATGGAAATGAGAAAAAAATGCATGGGTAGTGAAAATCACAAGGAAAATCAATGAAAATTACCTTTTCAATGCTTGATTTCTTGATTTCTCTTAATTTTCCCCAAATTTTCAGGTAGGGTTCTTATTTGTTTTTTTTCCCCCCTTTTCTCCCCTGGCTTGGACAGCTGAAGAAGATGAGAATTCTGCAATTTTTACCTTTTTAAAGGCTAAAATAATATAATATTATTTTATTTATTTTTTTAATGTTTTATTAATTCCTTAAATTCTAGCCATCCATTTGTTTCCAAATTTTCACCATACACTTGTCCCACATATCCATAGCTTAGATAAAATTCTCAGACTTATCCAAAGTCTTGGTGGAGTAATTGTTTTGAAATTTACACTTTTACCCTCGTAAAAGTCAAAAATTACATTTTTGCCCCAAAAACTAAAAAATTGCCCATAGACATATTTTTCACCCCTTATACTCATACCACTCTCCAATTTGTCAAATTTGATCTAAATTCTCTCAAAATCTCAAATTTTATCCGCGAGTGGTAAAATTATGATTTTGCCTCTACACTCTAGAAATCATCGAAATTAAACTTTTTCGCTGCCAAACCCTCAAATTATACTCCAATAAGTCAAATGGGGCCAAAAAAAAATTCTTTTCTAAAAATTCCCATTGTGTCCCTAGGTGGCAAATGACCATTTTGCCCTTGGACAGTAAAAATTTCGGTTTGACTCCAAATTGATCCTCGAACTCCAAATAACCATATTAAACCATTCTGGGACTTTAATATTCTTAATTTCATTTTGAATTCTCTATTTGATCTAGTTCGAGGCTTAAATTAACTTAATTGTACCATTTGGTACATTGTCGTCTTTTAACGATTTTTCTTTCGGGGCTTTCCAAGTATGCAAGCATATTGTCAATCATATGAATGACATGGAAAGTATTTTATAAGGTCGGGCTTGACAACACTATCCTCCTTAAAATAAAATTTTGACCTCAAAATTTCATGTACTGAACTCAGAGAAAAGGTGGGGGTATTGTTTTCTCATCTAATGCTCGACTTCTTATGTCTTCCCCTTTATAGGGAATTTCGATTTGTTCACCTCATTTACCTCCAATTCAACTCAAGTACTTCGCTTATGTCTATTATTATCCTTTAAAATCATATCAACAATAACCTTCACAATTATGATCTTTTATATCGAGACACCAAGCATGCTTCTATTACTATCATTAAGCTTGAACCATAACTCCATCTCAATCATACCAATTTCAATCGCATTTTATTCTTATTTAGGTATACCAATCACTATCTTATTACTTCATTCCATATCAAACTTCTCGACTTTCATTCATTCATCCTATCCTCATACACTATTGTGTAGTTTACAATATCATTAACACGCCATACTCATTCCTGTACATATCCTCAGCGTTTGGGAAAATTAATGGCTTTAATTATTTCTACATATTTCATGTTTACTTTGCATTTAGGAAATTTCAATCTTCTTAATCCTATTAATCCATCTCATATGGCTTAATCGTACTATAGATTATATTCCCTTAACTATTTCTCCAAAATTCCTTAGGTCACCATAAATCATTTTCTGATAAGATTCTTAATCGTTACATTATCTATACAACTCATCAAATATATTGAGTTCAAATCTCGAACCACTAAAACCATTATTCATTTTAGTTTGGTACATCACTACTCCACACATACATATACATGTACATTCAAATGTCTATATTCCTCATTATGTATACGAGTCTCTGTTTTCAAATGCCTTCAGACTAATTTCTCTTAATTCATTCCCATCCACAATCAAGATTCAATAGAATAATCTTCATAGTTCATACAAATTCTCATCATGCCTGTGCATAGTTCCTCATCATTTATATACTTATATTCTCTTCTTATCATTTCCAATTATATGCTTAAGTTTCCTTGTACTATATATCATTGCATCACAATGTCATCTCCATTGAATTATAATCTATTATGCGTGTATGTTTTATAATCCCATTGGTATCTCAAAAATTTATCTTGACTTGAACATTGCATCTTATGCAATACTACAATTCCTAAAAGTCATCTTTATTCCTCGATTATCCTTCATGTCTCCTATATATTGTATCCTTATTGCATTTCGATATTGATTTGTCACTTAAAACTCATATTCATTTGAATCATGTATGCCACACGCATTTTCGAATTTCAATTCCCATAATATATTAAGAAAGTTTCATTATCTGACTTCATTATCAAGGTTAACTTCTATCATCCTTTATTCCACTCTTTCATATGAATATAACATCATTCTTCATTAACTAATTTACAAATTGCACTTGAAATTACAAGACTTGAAACTAAATTCTCCTCAAGTACTTTTTAATGTTAATACTTATACCACTCTCAGCTTATAGCTTCCTTTTTATAACTACATAACTTAGTGCTTGCTTTCACAAGATCCATGGCAAAACTTCTCTTGAGTATTTCCTTAGGGATATTTATTTTAAATTTATGTCTCACAACATATGATCATTTAACCCATAACTTAACCATTTGGCTCCTTAGCAAGTTTCAAAGTCACGCATCTTATGCTCATCATGTATAACTTATAATTCTTTCTCAAGGGCGTTTAAACATTCTTGAAACACTTAATCACTTATTTACTCTTTTATACACCAAGTATATCATTTCCATAAAGGCATGCCCAACTACTCATGCTTCAATTTATCTCCATGGGTTTCTAGCATGTCACCTAGTTTACTTGTGTTGTTACTAATCCTTTCCTTTCAACAAGGTCAAGACAAGATTAGTATATTCTCATAACAATATTCTATATAAAACTCATTTGCTATATCATTATTGAAATCTTTATTTACATTTTCCTCACTTGGTATTGACATCTCTTATCAGTATCTCATACATTCATCTAACCTTTTGCTCGCTTCCTTTTTAGTCTTTAACAAGACTTAATCTCTTGTCTTCTTTATTTCTTAAGATTTGACTTCAGTCATCATATTATTCATCTTAACACTCCACATGTTAATTTATTTTTATGTAGCCATCTAAAAAATTCTCTAACTTTTCTTTCTCTTACATGCCAATATATATAAGGCAATAAAAAAAAAACTTTGCAATTTCATTCATCATCTTTATCTTAATACCTCCCAATGCACTTAAGACTCCAAACAACAAAGCTTAGCATGAAAACCAATGACCATTCTTCAACCCGTGAGTTTCATCTTCATGCCACTCTCAATTTGCTCTTGCTTTCTAGCCATTAGGGGTTCTTAACGTGACAACGTTTAATAGTCAGAACTGTGGCGTTGCAACGGTTTGAATTCACTTTATCTTAGCAACTCTTCCACCTTTAAAGCTACTACCTCAATTATTCACAATCGTGTGGCTTCCCTTCGAGTCTATACCACAATTAGCAAGACTAACTTTTTATCACAAGTGTGCGATCAAAACATTGATTTAACGTATTTATTTTGCCACTAGCATTCATATATCTTTACCATAACATTTAATACAAGTTTGCTTAAGCAAAAATCTCCAAATTTATTCATAGCTACATGTATCTCAAATTGCTCATCACTTATCATCAGTCAATAAATCTCACTCGAAAATACCCTTTCCATATTGTATAGTGATTTCACCATATAGCATCACTGCACGATGTTCCTCCATTATACTATCACGCATACTCCATAGAAATTAATTAAAAGATTTACGTACCTTAACCAATGCTAATTCCATTTAATCATATCTTAAATACTTCAAACTTGTAAATTACAACTCCAAATGTATGTCCATATATTGATAATCTTTATATATTTCATGATCATGAAAACTACAACTTACAAACTAGCTTTCTATCATAGGTACTTTATTAGAGCACTAATTTCAACATATTTAATCTACCCTTGGTGGTATGTCAAAATCATCCCTGTCTCGGTTGCAATCCAAAGGAATCTCTCCTCTGCATATCCGTATGAGCTAGTGGAGATGGAGCAGCTACCGTAGCCCGTCCTAACTGTGGCCAATCTCTCCTAATGTGACCCGATTGATCATAACGAAAACATCGTGCAGGCCTTCTGCATGGCCCAACATGATAATTCCCACAATTTCTGCATCTACATGAACTTCCTGAAACAAAGGAGTCTTTGCCCCTTTTTGGTGGCTGACTAGAAGATACACTCAGATTTATCCTTTTTGCTAACTCAGCTCGCAGACTCCTATTTTCATTCGCAAGCTTCTCAGCTCTTAAAGCCATTCGCACCACCTCTTTACCCACGGTTGCGTCCGACTCACCCTTAAAAGAAAAACAACTATGTTGCCTAGCCTCTTTAAGCTTCTTAGAATCAGAAACATCCAGCACTGGTGGTGGGACAGGAGGTGGGGATGGTGGTACTAAAGGAGCAGCTAGAGGAACTGTAGGAAGAGCTTGACCAGCCTGAGCCTGGCCAGCAATAGTAGTAAAGAAGGTTGTTAATGCCTGAACTGCCTCAAGAGGCATAGCAGGAATACTAGTAAGTGGCAGAGGAGGTGGAGGATGTGGAGGAGTCTCGGTCTGTTCAGCAGCAGGTGCTGCCCGAATGGTGGATGCAGTCGATTCCTCCTCTATTGCACCTAACTGACGATGTTGGAAACGATTTCTTCCCCTCCCAGCTGATCTAGTGAAAGGTGGTTGTTCACGTCGAGGAGACATAATAATCTATAAGAGGGAACAAAGTGAGTCTAGGCAACCTCAGGCTCTATATGCTTATGCATGTATTTCATTCAACCTAACCTCACTTAACTCGAGGCCACACTAACACTGTAAATTTTTAAAACAGCTTTAAAATAACTTTAAACCCAAAACTCTAATCTTTAAAACCAAAAGCTCTAATACCAACTTAATTGTCACGACCCGGAACTCCCATCGAGCCCGTGACAACCGCCGCGACGTCTCGATTGACATTCATTACCCGAAATGTCAACCGAAACCCCGCAAGGCTTTAATATCAGCTTCTCATTTCCCCTGTGGGTAACTGCTTCCAAATACCACATTCTAAAATATTTTAAACTGTTTCCAACTTAAACAAATAAAATAATAATTTCCGTCTCACAGGGGTATTTTGGTCATTTATTCCAAAAATCTCAAAATCATCTAAAAATATAGTATGTAAGTGGAAAACACATATTTCATAATCAAAAATAATTTTGGATGTCTAAAACATTCGTTTAAAATGGAATTATGACTGTCATAATAAAATAAAAATATTAAATAAAATATTCAATTTTCACATAAAACGATATTTTAAGAACACTGCATAAATAATTTTTATAGCGTAAAAGCAAAATAAATTCTTACATACCGTAATACAAATAACCAAAGTATAGAATTTAATTTACAGTGACACGTGGGCCCACGAATGACCAAAAGTATCAAAAGAAATGAACCTATAGTCTTTGGATGTGGCAAGTTCAACTGTAATCCTCGCTGATATCAGCTATCTACAATCTATTCTGAGCCTGAAATAGGTGAAAATAAGGGTGGTGAGATTATAAAATCCCAGTGAGTAAACAAACATCACTCAAAATATCTAAAGTCGAGTAAAAAGAGACTATTAAAACATTTCATCAAATTGTAATTTATCATCTTTCAACTTATTTCAACCAAATGAAATCAATTTATTTAAAGCAAGTAATCAGTATGGCTTATGAATTTCTTAAAAAGCTTCGCTCATGCCAAAAATTATTATCATACTCAGTTATCTAGGATACCTTGGCCGAGGGCTATCCCAACTGAGTCCGCCAAGGCTATTAGAAAGTCATGTTTTTATTTTGAAAACATAGTCATTCCTTGGCGTTGGCCGAGTTCCCCTTCACGTGGTGGTTTGGTGTGAAGTGAACTTTAAAGTTATTCCTCGGGAGTTACCCTACTTGCCTCTCCAACTGAGGTAAAAAAATAACAGGATTCCGTGCCCCTCTAATAGGCTAGTCCACAAAACCCAACCCACTACAGCAGGTCAAACCCACCATACAATAAAATTTTGATAGCATGACAGGCCTGATATATTAATACTGAGCCTGCAAGGGTAAAATAAAGCAATTCATACAATTCATAAAAAACACAACCTAGCCAGTCATGCCAATACAATAACATAAGCCATTAATTCAGTTTTAAATTTACAACATATCAGTGGTCTCCAATTACTCTATTTTCAAAATCGTTATTTCGTTTCAAGATAATTTATAAAATATTTTCATTTAAACTCATTTTGTTTACAAAACATAAAAATTTACCATTTGAACTCATTTTCATAAAATTCACCAAAACCGAATAAAAACATACTTTAGATAATCAAAATGATGGTAAGGTTACTCACCGTGTCTAGAGTGGGGATTTTTGAAATACTCAAACTACTTGTCCTCGGGTGCAATTCCCTTACCTTTATCGGAGGACTCACCACCTTGACACAATACAAAATCGAGAAATTCACCACATTGGTACTAAATTGAAATTAAACTAATTTAGAATACTAATGCTTGATATGGAATGCAAAAATGTCTAAATTTTTGCCTAAATATGGTGTTAGCCTATTTCGATCTTTTACCCGATAAATCGATATACGAGTCCGTTTAAACTCCAAATTAATTTTTTTCAGTTTCTATACCTCAATTTCACCCAAATTGACTTAATGTCCCTCAGTGTGGTGCAAATTATCAGTCCCGGTAGCAAATTACGAAAATACCCCTAGTGGGTAAAAATTTGTATTTTTACTCCGAAAATTCCCATTATTTTTCTAGGCTCATAATTCATCATTATTCATCATAATTCCTCAAATAAACAGAAAGATCAGCAGCCAATATTCCCCTAGAAAATTTGGCATAATGGGTTTCAATGGGAGAAAATTATATCTCTAGCTTATTTTTGCTATATTTCAATATAACTTAACTAAAATCACTTAATTCAATTAAAATCAACCAAAAATCAAGCTCAAAACTCATCCATGGAGGTTTGCCCAGCATGGGTGTCCATACCCACTTTCTAATTTTGCATGAAAATGAGAAAAAAATGCATGGGTAGTGAAAATCACAAGGAAAATCAATGAAATTTACCTTTTCAATGCTTGATTTCTTGATTTCTCTTGACTTTCCCCAAATTTTCAGGTAGGGTTCTTATTTGTTTTTTTTTCCCCCTTTTCTCCCCTGGTTTGGACCGCTGAAGAAGATGAGAATTCTGGAATTTTTACCATTTTAAAGGCTAAAATAATATAATATTATTTTATTTATTTTTTTAATGTTTTATTAATTCCTTAAATTCTAGCCATCCATTTGTTTCCAAATTTTCACCATACACTTGTCCCACATATCCATAGCTTAGATAAAATTCTCAGACTTATCCAAAGTCTTGGTGGAGTAATTTTTTTGAAATTTACACTTTTACCCCCGTAAAAGTCAAAAATTACATTTTTGCCCCAAAAACTGAAAAATTGCCCATAGACATATTTTTCATCCCTTATACTCATACCATTCTCCAATTTGTCAAATTTGATCTAAATTCTCTCAAAATCTCAAATTTTATCTGCGGGTGGTAAAATTACGATTTTACCCCTACACTCTAGAAATCACCGAAATTAAATTTTTTCACTGCCAAACCCTCAAATTATACTCCAATAAGTCAAATGGGGCCAAAAAAAATTCTTTTATAAAAATTTCCATTGTGTCCCTAGGTGGCAAATGACCATTTTACCCTTAGATAGTAAAAATTCCGATTTGACTCCAAATTGATCCTCGAACTCCAAATAACCATATTAAACCACTCTGGGACTTTAATATTCTTAATTTCATTTTGAATTCTCTATTTGATCTAGTTCGAGGCTTAAATTAACTTAATTGTACCATTTGGTATATTGTCGTCTTTTAACGATTTTTCTTTCGGGGCTTTCCAAGTATGCAAGCATATTGTCAATCATATGAATGACATGGAAAGTATTTTATAAGGTCGGGCTTGACAGAATCCACATATGATGAGGTAGCAATTGGCTTTGTACTAGTGGGAGATGTTGGGATGAGCTCTGCAACCAATTAGGATTGGTTAAGGCTTGATTACAATCATGCAACAATATCATTCATGTTGAATGATTAGAGGTTTTCCTTCATCAATAAGACATTAATTATAATGAGTTATAAGTCTAATTGGATGAAGTCCATGAGATTAATATGCCTTGCAAGGGAACTATAATGGATTGCAGCTATGAGATCCTTATGCATCAAAGCATAATCTCAAAATGTTCCTGGTCAATGTATCATTGAGACTGGATAACAATGATGCTTAGAAACTGGTATATTCTATGTTCATTACTTTGGAAGTAAGCAATCGATCTCATACATTAAAGTATAGAGATACTTGGAACTAGAATATAGGTGCTTACCTAAGAGAACAAGTTCACTGAACATGACCCTCCATGAGAAGTGCATTTGGTAATACACTTTAGTGTTTATGCAACACTTCTCATGTGTTAGTTGTGTAAATACTCCCTCGACTTGATACACCAGGTTATCTTATGTGCGAAGTTCTATGCTTTGATTTCATCTTTACAAGTGCCTAACCAAGGATGCCAAAATAAGATGCTTTTGGGTATAGTATGAAGCATGTGAAGGTAAATAATTGATCAAGATAGGAATCATCACCTTAAGTGTTTTAGAAGACATATCCTATCAGTTCTTGGATAACATTAGCTTATTGAAGTCCTTGGCCAAGGCAACACGGAGATTATGAAAAGGTTTCCTAAGTCTCTATAAAGCTAATGTTATAATTACAGGAACAAATATGGAGGTCATTAATAGTAGACATTGTACCAAGCTTTTATCATCTCCAAGATATATGATGAGGGAATGAATTATACTGATAAACTTTACACTGAAAGGTTTTCAAAGAACCCTTTGACTCTCCTAACAATTGGGTGGCCATGATGCATTGCTAGATGCCAATCTTGGTCTATGGAATTGATTATAAATTAATTGATTGAAATTTATATTAATTAATTAAGTCATTAATTAATTCCATTGCCAACATGTTGGGAACCTAATGGGTCACACACAATGATTACATTTGAATAAAATTGGGATAGTGATGATTTAAGTTATACTTAAATCACATGCTAGGTAATTAACTTCTATAAAGTTAATTAAAAGAGTTTAATTAAGTTTTAGATATAATTATAAATAGTTATAATTATAAGGCCTTGATGGAAAATATAAAGGAAATTAATTTTGATTTTAATTTTCAAAGACTTAATTAAAAGAGTTTAATTAAGTAATGGGCCCAATATTGTAATGTGTTATAATATTGAGGGCTTAATTGCAAAATTGAAGTTATTTTAACCTAACTGTATAAGTCAACTTTTAACCATTTTTCATATGAAAGTTTTTCACAATTGACGAAAACCTAGTTTTTGTTAGAAAAAGAAAAACATTTTCTTTCTTTGCCACTACTCCCTTTATGTGAAAGAGAAAATTGCTTATGAAGTAATTTTTTTAAAGATGTTCGACTAAGATTGTGAAAAAGAAGAAAAAGATAATTGTTGTCCTCTTTGTTAGCACAAAGTATAGTAAAAAACTCCTTCCTTTGTTGAAGGTTCAAGTGCAATCGTGTTTACTACCGTTATAGGCCAAGCACTTGATTGGCTAAGGTTTTTGCTCCTTGTGATGTTCGCGGGATTGTTTTGAGAAATGCCATTGTAATTATGAAATTGCTTGGCAAGGTAAATTTTTGAATAATAATTTATTTTGTTCTTTTATGTGTTAAATATCACTAAGGTGATCCATAAGTGGAGGCATGTTTTGGTTGTTTAGTTATAAGTTTTTATTTTCTTTTCGCTGCGTATTTAGAGCATACCATCCATAGCTAAACCCATCACACACAAGTGCATGTATCGTTAACAAGTAATATACTAGAAAGTATAATATCATTCCCACAGAGAATTGCACCAAAATCTTCTACTAAGTACTAAAATTAACACAACTTAATCTTATCCAAACAACTGATTTTTAAAACTAATGAAAATTAAAAAAACTAGAACTAAGAACAAGAATCACAATTTAATAAAATTAATCAATCAAACAAAACCTAGAATTACAATATCCCCTCAACACTTCATTTGAAAAACTTCATGGTTTGCAAGTAAATTCAATTCCTCCTTAATTACATTTTTTCCACATTGGCCAATCATTTCTATATCTACATTCTTCAATAAATATAAGTTCAAGATCCTTGTTTTTCTTTCTTAATATTGAGCGTTATATTACATACAAAAATATCGTCGACGTATACTTACCAATTTTATCTTTCTCATCATGACATAATTTATTGAGATCTTTTTATTTTCACTAAATTCAGGTACATGAATTTCTTTTAGAATTTTTATCAATTATGTCAGGGATCTCTTCTAGAGTTTCTACTTCCTCTTTCCGACCATCTTGAATATTTGCTCCTTTTCTTTTTTGAGAATTTTATCTTTGGAATCGATTGGTCTCCATGCTTCTGGCGTGAATATAGGGACATCAATATTAATAAGAGCACTTGCAACTGGTATATAAGATTTAGTTATTTTCTTTAGGTCAGTAAATACGTCTAGCAATTGATTTACTATATTTTGAAAAAGAATTACTTTTGAACTTCAAGTTCATATTGATTTGTACGAGGATCAAAACTAGATAATGATAATTCATTTTGAGAAATTTGCTTTTCCAGTTGCTTATTTTCTCCCCCTAATGTTGGAAAAATTGTTTCATCAAAATAACGATCGACAAACTTTGCCATGAATAAATCCTCCTATTGATAATTTTAAATATTTAATTACAAATGAAGATTCTTATCCAACATATATTCCTAACCTCCTTTGAGGACTCATCTTTGTGCATTGTGGTGGAGCAATTGAAATATATACCACACACCCAAAAATTCTTCGATAAGAAATATTTAATAAACGATATTTAATAAATATATACCACACACCCAAACAAAAATTGAGAGTTTAAATTTCATAAGTAATGACCTTGCAATCAGTTGGAAGTATTTAATAAACGATTCTACTAGACCGTTTTGTGTATGAACTTAAGCAACAAGTCCTTCAATAGTTATTTCAACTAATATGCAATATTAAAGACTCGAGATATAAATTCACCAATATTGTCAAGACTAATTGTATTGATTACATAATAAAAAAAAAATGCTTCCAAACAAATGATTTGGGCGATTAATCTTGCAAATGTCAAATTGCAAGTTTATAATAAGTACACATTGACCATTTAATCGATGCAACAATTAAAATAGTAAAATATCTAAATGGTTCACACGGTAGAAGTGTGATCCACATATAACCCTGAATATGTTTAAAAAATGTAAGAAATTCAATCCCAACTTTAACTAGTAATAGCCTTACAATTTATTTGCCTTAAGTGCAAGCAGCACATGAGTATTTCATTATATTGAAAAATTTTCTAGTTTTTTTGTCACGACCCGGAACCTCTCTCAGGCCCATGACAATCGCCGCGACGTCCCGATTGATACTCATTATCCGGAATACCAACCGGAACCCCGCAAGGCTTACATATCAGTTTTTTTTTTCCTTTCCTATGAGCAATCATTGTTAAATATCGAGTTTTTAGAGAATATACACTATTTTAGATAAAAAAACAATCAAAATAAAATTTTTGCCACACAGGGGTATTTAAAAATAAACTCTAGATAATTTACAACAATAATAAGTTTACTCACCATTTGTACAAACTAAAAGCTTTCTAAGCGCCCCAATCACTACTCGTCGGGTACGACTTCTTTGCCTTTTTCGGAAGGCTCTCCTCCTAGACACATTACAAAAATTTACACAATTCATCACATTGATGCTAAATCACTATATAATTAACTTAAATCCTATACTAATGCATGGTATGAAATGCAATAGCCTAAAACGGCTTAAACGCGGTATTGATCTATTTTTGGCACTTTGCCCGATAAATTGCTAACGCGCTCCATTTTAGCTCTAAATCATCCCATTCTCTCTCCAACATTTCTAACCATTAAATATCAGCCAATAACCTTCTAAAAAAACAAAATCAGCTCACTCCTTTCCTTGGAAAATTCGGCCAAAAATGGGACATTAACTCGGTTAATTTTCTACTTTGTTTTTCTATCACGTTTAATCATTTTTCATCATTTTCTCTTCATTTCCCTTAGAACAAAATCAATTCATCATCATTGTACAGCATTGAGCATCCAGCCAAGAGTGGGTATTGTGAAAATTTAATGATTTCTTGCCCAATTTAATTTCTAAACATATTTAACTAACTAAAACTATCAATTTAACTAAAAATCAAAACCTAAAAATTTCAATTTCTCTCCCCTCGAATTTCATCCAGCCCTTGATATCACTTTTTGTTCTCTCTCCTCAAGCATGCTAAATGGAAATAAAGGCATAGGAAAGGTAGAAATCAAGCTAAAATCGAAAAATCTTACCGTTAGACCCGTAAACGGTCGAAAACCGCGAATTCCCCTTTGAATTTTCTTGTGTCTCTTTGATTTTTCTTTTTTTCTTCCTTTCCTCTCTATTTCCTCTCTTGTTCTTCCTTATGGCCAGCCAGCACTTAAAATGGGATTTAAATGGACTGACTTTTCATTAAAATAATATTATTTCATTTAAAAATGCCACGTGTCACTTTCCCATTGGCCCATTTTTAAAATTTCATCCATTTGTTCCCAAATTTTCACCATACACTTGTCCCACATATCCATAGCTTAGATAAAATTCTCAAACTTATCCAAAGTCTTGGTGGAGTAATTTTTGAAATTTACACTTTTGCCCCCGTACAAGTGAAAAATTACATTTTTGCCCAAAAAACTTAAAAATTGCCCATAGACATATTTTTCATCCCTTATACTCATACCATTCTCCAATTTGTCAAATTTGATCTAAATTCTCTCAAAATCTCAAATTTTGTCCGTGGGTGGTAAAATTACGATTTTGTCCCTACACTCCAGAAATCACCAAAATTAAACTTTTTCACTTCCTATCATTAAAGTATACTCCAAATAGTTAATCTTGGTCAAAAATTTCACTCCATGATCAAATTATTATCTTAGGTGGCAAAATGACGATTTTGCCCTTGAACATCAAAATTTCCAATTTTACCCCAAATGAACCCTCGAACTCCGAACAAACATTTTTAGTCATTCCTTGACTATAAAATATTAAATTTCATCCTACAATTCCTATTTGAACTAGTTCGAGGTTAAATCAACTCAAGTGTACCGTTAGGTACGATATCGGATTTCGTCTTTTCTTATGTGCTTTCCTAGCATAATAACATGCTACTCAGTGCATGTATGTCATGACATGTATTTATAGGGTCGGGTTTTACAATTCTACCCCCCTTAAAATAAAATTTTGACCTCAAAATTTCACTTACCAGATTCGACAAATAGATGTGGGTATTAGTTCCTCATCTGATGCTCTACTTCCCATGTCATTTCCTCCATTCGAGCATTCTTCCACAATACTTTCACCATTGGAATGCTCTTGTTCCTCAGCCCTCGATCCTTTCGATCTAGAATACGTACTGGCTGCACCTCAAATTTCAAATCTTCATGCAGTTCAATCAGTGGTGTCTCTAAAATGTGGGAAGGATCGGGAACATACTTTTTCAACATCGAGACGTGGAAGACATTATGGATCCGATCTAACTCCGGGGGTAATTCAAGTCTGTAAGCCACTGGCCCAATCCTTTCAATGATACGAAAGGGTCCAATATATTTAGGGTTGAGCTTTCCCCTCTTCGCAAATCGAATCACACCTTTCATTATCCAATAAAACACCATAATTTATCATGATAGTATAATCAATAAGATTTAATACTTCAAAGTATTCAAATTATTACCTTTCCAAGGAGAAACTTTAAGAAAAACTTTATCATCGATCTCAAACTCCAAGTTTTTTTTCCGTTTATCTGCATAACTCTTCTGCATATCCTGGGCTACCTTTAGCCTCTCTCGTATAACCTTGATCTTGTCATTAGTTAGCTCGATCAATTCCACACTCACTAACTTCCTTTCACCCACTTCGTCCCAACAAAGTGGAGTACGACATTTTCTTCCATATAAAGCTTCGTACGGTGCCATACCAATGCTAAACTGAAAGCTATTGTTGTAAGCAAATTCCACCAATGGCAAATGTCTCTCCCAACTCCCAATAAAGTCAATGACACAAGCCCGTAACATATCCTCCAAGGTCTGGATAGTCCTCTCTGACTGACCATCCGTCTGTGGGTGAAAAGCAATGCTAAATTTCAATTTGGTTCTGAGAGCTTCTTGAAATTTCGGCCAGAATCGAGAAGTGAATCGAAGATCTCGGTCTGACACTATAGAAATGGGAACTCCATGTAGCCTCACAATCTCATCTATATAGAGCTGAGCCAGCTTCTTAATAGAGTATGTACTATGGACAGCTAAAAAGTGAGCGGACTTAGTCAACCGATCTATGATCACCCAGATCGCATCTTTTCCCCTCTGTGTCCGCGGCAATCCCAAAACAAAATCCATAGTTACATGCTCCCATTTCCACTCGGGAACAAGTAAAGACTGAAGTGTACCTACTAGCCTCTGATGCTCCGCCTTAACTTGCTGACATACGAGACACTTTGCTATGAATTCTGCTACGTCTCGCTTCATACCCGGCCACCAATAATTCTCCCTGATAGTCCTATACATCTTGGTGCTTTCGGGATGTAATGCATAGGCAGATGAATGGGCTTCTTCCATGATCGCCTGTCTCAACTGGTTTTCGTCAGGAACACAAACTCGATCTCTAAACATCAAGACGTTATCCTCTCCAAATCTGAACTCACTGACTCCCTCATCGGTCAGTTTTTGAATTTTTTTTCTTAACTCATTATCAGACCTCTGAATGCCCTTGATCTGATTAAGTAACGAAGGTCGCACAATGAAGTTTGCCAATAAGGATCCATCCTCACCATTTCTCAACTGGACCCCAAGAGATTTCATCTCTATTAATGCTGAAAAATAACAACTCTGAAGTGCTGCTAAAGACGATAAAGACTTACGACTTAAGGCATCAGTTACAACGTTCGCCTTTCCCGGATGATAGTCTATCACCAAGTCATAATCTTTTATCAACTCCAACCATCGCCTTTGCCTCAAATTAAGCTCCTTTTGGGTGAGCAAATATTTCAAACTCTTGTGATCCGTAAATATCCGACAATGCTCACCATACAAGTAATGCCTCCAGATTTTTAAAGCAAACACCACTGCTGCTAACTCTAAATCATGGGTAGGGTAATTTGCTTCATGCCTCTTTAGCTGTCTAGAATCATAAGCCACAACTTTTTCATCCTACATCAATACGCACCCCAACCCCAACTTTGAGGCATCACTATATACTACAAATCCCTTACCATTAACAGGAAGTGTTAAAACGGGAGCGGAGGTTAACCGGTTCTTTAGCTCCTGAAATCGATTCTCACAAACATCATCCCACACAAACTTAACTCCCTTACGAGTTAGACGGGTCAAAGGATCTGCTATTAAGGAAAACCCCTGAACAAACCTCCGATAATAACCGGCTAATTCGAGGAAACTACGAATCTCCGTCACTGTCTTAGGTTGCTCCCATTGTAAAATTGCCTCTACTTTCTTAGGATCAACATATATTCCAGTTCTCGATACTACGTGTCCCAAGAATACCACTTCCTGTAACCAAAACTCACACTTCGAAAACTTTGCATACAACTGTCTTTCCCGCAAAGTTTGTAATACTATACGCAAGTGGGCAGCGTGCTCATCATTATCTCTCGAGTAAACCAGTATGTCATCAATGAACACAATAACAAACTTGTCCAAGTAAGGGTGGAACACCCTGTTCATGAGATCCATAAAAGATGTCGGTGCGTTAGTTAACCCGAAAGGCATGACCAAGAACTCATAATGACCGTACCGAGTCCTGAACGCTGTCTTGGGTACATCCTGTTCTTTAATCCTCAACTGATGATATCCAGACCTTAGATCAACCTTGGAAAACACTGCAGCTCCCTGTAATTGATCGAAAAGATCATCAATCCTCGGTAACGGATACTTGTTCTTAATGGTCATTCTGTTAAGCTGTCGGTAATCGATACATAACCGAAGTGTACCGTCTTTCTTTTTCACAAATAAAACCGATGCTCCCCACGGAGATATACTAGGGCGTATAAAACCCTTGTCCACCAACTCTTACAATTGAACTTTCAACTCCTTCAACTCTGCCGGAGCCATTCTATATGGAGGGATAGAAATAGGTGCGGTACCCGAAAGTAAATCAATAGGGAACTCAAGCTCTCGATCAGGAGGCAGTCCCGGTAAATCATCAGGAAATACATCAGGAAACTCACTTACTATCGGGACATCCTCTAACTTAGGTTCCCCCTTTGAAGTATCAATCACGTATGCCAAATAAGCTGGATACCCTTTCTGCACTAATTTCGAAGCTTTGATGGCCGAGATTACACAGGACGATAATACTCGACGTTTCCCTACAAACACAATCTCTGCTCCCTCCGAATTTCGAATTTCAAAAACAATCCACGTTCGCCCAATGTGCAGTTAACCAGTCCATACCCAATATTAGATCAAAATCTAGGATCTCTAGAGGAATTAAGTCACCCCTAAATTCTTCCTCGCCTACCCTTACCCCACAGTCTCTATAACAACTGTTTCTAACTAGCTTTTCTCCTAAAGGGGTGTGAATTACAATTTCTTCCTCTAATGGTGACAGGTTTCTATCAGCAATTGATGCAAATGTGGTGCTCACATAAGACCTATCTGAGCCAGAATCTATCAAAACATAAGCATCTTTATCAAATAAAGACATAGTACCTGTCACTTCTCCAGGTCGGACCCGTGCCTCATCTTCCGTCACAGCGAAAACTCTGGTCGAGGTACGAGTCTGTGGTCTCGAAGGTGGATGTGCCGAGGTATTACTCTCCAAACCAGACCGTATGGCCACTCCCTGTCTCGGTGGCAACCCAGAAGAATCTCTCCTCTGCATATCAGTGTGAGCTGGTGAAGATAATGTAACTACCGTGGCTCGTCCTAACCGTGGGCAATTACTCCTAATATGACCCGTCTGTCCACATTGGAAACATCTTGTTGGCCCTCTACTTAGCCCACTATGA
Organism: Theobroma cacao; assembly: GCF_053813885.1. NCBI lineage: Eukaryota > Viridiplantae > Streptophyta > Magnoliopsida > Malvales > Malvaceae > Theobroma > Theobroma cacao. The sequence goes on along the minus strand of NC_142644.1, from coordinate 10,177,603 downwards.
TAATTCTCACAATTTTTGCATCGGTCAGAACCTCCGAAACTCTTCCCAGAACAAGTCATATCAGATTTGCTAAACCTCGAAGGTCTCTGTTGTGATGGTGGAAATGGAGGTCAAGGAGATGTCACGGAAACAGAAGTAATACTCCCTGAAATCACTGAGTCATTGCGTCTTTTTACTGGCTGACTAGAAGACATACCAAGATTCCTCCTTTTTGCAAACTCAGTCTGAATCCTCCTATTCTCAGTTGTGAGCTTCTCATCCCGTAAAGCCATCTGTACCACCTCCTTATGTGGCTCCCTACCAGTCACTGTCATCCGCTATCTAATCTCATTACGGAGCCCTTCCTAGAAATAACTGGCCTGATCCTGCTCAGATTTCACCAGATTCGGCACATATAACATCAACTCGTTAAAACGAGTCTCGTACTCCTCTACAGTTAGATTCCCCTGTTTCAAACTCAAAAATTCTCTCTTCTTTTCTTTCTGATGAAAATAAGTGAAATACTGACCATCGAATTCCCTGAGAAAATCGGACCACGTCTGAGGAGTAGTGGAACGGGACTTCACTGAATTCCACCAAGTACGAGCCCTCTTCTCTAATAATCTCGTAGCCACCATCAGTTTCATGTCGTCGTCTAATCTCATATCAGAGAGAGTCTCTGAAACCTGATTAATCTAGTCCTTTGCCACAGTGGCATCCAACTCACCCGTGAAAGACACACAACCGAGCTGTCTAGCCTCCTTGAGCTTCTTGGAAATGGATACATCTTGTACCGGTGGTGGAACTAAAGGAGTAATTGGTGGTACTATAGGTGGAACTTGACCAGTCGGAGCTCCACCAGCCATTGCGGTAAAGAAAGCTGCCAATGCCTGTGCTGCCTCAGTAGGCATGGTGGGAATACCCGTAGGTGGCGGAGGAGGTGGAGGATGTGGAGGACTGTCCGCCTGCTCAACAGCAGGTGCTGCCCGAATGGTAGACGTAGCCGATTCTTCCCTTACTGCATCTAGCTGACGACGTTGGGAACGACATTTTCCCCTCCCAACCGATCTAGTAAGAGGTGGGCGTCCGCATTGAGGAGGCATAATAATCTATAAAAGAAAACGAGCAAGCTTAGGGAACCTTAGGCTCTATATGAAAATGCATGCATTTTATTCAACCAAACCTAACTTAATCTGGGGCCGCACTGATACTGTAAATTTTTAAAACCACTTTAAAACTAAAAATTCTTATCTTTAAAATCAAAAGCTCTGATACCAATAGAATTGTCATGACCCGGAACCTCCCTCAGGCCCATGACAATCGCTGCGACGTCCCGATTGACACTTATTATCTGGAATGCCAACCGAAACCCAGCAAGACTTACATATCAGTTTTTTTTTCCTTTCCTGTGAGCAATCATTGTTAAATATCGAGTTTTTAGAGAATATACACTATTTTAGATCAAAAACAATCAAAATAAAATTTTCGCCACATAGGGGTATTTAAAAATAAACTCTAGATAATTTACAATAATAATAAGTTTACTCACCGTTTATACAAACTAAAAGCTTTCTAAGCGCCCCGATCACTACTTGTCGGGTACGACTTCTTTGCCTTTTCCGGAAGTCTCTCCTCCCAGACACATTACAAAAATTTACACAATTCATCACATTGATGCTAAATCACTATATAATTAACTTAAATCCTATACTAATGCATGGTATGAAATGCAATAGCCTAAAATGGCTTAAACGCGGTATTAACTTATTTTTGGCACTTTGCTCGATAAATTGCTAACGCGCTCCATTTTAGTTCTAAATCATCTCATTCTCTCTCCAACATTTCTAACCATTAAATATCAGCCGATAACCTTCTAAAAACAACAAAATCAGCTCACTCATTTCCTTGGAAAATTCGGCCAAAAATGGGACATTAACTCGGTTAATTTTCTACTTTGTTTTTCTATCACGTTTAATCGTTTTTCATCATTTTCTCTTCATTTCCCTTAGAATAAAATCAATTCATCATCATTGTACAGCATTGAGCATCCAGCCAAGAGTGGGTATTGTGAAAATTTAATGATTTCTTGCCCAATTTAATTTCTAAACACATTTAACTAACTAAAACTATCAATTTAACTAAAAATCAAAACCTAAAAATTTCAATTTCTCTCCCCTAGAATTTCGTCCAACCCTTGATATCACTTTTTGATCTCTCTCCTCAAGCATGCTAAATGGAAATAAAGGCATAGGAAAGGTAGAAATCAAGCTAAAATCGAAAAATCTTACCGTTAGACGCGTAAACGGTCGAAAACCGCGAATTTCCCTTTGAATTTTCTTGTTTCTCTTTGGTTTTTCTTTTTTTCTTCCTTTCCTCTCTATTTCCTCTCTTGTTCTTCCTTATGGCCGGCCAGCACTTAAAATGGGGTTTAAATGGGCTGACTTTTCATTAAAATAATATTATTTCATTTAAAAATGTCACGTGTCACTTTCCCATTGGCCCATTTTTAAAATTTCATCCATTTGTTTCCAAATTTTCACCATACACTTGTCCCACATATCCATAGCTTAGATAAAATTCTCAGACTTATCCAAAGTCTCGGTGGAGTAATTTTTGAAATTTACACTTTTACCCCCGTAAAAGTGAAAAATTACATTTTTGCCCAAAAAACTGAAAAATTGCCCATAGACATATTTTTCATCCCTTATACTCATACCATTCTCCAACTTGTCAAATTTGATCTAAATTCTCTCAAAATCTCAAATTTTGTCTGCGAGTGGCAAAATTACGATTTTGTCTCTACACTCCAGAAATCACCAGAATTAAACTTTTTCACTTCATATCATTAAATTATACTCCAAATAGTTAATCTTGGTCAAAAATTTCACTCCATGATCAAATTATTATCTTAGGTGGCAAAATGACGATTTTGCCCTTGAACATCAAAATTTCCAATTTTACCCCAAATGAACCCTCGAACTCCGAACAATCATTTTTAGTCATTCCTTGACTATAAAATATTAAATTTCATCCTACAATTCCTATTTGAACTAGTTCGAGGTTAAATCAACTCAAGTGTACCGTTAGGTACGATATCGGGTTTCATCTTTTCTTATGTGCTTTCCTAGCATAATAACATGCTACTCAGTGAATGTATGTCATGACATGTATTTATAGGGTCGGGTTTTACATTTTTAATGAATGATCATATTAATTTTCAATAATTTTGCACATCATTATTGATCCAAGATGGTCTAACCAATCATGCCAAATATTAAAATGATTAGTAAACTTCTGGTTTACTATAGGTTTTAATTATTCTAATATTTGTGTAGTTTAATCTAGAGAATAAAGCGAGTAATTTTTTTTCGACACACACTTCCTACTTGAGATAATAATGTAATATAGAGGTATTAAGTGTCTCTTTCATTCGTTGTCTCAATATGATATCTATTCAGACGAATATCTTTAAAACTTAATAAACTTCTTTGAGACTTAATAAAAATAATACATCATCTATTATAAATTTTATTCCCCAAGGTAATAAAATATTAGCTCTTTCGGAACCTTCATTTAACCTTGTACTACCCAATATTGTATTGACATTGGTTTTTCTATTGTCAAGTTGGAACAATATTTCTTGTCTTTAAATATAACATGCGTTGCAACAATGTCTGCTAGACATATATTTACATCATAGATCTTAGATCCAACAAGATGAATATCCATATTTTTCTTCAATAAAATAAGATATATACAACAAGAAATTTTTAAGTTAACATGAAAAAACATTAAATACATAATTAAAACACATAATAAGAACATGTCATTTAAATATAATAAGAATGAAATACCCCATACTTTGATATGGTGATAAATAAAGTTAATCGAATGCAAATTGAGGTCAATTAAAATGTTTAAAAGTGATCAAAGACGAAATGAGTAGTTTAGGATAAAATATTTCGCAAGTGAGAAAATAACAATAAAATAATAATAATTTTATCGAAGGAGAATTTGTGAGATAAAAGGCGATTTGGAAGTCAAGTGAGGCATAATAAGGTATTTTGGGTACTAAGGAGACAAGATAAAATTTTTAGAATAAAATAATATTTATTAATGAAATAATATTAAAATATTAATATTTAGCTTGACGTCGAAATCAGTCATGAAGAAAGATCATATGGTTGATCCAAGTGGGGGAGAAGATGACAAGCCTGACTCTATAAAAATATTTGTTATGACATACATGTGATGGATAGCATGTTTGCATGCTAAGAGAGCCCCGAAAAATTTACAAAAGTCGGTATTGTACCTAGACGTACAACAAAGTTGATTTAAGCCTCGAACTAGATCAAATAGAGAATTTACGATGAAATTAAGAATTTTAAAGTCCCAGAATGGTTTGATATGGTGATTCGGAGTTCGAGGATCAATTTGGAGTCAAACCGGAATTTTCGCTATCTAGGGGCAAAATGGTCATTTGCCACCTATGGACAAAATGAAAATTTTTAGAAAAGATTTTTTTGACCCCATTTGACTTATTGGAGTATAATTTGACTTATTGGAGTAAGATTTGAGGTTTAGAAGTGAAGAATTTTAATTTCAGTATAATTTGGAGTAAAAGAGTAAAATGGTAATTTTACCACCCTAGGGGCAAAATTGTAATTTTCCACCACCAGGATATTTTTCCAGCACATGGTCTTCCTTATCCTAATTTTGACCATTGACTAATTGTGTGGTGGAGATAAAAAGGATTAAAATTTTAAAAGTTTTAAAAATGGACCAATAAGAAAATGCCATGTGTCATACCTTTATTATTTTATTGTTTCTTTATAAAAAGGCATAAAATCAGCCCATTTTCTTCATATGGCAGCCCAAGCAAGGAAGAGAGAGAAAGAGAGGAAGAACAAAGGGAAAAACAAGAAAACCTAGGTGAAAATTCAAAGAAAAAGTGAAGAAATCAAGGAAACAAGCTAGGTAAGTTAGAATTTCTTTAGTTCTCCTTGATACCTAGCTTACCCATGCTTTTGTTCTTGATTTTCATGGTTGAATATTGAGTTATTATGATGAATTCAATTCTGAAAAATGGGTATGGAAGAGGAATTATTGTTAGATTAATTTGATTTTAAGTTATGTTAGTGTTTTTAGTTAGTTTAGCATATTTAGGAATAAAACAACAAGAAAAGAATTTATTTTCCTCCATTACCATTATTGGCCGAATTTTCTAGGAAAATATTGGCTGATAATCTTGATGTTTATTTGAGGAATTATGATGAATAATGATGAATTATGAGCCTAGAAAAATAATGAGAATTTTCAGAGCAAAAATATGAATTTTTACCCATTATGGGTATTTTCGTAATTTGCTACCGGGACTGATAAATTGAATCTCATTCACAGTCACTAAGGTAATTTAAGTATAATTAGAGTGTAAAAAGTGAGAAAAATTGATTTGGAGTTAAATTGGAGATAATAGGTCGAATTAGGTCAGCACCGCATTTAAGCGATAGTCGGATAAGTTGTATATCATATCATGCATCTATATCGAGCTTGAATTGATTTTTATAATGGTCAAGCAGTGATGTGATGAATTATGTACTGTACATTGTGGATAGGTGGTGAGCAAAATACACTGGTAAAAGTACAGAGATTGTGCTTGGAGACTGGGATTAGGAGTACATCGACTCCTAGAACAATGAGTGAACTTATTATCGTCTTAATTATCTAGAGTAGTTTTATACAATTGTGTGATTTTATGGAAAATGGGTTTAAAGGGTAAATTGCTATGTTTTAAGAGAAATTACGATTTTATAAAATGATTTTATAAATTTTCTGGAAAAATCGAATACTGGTTTTGAAAATAGAGTAATTGGAGACTGCTTGCTTGTGTTGCAAATTTATGGTTTTGAATTGAATGACTTATGACAATAAATGAGCATGAATGGCTAAACTGATTTTGGTGTTAGAATTATTTATACTATGTATTCAGCCTTGAGAGGCTAAGTTGCGATAAATTGTCATGTCATGCTAGAATGAATTTTATTGATTGGTGGGTTATATATTAATTATTCACTGCAGAGGGGGTTCCGTGGACCAGCCTATTAGAAGGGCACGGTAAACTCCAGTATATTATTACTCTGAATGGAGAGGCGTGTAGGGTATCTCTTGGGGTAAAGCTTAGGGTTCACTTCACACTAAACCACCACGTGAAGGGGAACTCAGCCAACGTCAAGGAACGGCTGTATTTTTCTCAAACAAAAAATATATTTTAAGTGTATACGAAATTTTAACAGCCTTGGCGGACTCGGTTGGATGCCCTGCGCAAGGTATCACAGAGTATGAGTTTTGGCACGAGCCAAAGTTTTAAGAAATTCATAAGCCAAGTTGATTTCTCGATTTATATGGATTGATTTTATCTGGTTGAAATGAGTTGAAAGGTAATGAAATTACAGTATAATGACTTATTTTAATTGTCTCCATTTACTCGACTTTAGATAGTTTAGATGGTATCTGTTTACTCACTGAGATTTTATAATCTCACCACCCTCATTTCCTCACATTTCAAGCTCGAAAAATTCTATAGTTAGTTGACTTTGACAAGGATCTTCATTTGGACTCGAATCGGTAAAAGCTGTAGATTTCCAACTTTTGATGCATTTTGGATAGATGTGGGTCCACGTGTCACTGTAAAGAAATTTTATGCTTTGGTTATTTACTTTATAGTATATATGAATATAATTAACTTTTACGCTATAAGAATAATGTATCGATAGCTTTGTGAAAATTATTTTACAAGAAAATAGTTTATTTTATTGAATATTTTTATTATATTCAAATGGTCAAATTTTCACTTCAAATGAACGTTTTAGATACTCAATTTGTTTTTAAATCATTAAATATATATTTTCTGCTTACTTACTACATTTTTAGCAAGTTTTGAGATTTTCGACAAAAATGACGAAAATGCCCCTGTGAGCCAGAAAACAATATGTTATGTTCTGATTTGAAAATGATTTGTAATCCTTCGAATTTTTATATTTGATAACTATTGCTCAACGGGGAAGTGCGAAAGCTGATACGAGAGCCTTGCGAGGTTTTGATCGGCATTCGAGGTGAAGAATGTCTGTCGAGGCCTCGCGGCAGTTGTCACGGGCCCGATGGGGAGTTTCGGGTTGTGACAAAAAACATATTAAAGCATCTTCATAATATAGTTATACTAAAATATACCAATTACTACTAAGTTCATTCTCGGATATTTCATTATCAATCAAAAGATAAATTCCTTTTTTAGAACAAGAAAATCAACAATGGATATTTCCATTTCCAATCATATAATCAATTTCTCTTCCAAGGTGGACAAATATCTTGATGTGCTATATCACCTTGGCCATGGTTAAAATCATCACAAGATGTTTTAGTTTTCAGTGATGTTTGATAAAATTCAAGACGTACAATAGGTACGTGACCAACGATCTTTCATGCCACATCAATGATAATACATTTTCTATATTTCTTTTATTCTTTGCATTTTTATCTTTTTATTATTCATTCACTTCTAGTGGGTTGAAAGTATTCATCTACTTTTTGTAAGTTACGAGGATCTATCCACTTTTTGTGAGTGATCCACTTCTAGTGGATTATCCATTTCTTAGTGAGTTAGTAGGTTAAGGCATCCATCCACTTTTGGTGGTAAAATTATTATTAGATTTTGATTATAAAATTATCCATTCACTTTTAGTAGTAAAATTATTCTTAGAATAGTGATAGTATAAATTATTATGGTGATCATAATTATTAAATGATATCGCATTCACTTCAAGGAATGGATAAATTGATAATTTTTTATAAGTAACTCGTTCTGTCACATTCACTTCAAGGAATGGACATTATGATTTTTCATTAATAGCAAGGGACAAAATATAATATATACTACATGATAGGAAAATTCATATTAAGGTTGATTTTTAGGGAATGAAAATAATAAAAAAATATCAAGTCACTTACTTGATTTTCTAAAATAAAAAAAAATAACCTTTGTGAGAAGATAAAAACAAATAATACTAACACTTACCTGATTTGCTAAAACCAAAAATAGAAACCCAATTATTGAAATTCTATTGAAGCTTGAAGATAATGAAAACAAAATCCAAACTTGAAAGATTAAAGGATGGTGCTGATAACGTGTTATGAAAATATAACTTAAAATAACAATAAAGATAATTTGAAAGAACAATTAAAGAGAAGAAAGAAAGTATTTAGAGGGAAAAAAGAAATCTTATGGAAGTGTGTGTTTACATGTAAAGCCCGACCTTATAAAATACTATTCATGACATACATGTGATGATAGCATGATTGCATGCTAGGAGAGTCCCGAAAAATTTACAAAAGTCGGTATTGTACCTAGAGGTACAACAAAGTTTATTTAATCCTCGAACTAGATCAAATAGGAATTTTAAGGTGAGATTAAGAGTTTCATAGTTCATGGATGACTTAAAATGGTAATTTGGAGTTTGAGGATCAATTTGGAGTCAAATCGGAATTTTCACTAACTAGGGGCAAAATGGTCATTTGCCACCTGGGGACAAAATGGAAATTTTAGAAAAGATTTTTTTTGACCCCATTTGACTTATTAGAGTATAATTTGACTTATTGAAGTATGATTTGAGGTTTAGAAGTGAAAAATTTTAATTTCGGTATAATTTGGAGTATAGGGGTAAAATGGTAATTTTGCCACCTCAGGGGCAAAATTGTAATTTTCCACCACCAGGATATTTTTTCCAGCACATGGTCTTCCTTGTCTTCATCTTTGACCCTTGACTAAACATGTGGTGGAGATAAAATGTTTAAATTTTAAAATTTTAAAAACGGGCCAATGACATGATGCCATGTGTCATGCCTTTATTAATTTATTATTTTCCTTTTTAAAAGGCACAAAATCAGCCCATCTTCCACCCCATGGCCGGCCAAACCAGCAAGAAGAGAGAGAAAACAAAAACAAAACCCTAGAGAGAGAAAATCAAAGAAAAAGTGTGAATTTTCAAGGAAATTAAGTGAAAAAGGTGAGTTTTTTCTATTAAGCTTGAGTTTTCTTATTCCCAAGCATTTCTCTTTATTTTCCATGATTAAATTACATGTTTTCATGATGAATTAAATTCTGGAAAAATGGGTTAGGAGAGAGAAAGTTGTTGGATTTATTTGATTTTAATTTATGTTAGTGTTTTTAGTTAGTTTAGCATATTTAGAAACAAAACAACAAGAAAAGAATTTATTTTCTCCCCCAACCATTAATGGCTGAATTTACCATGTAGTGAGTGAGGATGAGTTTGATTTTATTCTAGGAGAATTGGTTAAGGAATGTTGAATTAAGAGCCTAGAAAAATAATGGGAATTTTCGGAGCAAAAATATGAATTTTTACCCACTAGGGGTATTTTCGTAATTTGCTGTTGGGACTGATAATTTGCACCACACTGAGGGACATTAAGTTAATTTGGGTGCAATTGAGGTATAGAAACTGAAAAGAATTAAATTGGAGTTTAAACGGACCCGTTAGGAATTTAATCGGGTGATAAGACGAATTAGGCCAATACCGGGTTTAGATAGTTACCAGTGCATTTTGCATTCCATATCATGCATTGGTAATCTAAATTAATTTAATTTTGATTTAGTACCAACTTGGTGAAACTCTCGATTTTGTATTGTGTCAAGGTGGTGAGTCCTCCGATAAAGGCAAGGAAATTGCATCCGAGGACCAGTAGACAGAGTGCTTCGAAAGTCTGCATTCTAGACATAGTGAGTAAACTTACTATCATTTTAATTATCTAGGGTGGTTTTTAGATGCTTTCATGAATTCTATGGAAAAAGGAATTTAAAAAGATAAATTTTCATGTTTTATGAATAAATGAGTTTCAATGAAATTAAATTATAAATTGTTTTGAAATTAATAGTGATTTTGAAAAATAGAGTACACGGAGACTGTTAATTGTGGCAATTTGATTGTTTAAATTAACTGGCTTATGATAAATCGAGCATGATTGGCTAGTTGGCAATTGTATTGAAATGCGAATTGTTTGGTTACCTTGAAAAAACTACGAATTACAAAATTGCCATATCATGTTATTGAGTTTTATTATATGGTGGATTATATATTAATTAATCACTGCAGTAGGGGGTTTCTGTGGACCAGCCTTTTAGAGGGGCACGGTAAACCCCATTATATTCTTACCTCGAACGGAGAGGCGCGTAGGGTATCTCCTGGGGTAAAGTTTAGGGTTCACTTCACGCTAAACCACCACGTGAGGGGGAACTCAGCCAACGCCAAGGAACGGCTATGTTTTCAAAACAAAAACATGATTTATGTGAAATGTGAATTTTAATAGCCTTGGCGGTCTCGGTAGGATGCCTCGGCCAAGGTGTCCCCGAGAATGGATTTATGGCACAAGCCTAGATTTTTATGAGATTCATAAGCCTCTTTACGTGTTTCGAAAAAAAATGTGTTCTAATGCTATAACACAGTTTATGATGATTTACTTTATTGTCTCCATGTACTCAACTCTAGATGTTTAGGATGATGTTTGTTTACTCATTGAGATTTTATAATCTCACCACCCTCCTTTCCACCCATTTCAGGTTCAATATAGACTGTAGATAGCTGATCTCATCGAGGACTACAGTGGGATCTGCATTTTCCAAACCGTAGGTTCAAAGTCCTCTTTACTTTTGTTTATCCGGGGGCACTCTTGTTATTGTAAATTAAATTAAATATTTTGGCTTACTGTATTTAAGTATGTATAAATTTATTTAGCTTTTACGTTATAAAAATTATTCACGTATAACTCTATAAATATTGTTTTATAAGAAAATAGAATATTTTACTTAATATTTCTTTTATTTTCTTATTATATTCAAATAACCATAATTTCGTTTTAAATGAAGATTTTAGACTTTTAAACTCATTTTGAATATGAATTGTGTGTTTTGTACTTGTACATTACGTTTTAGCCAGTTTTAAGATTTTTGAGAAAAATGACCAAAATACCCTTGTGAGACGAAAAATTAATATTTTATTTGTTTAAAGTTGGAAACAGCTTAAAATATTTTAGAACACGATATTTGACAATGGTTGCTCACAAGGGAACAGAGAAACTGATAGTAAAGCCTTCCGGGGTTTCGGGTTGACATTTCGGGCAATAAGTGTCTACCGGGACACCGCGGCGGTTGTCACGGGCTCGAGGGGAGTACCGGGTCGTGACAATTCGATTGGTATCAGAGCTTTTGGTTTTCAAGATCATAGTTTTTAGTTTTAAAGTTGTTTTAAATATTTACAATATCAGTGTGGCCCCGGATTAAGTTAAGTTAGGTTAGGTTGAATAGAATGCATGCATTTGCATATAGAGCCTAAGGTTACCTAAACTTGCTCGTATTTTTTTTATAGATTATAATGCCTCCTCGACGCGGACGCCCACCTCTCACTAGATCGGTTGGGAGGGGAAGAGGTCGTTCCCAACGTCATCAGCCAGATACAGTAGAGGAGGAATCAGCTGCATCTACCATTCGGGCAGCACCTGCTGCTGAGCAGGCCGATAGTCCTCCACATCCTCCATCTCCTCAGCCACCTACGGGTATTCCCGCCATGCCTACTGAGGCAGTACAGGCATTAGCAGCTTTCTTTGCAGCAATAGCTGGTCAAGCTCAGACTGGTCAAGTTCCACCTGTAGTGCCTCCAACTACTCCTTTAGTTCCACCACCAATACAGGATGTATCCATTTCCAAGAAGCTGAAGGAGGCTAGGCAATTGGGTTGTGTATCTTTCACTGGTGAGTTGGATGCCACTGTGGCAAAAGACTGGATTAATCAGGTGTCCGAGACTCTCTCTGATATGGGATTAGATGATGACATGAAGCTGATGGTGGCTACGAGATTATTAGAGAAGAGGGCTCGTACTTGGTGGAATTCGGTGAAGTCCCGTTCCGCTACTCCTCAGACATGGTCCGATTTTCTCAGGGAATTCGATGGTCAGTATTTCACTTATTTCCATCAAAAAGAAAAGAAGAGAGAATTTCTGAGTTTGAAACAAGGAAATCTAACTGTAGAGGAGTACGAGACTCGTTTTAACGAGTTGATGTTATATGTGCCGGATCTGGTGAAATCTGAGCAGGATCAGGCCAGCTATTTCGAGGAAGGGCTCCGTAATGAGATCAGAGAGCGAATGACAGTGATTGGTAGGGAGCCACATAAGGAGGTGGTACAGATGGCTTTACGGGCTGAGAAGCTCGCGACTGAGAATAGAAGGATTCGGACTGAGTTTGCAAAAAGGAGGAATCCTGGTATGTCTTCTAGTCAGCCAGTAAAAAGAGGCAAGGACTCAGCGACTTCAGGGAGCACTACTTCTGTTTCCGTGACATCTCCTCGACCTCCATTTCCACCATCACAGCAGAGACCTTCGAGGTTTAGCAGATCTGCTATGACTGGTTCTGGGAAGAGTCTCGGAGGTTTTGACAGATGCAGAAATTGTGGGAATTATCATAGTGGGCTATGTAGAGGGCCAACAAGATGTTTCCAATGTGGACAGACGGGTCACATTAGGAGTAATTGCCCACAGTTAGGACGAGCCACTGTAGCTGCATCATCTCCACCAGCTCGCACAGATATACAGAGGAGAGATTCTTCTGGGTTACCACCGAGACAGGGAGTAGCCATACGGTCTGGTGTGGAGAGTAATACCCCGTCACATCCGCCTTCGAGACCACAGACTCGTACCGCGACAAGAGTTTTTGCTGTGACAGAAGATGAGGCACGAGTCCGACCTGGAGCAGTGACAGGTACTATGTCTTTATTTGATAAAGATGCTTATGTTTTGATAGATTCTGGCTCAGATAGATCTTATGTGAGTACGACATTTGCATCAATTACTGATAGAAACCTGTCACCATTAGAGGAAGAAATTGTAGTGCATACCCCTCTAGGAGAACAGTTGATTAGAAATACTTGTTATAGAGACTGTGGGGTAAGGGTAGGTGAGGAAGAATTTAGGGGTGACTTAATTCCTCTAGAGATCTTGGATTTTGATTTAATATTAGGTATGGACTGGTTAACTGCACATCGGGCGAACGTGGATTGTTTTCGAAAAGAAGTTGTTCTTCGAAATTCGGAGGGAGCAGAGATTGTGTTTGTAGGGGAACGTCGAGTATTACCATCTTGTGTAATCTCGGCCATCAAAGCTTCAAAATTAGTGCAAAAAGGGTATCCGACTTATTTGGCATACGTTATCGATACTTCAAAGGGGGAACCTAAGTTAGAGGATGTCCCAATAGTAAGTGAGTTTCCTGATGTATTTTCTGATGATTTACCGGGAATACCTCCTAATCGAGAGCTTGAGTTCCCTATTGATTTACTTCCGGGTACCGCACCTATTTCTATTCCTCCATATAGAATGGCTCCAGCAGAGTTGAAGGAACTGAAAGCCCAGTTGCAAGATTTGGTGGATAAAGGTTTCATTCGCCCTAGCATTTCTCCTTGGGGAGCACCAGTCCTATTTGTAAAGAAGAAAGATGGCACTCTTCGATTGTGTATTGATTACCGTCAGCTGAACCGAGTGACCATCAGGAATAAATACCCTTTACCCCGGATAGATGATCTTTTTGATCAATTACGAGGTGCTATGGTATTCTCTAAGATTGATTTGAGATCTGGGTACTATCAGTTGAGGATTAAGGAGCAGGATGTACCTAAGACTGCCTTCAGGACGCGTTATGGGCATTATGAGTTTCTGGTGATGCCGTTTGGTTTGACTAATGCCCCGGCAGTTTTTATGGATCTTATGAACAGGGTGTTCCATCCATACTTGGATAAGTTTGTGATAGTATTCATCGATGACATCCTGGTTTATTCGAAGAATGATGATGAACATGCTGCCCATTTGCGCATTGTGTTGCAAACTTTGCGCGAGAGACAACTCTATGCCAAGTTCTCTAAATGTGAATTCTGGTTGAAGGAAGTGGTTTTCTTGGGACATGTGGTGTCCGGAGCTGGAATTTATGTCGATCCCAAGAAGATTGAGGCAATCTTGCAATGGGAGCAACCGAGAACGGTAACTGAGATTCGTAGTTTCCTTGGCTTAGCCGGTTATTACCGGAGATTTGTTCAGGGATTTTCTTTGATAGCAGCTCCTCTGACTCGTTTGACTCGTAAAGGAGTTAAGTATGAGTGGGATGATGTTTGTGAGAATCGATTTCAGGAGCTAAAGAACCGGTTAACCTCCGCTCCCGTTTTAACACTTCCTGTTAGTGGAAAAGAATTTGTGGTATATAGCGATGCATCTAAGTTGGGATTAGGGTGTGTGTTGATGCAGGACGAGAAAGTAATAGCTTATGCTTCCCGACAGTTGAAGAAGCACGAGACGAATTACCCTACTCATGACTTGGAGTTAGCAGCAGTAGTATTCGCATTGAAGATTTGGAGACATTATTTATATGGTGAGCGTTGTCGGATTTTTTCTGATCATAAAAGTTTGAAGTATTTGCTCACCCAGAAAGAGCTTAACTTGAGACAGAGACGATGGTTGGAGTTGATTAAGGATTATGACTTAGTGATTGATTATCATCCGGGAAAAGCAAATGTTGTAGCGGATGCCTTAAGTCGTAAATCCTCATCGTCGTTAGCAACACTTCAAAGTTCTTATTTTCCGATGTTACTTGAGATGAAATCTCTAGGGATCCAGTTGAATAATGGTGAGGATGGAACCCTACTTGCTAGTTTCGTCGTGAGACCTTCATTGTTGAATCAGATAAGAGAATTGCAGAAATCTGATGATTGGTTGAAACAGGAAGTTCAAAAGCTGCAAGATGGAGAAGCTAGTGAGTTTAGACTCAGCGATGATGGTACTTTCATGCTTAGAGACCGAATTTGTGTTCCTAAGGATGATCAATTGAGACGAGCTATTTTGGAGGAAGCTCATTCTTCCGCCTACGCTTTACATCCCGGAAGCACCAAGATGTATCGGACTATTAAAGAAAGTTATTGGTGGCCGGGTATGAAACGAGACATAGCAGAGTTTGTAGCGAAATGTCTCACATGCCAACAGATCAAGGCGGAGCATCAAAAACCGTCAGGTACTCTTCAACCTTTATCGATTCCTGAATGGAAGTGGGAACATGTGACTATGGACTTTGTATTGGGTTTGCCGCGGACACAAAGTGGGAAGGATGCTATTTGGGTGATTGTGGATAGATTGACTAAGTCCGCCCATTTCTTGGCTATCCATAGCACGTATTCTATTGAGAGGCTGGCAAGACTTTATATAGATGAGATTGTGAGATTACACGGAGTCCCAGTTTCTATTGTGTCAGATCGAGACCCTCGATTTACTTCTCGATTTTGGCCGAAATTTCAGGAAGCTCTTGGAACTAAATTGAGATTTAGTACTGCATTTCATCCACAGACAGATGGTCAATCTGAGAGAACTATTCAGACCTTGGAGGATATGTTACGGGCTTGTGTCATTGACTTTATCGGGAGTTGGGACAGACACTTGCCATTGGTGGAGTTTGCTTATAATAACAGTTTTCAGTCTAGTATTGGGATGGCACCATACGAGGCTTTGTATGGAAGGAAATGCCGAACTCCGCTCTGTTGGGATGAAGTAGGTGAGAGGAAATTGGTGAATGTGGAATTGATTGATTTGACAAACGATAAGGTCAAAGTTATCCGAGAGCGATTAAAGACAGCTCAAGATAGGCAGAAGAATTATTCGGATAAACGAAGGAAAGATTTGGAGTTTGAAGTCGACGATAAAGTTTTTCTTAAGGTTTCTCCTTGGAAAGGTAATAATTTGAAATTTCCAAGAATTAAATCTTATTTGATTATACTATTGTGATAATTTGTGGTATTTATTGGATGATGAAAGGTGTGATTCGATTCGCGAAGAGGGGAAAGCTCAATCCAAGATACATTGGACCTTTTCGTATCATTGAAAAGATTGGGCCAGTGGCTTACAGACTTGAATTACCCCCAGAGTTAGATCGAATTCATAATGTCTTCCATGTCTCGATGTTGAAAAAGTATGTTCCCGATCCTTCTCACATTTTAGAGACACCTCCCATTGAGTTGCATGAGGATTTGAAGTTCGAGGTGCAGCCTGTACGTATTCTAGATCGAAAGGATCGAGTGCTAAGGAACAAGAGCATTCCAATGGTGAAAGTATTGTGGAAGAATGCTCGAATGGAGGAGATGACGTGGGAAGTCGAGAGCCAGATGAGAAACCAATATCCACATCTTTTATTCGAATCAGGTAAGTGAAATTTTGAGGTCAAAATTTTATTTTAAGGGGGGTAGTGCTGTAAAGCCCGACCTTATAAAATACTATTCATGACATACATGTGATGATAGCATGATTGCATGCTAGGAGAGTCCCGAAAAATTTACAAAAGTCGGTATTGTACCTAGAGGTACAACAAAGTTTATTTAATCCTCGAACTAGATCAAATAGGAATTTTAAGGTGAGATTAAGAGTTTCATAGTTCATGGATGACTTAAAATGGTAATTTGGAGTTTGAGGATCAATTTGGAGTCAAATCGGAATTTTCACTAACTAGGGGCAAAATGGTCATTTGCCACCTGGGGACAAAATGGAAATTTTAGAAAAGATTTTTTTTGACCCCATTTGACTTATTAGAGTATAATTTGACTTATTGAAGTATGATTTGAGGTTTAGAAGTGAAAAATTTTAATTTCGGTATAATTTGGAGTATAGGGGTAAAATGGTAATTTTGCCACCTCAGGGGCAAAATTGTAATTTTCCACCACCAGGATATTTTTTCCAGCACATGGTCTTCCTTGTCTTCATCTTTGACCCTTGACTAAACATGTGGTGGAGATAAAATGTTTAAATTTTAAAATTTTAAAAACGGGCCAATGACATGATGCCATGTGTCATGCCTTTATTAATTTATTATTTTCCTTTTTAAAAGGCACAAAATCAGCCCATCTTCCACCCCATGGCCGGCCAAACCAGCAAGAAGAGAGAGAAAACAAAAACAAAACCCTAGAGAGAGAAAATCAAAGAAAAAGTGTGAATTTTCAAGGAAATTAAGTGAAAAAGGTGAGTTTTTTCTATTAAGCTTGAGTTTTCTTATTCCCAAGCATTTCTCTTTATTTTCCATGATTAAATTACATGTTTTCATGATGAATTAAATTCTGGAAAAATGGGTTAGGAGAGAGAAAGTTGTTGGATTTATTTGATTTTAATTTATGTTAGTGTTTTTAGTTAGTTTAGCATATTTAGAAACAAAACAACAAGAAAAGAATTTATTTTCTCCCCCAACCATTAATGGCTGAATTTACCATGTAGTGAGTGAGGATGAGTTTGATTTTATTCTAGGAGAATTGGTTAAGGAATGTTGAATTAAGAGCCTAGAAAAATAATGGGAATTTTCGGAGCAAAAATATGAATTTTTACCCACTAGGGGTATTTTCGTAATTTGCTGTTGGGACTGATAATTTGCACCACACTGAGGGACATTAAGTTAATTTGGGTGCAATTGAGGTATAGAAACTGAAAAGAATTAAATTGGAGTTTAAACGGACCCGTTAGGAATTTAATCGGGTGATAAGACGAATTAGGCCAATACCGGGTTTAGATAGTTACCAGTGCATTTTGCATTCCATATCATGCATTGGTAATCTAAATTAATTTAATTTTGATTTAGTACCAACTTGGTGAAACTCTCGATTTTGTATTGTGTCAAGGTGGTGAGTCCTCCGATAAAGGCAAGGAAATTGCATCCGAGGACCAGTAGACAGAGTGCTTCGAAAGTCTGCATTCTAGACATAGTGAGTAAACTTACTATCATTTTAATTATCTAGGGTGGTTTTTAGATGCTTTCATGAATTCTATGGAAAAAGGAATTTAAAAAGATAAATTTTCATGTTTTATGAATAAATGAGTTTCAATGAAATTAAATTATAAATTGTTTTGAAATTAATAGTGATTTTGAAAAATAGAGTACACGGAGACTGTTAATTGTGGCAATTTGATTGTTTAAATTAACTGGCTTATGATAAATCGAGCATGATTGGCTAGTTGGCAATTGTATTGAAATGCGAATTGTTTGGTTACCTTGAAAAAACTACGAATTACAAAATTGCCATATCATGTTATTGAGTTTTATTATATGGTGGATTATATATTAATTAATCACTGCAGTAGGGGGTTTCTGTGGACCAGCCTTTTAGAGGGGCACGGTAAACCCCATTATATTCTTACCTCGAACGGAGAGGCGCGTAGGGTATCTCCTGGGGTAAAGTTTAGGGTTCACTTCACGCTAAACCACCACGTGAGGGGGAACTCAGCCAACGCCAAGGAACGGCTATGTTTTCAAAACAAAAACATGATTTATGTGAAATGTGAATTTTAATAGCCTTGGCGGTCTCGGTAGGATGCCTCGGCCAAGGTGTCCCCGAGAATGGATTTATGGCACAAGCCTAGATTTTTATGAGATTCATAAGCCTCTTTACGTGTTTCGAAAAAAAATGTGTTCTAATGCTATAACACAGTTTATGATGATTTACTTTATTGTCTCCATGTACTCAACTCTAGATGTTTAGGATGATGTTTGTTTACTCATTGAGATTTTATAATCTCACCACCCTCCTTTCCACCCATTTCAGGTTCAATATAGACTGTAGATAGCTGATCTCATCGAGGACTACAGTGGGATCTGCATTTTCCAAACCGTAGGTTCAAAGTCCTCTTTACTTTTGTTTATCCGGGGGCACTCTTGTTATTGTAAATTAAATTAAATATTTTGGCTTACTGTATTTAAGTATGTATAAATTTATTTAGCTTTTACGTTATAAAAATTATTCACGTATAACTCTATAAATATTGTTTTATAAGAAAATAGAATATTTTACTTAATATTTCTTTTATTTTCTTATTATATTCAAATAACCATAATTTCGTTTTAAATGAAGATTTTAGACTTTTAAACTCATTTTGAATATGAATTGTGTGTTTTGTACTTGTACATTACGTTTTAGCCAGTTTTAAGATTTTTGAGAAAAATGACCAAAATACCCTTGTGAGACGAAAAATTAATATTTTATTTGTTTAAAGTTGGAAACAGCTTAAAATATTTTAGAACACGATATTTGACAATGGTTGCTCACAAGGGAACAGAGAAACTGATAGTAAAGCCTTCCGGGGTTTCGGGTTGACATTTCGGGCAATAAGTGTCTACCGGGACACCGCGGCGGTTGTCACGGGCTCGAGGGGAGTACCGGGTCGTGACATTACAAATGTATTGAGGAGACCTATTTATAGGCAAATAACCTCCCTTATCTCAATAAAATTTATAAAATAAAGATAACACTTAAGGATTAGATAAATTAAATCCTAATCTAATCTAATTTACATCAAATCTAGATATAGATAACATAAATAGATATTTACAAAAATATTCATAACAAAATTAATATTTTAAATTTAAAAATTAATTAAAATTATTAAAATTTTAATCATAGTAATATTTAAATTATAAATAAAATATTAATATTTAATTTATTAATATTTTAAATAAATTATAAATTATTAATATTTAAAAATAAAAATAAATAATTATATATTATAATAAAATGTATTGTTGTCTTTTTATCACTTATTCCTTTGTTATTCTAAAATTATTTTTACCAATCAAATATTGCAAATAAAAAATAATAGTAATTCTGACCTTATTACATTATGTAAATCAAACTATATAATAAGATTTTCATTGTATTCATATCTTATTCTATTCTATTTCATTTTATCATGCGAACCAAAATTTTGTAGATGATTTGTAATAATTTTGTAGTGCTAGTTGTGTCCTTCAAGTTGCAGCACAAGTCTCATGTTTATAAAAAAATTGAACTAATCCTAATTTGGGTAAGATTTTGCATAACTTTTATGTTAACTGCAAATTTTCCTTAAACTCAAAAAAAAAAAAAAAGAACTGCTAAATTTCCTTAGACTAATTAAAGTATTAATTAAATTCTTGAAGTTCTTAACTTTTTTTAATTAAGTCCAACTTTTTTGAATTGAATCCAACTTAATTAACCATTTTTTACATTCTCAAGGAAATAATGTTATGCTGCAATAAAGTTCTCATTATAATAACTCCTTATACTACTTTTTACAAAACATAAAACATTTCAAAGCCTTTATTTCAAGTAATTGATATTCATAAATCTTTTGAAAATAAAAAATATCTTTTACAAATAATAAATACTTAATACAAAATATATCTATATACAACACATACAATTACCCTACCTAGTGAAAGAGGAAGCTTTTATATGGTTTAGCCATTTACGGCTTTATTAGATTAGATTCTTCAGTCTGAAGGGCAATAAAAAAAAAAAAAACACATTAAATCCATTACACCAAACTAGAAAAACTTGGTCAATATATTACACTTTTTACTCTTTTTCTCTGTGTAGATATCAAAATCTGCTACAAGGAAGATACTAGTATAGCTCACCGCTGACCTCTCCAGGAGCTGCTGATATACCTAGGTTTTCTTCTGTTGTTATATTTGTTGGTTTCCGGTCCTGATAGGATGAAATTGAACACTTTTATTTTGTTAATAATATAAATATACTCCAAAGAAAAAAAAACAATTGTTATGCTTGTTTGGAAATTACTAGGTCTTCATTGCCTCTTCATAGGTTGATAATTCAGAACTTGAATCCCATCTTTTGAAAATAAAAAATATATATATATATATATAATACTTAAAAATTCTTAAATTATTTAAAAACATTTAAATAAATATTTTATTCTTCTATTCTGTTCAATTAAATCCATGAATTTTTATTTTAAATCAAATAAACTTTTATAATTAACCATTAACTAATTATCATTAATCAACATACTACTTGTTATTTTATTATTACGTGACGTTGACATGATATTCACATTACACTAACGTGAAAAATAAAATCATATCATTACACCATATCATCATAATCACTACATACATAACATAAAATAACAACTAACATTTTCATTAATATTAATTAATGAACCATTAAATCATCATAATCATAACATATGTAACATAAAATAACAATTTAGTATTCTTATTAATATTAATTAATCAACCATTAGATATGATATCTTATTTGATTAAAAATAAAAATATAAAGACTTAATTGAACGTAATAAAATAATAAAATTTTATTTAAATTTTTCTCAATAATTGTAACATTTTTTTAAATATTATGCCAAAAAATAAAAACCTGTTGAAACAAATTAAAGGAGCATTTTATAGCATGTCGGCAATATTTTTAACAGAAAAAACCATGAAGGATCTGAGCAGTTATTTCTAATGCTTATATTGTTTGCCCCTCATCTCTTATTCACCCATAAAAATGGTCAAAGCTATTGAAAAAATGCCACATTCCAGCATCAACTTTACATTCACTTTTTTCTCATTAAGCTCACATGGCTTGACTGGAAAAACATAAATACATAGAAATATATATATATATATATATGTATAAGAATATTTGAAGAAACAAATGACATCCAGAAAGCCAATGTATTGAGTTTTCTAAATTACCTTCTACGTCTGTTTTCAATTTTCTTTGATTTCCCACACTCACCAAACAATGAAAATCGTCCACTTCTTCGTGCTCGAACAGGGGTTCCCTTTACCTGTGTTTTTTTTTTTTTTTGAGAAGAAAAAAAACAAAGGTCATGTTGCAAATTCTTGAAAGCAATTCCAGTTACCTTGATTTGTTGAGAGAAAGCGAGGGGAGAGGGGCTGTAGCAACTGCCTACCTTTGCCCTTCTATGAGGCTTGGTGTTGTTCCAACAGAAAAGCCCACTGCATCCTCCATTTCCTGACCCCGAATCATATCCACTAAAGAATGACCGGGAATGAGCAAATGAAGTTCACAACAGTAAAAAAAGGCAATAAATTCCCCAAACAATTGCTAAAACAGCATTGCTACACAATACTGTGATTGGAAACAAGCATAAAACAAATAACCTACTCTTGCTAATACTGAGCGAATAGTAAAAGGATCTGAGTAATACACAAAATCAAACCACTGGCTTGCAAGATCATTCCTAGCTAGTTAAGCAGACAAGAGAAAGTACAATGACACAACAATTAATAAGCTAATAATGTTTCATCCATTAACTTCTCTACTGAAAAGCTAACCTTCAGATCAATTTAAACCAGAAATTGAAAGATTTAAGAACAAACTTTTATTCCACAATTCACTGAGAAATCAACCAGAAATTATGATGTAACTATATTGATAACTTATGATGGAATAGAGAAACTTTTAGACATGATTATGATTTAAAGAGGGTTCAAACCCTTGTCATTTTTTTTTAGCCATGGACTATTAGTATTAGCTTCTAGTTATGATGAAAAATAATCAATCACCATCATACTGAATAGTTTCAAGAACGTTATTTTCAATATGATGGCTATATGACTTGAAATAATAGTATTACAATTAATGATTGCATTGACCTAACTAATTCAACAAATGCCTTTAAATCAACATTACGAATTTGAAGAGAAGAATTGCTAAATAGTGAAAATATTATGCAAAACCAGTTATGAGATTAGTCAAACTCACAGGTTTTCTTTGCTTAAACTGCTATTGTGCAGCAAGCTGGGAGACATGGGATATTGATCACCCCTTCTAGCCATCTGGTCCTTTTGAATCGCTTGTCCTTGACCATCATTTGTTTTCAAAATTTTAAGCTCATGGTTTAGTTCATCCTCCCATTGCTGGGAGGAGAATGCTGAGGAATTCATTGATCCCAAATTACTTTGACGAAAGACCTCTTGAGGCAGAACCTGATTCTTTTCAGGCTTCAACCGACTCAATGATCCAGGAGTGCCTTTCTCTGCAACTTGTAACCAGGCAGTTTCTAACCTTTGCTCACGTATAATGGATTCAATTCTCTGCATCGGAATCTCTTGTCTACTCTCCTTTGAGCTGCCAATTTCAGCATTGCCTTCAGCTAATAACTCAGGTGTTCGCACAATGGATTGTGCCGAGCAATTAGAATAATCTTGTACTCCTCTCAGTTTACCTTCCAAATCACTAAAACTTTCCTTGGATACTTTTCGTGACTCCTGATGTAAGTTTAAACTAGAAAAACCATCTCCCACAATTTTAGAAATGGCCTTTCTTTCCTTCTCAATTTCGACAGCAGTTTCAGCCTGCTGCAGACTTTCCGGCTTTTCAGCTGGATTTGCATGGTTTAAAGAAACCTCACCATTTGTCAAGAGAATTATTCGAACTTCTACATTACGTCTCATCACTATTTCAATAGAGTTTGTAATACTGCTCAAAAACCTTTCAGCCCTAGACTTGATATCTCCATCCCCAAATGCAAGATAGGCAATTAGAACACCTGCTAGTAGAAAAATTGATAGTGAGAAATAAAGAAAGAGAAATATATAAATGCTCTAGTAAAAACTAAGCTTCTCCATGAATGTACAGCATGTGCAGATCATCGACTGGATAAAGCAATAAAAGATGAAAAAGAACAGGTAGAAGCACAAATATAGATGGAATGATTAGACTATCTTAGTTGAAACTCTATATGCATCAAACCTTTAGATCACGTTTCCATTCATAGAAAACTTCAAAGAACAAAATCCCAACGATTTTTTCCTTAAGGAAACATACACACATGTGCATACATGCTAGAGAAAAGGTATAATACATATCAAAATCTTTGAAGCTTTTCTCTTAGAAACTTGACAACATTGGCATAATATGTACATAGCCTATGTGCAACAAGTACAGATATGGATCCCCACATTGGTGATCTACCAGTTAATCCCTTTGAATAGGACAACAATGCCATTCCAGAGAATCTTTGAATTAAAGCGCCAACATCAATTAGAAATTTTTACCTATAAAGCAGCTGGGAAGCAGTAGTGCTTGGAATACTGGACCCAAGACACCATTTAATTCTATTATAAGTGTCCAAAAACTTCACAAATAAAATTCTTAAACTTCTGAGGCATATCCAATGTTTGTTCCCTTTTAGGATATATGTTTAAAATTTAAAAATTTAGATTATACAATTTGATAACATAAGTAAAACATGTCTCAAGTCTATTTACTAAAATTTCAAATACAATGACAAGTTCCAAAAAAAATGTTATTAATAGCATAAAAAGAAGACTTGTGAGATGAGTCTGTCATGAAATTTCAACTAAAAGGTTGACAGAACAACAAAAGCTAACATAGATTTAAGAAGTAGCTGAAGAGTGTCTCTCCCTGTAAAAATTGCCATCTCTTAATGTTGCAATAACATATCACGTGTCAAGGACCTTTATGGTCCATCTCACAAGCTAACTACAGCAAGATTGATAAGACCAATTTCATGTGAATTTATCAATAAAGTTATATTTTGTTTTGCAATTTGCAAAATGATACGAAAATAGTTTAAACTTTATGGGCTTACCTTCTACTTCAGCGAGAGACAAAAGCTTCCCATGAGCATGTAGCAGCTGTCTCAATGTCTTTGAGTGGCACTTGTCAATACACTTTGCCCAGATTTCATCTAATTTTTCTGAATTTCTGCATGTAAGTATCATATTTCCACTCAAATTATTGTCACATGCAGCAGGTAAGGCACCACCATCCATAATTCGACCTTGTGAAGGTTTAAGATCAGAATCATAACCATCAATCCTTGACAATAATTCTCCCTGATGGTTGGAATTCCCATTCACATATTTGTGTAAGGATGCAGGAGAAGTTGATTTCCGAGGCATATACTGAATTCCTGACTTTTGCTTGTAAGCTGTAGCTTCCCATGAAGTGCTTGATGGGTCATCCTCCGTAGTCTTAGAGCTCTGCCTCCGGCTGCTGCCTGACTGAGTGAGATCTGGTGAAGGCAAGGAACCAAGCTGGAGCAGAGTTGCCGTAAACCATGTTGAACGTTCACTTGAAACCCTTAGTTGTTTCTCAGCTTCTGAAAGAAGCTTCAAAGCATGTTTTAATCTCTCCAGTTCTGCTTCACTCACTGCAGAGGACATCAAAGATCCATAAGGATACATTGAAAATATTAACGATAATGTAATAATAATAAATATGTAAAAGGTATTAGGTACTCAGAAGAAAATGCAACATGGGTATCATCTTTCTTTTTTTCTTTTTTTGGTACAAGTGTATCATCTCTTTGGCATCCTCACAACCATTGAATAGTACTGATGAAGTATATACAGCTATGGATAAAAAATCATTAGATGCAAGAGACACAAGAAACTAATATTTAGTGCATCTCCATTCTAAAGAGCAATAAATACAAACTAAACATATTCCCATAAACAGTCCACTATATGGGCAATATTGCACCTGCATGTACCATTGATGTCCTTGATCTTGTTCTCCCTCTCATGAAAAGAATATCCTCCATTAAATTACATATTCTCATCATAGCATCTGTAGATCTCCTTTAAGTGTTCAAACTAGCCTAAACATGTTTTCTTCATTTTGTTATTACTAGACACAATATGTCACTTGTACTGTCTATTTATGCTTATACATGGATTGCATCATTTTCATATCAGTTGCACTCATGCTTTGTCCATTGATCGCTTGTCTTAACATTGTGCAATTAAGTTTTTTCCTTAAATTTCTGAATATTTTGAGGTTACACAACTCCCAATGCACTTCTCTGTTTCATTTATCATGCTTAAATCCTACAGATGACATTTCACAATTTCCCCCAATCCTTTGGGATAATTGAACCGAGATATACAAATACTCACTTTGTAATATGATCTCCAATTCATACGGACTCTCCTCCCAAATCTACTTGTAGCGGTTTTGCATTTTAAATACTCTCTTTTAGACCAGCTAAACCAAAGGCCTATAGATTCCATTGTTGGAATCTCCATAAGCATTAACCCTTGTGCTCATCCCAAATTTCACATCATCAGCAAAAAGCATACATTAAGACAGTATCCTAAACTAGTAAGTTCAAACAGCACTTGGACAAACAAATAAGGTGTTAAATTTCAGTAAATTACATCATTGATCCTTAACCTTTTCATAATGTTCCATTTTCATCCATGACCTAAAAACTTGATTTTTTCATCCATGACCATTTAAATTTGTTCCAAATCCATCCATCCATCAATATGCCACTAGAATTTGGATGCAATATGAATGGAATTTGCCACATTGCACTTTGGTGGACAAACACGTGACCAACTCCAACCAAATTTTAATAAATTTAGAGCAAATTTAAAAGATCATGGATGAAAAAATTGAATTTTTTGGGTCATGGATTTTTTTTTTTTTTATAATTAAGAGAGGGGAGATTCGAACCCTACTCTTTAGGCAGGGGAATTATACACCAACCAATGAGACAAATACTCGGGTGCAATTTTTTGGGTCATGGATGAAAATGAAACATTGCGAAAAGGTCACAAACTAATGATGAAATTTACTCCAAATTTAATCAATGTAGGAGCTTTTTTTATCATCATTTTAAAATTCTCCCTCACATGTAGGGACAGCAAATCTATCATATGGTGGCTTCATGTTTAGGGATAATGGACAAATTGTGTGACATAAATTTCACAGATACACATCACACATCTTTCACAAAAGAGCCAATATATAAGAATAGAGCCTACTATGATACCATGTTAAACTTTAAGACGACATCCAACTTAAATTCAAAGTTGATTCTTGACATAAACATATTGCTATTGGAAAATAATATATTATATTTCATGAGTCCATGCACATAACTACATCATCAATGTTCTTTATGGTTTGAATATATACAACACGGACTTTGTTTTCTTCCAAGACCCTTTAGAGGATTTCTCTATGGACTTTATTATAAGCCTTTTCTATGTCAATTAATATAACAAGCAAACCTTTTTGTTTTTAATGAAATCAATCGAGCAAAAATTTAGAAAGCTAATAACTTTGATGATTGATTTTTATGATTAGGATTTTGCCTCTTGTGGCTAGAGATGGCAAAATAAAAACCCCAAATCTAACAAATTCATGCTGCCTCATCATGATAAGAGCTTATTTTTTGTTTGAAAAATGGTTCAAATTAGGGTAGGGTGAACTTTTTCAAAAAAAAAAAAAAGAATTAGTGTCAAGGCAGGGAGGGATTTTGTTTAACCTGCTCCGTCCCATGACTATTGCCAAAATGCCTTTAATATTTTTACTTTATGTACTTTATAATTACCAAAATGCTCTTAATATATACCTTTAAGAGATACCCAAGGTTTTCTTCAATTTCCATTTTCCAAGTTAGATTTTATTTCAGATTATAGGTATATTTTAAATTTTCCCTTCAAATTCAATTAACATTTCTAGTGTCTATTAATTTTTCTTTTTCATTTTGGTTAGTTGTGTTGTTCATTAATTTCTAGTGTTGTATATACATATTTTATTTTTCAGATTTCTTTGGTTGTTTATTGTTTTTGTAAGTTTTCATTTTTTTTTTCTCTTGAATAATTTGTGTTGTTAGTTGCATGAAAGAAGTATTTGGAAACTTATATTCTTAAAACTTTGGTTTTATATTTTTTGGAGATTTGAATTACCTTTCATTTGTTGTGGAACTCTTTGCTTTTAAAACTTTTTATTTTTCCTTTATTTTTCTTCTATAGATTTGTGAAAATGCAAATAGATTAAATATAGATTAAAGGTTATGGTGGGTTGGTTTCTTCTGAAAATAATCCCAAGCCTGAGCAGCAAGCAAGATGAGGTCAAGTGAAAGCACACAAGTGGTCAAGTTGAGGGCCAGGCAAAGGAAATTCCACCCCGCCTTATTTCCATGCCTAACTGGGACCCTACTCCATTGTATAGAGCAATGCAAGACCATTTCAAGAAAACAACATTGCTTGGTTAATGCATTAGTTAAATAATAATAACTAGCATAGCTAAGATAAATTAAAACAACACATTTTAACAAGTTAACAAGTGATTTCATTAGTAGATAAAAAGCTCAACTTGAAGCAACCAAATACAAATGTTACATTTAAATTGAACTGAGAACAAAATGGGTTTTGATTGGCAGGAAAGAGTATAAGAGTTAGGGATTTTCTTTGTTTAGATGTGAATAGAGAATGGAATAGAAACTGAATTAGAGAAGGCTCTCCAAGTTTCTGTGGAAGTAAGACATTTGAATACAAATGGGAACCACTCTAAAGCTGAAGAGAAACTAAATTACAAGAGATCTACTTCCCAGTTGCTGCATAAGTAGGAGATTTTGGGTAGAAATGCAAACCACTCCTAAGCTATAAAAGATATCATGTCTAGTTAAGGCATAGAAAACCCTTTATTCTTACCCTATCCCGTAACTTGTGGAGCTCTCCCATCACACTTCCACAAAGACAACTTCTCAATCTATGCAAGGATTCGAACTCAATACCTCAAGGTCAAATGCTAGGCTTTGATACCCCCAAGAACTGAAAGGAAAATCCTATCCAGTAAAGGCAAAGAAAACCCTTATATTGTCACCTCACTCCCTTCATCCTAACATGTGGGGCTCTACCATCATGCTTACACAAAGACCACATCTTATCTTTTAGTGCAGGAATTTGAACTCGATACCTTGGGGTCACACACTAGGCTCTAAGTGCATGTTTGACCTAGCTTTTTTTCAGCTTATCTACTTCTTAAAAGCAAAAGCCAAGTCAAAAATGATTTTTTGAGAAGCTCTTAAAAAAAAAACAGCTTTTTTTTTAAGAACAAAATTTAAAAAAAAAATAGGTTAAAAAAAAGCTCCAAGGAAGAGCTTTTTCTTCTCTTCTTTTAAAAATATAAGAGAATTTTTATTTTTGTTCCAAAAATATCCTCATTCATTAAAAATAATTACAATATTATCTTCTCAAAAAAGAGAAATACCTTCTATGATAATTTTAACAAAAATTATAACTTATATAAAAAACCTTATTAAAAGAAATTTACCAAACAACTTTAGCTTAATTTTAAAAGCAATTATTTTTCATAAGAGCTTCATAATAGCTTTTAAGTTAGAAAAAAGCCAGGCCAACAGGCTCTAATACTACTTAAGTTGAACAGGATATCTGATTAAAACACAATGTACAACTATTTTGAACAAAGCTTTGGCAGGCCTTGCACTTTCTCTTCTGTTCTCACCGTTACCCCACAAACAATCTATACTTTTATCCTTTCCTTTCATTTTCTTCCCCTCTCAACACTTGTACAAAAATAACAGATGCTGCTTACATAGAAAACCAGGAAATAATAGAAAATACCATGCAATGATATTTTCATCAAACTACTAGGCTAGGTATGCAACCAGATAGAGATTCAACCTCTTTGTGGTTTAAGTAGCCTATCAAATAAATTGAGCACAAAAATCTACCCCACCAAATTGAGAAATCCGTACAAATGAAGCTAGTATGCATATTCTTATAGCTCATGCAAGCATGATTTCATTCATATTTTCAAGTACAAATTTTTAGTTTATACTAAGTGGTCAAAAAGCTTAGGAGTCTAAATATGCCAAGCGTATTTTTGTATAGAATTCAAACAAGTTTATGTTAATCTCTCTATTATACTAAAAGAAATAAAATGTGCCATGTCAATTATCTTTACAAGTTGGAATAAAATAAACTTGGACCTCCTATAAAAAAATTTTAATGTGTACTATGGAGCACCCTTGTAGATACTCGAACATCACTCTTCTAAGAAGGTTTGCTTCAAACACCAAATATCAAACAGTGAAAAAAAAAAGAAGCCTTTTTCATGATTACAGATTAGTTTCAGCTAATAATGTCAATCACTTAAAGTTAAAACTAGAGGATTGTTAGCTTCATAGAAACGTGTCATATCTGAAAGTTTAATCTTTTGAGTTGGATTAAAAATTCATTGAGATGCTTTACTTTAACATAAACGATAAGAAATAACAAATCCTGGTACCACAATGAAAAGTGGGTATTTCCTAATGCAAGACAGGCAGTCACTATCAACAATTCTTGATTCAGGAGAAAAAATTATAATTGTGGTGGGTAGACTAAGGTTTGGAACTTGCATTTTAAAGTAACAAATAGATAATTAAGTTTTAGCAAAGCTCTTATATTTACAAATCAAAACAATAAGATTATTCTGTGGCGAAAGCATAGTTCTAAACATTCAATGATATCGAGATTTCTAAAAGGGCATTTGGATGCCAAAAAGAAATAAAAATGCTACTCAGTTCAATTATTTCAGTTCGTTTTGTTCTGAACAACTTCACTTCAAGTCTTCAACCATTTATGTTTGCTCTCAATTTTTTTTAAAAACCAGGACAGAACTCATTTTCAACTCATAATATTTCTTTTTTTGGTTATTTTAATCTCTACAACAATTTTCCTTTTCATCAGATGCTGACTTGAGTACATCAAACAACTATATTCGAACATGGATATGCTATTTTTTATATCAAGAAGCTTTGAAACGATAATTAATTAATGCGATGATACTTACAAGCTCGTCCACCAAAGAATGAGTGGCTGTACTTAGAATCAACAATATTGTATGTTCCAGCAATGATATCCATAATAAGGCTGGCCAGTTGGGACATCAAAACCATTGGATCAACCCCAGAGTCCATCAATTCCCTAGCTCTTTTTACTGTTTCTGCTGTGTCAGATGACATTGCTAATTCCAAAAGTTCCAGTAACTTCTCATCTGAAACAACACCTACCTGCAGAAAGAAAGTAAGTGATACAAATAATATTCAAACCATTCATATGAAGTAAAGTTACTATAGTGCAAAATTTGACAAATAAGTTCCCCCTCTTATTCCAGGGACTTGCTGAACTTACTATATTCCAATATTTTATCCTATTAACCATAATACTATATCATTCATGAAGGCACCAATTACAACCAGAAATGAAGTACCAAGCCAAGGAAATATTTTCAAGCATACTCACAAGTTCATTGACAAGAGATGTAGTGATTCTTTTACCCAACAAACTTAGCTGGTCTAGCATAGTTTCTGCATCACGAAGTGAACCATCTGCATTCAATGCAATTAAATCCAGGGCATCTGATTCAACCTCAAGCTTCTCATCAGTAGAGATCTTCCTCAACCTTGCCATGATATCACCATCTTTTATTTTGTTGAAGAGGTATTTCTGACATCGTGATTGCACAGTACGTGGCACATTGTCAAGATCAGTTGTTATAAATACGAATACAACACGTGGTGGAGGATCTTCAAGAAATTTAAGCAATGCCAGCCATATCTTAGAAGGCAACAAATGACACTCATCAATAACAAAAACCTTGTACCGCGATGAGCTTGATGGAAGCCCCTTTGACAGGCTTTTCAAAAGGTATCTAACTCCATCAATTCCTTTTTTATTGGTGCTATCAACTTCCCAAAGCTCCCTGCTTTTCCCAGAAACAAATTCAGCACATTCTCTACAGTACCCACAAGGTTTAGCACCTTCGGTAGCAAGACAATTCAAAGCAGCAGCAAAAATTTTTGCTGTTGATGTTTTTCCAGTCCCGCGGGGACCTTGGAAAAGATAGACAGGGGCTATCCTTCCCCTTGAAACAGCATTCATAAGAGATTGTACCACAATATTCTGCCCAATCAGTTCATCAAAGAACATTGGTTTGTATTTCTGGCTCAAGCTCTTAATATTTTCTGGTGTACCCTCCTCTTCTCCTTCTCCTGTAAGAGCTACAATCTCTAGCCCATCTTG
This sequence comes from Theobroma cacao, assembly GCF_053813885.1. Taxonomy (NCBI): domain Eukaryota; kingdom Viridiplantae; phylum Streptophyta; class Magnoliopsida; order Malvales; family Malvaceae; genus Theobroma; species Theobroma cacao. The sequence continues at coordinate 10,145,899 of NC_142644.1, read as the reverse complement.
ACTCCTACAGCTTGATGACCATCTCCTTCCATCCAATCTACTTAGGGCCTCCAAATCAAGCTCCCCAAAGTTTGTAGAGAGCTCATCATCACTACACCTGGTTCCAATGGATGACCCTCCTCTCCTATCGCCACTATTGCTGAGCAATGGGAGAAGACCTTGAGCACTTCTTAAAGCAATTCTCTGCTTATTGGAAAGTGATGATGAATGTCTATGTCTATGGTACACCGGCTGACTTCCGCAGAGAATGCTACTTCCTTTCCTCCTTAAAGTATCAGAGAGGGAAGGAGAGTAACAACTCCCACAAACCCCTCTATGTTTTGGGGTCCTCTTTGTCCAATAGCAAGGAATCCCACAACCTTGCCGACCTGGCAAATCCAAAGGATCATCCACCTCGTCATCCCCATCATTCAATGAAATCGTGGTTGCATCCCACGAGCCAACAGTGCTTGGGTTCTGGTTAAAATACCTATTGTAAGAACTAGTTGACAAAGCTGGGGTGCTATAAGAATAAGAAGAATCCTCCTTTCTGCCAGTTTTCAACAATCTAGAGGATGCATGTGACCAGTTCTTCTGCTTGACTTTAAGAAGCAGTGGGGATGGCCCCGAAATCTTGCGGAAATCCTCAGAATTACTAAAATCTTCAGTGTCATCGGATTGATCAACAGAATCATCCCTTCCTAAATTTAAAGCCAATGCAGGATGAGCCTTGAGAAATTTTCTTGAATTGACTGAATTTCTAGCAACAGCACTCTTGTTTTGTTCATATCTAGAAAGAACATCCAAATGGGCACTATTTTTCTTATTCTTTTTGTTGGGCCCCAACATTCTTCTGGTGGATGGTGTGACTAATGAGACGAGATTTGCATCTCTACACCGGAACATCATTGAAGCAGAACGACTCTCACCCAAATAGGTATCACTCTTTGAATCCCCACAGTTCCTTGCATCACTCAAGCTATTATCATCAAAGCTGCCTTGAATCCAAGAAGAAGACTGCTCCCCATCATCATCATCAACATCATCATCATAATCATCATCCTCATCATCATCATCATCCTCTACATTTATTGATGATGATTTCTGACTCTTCCAATTATAAAGGAAGACCCTCTTCTCTTTCTCAATGCCATTACTATTAATGGCATTGTTTTTATAACCATGACCATTGCTTTCAACTCTAAAGGGTAACTGAGATGAATCCAAATAAGCATTCCCATTTGGCCTATTTAAACTTTCATTATCGAAATTGTTTCTTAAAGCACTACAAGTAGAAGCCGAACCTGCCGCTGCTGCTGCTGCTGCTGCTACAGATCTAGAGGAACTGAGAGGTGACTTCCAAGAAGAAGTGGTACCAGGATCCCGCAAAACGCGGGCAGCTTTCCGGATTTGCGTGAGCTCCTTCTTCAAGTGCAGCCTGCTTGGATCAGATATTCTCATATCCGACATTTTCTTTTTGGTTGGTTCAAATCAACAAAAGAAGAAGCACCCCGGAGCAACAAATACTAGAAACTGTACATTCCCATTTCATTGATCACATCCATAACCATGGATGGAAAGAAGAAAAACATAAAATCTTTTGGGAAGATAATTTTATTGGTTACTATTAGCAGCAAGGGGGAAGGGAAAGGGGGGTGAAGTGGAAAGGCAAGTGTTTGAATGCAGGCAGATCTGACAGGTTTTCCTTCGGACAGTGTTTTTCATTACTTGACTGAGTGTGGGGCTCTATCAGTGTGTAATGTAATGAAAATGAAATGGATAGTGGTTGGCTTCTTGTCAATGAGATTTTTTTTTAATTTTTATTATTATTATTATGTAATCTCCAAGCACTGCTAGGGTTTTTGTTGGCTTTCTAGTTGGCGCCCCCAAAATGAATTCTTCAAAAGTTGAATCTTGATTTAACGCGTTCTGTTTCAATTTGTTCTCGTCAAAATTATAAGAAACTCCCTCCAACCGCGGAGATCCCGGAATCCTTCTTTTTTTAAAAAAATATTTATAAAAATTTAAATAAATTATTATTTTTTGTAACATTAAATAAATTTTTATTATTAATTATTAATTAATTATTGATAGTTAAAATGTTACATGTTATTTTATAATTACATGATATTTTTACTCTTTAAAATGAATGATAAATATTATTTTGATTAATTATAATTAATCAACTGATAATTATAAAAATTTATTTGATTCAACATAAAAATACAAAAAACTAATTTAACGTTATAAAAATATAAAAATTTAATAAAACTTTTTAAATAATCTAAAGATGACAACAAAACATGTATATAAAAATTACAAATGATATATGATTAATTACAATTAATTAACTATTAATAATAAAATTTTATTTAATTTAAAATAAAAATACAAAAAATTAATTAAATGTAATAAAAAATTAAAAAAATTTTAAATTTTTTAAATAATTTAAAAAAATTTCAAAATATTGTATCTTTATTTTATGTTATTTTATTTTATCACGAATTTCCTTTTTTTTGTTTGCTTTGTTGGAAAAAAATTAAAACTATAAAAAGCACATTTACAAAAGCAAAGGGATACATGTGAGACATCTAGACAAAAATGAGAGGAAAAAGAAGATGATGTATTGAAGTATGTTTTATGACATTCACATTCACATCTAAATCTGGTCCGAAACTCTTCCCAAATACAAATAACTTAAAAAAAAAAAGCTGTGTTTCGTCCGCTTATGTCTAGAGATGTCAACTTGCTTTAGCAGAAATTTGGAGGCGGGAGTCACGCCTCAGTCTCGCTTGTATCATAAGCTTTTTATATATACATAGGTATAATATTTAAAAAAATTTTTGAACTAATTAAAAAAATTCAAATAAATTTTAATTAAAATATTATTTATCATCTCATATCAAGTGGTGCTAATGTGATATATTAACATATTATAATATATTAACATAATTATATAAATTATTTAGTTAAAATTATTATACAATACTATTATCTACTTAGACTACAATTATAGTTGTCAAATTGAGATAGTGTATCGAAATCTTATTATTTAATATTGAATATCATATCGTGCTGTAAGATACGATAAAACATATTAAAATTAATTTAAATAACATTTATACAAGTAAAATTAAGAAAAAAATTTTAAAAAAATAATATTTGTTATCGAAATCGAAGATTATAGGGTATAAATTAAAAAGATTATTATTTTTCTTAATTTAAAGTGTCAACATATTTCTCAATAATATATATTTTTAAATAAAATATATACCTATTATATTAATTTATTAATTAAATCATTTTTTTAGTATTATTTTTGTTTAAAATCTAAAGATTGAAACTCATAAAAAATAGTTTTTCATGTTTCTACTCAAAAAAAATAAAAAATTAAAATTTTTAATAATTAATTAGATTTAAGTTTATTAAAAGTAGATCGACTATATTGTACAATATATTCCGTATCGTAAGATACATATTGCATATCATAGATATGCTTTTGATGTTTAATCAAATGTGATACGGTTATAGATATGTATCATTTTTTACTAATATCTTATGGTATCATATTTTTCTGTAAGTATCGTGTATAGTACGATATTAATAACTATATTATAATATCTAGTTATAATTATACTACAATATTATTGGTTAGTTAGATATATATATATATATATAAAGCTAATTTTGTTCCTATTTTAATCCTAACTAAATAACAATATTGTAATATAACTATTAATTAGGTAATATTAATGTATAATACCTCTAATTAGATAATTTGTGTAATTATTTTAATATAGTTGATAATGACATAACATTCTGATGTGATATGATGACATAATTACACGATATTTTTATCTTTTACATCAATATCTTGCCAACGTCGAATAATATAAAAATATCTAATGACTTTTTGATTAATAATAGTTAACTAACTATTAATTATAAGATTTATTTGATTTAAAATAACAATATAAAAACTTAATTGAATGTAAAAAATATAATGAATTATTTGAATTTTTTTAATGATTCAAAAGTTTTTAAAGTATTATGCATATATGTATATATATGTATAGTATACTATAATATAGTATAGTGTATATATGTATGTATATCTTAAAGGATTAAACTTTCTTCTATTCATTTTTGTTAAATTACTTTAAATTACATTTTTCTTATAAATCATTAAAAAAAGAAATAAAAAAGGAAAATTAATAATTTTTTATTTTCTATTTTTTTATTTTTCCTTTGTTTCTTTATATGTTGGCATCATCTTTCTTTGTGTTTGTTTTTATTAGACCAAAAGATCCATACACATTTATTTAACAAAAAATAAATTCATATATCACGTATATATTAGATCAAATTATTTAATTTATTAAATTGAAAACGAAGTTCCCTTTCGAAACATTATCGTACTGCATTTCCATCAAATAATCAGTATGTTGCGAATGACAAAGTGAAGGACATTCAACTTTGAGGACTGTACAACAGTGAAATAATTTCCGACTGATAGAGCCGCCCAAGTTATCTGAATAGAAAAGATGGAATAATCAATAACGGTTTCTTATAACACAGGATAACATTAAGAGCACAACTGCTTCAGCTCCATATGCATTTACTTCTTACCTTGAAACTTCATTACTACTCTGTTTTACTTTTCTAATAAATATTATTGTGCATTAAATATCAATGGCCTATAAATTCCAACCATCAACGACTGTAATGCCTTTCTGTACAATTTAATGAATAATCCCCAGGAATTCCTCTTAAAGAAAAGCACACAATAAAATATTACTAACACACAATTAAAATGACTCCTAAATTGCAAGAGAATGACGTGGCAAGATTCATACCCTGTGCCACTTCCTTGGCTTCTTGAATTGCATCTCGGCCTTCTTCAAATATTGCGTAAAATCTAAAAAATTTCTCTCAAATCATGTTAAAAGGACACTTTGATTCTCTTCGTTTTAAAAATATAATTTTGTCAGTTTTGACTGTTTATACCAGCAACTAAAAAAATGGAACCTAATAAATGTCTCCTTCAACATTTAGACTACACTTTGATCCCTCTTATTTCAAAAGTATTGTTAGTCCCTTGACTTTTCAATATTATTTATAAATATAAAAAGTTATAATTACCCCAAATGATCGAAAAATAAAAAATAGACTAAATACCTAAATAAACCCTTGATGTACAAAAAAAAAAGTTAATTAAGCCGTTACTGTTTATTGCATTCAAATACACCGAGCATTTAGCTTATTAGTTTGAATCCCCTTCCCTCAATTTCAAAAAAAATAATTCAAACATTGTATTTTTATTTTAAGTTAAATAAACCCCTATCATTGACTGTTAACTACTTGTCGTTAGTAACAATAATAGTTACCACGTGACATATTAACATATCATTTTGAATTATTATATTGTTGCATGGCAAATTACATGGCAGAATGTTATTACTTAAGACTTGGCTTTTTCCCTTTTTGTCCAATCATGTGTCTTAAAATCATTGACTTAGGAATTTAAAATAAAAAATTGAAATAACCTAATTGGTTTGGCAATCTAACCTATTCTTTCCCAAATTAATTGGAAACATTTGATTGTTTCCATATTTCTCTTCTCGCGCCTCAATCTTGTCTTTCCTTCATGTTTAATCGAATCAATTTCTTTGGCAAAGAAAGAAATATAAGATATATTCCCTCTTGACCTTTTACTTTAATTTGGTTCTTCTCTTGTTTTTACCTTCCTTCCCCCATGCCTTCATTCTCTCAATCCAGCATGCAACCCAGAGAAATGAAAACACCATGTCAAATTTCATTATACCGGTCACAATCATAGTACAGCTTCTTGATTGATTAGATTGGTTGTTGTGTGCTTTTGTTGAAGTTGCGTTGATTTTGGATGTTTGGGTATGAGTTCTTGTTGATGAAATGGGTTTTGCATTTTTTTTTTTACATTTGATTCAAATTAAAGTGAATGCATATTATTAGCACTTTTCATAATTAATATTTTAATAGCAATTAAATTTAATAACCTTTTTCATCAACTTTGAACCCTAAATTGATTTAGCAAGGAACCGATTAGATTGCTAAACCAATTAGATTATTTTTTTATGTTTTAAATTTTTAAACCAATAATTTTAAGATATATGATTGAACAATAAAGGAAAAAGCCAAGTCCCAATCAACAATGTTTTTGCCACTTCATTTGCCACATGACAGTGTAATAATCCAAAATGATATATCAACATATCACGTGGAAGTCAAAATGATACATCCACATGCCACGTGGTAAATGACGTAGTATTAAAATGCCAACTGTCACTTTAACTTACGCCAGTTAATCAATGTATTAGAGATTTATTTACTTCAAAATAAAAATATAAAGACTCAACTGAATATAATAAAAGGATAAAAGCTTAATTACCTAGTTTAATTAGAAAATTATTATTTAAATTTTTTAGATTTTTTTACTTCAAAATTATGAGCTTTTTTGAATTGATAATAAAATAATCTTAAATAATTTCTTTTTTTTCTTTCTTTTAATTTTTATTTTTTCCATTATTATGTGTCTTTTTTTTAAAAGTTGAGAAACGTTGAATAAAAAGACTTTCATTATTATATAATTAAGTTAGATTATGATATTCTTTGTATTTTTTTATTTTTTAATTATCTGAGGGTAATTATAACTTTTAATATTTGTAAATAATTGTTAAGTAATGGTAATGAAAATTCAATGGGGCCAACAATGCATTTTGAAATCAAAAGGGACCAAGTATAATTTAGAGGTGTAATGAAAGGGGTTTTTTGTTTTTTACCCATACCACATCTCCAATTATGTGGACATTTTTCCAATTTAGGCCTATTCTCTAGGACTATGTGACTTATGTTAAGTCTTTGGGACTTCATAAATGGTGATTACTTTGTTTGATTATTTGTATTAGACCTTTCGGATGTTAATAATATATAGGGTAAAATACACTGATACTTTCAACGTTTGACCATAATTCCTAAATGTGACAGGTCTATTACTTTCATAAATGTACATTTCACCCCAATTGTGTAAACAGATTAATGCCTAAATGTGAAATGTCTAAAATACTTTTTTTTTTTCTTTCAAATGGTCGGCGACACTCCCTTACACTAATAGGCCATCCCGTGTTGGTCCCAAATAAATGTGCTAGAAGGGGGTGAATAGCACTTTTTGGTTCTTGAAAAGATGAGAAACTAATTTAAAAAGTAAGGAAAATAAAAATAGAGTAGACAATGCGCAGGAATTTAGAGTGGTTCGGTCCAAGACCTACATCCACTACCTTGATTATTCAACCAAGGATTTTCCAAACTAATCCACTATGAACAGTGAAATTCACAAGCTTTCACCAAGTTTTTACAATGGTTTTTACCAGGCTTAGCCAAAACCTTTCACAATAGTTTTTATCGGGATCAACTAAAACCCCAAACCTAACTTTTCAAGGCTAAGTTAGAACCTATACCTAATCAAGCAATCCTAACTTGAATCAATCCTTTAGAATGACTCGCTCACTCTAAGAATACAAGGAAAGAAGTGAAGAGAGTGTACGCATGATCACAAGGTTGATCTAAGTGGTACCAATGAAGTGTAGATCACAATTACAAATATGAGAGTTGAGTGTAGTAAATAAGCAACAAGTATTTACAGGTTTTTCAGCTTTTTTTTGTGTTTTTGGAAGCCTTTAATGCATTTCTAGCCGTTGGAACCCTCTTTTATACTTGAAAAATTAGCTCTGATGTGAGTTAGACAGTTTTTGACCGTTGAAAACAGTTTGGTAGCAATTTTGGCCGTTAATCTGTCTTCTAGTGCATAATTCAAAATTTCTAGCAGAATGCTTTTAGTCGACTAACCGATATCTTAGTCGACTAAGTCATCTCTGTTTTCTGATCCCAGTTTCTGGCAGTGTGCACTTAGTTGACTAACTCATTCCTTGGTTGACTAAGTTGGTTCTGTTTCTCAATACTCTTCAGCCCGCCAACTTTCGATTTAAATCTTAGTTGACTAACTCTTCATTAATTGACTAAAGGGCTTCTGTCTTGTTGATTAATTGTGACTTCCTTATTCTTATGCTTTTTGATATGTGCATTTAAATGATTGATTAATTATTTACATACAATTTTTGTCTTGCACACTCAAGTAGAAATATTAGACACAAATGAATGGAAATGTTTTATTATCATAAAAAACTAATGGAGCCAACAATCTCCCCCTTTTTGATGATGACAAAACATTCATTGGTTAACAACACAGTGTTCTTTTATTCTTTTTAGTTTTGCACAAAATGGAGATTTTCCTCCCCCTAAGTGTGTGCTCCCCCTTAGTGTGTGCATAGTTTTATTATTCATCTCAGCATGTTTTTGTTCTTTTCATATAGAAAACGCAATGTAAGGGTTTAAATTTTTTGACAGAATATATATACACAAGCTTATGGAACAATAAGCAGCAAGTGACAGGATGACAGAACATTATTACTACTTCAGCTTGCTGTCTGTCATATTATTTCCAAACTTAATTCATTCCAAAGGCAAATGCCATAAACCATCCAATCAAAATATTAATATTCGTATTTATTTTCATCCAAATTTCACTCACAATATCATATCAACAATTAATTATCAACATATCAGCTCAATGTCAGCATCAAAGCATCAGTAGAAACTCAATAACAGCTTTAAGTATTCAATCATCAGCTTATTAGCATTGCATCCATTCATAATCAAACCAAAATATCATGAGAATAAGTTTTCAATGCATTATCAGAATAAGTTCTCAACAGACTTTCAGCATCAGTCATCAGCAACAAAACAAAATAAATAAACAGTATCTCAGCATAAATGATCAGTATCCAATTTCAAGCTACCACAGACCATCTACCATAGACAGCCTAGCCATATTCAACACCCTAAATTTCTCCTAGATTTCTAGTACCTCTACCCTAACATTTTTTTTAATTTATTTTCCCTTTCTCTTAGCTTTCCACTTCTCCCCCTTTTTGTCATCATCAAATCTCAAGGATGCTTAATCATCTTGTGAAGAGCATGAGGGAGAGGATTCATCATTAGTGAAATATTTGACATTGAGGGGTTTAGGAGAAGGTTCTGGTGGTAATTTTTGTGGTTAAGGTTTAGGTGATGATTTGTTAGAAACTTCCAAGGGTTCTTGAAGAGAAGAGACAGGTGCTGGTCTAGCTTTTTCAACAATTATGGAGGATTTTCTTTTTTTAAGGAATTTGGTCTTGGTTGCCAGTCTCTTGATGCCCTTACCAGATGGTTTTGATTTGGCTTGTGGAGCTGTAGTAGCTTTCTGCTTTTCTTTCCCAATCTATTTCTCTACTGTGTGTGCTGGTGCAGATGTGGCTTGCTGTGTTTTTGCTTGAGCTGCTTCTTTCTCAACTTTCTCCTCATGAACCATTTGATGAAAAAGACCCATGATTGAAACCTTTTCAGAATGTGGAGGAGATGGTTGAGGTTCTGGTTGTGGATCTTGAATAGGTGGAGAGGTACCATCAAGAGATCTAAGAACTTTAGTCCCCTTATTTGATCTTTCTCCCTTCTGAAGCTTAGCTTCAAGATCAATCATTGGTTCAGCATATTTATCTTGAGGAACAGGGCTTTCAAAACTCTTAGCTAGGAAGGTAGGGCTTCATCAGCTTCCCTTGCTGGTGCTGGGCTTAGAGTTGCTGAAGTGTCCTTAACTGCAGGCTCAGCAGTGGATTTCCTTTTTTCCTTTATCATATTTTCAATCTCTACATGTCTTTCTTCCATTTTCACAATTTTTGTAGATTGCTCTGTAAGCTTCCCATCCATTCTCATCAACAGATTGAAAATCATTTCACTAGAAAATGGTGAGGGTGTTGTCTCTGTCTGTGTTGGTATTACAGAGACCTTGAGTGATTTAACAAAAGTTTCTCCATCTAACTTGTAACCCATCTTTGGTAGACTACCTAAATAGATAGCCTGATCTCTACTCTTTACCAGGTTCATTTTATATCTTCTAGTCCAAATTCCTTTCTTTTGTACTAGAGAAGTGATGACATTCCCATATGGTAAATTTATCTTGTCTCCTGCACAGGCTCTTCTCATCCTTTCAACCATAAATCGACCTAGATTCAGGGGAGTAGCATTGAATGCATGCTCCATTAGGCATAAGTCCTGAAGGCTAATGTAGCTAAAACTGCCACTTCTGCCTTGAATGTTTGCTGCTATAAAGTAATGCAAAATCCTAATTTGAGGACTAGTAATTAGGCCAGCATTACTTTTGAGGAGTATTTTTCTTTTCTCCCTGTAATTATTTCCCACAAGGAGGATGGGTCATAATTTTTAGGGAATTCAAACTCTCCTTCCTCACATTCGATTTAAGTAAACTCCTTAAATCAACAGCAGTTATAGTAAACTCCTTTCCATTTAAAAACACATTCAGGCCATCATCAAGATAATCATCAAAATCTTCAAGTTCCTCATTTCCTAATACAATACTTGCATAAAACTCTTTAACCAAATTGGCACTGTAGGATCGATTCTTAAAGGTACTATACTGCTTCAGTTTTAACTCCTCAAAATAATCAGATAAACTTGTCTGAATTTCTAGGGTTTCATTGAAACTATCCCAGTCGATGTATTTTCCACAAGTAATGAGGGCATTCTCTAATTTCTTGTATCTATCTTCATGTGCATTATTCCTAAACTTAGAAGATGAGGTGCTACCTTTCTCAGATGATTTTCCCTTATCTTTCTTCTTCTCTGTTTTCTGTTCCTTTTTCTTCTACGATTTTCCAGATTTTTCACTCTTCGATGTAGACCTAATTTTCTGTTTCTTTTTCTGTATTTATGCTTGCATGCCTTCTTCTAGTGGCTGTTTTCCTTTATTCTTCTTAGCAATTTCTTTGGTCAAAGAGGTTTTTGCCATTTTGGACTTGAGAGAATTCTTATCGAGGGTTTTGAGAATATGAGTGGAGAGGGTTTCAGTTTTGGGTGGGTGGGTTTCAAATGGAAGAAAATGTAGAGGAGATGAGTTAATGAGCAGTTTAATTTCTCCAAAAACCGTCTATCTCCCCCTTACATATTGTTAGTTTTTCTCCTGTTCAAAATTCAAATTTTGCCTCTTATTTTATTTTTCATTAGACAGTATTTTCTACCCATTCTCTTCACTCGATATACTGCTCATGTTCACTTTTTTATTCTTTTTCTCTTCTAACTAAATGAGTCTTATTATTTAAAGAGACATAATGCTCTTAGTTGACTAAGTGGGTTCTTAGTCGACTAAATGCCTACTATCCTTTGAGAAAATTTCAAAATTTTTCTTAAAGCTCTTGCATACTAACCATTCCTAAATTTCTTCTACTCTCACAGAATCTATCCTCATTTAAGGGTTTTGTAAAGATGTTAGTTAACTGATGTAAAGTATTTACAAACTTAATTTTAATATCACCTTTAACTACATGATCTCCAACAAAGTGGTGCCTAATCTCAATATGCTTAGTCCTAGAATGTTGCACAAGATTTTTTGAAATATTGATTGCACTTGTATTATCATAATATATTGGTATGTTATTTATTGACATTCCATAGTCTTTTAGTTGTTGTTTAATCCATAAGATTTGAGCACAACAATTGCCTAGAGATATATATTCTGCTTCTGCTGTAGACTAAGCAACTAAATTTTGGTTTTTGCTAGACCATGACACAAGCATACTACTTAGAAACTGACAAGTTCCACTAGTGTTCTTTCTATCTGTTTTGCTATCAGCAAAATCAGCATCTGAATATCCAACTAAACTAAAGGATGATTCTCTAGAGTACCATATGCCTAAAGTTTGTGTGTCAATGAGGTATCTAAAAATTCTTTTAACAGCAGTCATGTGTGATTCTTTGGGTTGAGATTGAAAACGAGCACACAAACACACACTGAATTGTATATCAGGCCTGCTGGCTGTTAAATAAAGAAGTGATCTGATCATACCTCTGTAGAGCTTTTGATCAACATCCTTTCCTTTTTCATCTAAATCAAGTTTGGTGGATGGACTCATTGGTGTACAAATTGATTTTAGCTTTAGCATATCAAACCTTTTGAGTATGTCTTGAGTGTATCTTTCTTGATTGATGAAGATTCCTTTCTCACTTTGTTTGATTTGAAGCCCAAGAAAATACTTCAGCTCACCCATCATGCTCATCTCAAATTCCCCCTACATTTCTTTAGCAAAATTCTTGCATAAAGCCTCATTAGTTGCACCAAACATAATGTCATCCTCATAAATTTGAACAATAATTAAAATCTTTTAAATATCTTTTGATAAATAATGTTGTATCAATACTACCTCTAACATAACCTTTTTCAACCAAAAATTTTGAAAGCCTCTCATACCAAGCTCTAGGAGCTTGTTTCAATCCATACAAGGCTTTGTGAAATTTGAAAACATGATCTGGTTTTTCATAGTCCTTAAACTCTGAGGGTTGCTCAACATAAACTTCTTCTTGGATGAAACCATTTAAGAATGCACTCTTTACATCCATTTGAAATAACTTAAAGTTCATAAAGCAAGCAAATGCAAGTAGTAATCTTATAGCTTTTATCCTAACAACCGGTGCAAAGGTTTCATCATAGTCTATTCCTTCCTCTTGGTTATATCCTTGGGCTACCAACCTAGCTTTATTTCTAATTACATTCCCTTGCTCATCTACCTTATTTCTAAACACCCATTTTGTTCCAACAATACGGTGGTTTATAAGCCTAGAGACTAATGACCACACATGATTTCTTTTGAATTGATTAAGTTCCTCTTGCATGGCCAATATCCAGTTTTCCTCGTTTTTTGCTTCCTCAAATGTTTTAGGCTCAATTTGAGATATGAAAGCTGAAAACACACAAGTTTCTCTTGTTGCTCTCCTAGTTTTAACACCTTGTGAAATATCACCTATGATTAGTTCTTGTGGGTGGTCTTTTGAAATCTCCAACTCTTTGATAGGTCATTATGCTGATTTTCAGTTCTTTACAGGGTTTCTATGGGTGGAGGTTCTGTTTCTCTTCCTAGAGAATTTTCTTCATCATTTTTCTTATCATCTAAACTCATCTCTTCCATTTGTTTTCCAAGCTCATCCTTATCATTTTCATCATTAGAAATTTCCTTTTGTAAGGTATTGGATTCATCAAAAATTACATGGATGGATTTTTCAACCGTTAAAGATCTTTTGTTGAAGACTCTATAGGTTTTTGAGTTTAATGCATATCCTAAAAATATAGCTTCATCATTCTTTGCATCAAACTTTCCTAATGGCTGTTTACCATTGTTCAAAACAAAACACTTACAGCCAAAGCTCCTAAGATGAGAGATATTTGGTTTCCTACCCTTGTAAAGTTCATATGGAGTCTTTGATATCATGGCTTTTATAGACACTCTATTATGAATATAAGCTGTTGTGTTAACAGCTTCTGCCTAAAAGTATTTAGGTAGATTATTTTCACATAGCATAGTTCGAGGCACTTCCTTCAAGGTTCGATTTTTCCTCTCTACAACTCCATTTTGTTAAGGTGTTCTAGGTGCAAAAAAATTATGATCTAACCCCTTTTCATTACAAAAATTCTCAAATTCATCTATTTCAAACTCACCTCCATAATCACTCCTAATGCTAACTATAGCTAGTCCTTTTTCATTTTCAACCTTTCTATAATGACTTATGAATGCTGGTAAAGCATCATTTTTATGAGCAAGGAAATACACCAAAGTGTATCTAGAGTAGTCATTGACTATTACAAAGCCATAAGATTTTCCTCCTAGACTAGTTGTACTTATTGGACTAAGTAGATCAATATGCATCAATTCAAGAGGTCTAGATGTGGAAACAACTTTCTTAGTCTTAAAGGATGTTCTAACTTGCTTTCCTAGTTGGCAAGCATCACATATCTTATTATTTTCAAACTTAAGATTCGGCAGTCCAACAACTAAATTTTTTCTAATCAACTTTGACATGGTATGCATGCTAACATGTCCTAATCTTCTATGCCATAACCAACTATCATTTTCAGCATTTGCTACAAGACATATTTCACAATCCATTTCAAGATCCTTAAGAAATACAACATACATATTCTTTAATCTTTTCCTATAAATGAGGCTTTATTAGTGCTTATGTCTATCACTTCACATTTGGTTGAGTCAAAACATACTTTAAATCCTTTATCACACAATTAACTAATGCTCAATAAATTATGTTTCAAACCTTGAACCAACAACACATGACTAATTTGATTTTGAAAGTTCTTACCAACTGTTCATATGCCATAAATTTTACCTTTTGAATCATCACCAAAGGATACGGTTCCTCCATTTTTCTTGTCTAGCTGTGCAAATAGCATTTCATTTCCTGTCATTTGCCTTGAGCAACCATTGTCCATATACCAAGGCTGCTACTTCTTGAGTTGAGCTCTTGAACATGTATCTTTTGAGTGTAGCTCAACCTACAAAACAAATATTCAGTTTTTCTTTATCGGTACCCATACCTTAATGGGTCCTTGATTGTTAGTAGCAACATAGGATCCTTTTGGAACCCATATTTTTCTTATTTTCTGTACATTTCTTTTTCTATTGCAATCATAGGATAAATGTCCAATTTTATCACAAATATAACACCTAGATGATGCACTGGCAGAATTTTTCTTGTAGTAAAAATTTCTTTTTGGAGTTTCATTTTTCAAACTTTTGAGTGCAGCATTTTCTTCACTTACCTTTTGTAAGGCTTCTGTTTTCTTTCCAACTCCAATTTTAGAGTTTCAAAATCTGTTTTTGAATATTTCAATTCAATTTGCAAAAAGTTTTTTTGTTCAAAAACAACATCAAAGTCAAGTTTGATCTTTTCCAAATCTGATTCTAGAGATGCAAATTTTTTCTTTAAAGTCTTGTATTTCAAAACAAGTTTATCAAATTCATCATATAAACATTCATATTCTTCCTGAAGTTCATCAACAGAAATATTGCAAGGTGATGATAATACCTCAGATTCATCATCCCATGCCATCAAACATAGGTTTGCTCTTTCTTCAATTTTTTCTTCCTCATCTTCAGAACTTGAAGTATCACTGTTTGACCAAGTAGTTACCACCATTGCCTTATTTGATTTCTTGTTTCTCTTTGAAGTTTTTTCTTTTAGCAAGGGGCATTTGGACTTAAAGTGTCCAAACTTCTTGCATTCGAAGCATGTAAGGTCTTTCTTCTTGTTGGAGTCATTTTTGTTTCTGATTCTCCATAAAGAGCCTTGATTTTCTCTAAACCCTCTTCTAGCTAGTCTTTGGTTTCTTTTGCCTATCAGTTTTTTGAATCTTCTAGCAACTAGTGCTAGTTCTTCATCATCATCACAGGATAGCTCATCCAATTCTTCTTCAAGGATACTGGCTTTTAGGGTGATGCTCTTCTTTTTTTCTTTTACTTCCCTCATATCTTCCTCTTCCTCTTCCTTGAGTTCTAGCTCATGAGTAAGGAGAGAACCACAAATTTCATCCAAAGTATGACATTTAGGTCCTTTGCTTCTCGGATTGCTGTCTCCTTAGGCTTCCAATTCTTGGGCAGGCTTCTAAGAAGTCTTTTAACAACTTCATGCTCAAGAATTGGTTTGCCTAGTTGACTTAATTTATTTGTGATGTTTGTGAATCTATCTAACATGTTGGTGATATCTTCACCAGGCTCCATCTTAAACATTTCATAATTGTGTGTCAAGAGGGCTATCTTGGACTCCTTGACTTGAGAAGTCCCTTCATGGATAATTCTAAGTTTATCTCACACTTATTTTGCTGTTGTACAGCTTGATATTTTATTGAATTCGGTGGGAGTTAAGGCACAATGCAATGTGTTGATTGCCTTAAAATTAGTTTGGACTTTTTTAGTTTCAGCCTTGGTCCATTCATCTCATTTGTTACTATATTTAGAGTTGAGAGAATGAATGGTCCATTAGTTATGACGTCCCACATCTCATAATCAATTGCCCTAATATATATTGACATCCTAGTGCTCCAATAAGGATAGTCAAAGCCATCAAACAGAGGTGGTCTGTTTATTGATTGTCCCTTAGCAACTACTGATTCTTTTAGAGCCATTAGGATCCTCCCAAAGGGTATTAGACCTTAATAATAGGGAAGTTACTTTGATACCACTTATTGGTCCTAAATAAATGTTTTAGAGGGTGGTGGATAGCACTTTTTGGCTCTTGACAAGATGAGAAACTAATTTAAAAAGCAAGGAAAATAAAAACAGAGTAGACAATGCGTAGGAATTTAGAGTGGTTCTGTCCAAGACCTACATCCACTACCTTGATTATTCAACCAAGAATTTTCCAAACTAATCCACTATGAACGGTGCAATTCACAAGCTTTCACTAAGCTTTTACAATGGCTTTTATCAAGCTTAGCCAAAACCTTTCACAATAGTTTTTACTGGGATCAACTAAAACCCAACACTTAACTTTTCAAGGCTAAGTTAGAACTTATACCTAATCAAGCAATCCTAGCTTGAATCAATCCCTTAAAGTGACTCGCTTACTTTAAGAATACAAAGAGAGAAATGAAGAGAGTGTACCTATGATCACAAGGTTGATCTAAATGGTACAAATGAAGTGTAGATCACAATTATAAAGATGTGAGTTGAGTGCAGTAAATAAGCAGCAAGTATTTGCAGGTTTTCTAGTTCTTTTTTGTGTTCTTGGAAGCCTTTAATGCATTTCTAGCCGTTGGAACCCTATTTTATACTTGAAAAATTAGCTCTGATGTGAGTTAGATAGTTTTTGATTGTTGGAAACCGTTTGGTAGCAATTCTGGCCGTTAATCTGTCTTCTAGTGCACAATTCAAAATTTCTATCAGAATGCTCTTAGTCGACTAACCGATATCTTAGTCAACTAAGTTGTCTCTGTCCTTTGATCCTAGTTTCTGGCAGTGTGCAATTAGACGATTAACTCATTCCTTGGTCGACTAAGTTGGTTCTATTTCTCAATACTCTTCAGCCCGCCAACTTTCGATTTAAATCTTAGCTGACTAACTCTTCATTAATCGACTAAGGGGCTTCTGTCTTGTTGATCAATTGTGACTTCTTTATTCTTATACTCTTTGATATGTGCATTTGAATGATTGATTAATTATTTACATACAATTTTTGTTCTGCACACTCAAGTAGAAATATTAGATACAAATGAATGAGAATGTTTTATTATCGTCAAAAACTAATGGAGCCAACATCCCGCGGTCGAATCTGGTCGTAGAATGCCAAATCCGATTGGGTTTCCCCAAGGGAGCACTAGATTGATGCTCCCTTGGGAAGTGCCGACCGGTGTTAGTTGCAAGGTGGCCAGCAGGTGAATGGTAAGTTAGAGAGATTTTTTTCTGAATAAGAGAAAAATATTTAAACATAAAAAATTATAATTTATATAGTGGTAATTTTTAAAATTAATGAAAGCCAAAATTATCTTAAAAATATTGTCACGTTATCAAACTAACAGAAACATTGACGGTTAACTAATGATAGGACTTATGTGTCTAGCAAAAGATATTTTTTAGGGTGGACTGTCCATTTTGAAAACCAATGAATTCGTGTATAATTACAATAAAACGTTGAGGGTGCTAGTGTATTTTACGCTAACATTTATTTATTTTTATTCTATAATAGATGTGTTTATGTTTATATATTAATTAGTACACAAGATACAAAAGGTATGTCAACAAGTTTAAAATTGACTCACTCACACGAGTAATCGCCTTTGGCGCTTGTGAAGGCATGAGACACGAACTATTGACACTTTTAGATTACAAATAAAGGTTGAAATGTTGTCTTGGTTGGAACTAAAATAAGGTCCATACAATAATTAATTATTAAGGGATTGATAATGGACTAGGCCACAATCCATGAAGTCTGTAGAGAAAGCTAGATGTAAGGCCTAATTTGACATCTAAAACAGCTAGCAAATTAGCAACTCAAGTTAAGCTTTTTTGAAGAGAAATTAAACTAAGATTTGGATGGTGTTTTGGAGTCTGACATATGCTTTTGGAAAAAGACCTTTTATTGTAACATGTACTTCATACTACTTGTGGTTTATGATCGATATATGAGGTGAAAGAATGGATCCTTGCTTCTTCACTGTGTAAGTCCTAAGGATGTTAAAACATACATTATGCCGTTTGTGACTTTTGACTATGTCATAAAGTAAGGAGTTGTTGTCTTTTACTTTGGTATGTTACCTAAGACCATGGATGATTTGGTTAATCGAGACATTACTGGAAAAATATCTTTTCTCAATTAAGTGGTGTAAGGGCAAAGGGAAAACTAATTAATATTACATCAATGCACTATATTCAAGGTCAACCCATTATGTCCCTTTTGAGAGCTATGACATAAATGTGAATATAAGTTTCAATATTAAAAGAATTCGAAATATGCTCATTAAGGGATTTTGATATACTCAATCCGATGTGATCAAATAAGTTTAGGGCACACGAGACATTATATTTTTCAGAGGGTTGATGTCTCTATGCTAGCTCTAATGAGTTCCTAGTATAAAGCTCCCAAAATTCAAGCGTACTTAATAGTTGCACAGTCCATTAATCAATATGAACTTAGTAATTAGATAATTTAAGAGCATGGTAGGATGGTTCACCATCAAGTGTGAGCGTGAGAAGGTGGACTTTTTGGGATAACACCCATGATGGTCATCTTATTTGGATTAGACTATCTAAAATAATGTTTAACCCTATTATTTTGATAAACTGAAATTATTAAGAATAATAGATATTAATAACATGTGATACAATATTATCAAGATTATCTTGATAAAAGTTATAGATTGATCTTTAAGAGATTATAAATAGACTTGGATGTTCCACCAAATATCACACTAATAATTCACTAAGAGTGTTTTGAAAATTACAATAGGAAAAAACTCTCCACTTCTTAAAGAAAACCACACTCTCTTTATTGTTACGTTAAGGTTCTTATATTATGAAAAGTGTGGTTACTATTCAATTTTGTTAAGGTTCTTGTATTGTGAAAAGTGTGGTTACTATTTGATTTTGTAGCAATTTCTCATCATGGATTTTTGGGATTTATAGGTTTGTAATACATCCAAGAATTAAGATCCTAGAGTCACTCCGCATTAGTTTTCAAAAGATACAAGACTAGTAAAAGTGTTGACTTTATATGTTTTTAATCCATATGTTTTTAATGATAGCAAAATATTCCTTCTTCATTGATGTCTAACTTATTTAGTGAATTGTGCAGGATAAAGTGAATTCCTTGAATGAAATGAATGATTAAAAGCAAGATTATATAATAGATAGGCTAATCAGTTAAAGTGGGAAAGATGGAAAAAGTGAGTGAAGACTTGGCCTTTGTAACTAATTATCAAAAGACTTTAATTAGTTAAGGAATGGCTACGCTATAAGTTAAAACAAAACAGAAATCTGTTAATCAGTTAGCATTAGGCTTAACTGATTAAGGAGGTGCTGGACAAAGTAAAACAGAGGTGTGCCAATCGGCTAAGGTGTGGGGTTACTCGATTAGACCACAAGACTTAAAGAATCTCCAAGTGCTAAAATTCAAATTCAAAGTGAAGTTGATCGTTGAATGGAGCCAAAATGAAGAAGTGCAAATTCGAAGAATTTTTAATTGATTAAAGTTTGTGTTAATCAATTAAGACTAAAGGAAGTGAAGCTCTAATGAATTAAGGGGAGAGTTAACCAGTTAGAGGAAGTTTGCTGTAGTAGAGAAGCCTGAAGATAAAGATCTCTTAACCGATTAGAGCCTCGGTTAACGTAGAGTACTTAGCAGCAAGACAGTATAAGGCAGAGAAGTTGTAATTGATTGGAGTTGCTTGTAATCAATTAGTCGAACTTTGTCTACCCATTTGAATTTAAGCACTAAAGGACAAAGTAACAGCTAGAATGGCATCAGAGTTGTCTCCAACGGCTAAAAACTATCCCCAATAGAAAAATCTGACTCCTCAAATATAAATTGAAGCTCCAATAGTCAAAGAAAGTAGATTGAATGAGAGAAGAGCCATTTTGAGTAAAAAGCCAAATATCCTTCACCAAAAACACTTGTCTTTCATTCTAATTCCAGAAAATGTGTTTGAGATTGATTGTAAATCTTTCTAGATTTGTAAAGAGTTCTAGTTGTACTTCTTTTTCTTCTCTTTCAACTACTATAAGCTTTAAATCCATTTTCTTCCAACTAGTTCAAAGTTTTATAATTTAAAAAGGGCCGACCTTAAAATTTTTAGTGCTATTCACCCCCATTTGGCACTCCAATGGGACCAACAAGTAGTAATAAAGCCATACCCTTAAATTTAAGGCTTAACATCCTTAGAGGAGATTCACATGACTTTGCAAAAGTTAGTTGTTGCTGAAGGTTAATCCACAAATAGGCATCCTCTATTTGATGGATCAAATTATACTTATTGGAGCTCTAGGATGTCTATATACATTAGAGCCCTTGATTATGAAATGTGGGATGTAATCACAAGAGGACCGTATGTTCACACTTCACCTAGTTTTGTCACAGGTGAGAGAATGCTTAAGCCAAGAATTGAGTGGACTGAAGCTGAAGTTAAATAAGGTCCAAACAAATTTTAAAGCAATCAACATTTTTCATTGTGCACTGAGCCTTATTAAATTCAACAAAACCTTTAACCGTATAACAACCAAAGAGATTTGGGATAAACTCAAAGTCATTCATGAAGGGACTTCACAAGTAAAGGAGTCCAAAATTGCCTTACTCACCTAAAATTATGAAATGTTTAAAATGGAATCAAGTGAAATATCTCTACCATGTTCAATAAATTTACCAATATTACAAACAAGCTTAATCAACATGGAAAAACCATCCTTGAACATAAATTAGTAAAAAGACTACTTAGATGCCTCTTAAAAAGCTGAAAACCTAAGGTCATTGCCATTTAAGAGGCCAAGGATCTCAATGTAGTCACACTTGATGAAATTTGTTGCTCACTTTTCACACATGAACTTGAAATGAAGGAAGAAGAAGAAGAAGAAAAGAAAAAAGCAAAAGAGAAAAGAAAAAAAAGTCTTACACTCAAGATTAGTACATTTAAGGAAGAACTTGAAGAATTGTCAAGTGATGATGATGATGAATTAGCAATGATGGCCAGAAGGTTTAGAAAGCTAAAGGGACAAAAAGGCAGAAGATTTGGAAAGAAAAATTACAAGATAGATCAAGGTTTCTCTTGGAAAAATAAATACAAGGGTGATCTCAAAAATAAATATGAGATGATTTGCTTTGAATGTAAGAAACTAGGACATTTCAAATCAAAATGTCCAATGCTAAAAGCAGAATCTTCAAAAAGACTGAAGAAACCAAAGAAAGCAATGGTAGTAGCAACATAGTCCGATAGTGATTCCTCAAGCTCGAAAAAAGAAAAAAATTGGAAAAAAGAGTAAATATCTACTTGATGGCTAGAGAAGAAGAAGTTGAGGTAACATCTAATTCCTGTGGTATTTCCTATGATGATTTGCAAGATGAATATGATTGCCTATATGTTGAATTTGAAAACTTGCTTTAAATGAAGAATTAGAAAAAATTAAATATAAGTATGACTTTGTTTTATATCAAGCAAATATGCTTCAAATTGAACTTGAACAGTCCCAAACTAATTTTGAATTCTTGAAGCTTGAATTGGAAAGCAAAAAATTAGAATTACAAAGAGTTGTTGATGAAAATGTTGCATTTAAGTTGAAAGAGAAAAAAGATCAAAACTAAAATCAAAAGATGAAGAAGAGCTTAAAAAAAAAGTCTTATAAGGAAAATTAATGCAGTCTCATGTCAATGTTTTGTATGTGGTAAATAAGGTCATATGTCTTATGAATGCTATCGTATTAATAGAAATGTTCCTAAAACCAAATTGGTTTGTGTTCCTAAAGGATCCCATGTGATTGTTCACCTTCAAAGACCCATCAAAGTATGGGTAACTTTATTAAAAAATTGAAAATCTAATTTGTAGGTTGAGCAAGGACAAAAGGATCAATGTTTTGAAGCTCAACCAAAAAAAAGATAGCCTTGGTACTTGGCCAGTGGCTGCTTAAGACACATGACCAGACAATGAAAACTTGTTTATCAAGCTTGATAGAAAGAAAAGTGATAGTGTTTCCTTTGGTGATGACTCCAATGGTATTATCTAAGGAATTAGAACCATTGGTAACACATTTTAAACTCAAATTAAGCATGTTTTATATGTTAAAGGTTAAAACATAATTTGTTAAGCATTAGTCAGCTTTGTGATAGAGGTTTTAGAGTATGTTTTGATTCCCATGGATGCAAGTGATTGATGTTAACACTAACAAAGTAGCATTCATTGGCAAAATAATTAATAATATGTATGTTATTTTTCTTGATGAAATTAAGTCTAGTAAATCTTGTTTTATTGCCTAATGATGTATGTGATAGTTGGTTGTGGCATAGAAGACTAGGACATGCTAGTATGCACAAAATTTCAAAGCTTTTGAGAAAAGGCTTAGTCATTGGACTTCCAAAGATATCATTTGAAAATGACAAGGTTTGTGATGCATGTCAATTTGGGAAACAAGTTAAAAGTCCATTTAAATCAAGGGAAATCATATAAACTTCTAAGCCATTTGAATTACTACTTATTGACTTGTTCGGACCATTCACTGTTGCTAGTCTAGGAGGCAAGTCACATGGCTTTATTATTGTAGATGACTATTCTAGATATAAATAGGTATATTTTCTTGCTCATAAAGATGATGCATTGCCAACTTTTGTTAAGCATTATAAGAGAGTTCAAAATGGAAAAGGCCTAACCATTGTTAGTGTTAGCAGTGATCATGGTAGTGAATTTGAAAGTGATAATTTTGAAATTTTTTGTAATGAAAATAGTTTTGATCACAATTTTTCTGCTTTTAGCTCCACAACAAAATGGAGTTGTTGAAATAAAGAATAGGACTTTAAAAGAAATGACAAGAATAATGCTTTGTGAAAATAACTTGCCAAAGTATTTTTTGGGCTTAAGCTGTTAATACTGCAACTTACATTTTGAACAGAGTTTCCATTAGAGCCATGATTTTTAAAACCCATTATGAGCTTTACAAAGTAAGAAAACCAAATATTTTTCATCTAAGAAGTTTGGATGCAAATGCTTTGTTTTAAACAATGGAAAACACACTTTGGGAAAGTTTGATGCTAGAAGTGATGAGGCAATTTTCGTAGGCTATGCATTGAACTTTAAAGCACATAAAGTGTTTAACAAAAGAACTCTAGTTATAAAAGAGTTAATTCATATTGTTTTTTATGAGACTAATGCTGCATAAAGGACGGTAGTATTTGACGATGATGATGTAGATGACATTGAGAAGAAAATCGAGAAAATAAGCTTGCATAGCAAAAAAAATGATAGAGAAAGCTCAAAGGAGAAAGATGATGAAGATCCACCATTGGAAGACTTGTAAAGAACTGAAGAACAACACAATGATCTTTCTAAAAGTTGGAGATTTCTAAGAAATCATCCTTAAGAACTAATCATTGATGATCCATCGGAATGTGTCAAAACTATAAGGGGATTAAGAGAAGTTTATAAGTATCTTGCTTTCATATCATAAGTGGAACCTAAGAACTTTCAAGAAGCTAAAAAGGAAGAATGTTGGATGATAGCCATGCAAGAAGAGCTAGGCTAATTTGAAAGAAAAAAAGTTTGGACTCTAGCCAACCACCCAATTGTTGGTACAAAATGGGTGTTCAAGAACAAAATGGATGAATTGGGAAATGTGGTAAAGAACAAGGTAAGGTTAGTTGCTCAAGGCTACAATCAAGAAGCAGGTATTGATTATGATGAAACCTTTGGCCCAGTAGCAAGATTTAAAGCTATTAGACTCTTACTTGCCTATGCATGCTTTATTAACTTTAAATTGTTTCAAATGGATGTTAAAAGTGCATTTCTTAATGGCTTTATACAAGAAAAGGTATATGTTGAATAGCCCCCTGCTTTTGAAGTGTTTGATAAAATTGATCATGTATATAAATTGTATAAAGCTCTATATGGATTGAAACAAGCTCTAAGAGCTTGGTATGAAAGACTTTCTAAATTTTTAATTGAAAAAAGATATTATAGGAGGAGTGCAGATAATACACTATTTATTAAAAAAATGAGACTGATTGGATTATAGTTCAATTTTTTGTTGATGATATAGTATTTAGTGCTATTAATGAAAAGATGTGTGAGAATTTTGCTAAGAAAATGTAGGGAGGATTTGAAATAAGCATGATGGGAGAGTTAAAATTCTTCCTTGGTCTACAATTCAAGTAATGTGAGGATGAAATATTCATCGACCAAGAAAAATATACCAAAGAAATGCTGAAGAAATTTAGTGGGATGAGTATGAAATCAATTAGAACTTCTATGAACCCTTTTACAAAGCTTGACGAAGATGATAAAGAAAAAGTTTGTGGAACAAAAGCTTTATAGAGGTATGATTGGTTCAATTCTTTATCTAATTGCAAGTAGACTTGATATTTTATTTCGTGTTTGCCTATGTGCAAGATTCCAATCATGTTTCGAGGAATCACATTTGATTGCAGTGAAAGGGATTTTTAGATAGCTCTTGGATACTCAAAGCTTAGGCCTATGGTATCCAAAAGGTTCATTTTTTAATCTTTTTGGCTATTCTGATACTGATTTTGCTGGTAGCAAAACTGATCGAAAAAGCACTAGTGGTACTTGTTAATTCCTTAGAAACATGCTTGTGTCTTGGTCTTGCAAAAAACAAAATTCTATTGCTTTATCAATTGCTAAAGTTGAGTATATATCACTAGGTAGTTGTTGTGCACAAATACTATGGATTAGGCAGCAACTAAATGATTTTGGAATGACTATGTGTAAAGTTCTCAAATATTATGATAATATAAGTGCCACAAATATCTTCAAAAATCTTGTTCAACATTCTAGAACAAAGCACATAGAGATTAGACATAATTTTATTAGAGATCATGTGCTTAAAGAAGATATTGAAATAGATTTTGTAGATACTTTACATCATTGGCTGACATTTTTAGAAAAACATTGAATGAAAGAACAATTTTGCAGAATTAAGAGAAATCTAGGAATGATTGATGCTAACGAAGTCTAAATTGTATTGAAATAATCATGTTTTTGATGATATATGGCATGATGATTGTGTTCATTTCTTGATGTAATTGATTAGGAAGAATTTTGATTAGTTGTAGGAATGCTAAAAGGGAAATAAAACACACTTTAATCAGTTAGGACCATCATTAATCAATTAAAACATTTCTATCTTAAGTTAGCTAAGCTAAGTTAGTGAATCCTTAATTAGTTAAAGGTGTCTCTAATCAGTTAATGAAAGTCAAATACTATGAAAGCCTTAAGTCAGAAATACAGTAATTGGTTAAGACATAGGCTAATTAATTAGAACACATCTATTAGCAAAAAGGGACTATCGCGTTGGAAAAATTCAAATAAAAAAAATATTGGGCAAGTGGTATGGGAAACCACCCACTCAAAACATGGGTAACTGATTAATAACTCCTCTTAAAAGACCTTTCAACCACTAAGAGAACCATACCCCAAGAAATCAAAGACCTAAGAACTTTGAGATTTTCCTCTCTCCTTCTTCCTTTGAAACCTGAGAAACCCTAAGTAAATAAATCCTTTGGCGAAAACCTCTCACACACATAAGGTTACTGATAAAGGAAAGGAGAAAATAATGGGTGATGATTCTCCATCTCTTCATCCAAAGAAAAAGAGCAAAACTTAAGGCCTTTCAACCAAAAAAAAAAAAGGGAGAAAGTGAGAAAAGAAGGCTAAAGAAAGAGAAAGGGACAGTCATTGTAGGGGCCTCCACCGAAAATGGTAACACCTCTAATTCTTAGTTTAGAAGTAAGATTCACGTTGCTAGATTTAAGAAAATAGAAAATGCAACAATCTCCTGTGGTAAATTTTTTGACTAGCCAAGCTTCTATGAAGTGTCTACTGTGAAGAATGATTTGGTGAAATATTTTGATGAATTAAATTGACATATCTAAGCACTTTTGGGGATAGGATGTTTAGTCCCACATTGGTTAAAGAGTTTTACTCTAGAATAATCTTAAACAAGAATAAAGTTGTCAATCAAGAGGAATTTATAGAAGATGGGCTGAATGTTTTTCTAAGTGGTAGAGAGTTTCAAATTACTGCCAAAGACTTAGGAGAATTTTTTAAAACAGGATTTGAAGTAGGTGAATTTAAAATACCAGAAAAGTATGATGCTAGCCTTATTTGGGAGATTATGACTGGGAAACAATAGAAGTTTCCATCTAAAAGCTATGCTATTGACATCAAGAATGCTTAGCTAAGAATCTTTCACTATTC
The DNA here is from genome assembly GCF_053813885.1 of Theobroma cacao. Classification (NCBI taxonomy): domain Eukaryota; kingdom Viridiplantae; phylum Streptophyta; class Magnoliopsida; order Malvales; family Malvaceae; genus Theobroma; species Theobroma cacao. Next base: position 10,119,531 of record NC_142644.1, on the reverse strand, counting down.
ACTGCTACCACACTTCATGGAAGAAGCAGCAAGTTTAGTTATGTAAGTAATCAAGACCTTTGGCGTATGGAATTTACTTTTAATGAAATTTCATTAAATGTAGCCAAGTTTATGATTGAGAGAATCAGAAAGACATACCTAGGGGACAAAGCTAACTTGCCATATGGTAACATCATTTTAGTTCTGGAGAAAAAGAGGGGGATCTAGAGTATAAGATTCCAAGTAAACCTAACTAAAAATAAAGATTAAGAAATCTTTTTAGGGAGTGTGTTGAAAATGGGCTACAAACTAGAGAGGAATGAATGCATCAAAACCACAAAAAATACACCATTTCCCCTCAGTATTGGAAGTCCTTCCACACCTTTCACTAGAGTCAGTCAACCTTTTTCTCAAGGTGAATTGATTTTTAATCTCCTCATAAAGATTGATAGGAAGTTAATTGAACAAGCTGTGAAGATAACAAAGATTGAAGAGAAACTTTAGCAGTTTGAAATCCTTCTACATCAAGCCAAAAAAGCCAAATCCCCTACTTTTGAAGCTTCAGCCATTGCTACAAGTATGTCACGACCCGGTACTCTCATCGAGCTCGTGACAACTGCCTCGGTGTCTTGATAGACACTCATTATCCGTAATGCTAATCGGAACCCCGTAAGGCTTTAATATCAGTTTCTCATTTCCCTTGTGAGTAACCGTTGTCAAATATCATGTTCTAAAAGGATTTACGCTACTTTCAACTTAAAACAATAAAAAAATGATTTCTGTCTGATAGGGGCAATTTGGTCATTTTTCTCTAAAAATTTTGAAACCAGCTAAAAATGTAGTATGCGAGTACAATACACATAATTCATAATCAAAAATAAGTTTAAACGTCTAAAACCTTCATTTAAAATGAAATTATGATTATTTGGATATAAAATAATAAAAAAAAGAAATATTTAATAAAATATTTTATTTTCTTATAAAACAATATTTTTAGAGTTATACGTAAATAATTTTTGCAGCGTAAAAGCAAAATAAATTCATACATACTGTAATACAGTAATCCAGAGTATTTAATTTAATTTACAATAATTAGTGGGCCCCCGAATAACCAAAAGTAAAGAAGACTGTGAACCTACAGTTTGGAAGATGCAAATCCAATGGTAGCTTCGATGAAACCAGCTACCTATAGCCTATTCTGAGCTTGAAATGGGTGGAAAGGATGGTGGTGAGATTATATAATCTCAGTGAGTAAATAAACATCATCCAAAATATCTAAAGTCGAGTAAATGGAGATGATTAAAATATTCCATCTCAATATGTATTTCATAACATAAATATTCATTTCATTTAAATAATCAACATGGCTTATGAGTATTTTAAAAGCTTGGCTCCTGCCAAAATCATTCTCAGGAATACCTTGGCCGAGGCATTTAATCGAGTCCGCCAAGACTGTTAAAAAGTTTCGTATACACATTAACATATTTTTAGTTTGAAAAACACAGCCGTTCATTGGCGTTAGCGGAGTTCATCATCACGAGGTGGTTCGGCGTGACGTGAACTCTAACCATATCTCAAGAGATACCCTACGTGCCTCTCCGACCGAGGTACATATATAACCGGATTTCGTGCCCCTCTAATAGGCTGGTCCACAAAACCTACCCACTGCAGCAAGCTAAACCCACCATACAATAAAATTGTGATAGCATGACATGACAATTATTTTATTTTACTGCCTTTCAAGGCAAATCAATAGTTCAAACATTTTAAGCACATTTACCAATTCAGCCATTCATGCCAACATTGCCATAAGCCAATCAATTAGAACCATAAATTCACAATACATCAAATGGTCTCCAATTACTCTATTTTCAAAGCCATCATTCAATTTCAAGACAATTTATAAAATCATTTCATTTAAACACATTTTGTTTATAAAACCTAAAAATTTACCATTTAACTCATTTTCCATAAAATTCACAAAATCGAATAAAAAGACCACTTTAGATAATTAAAAGGATGATAAGGTTACTCACTATTTCGGGGAGTCGAATTTTTAGAGTACTCCGACTATCGATCCTCGGGTATAATTTTTTTGCCTTTATTGGAGGATTCACCACCTCGACATAATGCACAATCAAGCAATTTACCACATTGGTGCTAAACCGTTATAAAACTATATGGATACATGAAATGGAATGCAAATTGTACGGATTATCGTCTAAACACGGTGTTCTACACAAATTCAATTATGTACCTAAATAAAACGGTATTGGCCTAATTCGATCTATCACTCGATTAATTGGCCAATATGTCCAATTCAACTCCAATTAACTCAATTTTTCTTCCAATTCTCCAAACCATCAAACACAAGTCAAATAGCATAAAGTTTAGCAAAATCATCTTCACATTTTCTCTTGGGAATTTCGGCCATGATGGGTGCATCAACACTATGATTTTTCCTACTTGATTTTCTCACCATAATTCATCATTTCCTAACCAATTCACTTGAAATAAAATCAAATCCACCATCCACACTTTACATGGAAAATTTGGCCAATGATGGGTGATGGGAGAACATGAATTTTTCTTGCTTAATTTTCATGCTACACATCACCAATCAACTTAAAACACTAAAATACATTGAAATCTAACCAAATCAAGCATCAAAACCTCCCTCTAAGTGTTCGGCCAGCAAGGGATTCATCATGAAATCATGTGATTCAACCATGGAAAATGCAAAAGAATGTATGGGAAAGGTAGATCACAAGTCAAAATCAAGAAATTTTACCTTTTATTGCTTGATTACTTGAAATCCACCGATTTTCTCTTGAATTTTCACTCTAGGGTTTTTGTTCTTTCTTTTCTTCCTTTGTTCTTGCTTTGGCCAGCCATATGAAGAGAAATGGGTAGATTTTGTGCTAATTTATAAGAAAAATAATAAAGAAATAAAAGCTTGACACTTGTCACCTTACCATTGGTTCATTTTTAAATTCTTAACTATTAAGCTTTCTTTCTCCACCACATAAAATCCTTCAATTATCCATAATAATATTGGGTAAAATCCATGTGCTGGACAAGTGTTGGGTGGTGTAAAATTACAATTTTGCCCTTGGGGTGGCAAAATGACTATTTTACCCTTATGCTTGAAAAAATGCCGAAATTAAAATTCTTCACTTCTCAAACTCAAATTATACTCCAAATGATCAATCTTAGTCAAAACTTTCATCCAACACTCACATCTTAACCTTAGGTGACAAAATAACCATTTTGCCCCTAGATCGTGAAAATTCCAATTTGACTCCAAATCGGTCCTCGAACTCCGAATCACTATTTTAAATCATTCTGGGGTTTTAAAATTTTCAATTTCATCTTAAAATCTCTATTTGGACTAGTTCGAGGCTTAATTTAACTTAGTTGCACCACTAGGTACACTATTGACTTTTAACGATTTTTTTTCGGGGCTTTCCAAGTATGCAAGCATTTTGTCAATCACATGAATAACATGACTAATACTTATAAAGTCGGGCTTGACAAAGTATGTCCAGTGAAAGAACTACTATTAAGCAGTTTGATCCATACACATTTAAACATGGAGAAGAAATTAGGAAATAACAAGCAGACAATGAAAAGGAACAAGATGCTACAATACCTCCTGAAACAGAACAAGGTCAAGAAATTGAAAAAGAAAAGGAAGATGAAGAAGTTGAATAGGAAATTAAACAAGAAAAAGAAGCGGAGAAGGAAACTCAAAGTGAAAAAGAACATTAGTTGTTGGAAAAGGTGATAAAAATCCCTTTATAGAATCTGAAGGGATCCTAGTTTCTAACTTTATCAGAGACATTCTCAAGGAAGCTAAAGCTGATCAGGCAAAAGAATAAGTAGAAATAGAACAAGAAGTTCAATCAGCTCAAAAAGTGAAAGAACAAGTTATAGGGGAAGTAGATCAAGACAAGGGTAAAGCAGTTGATACTGCTCTTGTTGCAAAGAAAATTGCAGGATGGGGAACAAAATAATGGCCACTAAAACCAAGATCTTCAGAAGAAGAAAATTTGCCAGAATAGTTGAGTCCACCTTCAAACCAGCTTAAAATTCTACATCACCTCAATTTATCTCCTCTAGATTTTCCTTATCTTTTAAACCTGAATCACTTCATTCCGTTGACATTGAACCCTTTAATGTTCATCTAAGGACTGGTGAATCCTCCTTGAATGAGTCATCTTTCAACTCTGATTAGATGAGTTTCAGCTTTAGGCCCATCTTTTGCATGATGACAAAAAGGGGAAGAAAAGTAGGACAATAGGAAAAATAGGAGTAGGAAGTAAACTGGTAGAAAAGACAAACTTAGTCTTTAAGCTATGTCTTTATTGTCCTTATTTTAGCGTGCTTTATGAAACAATTTTTTATGCTGTGCTATGAACATTGGTTGAAGTTTATGTCTTTATGATGGAATTGTGATGGAATTATGTTGGCTATATATATATTTATATATATATATATATATACACGTTCTTATGGTTGAATACATTTATTTTTCATGGCTTTATATTGGATAATTCTATTAGGGCCCATATTTAGGGGAAGCACATACTCAGGGGGAGCAATCCCCAAATTGCACATAAATTCTTTGTTATAGACATTGCATTCTTAATCTCAGAGTGCTTTATCATCATCAAAAAAGGGGGTAAAAATGTTGACTCCATATGTTTTTTATGATAACAAAACATTCTTCATTCATTGATGTCTAACTTATTTAGTTAAGTGTGTAGGATAAAGTGAATTCTCTCAATGAAATGAATGTTTAAAAGCAAGATTATATAATAGATAGGTTAATCAATTAAAGTGGGAAAGATTGAAAGAGTGAGTGAACATATGGCTTTTGTAATTGATTATCAAAAGACTTCAATTAGTTAAGGAATGACTGAGCTATAAGTTAAAACAAAACAGAAAAATGTTAATCAATTGGCATTAGGCTTAATTGATAAAGGAGGTGCTGGACAAAGTAAAATAAAGGTGTGCTAATCGGTTAAGGCGTGGGGTTAATCGGTTAGACCACAAGACTTGAAGAATCTTCAAGCACCAAAATTCAAATTCAAAGTGAAGCTAACTGTTGAATGGAACCAAAATAAAGAGGTGCAAATTTGAAGAATTTTTAATTGATTAGAGCTTGTGTAAATCGGTTAAGGCTATAAGAAGTGAAGCTTCAATCAATTAAGGGGAGACTTAACCAGTTAAAGGAAGTCTACGGAAGTAGAGAAACCTAAAGATAAAGATCTTTTAATTGATTAGAGCCTTCTATAATTGGTTAATGCTAAGAAGTTAACAGCAAGTAGTGTAAGGCAGAGAAGCTATAATCAGTTAGATTTGCCTGTAGCTAGTTAGCCGAACTTTGTCTGCCCATTTGAATTTAAGCACTAGAGGATAATAATAACGACTAGAATGGCATCAGAGTTGTCTCCAATGGCTAGAAACTGCCCTAATAGAAAAATCTAACTCCCTAGGTATAAATTGAAGCTCCAACGGTTGAAGAAAGTATATTGAATAAGAAAAGAGCCATTTTAAGCAAAAAGCCAAATATTCTTCAACAAAAACACTTGTCCTTCATTCTAATTCTAGAAAAAGTGTTTAAACTTGATTGTAAATCTTTCCAGATTTGTAAAAAGTTCTAGTTGTACTTCTTTTTCTTTTCTTTCTTGGGAAATTATAGTGCGGGAAGCATTCTAAAGCTTGTTGTAAGGGATAAGAGATTAGGTTTGAAGCTTACCTTGTAAAAGCTTGGTCGAAGCTGTTAATTCCACTGGTATAGTGAAGTTGGCTTGAAAATCCTTGATTGGAAGATCAAGGAAGTGGATGTAGGTCAAATGGACCGAACCATTATAAATACTCTTGCATTGTCCATTTCTCTCTACCCTTCCTTACTAGGTGTCTTTCAACTACTACAAGCTTTAAATCCTTATTCTTCCAATTGTTTCAAAGTTTTATAATTTAAAAAAGGTTGACCTTAAAATTTTTAGTACTATTCACCCCTATTTTGCACTCCAACGGGACCAACAACAAGGTTAACTAAAGTAAAATATTTCATAATTTTTTAATTTGCATGTTTTTCTTATGATTTAACATGTTCTGAAGTCTCTTAACTCTATGAAAGGCTTATAAGTACTGAAGAACTATACTTGTACAAATCATTCACAGACTTGTGTTCTTTCTCTTTCTTTAATCCTTTTCACTTCCTTGCTTTGATTATGGATTATGGAAGTATATTGATTAAGTTATTTGAAGAGTTGACTTGAATTTTGATGTATATGCTTAGAGGTTTGAGAATATGCCCATGTGTATTGAGAATGACCTTGAAATTTATTGTGTATTTGAGGACTTTTGCTGATATATTGAATACGTTAAGTATGTGGAAACAATGCCTCATGACATTTAGGCAAATGGTTAGACAAATGATTGATAAATCTTGAATTTTGAAGGTTAGATAGAGATTTGATTATATATTTGAGAATATGTTTAAGGAATTTTAAGTTATATGAATGTTTGAAATGTGGATATTGGATGGAAATGAATCAGATGCTTAAATAAGTGAATTTGGAGACTTGAGAAGTGAAAAATCTAAGTTTTGAACATGATCTATCAGATGTTCAACATTTATCTATAGATACAAGATAAAAGGCTTAGGAAGGTAAATTGGACAAACATTTATTGATAGATTCACCTTAACTATTGATAGATGTCCACCTGGGAACCAAATGAAGTGATTTAGATAGAATCTATTGATAAATCCGTGGAATCTATCAATAGATAGCTATACGAATTTTATGGAAACCAGATTGAGAAGTATTTATCGATAAATTTTGCGAATCTATCGATAGATGGCTAAACGGGGAAAATATGAAAAGGTCTGCTACACCATCTATCGATATACGTGATAAATCTATTAATAGATGAAGGTCAATGCTCAAAAATTTTTATGGGATGTATTGATAGATGCCTCCCATCTATCGATAGATCAACTCAAAAATGCAAAAATAAAGGGAGTTTGGGTCATTGCCCATTTTAAAATAAAAAGAGAAACTCTCTCCACTCTCCATTTTTTGAAACCCTAAACCCCAAACGGGATTTGAAGCTCGTTTGAAGTGGATTAAAGCTTGGGAAACTGTTATTGAAGTAACATTACACCTTTTTACCAATTGATTTTTGATTTAATCAGTTAATAATTTAGAAATCTATTTGCTCTAACTTTGATGAAATTCCTCCCTTGAGTATGTTGAGATTTGAAGTTGAGATTTGGGCAACCTAGCTTCTAAAGTAAGGATTTAATCCTTTGAACTTAAGATTTGGAACTTAAGTTTTATAACTTTGGGTAGTTGGAATAAAGCCTAGTTTGAAATGCTTGAAACTTTCAATGCTAAGAAATAATTATTTTTTTGATTTGCTCAAGGGGAAAATAGAGTTAGTAACACATTTGTGAGCTAGAGACCAGTTGGAGGCTAGGAAGTTGAGCTTGGTTATGGGAGTGCCTTCGACTGTCATTGTGAGTGGGTTTATTTGTTTGGATAAAATGCATGTAATGCATCACGCATTGAATAATGCACTACCATGGTACGTGAATGATATATATGTATGTAAATGCCTAGATGGATATGTCGGCTAGTAAATTATATATGTTATATGTGATGTGTATATGTGCCTTAGTGCGAGCCATACAATGCCTTATGCTTGAACCTAGACTAGGAGGTCTAGCGAGACTAATGAGCATCTAAGAGTAGTTGACTTTAGACAAGTAACCTCTTAGAGGATTATGAATGTTTAATGCTTGGGAGAATTAAGGGCATTTAGAAATGATATTGAGCTAAGTAGAATATGAAGCTCATTAAGTGTGATCTTTGATGTGAATGGTAAACATATGTGATTTCAAAGGCATGATAACTATCACGACCTAACTCGGGGGTCCATGATCGGTGCACGAGCCCAGTAGGTATGCCCACTAGACTGGAGCAAGCTTTAGAATCCAAAATCATAAAACACAAAATCGAGGGATACAATAATCAAATATTCACAATAAAACCAAGTATAATGCGTTATCCTTGGCAAATAATTCTTTCAAATGTTTATAGGGCCATATGTTGGCCATCCAAGATGGGTTCGTACATAACAACCTTAACATAAGTTCATATGGCACATTGTGCCTACATACGTAACCACAGCGGAAGACTTCAACTGACTCAGCGAAGTGACCAACATGTAACTGGAACCTACTGGATTCCAAATCTGGTCTGTCTATAGATAACCCTTACCACATACGTCCGTGTTCGATGTATCTGCACATGGTACACAAATGGGTGAGTACTACAATACTTAGTGAGTGGTGCAGATAAGCATAATCACACACATATATAAATATATAAACAAATAATAATATTGCACTCTCGGTGCAACCACATAATCCAACAAATATCTTTAAACATAGGGCATATCATTATCCCTAAGTCTCCAATATGAGGGCATATGATCATCCTTAATGTCTCTAAAGGTCATCATACATATCATTAGGCTTACCCTTGAAGTCGATCAAAGTTATTCGAACCATTCTCCACAACACACTCAAATTGTCGAAGTATCACATCAAAATCATATCTTTTTTATCTAAGCCTCTCATGGCTATCTCACGTCATATACGATCAAGTCAACGAGTGGTCCTTCCTTGGACATAATCAAATCATGCTCTGTGGCCAATTGGCGAAGAATCAAATCATGCTCATGCCAAAGCCGTTGGTGGCAAACAAATCACGCATAGCACCGAAGCACCTAGTGGAAGATCAAATCACCGACTGAAGTAACCTCTCGACGGTCGGCATCACTCAGAGTATTCTAAAACAGGTGACATCAAAGCACTGCTGGCCGAAATTGTTGGGATTCGACCTCATGCTCAAACGTGAAAATAATCAAGAAATTAAAAATATAACGTAGCGGAAAAATAAACTAGCATTTAATTAGAGAAACTGCCAAATCCTACAAGATTAATGTATGAGTTTTTCTTGTAATTTTCAAATTAATTATAAACATTCATTCATTTAAGAGTTACATATCTTGCTCTAGATATTGTAATCAAAAGCCAATTAAATAAAAAATGCTTGTGATGAAGCAAGAAACCCGTAAAGAGAATAAGACAATCTAAAATCCTACAACCAAATCTTTGCGTCTTCACCTTTAGGATTTGTCAAATCTTCAGCCACCCAAGTATTTGGCCTGTAATAGTAATCCACATAGTGACTGAACAAGACCTTTTTAAAGGTAGGATTTTACTTGTGTTAGCAAGTTTTGTTTCTAAAACAAAAAGACCACAAATTCTTGCTAAATCTTATTTTTGTCAGACAAAGAAAACTATTTTTCTTTTCTTATTTTATGAAATGGCTGAGAAGTGGCTGAGGGCTTGGAGTTTTAGTTTGCTAACATAACATATTTATATAGCCATACTAGTTGCAACCTTAGATACAACAGTTGTATTTTAAGTCAATTAAGTCCTTGTGAGCTTAATTAATTTCCCACTTTATTTTGGTCTATTCCAATTAAGTCCAACTTAATTGATTATCCTTGTTTAATCTCAATCATGTCACTTAATGTGTGTGACCCACTAGGCTTCTAACATGTTGGAAATAAATATAAGTCCTAATCAAATATCAATTTAATAATTGATTTATATTTATAGTTCATGAGGGGCCTCTAGCAATACATCATGACCACCCAAATGTTAGAGAGCCAATTAAAGAATTTGACAAAGCGTTTCAGTGATAAGCCTTTCTGTGCAATACGGTCATTTGATCAAATATCTCGGATATGTCATATGTTGGCTCCATTAGTTTTTGATGATAATAAAACATTCCCATTCATTTGTATCTAATATCTCTACTTGAGTGTGTAGGACAAAAATTGTATGCAAATAATTAATCAATCGTTCAAATGCACATATCAAAGAGCATAAGAATAAGGAAGTCACAACTGATCAACAAGACAGAAGCCCCTTAGTTGATTAATGAAGAGTTAGTCAGCTAAGATTTAAACCAGAAGTTGGCAGGCTGAAGAGTATTGAGAGACAGAAAAGACTTAGTCGACTAAGGAATAAGTTAGTCGACTAAGTGCTTACTGCCAGAAACTGAAAACAGAAAACACAGACAACTTAGTCGATAGGACATAAGTTAGTCGACTAAGAGCATTCTACCAGAAAATTTGAATTGTGCACTAGATGACAGATTAACGGCCAGAACTGCAACAAAACTGTTTCCAACGGTCAAAAACTGTCTAACTCACTTCAGAGCTGATTTTTCAAGTATAAAAGAGGGTTCCAACGGCTAGAAATGTAATCAAGCCTTTCAAGAACACAAAAGAGCTGAAAAACCTGTAAATGCTCTCTGCTCATTTACTGCACTCAACTCCTATCTTTGTAATTGTGATCTGCACTTCAGTTTGTACCACTTAGATCAATCGTGTGATCATAGGTACACTCTTTTCGCTTTTCTCCTTGTATTCTTAGAGTGAGCGAGTCACTCTAAGGGATTGATTCAAGCTAGGATTGCTTGATTGGGTATAGGTTCTAACTTAGCCTTGAAAAGTTAGGTGTTGGGTTTTAGTTGATCCCGATAAAAACTATTGTGAAAGGTTTTGGCTAAGCTTGGTAAAAGCCATTGTAAAGCTTGGTAAAAGCCATTGTAAAGCTTGGTGAAAGCTTGTAAATTTCACCATTCATAGCGGATTAGTTTGGAAAATCCTTGGTTGAATAATCAACGTAGTAGATGTAGGTCTTGGATCGAACCACTCTAAATTTTTGTGCATTGTCTACTCTATTTTTATTTTCATTGCTTTTCAAATTAATTCCTCATCTTGCCAAGAGCCAAAAAGTGCTATTCACCCCCTTCTAGCATATTTACTTAGGACTAACAAGTGGTATTAGAGTCTAACCCCTGTTATTAAGGTCTAACACCCTTGGGAAGATCCAAATGGCTTTTCAAAAATTCATAGTAGTTGAGGGACAATCAACAAACAGACCACCTCTGTTTGATGGCTCTAACAATCTTTATTGGAGTACTAGGATGTCAATATATATTAGAGCAATTGATTATGAGATGTGGGATGTTATAACTAATGGACGATTCATTCCCTTAACCTTAAATGCAGTGACCAATGAGATGATACCTAAGCTAAGGTCTGAATGGACCAAGGCTGAAACCAAAAAGGTCCAAACCAATTTTAAGGCAATTAATACATTGCATTGTACTTTAACTCCCATCGAATTCAATAAAGTTTCAAGCTGTACTGTAGCAAAACAGGTGTAAGATAAACTTTGGATTATCCATGAAAGGACTTCTCAAGTCAAGGAGTTCAAGATAGCCCTCTTGACCCATAATTATGAAATGTTTAAGATGGAGCCTGGTGAAGATATCACTAGCATGCTAGATAGATTCACAAACATCACAAACAAACTTAGTCAGCTAGGTAAACCAATCCTCGAGCATGAAATTATTAAAAGACTTCTTAGAAGCCTACCAAAAAATTGGAAGCCTAAGGTGACAGCCATCCAAGAAGCCAAGGACTTAAATGTTATAGCTTTGGATGAAATTTGTGGTTCTCTCCTTACTCATGAGCTAGAACTCAAGGAAGAGGAAAAAAAAGATAGGAGAGAAGCTAAAGAAAAGAAGAAGAGCATCGCCCTCAAAGTTAGCGTTCTTGAAGAAGAATTGGACGAGCTATCCTATGATAATGATGAAGAACTAGCATTGATTGCTAGGAGATTCAAAAAAATGATGGGCAAAAGAAATCAGAGACTAGCTAGAAGAGGGTTTAGAAAAGATCAAGGTTCTTCATGGAGAACCAGAAACAAAAACGACTCCAACAAAAAGGAAGAGCTTACATGCTTCGAATGCAAGAAGCCTGGACATTTCAAGTCCAAATGCCCTTTATTGAAAGGAGAAACTCCAAAGAGAAACAAGAAATCAAAGAAGGCAATGGTGGCAGCTACTTGGTCAGATAGTGATACTTCAAGTTTTGAAGCTGAGGAAGAAAAAGCTGAAGAAAGAGCAAACTTGTGTTTGATGGCACAAGATGATGAATCTGAGGTATCCTCTTCTCCTTGCAATATTTCTGTTGATGAACTTCAGGAAGAATATGAATGTTTATATGATGAATTTGAGAAACTTGTTTTGAAATACAATACTTTAAAGAAAAAATCTGCATATCTAGAATCAGATTTGGAAAAGATTAAACTTGACTTTGACTCTGTTTTTGAACAAAGAAATTTTCTGCAAATTGAATTGGAACATTCAAAAACAGATTTTGAACCTCTAAAATTGGAATTGGAAAGAAAAACAGAAGCTTTAAAAAAGGTAAGTGAAGAAAATGTTGCAGTCAAAAGTATGAAAAATGAAACTCCAAAAAGAAATGCTTACCACAAGAAAAATTCTGCTAATGCATCATCTAGGTTTTATATTTGTGATAAAATTGGCCATTTATCCTATGATTGTAATAAAAAAGAAAATGTGCAAAAAATAAGAAAACTATGGGTTATAAAAGGATCCTATGTTGCTGCTAACAATTAAGGACCCATCAAGGTATGGGTACCTATAAAGAAAAACTGAATATTTGTTTTGTAGGTTGAGCTGCACTCAAAAGATACATGTTCAAGAGCTCAACTCAAGAAGAAGCAACCTTGGTATATGGACAGTGGCTGCTTAAGGCACATGACAGGAAATGAAATGCTACTTGCATAGCTAGATAAGAAAAAGGGAGGAACCGTATCCTTTGGTGATGATTCAAAAGGTAGAATTCATGGCATAAAAACGGTTGGTAAGAACTTTCAAACTCAAATTAGTCATGTGTTGTTGGTTAAAGGTTTGAAACATAATTTATTGAGCATTAGTCTATTGTGTGATAAAGGATTTAAGGTATGTTTTGACTAAACCAAATGTGAAGTGATAGACATAAGCACTAATAAAGTCTCATTTATAGGAAGAAGATTAAAGAATATGTATGTTGTATTTCTTGAGGATCTTGAAATGGATTGTGAAATATGTCTTGTAGCAAATGTTGAAAATGATAGTTGGTTATGGCATAGGAGATTAGGACATGTGAGCATGCATACCATGTCAAAGTTGATTAGAAAAAATTTAGTTGTTGGACTACCGGATCTTAAGTTTGAAAATGATAAGATATGTGATGCTTGCCAACTAGGAAAACAAGTTAGAACATCCTTTAAGACCAAGAAAGTTGTCTCCACATCTAGACCTCTTGAATTCCTGCACATTGATCTTTTTGGTCCAATAAGTATAACTAGTTTAGGAGGAAAATTTTGTGGCTTTGTAATATTGATGACTACTCTAGGTACACTTGGGTATATTTCTTTGCTCATAAAAATGATGCTCTACTAGCATTCATAAGTCATTGTAGGAAGGTTGAAAATGGAAAAAGACTAGCTATAATTAGCATTAGGAGTGATCATGGAAGTGAGTTTGAAGGAGATGAATTTGAGAATTTTTGTAATGAAAAGGGGTTGGATCATAATTTTTCTGCACCTAGAACACCCAAGCAAAATGGAGTTGTAGAAAGGAAAAACTAAACCTTGAAAGAAATGGCTCGAACTATGCTACGTGAGAATAGTCTACGTAAGTACTTTTGGGCAGAAGCTGTTAATACAACAACTTATATTCTAAATAGAGTGTTTATAAGAGCCATGATATCAAAAACTCCATATGAACTTTACAAGGGTAGGAAACCAAATATCTCTCACCTTAGGAGCTTTGGTTGTAGGTGTTTTGTATTGAACATTGGTAAACAACCTTTAGGAAAGTTTGATGCAAAGAGTGATGAAGCTATATTTCTAGGATATGCATTAAGCTCAAAATCCAATAGAGTCTGCAACAAAAGATCTTTAACGGTTGAAGAATCAATCCATGTAGTTTTTGATGAATCCAATACCTTACAAAAGGAAATTTCTGATGATGAAAATGATACGGATATACTTGAAAGACAAATGGAAGATATGAGTTTAGATGATAAGAAAAATACTGAAGTAAATACTCTAGGTAGAGAAACAGAGGCTCCACCCATAAAAACCCTGCAAAGAACTAAAAATCAGCATAATGACATTCCAAGGAGTTGGAGATATGCAAAAGATCACCCATAAGAACTAATTATAGGTGATATTTCACAAGGTGTTAAAACTAGGAGAGCAATAAGAGAGACTTGTGAGTTTTCAGCTTTCATATCTCAAATTAAGCTTAAAACATTTAAAGAAGCAGAAAAAGAAGAAAGTTGGATATTGGCCATGCAAGAGAAACTTGATCAATTCAAAAGAAACCATGTACGGTCATTAGTCTCTAGGCCTATAAACCACCCTATTATTGGGAAAAAATGGATGTTTAGAAATGAGATAGATGAGTAAGGGAATGTAGTTAGAAATGAAGCTAGGTTGGTAGCCTAAGGATACAACCAAGAGGAAGGAATTGACTATGATGAAACCTTTGCACTAGTGGCTAGGATAGAAGCTATAAGATTGTTGCTTGCTTTTGCATGTTTTATGAATTTTAAATTATTTCAAATGGATGTAAAGAGTGCATTCTTAAATAGATTCATTCAAGAGGAAGTATATGCTGAACAACCACCAAGTTTTGAGGATTTTGAAAAACCAGATCATGTTTTCAAACTTCACAAAGCCTTGTATGGATTGAAACAAGTTCCTAGAGCTTGGCATTAGAGGCTTTCACAATTTTTAGTTAAAAAAGGTTATGTTAGAGGTAGTATTGATACAACATTGTTTATCAAAAGATACTTAAATGATTTAATTGTTGTTCAAATTTATGTGGATGGCATTGTGTTTCGTGCAACTAATGAGGCTTTATGCAAGAACTTTGCTAAAGAGATGTAGGGGGAATTTGAGATGAGCATGATGGGTGAGTTGAAGTACTTTCTTGGCCTCCATATCAAACAAAGTGAGAAAGGAATCTTCATCAACCAAGAAAGATACATTCAAGACATGCTCAAAAGATTTGATATGCTAAAGCTAAAATAAATTTGCACACCAATGAGTCCATCCATTAGACTAGATGTAGATGAAAAAGAAAAAGATGTTGATCAAAAGCTTTATAGAGGTATGATCGGATCATTACTCTATTTAATAGCTAGCAAGCCTGATATCCAATTCTCTGTGTGTTTGTGTGCTCGTTTTCAGTCCCAACCAAAGGAATCACATTTGACTGCTGTTAAAAGTATTTTTAGATACCTCTTAGATACACAAACTTTAGGGATATAGTATCATAGGGAATCATCCTTTAGTTTTGTTGGATATTTTGGTGCAGATTTTGCTGGTAGCAAAATAGATAGAAAGAGCACTAGTGGAACCTGCTAGTTGCTAGGAAGTATGCTTGTGTCATGGTTAAGCAAAAGCATAATTCAGTAACTCTTTTTATAGCTGAAGCCGAATATGTATCTTCAGGTAGTTGTTGTGCTCAAATCTTATGGATTAAACAACAACTAAAAGACTATGGAATTTCAATGCATAACATACCAATATATTGTAATAATACAAGTGCAATCAACATTTCAAAAATTTTGTGCAGCATTCTAGGACTAAGCATATTGAGATTAGACACCATTTTGTTAGATATCACATAGTGAAAGGTGACATTAAAATTGAGTTTGTAAATACTTTACATCAATTAGCTAACATCTTCACAACCCTTAAATGAGGATAGATTCTATGAGATTAGAAGAAATTTAGGAATGGTTAGTATGCAGGAGTTTTAGGAAAAATTTTGAAATTTTCTCAAAAGACAGTAGGCACTTAGTCAACTAAGAGAGGAACTTGGTCAACTAAGAGCATTCTGTCTCTTTAAATAATAAGACTCAGTTAGTTAAAAGAGAATGAACAAAATAGTAAAAAGAAATAGTATACTAGGTGAAGGAAATGGGCACAAAATACCGCCCAGCTGAAAAATAAAAATTAGAGGTAATTTTCAAATTTTGAACAAAAGAAAAACTGACAATATATAAGGGGGAGATAGACGATTTTTGGAGAGATTAAACTGCCATTAACTCATTTCCTCTTCATTTTCTCTCCTATGAAATCGACCCACCTGAAACTGAAACCTACCCACTCAAATTCTCGAAAACCCTCAGTTAGAAATCTCTCAAAACAAAATGGCAAAATCCTCTCTAGCCAAAGAAATTATTGATAAGAAGAAAGGTAAACGACCACTGGAGGAAGGCATGCAAGTGAAAATGCAAAAGAAGAAACAAAAATTGTGTCTGCATTTGTGAGTGAAAAATTTGGAAAATCGCAGAAAGAAAAGGAATAGAAGTCAAAGAAGAAGAAAGAGAAGGGAAAATCATCTAAGAAAGGCAATATCCCATCCTCCAAATTTAGAATCAGAGCCCATGAAGATAGATACAGGAAATTAGAGAATGCCTTTATCACTTGTGGTAAAATCATTGACTGAGACAATTTTAATGAAATTCCAAAAATTCAAACAAGTTTATCAGATTATTTTGAGGAATTAAAACTGAAGGAGTTCAGTACATTTAAGAATCGATCCTACAATGCTAGTTTAGTTAAAGAATTTTATGCAAGTATAGCACTAGACAAGGATGAACTAGAGGAGCTTGATGATTATATTGAGGATGGCCCAAATGTCTTTTTGAATGGAAAGGAATTTACTATTACTGTTGCTGATTTAGGGAGTTTACTCAAAATCAAATGTGAGGAGGGTGAGTTTGAATTCCTTGAAAATTATGACCCCTCATCTCTGTGGGAAATAATCACAAGCAAGAAGGAAAAATGCTTATCCAAAAGTAATGCTAGTTTAATTACAAGTCCTCAAATTAGAATTTTACATTACTTTATAACAGTAAACATTCATGGCAGAAGTGGCAGTTTTAGCTACATTAGCCTTCAAGATTTATGGCTAATGGAGCATGCATTTAATGGTACTCCCTTGAACCTAGGTCGATTTATGGTTGAAAGGATGAGAAAAGCCTGTACAGGGGATAAGATAAATCTACCATATGGAAATATCATTAGTTTATTGGTACAGAAGAAAGGTATTTGGTGCTCTAGTATGAAATAGACAAGGTGAAGAGTAGAGACCAAGCCATTTATCTTGGGAGTCTGCCTAAAATGGGGTATAAACTATATGGAGAAACCTATGTTAAAACCCCCAAGGCCACTTCTAAAAAAGAGTCTTCACTCTCAGCACAATTTGAACCAACTTCCTCTTAATTATCAAATGAGATGTTCTTGAATTTGCTTATGAGGATAGATGAGAAGCTGACTAACCAAGCTGTGAGGATAGAGAAATTGAAGGAAGATTAGCAGAGCTGGAAAAAAAGCTAAAGGCAAAAGGAAAAATGACTTATAAACTTGCTGCTGTAGACACCTCTGCAACTTCAAGTCTTGTAGGAAGGTAAGGTGCTGAAGGTTATATTTTTTAGGGGAAGGTCATGAACCTGAAGTGGATCAACCAAGAAAAACCCCCTCACTTAAGCCTTAAAAGGAAGTTGAGTCAGAACAAGGGACTGAAGTGATTGGTTCACTTGATGAAAATCCCTCATCCCTTCCAGTACTTGAGAAAGAGTAGCCTTCTACTCCTAACTTAGAAGAAGTTTCAATTATGGATGTCTTCCATCAGATGATCAGGGAAGAGCAGGTAGAAAAGGAAGTAGCCAAAGCATAAGTTCAAAAGTTAGCATCTACTGAACCAACACACACAACAGAGAAGCAGATTGAGAAAGAAAAAGAGAAAGCTACTGCAGCTCCATAGGCCAAATCTAAACCACTTGGTAAAGGCATTAAGAGAATGGCAACCAAGACCAAATTCCTCAAAAGAAGAAAATCCTCCAGAATTGCTGAAAAGGCTAGACCAGCAACTATTTCCTCTCTTCAAGACCCCCTCGAAATTTTTGACAAATCATCCCCTGAACAATCACCACAAAAATCACCACCAGAACCCTTTCCCAAACCTCTAAATATTTTTTATGGCACTGATGAATCTACTCCTTCAGCCTTTTCAGAGGATTGAAACCCCCGTTAGATTTGATGATGACAAAAAGGGGGAGAATTAAGAGATAGGAAGCTGGGGAGATAGAAAGAGGGTAGAAAAGAACTAGGGGTAATTTAGGAATATTGACTATTGTTTTTTATCTTCCTACTATTTTTGTGTTGTTTTTGCTTTTACAGTTGAACAATTAAATTTAACTTTGCTGTTAGATGTTTTTGAATGCTGAAAGACATACTATTATGGTTTATTGCTGTTTATGTTTACAAGTTGATGGTGGAATATTTAAATCTATTATTGAAGAATCTGCCATTGAGTTTCTGCTGCTGTTTTGGTGTTGATATTGAGTTGTTATGCTGACAATTAATTACTGATATAATATTGTGAGTAAAATTTGGATGAAAATAAATATGAATGCTGATATTTTTGACTAGATGATTTATGGCATTTAGCTTTGGAATGAATTAAGTCTAGAAATAATATGACAGACAGCAAGCTGTAACAATAATAATGTTCTGTCATTTTGTCACTTACTACTTATTATTCCATAAGCCTGTGTAAATATATTCTGTTATCAATTTGAACCCTTACATGTCATTTTTTGTATGATAAGAATAAAAACATGCTGAAATGAATAATAAAACTATGCACACACTAAGGGGGAGCACACACTTAGGGGGAGGAAAACCTCCATTTTGTGCAGAACTGAAAAGAATAAAAGGACACTGTGCTGTTAACCAAGGAATATTTTCTCATCATCAAAAAGGGAGAGATTGTTAGCTCTATTAGTTTTTGATGATAATAAAATATTCTCAGTCATTTATGTCTAATATCTCTACTTGAGTGTGCAAGATAAAAATTGTATGCAAATAATTAATCAATCATTCAAATGCACATATCAAAGAGCATAAGAATAAGGAAGTCACAATTGATCAACAAGACAGAAGCCTTTTAGTCGATTAATGAAGAGTTAGTCAACTAAGATTTAAACTAGAAGTTGATGGGCTGAAGAGTATTGAGAGATAGAAAAGACTTGGTGGACCAAGGAATAAGTTAGTCAACTAAGTGCTTACTACTAGAAACTGGAAATAGAAAACAGAGAAAACTTAGTCGACTAAGACATAAGTTAGTCGACTAAGAGCATTCTGCCAGAAAATTTGAATTGTGCACTAGAAGACAGATTAATAGTTAGAACTGCAACAAAACTGTTTTCAACGGTCAAAAACTATGTAACTCATTTCAAAGTTAATTTTTCAAGTATAAAAGAGGGTTCTAACGGCTAAAAATGTAATCAAGCCTTTCAAGAACACAGAAGAGCTGAAAAACTTGCAAATATTCTCTGCTCATTTACTGCACTCAACTCCTATCTTTGTAATTGTGATCTGTACTTTAGTTTGTACCACTTAGATCAACCATGTGATCATAGGTACACTATTTTCACTTTTTTCCTTGTATTCTTAGAGTGAACGAGTCACTTTAAGGGATTGATTCAAGCTAGGATTGCTTGATTTGGTATAGGTTCCAACTTAGCCTTGAAAAGTTAGGTGTTGGGTTTTAGTTGATCCCGGTAAATCCTTGGTTGAATAATCAAGGTAGTGGATGTAGGTCTTGGATTGATCCACTCTAAATTTCTGCGCATTGTCTACTATGTTTTTATTTTCATTGCTTTTCAAATTAATTCCTCATCTTGCCAAGAGCCAAAAAGTGCTATTCACCCCCCCTCTAGCACATTTACTTGGGACCAACATCATAAAGCATGGCTTAGTGTCTATTTATAACATTCCGTATTAGTTCTCATAATTCATGACTAACCTTATGAATTTAAGAAACTACCTTTTCCTCAAATTCATCATGCTTTGCCCAAAGACTTTATGGCATACCTAAAAACACCCTGTTTAGGCATCTGGTCGCCTCTAAACCCGTAAGGGTGAAATCAAAGTATGTCATTCCCCATACAAGATGACCTAGTGTCTCAAGTCTGAGGACTAGTTGCATGACTATCACGTGATAACATATTCCATAGACACTTGAGTGAAATATCAAAGAGAGTTCTCATAGTAGGTCATGTTTATTGAGCTTGTTCTTTAACAAGCACTCGCATGTTATCCTTAAGTATCCTATCTACTTCAATCTATGATATTGATTGCTTACTTCCTAAGTAAGGAGGCTTAACATGTACCAGTCTTTGAGTAATGTCAATGCTCTGTCTTGACAATACAATGACCAAGAAAATTTTTTGGAACACACGACTTTGATGTATAGTGATCTTATAACTATAACAACTTTACAATTTTCTTGCAAGGCCTTTATGTTCCTTGGGTTTGATCTAATTAGTACTTAATAACTCCTTATTATTGCACTAACATGAAGGAAAACCTTTATCACATCTAGTTATGCGATTAAATAATCATTAAATGACAATATATATTCCTTGACCAATCCAATTAGCTTATGGCCATATACCAACAAGAATCACAAGTGAGACTAATACCACTGGTCCTACTTACAACATCCTTGCAGGCACACACATAGTCACAGGGGATCGGAACTCCACTCATAAACAAATTAGATCAACGTTCGAAATTCATCCCTTAGATGGAAACACAAATCCAGAAATAAAGTCATCATGCCTTTATTATTCACATTTTTCTTATCGAACCTCAATTCACATTTATCGAGCTTCAATCGTCTTTAAGCTTGGTTAGGTTCTAAGTACCTTTAAATCTCTAAGGCATTTCACTTAACACATCCTTCGTCTAGGGAAATCTACTCTTAGGGTTTATTATAGCCTCTAGACATCCTAGTCTAGGTTCAAATAGCATAGGCCACCCATGTGGCTCACATCACAACACACAAACACCCATTCCACAATTTGATTCTCTAGCCTAGGCACTTACATCTAGGCAATCACATGTATACATATATATACATACACATATTCTAATACCATGGCAATGCCTTTATCAAGGCGTTATGCATCACATGCATTTTAATTCAAACCCATTTATAGTGACAAATCGGAGGTAATCTTATCGTCAAACTCAACTTTAGTCTCTAATCGCCCTCTAGCTCACCTACACGTCTAATTACTCCGTTTCCTCCTCATCAAAACATCCAATTGTTAATTAAATCAAAGCTTTCGAAAAATGTCAACTTTTCCACAATTAGCCAAATCTTAGCAATCCAACTATTTAAGCTCAAATCCTTCATTAACGAGCTAAACCCATACCTTAGAAGCTGGATTGCGTGAGTGTTAGCTCAAAATTCTCCAATCCAAGCCAAAAAGGGAAAATTATCAAATTTGGAGAAAAATCAGATTTTGAAGTTATTAATCGATTAAATTGAAAAATTATCAATAAAAACATTAAATATTACCTCCAGGATGGTTTCCTAAGCTTCAAATAGCCTCAAATGGCTCTAAAAATCAATTTTGGGGGTTAGGATTTTGAGTTTTAGAGACAGATGAAAGGGATTCAAATCATGCTAAGGTGATCATACGCAGTGGAATATTATTAAAATTTTAATCTCCTAAGCCATGGATCACGTTAATTGAAACTAATCCAGCAAAAATCAAGAGAGAAAGATTTCGACATATCTGAAAGTTTAATGTCTGCTTTTTTTAGTGGAGTCTTCCTTGGCTTTTCGTTTTTGACTTTAGGACACCAACTAAGACTTATCAAACCATAAGAGCACAATTTTCTTGCCTTTAATGGTGATCCACACAGTGATTTGCTGAAATCTCTTCACTAAGAGTGTGTGAATCCCTAAGCCAAAATTTTTGCTAGCAAACTCTCAACTTTGAGCTTTCTTGTGTTTCTTTCTCTTTGGTTGTGATCATATCTCAACACATGAAAAAATAAAATAGGACTCGTCTGTGCATTCAAGAGGTGGCTACAAGATTCTTTTATAGAGTGAATTGACCTACTCATATCCAACAAAAATTAGAAAATGTCTTGGGCTAATTGTGCGGCCTTTGTTTAATACTCCATCAAATCATATTTGATTTAGCCTAACACCTAATTGGATTAAGCCTCTATAAAATCAATTAGATCATATCCAATTGAACTCAAATTAATTTTGACAATTCTTCTTACATGTATGACCCATTAGGTACCTAGCATATTGGTAATAAATATAAATTAAATCAACTAAGAATTTATATTTATATTTATAGATCATGAGTAACATCTAGTAATACATCATGACCACCCAAATGTTAAGAGAGTCAATATAGTTTGACTAACCTTTTAGTGTATCCCAGTGTAATTCAATCCTTTCATCATATATCCTAGATAGATAAAAGGCCTGGATCGGTGCCTACTTTCTAACTTATCCATATTAGTTTTGCAGCTTCCATATTGACCTATCAAAATTGCCTTGGTCAAGGACTTTTAGTCAATATAAGGTAGGAGCAAATGAGATATGTCCCCTTCAAATCACTTGGGGTGATAAATCCTCTATGAATTACTCATTCATTTTTGCATGCTTCATGCCATACCCAAAAGCACCCTGTTTAGGCATCTAGTCGCCTCCAGACCCATAGAGGTGAAATCAAAGCATGACAATTCATATACAAGATGACCTGGTATCTCAAGTCTAACGATTACTTACACTACTGACACATGAGAGTATATTCATAAACACTAGAGTGAAATACCAAATGAAACTCTCATAGTGGGTCATGTTCAGTGAACTTGTTCCTTTATAAGCACCCACATACTACCCCAAGTATCTCGCATACTTTAACTTATGAGATTGATAACTCTATGATATAGAGTTATTTGGGCTTAATTTTGATAGTAATTTAGCTTAGTTTTTGTAGTAATGCATAGAAATTAGTAAATTTTATTTAATTATATTAAATTAGTTAATTTAGGTGAGTCAATCTAATCTTAGTTAATTTTATATTTAAATTTTGTGTTAATGTGATTAAGATAGGTTGTTATTGATTTAGTTGTGCTTTTGTAGGTGTTTAATGAAAGAAGAATTTTAGTGGAAGAAGAAGAGCAATTTCAAGGTGCAGACCTTTATTGCACATGTTTTTGTATTTTGGCCATAACTCTCTCTACAAAGCTGAAAATGAAGTGATTCTTGAACCATTGTAAATTTAAGAAAAAATGCTACAACTTTCATGTTTACCAATTCACCTAGTTTTGCCTAAAGAATGGTCAAAAATCTTTTCGAAGTTGACACACTATAGCAGTCCTATAACAATTACAATTTCTGCTATTTAAATGGTCCAGGTCGCAGCTTTGGAGGTAGTAGGCTGTGACCCATGTACTGATGAGGAAATCTTGATTGGAATTGATTTCTTTCTTCACCCAACTTGGCGTAACTTTAAAGCACTATAAAAATAACCTTTTGGAAGACTTTTAAAAAGAGAACAAAACACCAAATTGATAGCTGAGAGTCAAGCCACAAAGTCATTGAAGTTGAGAAGAATTTAAAAGGTTCAAGGAGATTTGGATATCAAGAATACAATTCTTGATTTTTTCCATCTTTTTTATTCTCTTATTCTCTTGGTTTTGTTTTTAATGTTTAAATTTTATTTAATGATATTGTGTGACTTGATGGGGAACTAAATTGTTTATCTAAGATTATGATTAAACTCAATATGTAGTCTGATTTATTTATCTCTCTTTTGCTTATGTTGATGGATTTAAGTTGTTTATTTTATTCTGTTCTTAATGCTTCTAATTGCTTGATCACCAATTAGATTGAATTGGAAACCTAGGTTAAACCTTGACGAATGAGATTTAGGTAGACATTAAATAGAAGAACGTATAATCGAATACACTTAGTTGATTAGGTGGTCTAGTTTGCATATAAGGTAGACATACACCTATAAGCCATACGTAGCCAAAATTACAGCACGAACTTAATGAATCTTTCTTCAATTTAATTTGCATAGACATATAGTAAATTAATTGAGAGAGGTATTTTTATGATAAACTCAATAGAGGCTTGTAAATAATTTAGGACTCTAAGTTAGCAACTTAATCCATTAAACTAAGTTAAGAGAAAGAGACAATAATCAGATGAAGTATTGAGGGACATCATAATCGTAGGTCTGGTAGGTAAGTGAGTTTTATAAAACAAATTTACTATTTAATTTTAGCTTCAGTTTATTAGTTTTAATTTTTCTTTTTAATAATTTTAAATTTAATTGTTTGGATAAGATTAAAGTGTTACAATTTTAGTAGTTAACAATAAGAATTAATTCAATTTCTTGTGGAATCGACACTCTACTCATTACTATATTATTTTTGTGATACGTACACTTGCATGGGTAGAAAATTAAACAACAGAGATCAATTGCTTACTTTCGAAGTAAGAAGGCTTAGCACGTACTAGCCTTTGAGGATTGTCAATGTCCTTATTCTTGACAATACAATGAGCAATTGATACGTTGTATTTGAAACTCTATTTTCTAAGCAAATTTATGTATTCTTGCCATTCCTTAGGTTTCCTTTACCTCTTGGGACTTGATAACTTTATTATATAGAGTTATCTTATGCATTTTTCAAACCTAAAATTGAGCTAAGTCTTCTAGTTTTAAGTAATCCATAGGTAATTTTATGCTTAGTAGTAGTAATTTAATTTACATCATGGCATTTATCATTTATGAAATTTCAATGAATTTCTTGTTAAAGTCCCTCATTTCAGCTTCTAATTAATTTATTTTCTGATATTGAAGGATGTGCAATGACTTGGAACACAAATGGCAAAGGATGGTGCAAGTAGCTTAAGAAACTCCTCTAAACATGTTGCAATGTTTTGAGCATAACTTGAGCTATAGAACTCTAATTGACATGATTCTTGGACCTACGGAAAGCTAAGAGGAAGAGTTACAACCTTTATGTTTATTACTTCACTCACTTCAAAAGTAATCCTGGTAAAAAGTGCAGAATAATTTGATTAACTGTAGTAGGATGCAGTCAGTGTTGACAAAAGCTTGGGCGCCTAGGTGTCGAATGCATTGTCCAACATGTTAAAACAAGCCACCAAACAGAACCTTGGGTACCTAGGCTCTAACCCTTGGGTGCCTAGGTGCCGACACATAATTCTGCACATTTTTGGCCATTCGATTTTACATCATATGACCATCAAAAGGGGTATAAATACAATCATTTTTTAGGGCTAAAGAGGAGCATCTTGAGGAGCAACTTCAGTGGCAAAAAGAAGCTTTCCACAAGGAGAAAAGAAGAGGAAAAATCTTGAAAAAAAGCTTGACAAAGCTGCACCAAAAGAGTTCTCTCACTCTAAATCTCCTTGTATAAATGCTTAGTTTTGCTAAAATTTTATTGGGGGTTGTTGAAATGTTAAGCTAAACTTTCTTTTCTAGGATTATGGTGGATATTAATGTATAGTTTGGATGCTTGATTGACTATTACTTGTTTCTATGGAATATTTAATGTTTATTAAAATATGCCCTTATTTCCCATTTTATTCACTGATCACCAATAGGAAGTGTATGGCTTTTTAATAATACTTGATAAAGTTATTCTAAAAAGACCATGGTTTAGGTAGTATATGATCATTTCAATTAGAAATTAATTGGGTGATTTGTTAATAGGGTAGATATACACCTATTAACCATATACAGTCAATTTATAAGACCTATACTTAAGGAACTTAGCTTAATTAATTAGCTATAGACATATAAAGAATTAAATTAAGATAGGCCATTGTATGATATCTTGACAGAGAATCATACATGCTTAAGGATTTTTGGCTACCATGAGTTTTCCATAAAAATAGTAATTAGTCAATCTTAAGTCCAAACGAAGAATTAATTAAAACCATAATTCTAGGTATTTCCCCACTATTTTCCCACTCAAATTACTTGCATTTGTTTTAGTTTAGTTCACTAGTTTAGCCTTGCTACTTTAACTTTCATTTTCAATTAATTTCCAAACTAGATTTCCTTGGATAATATTAAATTGTCCAATTTTAGTAATTAGCAAGAATTTAGATACAATTCCCCATGGAGACAATAACTCATTCACTACTATATTACTTGTTGACCATGTGCACTTACCTAATATTATGCTAATTTGATAAAAGTTTTAAAGCAAATTGTCTTGATAAATTAGCAAGCAACATGACTATTTCTAGGGTTCATTTCATTTCTTTAAACACATTCTCATGCCAACATAGAGTATAACTCAATAACATTATTCAAGATGGATTTAACATACAACGTATCATAAAGATAACAATCATAATCATTCCATTAACATTCAACTCACACATTGCAATGGTACAATCCCATCAACCTTGGGTAGGCCATGTATAGCCCCATTGCATCTTTGGCATTTATGATGCATCATAGGAGTGAAGTCATCACTACACCCCATGTGAGTGGAATCAATCACACTCGTTAAGCTTTTATACTCATAACATTTAGTATGTGGAATGTCCATCACATACATGCTTACTTATCTCATAAGGTATATGGAATTTCACATCATATACACATCTCATGGCATTTCCTCATGCCTACTCTTTCATCATATCGTATGTAAAACATGCATTACATACATAATCTCATAGCATTCATCATGTTTCCTCAAACATCTCATATAGTATATCAAAAACACATCATATGCATAAACATAATATCTTACATGAAAATCATCATACAAGCCATCACACATTTCATGCCTCAACATATCTAGCATACACCTCAGACATTCATGCATTAATCGCAAATCATATCTCGTATCCACACTAGTTCGAAGATCGGAGTAATCATGTGGACTCAAACATAAGGTGCTTGTCCCCCCTTGTTGAAATCTAATACATATCATATTTACATACATAATAGGTTGAAAACGGATTTTAAAATATTTTCTCATCCACAAATAAACTTTTAGTTCATAAATATTTGCAGAAAATTGTATTTGCCAATAATCCTCAAAACATGCTTCAACTTTGCATATCAAAATAGTTTTTCAAAGTAGTGTATCCACTCACCATATAGGAGGCTTGATTACAACCTCGATTTCGTGAAATCCAGTGTGTTTTCAAGCGTTCTTATCTCACAATATTGATAACAACCAATTTTTAAACTAATAATCTTGAAATAATTAATCTTGCAACTTTCAAAGTCTATTCGCTTTTGACTATAACTACTTTCTCTATCTAGACTAAACTAAAAATGCATAAATCCTCTAAACTTATTTTAGATGAGCTTAGATGTTGAGGAAATCACAAAAACCTTAGCTTTAATCCTCAATAGAAATATCTAGGCACAAATAATAAATTTATCGATTAAAAGTGTGAGCTTTAAAGGTTTTATAGCATAAAAATGTCATTTTTAGCTTTAAACTTCAAAACAAAGATCAAAATCATCAAAAGCAATGATTTTTCATTAAAAATGGGTTGAAAGGGTTTTAGAGAGGTTTTGCCTTTCAAAAAATGGCTAAGGGTTGAGAAACTCTCGATTATTGTGTCATATTTATAGTTTAAGAAGTGAAAATATGCTTTTGCCCTTTTTATTTCTATAAAAACAACGTCATTTATCGATAAATCGAGTCTATCTATAGAAAGATGAGCTTCAGAACCCTTTTTGGAAGCTTTCTGATTGCCATCTATCGATAGAGGGATAGATGGGAGCCATCTATCAATAGATTTGGCTACCTATGAATAGATCTGCTCATCTATCCATAGATGTTCTTCATGGCAGCTTTGATAAACCCTTTTTGAATTGTATCTATCGATATATTGGGTCCAAAAAGCAAAAATAAGCCTTAGAAACATGTTCAATTGAACTCCTTTTAACACCAAACTTTGAAAATTATCTTAATGCATCAAATCATAAATTTTTCCAAGATCAAAACTTACTTTCAAACATTCCAAACACAAAAATCATCTCAAAACATTACACCATGAAATCTTCCATTCACAAAACTAAATTTCAAGTTTTCAAAACATAATTTAACTTGCTCATCTAAGAATTTTTAACTCAGCAAATCTTACATTCTTCCCCCCCTCTCTTACTGAAAATTCATCCCCGAAGTCAATGACGAGTATCAAACTCGCATGTCATGCTTGGCTCCCCAAGTGACGTATTCGCTTGCATGATTGCGCCATTGCACCTTAACTAAGGCTACCTTCTTGGAGCGTAACTTCTTCACTTGCCTATCCGAAATGGTTATTGGCACCTACTCATAGCTTAAATCATCCTCTATTTGCAATGACTCATGTTGAATCATGTAATAAGGATTTTGTTGGTACTTTTGTAGTACCAAAACATGAAACATTGGATGAACATTAGCAAAATCCAATAGCAGTGCTAACCGATATACTACTACGCTAACCATCTCCAAAATCTCAAATGGTCCAATAAACCTCAAACTCAACTTGCCCTTCTTACTAAACCTTATAATGCCTTTGGTTGGAGAGACTCATAAGAACACATGGTCACCAACCTCAAACTCCAACTCTCGACGTCTATGGTCAACATATGACTTTTGACGACTTTATGTTGCCAACATCCTCTCCCTAATCAACTGTATCTTATTAGTGGTTTCTTAAACTAATTTTGGTCCAAGTAACTTTCTCTCACTAACCTCAATCCAACATATAAATGACCTACATCTCCGCCAGTATAAAGCTTCATAAGGTGCCATCTCAATGCTAGCCTGAAAATTATTATTATAAGTAAATTCAATCTATGGCAAGTGTCAGTCCTAAACGACTCCAAAATCTATGACACATGCCCTCAACATATCCTCTAGTGTCTGAATGGTCCTCTTATACTGTCCATTTGTCTGTGGGTGAATAGTAGTGCTAAAATTCAATTTTATCCCCAAATCCCCTTACACTTTTCCCTAAAATGGACTAGTGAACTGTGTGCCTCTATCCAATACTAGAGTGATTGAACTCCGTGCAATTGCACTACCTCATCCATATATAGCCTCACATACTGTGCAACTCCATAAGTGGTCCTCAACAGTAGGAAATAAGCAGACTTAGTTCATCTATCCATAATCACCCAAATAAAATCATACCCATTACTTGTATGGGGTAGTCCAGCCATAAAGTCCACAGAAATATACTCCCACTTTCACTCAAGAATAAGCAAAGGTTGTAACAATTCGATAGGTCTCTGATGCTCTGCCTTAACCTATTGGTGCACAAGACATTTAGCTACAAATTTAGCCACATATTTCTTAAGGCCTTCCCACGAGTACATCTCCCTCAAGTCATGGTACATCTTAGTGGTTCCTGGATAAACAACATATGTAGCCATGTGTGCCTCTTCTAGAATCTCTTGTCTTAAATCATCAATATCTAGCACATTCACATTAAACCCATATCTGAGTAGTCTATCGGTGCCTTTGGTAAACATCCGCCTTTTCTTCCTTTAAAGATCATCTAAAACTCTAGCTACAAAATCATGCTTATCTTGAGCTTTCTTGATTCGATCCATCAACATCAGTTTAACTCAAAAATGGGCTAATAATGCCTTAATATCATTAACCTCAAATCAAATGCCCATATCCCTTAACTTATGCATACATTGCACCAATGATCTTCTCTTGACTGAGATGTGGGTTAGACTCCCCATAGATTTCCCGCTTAAGGCATTTGCCACCATGTTGGCTTTACCTAGATGATACAATGTCGAGCAATCATAATTCTTAAGCAACTCCATCCATTGATGTTGCCTAAGGTTGAGATCTTTTTGCTAAAAAATATACTTGAGACTCTTATGACTTGTATAAACCTCACAAGTCTCACTATACAGATAATGCCTCCAAATTTTTAAGGCAAAGATTATGGCAGCCATCTCTAAATCATGTGTGGGGTAATTTTGCTCGTGTCTCTCGAGCTGTCTAGATGCATATGCTATCACCTTACCGTGTTGTATCAACACACATCCAAGTCCATAAGTGATGCGTCACAATAGACTGCCTAACCCCCTAAACCACATGGTACACTTAACACTAGAGTTGTGGTAAGTAAAGTCTTGAGCTTCTCAAAGCTTTCCTCACATGCATCTGTCTATAAAAACTTGATGTCATTTTGTGTCAACTTAGTCATAAGAGCAACAATCTTGGAGAAATCCTTAACAAATCTTTTATAATATTTGACTAATCCTAAAAAACTTTGTATCTCAATCACTGAAGTAGGCCTTGGCCATTTCGCTACTGCCTCGCTCTTCTTTGAATCCACCATCACTCCATCTTTAGACATTATGTGGTCCAAGAAGCTAACACTGTCAAGCTAAAACTCACACTAGAAGAACTTGGCATATAAATGGTGTTCGCTTAAAGTATGTAGTACAATCCTTAAAGGTTGCTCATGTTCCTCCTGACTCCTCAAATTCACTAAAATGTCATCAATGAACATGACCATAAACTTATCCAAGTATGGTCTAAATACCTTATTCATTATATCCATAAAAGCTACAGGAGCATTAGGCAATCCAAATGACATAACCAAAAACTCATAGTGATCATACCTCGTGTGAAAAACAATCTTGGGTATGCCACCACTTCTAATCCTTAACTGATGGTACCCTGATCTCAAGTCAATCTTAGAAAAACACTTGACCCCTTGCAATGGATCAAACAAATCATCAATATGTGGGAGGGGATACTTGTTCTTGATGGTCATTTTATTTAACTGCCTGTAATCGATATAAAGCCTCATTAAACCATCTTTCTTTTTTATAAACAATATTAGTGCATCCCAAGGTGTGACACTAGGGCTAATGAAGCCCTTGTCCAATAAGTCCTCTAACTGATCCTTGAGCTCCTTAAGCTCAGTCAGTGCCATCTGGTATGGTGGTATAGAAATCAAACTCGTGTTTTGCGCCAAGTTTATGCAAAATTTTGTCTTCCGCTCTAGTAATAATTTGAGTTATTCTTTTGGAAATACATTTAAGAACTCCATTACAATAGGCATATCTGCCACATTAACTTCCTCCACTTGGGTATCTATCACCATAGCCAAGAATTCTCGACATCCATGTCTCATCAAGTAACTAGCAGTCATAGTCAATATCATGCTACTTGAGGCCATGCTGCAATCTCCTTGTATATAAAAAGATGTCTCTCCAAGATAGTTGAACCTAACCCTTTTGTGTTGACAATCCACACTAGCGTAGTTGGGAGATAACCAATCCATCCTAAGAATAACATCAAACTCCATCATGTCCATCAGCACTAGATTTGCCTGGGTGTCCTTCTCCTTACCTCAAACCATGCAATCGTTATACTTATGTTTTGCCATAAACACCTTTCTCAAGGGGGTGGAAACTACCAAGTCTTGCTCCCTCTTAAAACATTCAATACCAAATCTATATACAAAGTATGGAGATACAAAAAAATGTGGTCATACCATACATGTGCATCAATACAGCAAACGGGTAATATACTTGTAAACACTGCATTGAATGCTTGTGTATCTTGCTGAATCAAAGCATAAACTCTAATCTATCCATGACTAGTAGCACCCTATGCTCTAGATCCAAATCCTAAAGCGCCACCTTGAGTAGTTGTATTAATGCCTCTGCCTCTACCTCTTTTAATGCCTTTGATAAGTTGTGCAGCAACATGTAGGGGTAGTCAAGCTGTTTATGTATGCCCTTGTGTATCTCCCTGAGAGGAATAACTAGCAGGGCACTCTTTGGCAAAATGCCCCAATTGTCCACAAGTATAACATGAAGTGGAACCTTGCATGCATAGTCCTCTATGCTTTTTACCGCAAGTGGAACATGGAGAAAGAGGAGGATGACTCTACCTAGCACCCAACTGACCTTGAGGTGAAGTCACTCTATGATCTTTCTATCTCTCTTAGTATCTCTTCCCTGATGGGATCCCTATGAACTTCCATGCTGGCCCTGTCAGCCTAAAGAATCTCTATGGCCCTAGCGACTTCTTATCTTGGCCCTCTTGTGCTTAGGTTCATCTGATCGACCCTCCACATCTTTAAGTTCCAACCTTTGAGCACAATTCACTACTTTAGAATAACTAGTGAACTCATATGATGCTACAACTCTCTATAGTGGGTGTAATAATCCATTCATGAGCCTCTAGGTCCGCATCTTCTTCGTAACGGTCAAGTATGGGGCATACCTAGCCAACTCAGTGAATCTCACACTGTACTTCTCCACTGACATGCCTAGTGTTTGCACTAAAGTCTCAAACTCGCGTGCTTTAGCCTCTCGCATGCTATCTAGTAGAAAATGCTTTAAGAATGCTATGCTGAACTCCTCCAAAGTCATCAAAGTAGCATCAACAACTCTATTACTACGTCTCATCTCATACCACTATCGGGCTACCTTCCTTAACTTGAAAATAGCAAACCAAACTGATCTGGTGCTAATGCAACTAAGAGCATTACTGTCACGACCCAAATTTCGGGCCAAGACAAGTGCATGGGCCCAATGGACATAGTCCACTAAGCCCAAGCAAGCTTATCAATATGACCTGTTCATCATTCCATCAAAGTTGCTAAATCACATTTCATAACTTCGAATCAAAATAATACTAAGCATTGCCAACTCGTAGTGGCATTACCAATCAAAGATACATGTATTGTCTAAACATACATCTTAATAATTTACATGGGGTTTGTCTATACACAACAAAAGAGTACTCGACTTCCAGCAGAGAGACACAGACGAAAGTACAGCTACTAAATGCTGAAACACCTACTAAGAGTCGAATCTACGAAGACACCTCGACCTAGTTACCAGCTGCCTCTTGATCTGAAAACATGAAGTTGAAAACGATGAGTATAAACCCAGTGAGGGAACAAAGAAGGGAACAAGCCACAACAAGGAAAATTTAAAGAAATCATGATGCATTTATCTTTAAAACAATGCCATTTAGTTTAGCTCTTATCAAAACCCCTCATGTAAACCCCAAATGAGTAAATCACTTGATAAAAGGGTCCATGCTCAACAAATGATTTGAAGAGTGAAAACCTTAATAGCCTTTATGCAAATTAAGTCAAGTAAATGACGGGTCCTCACTGCAGCGAAGTTTGGATTCAAGTTATTAGCCGAACGAGGGTTTCTCACCAAACCTCCTCATTTTAAACTTAACTAATTAATTCCTTAATGTTAGAAGTCCATGCTCAACTATGGTACCAAAGAAGTGGAAAATAGGACAGCAATCGAACAAAATAAGGAACAAAACATAAAGTTTTTTGCTGCAGTGAGAATCTATTCTCACTGCAGCGAAATTTTTGCCATAAAACAGAAAGTTTCTCGCTACAGCGAGAATGAATCTCGCTTCAGCGAGAAGCTACAGTAGCTTTTTCACTGCAGTGAGATTTCGGCCAACATTACCCCTCCAAATCCAAGAGTTTCTTGAATCTCGCTGCAGCGAGAAATAGAGCAGTAAGAAAAAAAGTTTCCTTTCTTTCAAGAAAAAAGCCATCCTGCTAAAATGACAAAAATCAACATGAAACGCATAAAAATTCCCAAAGTTCAACATGCAAGATTCACATGTGCAAAACCATATACCATACTCATGAACTTTCTATAATACACATATCTATATATGTATATATGTATATATATATATATATATATATATATATATATATCCATCACCATGCACACCCTCCCATCGTCATCAGCTCATATGCACTCCCCGCTAGCACATGGCTAGGTCAACATCGGCTTATGCGCACTCCTACTCGCACATAGCCTGGTCAGCATCGGCTTATGCGCACTCCCACTCGCACATAGCTAGGTCAACATCGGCTTATGAGCACTCCCACTAGCACATAGCCGGGTCAATATCATTACACAACATTATTCGTATATATATATATATCAACATAGTATAGAAGCACATAGGTCCGTCCTTTTTACACATTTCACATTTTCACAACCTTAAAATATTTTATCAAAGGCTTGTTCCCAAGGCACATGTTTTTAAGAAAAGTTGGATAAAATCAATCAATGTTTTGTGCAAATAGATTCACATTCTCAAAACAGTTTTGAGATGCACGTTCACTCACCGGTATTTTGTTAAGCCTTTAGCCGACTTTAACTTCCCTAATGGTCTAATTGAGGTTGTGGGACTTCGTTGGGACCTATCATGCACAACAACATCACCATCTACCCAACTTGGCATTAATACTATTCCAAAGCTATTTTCTAAATTGGGTTCTACTAGTCATTCTTAACTAGTTTCCAACTGCCATTAAATGGCTATTGTTTGTAATACTCTAATCACACTTAAATGAATAACAATCCCAACAAATAAACTCTCACAAATCTGATTGCTAGACATTCTCAACACTTCAAACTCAACTCCAATTTACTACTTACCTTGATAGCTTTGTAACTTTGAAATTCTTTCCAAATATTTTCCAAGCTATTAAGAGAGTTCTCTCTTTCTCTCTCTAAACACCTAGCTAGTGAGAGAAAGTATGGAAGTAGGATTTTTCAAAGGTTTTAAAGTGAGAGAGTGAAAGAGCACACAGGTTCAATGAAAGGGTGGACAAAAGCATGAAAATTGGAGCTAGAGAGAGAGAGAGAGAGAGAGAGAGTCATGGAGGCTTCATATCAAGCTTCTATGAAGGATGAAAGTAACGTGAGATGGAAGGAAGAAGAAGGAGAAGAAGCTGCTGGAAGAAAAAGATATTTATAGCTCAAACTTATCTATTCCACTTGGATTTACGAAAATGCCCTTAGATAGTTAACTTGTTCTCCTTTAATCCTTGGTGTAATCAATTTACTCTTTTAATACCAAGACAAGGTCCATAATAGTCTAGAAGTACTTGAGTCCATGAAACTTAAAAATTTTGACCCGAGATGAAAAATGACCATTTTGCCCCTACCTCGAGAATCATTATTATTTTTATTTTCTTCCCCATTTTACCCGTATTTCATCATTCATTTATGCCTTAGGCCTACTTAGGCCATAATATTGTTTAAAAACTTACCTTTAAAGGCTCACTAAGGAAATGACGAAATTACTCCTGATCAGTGATATCACATCTACTTCTAACTACGAGTCTATAGAGGTCAAGGTCTCACAATTACATATCACTGATATTTCATCTAAGAACTCCTGAGCATCCTTAATCGTATTAGATCTCGAAAATCATGGAGGTCTCAACCTCATAAACTCTGATAGTGGAACTTTAGATGCAACCCTAGCCATCCCAAACTCTTGATGGTCCTCATTACTCTGTACTCTGGGGAAGGCCTATACAGTAGGGTAACCCTCTTTCTGTCTGCTCTGATCTAGTATCTTTTGAGCTAATAACTCCATAGCCTCCTTCCAAAGTAATCAAGTGGACTCAAGCACAAGGTGCTTATCCCCCAATGTTGAAAACTAATACATAATATCATATTTACATACATAGTAGGTTGTAAATGGATTTTAAAATATTTGCTCATTCATAAATAAACTTTCAGTTCATAAATATTTGCAAAAAATCATATTTACCAATAATCCTCAAATCATGCTTCAACTTTACATATCAAAATAGTTTTGAAAGTCGTGTATCCACTCACATTATAGGAAGCTCGATTACAACTCCGATTCCATGAAATCCAATGTGTTTTCAAGCTTTCCTATCTCACAATATTCATAACAACCAATTTTTAAACTAATAATCTTGGAATAATTAATCTAACAACTTTCGAAATCTATTCACTTTTAATTATAGCTACTTTCTCTATCTAGACTAAGCTAGATATGCATAAATCCTTTAAACTTACCTTAGATGAGGTTAGATGTTGAAGGAAATCACATAAACCTTAGCATTAATCCTCAATTGAAATTTCTGGGCAAAAATAATAAATTTATAGTGTTAAAAGTATGAGCTTTAGAGGCTTGATAGCATAAAAATGTCATATTTAGCTTTAAACTTCAAAACTAAGATAAAATCATCAAAAACAATTACTTTTCATTAAAAATGGGTTGAAAAGGTTTTAGAGAGGTTTTACCTTTCAAAAAATGACTAAAGGTTGAGAAACTCTTAGTTATTGTGTCATATTTATAGTTTGGGAAGTGAAAATATGCTTTTATCCTTTTTTATTTTTGTGAAAACGGAATCATTTATAGATAGATCGAGGCTATTTATCGATAGATGAGCTTTATAACCCTTTTTGAAAGCTTTTTGATTGCCATTTATCAATAGATGGGAGCCATCCATCGATAGATCTGGCTATATATGGATAGATTTGCTCACCTATCCATAGATTTTCTTCATGGCAGCTTTGATAAACCCTTTCTAGATTGTATCTATCAATAGATGAAGAACATTTATCAATAGATTGGTCCAAAAAGCAAAAATAAACCTTAGAAACATGTCCAATTGAACTCCTTTTAGCACCAAACTTTGTAAATCATCTTAATGGATCAAAACATCAATTTTACTGAGATCAAAACTTACTTTTGAACATTCCAAACACAAAAATCATCTCAAAACATTACACCATGAAATTTTCCATTCATAAAACTAAATTTCAAGTTTTCAAAACACAATTTAACTTGCTCATCTAAGTATTTCTAACTTAGCAAATCCCACATTAAGGTAGGGTTTCATAGTAGTTGAATAATAAAGTTGGTTACTTTATTACGTTAAGACTATAGTGTTCAGATTACTTCCAATGTAAGGAATGTGATTTAATTCAAGGGAATGATGAGTCTCAAATCATTGAAGTAGTTGATTTCGAGTAATGGCACTATAAAGTGAAATGGAATCGCTTGAAACTTAAGTTTAAGTTAGGTCATTTCCTTAAATCTTCTTGCACCTGTACATTCACTTATGGTAGAATTGAAATCCTGATAGATAGTGGACTCATGATTTATCTCCTTATAATCTTTAATATACTATTAGCATTATCATCTTAATCCCTTAATCTAGACTTTGTATACTGGGATTATAATTGAGGTGAGCATACAAGAACAAATATGTAAAAAGTGGAGTTCATAACATTAACATCACTTCTAGTGATTTCAAGAAGATTGATGATTAATCTAGTCCTAATAGATTGATGAATTAGCTGCTCATCACATCTTAATACTCAAAAGATTATATCTTGAGTATTGGATCCCCAATTGGATAAAATCTAAGACTATGGGATAAAATTGACATAAAGGATAAAATAGTAAATTCACTTTTTGTCATTGGATGTTTATGAGGGTTCACAACATAAGGTTTTCAATTGGACAAACCAATATTAAATTTTACATATTGGATATTGATCATAATTATAGATAATTCAAGAGTGCAACCATGAATCTATGGTGGAGTTATTCCATGGTTAATATACTAGAATTATTTTAATGAGATTAAGAGATAATTCTATATTTATGGGAGCTTGAAATATCTACATCCAATAAGATTTCCCACTTAACTTTGTGGAATTCAACTCATTTCAGATGGAATGCGTGTTTGATTATTTATGCAAATCAATGTTCAAATTTGATAACTAAGTGTTGTCTTAGTTAAGATAAGAGTTGTCTTAATTTAGACAAGGTGCATATAATGTCTTAATTATAGACATGTATATATGTGAGTTGGTTGAGACAAGAGTTGTCTTAATTACATTATTTTTGGTAAGTCAAAATTGTCTTAATATAGAAATATTTTTTAAGACAAGAGTTGTCTTAAATAGAAAATATTTATCAAGAAAATTATTTACTTATAATTAAAAATATTATCGGTGGAAATTTAATTATAAATATAAGAATTAAAATTGTTAATTCTTTATTTATAATTAATTATAATTATGAGATAATTATATTACTCCAAGTGTGATTAGGATTTCATTATTTTATTATTAATTTTTTTAATTAAAGATGGACAAAAATAGAATGGAATAATCCTAATTTGACATTGACTAGCAATTATAATTAAATAATTTTTTTATTAATTATAATTATAAATGGAAAATATTAATTTAAGTTTAATTAATTAAATTAAGAAAAGGTAGTTTTAAGAGTGAAATAACTCTCTCCCTTAAAAATTAAATAAAGGCCAAAAATTACATATATCAATATATGTAATTTGGCAAACCCTAGCCACCATCAAGAAAAAAGAAGCCATAGCTGAACCTTTCATTCCTCCATCTCTCTAGTCTTCTTTTTGCTCCCATTAGCAATTTCTAGAAGCCTCACACAAAAGAAAATTTGCTATAGAAGAAAATGAGAGAAAATAATTAATTACCATCTTGAAAAGTATTCCACACCTAGCCCACTCTAGGTTCGAGATTGAAAGATTCTTGAAGAATAAATGGTAATCCAAATTGGTTGAGAATTCTAATCATTGATGTGGTGGTGAATTTAGTACAATTCACTAAGAGAGAAGAATTAAATATATTCCTAACATGGAGTAGGTAATATCTCTTATGTAACGACTGCTCCTCGATCGCTACCGGCTTCTGAGATTTACAGGAGAACCCTCCGAATCCCAAACAAGCCTACACAATTGTCATTTATCAAACTATCACACATTTATTAGAAAATCTCATAATCATCACAATCTTATTAATAGCAAATGTTCTCTATGCATTGTATTTCATCATCATATAAACATAAGTTTACAGTGTACACCATTGTTT
This sequence comes from Theobroma cacao, assembly GCF_053813885.1. Taxonomy (NCBI): domain Eukaryota; kingdom Viridiplantae; phylum Streptophyta; class Magnoliopsida; order Malvales; family Malvaceae; genus Theobroma; species Theobroma cacao. The sequence continues at coordinate 10,080,957 of NC_142644.1, read as the reverse complement.
ACTTTCGAAACAAAATATACTATAAATGACCTGACCTTTAACAGTGGAGCGACTCCGAATAGAATGCTATGAGATGCCTTTATCTATGTTGCATCAAGTCTCAATGCGCTGAGCGATGCACTTGAATTGATTACTTATCTGCAAAAGGAAATAAGGGTGGTGAGTCTCACAGACTTAGTGATCATCAACTTCGTGAGTAGGGCGTAGATGGGAAACAAGCTAAATGTACAAGATTTGAATATATAAAACATAAGAACATGTAAACTATTTAAAAGAAAATGGGACATTGTGCCTTACATATAAAACCAAGGATTTCTATGCAAGAAATCATTTAACCATCATTGTGTCGAAACCAGTGTGAGTAAGAGATTGCTATCATCGAAATCGTTTAACAACTTGCTCAAGGCAATTCAACGTAAGCATGCACGCTCTCGTAAAAATCAAACATTATCAACGCTTTTACACAAGCTCATAAGTCAATTTCGTAAATCACCTCATACGCAAAGAGTTAAATCCAACATCTTAGTATAAAAAAGAGAGTTGCAAAAAATCTTATAGTTTTCACCATGCGAAAGCGTACAAGTTTAAAAACCCAAAGAGATGCCACTCTTGAGTAGGAAAGCGTAATATCAACATGTGGACCCACTTCCACGTAATAACAATCCGGGAGCATCGCTTCCACCGGATTCCCACATGCCATGGTAGTCTCGACGATGTTGGCCAGCATCGGAGAAATCAAGTGATCGCAACCGCGAATATCACTTATGGCTTAGCCACATATAACAAACCGTGGCCTTGCCACGTATATCACAGACCATGGCCTCAACCATGTCTAACAGCTCGTTGGTGACCCAAAAGTTTTCTAGTTAGAGCTCACTTGTACACAAGGGTCACACTTTTTCGATGTGACATCCGACCTACTCTCGAATCTCCCGGTTTGATAAAACCATTTAAAAGCCAAATTGCATTTTCAAATGATCATTTCAAATCATTTCAAAATACCGACCAAGTAGCGTACTAAAACCCTTTTTCGTAAAACTTTGCAACGTAAAACCTTTTACATGAGGTTTGGGTGTCAAATTAGCATAGTGAATACGAAATTCATTCATGAATGCACACCACACAAACTATATGGCACATTTGGATAGGAATCGTATTAAAACGCTTGTTTCCTAGTTTAAAAATCCTTTACATATATAGCTTATATATATATATATAATCAAAACAATTTCAAACATTTAAGCATCCACAAAATACCTAGGATTTCTACCAGCTTATGCTTTCTATAAATTTGCATTTAAAATAAATCATCACGTATATATATATATATATATATATATATATATATATATATATATAATTATGGTAATTTTAAAATGGACACCCCCTATTCACCTCACAATAGCGGGATGCTATGTCGTTATTAAGTCATATGCGTATATAACTAACCCTACTTGCCAGTCACCCTTTATCTTGTCTGGCATGCCACCACAGCACACTTCCTCCATTTGCATGCTTCCTAGCAACCATTCAAACCCAATTCACTTATTGTATCATGCATGGCAGCAAATCAACTAATAAATTCTCAACCAAATTTCGTAGTTAATCTCATGTTTACAAAATCATACATGGCAACAACTTTACTAAGGAAATCTTAAATCTTTGCATGTATAATTCTTATCCTTTATTTTCTTCAACATTACATCGTCACAACATCAAATCTCACAACCATTATAAACATTCTTCCTAACCCATAATCATATAGCATAAACAATCAAGGATTAGGCCACAATTTGTCTTACCCTTCCTCGATAATTCAACTTGAGCTAAAACCAAGAAATCTCAAGCTCTTTGGTAGCAAAAATCTCACATTCCTCGTGATTCACCAACATGCATGGTTTTCTTAGCACCCATATGGTATTCTTTTGCTGCCACAAACATTTTCACACATTATAATCAGTTCAAAAGCATGCATTCAACCAAACTAACAATTTCTACCTTACCTTGAAATCTTTAAGCCAAACCACCAAGCTCTCCTTAAATCTCAACAATGGCGTGTGGGTGGGAGGAAAAACCTCTCGATTTTTCTCTAGCTTTTCCAACCGAACCTTCATTCATTTCTCTCTTTTTCTTTTTTTCTTTCTTTCCTTGCCTTTCTCTTTTCTTCTTTCTTTCCTTTCCTTTTGTTGGTCCCAATAATATGTGTTAGAGGGGGGTGGATAGCATAAATCGGCTCTTGACAAAATGAGGAACTAATTTCCAGCAAAAAAGAAAATAAAAAAAGAGTAGACAATGCATAATAATTTATAGTGGTTCGGTCCAAGACCTACATCCACTACCTTGATTATCCAACCAAGGATTTTTCCAACAATTCCACTAATAACCGGTGAAATTCACAACCTTTCACCAAGCTTTACAATGGCTTTTACAAGGCTCAGCCAAAACCTTTTACACTAGTTTTTCACGAGCTAAACTAAAACCCAAAGTGGTTTTTCAAAGGCTCAACCACAACCTTTCACAATGGTTTTTCACGGGCTCAACCAAAACCCAAGTGGTTTTTCAAAGGCTCAACCATAACCTACAACAATGGTTTTTACCAGGATCAACCAAAACCCAACAACCAACTTTTCTAGGCTAAGTTGGAACCTTTACACTCAATCAAGCAATCCAAGCTTGAATAAATCCTTTAAAATGACTCGCTCACTCTAAGTGTACAAGAAAAGAAGAAATAAAGAAGTACCTATGATCACTTACTTGATCTAGATGGTACAAGATGAAGTGCTACAATTACAAAAAATGAGCGTTTAAGTGCAGTAAGGTGCAGAGAAGATTTTTTAGTTTTTCAGCTCTATATCATTTGGAAGCCTTCAATTCTCTCAAAAACTTATTTCTAACCATTGGAAGACCCTTTTATACTTGGAAAAACAACTCTGATGGCAATTTGACAGTTTATGACTGTTGAAAATAGTTAAGGATGAGTTCTAGCCGTTAATTTGTCTTGTAGTGCTCTGGTTCAAATTACAGGAAGAGAGCTTTTAGTCGATTGACTTGGTCGACTAAGTTGATTTTGTTTATGGTTTGCAGATCTTGGCAGAGAGCACTTAGTCGACTGTCTTGATTGATTAAGTTGATTCTGTTTCTCAAACTCTTCAGCCCGCCATTTCTCCAATTTGAAACTTTGATCAACCAACATTTTTCCTTGTTTCACCAATAAGCTTTCTCTTTGTTAGACAGTTACATCTTGTTGATTTTATCCTTCTTTTTCTTTCAAAAATACTTTTTGAAGAGTTAATAAATTAATTTCATATATTAATTTCTTGCAAACTCAAGTAAAGGTATTAGACACAAATGAATGGGAATATTTTGCTATCATAAAAAACATATAGAGTCAACATTCTCTTTTTCTTATTTTTGATGATGACAAAACATTCCTAAATTAAAAGTGCAATGCCTATGTTCAATATGAATGCTTTAAATCTTTATGCATAATGAGTTGCTCTCCCTTAATCAATGCATCTAGTTTTCTTTAAAGATTTGTAGTAAACTATTTATCATATCCATAACAGCTAAACAAGATATATAATGCCCACAGTAGCGAAGCAAGATATATTGAATATCTATAATAACTAGCACATAATATTCAATAAAATCCTAACTAAGCATCACACACATAAATTAAACGTGAAGATTTATTTAACTTTATTTGATTTAGTCTTCCTTCTCTCCTTTTTCTTTGTCATCATTAAACAAGTTATTCAAAACTCCCCCTTAATGAGTGCATCAAGATTTTCCTTTCATCTTTAAATCAAACTTTAATGAATGAGAATCATAAGCACTCATACACCTAAGTCATACAAGCTTATAGATATAGTTCAATAACTTCAAGAGTCAAGCTTGTGTCTGTGTAAGAACAAATGTATGAGAGTTAAATCATTTCAAGAATTTGTCAAAGATTACTCAAATAATATTCAAGCAAATTTCATCATTTTGTCATAATCAAAACTATAATAATTTTAAAGCTAACAATCTCCCCCTTTTTTATATGACAAAACTATGAGCATAATTTGCATTTGAAATGATTTTAAAATCTCCCTCTCAACATATGAATAAAGTTAAATTTGCTCATAAACCTTCTCCCCCTTTTTATTATATCAAAAAGGTTAAGAAGAGTGAGCATTAAACATTTAAGCTTAAGAAATAATGGTTAGCAAAATCCATCAAGAATATAAGCGTTAATGTCACGACCCGGTACTCTCCTCGAGCCCGTGACAACCGTCGCGATGTCTCGATAGACATTCATTACCCGAAATGCCAACCGAAATCTCGCAAGGCTTTAATATCAATTTTCTCATCTCCCTTGCGAGCAACAGTTGCTAATATCATATTTTAAAAGATTATAAGTTATTTCCAAACCAAAACAGTAAAAAAATGATTTTCGTCTCTCGAGGGTATTTTGATCATTTTTCTCCGAAAATTTCGAAACCAGCTAATAATGTAGTATGCAAGTGCAAAACAAATATTTCATAATAAAAAATAAGTTTAGATGTCTAAAACATTCATTTAAGGTGAAATTATGACTATTTGAATATAATAAAAATATTCAATAAAATATTTCATTTTCTTATAAAACAATTTTTATAGAGTTATCTATAAGAAATTTTTGTAGCGTAAAAGTGAAATAAATTCATACATACTGTAATGCAGATAGTCAAGGCATGTAATTTAATTTACAATGACACGTGGGCCCTCAAATGACAAAAGTGAACGAAGGCTGTGAACCTACGATTTTTGAGGAAGTAAAGCCAACTGTAGCCTTTGACAATATCAGCTATCTACAAACTATCTTGACCCTGAAATGGGTGGAAAGGAGGGTGGTGAGATTATATAATCTCAGTGAGTAAACAAATATCATTTAAAATATCTAAAGCTGAGTAAATGGAGACAGATAAAATAGATTAGTATAAAATGATTCACAACATTTCGAACTCATTTTAATAAGATAAAATAGATTCATTTCACCTAAATAAACAACGAGGCTTATGATTTCCTGAAAAGCTTGGCTCGTGCCAAAATCATTCTCATATTTGGTTGTTAGGGATACCTTGGCTTGGGGCTATCCCAACCGAGTCCGCCAAGGCTGTTAAAAAGTCATGTACGCGTAAATCATGTTTTTATTTTGAAAACATAGCAGTTCCTTGGCGTTGGCTGAGTTCACCCTCACGTGGTGGTTTAGCGTGAAGTGAGCTCTAAAGTTTTACCTTAGGAGTTACCCTACGTACCTCCCGTATTGAGGTAAAATATAACGGGGTTTACCGTGCCCCTCTAATAGGTTGGTCCACAGAAACCCGCCACTGCAGTGACTAATCTATAACCCACCAATTCAATAAAAATTCAACAGCATGACATGGCATTTTTATCATTATCCAGCCTATCAAGGCAAACAGCAGTTTATACATTTTCAACACAAATACCCACCCAGCCAATCATGCCCACATTATCATAAGCCATTCAATTCAAAACATAATTTACAATACAACAAGTAGTCTCCAATTACTCCATTTTCAAGTCATCATTAAATTTCAAAATGATTTATAAAATCATTTCATTTAAACACATTTTTCATAAAATTACAAAATCGGATAAAAACATACTTTAGATAATTAAGATGATAATAAGGTTACTCACTGTAATGGGAATCGAATTCGGGATACTCTAATTCTTGATCCTCGGATACTACGTCTTTACTCTTGCCAAAATGCTCACCACCTAGACATAATGCACAATAAGCAATTTGCTACATTTATGCTAAACCGTTGTAAAGCCAATTCAGGCTCTATACTAATGCATGAAATGGGATGTGAAATACTTGGGTAACTATCTAAATACGGTGTTCAATATAAATTCAATTATGTACCTAAATAAAATGGTATTGGCCTAATTCGATCTATCACCCGATTAATTGGCCAATACATCCAATTCAACTCCAAACAATTCCATTTCTCTCCCAATACTCCAAATCATTAAACACAATTTAAATAACTTGAAATGTGGCAAAATCATCCTCACATTTTCTCTTGAAAAATTCGGCCATGGTGAGTGCACTAACAATATAATTTTTTATACTTGATTCTCACACCATAAATTATTCATTCCTAATCAAATCACTTGAAATTCAATCAAATTCATCATCAATATTCCACATGGAATATTCGGCCAATGAAGGTGATGTAAGAACATAAATATTTCTTGCTTGCTTTTCATACTACACATCACCAAACAACTAAAAACACTAGAATAACATGTTTTCTAACTAAATTCATCATCAAATTCTCTCTCTTAAGGTTTGATCAGCACACTATCCTTCATGATATCTTGTGATTCAACCATGAAAAATGTAAAATAATGCATAGGAAAGGTAGATCACAAGCTAGAATTAAGAAATTTTACCTTTAATGGCTTGATTCCTTGAAATTTGTTGAATTTCTCTTGAATTTCTTAGCTAGGGTTTTGTTCTTCTTCTTTTCTTCCCTTTTCTTCCTTTGGCCGACCAAGAGAACTGAGCTGGGAGGGCTTATGTGCTGATTTCTAAAGCCAATTATAAATGGATGAAAGTTTGACACATGTCACCATTCCATTGGCCCATGTGTCATACTTACCCATTAAGCAATCTCTCTCCACCATTTAAAATTCCTCAATTATCCATAATAATAATGGGTGAAATTCATGTGCTGGACAAGTGTTGGGTGGTGAAAAATTCCAATTTTACCCCTCGGTGGCAAAATGACTATTTTTCTCCTTATGCTCGAAAAAATGCCGGAATTAAAATTTTTCACCTCTCAAACTCAAATTATACTCCAAATGATCAATCTTATTTAAAAATTTCATCCAACACTCACATCTTAACCTCGAGTGGCAAAATGACCATTTTACCCCTAGGTCATGAAAATTCCAATTTGACTCCAAATCGGTCCTCGAACTCCGAATCACCATTTTAAGTCATTTTAGGGTTTTAAAATTCTCAATTTCATCTTAAATCTCTATTTGGACTAGTTTGAGGCTTAATTCAACTTAATTGTACCATTTGGTACATTGCCGTCCTTTAACGATTTCTGAGGTACCCAAGTAAGCAAACATGCATTCTATGTAAGAATGGCATAATATACATATTGTAGAGCCGTGCTTGACAGTTAAGACCATGGATATGTAACCACAAAGTCACCAAGTCATCAATATATGCACTTAATATCCTCAACCATGTCACTAAGAAAAATAACATTTATGAAGTTAAAGAAAGATAAGCATAAAGATGTTCAATAAGCACATAAGCAATATTTCAACTCCAATACCAAGTGTTAAAGCTCAATAAACCAATTGATAGATGTAAGTAAAATCTCCTCCTTTGTAAAAGCACAACATCAATTGTGAGAGATGGAATCATTTTAAAGCTCATTATATCAATCGGTAAAGCACTAGTAAAGACTTCCCATATCACTAAGCATTTGAAGCATATCAACTTCAAGGCTCAAAACATTTAATAAAGATAGGATCATTTTAAAGCTCAAGAGAGAAGAGACAATTATAAACCTTGATGCTAATTTTAAAGCTAGACGATTTTTGAGAAAACTTAAGGCTTGATACCAATTATGCATTTCAACATTCAAGTTTAAGTGATAGGCAATATAAGGCACAATATCTATTTTGGTGTTTAGAAAGATGTTACCGGTAGCGAAGAACACCAAATGTTGAATTCTCACCAAACCTTGTTGTTGAAGATCTTAATTCGTTATGATATCAATGACAATGATTGACTCCCCTTTAAGAAATCATAAGCTCAACACAAAATGTTAGAGATACTCAATATATCAAATATTAGGAGAGAAATCATGAGCCTAGAATAAATAAGTATTCAAATAGATATTCAAATATTTCCTTAATACTCAAGCATTCATGGAACTATAAAGTATGAGCATTTGAATGGATGTTCAACATATGCATCAAATACTCATATTTTCAAGAAGTATTTGCAAAGTAGTTCCTAGGCATTTCTAAGGTATCATTAGTCTTCAAGTATCATTCTCAATTATCATCAAGTATTATCAATCATCATCAAACATTCATTATTTATTCTCAATATCAATCAGCCAAGAAGTATCACTTAAGCATTTCCAAGAAATTCCCTAATTCATATATGAAAATAGCAACTCAAGGAGAAAAAAAATATCATCATTAAGCATTTTTAGGGAGTATTCTTCCAAATTATTTTCAAGTGTTCATTCATCCAAGTCATTTTAAAGCAAGCATTGCAAGATGTATTCTCCAAATTATATATGAAATTGTCAATGCAAGGAGAACTTTCAAAAAAACAGGCATATCATTATTAATGAAGCATGACTAAGGCATTTTTCATTTATTGCAATCATGTATGAGAGTTATCATCAAATAAGCACAAACATGGTTACAAGAAATAACATGGAATCTTCCTTAATCATGATTCCAATTTTGTTCATCAAAGTGCAAGCATGAGTTCAATATAGACATATACCCCTTGAAAAAAAAATATGCAACCATTGAAGTTCAAGGTACATGCAATATCTCAATAATTCATGATTCATGGGTGATATCAATTATTATAGAATATTGAAAGTAAAGCACTCAACTCATGAATATATTCAAAGTGAGCATCCAATCATCAATGAATACCAATTATCAAGATTCAAGAAAGAGATATTTAATCAAAGCACATTAGGCATTCATTGCTAACTAAAGCTATAAGCCATATTTTATTTCACATGTCAAGTTGTTTATGGTGACCTATAAGCTAAAATTGGATTCACACAAAATCTTTAGATCATGTAAACGTTAAGTCTCAATGAAAAGATAGTTAACATTTAAATGCACATTCAAAATAAATTTCAACTATGTCAACTCACAATATATGCCATGATCAAACTTGACAATTAAATTCATATTCAAATGCATAGCTCATGTCAAGTTTTAGATTTCAAACCTTAGGGTCAAGCATAAAGAAAAATCATATAAGTGTCACGACCCAATTTCCTAGGCCATGACCGGCGCATGAGCTCAATGAGCATAGCTCACTAAGCCCAAGCAAGCCTATCTATTTACCTTTGCTTAACAAATTTATCATATCATGCATACACACACACCTTTTCTCGGGTGTGAACATAGCCAAAACACAATGGCATTATCGATAATAATATACATGCACTATACCAGTCATGTATTTAGCAATTTACATTGCATACACATATTCACATTGTTAGATTGTATTCACAATACAAAAGGACCCATGACTTCCAGCGGAGACATTTACAATAAAAGGGATTACTATCGAATGCCAGACACATACCCAGCAGATGTACTACGGAGACTCCTCGATCTAGGGTCCAACAGTTACCTGATCTGAAAACATGAATTTTTATAAAACGTGAGTACAATACTCAATGAGTGAACAAGAAGGGAACAAGCATACCATAAGGAATGTTTATCGAAATCATGATGCATTTGTTTTCTCAAAACCATGCAATTGTTTTAGCTCTTTTAAACCCCTCATGTAAACCCCACATGAGTAAATCAATTTACAAAAATCCATGCTCAACTATGGTACCAAAGAAATGGGAAATATGGCAAAAACCCACAAGTTAGCAAAATGGACAGAAAGTTTCTCGCTGTAGCGAACTTCATTCTCGCTGCAGCGAGAACCAGAACATCAAGGAAAAAGTCTCCTTTTTCCCTTAAAACAAGTCATCCTGCTAAAATAACAATAGCAACATGTAACACATGTAAACTCCCAAATTTCAACAAAACAAATGCTTACATATTTGCATTTACAACCATATACCCATCATTAACATGCACACCATCCCATCATCATCATCATGCACATCATCCCATCATCATCATCTCATATGCAACGGCTTATGCTATTGTCACAGGGGGTGGGAGATCACGAAGCATCCCCCCCTTCACTCGGCAAGAGGTGCACTTCACTCCAGATCACGAAGCAATGGAGCAGTCCCTTCCCTCATCTTTCAAGCTTCCCCCCCTTCACTCGGCAAGAGGTGCACTTCACTCCGGATCACGAAGCAACGAAGCAGTCCCTTCCCTCATCTTCCAAGCTTTTGAGCAGAGAGTCATACTTCGCCACAGATCATACCTTTCAAAGCACTCATAGGGTGGAAGATCACGAAGCATCCAGCCCTATAAGCTATGGAGGCAACAACGGCTTATGTGCACTCCCACTCATACATAGTCGGGTCAGCAACGGCTTATGTGCACTCCTACTCGCACATAGTCGGGTCAGCAACGGCTTATGTGCACTCCTACTCGCACATAGCCGGGTTCAAATCAACATGTAAAGAAGCATCCAATGCATATCATGCATTTTATCATATTGTGATAACACATAAACCATTGTATAGCACATTTTCACAATATAAAATCATTTTACTAAAAGCTTGTTCCCAAGGTACATTTTCTAAGACAAGTTGGATAGAATCTTTCATATTCCCCAAAACAAGTTTGAAATGCAAGTCCACTCACCGGTATTAGGAGTAGAAATACTCTTATTTTCAGTCCGCGGGTACAGTCCTTTACCCGTATCCAATGGCTCACCACCTAGTCATAATCCATGACACATATTCCAATTAAATTGTGTCGAACAGTCATAAGCTATTTCGGGCTCGATATATATATGATATGAAATGAAAAATGCACGGGTAGCCATCTAGACCCGGTATTGGCCTAAGTCGATTTTTCATCCAATAAATTGGCCAATGCGTCCAATTTCACTCCAAATTAATCCATTTCTCCTTTAATACCTTAATTTACCACATACCATTTAAATAAAGTCAAATTCAGCATTAGAACCCTCACAGTTCCTAATAGAAAAATTCGGTCATTTGGTGCACTAGCACCGAAAATTTTTCTACATAAC